>NC_143057.1:29226666-30720833 GCF_052426305.1 Pelodiscus sinensis
GATACAGAAAACAGGAAAGCATTGCCTGATGGGAAATATGTTTACAGATGCTAATGAAGCTATGCTTTCCCGCTCCCAGATCAGTAAGTATCAGACCAATTCTAGTAATAAATCCTCTACTGGTAGCCAAAATACTGAAGCTGCCTAATTGCATGAACTCCCTCGAAGGAACACTGCCAATAGCCAGGAGTGATCAGTTCCTGTTGTCCAGCCCAAACAAATCAACTTTGAATACTCCTTTGAATCATCAGTTTACACATAAACAAATCTAGTATTCCCCCTTGAACCATTGTTGTTTCCCCACAATGAGTGGGGAACCTACAGCCCATGGGCCCGATGTGACCAATGGCTTGACTGGATCTGGCTTATGAGGCTCCTCACCTACAATGGGGAGCCAACGCTGTCACTCCATGGCCTCCTCACGGACCTGGAGTGCCAGCATCGCTCCCTGCTGTGGAGGGGGGAGGGAATCCTGAACCTTATGGGCTGGATCAGGGCAGGCCAGGGCTGGATCTGATCTGTAGACTGCCTGGCCAGGGGAGGAGGTGGCTCTGCACTGCCTCTCCCTCTGTCCCCCAGTTTGGGAAATGGCAGTGTAGAGAACCGCTTGCCTGGAGGCTTTTCCCTGCTGCTCCCATTGGCCGGAATTCCAGTCAATGGAAGCAGTGGGGGGCAGTGTCTGGGAGCAGCAGGGAGTGCAGAACCATGTGTGTACCTGGGGAGTTGAGCAGGCTCCCCATCACCCTCATCCCATTTCTACACCCTACCACCTTCCCAGACCCTGCACCCCAAGCCTGCTCCTGCACACTTTGGGTATGTCTAGACTGCATCCCTCTGTTGGCAGAGGGATGCAGATTAGGAAGGTCAACATTGCAAATGAGGCAGGGATTTAAATACCTTGCGCCTAATCTGCATAAAAATGGCCATCGCGTTTTGCTGACTCAGCACTTTGTCGGCAAAAAGAGGCAGTCTAGAGGGGGATCTGTCGAGAAAGAAAGCCTCTTTTGACAGATCCTGTAAACCTAGAGGAGGCATAAGGGATCTGTCAAAAAAGGCGTTCTTTCTTGACAGATCCCCCTCTAGACTGTCGCTTTTTGCTGACAAAGTGCTGAGTTGGCAAAATGTGGTGGCCATTTTTATGCAAATTAGGTGCGGGATTTTTAAATCCCTGCCTCATTTGCAATGTCGACCTGCCTAATCTGCATCCCTCTGCTGACAGAGGGATGCAGTCTAGACATACCCTTCCTTTCACCCAGATCCCTCCATCCCCAGCCCATTCCTGCACTGTACCTCCAAGGCATATTCCCCCACCCCCACTCTGCTCCTGCATCCACCCTCCTTCCCTCACCCCACCCCACATCTGCACCTTATCTCTCTCTCAGATCCCACATGTACCCCCAGATCCATCCTGCACCCTACCTCCTGCCCAGACCCTGCACACCCACCCATAGCCCACTCCTGCACCCTCCCACACACTGAACCCCTCATTTTTGGCCACACCCCAGAGCATAAGAGGGGCACAAAATCTACTAGTCCATGCCCCCAGGGAGTTAATCTGGACTGGGGAAAGCCCTGAAGTTCCTCAGTGCTCCCCTCCCACCCTCCTGAGGCTGGAGCATGAGGGGAGTGAAGTGTTTCAATTGGGAGCCACATCACTGAGGGTTTTGTGTGTGTGTGTGTGGTGTTGTTTTTTGCTTCTCACTTTTATATGATCCTCAACTGATTTTTCTGTGGGCCAGTGGCCTCTGATCCAAAAATGGTTCACCACCTCTGTCCTATAAAAAACCTCTACCCACACTGAAAGTGTTCTCATGCCTGGATCTAAATTCTGTATCAGCTTCTGAGTGATCTGGCTGGGGGCCCTGCTCTGCCTGTTTCGCACAGTCTTGATCCACAGCAACCATCACCTCTTGGAAACCCGGATGGATTCAAGCTTTACAGAGTGGTGAGGTCTCTCTCTCTCTCTCTCTCTCTCTCTCTCTCTCTCTCTGGCTGTGTCTAGACTGCATCCCTTTTCCGTAAAAGGGATGCAAATTAGACACATCGCAATTGCAAATGAAGCGGGGATTTAAACCCCCCCGCTTCATTTGCATAAAAATGGCTGCCTTTTTTTTCCTGCTCGGAGCTTTATTTTAAGAGGAATAAGGGATCTTTCAGAAAAGGCTTTATTTTCCGAAATATCCGTGTCTGGACTGGTGCTTTTTTCCGGCAAAGTTCCGAGCCGGAAAAAAGCAGCAGCCATTTTTATGCAAATGAAGCGGGAGGGATTTAAATCCCCGCTTCATTTGCAGTTTCGATGTGTCTAATTTGCATCCCTTTTATGGAAAAGGGATGCAGTCTAGACACAGCCTCTCAGTATAGCCTCTTTTCCCTACTCTGTGTGATATGTTATGATTTGCTAGTCCTGACTTTTATAAACAGATTTTAAGTTAGATTTATTATTGCAACAGTTTTATTTCTTTGGCTTCTTTTGTATGGTTACTGCCTGGAAATAAATGACGTTTGTGGTTAAGCTGTTTAACTTTCTCTCCTCCTCCCCAGAGGGTGTTGTTTTTGGCTTTTCCATTCACTCTGCAACAAAGTTCCTTGTGCCTAAGCTAATGATCCATGTAGTGCCCAAAAATCCTGTGGGGTTTGTTCATCAAGTGGCAGAACAGCAGAACAGTTGTGTCATGAAAATGGAGATAAGTGTATGAAGGTGGCAGCTGAAAGTGCTTTTTAAACCCAGCCCACTGAGTCCAAGAGCACGTGAGGGTCACAGCTGGGCTTTGCTGTCCAACCCAGATACTGAGTCCAGGGACATATAAGGAGTCAGCTTGTGAGTGCTGATTAACCTGTCCTCTCTGACATGCTCTGGTCGTACTTGTGTGTTCTGCTAATTGTTGGGTGAGAAGAACCCAGCCCAGGGGAACACAGAGCCTGCAGGACAGCTCCATTGGGAGGGAACTGGCAGAAGGGAGAAGCAGAGGTCCACATAAGAACACAAGTGACACAAGCAGTACATTCCCTCAGAAGACTAACCGTAATAAATGAGCATATATCAAAGTAATGGGCAAATCTGGTAACATGATGTAATTGATCCAGAATCTGTTAGCACTGCTTTGGTCTATGATTAAGTGCAGATCCTTCTCTACAAAATATGTGTTAGGAAAAATTAGATCATGCTAAGATATGCTCATGAATTACTATGTGCTACTGGCCAACTCAGTTTTTTAAAGTTACAGACTAACACGGCTATTACTCTGAGACTTCTAAAATATCCTACCAGCTTCTTTTCAAGTGCCAAAGCCTCATCCACTGACAAAAGTTCATTGGAATTTACTCCGATAATTAACTACTCAGCTAATGGTACTTCACTTAGCGTTGGGGTACATATGCACATAGAACATTAAATATTTGTTCTTTACTCCTAACTTTAATCAGCTGGTCACTCTTTTCAGTGGCTCACCATACATTTATCCTGTAATATTTCTGCGAATATTATTGCTATTTCATGACTTGCTATTGAGCCATAATGCAATATTTGGTAACCTTCCCTGGTGTCCATGGATTTTTGACCTTGCTTCCATTTTGTCTCTTATTTACAGGCAATGGGCAGTTTACTACTTGTCAGCATCTTTTTTCTTCTTGATTACCCAATTATTGTCCCCACATTCACAGAAGCCAAATGTAGGTCTTGAAGTTACTTCTTTAACTCCTTGTACCCAGAATGCGGTTGCCTTTTTCCACAGCCATAAGCAAAGCTGTTGTGCTTTTCTTACAGAGACACCCTAGTATGTGGTCCTTGAAGCCAAGAATGACACAATTTTTTCAAACTGTCTGGCCAACTAAGACCATCTTGAATTGAAATCAGTCACTTCTCATAGGACAGTGAATTGTCTGTCTACCATTGCTAATGAGGTTCAGCTGCACAAATAAATCCGAGAAGGTGCCAGACACTTCCTCCACTGCCTTCCACACTTCCATTTTTCAACTGGGAACTTCTGTCAAGAGAAGGTAAGTGGTAGAAGTTAGTTGTGAGTGACTAAAGCTATGTCTAAACTCCAGCACTATATTGGGATTCCTCCAATATCCTGAAATAGCTATTCTGCGTCTTTGGAGTGCGCCCATTATTTCAAAATATAACTGGCTCACTATTCTGACCTCCTTGTAAATCTCATTCCACAAGGGAATAATTTCTGGACACTCTGGATGCAGGTGAAAACAAGTCAGAGGGTTTATTAAACACTCAATGCTGGGGGAGTGACACCCAGGGGTTAACCTGGTGAACACTAGTTAATCAAAACATTACAATAGGCAGCAGATGGGCAGAGTAGAAGCAATTTAATAGGGTCTGGCGGCAAGACATAATGAGCACATAAGCCAATAAACTACAAAGGTTACACAGCATCTCTGCCCATTGCCAATTAAACATCAATAATACATGTAGTTAGTTATTCTTAACAAGTTAAATAAGCCAACATAAACAAAACAGACATGTTATTGGTAACTTTGTCTGCTGAAATTATGATGCATCTACTGTGGGGTGATACTGCCTTGCGTTGGCGTAGTCCTTGGGTTCCAGGCTTATTATCTACGGGTAAAGGAAGACAGTGAGAACAGTTTCCACAAAGGTTGTTTTGGTACCAGCCTGAGTCTTATCAGAGTGAGGCCCTCTTGGAATGTGGTTGCCAGGGTGACCAGGGTCATGTTAATTGCTTCTGCTGTGCATTCCCAGGCCTACCCCGAATTTAGGAAAGCTTAGGGGTTCTTAGCAAAATACCATGCCTCAGTTTACCCCTACAAGGAGTAAGGGACGTTTTGGAATAGCAGGTTATTTCAAGATAAGTGCTGTGTAGACAGTGCCAAATTTCAAAATAAGCTATTTTGAAATAACATTGAAATAAGATATGCAATTTGCATGGCTCAAATTGCATATCTTTTATTTCGACTTACAGTGCACTCTAATATCTCTTGTTAGCTAATATCTCTCTAATATCTCATGAGGCATTCTCTAGGGCAGCGGGTTGGCAACCAAATATGGCCTGAGCTCATCCCCCCTCGCTCTCCCTCCCGCAATGGGAGCTCGTGCTGGAGATCCAGCATTGCACCGCCTGCGAGATTGGAGCCAGCACTGGATTCCTGCAGGTGCAGGGAAAGCCCCAATGCTCTGTGCTGGATCTGGCTTGTGGGGAAGCACGCATGCATGCTGCTCCGCCCTCCTCGCCCCCAGCAACGCAAGTGCTTCCTTATTCACACTACCTTCTCCCATGCTCCAGGGAGATGGGACATGGGAGCTGAGCAGCCTCCCCGCTGCCTGATCATCTGAGAAACCGCAGCTGGCTGTCAGATGTGGTAGTGATGCACGTTGAGTGCACAGAGGCTGGGTGGGGAAGGTGGCTAAGATGGTGATGGAGGATCCAAGCTTTGGGGACTAGGAGCAGCACGTGTGTTTCTTCCAGCGCTGCCTGCCGATCCTGCCCGAGAGGTTTTCATTCCTGGAGACCAGCAGCTACTGGCCGAGCTGGGGAGGCGATGGGAGTGGGATGCTGCTCCTGCAAAAAGCAAGCAAGTGCCGCCCAGACCCTGCACATCCCTCTCCCCTAGGCCAAAACACTGCACCTCCAGCCTGCTCCTGTGTAGGGAGGAAGGGAAAACAGAGGGGGAGTGAGTGTCACCAAGTCATAAAGCTTCACAAAATTAGTCAGATAGAAAGGGGAGTGAAGTGTTTCAATTGGGAGCCACATCACTGAGGGTTTTGTGTGTGTGTGTGTGTGTGTGTGTGTGTGTGTGTGTGTGTGTGTGTGTGTGTGTTGTTTTTTGCTTCTCACTTTTATATGATCCTCAACTGATTTTTCTGTGGGCCAGTGGCCCCTGATCCAAAAATGGTTCACCACCTCTGTCCTATAAAAAACCTCTACCCACACTGAAAGTGTTCTCATGCCTGGATCTAAATTCTGTATCAGCTTCTGAGTGATCTGGCTGGGGGCCCTGCTCTGCCTGTCTCGCACAGTCTTGATCCACAGCAACCATCACCTCCTGGAAACCCGGATGGATTCAAGCTTTATAGAGTGGTGAGGTCTCTCTCTCTCTCTCTCTCTCTCTCTCTCTCTCTCTCTCTGGCTGTGTCTAGACTGCATCCCTTTTCCGTAAAAGGGATGCAAATTAGACACATCACAATTGCAAATGAAGCGGGGATTTAAATCCCCCCTGCTTCATTTGCATAAAAATGGCTGCCGCTTTTTTCCTGCTCGGAGCTTTATTTTAAGAGGAATAAGGGATCTTTCAGAAAAGGCTTTATTTTCCGAAAGATCCGCGTCTGGACTGGTGCTTTTTTCCAGCAAAGCTCCGGGCCGGAAAAAAGCAGCAGCCATTTTTATGCAAATGAAGCGGGAGGGATTTAAATCCCCACTTCATTTGCAGTTTCGATGTGTCTAATTTGCATCCCTCTTACGGAAAAGGGATGCAGTCTAGACACAGCCTGCTCCTGCCACCTCCCCTTGGCCAGACACCCACCCACATTCTGCTCCTGCCACTTCACCAGACGCCTACCCCAGCTTGCTCCTGCATCCTACCTCTCACCCCAATCCCTATCCTACTCTCTGGCAGCTCTGTCTTGTTCACAAGACCCCTTATTTTCGTCCCCACCCCAGAGCCTGAGAGGAGCCAAAAAATCCACCAACCCTGGAACCCCAACAGAGTTAATCTGGACTGAGGCCTTGAACCTCAGTCCTCCCTGCCCTTTCCCCTCTCCCATGGGGCTGGAGTACTAGGGGAGTAAGGCGTCTCAGTTCGGGGCCACATTAGTGAGGGCTGGGGGTTTTTGGCGAGGTTGTTTTTTTGCTTCTCACTCATGTGGTCCCTGACTGACTTTTCTGTGGGGCAGCGGCCCCGATGAAAAAGAAAGGTTCCCCACCCCTGCGATAAATAAAGACAATGTTAAAACCTTTTGTGTTGTCCATAATATGTTACTTTATTTAAAAACGAAGCCTGGCCAATAAACACCCAGTTGGGGCCCAGCCCCCATCTGGCTACAGGATCATTACAATCCTGCACCCCACACACACTGCAACCCTGAGCCCCTCACCCCTCCACCTCCCTGCTATAACACTCCTGCACCACCTCCACAACTCACCCTTGTGTACATCATACACCCAGCCCCCCTGCCCTGAGCCTCTCATACACTCCAACCCAAACTCCTTAACCCCCACATTCCTAGCCCCCAACCTAAGGACTCATCTAGATTATGCTAAAGTGTCAAAAGAGGATATGAAGATTCCACGGGAATTTGCATATATTCTTCCGATCTCACTTTCAAAAGCTCTGCTTTTGAAGGTATAAGTAGTTTGGATGTGGCTTTTTCTGTGCCCCCCCCCCCTCTTTTTCGAAAAGAAGCTCTTCCTCAAAAAATGAGGTTTATGCGGCTTTTCAAAAAAGAGTGGGGGTCACCAAAAAACCTGTGTCCAAACCACTTTCCTGCGGAATTTGCATATCCTCATTCGACACTTTAGCGTAGTCTAGATGAGCCCTAAGATTGACAGAAGAAAGGCTGAATGCGTGCATGAAACTGAATTTGACCAGTTATGATGTAAACTTCAAAGAAATGTGTGAAGAGATACAGCAGCAGAAGTCCCATTAAATAGTCTTTGAGTAGGTTTCATTAATACTGTTATTAATCATTATGTCAATCATCAATAATAAGTTGTATATTTTCAGTCATAGAAATGGGCATTCTTATACAGCTCTGTTGACCACTTGTTCTGAATTTTGATGTAGTTTGGCTCTTTCGTTTGAAAAGGTTGCCGACCCCTGCTCTAATCCGTCATCCCACACCTGCAGTACAAGCAATAAAGAAACAGAGAGCATATATTTTCATTTAGGGAAGACAGCAGAAACAGAAAAGGAGTCCATCGTGGGACCGAAAGGTGTGTATGGGAGGAATCAGAAATGTGAGGACAGACTTTTCCCTTGCAACAATCTGAAGGCTGTGTGTGAGCCTGCCCATGAGTTCTCCCACGTGTCCTAGGGCCTTCAGGAGTGGAGTCTATGGAACTGGGTGAGGAGGGAAATTTGTTCTGAAAAGTGTCGAAGGGGAACCTTATCAGGCACACCACCATGCACTTCCTCACAGCCATCGGGCATACAAAGACATTCTCTTTTGCTTCACTTGCAGTTCTGTTCACAATGTCCTCTCCTCCCACTCCACTGTCCTCTCCTTTGTCCAGCCCCACTAAAATGCTAGGCTCGAAGGGGATGCTGGAAGGATGAGACCATGACTCAAAACTAAAGAGAAATCCTGGTTTTTATTATTACAAACACTGGCACTCCTTTAACTTTTGGGAGAGTTCACCTGAATATGATTTACAGTCAATTATAGTCAATTACAACTAATTACAATTACATATGTGGACGCCAAATAATCATTAAAATAAAAAACAAACATATCACCAGGCAATAACAAATAATTCCCTGCGGTTTTTCTAAGTCACAGTAATTGGCAAAGTGGACCCAGGGGTTGACAATGGTAACATTAGTGCTGGTCTCATTCATGGAGGTAACTATTTACACTTGCTATCTAAATGTGGGATAAGAAAGACTATTAGTGGTCAAGCAAAATACAGGACTATGTAGCACTTTAAAGACTAACAAGATGGTTTATTAGATGATGAGCTTTCGTGGGCCAGACCCACTTCTATTAGTGGTCAGTTATGTGTGAATGGGTGACTAACAACTCTTGTCACCTCTAAACCAAATTTCCAAGGAATAACAATCAAGGAACATCAAAGGGGACCAAAGCAGGTCAATTACAGAGTTGATGGCAAACAGTGTGGGAGGGGATTATACCGTTTCCGAAGACAGCAGGAACACAAGGACCAGCCACATGCTCTCTAAGGGTATGTCTACACTACAGCGCTAATTCGAACTAACTTAGTTTGAATTAGTTAATTCGAACTAAGCTAATTCGAACTAATGGATCCAGACTAAAAAACTAGTTCGAATTAGCGTTTTGCTAATTCGAACTAGCATGTCCACATTAAGTGGAAGCAGTGCCGGCAGGGCATCAGATGAGGACTTAGAGCGTGGAGCTGCTGCCTCAGGCTAGCCGAGGGCTGTGCTTAAAGGGACCCGACCCCCTCCCCGGACAGACAGTTCTCAGGGGTGCCCCGCTTGCAAAGCAGTCCTGGCTTGGATTGCCCAGAGTACCCACACTGGGCACATCACAGCACTCGGCCATCAGACCGGCTGCACTTGCCGCAGGCTGCCATCTGGGGAGAGGGTGCAACTGGGGGGCTGCAGGAGAGCTTCCACCCCCAGAAGCCTGCAGAGCCAGCCCAGTCCTCCCCATCGGGGGCTCGTACCCCATTCCTCCCTCACCTCCTTCCACTTACACCTCCCTAACCCCCCTTCCTGATGTACAAAATACAGAAAACGTGTGGTCAAAAATAGAATCTCTCTTTATTGAACAAAACTCGGGGAGACTGGGAAAAGGAGGTGGGAGAGGGGAAGAGAGAGCGTGGGAGAGGGGAGGGCAACTAAAATGATCAGAGGTTTGGAAGAGGTCCCATATGAAGAGAGGCTAAAGAGACTGGGACTTTTCTGTTTAGAAAAGAGGAGACTGAGGAGGGATAGGATAGAGGTCTATAAAAGCATGAGTGGGGTGGAGAGGGTGCATCAAGAAAATTTCTTCATTAGTTCCCATAATTGAAGGACTAGAGGACACCAAAGGAAAGGAATGGCTAGCAGGCTTCAAACTAGTAACAGAAAGTTGTTCTTCACAAAGCAAAGAGTCAACCTGTGGAACTCCTTGCTGCAGGAGGCTGTGAAGGCTAGAACTAGAACAGAGTTTAAAGAGAAGTGAGATAAAGTGATGGAGGTTGGGTCCATGGAGTGGTATTAGCCAGGGGTAGGAGTGGTGTCCCTGCCCAAAGTTTGTGGAAGGCTGGAGAGGGATGGCACGAGACAAATGGCTTGGTCACTGTCTTCAGTCCATCCCCTCCAGGGTTCCTAGGGTTGGCCGTTGTCGGCAGACAAGCTACTGGGCTAGATGGACCTTTGGTCTGACCCAGTACGGCCATTGTAAGTTCAGGGCTCAGGGTCGGGGGTCTCAGTGGACCACCTTGATTTTCATGCACACCTGCTCCTGGGTGGCCAGGCTGGCAGCTCTCCTGCCCTAGACGGCCACTTTCCTGTGCCTAGTGCGGAGGTAGTGGACGAGGTCCACGATGTCCGCACTAGACCAGGCGGGTGCCCGCCTCTTGCGGTCCCGGGCAAGTTCCCGGGAGCAGCCAGCCTGGTCCCGGGAAGAGGGGGAGGGCTGGGGGGCATCGGGTGGCTGGCTCGAGCCGTGCCAGGTGCAGGGTCTGCTAGCTGGGTGCTGGCAGGCTTGCACCTGGCACGGGCACCGTAGCCAGCCCGTGCCCCTTTAAGGGGTCCGGGGCCGGGAGAGGGGCAGACAAGTTTCCCTGGTGGTGTCCAGAGTGGCCACCAGGGAAAGCTGGGGAGGGCTAGCCTCCCACTAGTTCGAATTAAGGAGCTACACACCCCTTAATTCGAACTAGTAAGTTCGAACTAGGCTTAGTCCTCGTACAATGAGGTTTACCTGGTTCGAACTAAGCACTCTGCTAGTTCGAATTAAGTTCGAACTAGCGGAGCGCTAGTGTAGCACCTATCAAAGTTAATTCGAACTAACGTCCGTTAGTTCAAATTAACTTTGTAGTGTAGACATACCCTGACTGCCTCCACTCAGGTCGACCAAACTCGAATATGCTCAGCAAACTCTTGGGAGCAGGGGAGAACAAGGCGTCTGGGTGATTAGGCCAGGCGTTCACAGGTTGCAATTCCCGGTGAGAGAGGGGTTGCCTGCTGTTTTATCACCTGCTTACAGATCCAGCTCATTGGCTGGTTTTTGCTGCAGTGGGAGGAGTGAGCAGGGGAGAATAATTATTCTGTTTAAGCAAAATACAGGACTATGTAGCACTTTATTATAATAGTCCTGTATTTTGCTTCAGCTACACCAGACTAACATGGCTACATTTCTATCACTATTCTGTTTAAGTTTTTATGCCCTTATATGGAAGATGTTCCACCCTGCTGACAGAGCCCCCTATCCCTGCTCCTGCTTATGAGATCTTCTGTGGTTAGCTCGCGACGGGCAGCCATTTTGTATGGTTCTGCCTCGGACATCCTTCAGTAGCATATTCCTCCATTCCTTTTGCTCCTTAAACATGTCTTCCCTTGTCCGTTTCTGCCCATGGATTTGTACGAACTGGACAGCTGCTAGATCCAGGGGAGTATTCAGCAAGCTCCCAGCTGTTCCCACTGTAATGAAAAGTTACTTAATCCCCAGGATCATTGCCCTACTGTGAGATGTCCTAGGAGAAGAGGATTGTCTCCAAGGTCATAAAAAGTTCTTGGCTCTCTCCGCTTGCCAGCTAAAAGTAGGACTCCAAGAGAGCCAAGAACTTTTTATCACCTTGGAGACAATCCAAGGTCATATGATCTTCTCCTCCTGCTCTTCCTCTATGCTGTCTTCCACGCTGCTGCCTGATGACTGTCTTCAGAGGATTCCACTGTTTGGCTTGAAAAACTGGTCAGGTCGTCCCCCTAAGATTACATACAGCTGGTCGTAGATGCAGCATGTTTGTTGTGATGCACCATTTGTCTCCTTAGTCTTGTGGTAGGACTACTTCTGCTCCTTTATTTTAATACGGTATTGCTGGGCATCCCTGACATATCCTTTCTCTACCATGCACTTTGCGATCTTCACATAGATATCAGCATTTCTTTTACTGGTTCGGTGTGCCAGAAGAATGGGTTCTTCTCGCCATACCTCAATGAAGTCCAAGATCTCCTTCACACTCCACGCTGGCACTCTCCCGTTCCTCTGGGAACTGAAGCTCATGGAGCTTATGGGACTTGAAGTCATGGAAGTCGTGGCCATGTGTGCTGCTGAGGTGTGCTGCCTGCTCTGAGGTTTGCTCATAATGCTGGCCACACAGGAAATGAAATTTAAACTTGTCTAGGGCTTTTTCTGTTCACCTGGAGAACAGTAGAGTCAATAATTCTGGCCAAAGAGTTCACAGTGGGGCACTGTGGGATGCCTCCCAGAGACCAAGATTGTCAACTTTCACAACACAGTGTCTACAGTACCGCAAATTTGACCATGCAAAGTCAAATTTTCTGTTACTCCTCGTGAAAAGCAGGAGTACCGAAACTGTCTTCAACCTTCCTTAAACATGGCAGAATGTTCTTGGTAGTGTGGACTCATTGTTTAGAAAATTGACCTCATGCGGACAAATTTAATCTAAGCTCCTAGTGTAGACCAGGCCCAAAATTAGGCCTAACTTGTAAACAAAATAACCAAGGGAAGGGCATTCTTCCCATCACTTCCTTTTGGAGTCCTTAAAATAAAATACTTTGGGGGGAGGGTAGGAGGGAAATGTCAACAAACAGTCTAACGATATTGGCTGGCTGAAAGACAGGCAGATGAGAAGACACTAGCTACTCTAAACTATTTTGTTACAGCAGCACAGCTCCAGTCTTGAAGCTTTGCCACTGTAATGGGGACATTTTTAATTCAGAGACCTCCTTTCAGTGTATTAGTATGACTTCTTGATTTGCAAGAATCAGATCTAAACTGAACTCTGCAGTTTAATTTTAGGGAAGAGGGAAAGAAAAGTATGTTATCAAATTTAAAATATACAAGTGTACACTTCTCAATCAAATAAACTTAAAAATTCAGATAAATCTGTAGCTTTGTTGAGAATCATACGTGTTGTTGAACAAGTTATGAAGAGAAGCAACAGAGGAATCCTATAGGGCAGGGGTAGACAACCTATGGCACATGAGCCACACATGGATCATGACGGAACCAAATATGTAGCTGCAGTGAGAGTGGGCTGTGTGGTAGCTGCTATGCTGGGGCTGCAGTGCTGCTACTCCTGGGGCCAGGGCCATGGTATGGCTGTCTCTACTGGAACAGCCACGCTGCAGCCCCAGCTCCAGCCATGGCATAAAAGGCAGCCACACACCATGCATCTCCAAGAACAGCCGGGCAGCCACCTTGCAGCTCTGGCCTTACCTTCAGCCCTTTCCCAGGGCCACATCATGGCTGCCCAGCTGCTTCCTTGGTGGGTCGCATGGCAAGTAGCTGCTGAAGCTGAAGCTGGGCTGTGATGCAGCTACTCCAGGGTCTGGGGTGTATTGCAGTCCCGGTCCCCCATCCCAATACACTCACCCCTCCCCCTGAGCCAGGCATCCCCAGAGCCGGGAGCACCCTGTCCCAATCAAATCCTCTCTCCCTCTTCGCCTCCCGCAGAGCCAGGCACTGGAGAAATGGGATGGCCAGATAAGGAAATCTTACTTTTAAAGTCACCGCTCCTGCCTCCCGGCCCAGCTGCCTCAGCTCACAGTGTGTAGAGGGAGGCATCACGTGTCCAGCTCCCGGGTCTCTGCTCAAAGTGTCACGTGGGCCAGAGTAGTGTGCACTGCACTCCCACCCCAGCCCAGCGGCCCCCTAGCATGGTGCCTGGAGGCAATTGCCCCCTCCTGCTCCCCCACCCCTTCGCTATGCCTCTGTAACACTCCTCACTCCCCTGCTCCTGCCAGATGCAGCAGGGGAAAATTGTCCCTGCTGGGCTTCTGTCCGAGGGAAACAGGAAATACCGGACATTTCACATGTCCGGTATTTTCTGTTTTTTTTTTTTACCAGATTGGGAACCCGAATAACAGACAGTCTGAGCGAAAACCAGACACCTGGCAACCCTAGCTTCAACCCAGGCTCCAGCGCCAATAGTCACTATGGGGCCTACCCCAGGAACAGCTGGGAAGCCATCACATGGTTCTGGCCCAAGCTCCAGCTCTAGGAAGAGGCTCGATGGCTCTGACATCTCTGCTTCCACCTCCTTGGGTTGCTATGGGGAGCCACTTCCCACCGTGTCACAGGGCTGGCGGGAGCTCCTGGCAGGGGAGTGCTCGGGCTCATTGAGGTCCACGAGGAGGGACAGGGGTGCCCTGTGGGGAGCGTGTGCGGCCTGTTGGGCTCCAGTGCAGGGTAAGGTCAAACCTGTAGCTGTGCCTCTTCCTTCCGCTGCCCTCCCTGGGGCAGCCCAGCCCCGTCCCTCTGAAGTGCTTTCAAGAGCTGTGTCACTTCTGCCCTCTCCTTTCTCTTTCTGTCAGGCAGAGCATCCTTTATGTCACACCTCACAGCCTTTGTGTCACCTGCCTCCTGGGGGTCCCATGATCCCATGCACGCGTGTTTGTAGCTGCAGAACACTGACCAAGGGTGGAGGAACTGGCCATGTGCTGCATGGTAATCTCTTCACCAAAGGGAAATATAACTCACCTCCCCAGGGCAAATGGATATTCTTATGCTGCTCTTTGTTGACCATTTGTTCTGAATTTTGATGTAGTTTGGCTCTTTGGGTTGAAAAGTTTGATGACCCCTGTTCTAGGGAATGTGAGTTCCTTCTCAAACGCGCTTGACCACAACAGCTTGCTAGGAGGGTCTTTAATAGATCTGAATAAACAAAATATGAAGTGCTGGCTTCCACAGAGGCATTGCTGCTTGTATGACTCATAATAAGGAGCAAAAGGGAACCAGAAGGAACCAGAAGGGAACCAAACAACCCTAGCTTGTTTGTCTGGAAATGGATGTCAGGAGAGGGATTATGTGAGGATTACCTGTTGAGTTCCCTGCCCCTGGGGCATCTGGTATTGGCCACTGTCGGCAGACAAGATACTGGGCTGGATGGACCTTTGGTCTGACCCAGTATGGCTGTTCTTATGTTCTTAACTTGATAAAAAAGGCTAGCGTATGCTGAATGAATAGGAAAAATATAAAATTCTGAAGAGGTGGAAGGAAGTCTAGCCACAAAAATCTGACTGAATTTAAGCCCCTGTATGGGATAGAAAAGTTTTAATGTGGTTAAAATGTCATGCTGTGGCTATACTGGGCTTTCCAAATAGATTCAGAAAAGGAACTGTAATTGTTGGGATATAATACTTTACCTATACTCCATTTTTTTCTCAACCAACTGGTTTAATTAAGTTGATGAGTCTGTGCTAACGATAACTAAATAGTTACAAGGATACCATGGTCTTTATATTACTGGGCTATAATATATAGTTTCCTTATTACTTAATCTTTCCATTTACTGCCACAAGGCACTTAACCACAAATAAGATGATTGCCCCTTTTTCATAAGTAGAAGGATAATATATCCTCTCCCCTCCAAAATTTAGAGAACTGTCTTAAATATAATATACTTTCAGCTATATTTTCTATGGAAATACACTGTGACAAGGCTCTGACCTTGTATTGGTAGGTCCCACACTTCTGGATGGATTCTTTGGCTTCAGAGGCTCACTACCACTCTCAGGGTGACCTCCGTCTCTGTCTAAAGGCAAGGACCAAAGACTACTGAGCCACTTTCATCACAGGTCAGTATCGGAGATGGGAAGGTGACATGGACACCATTTCAGATTTTAGTAGGGAGGCAGCTGTAGGCACTTGAAAACTTATTTGTTTTATTTTTTTGCAGGTATTAACTTAGAAATAAGCTGACAGGAACACTGTTCCTAGACCCCATATAAAGAAAAAAATATAACACCAGTTAAAACTATATTTTAAGTTTATTTGTAAACTTAGCGCACACAGCAAGATGCTTCCAATCCCAAATCTTGAGGTGTCAGTTTTGGAGCCTTAACATGGCTATTAGAAAACGGAAATTTGATATATTTTTTACACTGTCTTTTATAGCGATAGATAACATTTGTTTACTCCTGCAATTGTTAAATATTTTATGGCCCAAATTGTGAAGAGGCAAATGAGTGAGTTAATTTCATCCAGCAATATTTAAAAATAAATGACTGAAAAACAAAAAACTCAGCAAAAATAAGAGTTACCAGTTTTCTACTGAATCAATAGTCCACAGTCACTTAAAAAACAGTAGCCCAAAAGTATCCTAAACTATTCTTAAATTATTTTTTATTACCACATTGGTATAGACCAGTTGTCCCCAACCTCTTTACGCCAAGGTCACTTTTGGAATTGAAAGGCAACCCAAAATCTACTCAGCACTTGAGGCCTCACCCCTTCCTCAAAGCCCCACCATGCTCATCCCTCCCCCCATTGCTCGCTCTCTCCCACCCTCACGTTTACTGGGCTCGGTCAGGGGTTTGGGAGTGAGAATGGGGTGCAGGAAGGTGTGCTGTCTCTCAAACAGGGTCAGGGCTGGCTCAGAGGGGGTAAAAAAGGGGGTGCTGGCTCTGGAAAGGGGCAGAAGGTTGTGGTGAGGGCTCCTGCAGGGTAGCACATACTCCTGGTGCACTGCCAGCTCAGAGTTAATGAGGCTATGGCAGGCTCCCTGCCAGCTCCAGCCTCATGCTAGAGACCTGTATGGGTACAAATGTCTACTTGCAGACATCGGTATCCACTGAGCCACAAGGCTTTGTTCCTAGGAGATGCTGCAGCCAAAGGAGAGGAATGTGGTGCCGCTGCTCACAAGAGCTAGCACCCTGTGCCTGCAGCTTCTCCTGGCCATCTGGCTACAGCCCTGTCCTCAGCCACGTCTCTTGGCTAGGGTTGTACAAAGGAAACATCCCCTTTGTGGAATTCACTGAAAGTACACAAGTTTGAGATACTCTACCATCCTCAGAAATATTAAAAAGTAAGTAAACAGGAACGAAGATTACCAGTTCAAAGGGAAGGACATACAGCATAGCAGACACTAATCTTAGGGCAGCATCTGTATGTATGTGCACATGTAAAGGACCAACAACTCCTCAAAAGGTATTTGAGGAAAATGTCCTAGAAATAAGAAGTCCAACTGCAGCCCTGCTGAGGAATCAGCATTTGTACGTAACCATTGTGAGGGCAGCTTAGAGGGCTAGATGAGAGGGTTATTTCATAGGATTGCCAGATGGTTTAACAAAAAATACCGAACATGCCCCCCCACCCCCAACAAAAAGACACCAGGGAAAAAATTCTGTTGAGGGGGGGAAAAAAAGGGGGAGACCAAACTTGCTGAGCAAAAAAAAAAAGGGAATCCAAGAGTTATTAAGCAAAAAAAACAAAGAAAAACCAGCATGGTCCCTGGTGCCTGCAGAGTGCCTGCAGAGTCAGAATAGGGATAAGAACTGGGGAGTGGTTGAGCACAAAGACCAAGGGAAGTCATTGCTTCCCCTTGCTTCAGTTCTTTAGGCTTTTTGCCGGTGGCCATTTTGTTTTCTTGATCAAGCCAGAACGCAGCTTCCCTGCGGAACCAGGTAAGCAAGACATCCAGGGGCTGGGGAGGGGCAGGGGAAGAGGAGTCCGGGGGCTGGGCCCAGTTGCCAAGTGTGTTGTAGGGTTGCCAGGTGGCTGGCCGGCAAAAAAAATCAGAAAATACTGGACATTTTAGGTGTCCGGTATTTTTTGAATTTTTTTTACTGGAGAGGAGGCGAAAATACCGGACTGGTCGGGTCAATACTGGACACCTGGCAATCCTATTACTTCAGGGCAGCCAGGAGCAGCTAACCTGAGGCTATTAAGGGAAGAATGGAAGCAGCTGGGGCAGGGCTGCTATAAATCAATTAAGGGCCAGGTGGTTTGACCTCAGGTAGCCATGAGGCCTTTTAAAAATCCTTCCCTGCTGAAGGGTGGGGGAGAGAATGGAGGTGAAGAGGAACTTGCAATAGATAAGGAGAGTCAGAGAAGCTGAGAAAATCAACATCAGCATTGCCAGAGACCACAAGGGAAGGTGAGGGGTTCTGACAGGAAGTGTTTAGGCTCCCTTCCCCCAGTAGCCTGAAATTCCAGCTGGTAGCTGAGGAGGACTGGTTGCCTAGCCCAGGCTGACCAAGGAGCATCTGCCCCATACCCTTTTAGAATCATAGAGCTGGAAGAGACCTCAGGAGATCATCAAGTCCAGCCTCCTGCCCAAGGCAGGACCAATCCCAACTAAATAAACCAGCCAGGGCTTTGTCAAAACCTCTATGGATGGGGATTCCACCACCTCCCTAGGTAACCCATTCCAGTACTTCACCATCCTCCTAGTGAAATAGTTTTTCCTAATATCCAACCTAGACCTCGCCCACTGAACCTGAGACCATTGCTCCTTCTTCTGCCATCAGTCACTACTGTGAACAGCCTTTCTCCATCCTCTTTGGAATCTCCCTTCAGGAAGGTGAAGGCTGCTATCAAATCCCCCTTCACTCTTCACTTCTGCAGACTAAACAAACCCAAATCCCTCAGTCTCTCCTCATAGGTCATGCACTCCAGCCCTCATATCATATAGGCCGCCCTCCACTGGACCATCTCCAAGGAGTCCACATCCTTTCTATAGTGGGGGACCCAGAACTGGACACAATACTCCAGATGTGGCGTCACCAGAGCCGAATAAAGGGGAATAATCACTTCTCTGGATCTGCTGGCAATGCTCCTCCTAATGCACCTTAATATGCCATTAACCCTGTTCGCTACAAGGGCACACCATTGACTCATATCCAGCTCCTCATCCACTATAATCCCCAGGTTTTTTTCTGCAGAACTGCTACTTAGATATTTGGTCCCCAGCTTGTAACAATGCTTGGGATTCTTCCCTCCCAAGTGCACTACACTTGTCCTTATTGAACTTCATCAGATTTCTTTTGGCCCAATCCTCTAATCTGTCCAGATCACTCTGGACCCTATCCCTGCCCTCCAGCGTATCTACCTCTCCCCCTAGCTTAGTGTCATCTGCGAACTTGCTGAGGGTACAATCCATCCCCTCATCCAGGTCATTAATAAAGATGTTGAACAAAACCGGTCCAAGTACAGAAACTTGGGGCACTCCGCTAGAAACTGACTGCCATCCTGACATCGAGCTGTTGATCACTACCCGCTGGGCCTGGCCTTCTAGCCATCTTACTGTCCATTTATCCAATCCACATTCCCTTAGCTTGCTGGCAAGAATATTGTGGGACACTGTATCAAAAGCCTTGCTAAAGTCAAGGTATATAACATCCACTGACTTTCACATATCCACAGAGCCAGTTACCTCATCATAGAAGCTAATCAGATTGGTCAGGCCTGACCTGCCCTTGGTGAATCCATGTTGACTATTCCTGATCACTTTCCTCTCTTCCAAGTACTTCAAAATGGATTCCTAGAGGATCCCCTCCATGATTTTTCCAGAGACTGAGGTAAGGCTGACTGGTCTGTAGTTCCCTGGATTATCCTTCTTCCCATTTTTAAAGACGGGCACTTCATTTGCCTTTTTCCAGTCATCTGGGATCTATCCCCATCTCCACGAGTTTTCAAAGATAATGGCCAAAGTTTCCGCAAGGACATTTGCCAACTTCCTCAGTACCCTCGGATGCATTAAATCTGGGCCCATGGATTTGTGTATATTTCGCTTTTCTATATATTCCTAACTTGTTCTTTCCCCACCAAGGGCTGTCCACCGTCTTCCCATACTGCGTTGCCTAATGCATTTGTCTGGGAGCTGACCTTGTCCGTGAACACAGAGGCAAAGAAAGCATTGAGTACTTCAGTTTTTCCCGTATCATCTGTCACTAGGTTATCTCCCTCATCCACATAAGCACCCCACGTCCAGTAAGGGCCCCACACCTTCTCTTATCACCCTCTTATTGCTAATATGCTTTTAGAAACCTTTCTTGTTATACTTCACATCCCTTACTAGCTGCAATTCCAATTGCGCTTTCACCTTCCTGATAACTCCCCTGCATTCTCGAGCAATATATTTGTACTCCTCTCTAGTCATCTGTCCAAGTTTCCACTTCTTGTAAGCTTCCTTTTTGTGGTTAAGCTCACCAAGGATATCCCCAGTAAGCCAATCTGGTTGCCTACCATATTTGTTTTTCTTGCTGCACATTGGGATGGTTCCTTCCTGTGCCTTTAATAAGGCTTCTTTAAAATACTACCAACTCTCCTCGACTCCTTTCCCCTTCATGTAAGCATCCCAGGGAATCCTGTGCTTCAGTTCTCTGAGGGAGTCAAAGTCTGCTTTTCTGAAATCCAGGGTGTGCATTTTGCTACTCTCCTTTCTTCCTTTAGTCAGGATCCTGAAATCTACCATCTCATGATCACTGCTTCCCAGGTTGTCACTCATCTCTACTTCCCCTACTAGTTCCTCCATGTTTGTGAGCAGGAGGTCAAGCCGCGCATGGCCCCTCATCGGTTCCTTCAACACTTGTACCAAGAAGTTATCCCCAGCATTCTCCAAAAACTTCCTAGATTGTCTGTGTACTGCTGTATTGGTCTCTCAACAGATGTCAGGGTGATTAAAATCGCCCATGAGAACCAGGGCCTGCGATCTGGAAGCTTCTCTCAGTTGTCCGAAGAAAACCTCGTCTACCTCATCCACCTGATCCGGTGGTCTGTAGCAGACACCACCATAACATCACTCCTGTTGCTTCCACCTCTAAACTTAACCCATAGACTCACCAGGCTTTTCTCCATCTATATATTGGAGCTCTGAGCAATCATACTGCTCTCTTAGGGTATGTCTACACTACAGCACTAATTCGAACTAACTTAATTCGAATTAGTTAATTCGAAATAAGCTAATTCGAATTAGTGCATCTAGACCTAAAAATGAATTTGAATTAGCGTTTTGCTAATTCGAAATAGCATGTCCACTTTGAGTGGACCCTGAACCGAAGTTAAGGCCAGAACCAGTGCCGGCAGGGCATCAGGTTAGGACTTAGAGTGTGGAGCTGCTGCCTCAGGCTAGCTGAGGGCTGTGCTTAAAGGGGCCCGACCCCCACCCCGGACAGACAGTTCTCAGGGTTCCCCGCTTGCTTGTCTACCTTGATGAGGGACAGCAAAGCAGTCCTGTCTTGGAGTGCCCTGAGTGCCCACACTCGGCACATCACAGCACTCGGCCATCAGCCCGGCTGCACTTGCCGCAGGCTGCCATCCAGGAGGGTCAACCGGGGGGCTGTCAGGATCTAGGAGGCCCTGCAGGAGAGCTTCCATCCCGAGGAGCCCGCAGAGCCACCCCAGTCCTCCCCATCGGGGGCTCGTGCCCCACTCCTCCCTCACCTCCTTCCACTTACCCCTCCCTAGCCCCCCTTCCTGATGTAAAAAATAAAGGACATGTGTGTTCAAAAACAGAAACTCTCTTTATTTAACAAAACGGGGCGGGGGGAGATTAACCTCTAGAGAGACTGGGAAAAGGAGGTGGGAGAGGGGAAGAGAGAGAGTGAAACAGTAGAGGGGGAAACCTGGGAGGAGGGAGCTGGAAGGGGGAAGCCAGGGGAAGAAGGAGGAGGGGAAGTATAAAACTATGGTACGCCATATCTTCAGTACTGTGTACAGATGTGGTTGCCTCACCTCAAAAAAGATATTTTGGCCTTGGAAAGGGTTCAGAAAAGGGCAACTACAATGATTAGGGGTTTTGAACAGGTCCCATATGAAGAGAGGCTAAAGAGACTAGGACTTTTCAGCTTAGAAAAGAGGAGACTGAGGGGGGATATGGTAGAGGTCTATAAAAGCATGAGTGGTATGGAGAGGGTGAATAAAGAAAAGTTCTTCATTAGTTCCCATAATAGAAGGACTAGAGGACACCAAATTAAATTAATGGACAGCAGGTTTAAAACTAATAAGTGAAAGTTCTTCTTCACACAGCACATAGTCAACTTGTGGAACTCCTTGCCACAGGAGGCTGTGAAGGCTTGAGCTATAACAGAGTTTAAAGAGAAGTTAGATAAATTCATGGAGATTGGGTCTATGGAGTACTATTAGCCAGGGGGTAGGAATGGTGTCCCTGGCCTCTGTTTGTGGAAGGCTGGAGATGAATGGCAGGAGACAAATTGCTTGGTCATTGTCTTCGGTCCATCCCCTCTGGGGACTGGTGCTGGCCGTTGTTTGCAGACAGGCTATTGGGCTAGATGGACCTTTGGTCTGACCCAGTACGACCATTCTTATGTTCTTATGTTCTAAGCTCAGGGCTCAGGGTCGGGGGTCTCACTGGACCAACTTGATTTTCATGCAAACCTGCTTCTGGGTTCGCATGTGGCCTTTGGTGGCCAGGTTGGCAGCTATCTTGCCCTAGATGGCCGCATTCCTGTGCCTAGTGTGGAGGTCGTGGACGTTGGAGGCCTCCCCCCAAACCTCGATGAGGTCCACGATCTCCTCACTAGAGCAGGCGGGTGCCCGCCTCTTGTGGCCCCGGGCAAGGCTCCTGGGAGCCGCCAGCCTGGTCCTGGGAAGAGGCGGAGGGCTGGGTGGCAGCGGGTGGCTGGCTCATGCCGTGCCAGGTGCAGGGTCTGTTGGCTGGGTGCTGGCAGGCTTGCAACTGGCACAAGCACTCTAACAAGACCGTGCCCCTTTAAGGGCTCCGGCACCAGGAGGTGGGAAGAACAGTTTCCCTGGTTTGGCCCAGAGTGGCCACC
This sequence comes from Pelodiscus sinensis, assembly GCF_052426305.1. Classification (NCBI taxonomy): domain Eukaryota; kingdom Metazoa; phylum Chordata; order Testudines; family Trionychidae; genus Pelodiscus; species Pelodiscus sinensis. The sequence continues at coordinate 29,249,026 of NC_143057.1, forward strand.
AGGGCAACTTGGTAAGGGCTGGCCTCCAACTAGTTCAAATCAAGTGGCTACACAGCCCTTAATTCGAACTACTTAATTCCAACTAGGCGTTAATCCTCGTAGAATGAGGTTTACCTAGTTCAAATTAAGCGCTCCGCTAGTTCGAATTAAATTCGAACTAGCGGTTTGCATGTGTAGCCGCTATTAAAGTTAATTCGGACTAATGGCTGTTAGTTCGAATTAATTTTGTAGTGTAGACATACCCTTACATACAATGCAACTTCTCCTCCTTTTCTCCCCTCCCCGCCGTTCTTCCTGAACAGTTTATACCCTCACATGACAGTGCTCCAGTCATGTGAGTTATCCCACCAAGTCTCCATTATTCCAGTCAAATCATAGTTCTTCGATTGGGCCAGGGCTTCTAATTCTTCCTGTTTGTTTCCCAGGCTTCTCGCATTGCTGTACAAACACCTTAGATAACCACAAGAAGTCCTGTGTCACCTTATAGACTAACAGATTTATTGGAGCATAAGCTTTTGTGGGCAAAGACCCACTTCGTCAGATGCATGTCAGATAACCAGTTGATCGCCCTACCTTCTCCATCCAAATCTCAGTGTTTCTCAATTTTATTTGGCCATGGAACTCTTTTAAACTCAAAAATTTTTTGCAGGACCACAAATAAGTAAGGATAATAATAAACAAATGCCAATCAAGGTCATGAGATCAACATTTAGTTTAATTGCACATATTTAAAAACAAAAATCACATTTAATGTGTACAAACCGTTAACAGTGGTATATAAAAGGCAATCACACCACTGACTGACTTCATGCGCAGCGCGAGTAGTGACATCATTGTCCCCACTCTCTGGCTAAGCTGGCATCACACAAGGACACTTATCGTAGCAAACACAAGTGAAAATTGTTTTCAATACAATTCATAAGTGCTTAAATATTATTATTTTTTAAAAATCATAAAATGATATTGTAAATGGAATTTTCTCAAGGAACTCAATTTTCTCAATTTTCACTTTGCTGAACCCCGGGGTTCTGTGAAAACCATTTAGGAAACACTGCCCTACCTGGTAACCTGGCTCAAAGCCCATTGTAGGCAAAGGGAAGACTCTCACAGACAAGTGAGACTAGATAGAAGACTAGACGGCCATTTTGGAGTGTTGCCTTCCCTCCAAAATTGGGGGGAAAATGGGGAAGTTTTAAGTGTAATTTAAGCAATATTTGTGGCATGACACCTCATATTTGTTTCCTGACTGCAAGGAAAGTTCCCAGGTTCCTTAGCTCTGCTGCTCTTGCAGTGAAGCACAAAAACAGAGATAGGGAACTTTTTTTGGGTCAGGGGCCACTAACCCACAGAAAAAAAATCAGTCAGGGGCCACATAAAAGTGAGGAGGGAAAAAAACCTAAGGAACATACACCCACGCACAAAACTCCTTGATGTAATGTGAAATGTGATGTTCTTTTTTATTTGCTGTTTTAGAGTGATGGCTAAGTTTGCTTTTCCTTGCGGAGCCTTGTTATGTCTGCAGGAAGTGAAGATGTTGCAATTCATAGCTGGCTTTCAGATTAATGTCTGTTAATTTGGCACACAGATGGTTCTTTGCAAGAGAAAGCTTGGAAAAGAACTGCTCAAGGCAGTACGCAGTGCCAAATAGTGATGCAGTTTTCAGCTGGTCTCCTCAAGTTTGGAAATTTTATCAGCACCTATATAGATGGTAGAATTCCAGCAGAGGTAGTTTGTCTTATTTATCTATAAGTTCATCAGTGCTTTTTATTTCTATAAGTTCATATTGAAAGCCTTCAGGTACATCGAGACTTCTGTATTGAACTGTCTGGAAAAAGTGTTTAATTCCAGTTCCTTCGATCAGACACTAAATTTGTTCACTCCCTGATGTAATCTACTGTTGATGCAGATTTTTGTTCCTGAAGTATTGGGAAATGCTGTTGTCCTTTTCCAGTTGCATTTGCCACATCTGTAATTTAGCTTCAAATGTTTTGACATTTTTTAAAAAAGGAAGTAAGAAGCTGGTTATGCCCTTTGACACCGAGCTCTGATAAGTGTTGAGAAATGCCAACTATGAATGCAAGATCACACAGCCACAGGGTTGCTCAGCTCAGCCACAGGTTTTCCCTTCATCTCCATTGAAAGTTTAATTCCTCAATTCATAAAACTGCTTCAGCATACCCTTTCGGTTCAGCCATTGCACTTCACAATAATATATTAAATCACCATACTCTGCTTCAAGGTATTTCAATAGCTCTTTAAATTGGGCCGTTTAATCCTTTACTTTTAATAAATGTAATGCTTGGTACTGTTGTCGACATTACATTGTTTAGTCACATGGACTGTGTAGACAGAATCTCTTGAACGATGCAATGACACAATCAACTTACTTGGATCAAGACCAACATGATCCATTTCTTTCTTGACTAAAACGACTAATCCCTTCTGAGATCCAACCCTAGCTGGAGCACCTGTAGTAGTAAGATGGCTCAGTTTTTCTAATGATAACTGAAGCCTGTGCATTGCTGAAGTAACAGTCTCAAAAATGTCTTCATCTCTGACAATGTCATGCAATGGTACTACAGAAAGTATGTCCTCTTGAATCTCAAAACCTGATGTGATTCCGCACAGGAAAATGGCCAGCTGAGCTGTATCTGTTATGTCTGTTGTCTCATCAACAGCCAGAGAGTAGAACTCAAAATCAACTGTAGAATCTTTTGGAAACATTTCAAAATCCCGAGTCATATTCTGAATTCATCTGGCATGGTCCTGCGAGATAAACTCACACTCTCAAATAATCTAAGTTTCTCAGGTGCCAGTAAAGCTGCAGTTGCAATAATGCACTCTACAAACTCTCCTTCTGAATTAGGCCAAATTATTTTTGCAATAAGTTCACTCAACACATCCACCTCCTTTTGTAATTTTTGTGAAAATTGTTTGCTGAATATACAAATTATATTTTTACGTTTTTAAATTTTGTCCGCTTGCAACTGTCCATGATATTCATCATATTTTATATGTTTTGTTTTGTAGTATCATTCTAGATTTGATTTTTTTTCGGGACAGAAATTGCTTCTCCACACATCAGGCAAACAGGCTTGCATTTCACATCCAGAAAAAAAAGTAGTCATTTGTCCATTTTTCATTAGAAACATGACACTCCGAGTCTCACTTTCTTCTTTTGCTTGAAGAAGCCATCTTGAATTTGAAAAGTGTTGGAATTTTTATCGTGATGGTTTTGCCCTCCCATGCTTTATGAAATTGACTTATGGATACAAACATGCAGAACTCTAAGATGCTTTGGACAAAATACCTCATGTAACCTATCACAATCTGCTGGGTTCATATATCTTATTTTGGTGTATGTATGGGGTGACCATATTTTCTGAACTGAAAACAGGGACACCTTAGGCCTCTCCTGCCTGCCACAGGAAGTCCCACCCCTGGAGTAGTCTTTCAGGGTCAAAATGAACACATGACTGGAAGTAAAGGGTGTCATGTGACTCCTCTAAGAGCTCCTCCCACCATCCTCTACCAATAGGTTCCCATATCACTGCAGTGCTAGGGCTCCAACCTTGATTCAAGATGAGATCCAGGATCTAAGACCTATTACTTTGTATTGTAGATGCAGCCCCATTTGACTCAGAGCCTGGGAATCATCCAGAACTATCCCACAATTTCATGGGACAACTTCCATAGTCCTCTAAATGGATGACGTTTGCTGGTTCTAATTAACTGGTAATCAGAGGGGGCTGGAAGTGGCCCGCTGCAGAATGGCTGCTCTTGTTCAGAGCATTCCCTGTCTCTGGGGAACCTGGGGACCCCACAGGGACTGCACCAGTGTCCAGAGTAGCCTCTTTCCATGGGGAGTCCAGCTTGCTGTGGACAGGGGCCGGTCCAGAGGGGGCTGGGAGCCAACGGCAGCCCTAGTATGACCTAATATTAACTGGTTAAGTGATGAATGGGAATTTACATCTCTAATGAATCATAGAGCCATAGAACTGGAAGAAACCTCAGAAGGTCATCAAGTCCAGCCCCCTGCTCTAGGCAGGACCAATTCCAACTAAGTCAACCCGGCCAGGGCTTTGTCAAGCCGAGACTTAAACACCTCTAGGGATGGAGACTCCACTACTTCCCTAGGTAACCCATTCCAGTGCTTCACCACCCCCCTAATGAAATAGTTTTTGTTAATATCCAACCTGGACCTCTCCCACCACAACTTGAGACCCTTGCTCCTTGTTCTGCCATCTGTCACTACTGAGAACAGCCTCTCTCCATCCTCTTTGGAACCTCCCTTCAGGAAGTTGCAGGCTGCTATCAAATCCCCCCTCACTCTTCGCTTCTGCAGACTAAACAGACCCAAGTCCCTCAGCCTCTCCTCGTAAGTCATATGCTCCAGCCCCTTAATCATTTTGGTTGCCCTCCGCTGGATCCTTTCCAATGCATCCACATCCTTTTTGTAGTGGGCCCAGAACTGGACACAATACTCCAGATGTGGCCTCACCAAAGCCGAATAAAGGGGAATAATGACATCTCTGGATCTGTTGGCAATGCTCCTCTTAATGCAACCTAATATGCCATTAGCCTTCTAGGCTACAAGGGCACACTGTTGACTCATATCCAGCTTCTCATCTACTGTAACCCCCAGGTCCTTTTCTGCAGAACTACTACTTAACTGGTTGGTCCCCAGCTTGTAACTGTGCTTGGGATTCTTCTGTCCCAAGTGCAGGACTCTACACTTGTCCTTGTTGAACCTCATCAGATTTCTTGAGGCCCAATCCTCCAATTTGTCTAAGTCACTCTGGACCCTATCTCTGCCCTTACGCGTATCTACCTCTCCCCCCAGCTTAGTGTCATCCGCAAACTTGCTGAGGGTACAATCCATCCCCACATCCAGGTCATTAATAAAGATATTGAACAAAACCGGTCCTAGAACTGAACCTTGGGGCACTCTGCTAGAAACTGACTGCCATCCTGACATCGAGCTGTTGATCACTACCCGCTGGGCCTGGCCTTCTAGCCATCTTACCGTCCATTTATCCAATCCACATTCCCTTAGCTTGCTGGCAAGAATATTGTGGGAGACTGTATCAAAAGCCTTGCTAAAGTCAAGGTATATAACATCCACTGACTTTCCCATGTCCACAGAGCCAGTTACCTCATCATAGAAACTAATCAGATTGGTCAGGCACGACTTGCCCTTTGTGAATCCATGCTGACTATTCCTAATCACTTTCCTCTCATCGAAGTGCCTCAAAATGGATTCCTTAAGGATCCCTTCCATGATTTTTCCAGGAACCGAGGTAAGACTGACTGGCCTATAGTTCCCTGGATCGCCCTTCTTCCCTTTTTTGAAGATGGGCACTACATTTGCCTTTTCCAATCATCCGGGATTTCTCCCGATCTCCACGACTTTCAAAGATAATAACCAAAGGCTCCTCAATGACATTTGGCAACTCCCTCAGTACTCTCAGATGCATTAAGTCCGGACCCTCTGATGAGAGATGTACTGCAACTACATTTTTTGAATTTACCGCGAAAAAAATCAAGTGTCCTCCATTTCCACAAGCCAGAATGACAATACTGAACTAACCATGACAATTACAGGGTGGACAACACCATGTCACTAACCCTCACCAGCACTGCTTGCAAGGTATATTTCCCATAGAGATAAATGGGGCTGGGCTATTTTATATGTAAAGCTACTTAGAAATGTATATGTCAATACCATGATGGCAATGCCTATATTACGTAAATAATACCTAATAATAATTGCCAGATTAGACTACTTTCCAACCTGCTCACAAAGCACCTGATCCAATTTAAATTTTAAACTAGGATTGGGCCCAAAGCAATCTATTGCTATTACCCAAGAAGATCCAGTTAATATTTAGTCATCCTTCAAAAATGTAAGGAACCAATCAGCCAAAGCCCCACTGCCTGGTAAGGGGATCTTTGAAGAAAATTGGAGAAACTTTGAATTTACTAGTTCTGACAGTAGTGCTTTCTCTCACTGGACGTGGGGTCTTTAGCACAGGTTTCACTTTGTGTCAGAATAACTCAGAAATGTGTTGTCAGAGCTAACTCCATTCAAGTCTAGGCAACGTGGAGCCCAAAGATTAAAGAACAAATCCCTTGAAGCTGGAAGTCAAAACATCTCACCTCTTCACAGAGCTCACAAAGGGCTTGTTCACCATGACACAACCCTCTCTGGAGAGAGACAATACATCCTCTCTCTCTGTGGATGCACCAAGTGCTTTCACATGGCATCTTGACACATTGTTTAAATCATCAACTGCTTGGATGAGGAAAACTCACAAAACATCTGTCCATCATCCACACGAGAGTGACATGGTGATTTCACCACCATGGTAACAGACCCAATCTCTCTGTGGGCTCTTCAGGAGCAACAGGGAGTCTGGCGAGGTCTCTCAGGGGGAGAGGCCAGGGGTACCTCTATTTAGTGATTCTCAACCTTGTTGTCCTGTGAACCCCCTGGCTCAATGTAAACCTTTCCATGGACCACCAGTTGCTAATGGAAACTCACCGTTAATTACATAATTACACCTGAGCCATTTTTCTAGTGCTGCAGCTAGGGAGAATGGTTTAACTGAAATTATTAGACAGATTAAGCTTTCACACGTTTATAAAACTTCATTTTAAATATTAATTTATGTCCAACACAAAGGCTACGTCTACACTGGCCCCTTTTCCGGAAGGGGCATGTAAATTTCAGCAGTCGTCGTAGGGAAATCCGCGGGGGATTTAAATATCCCCCGCGGCATTTAAATAAAAATGTCCGCCGCTTTTTTCCGGCTTTTAAAAAAGCCGGAAAAGAGCGTCTAGACTGGCCCCGATCCTCCGGAAAAAGTGCCCTTTTCCGGAGGGTCTTATTCCTACTTCAAAGTAGGAATAAGACCCTCCGGAAAAGGGCACTTTTTCCGGAGGATCGGGGCCAGTCTAGACGCTCTTTTCCGGCTTTTTTAAAAGCCGGAAAAAAGCGGCGGACATTTTTATTTAAATGCCGCGGGGGATATTTAAATCCCCCGCGGATTTCCCTACGACGACTAGTGAAATTTACATGCCCCTTCCGGAAAAGGGGCCAGTGTAGACGTAGCCAAAAGGTTTCAATATTTTCTTTATTTATGGCAGGGGTGGGGAACATTTTTTGGATCAGAGGCCATTCAGCCACAGAAAAATCAGCTGGGGGCGGGTCACACAAGTGACAAGCAAAAGAACTCCCCAAACCCCCAACATTCACTGATTTGGCTCCCAACTGAGACACCTCACTCCTCTGGTGTTCCAGCCCCAAGGTGCCAGGGGAAGGGACAGGGAGAACTGAGGTTCAGGTCTTCCCATAGGTCAGATTTAACTTTCTGGTAGATTTTATGGAGACCCCTTAGGTTGAGGGGTGGGGACAAAAATGAGGGGTTCAGTGTGTGAAACAGGGCTGCCAAAGAGTGGGACAAGGATGGAGTGCAGGATCTGGGAGGGAGGTGGGGGCAGAAGATGGAGAGGTTCTGGATGGCAGGTAGAGTGCAGAAGCAAGATGAGAGTAGGGTGTCTGGTTAGGGGGAGGGAGCAAGAGGAAGGGTGGGTGCAGTGTGTGGCCAGGAGGGAAGGTGCAGGAGCAACAGTGGATGCAGGAGTGGACTGGGGGTAGGGTGTCTGCCCAGGAGGGTGGGTGTCTAGCCAAGAGGGAGGGTGCAGGAGTAGACTTAGGGGATAGGGGTTGGACCTCCCTGGTCTGGCACCTTCTGGACCTGACTGGTCCCAAATAAGGCATTTTCCAGATAAGGAGAGGTCATTTCAGGCCCCCTGTTGCCACCCACCATATTGGGCTTCCTGACACCCCCTTTTCCCCAAATTCCAACTGGGCTGGGAGCTACGCCTTGGCCCACTGCCCTGGGCTGGCCCTGCCTAGGCCAGCCAGGCTGCTCTTCGGACTCCCCAGCACTGCCCTGCCTGCGCCACTCTTCAGCTGGGCCAGGCTGCTCTTCGTCCCTCCCCACCCTGGCCAGGCCAGGCAGTGGATTGCTTTTTGCCCTCTCCCCCCAGATGAGCTGCATTTTAGCCTCCCCACCTGAGCCAGCTGGGCCCCTCTTTGCGCCCCAAACCACATCCCAGCCACTTACTTGTGTTCTGTGGGCTCCTAACAGGCAACGCCTCCTGCTGATTCTATTGGCTGGACCCCCAGCCCCAGGGAAAGACTGCGAAGTGTCCCTGACTCCTCCCCAAGCTGGGAGAGGGGAGGGGAGAGGAAGGAGGAGGAGAATCAACTGCACAGCCACTTCTTGCTGTGCTTGGAGCGTAGGGACTTTTTCCCGGACATATCAGAGCTACCACGGGGCACCAGGATAGGACTTAAAATTCAGGACTGTCCCGGATTTTCTGGGCCATATGATCAGAGTAGTATGTATCATTCTTATACGTAGAGTTAGAAATATGGAGTATGGAATGGTTTATGGCTTTAAATGTGCAAATAAAAGCCATTCAGTCTGTTTCCTTCAACAGCTGGGTGGCTACCTGTAAACAGCCTCTTTTGTCCTTTAAGTCTAAGCAATGGTTGGTCTTAGGAAGACTTGTGACCACCCCAACTCATCTGAACAGGCAATTTTCCATGGAAGGAAAGAATGTGAAACAAAGAATTCCCACCTGAAAGGAATTCTATTTGAGATGCAAGGTTTTCAGGCCTGTGGCTGGCATGTCACTCCCAGGAGAATGAACCAGAGACCCCAGGAAAAAAGATCTTTCCTGGCTTGGAGGTTTAGCTGAAATAAGAACAGTTTTAGGGTAAGTTTGTAATGAACTTTTAGTATGTTAGAACTAGTTATGCATTCTGTTATTTTAAATTTGTAATCTAGTTCATTGTGCCTGTTTTCCTGGCTTGGCGGTTTAGCTGAAATAAGAACAGTTTTAGGGTAAGTTTGTAATGAAATTTTAGTATATTAGAACTAGTTATGCATTCTGTTATTTTAAATTTGTAATCTAGTTTATTGTGCCTGTTTTCACTTGCAACCACTTAAATCCTACTGTTTGCACTTCATAAAATCTCTTATTTACTATCAAGCCCAGTGTAAATAATCGTTGCCTGAGGGAGCAATCAGTATGTACATCCTCCTTTCATTAAGAGGGCTTACCCTGAATGATTTTGGGGGGGTTCTGATCTCATTTAGGGGTTGGGTTCCTGGTAGCTGTGCCCAAAATGGCATTCCCCTCAGACATGAAGAGGTCCAGTGTCTCTATTGCTCTTCAGGGTGGTAGTGACCTCAGCTTTGTGCCTTGGCTGGGGGAGACCAGGAGATCTGGCTCAGCAGGACAGAGTGGTGAAAAGTCCCAGAGAACAAGGAGACAAGTGTCAGTGGCTTTGTCAGCACTCCGGGAAGTACCCTCAAGGGGTCTTCTGTGACGGCATCCTGTCACATTTCTCTTCAAGCAGCCACCTACACTGTCATGTGCTAAAAATTCTATTACAAACAATTAAAACACAAACAAACAAAAACCGCAAACCAACAGACTGTTGCAGCAGCCCCAGCCAGAGCAGAGGCTCAGGGGCTGACCTGGCACTGGTCACCCCTTCCTTTTTCCCAGCTCCCACACATTTGCTTATCAGATAGTCAACTAGTTGTTCACATCTCTATTGGGAGCTCCCCTTCCATCGCACTCTCGCACACTTCCTTACCTGGTTCCAGGAAGAGAAGTTACTCGCAGCATCTGGCTGGGGCTGGATCCTGCAGGAAGCAGCTGCCTGGCATGGTTCTCTGACAATTGGCCCAGACAGGGAAGGAGTTCATGCACTTTCCCAGCTGTTGCCTGGTGTTGTTTGCGACAGCAAGTGATCAAGCAGGGAAAGAGCTCCTGCCATTTCCTCACTGCTGTCTGGCACAGCTCTGGGCAGCAAGTGCTGAAGCAGCTTTCTATACTGTTGGCTGACTGCTTGGCATGGGGAAGGAGCTCTGGTGCTTGTTGTACTGCTTTCTGGCATGGCTCTGGGCAGCGAGCAATGAAGCCACTTTCTGCATTGCTGCCTGACATGGGTAAGGGGCTCTGGCACGTTCTGCGCTGCTGCCTGGCCACCAAGTCACCTCATCTGCATGCACTACCTCTCCTATGTGCAGAATGAGGAGCCAGAAGTGTCCAGCGGGTGCTGCAGGTGAGATTGGGGTGAGATCTTAACCCAGCTGCTGGACCCTCTGCAACATTGAATGCTGCTGGACCTCCCAAGGACTGGTCTGAATTGGCTGGGGAGGGCTGGAAGTTCCCAACCCCTGCACTAAAACATCCAAAGCTGGGTTAACATGAATTATTTAGAAAAGTCTGCAAGTCACCAGAGCCTGAAGAAATATATCCTAGAATACTCAAGGAGCTGATAGAGTTGGTATCTGAGCCTTTAGTTATCATCTTTGAAAAATCATGGAAGTTGGGAGAGATTCCAGAAGACTGGAAAAAGGCAAATATAGTGCCCATCTATAAAAAGGGAATAAAAACAACCCAGGAAACTACAGAACAGTCAGTTTAACTTCTGTGCTAAGGAAGAAAATGGAGCAAATAATTAAGGAATTCATCTGCAAACATCTGGAAGATAATAAAGTGATAGGTAACTGTGAGCATGGAGTTGTAAAGAACAAATCGGATATCAAGCTTTATGGATAAGGGAGAAGCAGTGGCTGTGGTATACCTAGACTTTAGAAAGACATTTGACACTGTCTTGCATGACCTTCTTATCAATAAACTAGGGAAATACAACCTAGATGGGGCTACTGTAAGGAGGGTGCATAATTGGCTGGATAACCGTTCTCACAGAGTAGTCATTAATGGATCACAATCATGCTGGAAGGGTATAACAAGTGGGGGTTCTGTTTTGGGACCAGTTCTGTTCAATATTTTCATCAACAATTTAGATGATGGCATAGAAAGTACGATTCTTAAGTTTGCATATGATACCAAGATGGGCAGCGTTGCAAGTTCTTTGGAGGATAGAGTCAAAATTCAAAAATATCTGGACAAAATAGAGAAATGGTCTGAGGTAAACAGGATGAAGCAGTTTAATAAGGACAAATGCAAAGTACTCCACAGAGGCTATAGCTACACTACGAACTTTTTCCAAACTTTTTCATTTGCAAATCTCGCACTCTCATTTGCATATTCTCTTCCGATCCTTTTTGCGGAAGAAGTTTTTGTGCAAAAAAGCACTGTGTAGATTGCTCCTTTTTGTGCAAAAACTCCTTTTTTTGCAAGAACCCTTATTCTTCATTTTTTGAGGAGTAAGAGTTGTGCAAAAGGGTTTTTTTGTGTGCAAAAAGGCGCCTTCTACACAGCGCTTTTTTTACACAAAAACCTCTTCTGCAAAAAGGATCAGAAGAGAATATGCAAATTAGCGCTCCATTTGCATTTCCTCTTCTGGAAAAAGTTTGTAGTGTAGCCGTAGCCTTAGGAAGGAACAGTCAGTTTCACACATACAGAATGAGAAGTGATTGTCTAGGAAGGAGTACTACAGAAAGGAATTTAGGGGTCACAGTGGACCACAAGCTAAATATGATTCAACAGTGTGACACTTGCAAAAAAAGCAGACGTGATTCTGGGATGCATTAACAGGAGTGTTGTGAGCAAGACACAAGTAGTCATTCTTCTGCTCTACTCTGTGCTGATTAGGCTCAGTTGGAGTATTGTGTCCAGTTCTTGGTACCACATTTCAAGATGTGGAGAAATTGGAGAAGGTCCAGAGAAGAGCAACAAACATGATTAAAGGTCTAGAAAACATGGCATATTAGGGAAGACTGAAAGAATTGAACTTGTTTAGTTTAGAAAAGAGAAGAGTGAGAGGAGACATGGTAGCAGTTTTCAAGCATCTAAAAGGGTATTACAAGGAGGAGGGAGAAAAATTGTTCTCCTTGGCCTCTGATGATTTAGAGAGGTTTAAGTTGGATAATAGGAAAAACTTCCTAACGCTGATTATTTTCAGGAATAACGGCATTGCGCAAGAGGGTTTTTCTTGCGCAAGAAGGGGCAGTGTGGACAGCTCCTTCTAGCACAAGAGCCTCTTCCGCAAAAATGGTGGCTCATTAGGTATGCAAGTAAGGCTCGGCGATATTCCATGCTTAGCCTCATTTGCATACTTCTGGCACAACAACCCGCCAGTGTAGACATAGCCCAAGTGAACCCACGGAGATGTTATTCAGGGCTCTGGGCCAACCACGGATTCCTTTATATCCCAAGGGCTTTCACCACATGGACCAGGATTCCAGAATGAGTCAAAGGAACCTAAGAGCTCTGCTGGATGTCCCCTAGACGCAAATCCCCACACCCTTTAGTGGAGGCTGTGAAGGGAGGTGCCCACAGCAGCTCAGAGATTCCAATCCTCAGGCAGCTTCTATCCTGTAGCCGGATGGTAGGCCTCACTCGAGCCTTCATGACGGAGTGACAGCAGGATGACCAGAAGCAGCAACAGGCCAAGGGCCGGTGGACCAGAGGACCAAGCAGCGAAGTGTTCAGGAGGAGAAGAGCAAGAGTCCCTCAGGTGACAGTTCTTTTAAAGTTCCTTAGGCGGGAAAAGCAGTAAGGGTGCTGAGTGCACCGTCTCAGTGCCATGTGCAAAAGGTCCCATGCCGTGTGCAGCGTAGTGCACGCCTGAGGTGATTTCAGCTTTGGCAGGAAAAACTGGATGGAGCTGATTTTCCAGTGCAGGGCACAGTCCAAGATGGAGTTTAGTAAGACAAAATGGAGTCCATTGTCTAAGATGGAGTTTGTTAAAACAACATGGAGTCCATCATAATAATAAAGAGTCTTTAGTTCTTACAGGAGGCAGGAGATAGATTCCTGGTATGCATGGCAGACTCTTGGAAGGGGAAAACTCCCTAGTTTCTGTTGCCCCTTCAGGAATGCTGGGGGTAGTTCAGCCTCTAGTCCCCTCAGATGCACTTATAGATCAAGGAAAGGGGAAACGAAGCCTCACCCTTTTCTCAATGCCTCCTTCACCAGGTTAATTGGATTCAGGTATCTTGATTAGCCTAGAATAGCCTGTGTTTGGATCCCCAAGAAAAAGGGACTTGATCATGGTGAGGCTAATGTCCTTTACTCTTTTATGTCCTCTTCTGAGTCTGCTGCAATGTGTAAAGGCATGATCTGAAATATTTTTAAACAGTTACAGTCTTCAGGAATCTTTGACCTCAATTTAACTATGGGCTGAAAAAAATTGACCATAATTTGACATTTTCCAGGAAGTCACATTAAATATATACAAAGAAACGGAAAAGTTTTTGGGTGAAATTCACCCCTATATAGAAAGGTAGTACAAGGTATATGATGTAATGAAATGTATAAGTTTATTTCATCTGATAGTTACTTATGATTTTAAAATATCATACCACTTTCTTGGACATGGCATACCACAAATACAATTTGTTATACAGAAGAATGGGAAAATATCTTATCACTTCATTTCATATTTAATTAGTAGTTTTTATGTTGCAAGAGCCACATCCTTATTTCATTTATATTGATAGGAGTTCTGCCTCTAGCATCAGTGGGTCCAGGATTTGGTCTTTATGCAATACCTCTCTCCTGTGGAGAAACTTACAAATTGCATTTAAAAGAATGTTTTCATTTTTTGCATTTAGCACAAGATACAGAACTTTTATTCTGTGTATGAGGTGTTTTTTTGAGATTTGTGGTGGTCTTTTCGTCTCCTGGCCAAGCTCTGCTCCCAGAACCTCCAACCTGTCTAACTTACAAAAGCCATTCCCAATGCTAGATGTGTATATCCTCTAGGAAAACCAGCCAGCCCAGCTCCTTGCAGCAAACTCACATTGCTTTGCTCTGCGGCTTCCCTTTCATATGGCTCAGCTGCACCCTAATTATTTACAGCTGCACCTGTACCTGCCTCCCAACTAGGCCTCAGTTTTAGTTGCCTGCCACTCACCTCCCTAGGTTGGTTTTAACCCTTGTTGGGTATGACAGACCCATCACAGTCATGTTGAGCTCTCTGTACCTTGATTCCCCTTCTGTTAAGTGGGGATAATAGTAGGGATGTCAAATTTAGATTAAATTGGCTAATCGAATAGTCGACGTAATTTGCATCAGCTATTTGATTTAGTTGATAAGGGTGCCTCTGCCTTTGAAGTGTGGAGCCCAGAGTCATGCTCCATGTGGCATTTCAAAGCAGCAGCTGGGGACTCCATGCAGCACTGCCGCTTTGAAATGCCATGTTCAGCATGGGGCCAGCTGGGGACTCCATGTGCAGCCGGGGTCCAGCTGCTGCTTTATAGCACCACCATCCTCTCCCCTCCTTGCTGCTTCTTTTTGATAGAGGCAGCAAGTGAGGAGGAAGTGATTAGTCAACTAGTGTGTCAATTATCCAATAAGCATTGCTTATCAGATAGACGACTAGTCGTTGACATCCCTAGAAAATGGAGAAGAACTATGTCACAAGGGAGTTGTAAGGATTAATGCATTAAAGCATATGAAGTGATCAAATTCTGTGTTACCATGCTGAAAGCCAAAAGCATATCAGAGTGCAGTCTTTGGAAGGGGCAGAAGCTGAGATCCAGTTCTGCCAGTGTTATGAAATAGAAGCATGTTTTGCAATTGTTGTGGAAGGCTGCAATCCACTGTGTGCATGATGATTGGCCCATTATCAGTTTCACAGCCATGAAAAACATGTAATGGACCAGGAAATAAGCCTTCTCATGAAATCTGATTCCCCCCTGCTTCTGGGAGTGTCCCAGCCAAAGAGCTCCAAGTTGTGAGTCCATTGGCAGCAGGTATCAAAAATAGGGAAAGCCTTCCCAAATTGTCTGGCTGGCCCCGCCCATAGTCCACCCTAAATGCTCCCATTCAGCATGGCTCCCCCGGTTTCCTGGGGCTGCCTGAGTTTCAGCCCTATGCTGCCAGCCCTCCCCTGTTTAGTTATCAGTTTGATTCAAAACCTCCGTCTGGAACTGTTCCTCAGATTTGTCACCTAAAAAGAATGGCTCCGGTTTGGAAATCTCCCTAACATCCTCAAATGTGAGCATTGATGCAAATAATTCCTTTAACTTCTCCATAATGGCCTTATCATTCTTGAGTGCTCTTTTAGCTCCTCAACCATCTGGTTACGGTTAGCAGGCACTGGTACGGTTAGTAGGCATCCTGCTTTTGATGTCTTTAAAAAATTGCCATTCCTTTTTGAGTTTTTGGATTTCCTAAGGATTAGGGTTGGGACATGGGGAGAAGCACCTCTCCAAGCACAACCTCATACACCCCAATTTGCTCCTAATCTACCATCTATTCCCCACCTAACCCAACACCTCTCCCCTCTCCTCTGGTTGTGCAGCTCTCCTCATCAGGTGTGTGGCCCTTGATAGGCTCCTGTGCAGCCACACCTGAGAGGGAATGCAGCTCAGCAGGATCAAAAACTCCTTGAACTTGAAGAAAATTCCAGTCAATATATGTAAAGGGATCCCCCTTCTGGCAGACAATGACATCGCCACTACGTACCACTGAAGAATCACTTGGGGTATGTCTACACTACCTCCCTAGTTCGAACTAGGGTGGTAATGTAGGCAACCGGAGTTGCAAATGAAGCCCGGGATTTGAATTTCCCGGGCTTCATTTGCATATAGCCGGGCGCCGCCATTTTTAAATGTCCGCTAGTGCGGACTCCGTGCCGCACGGCTACACGCGGCACGGACTAGGTAGTTCGGACTAGGCTTCCTATTCCGAACTACCGTTACTCCTCGTTTCACCAGGAGTAACGGTAGTTCGGAATAGGAAGCCTAGTCCGAACTACCTAGTCCGTGCCACCTGTAGCCGTGCGGCACGGAGTCCGCACTAGCGGACATTTAAAAATGGCGGCGCCCGGCTATATGCAAATGAAGCCCGGGAAATTCAAATCCCGGGCTTCATTTGCAACTCCGGTTGCCTACATTACCACCCTAGTTCAAACTAGGGTGGTAGTGTAGACATACCCTTGGAGTGTACATTTTAACAGCCTCATAATGCAAGGGAAGTGCTCGCCTGTGGAGATCAATCTCCTTGAACTGAGAGCAGTCAGGAATGCCTGTGGTCATTTCCGCCCACTGGTAGCAGGATCACATACACAGATCCAAACAGACAACGTTGCCTGCCTGTACTACTTCAACTCCCGGGAAGGGGCCAGTTCACTTTTCCTGTGCACAGGAGCAATGATGGTATGGAACTAGTGCATCTCTCATGATGACACCTGGTCCACAGCTTATCCTCCAGGCAAGCAGAACTCAACAGAGGACAGTCTCAGTTGCAAAGGCCCACAGATGAGTGGCAGGTGAAGTTTCCCACTGGGGAGGCCAGCTCCCTGCCCTGCTTCTTCTGATCAAGGCCATGCCCCGGATAAGTACTCTCAACCTCCCATTACCCAGCTGGGGGGCAGGAGCAGGGGTGGGCCTGAAAGCTTGTTTGGAGCCCTGGGGGTATGGTTCTGAGAGCTTGGCCCTGGCCAGGGTTGAGCTCTCAGCCTTGGCTGGGGGTGCGGTAGAGCTCTCTCAGTTGTGGCAGGAGCTCTGTCTTCACAGTGCCTCCTCCTTTCCACCCATGGCCCTGCCCATGGCCTTACTCCATTCCACCCTTTCCCCTGGGCTTTCCCCTGATTCCACCCACAGTTCCATCCTTATGCCACCCATGTCCTCATGGCCCCGCACTCATTCCATTCCCTCGCTACCTCAACCCCCGCTCCCCGAGGCTCTGCCCCCTGCTTAATCCCCTGCCCCCTCCCCCTCCCAGCTCTGACATTGCAAAAGCTCTGGGGCTATGGCGTGGAGTTACTCCAGCCCTGGGGCTGCAGCAGGGGGAGTTTTTTCCAAGGGACTCCAAATCTGCCACTGCCACCCCTCTGGCAGTTTGAGGAAACTTAGCCTCCCCCCTCCTTAACATGCTACCTATGTTCCTACCTGATCATGAGGGGGAGATGCACCTGCCAGTACTTTATGACTTGCTTACATGATGTGAACATCGCCCACAGATCTATTTGCCATTGACCAGAACAAGAAGTGTCCACACCACTGAAAAGTGTCCACATTTCAGATTTGATGCACATCCCAACAAATCTTTCCAACAACAACATCTTCTACATATTCTGGAATATGTTCTGACCCTTAAAAAACTGGAGTTATCCGTAACCTCTGTCAGGGTCCATCTAGCAGCTATCACACTTTCACCTAGGGATGTGAAAGGTTAAACGTTTACCTGGTCAGCATCACCCTTAATGAGTGCTGCTTACTGGTTCTGGTTAATCAGTGGGGCCTGCAGCAGCTCCCTGCCCATGTCCCATGGGGCTTGCCATGGTCAGGAGTGTTCCAGTCCAGCTGGAACAGCCCCTGTCCACGGCGGGCTGGAGTGCCCGTCACAGGCAGAGAATGCTCCGGTTGTCCGGAGCAGTTTCTGTCCCTGGTGATCCCAGGCAGTCCGTCACAGTCAGCGGATGCTTCGGCTGGATCTGCGCAACTCCCCTTTAATCAGTTAGCTAGTTAAACATCATGTTTAAATGGTTAACCAATTAAATGGGATTTTACATCCCTAGTTTCAGTACTATGGCACCCAGGGCCGTCCCTACCAAGATGCAAAATATGCAGCTGCATTGGGCCGTCCTTAGGGAAATGCAGGACCTAGGACAACTCTCCATACTCTGTTCTGCCTTGCTCCCACTCCACCCCTTCTCTCAGGCTCCCTCCCGCAAGTGATGCAGAGATTAGCTGTGGGGGCTGACACTGACAGCAAGGGTCAGGCCTACACCTGCACTCACTGACAACAGTGGAAAGCAAAGAGACCCAGCCTGCTCAACACCACCCATTCCTAGCTGCATTTCTTTGCTTCCCACTGGCAGTGAGTGTGGGGGTTCCAATCCCTCCCTCAATTCTCCTTCCCTGAGTGACATGGCTGGAAGTTGGGGGAGCGCATCACTCTGCTTCCTAGCACTACTGGTGAGTGTGGGCAATGGCCCAACTCCTGCTGCCTTCTTGTCCTGCTCCTGCCTCCTGCAGTCCTCGAGCACAGGACCTCTGACCCTTGTGGAGGGGCTGGCCCCTGCAGAGAGATCCCCCTTGGGAGGTGCAGGGGCTCAGGCTGCGTACGGCACCAGAAATTGTAGGGATGGCCCTGATGGTACACAAACACTAAAAGTTTCCTTAATAAACACCTTCCCTCGACTTTTACTTCCTACCCCCTTGAGGGACCTAAACCTGAAAGGGCTGACTAGGTCCTGTCCTTTGAACCCATGGCCACCTATTCACTAAAGTACATATAATTGAAAATGGATTTCTTAGTATCAGTTATCTTGGCGAGAAGAATAGGGATTATAGTAGCTTTGATGGTACATCCCCCCTACACGGTATTCTTTCCAGAGGTTACTCTCAAGTTGCATCTGAAATTCATTCCTAAGGTAACCTCCCTGTTTCATATGATAAATTTAAAAAACAACAAATGGTCTGGTAGCACTTTATAGACTAACAAAACACGTAGATGGTATCATGACTTTTCGTGGACACAGCCCACTTCTTCAGATGACCAGAGTTTTGAGTTTAGGATGTGCAGACTTAAAATAAATAGAGGAGAAAGGAGGGAGAGGGAAGGAAAAAAATGAGGGGGGGCACTCAATATGCCTTCCAGTATTCTGTCACAAGCCTCACCAATATAACAGGAAGACAGTACTACATGCCTGAGATGTTAGGGGAGCCTAGCACTTTGCCTTGACAGAACAAGCACCTTTAGAAATTCCTAGCATTTCCCTCTCTATGGTGGAAAGATGCAAGAGCTCAGCAATATCAGCCCAAAGACTCTCTAAATCAGTCTCCTGATCTGTCACCTTAAGAATGTTCCGATCTCAGAGATGTGCAGAGCAGCATCAATCCACACCTCTGCGGAACTCTATGCAGTCACTTGGGATTCTGCCTCTGATGCCATCTTCAGCTGCAAAATACTGTTGTATGTAACTCTGAAGTCTGCATCTGGCGTTGGCCTCTGTTGGAAAACAGGATACAGGGCTGGATGGACCATTGGTTTTACTAAATATGGCCATTCTGATGTTATTATATAGAATCAACATGAATCTGCTCCATGCTATAAGCCAGTAGACTGTACTCCACTCCCAAAGTTGAGCTAGAGCCCAAGAGTCCTGATAGTTTCTCTTTTTCTTCAGAGTTAGCAACTAAGTAAGAATATATATTAAAATGTTAAGCCTAACCAGTGTTACTTAAGTGACTTGTAACAAGATGTCAGAATATGTTAGTATTAGAGTAGCTGGGTCTAATATTTTTTAAATTTTCTTTCTTTTATATATATATTTCTTATAGGAATTAGATACCGTACAGTAATTCATTTGGCTAATTGCTAAGTTACCCGCCAAAGAGTTTTCAAGTGCTTTTGTAGCTCCTGGAAAGAGGTGATGCGTGCAGGGAAGGGGTCATCTGCTTGGCTTGTACTGAGCATGCTCAGTAACACTGCTGAAACCGCTGTACTCACTCTGCCTCCCATCACAGCATGCACAGGTTTCCCCTCCACTAAAATCTGAAATGGCACCTGTTCTGATTATTAGTATCTTTTACTATCTTTATATAGGTGAAACATGTTACAGATTAGCTTTGGTATTAATTTGGATGTTTGTGGATGGTTACAGTATAGATGTGACAGATATTATGGATGCTTAGCATCTCCAAAGAGCACTGTATCAACTTTATAAATGTTGCATGGGTAATTGTGGGCTAGGGATTACATTGTTTTCTCCATGGAGTTACAGGAGTTTCCTAAAGGAACTAAAGTCATTGGAGGGATGGGGGAGGGGATAATAGCCCATTTGAAAAAGCTCAACCCTCTGGGCAAACTTAAAGAAGGCTATCAAACAAAGAACTAAGAACTATATAAAGTGGTCACCTGCTATATGAGGGAACAAGGTCACTCTCACTTGACCCAAGAAGTGACATGACATTGTGACCAAGGACAGAGCCTGAGGAAAAAGTTTGAAATGCTTTGTCAAATACGAATGACTACCTGTAAGTTAACATTTGTATAAGACTATCAAACAGTTAACAGGATACTTCATACTATTAAAAAGGGACATGAAAAGACTCTTAGTACAAAGAAGAACAAAGGAAAAGAAAATGTTCAGGCTCTTTTAAATAGCTCAAGCAAACCATTATATTAACTATAATGCAGACCTACACTAGAACTTGATATTCATTTAGGAGATATTATAATGGAAGAAGTTATTGAAACCATCAGTAAACTGAAAACTTGGAAAAGCAGCTGGAGAGGGTAACATTATTAGAGAGATGCTTAAAGCAAGTAATTAAACAGCTCTCCAGACTTTCCTTGTGTTTTGAATAGATAGGCATATTGTAACCATATTTTCTGAACCAAAACCAGGGACACATTAGCTACGTCCCCAACTCCCTTTAGCCACACCCACCTGCCACCAGAAGGGTTTGTGCTTAGTGCACGTTCTGCCTTTTAAATTGAGTAAGAACCATTCAGCTTCTTAGATTCAAGTGCAGCTCCATCTTTTAAATCTAAGAAGACCCACGGGGCTCTTACTAGGTTTAAAACACAGAGCAGCAGCACAGCAGGAGTTGGAGCTGGGAATCAGCTGATTCCCAGTCCAGCTTCTGCTCTGCCCTTTAAACCTAGTAAGAGCCACACAGGTCATCTTAGATTTAAAAGACAGCATGGCACTTGAAATTAGTTGATCCTGGTTTGTGCAGAGTGCTGGCTCTGCCTTTTAAATCTAAGAAGACTCGTGTAGCTCTTACTAAATTTAAAGGGCAGCGGGGTTTCGTGGAGAGGGGTGTGAGGGGGAGGAGGCCACTTACCTACTGCTTCTTTACTGGAGTAGTTCCTGAGAGAACTACCTGCATGCCAGAGCAGCAGAGGGCCAGAGGTCAGGTACTGCCTCCCACTACTTTTATTGGCTAGGTTCCAGAGAATGGGGAAAAATCTGTAGGAAGGTCCCTGCATACCTGTGTTGCCCTGGGAGAGGGAGGAGAAATAGCAGCATGCAGCCACTTCTAGCTGCATTACCATTTCCAGGATATTTTCAATGTTTTACAGGGCAGCCTGACAGGAGATTGAAATTTGGGACTGTCCCGGATTTTCCAGGCTGTATGGTCAGCATAGACATGCAGAGAAGAACAAGGAGAATTTAGTCCACAATTGTTTCCAGGCCCATTATTAAACAAAGTATGAAGCACACAATTTTTTGAGAATGCAACAATTGGGAGATGAAGGGTAGAATCCTAAGTGGATCAGAGATGGGATGTGATATATCAGCAGAGGATGGCCAAGGGGTGAGATAGGCCTTTACGGTAAACACAAACAGCTCCATTTAATGAACCAGTATAAAGATGGAAGTGGGTGAAGGTGCAGAAAGACACAACCATCAATGCAGCAGTGTTGTGGATGAGGACAGGCAGCCAAGGCTGTATTTGATAAAGCCAGAACACAGGAAATTGCAGTGTCTGAGTAGCAAAATGACAACAGCAGTTGTCTGGTCCTGCCCATGGACTGCACTAGGGTTGCCAGATGGTTTCAACAAAAATACTGGACACACTTGACATTACATCACAATCTACATTACATCTTATTGAGAAAACACTGGACATTTATATTTTCTTAATTTGTTTCCTGAACAGAAAGCTCAAATACTGGACTGTCAGGTTCAGAACCGGACACCTGGCAACCCTATGATGCACCAATTTCCTGCGGCCCCCTGGCTGGTCCTAAGCACCTCTCCTGAAAGAGATGCCAGCCTGCCTCCAGGAAAAAGCCTCCACACTGCGCGTGCGCACTGACTTGCCTGCCCGTAGGCAAGACAGCCCCGCCCTCCAGGCTACGCATGCGCCTTAGGTTTGCACTCCGGCCACAGTATGTCGCTGTCTAATGACGGCATCGCAGCTGGCGTCCAAAACAACCAGCGCACACTCTCGCGGCCGCCGCTGCCAATACGCATGCGCATTGCACGGGGGGGTGCTCCTCTCTCTCTCGCCCCTTCCCAACCTGTCTGGGGAGGAGGGGGACTGAGTCGACCCCCCCCTCCGCGGCCATTAACTGACAGCGCCGCCGGCTCCAGCCCCCGCCTCCCGGCCATGGTTCTCCGCGGGTAGCGGGGCGGGGGACAGGCCGCCCGGCCGGGCCGGTCCCCGCCGCTCCCGGCCTGAGGCGCAGACCGGGCTCCGGCCGCCGCCGCGCAGCCAGGCCCCGCGCGACTGAGGCGAGGGGGGGAGCGGCCGCTTGGCGAGCGCCGGAGAGCGGGGCGGGGCGGCGGCAGCTGCGCGGCCCACGGGGAGAGCGAGGCCCGAGGTAGGGTCAGGCCGGCCCGGCGGCGTCGGGAGCCGTTTTGCTTGGGCGCGGGAGGGCCGCGCCGCAGCGCCCGGCGGGGTCGGGGGAGGCCGGTTCAGGCAGCGGACGTGGCCGGGCAGAGGGGAGGCCGCGCACCCGCCAGGCGCAAAGAGCAGAAGCGGCGGCCTGGGCGCTGATTGGGGCGGGCGGGGACCCGCGCGGGGAGGGGGCTGATGCGGGCGAGGAGCGCGGCGAATTCTCGGTTGTTGGGACGGGAGGCAGCAGCACCTTGCCCGGGCTGGCGCGGGGCAGGAGTGAGGGGCGCGGGCGGGCTGAGCTGTGTCTCTGTGCGCAGGTGAACCTGCCCGCCCACCCGGCAGCTCGAGTGACTGGCCTGAGAGCTGATGCTAGCAGCGGAGCCCGGACACAGCGCGAACCTGGAGTAGCCCAGGCGGGACATGGAGTCTCCGGCCCCCGGAGAGAGTTCAGAGGGTCCAGCCCCAGTCGGCGGCTTGCCAGAAGAAGAGCAGCAGCAGGAGAACGAGAGGGACAGCAGCTGCCGCTGGAGGCAGAACCTGAGCCCGGAGCTCCAGCAGGGTTACCGGATTCTCTGCGAGTTTCTGCTGGAGAAGCACCGGCCCCTGACAGCTCCTTTTCTGAAGCCCCTGGGAGACCATTTAATAGTGCCGGAAGAAGGCGGAACTACCTCCCCAGCAGATCGCACCGGCAGCGATTCCCTTCCACAGCAAGCGGACGGAATGTGGCTGCTGAAGATGGAAGAGAAATTTGCCAATGGACAATACGTTGGGATCACGGATTTCGTGGCTGATTTTCGGCTAATGCTTGAGACGTGTTACCGGCTGAACGGGGTGGATCACTGGCTCTCCAAACAGGCCCAGAAGCTGGAGATGATGCTGGAACAGAAGCTAGCTTTGCTCTCCTGGTAAGTGTAGCAGACACGTTTGTCTTTCTGAGCCCCTAAAGAGGTTCTGACAGCTGCCAATTTTGTGGAGTAAGGATGCCTTCCATGCGGGGACTTAAAAGAGTTTGAAGCCAAAAGGCACTTTCTGCTTCCTTTTTCTTAGTGTGTTCTGTGGCTATCCAGACCCAAATATGTAATGAAACCACATGCACACTAGGGCTCAATACATTGAGTTTATGGAACTTGCTTCTGAAGAAGGGTTTGAGCCCAAGCCTCCTTCCTTAAGGAAAGCTGCAAATTGTATTTGTTTGTTTTGTTTGCCTCTAAGCTCTTCCTTCCATGATATTTAGTACGGCAGAACCACATAAGAATGCATAGCCACTGTAGACACTCTTCTTAAAAGAGCTTTATTACCGGAGGCAGATCATACAGCTTTTGATTTTTTTTGGCACTTATGATGCAGTAATAGGTACTCTAGATATAGCTGTAAGTAAGATAAAATTAAAGGGCCAGATCAACGAACCCTCTTTAACAGGCATCACTATGATCCACGAACTCCAGCTCTGTCTGCTGTCTAGTGTGACAGACACCAAAACTTTCTGTTATAAAATTTCCATAGGCAGTGCATAAGCTGTCTTTGGGGGAGACCAGCCCCTGGTCCCACCCCTTCTGCCTGAGATCCCGCCTCAACTCCCACTCTCACCCACAAGAGCCCCAAACCCCTCCTGATCATTGCAGCCCTGGCACTGCTGCCTCAGTCTCAGGCTGCCCTACCCAAACACTCTCAGCTCCCAGGCACTCAGTGTCACAGCCCCAGTGCTTCCAGGCCCTGCTGGGGTGCCAACCTTGGGAACTATGGCCCCAGTGCCCCCCAATACTCCTAGTTCATCCACCCCCCGACCACCAGACAACACAGTCCTAAACCTGGAGTGCTAAGTGGCCTGAGTGCTGGAAAAAGTGGCTCTAGTGCCCAGGAGTAGAGATGTTAAATATCGGTTAATTGAATAGTTGAGTAACCTCATGAATTCTTATTGGTTAGTCAACTATTCTATAGTTCCCTGGGGTGGAGACAGCAGCCAGTGCACTCCAGCCTCACTCCCAAAAAGCCCCCTGCCACTCTGTGCTGGAGTTTAAAAAACAGCTCCCCTCACAGTCCAGTTGCCTGTTGCTCTGTGCTGCTAGCTCTGATAAAGAGGCAGCAGTGCAGAGTGGCAGCAGCCCCTGACTGGGGAGAGGAGGGGTCTGAGCTCCCAGACCCATCACAAGCCAAGACTGAGCTGAATTGCTGACCAGCCTGCTAAAAAATTTACTGGCAAGGGTCAGGGAGGGAAATGCGTGTAGTCTATAGCATTCTTAACTTATAAGCTTTTCCTTACCAGTTAATCGATTAATTGACTATACTATTACATCCTTACACAGGAGCTTCCCAACACTGGCCACAGGCCAGCTACTATAACCCCAGCCCAAACACACTTCCTAGAAGAAGAGCTCCATAGTTGAGTTGGGGCCAAGGGGGAAGTGGCCCGCAGGAAGGGACTTTGGAGCAGAGAATGGGTGGGGCCCTGCAGAGCTGTTTGAGGAGGTTGAGTCTTTCCCAGTTTGCGATACATGCTGCCATGAAAAATTCCCTGGGCATTTGAGTTTCTGTGCCCGGTCATGTGCACTGCTGCCTCTCTCTAAGCATATAGACACTTGTCGTCTGCCTAAGTTCTAGAGCAGTGCATGAACTAAAAACGTTAAAATACGGGTAATTGGGTAACCATGTAACCATTGAAAATTTTAGTGGATGCATGGTTACACATATCCGCAAAGTGTGTGGGCTCCCTGGGAGAAGGTGCTCACTGGGAGCTGGCTTTAAAACTGGCTCCCAGCCATGCTGGATCCCACCCTGCTCCTGGGGAGCCGCCTGCTGCCCTGTGCTACTACCTTTCATGCTCCTGTTCCTGGTAACCGATAAGCCCATGCTTATCAGTTAATAGTATAAATAGTTATCCTGTTACATCCCTACCATGAACTTGAATGCCTCTCTCACCTGCAGGTCTCAATCTGGTATGTCTACTCAGAGGTTGCCTGCTGGATTGAACTCCAGCCAAAATTGGGGGTAGGAGAGGAGATGTTGCTCGCTTTGATGGATGCCTTTAGCCCTGGATTAGAGTCATTCTCATTGTCTCCCCCCAGTGACTGTTAAGAATTTATACACAGAGGAACATCTTCAACAGAAGAAATTGAGTGTCCTCTCCTTGGTCTATCCCAATGGCTAGCTTAGACACTACCTGCCTGGCGTGTTGACTTTTGTGGATCTTCTTCTTCTTAGATGCCTATCTTTCCCTATGCATTTTATAGGGAACTTAGGCAGGAGTTCTCACAACAAAATTTTGGTGGCCTCTGAGTGCAGACACCAACCCTTGCTGGATATCACTGACAGTTTTTCCTAAAATACTTGCATAACTTTAGGAAAACAAATATGCACATATACATGTCCAAATTATTGAAAGTTTATCTATGTAGGATTTTTTCTGCAGACTCAATAATAAAAATAATGTACTGTTGTCTCTCTTCTTAGCTGGACCTAAGGAAATATAATTACAAATAAGACATATGTTGAGCATTCTTCTTTTTTTTTTTCTTGTTTCTTTTGGTTTTTTAAAATCTTGCTAGATACTGTGTGTTGTGGAAAGTGATATTAACAACATACAAATATTACTTTTCATTTCAGACTAACTCAGCATTGGCAAGTGTGTTTAATAAATGAAGTCCTGGATGGGGAGATGGGTACAGAGGCAGAAGGGGCTCGGGTTAATGGGGCACTGGGGGCGGGGGGGTAATGAGCTTGAGGGCAAAGTCCACCACCACAGAGCCTGAAGCCCCATGCCCAGGAAACAAGTCCCAGGAATGGAGCCCAAAATCCCGTGGGTGGAGCCTGCTGTCCACCACCCCAGGGCTGAAGACTGCCCCCACCACCGTCAGAAAGCTGGGGGACTCATTGGATGTCTCTTCCTCTTGCTTTTATGCCTAAAGAAGGGCAGGGTCCAACCACTGCTGGTAGTCTCTGGGGCGGGACCACTGCTTTGTGACCCTTCCTCAAATAACCACAAAGGAGGTTTTGGCCACAGGAAAAAGCCCTTAGTAACCACATTTGAGATAAGGATGTTAAAATGTGGTTAATTTACCAGTTGACAGAATTTTCATTGACTAGTCAATAGGCACTTCGGCATTCCTCTTTTGAAATGTGCAGGAGCCCCTGCTGGGGCTTCTGTACATTTCAAAGGAGGCATGTAGAACACCGCATACAGCCAAGGGCCAGTGGGAAGTCCCGCAGTCTCTGAGCTGCATGTAGCATGCCTGCTTTGAAATGCACAAGAGTCCCCAGCAGGGGCTCTTCTGCATTTCAAAGTCATGGAGCTCGGGGCCAGCGGGGAACTCAGTCCCCCGCTGACCCCGGGCTCCACTGACCCTTTGAAAGGCACAGAGATGGCATTTTAAAGTGGTAGCCTGCCGCACAGCTGATCTGCAGATCAGCTGTGCAGCGGCTGCCCCTTTGTAACGCTGCCTTGGTGTTTCAAAGTGGCAGCACCACTGTGTGGTGCTGCCACTTTGAAGTATCCCTTCCCCCCCTCCTTTGCTGCCTCTATCTCATAGAGCAGTGTTTCTCAACTAGCGTACAAGTACCCTTAGGGGTGCTTGAGAGAAGTCTGTGGGGTACATCAACACAACTGAAATTTGGAGAAAACTGAATTTTTGTTTTAAGTTTTACAGCGTTTTATTATTTTTGTACTTTTTACACCCAAAAATTTCATCGCCCGCCCTGCTACCATTAAGTTGTTTAAACAAACATGTTGCAATGGTAGAAAAAAATATTGTGTGGCTGACAACCGTAGGTACTAGGGGGTATTCTTTTTTTTTTTTTTTAAAGGAGTACTTTATAAAAAAAAACTTGAGAAACACTGTCATAGAGGGCGATGCAGCCAAGCGGGGGCAGGGGGAATATTGGCTAGTCAAAATACTATCCGATAAGCAAATGCTTATCGGATAGTTGACTAGTATTTTACATCCTTGGATAACACTGAGCTTCCTGATCCACTAGGCTGGGGGTCCCTCTTCCATTGTATTGCTTGATAAACTATCAAACCTTCTCCAGCTTACACTCTCACCAGCATACATACAGGAAGGGACACACCCAGCTGCAGTAAGGGCAGGCAAGTTCTTTAACCAGGCCCTACGATTAGAAGGCTTCAACTAGGTCAGCTCCCAGGTCCGAACCTCACCCCGGGGGTTTTAACCCAAACTTATAGGCTGTGTCTAGACTGGCCAGTTTTTCTGGAAAATCAGCTGCTTTTCCGGAAAAACTTGCCAGCTGTCTACACTGGCCGCTTGAATTTCCGCAAAAGCACTGACTTCCTACTGTAAGAAATCAGTGCTCTTTGCGGAAATACTATGCTGCTCCTGTTCGGGCAAAAGTCTCTTTTGCGCAAAACTTTTGTACAAAAGGGCCAGTGTAGACAGCTGAGATTTGTTTTGCGCAAAAAAGCCCCAATCGCGAAAATGTCAGTCGGGGCTTTTTGCGCAAAAGCTCGTCTAGATTGGCCACAGATGCTTTTCTGCAAAAAGTGCTTTTGCGGAAAAGCGTCCATGCCAATCCAGATGCTCTTTTCCAAAAATGCGTTTAACGGAAAACTTTTCCATTAAAAGCATTTCCGGAAAATCATGCCAGTCTAGACGTAGCCATAGTGTCTTCTGCTGCACAGGGAACTGAACAGCATAAACTCATAAAAGTTGCCACCTTCCTTAGGATGGAGAGGAATATGGAACAGCTTTCTCCCACTGGATTATGATTCCTACATGCTAGTTTTAGATAAACATGTTTGTGCTTTATTAACTTCAAAAGATAGATTTTAAATAACTGCCGGGGATAGCAAACAGAGCAAAGCAAATGACCCATCAAATAAACAAAAAATGCACAGTAAGTTTAATATTCTAAATAGATTGGCTGTGAATAGCAGATTCTCCTCTTATCTGATAATACAAGCAGGCTGTGGATTCCTGAGGGGAAATGTGCACTTGCTTACAATTTGGAATCTCCCGGTGTTCCATTCATAGGCTAAAAATCTCTTTAGCTTGGGACCAGCACTTCTCCCAGTTCAGTCTGTGTTCCTTAGGTGTTTCCACATGTTTTCTTGGGTGGGGAGTCAGTGAAGAACCCAGATGATATTCCTCCCCTGCCTTATACAGGTTTTGCATATGATGGGAAGCTTTTGTTTCAAAGCCTGGTTTCCATACCAGGCAGTGAAAAAATGGTGACAACTCATGATGGAGTATACCACCAGGAAACCTGGTCCCATGTCATTGTAGTGTGACAGCAGCCATTAGTTGGAGACTGTCTGCAACCTCCTCACGAAGGCTTCCAGCTGGGAGATAAGCTTCTTCTAGCATCTATTGTTCTATTTAATGGACCTTCCTCACCCACTATCTACAAAGAAAGCATCTTGTCTAGTTGGCCTTCCCCAGCTGTAAACATATTTGAAATGCAGATACAGAGGCTAAGTCTACACTAAAACTTAGGTCTACACCCAAAGGTTGACATACAAAAATAATTCAAGGTTATTCACACTTGCTCCCTCTGTCCACAAAGCATGTCCACACTGGGGGCACCATCATCGACAGTGTGAGCAATGCATTGTGGATATTTATCAGAGTTCTTCCACAGCCTTCTCAGCTGGTGGGAGTGGCATCATGAGTACAGCACAGTAGTCTTTGTATCTTCTTCCTCTTCCCCTCCCCCCCATTCTTAGTGCAGTGCAGAACAGAAGCATTCCAATGACTTTGTTCTTTGTTTCCCAAATGGAGCAGCACGCTCATTTGTCAGATACTTCCTGGAACTTTGAAAGCCGAGGGGTGCATACCTGCAAAACAGCAGAGATCAAAACACTGAGCAGAGCCGTCAGAGCAGCCATTGTGGGATATTTGTTCTCTTGACCAAACAAACAACAGTGTCTATTCTGGACCTTTCTTGACAATAAAGGGAGGGGAAAAGAAAACATTACTCTCACAGGGATGGAAGAGTTTTGTTGCTCAAACTGGGCATTTTCCTGACAAAAGTTGCATGTCACTGTGTACGTTCTCCCTGTTTTGTCATCAAAAGGTAGTTTTTGTTGACAAATTTGGTAGTGAAGACTACCAATAATCACTACTCAATGTTAGGTGCAAAAATTCATCGTAGATACGGCTAATTCTATGATATCACTTTGAAGTGATGGAATATTTTAAATTGAGAGGCAGGGTAAAAATATTTTAAAATCAATAATAAATATTGGGTACAGTGTCACAGGAATGTTCTGTTCTT
This sequence comes from Pelodiscus sinensis, assembly GCF_052426305.1. Taxonomy (NCBI): domain Eukaryota; kingdom Metazoa; phylum Chordata; order Testudines; family Trionychidae; genus Pelodiscus; species Pelodiscus sinensis. Next base: position 29,278,560 of record NC_143057.1, read on the forward strand.
GACACTTCCCAAGATTGCACCTTTAATGCTTCATGTTCAGGGCGGAGGAGTGAGGAGACATTGCTTTAAAATGGGTGTTATAAACACCTGAATTTTACTTCTTGCTCTCCAGTTGATCATTAGTGACTGATGTTGGAATGACATTGTGGCTTTTGCATACCCTATGTACTCGGGATATAATAGTGTAGTTGATTAACCGATGAGCAAAAGCTTATAGCTTAATTCTATAGACTACAATCATTACCCTTTCCTCCCCCACCTTGTCAGTAATTTTTTTAGCAGGCTAGCCAGCAGCCCAGCACAGTTCTGGATCACACTGAGTCCACGCTGTGGCTCTGCATTTATAGTGTATTAGGAGCCATGTGGGCAGTCAAGCCTGGCTCAGTTCTGACTTGTGCTGGGTCCGGGAGCTCAGACCCTACCCTGAACAGGGGCTGCTGCCATCCCATGCTGCTGCCTCTGTATCAGCAGCAGTATGGGGCGACAGGCAGCCGGTCCATAAAGAGAGCTAGTTTTTAAACTAGCCAGTTTTTAAACTGGCTCCCCTCACGGACCAGCTCCCATCTAGCACCCTGCAATACTGCCTCTGATACAGAGGCAGCAGCACAGTGGGGCAGGTGGCTCTTCGGGAGTGGGGCAGGAGTGTGTTAGCAACCGGCTCCACCCCGGGGGACTATAGAATAGTCGAGTGACTGATAGGAATTCATGATATTTAACATCTCTACTATGAACCTGAATGTGAGAAGGTTGGTTTTTTTTTTATAGCTTCTTTGTGCCCCAAACTTCTGCACCAGTATTACAGGGAATATATTAAATTAATAAAGTTCCTCAAATATATTGACAGACAATATCTGTATTTATTTTTTTATTTGCTGTCATAAAATCTTATAACCCGAAGTACTGTTATTTGCACACAGGTCACATAATTGCTTAGTCTTATTAATAACTGTTTTGCTGTTCGTACTCATTATGAAACAACCTATAACTCTTCAGTTCTTAACTGTTCTAATATGTCATCGTGTATATATTTTCCTTATTAATTTGTAGTGGAGAAAGATGTTCTCTGTTTTGTTAGATTGAGTTTGGGAAACTGGTAGTGGTTTCAGTTCTTACCTTTAGTGACCCAAGAAAAGAGTGTGTAATTTTTCTTAATTTTGGCAATCTAAGAAGATGACTAATTGAAGGAAAAGACAATGTTGTGAAAAGTATTTTTCATATTAAACTTAATTAGTGCATTTGAGTTCCCTAGCAGTGTGAAAGAAAGACAGTCAAAATCAGAAAAATATTTTTTCAGCTTATTTCATTGTGTAGATATTTCAGAGTAAAATATTTTCTATTTTGTACGTGTCAAATTTTACATTACAATCTCTAATGTTATTGAGCTTTCAATAAATCTTTTGTTTCAAAATGCTTTTCTGTCTTTTGAAAATGGCCTTATTTGAGCTTAAATATGTGTTTTGTAGATATTTTCAAAATATCTATGTGGAAATTAATTTAGAAAATCTGTTTAGGAAGTCTCTATTAGAAATAGTCAGTAGCTTAGGTCTTCATATATTCTCAGGCGATGGCATCTAAATTTAATATTTTTGCAAAGGAGTGGTCTGATCTCTAAAGAATTTGACTGCCCAGTTGTGGATAGAGATGACACTTTAAAAATATCCATTTTTTTCTGACCTAACCTAGTTGTTACGCATTTTAAAGGCATAGTTAGTGGAAAAAATATTGTACATTGATAATTTTTTTCTTTCAAGGCACTTGAGAGAGAAGACAACAATAGCAGTAACATCGAAAGGGTGCTATGGGTTGGAAGATGAGAAAGGAACAGTATGTACTTCAACAAGGCGTCGTTCCACAGCTCGCATTTTAGCAGGATTGACCACAGGTGTTTTTGAGTCTGTAATGGTTCAGATTCTGAGACAAGAAGAACACCAGAGAGCAAAAGAAGAAAAGAGGTAAAAGGACAAAATAAATTTTGTAATCTTGCCTTTCCATTTCTCAAATACTTCTCTTCTGGAAAACCAAATATATCACCTGTTCTTTATGAAAGAATGTTCACTTTTGAACCCTGGACTAGAATATAGCTAAGAACGTAATTACATCACCGTGACTGTCACTGTCACAGAACCAATGAATGTTGTCATATATTTCGGTTTGACTCTGGAAGGTCATCGCTATCCTGGAACCCTATAGCTACAGGTTAGCAGTTAGTTAGTTTGTATTAATCTAGTTCTTTGTGGGAAAGGAGCCAGATCCAAGGAAACTGACATTCTAACGCATAGCATATGCTTGTAATGAATTGTTCATGTAGACCAAGGGTGGAGAATAATTTTTAATATGGGGGCCACTCCAAGAATTTTCTAAGTGGTCAAGGATCGCCCTCTTCCATGATATTAATGAAGGAGGTGTAGGGTCTGTGATGAAGGTTGTGTACAGAAGGAAGCTTGGGGTAGGGAATTGAGGTGCAGGGTCTTGGAGGAGGTATCGGTGCAAGAGAGGATTTTGACCTGAAGGAGGCAGCAGGGCTGGGAAGGAATTGTGACCTGGGACTGGGAGTGAAAGAGAGGTTCAAGGATTTGGGTTGTGACTTGGAGAAGGAGATTGATCTACAGCATTCTGGGAGTTGGTATGGGTACAGGATCGGAGGTATAGAGGGTTTTAATTATATAGAGTAGAGGTGCAAGAGGGGAGGCAGAGAGCTGGGGGAAGGGAGGGGCGTGGGTGCCAGAGGCAGGCGCTTGCTGGGAGGTGTTTATTTAGGCGGCTCTCAGCCAGTGGCCCTGCAGGTCCCTCAAGCAGGCTCCCTGCCTTCCACACTTCCACATGTCTCAGAACACTAGCTGTAGGGGCCATGTGCTGCTCTGAGTACTGTGAGCCTTGGAGGAGTAGGTATTTCACTCATTCACTGCCTGCCCTGCAAACAGGCAGCTCCTATGGGCTAGTTTCTAGCCCCTTTTACCTTCCTGTTGATTCTGTCTCTTCTCTGTATGGTTTTATGAGGAGCGATCTCATTTCCCTCGTACAACAAAACCCTTACTTTGCTTTAAGTTACGATAAGAGGAAGATGTAGACTGAATTTGGTGATCCTAGTTTTTACCATTAAGGAGGCATTCTTGAACAAACAGACAAACTCACTCGTGCATATTTACAGTGTAATTGAGAAGCAGCTTGCTTTTCCGCTTCTGATTTTTCAAAATGTTACAGATTGGATACACAAGTATGTATGGATGCATCATTTGGGAGATGGATATGCCAGTTTGTGATGTTTCTCTTCTTTTCTAAGGTTGTTCATATGGTACTCTAAATCCTGTTGGAATACTTTATTTCATACTTAGACTGAATTCACAGATAAGCTAAGAAAAAGGGGAAAAGTAAACATTACTTGCTTGCTTGTCTGAGTGGCATGTTCACCTGTTTTGACCCAACATGGAAAGAACCAATGGGTGTGAAAATTTTTAATAATATCTATAGTAGTTTGTTTGTTTATGTATTTATTCATACATTTTATTTATTTATTTGTTTGTTTTTTTAAATTGACACATTTTGTATTCTTGGTGTACTAGTATCAGCTTTATATTTTGTTCTACAGTATTGCATATACAGGCAGTCCCCTGGTTACGTACAAGATAGGGACTGTAGGTTTGTTCTTAAGTTGAATCTGTATGTAAGTCGGAACTGGCGTCCAGATTCAGCTGCTGCTGAAACTGATCAGTTTCAACAGCAGCTGAATCTGGATGCCAGTTCTGACTTACATACAGATTCAACTTAAGAACCCCAGGCATCCCCAAGTCAGCTGCTGCTGAAACTGATCAGCGGCTGATTCCAGGAAGCCCGGGGCAGGGGCTTCCTGTAGTCAGCCACTGATCAGTTTCAGCAGCGGCTGACTTGGGGATGCCTAGGGCAGAGCAGCTGGGGTGCTGCTGGGTTGGTCCAGTAGCGCTGCCGCTCCTCGGCGCTACTGGACCAACCCAGCAGCACCCAAGCTGCTCTGCCCCAGGCGTCCTGTTTCAGCCGCTGCTGAAATTGACCAGCAGTGGCTGAATCAGGACCCCTGGGGCAGAGCAGCTGGGGTGCTGCCGGGTTGGTCCAGTAGCGCCCAGAGCGGCGCTACAGGACCAACCGGCAGCGCCCGAACTGCTGTACCACAGGCGTCTGGAGCAAAGCCGCGGAGCACGGGGGCAGCAGGACAGCCCAGACGCGCCGTGACTGTCCTGCTGCCCTCTGGCTCCGCGGCTTTGCTCTGCTTTGCTCCCCATCCCCCTGGTCTGCAGACCAGGGGAACGGGGAGCAAAGCGGCAGAACACGCGGGCAGCAGACAGCCCAGACGCGCGTCTGGGCTGTCCGCTGCCCGCGTGCTCCGTGGCTTTGCTGTGCTTTGCTCCCCGTCCCCCTGGTCTGCAGACCAGAAGGACGGGGAACAAAGCAGCGGAACACGCGGGCAGCGGACAGCCCAGACGCGTCTGGGCTGTCCGCTGCCTGCGTGCTCCGCCGCTTTGCTTCCTCTCCCTGGTCTGCTGGAGACCAGGGAGAGGGCCCCGTTCGTAACTGTGGATCCGACGTAAGTCGGATCCGCGTAACTCGGGGACTGCCTGTACATGTAATAACATCTGACTATTTTTAAAATTTCCTTGTATTCAATTTTCCCCATGTTCCTTATTCTGTGGATTATCAGCTCCATGCTGTGGGAGCTTTAGAAGACCTCTTTGGCTGTTTGCTTTAATTAAGAATTAACAAGAATAAAAGTTGTGAACTGGGTTTAGTGACCAAGAGCCAGATTATTCAAAAATATTTAGACATCTCATGGAATTTTTAAAACCATAAGTACCTCCAAAATCCCACTAGGCACCTGTCTACATTTTAGAGACCTAATATTTTTCAGAATCTGACCTATAGCTATTTTATAGAAAATATTTTTATTTAAAAAAGGCCCTATGTTAAAAGAATGTAATTTAGGTTGCAAAGTAAAGCACTCAGGAGTTCTGAAATGGCAGAATTAGATTTCCTCATACAATCTTAATTCTGAGCCCATGTATCCTTTGTGTATGAATGAAGCAGGGTTTGTGGGAAAATATTGTGCGATCTTGTAATTGAAGACTATCATAAAGTAAACAAGGTGGCAGAGTTAAGATGGTAAGGACCCACCTAATTCCAGTATAGGTTGGTTGTCTGAAATCATCAAGGACTTTCTGGTCTGGTGGACCATGGATATTGCTGGATCAGCGAGCTCCAGCTGGCCAGGTTGAGAAGTGCAGTCCCAGCCAGGAGCCAGTGTAGAGGAGAGCTGGAGGCAGAGGGGCTGGCAGCAGGGAGCATAGCCCTGTTTGGCAGTAGGACCTACTGCATTGACCTCCCCTGGTTTGGCAAACTCTGTGGTTAAGGATAGGGATGTTAAATTTAGAATAATTAACTAATTGAATTATTAGTTACTGCCAGCTCTTGCTACAGTTCAAAAGCGGAAGCCCAACAGGGAGCGTGGGGCCAGTGGGGGACTGGCCTCACACTCCCTGCGGTGCACTTCCGGTTGGGCTTCTGCTTTTGAAATGTACAAGAGCCCTACTGGGGCTCTTGTACATTTCAAAAGCAGAATCACAGCAGAACCAGCACAAGCGGAGACTGCTTCAGTCAATCTCTGTTCACACCGTTTCCCGCTTTGCTTCTACCTCCCCTGTCACCCGCAGAGATAGTGCTGTGGGGAACCAGCCTTTAAGCTGGCTCCCCTCCAGCACTGGTTCCTGCTCCTCCTCTTGCTGCCTCTCTCTTATAGAGACAGCAACTGGGGGAGAAGTGACTAGTCACATCAATAGTCAACTGTCCAATAAGCTTATGCTTATCAGATAGTTGTTTAGTTGCATGCCTTCCTAGTTAAGGACCATTCAGGTCCCAAGTATGCAGGACCAGGGAGGTCCCACCTGTATTTTGCAACTATTGAGTGCTTGATTGAACAATCAAATTAATGTTTCAAACTAGTAATATTGTAAGTTACCTAGTTTTGTATTTTTAAAGGCCAAATACATAAAATCAAATGTTCTGTGTGCAACTATAACATATATGGGACATGGGTGGCACAGGTTGGTTGTGCCAACCTGCACTATGTACCACTGAAGGATCATGCATAACTGAGCTCTATCTTACATACACAAGGTACAATCAAGGGCATAAAATAATCAGAAAAAATATTTTTCTTTAACAGAGTATAACAGAAGGAAATTACTTTTAAAAGTAGCAGGTAAATAATTTTCAGGGAGAATAATTTTTGTTCACATGTAGCATTTAATGCTTTGTTTCAGATAGATTTACCATCTAGCAGTTACTTTTGAAAGTTCTCTCTCCGTAGAAAGCATGAGAAGTCTTTAGGTGCAAGACCTAGAACTGACAGGTTCATATGGCTGCTAAAATGCAGTTAGAATGCTTATTCACTGAAGTCAGTGGGAATTTTTGCTTGTCTAAGGAATGAAGGATTCAACTAGAACTGTGTTTCCCAAATGAACCCTGGGGTTACACAAAGTAAAAGTAAGGGTTCTGTGAGAACCCGCTCACTCTCCCGCCCTCTCCCCCACCACCCAGCATGTCTTTGTGCACTGGCTCCTTTTCTGGCTTCTCACCAGCTTTCAGACGTCTCCTCTCCCCCACTGCCACTCTGCGTCCTGTTGCCCCACTCTGTGCATTTCCAAAGTGTGACTCCTGGATGGTTTATTGCTTGACAAATTTTCCCTATGGCTGTAGGGGTTCCTCAAAATTCTTTGAGTTTAGAAGGGTTCCATAGCCAAATAAAATTGGGAAACACTGAACTAGAAGAAGCAGCAGCCTATTTGAGAGCCAGTTGGACATGTCATTCAGCGAAAAATATTCCTAGGTTTTATTAGATAATAGTTTTGTCTTGTTGCAGCCGCTCATCATGTCAGTGTTTTGACGTTACCGAATGTTCAGTACTTCTCATTATTACCAATGTGACTTGCAGATTAAAATATAGATTCCTGTTTAAATGTCACTTTACACACAATCATGCCTCAAGTATTGTGGCAGCATGATTGAAGGGGGCTGCAGAAGCCTAGTGGAAGGCACTTACATGGTGAGTTGGGTGTGTGGGTTTATGTTCCAGGAGTAGGCTTCCAGAGATTGCAGCCCAGCCGTTAGGAGTCAGCCTGGAAGGTGGACTGATTGGAGCACCTGCCGACGGTTAAGGCTTATGGGCACACAATAAAAACCTTCCCTCAGGCCCTGGGAGGGGGCCACTATTCAGTGGGGCAAGGGCCAAGCCTCTCAGCCCACTCGGGCTAACCCCTGTTCCCCTAGGGTCCTGAGCTGGAACCTGGAGCAAATGGGTGGAACTGGGTTCCCCACAACCCTCCTCCTGGCTGGTGGGCTGCCAGCAAGAAAAGGAGAGACCCTGTGGACTAATGGAGGGACGGACCTCCAAAAACCCTGGACTGGCCCATGATTAAAAGGGCTCTTGAAGCACGGTAGCCTTGCCTTGTCGGTAGTGGTAGGGACACACGCAGAGACCCAGCAGCATGCGCAGGACCCAGGAGGCTTAGCCCAGACTTGCCAAAGTATTCAAATCATCTTTTAAGTTTATGTTTCTTTTTCTAAACTAGATATGCAATACTGGAAATAAAATATAGCTTCAACAAAATATTGTGTGATTAAAAAGACTTTAAAACTTTGTGTAATAAATATTTATTAAATTATGTAGATTCATTCTTGAGAGCCGATTTTAAAAATAACAAAGTTTATACTAATTGCATGGATTTTTGCCAGGCAGTAAGCAAAGATGTCTTTAGCATTTAGTTTTTATTTTGAGAGTTAATTTTTAATTGTCTTTTTGATGATAGTGGGAAAACATTTTGACACTGCTGTAATTTAGTGGAATTGTAGAGTATAAATCTTGCATTACTATGGTTTTCTGGTTATACTTTTTTCAGTTTGTTTTAATATAACCCATCATAGTTCTGTGTAAACTGTGCAGCCATCTTAGATATACAGCACAAATCAGAAATGATGCTGCTTATGGCTCCACTGGGTGGGCCCAAAAGGGCTGTGGTGTGGCTTTTTAAAAGTTTGCTTGTTCCTGGCCCCTTGATAGGGGAGGGCTTCTGGTTTTGGGTCATGCCAAGCCAGGAGGAGATAATGTCTCTGGGATGCTTCTTGTGCAGAAGTTCAGATGAGGGGCCTGGTTGGGCTCTGTGTTGCTGGCTTGGGTTAGTAGGGATGTTATTGTGTACACAGTTAACCAATAAATCTGGGCCCATTGGTTAACCCGCCCAGTTATATGCACACCCCCACCCCCTGCATGGGTGAGATGTGCAAGACCGTGCTCATGGGGAGCCATCTTAATTATATAGCCACATCTCCCCGGACTGCCCTCGCTGTTGCTTCTGATACAGAAGCAGCAGTTTGGGGATGGCAGCTGGTATGTACGGAGAGCCACTCCCCATGCGTACCTGTCTCCACTGCCCTCCCCTCCTCCCCCGCATCTCCCACAGCAGAGGCAGTAGTGTGAGGAGTCAGCAGATGGGAGCCATTGCTCACGGGGAGCCTGCCCGCCCCCCTGGATGTAAACTTGTAACCATAACTTGTAACTTTGTGACACATTTTAACATCGCAGTGCGTTAGTGGAAGTTCCAAAGCTACAGCCTGATGGGGCTGAAATACATAACCCTGACCCTATATCTCATACTTAATTTGTCCAGTAGTTGGTGTCCACAGACATAGCAGTTGCTGCTGTCAAGAGGCACGGGAGTGAAACTGCAGCCCAGTCCCTAGTGTGTGTATCTGAACCCTCTGGCCCAGCGAAAGTGTTATGTTTGTGTGTGTTGCTGCCTCCAGCTCCTAAGACAGCTACTGCATAGCACATAATTTCCATCTGGGACACTATGAATGGTGGCAATAGAGACCAATGTGTGATACTGTAGAGGAGCCACCCTGGAGCAATTCTCCCACTGCCCCCCAGAACCACCCCATAACGCTCTGTAGCTCATACATGCACAACTCTTCTCGTATGTACTCCTTGTGTACACACAATTCTCTTCCACACCCCACCATACACATTCCTCTCTTTTTTGTGTGTGTTTTTTGTTTTTTATGTTGGTTTAGTAGATGGCCGGAGGACAAAAATGTAATTTTCAGTGACATTTGTAACCCCCGCAATATAAAAGAAAAATAAATTGAGGGAATATTGATGCCTATATGTTTCACTAATTCAGTACTAATTGCATGACTGTTTTCCTATTTACTTTAATTACTTTCAAAAATATTTTCAAAGTTCTATTGTGATTACTAATTCCATAGTAAACTAAAAAGGCTTACACATGTTTTTCCAACAGATATAGTGAAAATATTTGTGTTATCAGATTTATTATTTGTATTCTCTGTGGGTGTCTCTACATGAGGTCTTTGACTGCAATTTCAATATCTTTAATAAATGAATCACAACCAATCCTAACAGCTATTCGTAGTGATAAATTCACTTCACCATCTGCTCAACCTGATCATTTTCTTGCTGGTGGCATTGCTCCCATTTCCAAGGGGCAGGCACCCTTTTGGCCCCACCTTTTCTCAAGATCAAGTGCTCTAAAATACACAACTTACCTGCACATGTATTTCAATGTGGAGCTTACATATTCAAATAAATGCACTACTGTATGTGAGCGTATTTAGTTGCTTGAGAGAAGATAAGGCATTTGGAAGCTGCCTTATGCAGTTGGGAAGGAATGGCAGGCATCTCACAAGTGGCTAAGATGCTCAGCAGAGTGACACAATTGAGTGGGCGCGTGAATGGGAGCACTTAATTTTTTTACTTTGTTTTTTCTATTCTTTTACTGCCCCACCCTCAAGAAATTAATAGAGAAACCCGTATTTTAATACAATGTTGAAGTATAATGGACAAAAGTATAAAGCAGGGCTACTCAACTTTGGGAGCCCCAGGGGCCACAATGATACTCTCAGCACATGCCAAGGTCTGCAACTTAAGTGTGGTTGCATATACATGCAAATATATATTCAAAAACTTCTTTCACACTGATGGGCATGAATACAAAGATTAAAGCAAGACTACACAACACACAGGCCCCATTTAAGTCAGTTCTGCTGATATTAATAAAATGCAATACTTACCCGATTTCCACCCATATGACAGCACTTTTAATGAGCAATGGCAGCCTAGGAATTTAATTTCTAAGATGCATATGAACAGAAGACCATTATATCAGCTACTTTTTTGTCTTAGCTCCCACCCGTGGGCCACAAACAAATGGGGCCGCGAGTTGAGTAACCCTGGTATAAAGTATAATGAGCCTCAGGCTCACCTGCAGAAGTGGGTTTTGCCCATGACAGCTCATGATACTATATATATATATATTTAGTTTCAAAGGTGCTACAGGACTACTCGTTTTTAAAGTTACAGACTAACATAGCTACCCTTCTTAGATGCATAATGAACAAAGCTAGGAAATGTAAATAGTACAGTTAATTCAGACACCTTTGTACATGGGTTTGTTACTGGCCTATATTTAACATCATAACATAATAATTGTCAATCCTGAAATATAATGCAGGACAGATATAGGTCACATCACTCATGCAAGTAGTCCTGTTTACATCAGTGGTCTTAACTATCCAAGTAAGACAAGCAAGATTTGATCCATATATATAATGTGTCTGAATTAAAGCTGATGTGGGAATACAATTTTTGAATTTAGTCAACTTTTTAAATTTAGTTTTTCACTTTTTTAGTGTTGCTTTAATTTATCTATCTTAATTTCATAGATAAATAAATGACATATATCCAACAAAATAGTCTTGGGAAAATTTGTTAGATGAAACTTTCATTGGAATTTTATTTTGATATCAAATGGCTATCTGTCTGTAGTTCCTGCTCATTCATAAATACATACTATACATTCACTGTGTGTAAAGTTCTGTGATATATTTCTCTCTGCCACAAAAATGTAGTCTAAACTAGTTAAAGCAACACGTAGACATTACTCTGCCACTTTATACATTTTATGTGTATTTTACAGGCTAGTGTTCATTAACGGTTTTCTGTCATCAAGTGGAGGAGTCAATTAGAAGTTGGATTTTTGGATTTTTTGGTTTAATTAGGAGAAGTTATTCCTTTTTAATTCATATTTAAAATTTTTTGTGTGTTGAGAGAGAATTGCAGCAAGCAGTTTGAAAATAAGACAGTACCATCTGCAACATAGGTTCACTTGGGAGAGGGGAAAGTGATCACAAATAGTCAGTATGGGTTCACAAAGGGCAGGTCATGCCTGACCAATCTGATTAGCTTCTATGATGAGGTAACTGTCTCTGTGGATATGGGAAAGTCAGTGGATGTGATATACCTTGACTTTAGCAAAGCTTTTGTTACGTTCTCCCACAATATTCTTGCCAGCAAGTTAAGGGAATGTGGATTGGATAAATGGAATGTAAGATGGTTAGAAAGCTGGCTAGACTGTTGTGCTCAACAGGTAGCGATCAACGGCTCGATGTCCGATTGGCAGTCAGTTTCTAGCGGCGTGCCCCAAGGATCTGTTCTTGGACCGGTTTTGTTCAACATCTTTATTAATGACCTGGACAAGGGGATGAATTGCAGCCTCAGCAAGTTCGCAGATGACAGTAAGCTAGGGGGAGAGGTAAATACACTGGAGGGCTGGGATCGGATCCAGAGTGACCCGGATAGATTAGAGGATTGGGCCAAAAGAAATCTGATGAGGCTCAACAAGGACAAGTGTAGAGTCCTGCATTTGTGAGGCAGAATGTCAAGCATTGTTACAGGCTGGGGACCGAATAGCTAAGTAGCAGTTCTGCAGAAAAGGACCTGGGGATCACAGTGGATGAGAAGCTGGATATGAGTCAACAGTGTGCCCTTGTAGCCAAGAGGGCTCATGGCATATTAGGGTGCATTAGGAGGAGCATTGCCAGCAGATCCCCTTTATTTGGCTCTGATGAGGCCACATCTGGAGTATTGTGTCCAGTTCTGGGCCCACTACTATAGAAAGGATGTGGATGCATTGGAGAGGGTCCAGCGGAGGGTGACCAAAATGATTAGGGGCTAGAGCGCCTGACCTATGAGAAGACACTGAGGGATCTGAGTTTGTTTAGTCTGCAGAAGAGAAGAATGCGGAGGGATTTGATAGCAGCCTTCAACTTCCTGAAGGGAGATTCCAAAGAGGACGGAGAAAGGCTGTTCATAGTAGTGACGGATGGCAGAACAAGGAGCAGTGGTCTCAAGTTACAGTGGGAGAGGTCTAGGTTGAATATTAGGAAAAGCTATTTCACTAGAAGCGTGGTGAAGCACTGGAATGGGTTACCTAGGGAGGTGGTGGAATCTCCATCCATAGAGGTTTTGACAAAGCTCTGGCTTGATTGATTTAGTTGGGATTGGTCCTACCTTGGGCAGGGGGCTGGACTTGATGACGCTGGCACGCCAGCCTGCTTCACCAGCCTTTGTGGGGCTGGAGTACACAAAATCTACTAGCCTGGGCATCTTGTGTGCAAGGGAAACATGCGGAGTGTCTTCCTCTTCAGTTGGGGGCCATGTTAGTGATGGTTTGGTGTTTTTATTGTTGCTTCTCACTTGTGGCCCCATATTGATTATTTTGTGGGTCAGTGGCCCTCAACCCAAAAAAGGTTCCCCACCTCTAGTCTAGTGTATATCCTCCAGCAAGAAGATTTATATCCCATCCCAATTTAAAAAGAAAATCACAAAACAAACAAAAAACTTCACTAATTGAGCTTTGGAAGTTTTCCCTATCCATACATGTGTCTACTTATACACATGTCCAGTTCTTCTTTAAAACTTGTTATTTCTTGGCATCTGGCCGGTGGAATGAATTGCCACAATATAGGATAATTTTGTGTGTAGTAAAAATAATTCTTTTGGTCAGTTTTAATTTTGTTGCCTTTCCATTTCACTGAATGTAGTAGTTGTGTACTTTCATTTTGAAAAAGGTAAATAGATGTGCCTTGTCTATCTTCTCTATGCTAGTTGCATCTGACAAAGTGGGTCTTTGCTCACGAAAGCGTATCGTCCAATAAATCTGTTAGTCTATAAGGTGCCACAGGACTTTCTTGTTGTTTATGCAGATTCAGACTAACACAGCTACTCCTCTGATATCTAGGCTAGTTGTTGTTTTGTATACATCTATCAAAGTTGTACTGACTTTCAATCTCTTTCTACTCAAATTTTTCTAGGCAGAACTCTGTATTACCTGTCCCTGAATATGAACTATTTCTGCTGTGGTTTTGTTTTTCATGTTGTACAAGAACTGAATATAGCTGCAGGCATACAATTTAGAAATGTATTATGTTTTCAGCATTGTTTTCCATCTCATTATTTATGTATCCTGACGTTTTATTGGCTATTTAACGTCCCATTGCACATTGGGTAGTAAAACATACAGTAAGAAACTGCATGTATACACAGAAGAAAAGGTATTGTAAAATATATTTGTATATAAATTAGATGTTAAATTAAAACAAGAGCAAGATAGCTCTTATGTCATAGTACAGCAGTATGAAGGTAAAGTCTCAACAGGTAAGTAGTTCAATATGGTTGTAAATGGATATTTGGTGAGCAGATAGTGACAGATGATAAAAAGACTATAGGAGTATTACTGGGGGAAACACCTGATGGTATCTGCCAAGGCTTGCTCCTCCCCTAACCTCTTTTTCTAAGTGGTAACAGTAAGAAGTATAAGGTAAGGTACGTTTTCCTATTTTGCATACTGATATGTTATGTAACCCATAATGAAACCAGTTGAATTCAGCTATATAACAAAGACAAACTTAATTCAGATTTCACTTGCTGTGTGCTTTGTTGCTTTAGATTATTCTGTTTTTCTGATTTTTCTCCTTCGCTTTTTAAAAATAAATCAGATATCTGAATTTTTGTGAAATTTCTTTCATTTCAATAGGCTACGAGAGCAAGAACGGAAAGAGGCAGAAGAAGTTTGTCAGAAAGAAATAGAAGAATGGGAAAAGTCACTTTTAGCTCAAGCAGCACCTACAAGGATGGAGACTATGTGGGAAATTCCAGCTATTGGTCATTTCCTCTGTTTAGCACAACAAATTCTAAACTTGCCTGAAATAGTCTTCTATGAGTTGGAACGTTGTCTTCTAATGCCTCAATGTAATGTTTTTTTATCTAAAATAATGACGTCTTTATTAAGTCCTCCTCATCGTAGAGCTACATTGCATCGAAGACCAACTCTTCCTTATAGGACTTGGGAAGCAGCACTTAGACAGAAGGTACAACAGTGGTACACAGTTGTAGGGCAAACTGACAACCCCGATGGCTGTGCAGAAAAGCTTGGACTATGCCCCCAGTTTTTTAAAGTACTTGGGGAAGTTAATCCTTTGGAAGGAAAACCATTTCATGAGCTCCCATTCTACCAAAAAGTATGGCTGCTAAAAGGCTTATGTGACTTTGTTTATGAAACACAAAAAGATGTTCAAGATGCTGTTCTTGGACAGCCTATACATGAGTGCAGGGAAGTGATCCTTGGTTATGATTTCTTGGAGAATGCCTATGTTCATTTTCCACAGTTCTGTGGTGCTGATGTACGGATTTACAAACAGAAGCCTTTTCAAGCTCCTGCATTTCCAGCCCCACCTATCAAAGTAAAAAAGGTACCACGGATTAAATTGGAGAAAGTGAAATGTGAGTACCTCAGCAAGAGCAATGGGGAAGTCAGATTTGGTGATAGAGAAGAGCTGCTACCTCACTGTAAAATGGAAGCAGGGAAAAGCATGGATTCTCTTATTTGTTGCCCAGCAAAAATTCACTTGGATAGCTTCAGTCTCACTACAGAAAAAGAAATGAAACCTAACTGTGAAATTAAAATGCATAGAACCTGTGACATAAAAAAACCTGGCTGCTCTAAAGAGAACCAGGAGATGCCAATTAGTCCAGGAGAAATTGATGGCTTTGGAGAACCTCTTAGCCCAGGAGAAATTAGGGTTGTAGAAAATGGAGAGAGAGATCATGAAGCTTCCCTAATAGAAACCGAGCCCAAGCCATTAAAAACAAATACCCTTAAAACCTGCCAAGTACATGTGAATGGGACTCATAGCAACAATCCAGACATAAATTGCCACAGAGTTGCTAGAGAACTGATTTTGGAAAATTCATTATGGAATAATAAGAAACTAAAACTTACTAAGATGCGGGCAAAAAAGAAGAAAAAGAAAAAAAAGAAATTGAAAGACATTTTGAATGAACATCTTCAGAGAAAGCGTGAGATTCATCCTCATCCATTCAAAACTTACAAACCTGAGATTCATAATAAGTTTTTTATCATCAAAAAGAAAGCAAAACACAAGAAGCACAAATCTGGTAAGTTAATTTTATTAGAGGACAAATGAGAGAGATGATGATAGTGAGGTGTTCTTAAAATAGCCTATTTGTTATTTCTTTTGTGAATGGGAACACACATGTATTATGCATTATTTCACATCCAATATGTCTTATGCACAGGGTAGGTTTATAAGTTGATAAAAATTGACAAAACATGATACATGTTCAGAGTTTTCAGAGTAGTCTGTAGTGAGTGTAGTTTGCGAGGCTTCTTTCTTAGTGCACAAAGCATCCGAAGCCATTCTTCACAAATGGTGGTATGTAGAGTACACAGATACCTTATGTCCCTTATCACAGATATAAGTATCAGGGAAGGTTGTTTAAACAGGATATAAATTGTGTAAACTGTTTTACATTGTGCTATTATATTGGTATTGTCCAACTCCATATCAAGGTAATCATCACTAGCAGTGCTCTGAGAAGTACCTGTTGTATTTTAAAGAAATGATTTTACAGAATATTTTGAAATTGTACATAGAGAAGTGTGTTGTGTCGTTTTTTTTTTTAGCCTTTTGAACACTCACTCTCAAGCACCAAATTCAATGGAAGTTATGCTTTTGAATTCAAAGTTAGCAGGAGTTTTTAGTGTGATAACTTGATCACTATAACTGAGAGTTCAGGGGAAATGCTTTTTTCGGTTAATTTACTTTATATATCGTTCACTGAGCACTAAAAATCCCCAAAATCTTTGTATCACATGTTTCTCATCTGTATTAATTGTTATAGCGATCGTTTGAGGCCTGTTTTTTGTAACAAGCTAACTTTTTTTTTCATTTTGTTGTGGTTTTTAAGACATTAATAACATTATCTTGGTTAAGATGTTTTCATGAATTAGGATCTCCAGTCACATGAGTCTGGGAGACAGTTAATGTAATTGGTTTGATTCTATTTAAAGGGCTTGTTTATTTCTACTAATCTTTATTAAGGTATAGTTTGGGTTCAGAGCTTGTTATACTGGGAGAGCCTGCTATAATAGATATGAGTATGCTAGGCTGCAAATTAAAAAAGGAAATGTGGGCAGTGAAGTAGTATTATATTAATATAAAATGAGCTTTTGTAACTAAGTAGTAAATCTAGCAGCAGTAAGCTAGTGGGAGTTAGGGATGTTAACGGTTCAAGTTCACGGTTAACCGATGAGCCTGGGCCTCTCGATTTACATGCAGCCTCCTCTCTACCCCATGTTGCCTCTGTATCAGGGAGTAGGGAGGCAGGAGCTGGCCCCCGCCGAGCTGCCTAACTCTTCTGCTGTTCTCCTGCCTCTCACAGATGCAGCAGTGGGGGATGAGGAGCAGGCAGGAGCTGATGCTCTTGGGGAGCCAGCTTAAAAGCTCTGGCTCCTGTGGAGCTGCCTTTGCCCTGCCCTGTGCTCATGCTTCATCCCATCTGCATGTAAATGTGTAAGCACCAAAAAATTCAGTGGTTACATGGTTACACAAATATGCACATTTTAACATCCCTAGTGGAGGCATGTGGTTATTTATATCAAATTGCACTTTGTGTTGCAAGGAATTGTAATTTCATACTGGAATTGTTATGACGAATTTGTCATGGGAAATACTGAATATTAGTGATTTGGTTAAAAAATACATTTCCCTATAATTCTAGTCTAAAAATTACATTTTCCTTTCATAGATTCCCACTGTAAATTACAGTAGCCTCTGGTAGATGGCTTGGACGTGCTTTCACACATTAAGAGATGTTCATAATTTTGTGTATCGAGTTGGCTGTTGGGAGCATGGAATACTGTCTCCATATGTTTTATTTGTATAATACATGATGCTCTTCTCAAGGCATCTGAGTACCATGCAGAGGAGCCAAACACACACACACAAAAACCCTTAAGCATAATCAGTTAAGAGTACAATGTGTTGTATAAACACCCTCTCACCCCTCAGAATACTGCCAGATGATCAGTTTTGAGCTAGTAAGAGAAATAGATACAAGATGATTTAAAAAAAAAAAAAACTCTAAGGAGGGAATCCATAGACTAAAAAATTAAACTTCTAGCATGCATTAAAGCAGATGTGGGCCTCTGATGGCTGGATCCGGCCCGCCAAGCTGGTTGATCTGGCCCACAACCACTCAGCTCCTCTCCCACAACCAGGCCAATCAAGACCTGGGGACAGGGGAGCGTGCAAAGTCTCTTCTGCCGGCCATGGGCCCATTGCACCTAGAGTGAACCACCAGCTGTTTTGAACATCTGCTCCCAGGCCCTGATTAGCTTGGGGGTGAGAGGAGCTCCAGAAATGTCCTCCCAGCCTTCAAGGGGCAGGTGACACTTAGAATGAACTACCAGCTGTTCAGAACAGCTGGCAGTTCTCTTTAGGGGCTGGGGAGGGGACAGAGATTTCACGCACATTTAAAAAACCGAGGCATTTGTGCAGGGTCCCCCTTGTGCTTTTTTCTCCCCCAGTACTTCCCCTTCCCCCCCCCCTCCCCCACAGAGACTGTGCTGGGGGAGGGAACCAAAGCTGGCTCCCCCCAGCACCAGCTCCTGTTCCTTCCCCCGCCCCTTGCTGCCTCTGTATCAGAGGAAGCAAGGGGTGGGGAATCAAGTAGTCGAGTAGTGACTTGACTAGTCACTTACATCCTTATGTAGGACCATTTTATTTTTACAAATTGTAACAGGGCTCTTGAAGTATCAGGCCTCTATGTTTGCCATTCAGCACCAATGTCCTCAGAGACGTGTGTCACTTAGATTTCATTTGATCTGTTAATGACACATAACACAGAACTATGTTAATTGATTCATTTGTTGAAAAATCTCTGCTGTTTTGAGAACATGCAAATGAAGACAGTGTCAGCATAGAAATCCCTGAAATCAGCTTTGTTTCTTGATTTGATGGAATCCTAAACCTTGCATATTTCTAGATGAGGAGGAGTTGAGAGGGAATAGAATAGTCTACATTTAAAAATAAATGATGCACCTAATAAATACTGGATTTCAGTTGCCCTCAGAAATTCAGGAATTAACAGGAGGGGAAAGTGTATTCTACATCTAAAGATAACCAGATATTACTATTTCTGTAAATAGGTGGTTCTGGCCTTCAATTTAAAATCTGAAAGGGCAAATCATGGATTTTTGTCATGAAATTTGGTTGAAAATGTTAGAATTTGTGTAGTCAGAGGTCCAAGGACAAGATGGCTGCATTAGTTCACCCTTAGTCTTGGTCTACACTAAGAAATTAGATTGGTGTAATTGTGCTGCTCCGGGGCGTGAAAAATTCACACTCCTGATCGACATAATTAAGTGTACTTAATGCTGGTTAGATAGTGCTAGAATTCAGCTGTAGAAATTTAAGTGTAAGTTAGCTTGCATTTTGCTATGGCTAATGGCAAGAATTAGATACACTCATAGGCAGGGCTCGCCAAACCGCGGCGAGCCCTGCTCACCAGCCGCTCTGTACAGCGATCTGCACATGTGCAGATTGTTCTGCACATGCGCAGATCGCCCGAACCCGGCTCTTTCAGGTTGTAATCTACTCGCCATGGGTGAGCAGATTGCATTATTTGTCGAGCCCTGCTCATAGGATTCAGAGACTCCTCTCAAAAGCTCCATTACGAAGATGTTTTAATCCACTAAAACAAGTTACCAATAGCAGTAACCATATTTTTCTGTGCACTTCATCTTTTTTTTTTTTAAACTTTGAGAGTTTCAGATCTTGTAAGCTATTACAACTTTGAGATGAGGAATTCCTCACAGGCTACAGCTGAGTATCATTTGCAACATATTCTGAAAAAACCTTTTCCAATAGCCAGGTTCAAGAATCTCAATGAAAAAAAAATGTTTATCCAGCATATTGTGAGATTTGAGAGGTGTGCATCAGTGAGAGCTTACTGTAAAACTTACAAAGTAAGTAGTCTTGTTATAGGTCAGAATGGTAAATATAAACTTCATTGTCCTTGTTAAAATGAATCATGAGCTTCAAAAAGACGTCTATGGTGTAATTATCAGATTATTGTAGTGGCACATCACTTGATAAAATTCCTTTCCAGGCTAGTGACAAGTCATTAATATTCAGTGAGTGAGAGATCATTTTCAGATGTGTAAATGTGGCTGATCAAAGGTTGCTTTGAGAAATGGATTAAAATATCAAACTTAAAACTGGTATAGTGCAGAAGTTATTTGGGTATTTGATATATTACCTTTCTTAGATTTGCTATAAATTTGTCTTATTACTGTATGTTATCAGACCTTGGCAGAGCGGGACCAAGTGAGGCCTCGCAGCAGCTCCCTCTCCTTCCCCAGTGGCTGGGAGCAGGGCCATGTGAGGCCTCGGAGAGCCCCACCTGTCCCCAGTGTTTGGGAGAAGCGTGTGGGACCTGGCAAGGCCTCAGCCCTCCTCTGCAGGTTGGAGAGAGATGGGGAGAGCGGCCTCAGCTTTGCCTGGCAGTTGGAGGTAGGGGGAAAGAGCCGGGACTAGCTGCGGCTTTGGCCTGGCCCATCTCTCCAGCAGCTGGGGGAGAGAACCAGTGCTGGCTGCACCATGGATTCGGCCTGGCCCAACCCCCCAGCTACAAGGGGGAGAGAGCTGGGCCTGGTCCAACCCCCTCCCGGAGGCCAGGGACAGAGAGCCAGCCAGGCCTGGTGCAGCCTTGTTCAGGGGATGGAGTTAGGATTAGGGCACAGGGGTGGGGTGTGTGTTGGGGGGAGGGAGAAGGGGTTCGTGGGGGTTGGCGCTGGAGGGGGAAAGGGGAGGGACCATGTAGTGAGCAGGGGGTGCAGCCCCCTAGTTGCCTTTTTGAAAGTTGTTTTCTAGGTCAGAATTTGAGTCCCACGGATATGGCATTATGGAGGAAACTTGTCCTCTTATTGCCAATGCTTGATTTATGTAGTAGTCTCCAGAGATGTCAATACTGAAGTTTCCACAAGCACTAAAACTTAAGAAGGTCCTTGTTTTAGAACAGACCAGTGGAGCTTTATATTAATTCAGAATAAGGAAGGGAAAGCTCTCTTTGTCTATGGGAGAAAAGAGAGCTGCAATTAGATTTTCTCAGAATGGGGGCAGTGAATTTTGATGAAATCTCCATAGGCACCTTGGACTTCAAATTTAGTAGTCCAACAAGAATTTTTATTGTTATTTTTCTAGTATTTTGGACTTTGGTTCCATTCCTCTCAAAATAAAATAGTTACAACTGAAAAGTTACAAAGGACTCGAAAAAAGCTAATTTTTGCCATTATTTTTAAAAGTTACATGTGACTACTGGATAGGTACACATCTGTTTGCCTGACGTCAATCCTGGGGAAAATAATGGAATGGCTGATATGGGCTTTGATTTATAAAGAATTAAAAGAAGGGAATATATTGATACTAGTTAACATGAATTTAAGGAAAATAAATCTTGTCAAACTAACTTTGAGATTAAGTTTGGGTGATAAAAGTAGTTGTGTTAATATAACAGACTTCTGTAAGGTATTTGGCTTGATACTGCCAAGCATTTTGATTAAGAAACTAGAATGATACAAAATCAATATGGCGTTTGTTAAATGGATTAAAATGGGCTAATAGGCTTCAGAATGTAAATTGAATAATCAGTAAGCATTTATGCTTCTAATGCTGATGCTACACTATTTATTTTTACTAATGAGCTGGAAGAAAAAAATAAATTAGTAACTGATAAAGTTTGCAGGTGGCACAGAGATTTTGGATATGATAAATAATGAAGAAGATAGATGACTTATCCAGAACAATCTGGATTGCTTGATCTGCTTTGGTGCAAGTAAGCAATATGCATTTTATTGTGGCCAAGTGTAAAATCATTCATTTAGGAACCAGTAAGGTAAGGCATACTTATAGGATGGGATACTATCCTGGGAAGCTGTGACTCTAGAAAAGTTTTAGGAAAGCCCTGGTGGATAATAGCTGAGCTCCCAGGGTGACATTGTAGTTAGAAGGTCTGATGCTGTCCTGGAGTGCATGAACACATGAATATTGAATAGAAATGGTAATGAATTTATGTTACTGCAGTATTTAACATTGGCATGACCATTATTGTTGTAGTGTGTCTGGTCAGCCATCTGATTTGTTGACATTTAAAAAAAAAATCTCAAGTCTGTGCATATATAATGTTTGTGTTCAAACAAGTATGTAATGCAGGGAGTGTTTTGCAAATTAAACATCTTGGCCCTGACAGCACCAGCTATGTATGCAATTTAGGGCTGTGAAGCGATTAAAAAATGTAATTGCGATAATCACATGAAACACCCCTTTGAAACACCGCAGTGGCGTTTCAACGGGGCAGCACTGAATGGAGCCCAGGATCAGCTGGAGTTCCCAGCTGACCCCGGGGTCCATGCAATGCTGCCTCTTGGAAGCATCACTGCCGTGTTTCAAAAGGGCAGTGCAAGGCAGAGCCCGGGGTCAGTTGGAGTCCCCAGCTGACCCCAGTCTCCGTGCAGTGCTGCCCCTTTAAGGCAGCAGCACTTCAAAGGGGCAGCGCAAGCGGAGCCACAGCTCTGATGGAGTCCCCAGCTGATCAGTCCCCAGCTGATCACTGGCTCCACATTGCAAACCCCCTTTGAAGTGCCGGAGTGGCACTTCAAAGGGGCTTTGTAACAGCGGAGCTGGGAATCGGTCCCCAGATAATCCCCAGCTCCGCACTGAAAAGCCCTTTGCAATGCGGAGCCAGGGATCAGCTGGGGACTGATGTCTGGCTCTGCTGTTGCAGAACCTCTTTGAAGGGCCGCTCTGGGGCTTTGCCGCTCCAGGGCACTCCAGCTGATCCCCAGTTCTGCTTGCGCTGCCCCTTTGAAGTGCTGGAGTGGCACTTCAAAGAGGCAATGCAGCATTAATGCCCACTTATTTTTTTAACTCATTAATCCTGTCCTGTGTTAATCACAGGTGTTAACACAGGTCAATTGACAGCCCTAATGCAATTGCAAGGTCATCACATATTAGAGGGAATCCATGTCCCTCCTAAAATCATATAATATTGTGTTCTGCAGTAACAGCAAGTAATCTAATAATAATTTAATGTATCACAAAACCTATTCTGTCTTGGCTGAAAAATAAATACTTGTGTGTCTTTCTGCCTTAGCTGTACACATCTTCCACCTTCTCCTACAAATGAGGTGGAGTCCTAAAAACAACAGCTATATTCACTTCACATCCCACATTGCTTCACTGAGCACTAAATGGGACAAAAGTCCTGTGGAAAGAAAATCATGTAATTAAACACTCAGTTGTGGTGCATACACAAAATAATAAAAGCCGGCTCCTGGCATGCACTGGTTCCTGAAGAGTCGTTTGCTGCTCCACGCTGCTGATACAGAGTGAGTTGTCAGGCGAGAGCCGATGCACACTGGGAGCTGGGCCAGGTGCAGCCTGGGGAGCTGGCTGCTGCCATGCATGTAACTGTGTGACCATTGAACATTTCAACTGTTACACGGTTAATCACTTAACACTCATTTTAACATCCCTAGTGGTAACTCTCCTACCTGAATAGGCCATCATTGTGACACATTATCCCCTTATGATTAATTATTACTCTAAGTCCATGAAGCATGTTTTACATTACATTATTCCTTAAATATTATATACATCTCTCAAAGATTATGAATCCTGGCAAGTTATGAGGTTTCTGTAGATACTTTAGGGCAGCGTTTCCCAAAGTGTGGTCCGCGGCCCAGTACCGGTCCTCAGAAAAAAAATACCAGTACTCAGAAAAATTTGCATGCATGATTCTTGGGAGAGAGCCTGCCACCCACAGCATCTCTGCTGGGCATGCTTCTGGGCAGCAGGGCTAGATCCGGCGGGCACTAGGACCCAGAGCGAAGGCCGGGCGCGCCGATGCAGAACTGGAGCCGGCACCGGCTGATAAAGTGGCCGGGATTGGGGCCAGGAGAGGGGGCAGCGACCACGCTGATGCTACCTCCAGGGACCACGGAGGCAGCGCAGGCTTCCTGCGGGGTCGGGAGGAGTTCTGCAGCTGCGCGCCAGGTCCCAGAAGTGCACGGGCTGCTCTTCCCTCTGTTCCAACAGCCAGTGTGGTACCCAAAACGCCAGTCCATCACTGTGCTGGCTCTGGTTGCTCGGGCGGCTTGCGCTGCCGTGGGGAGCAGAGGAGCAAGGCGCGCACTGCCTCAGCAGTTGGGGCTGGCATGGTCCGGGACTCCCCCTCACCCTGCGCAGGAAGGCATCAGGCATGCGACGGACCAGTGTTTCAGGTACCGCGTGGCTGTTTGGGGATGGAGTTCACCTTTCCAGGAGCGGGAAGGCCTTGTTTGGACACAGACTGGCTAACCTTGTGAGGAGAGCTTTAAACTAGGTTTGTCGGGGGCAGGTGAGCAAAGCCCACAGGTAAGTGCTGAATGTGCGGGACTGGGAGATGGGTTGGAAATGGGAGGGACTACGGCCTATAATGGCAAGGAGAAAGGAGGGTCAGGGCACAACAGGGAGGCAAGATCAAATCAGTATCTTAGATGCCTATATACAAATGCGAGAAGTATGGGTAATAAGCAGGAAGAACTGGAATTGCTAACCAATAAATACAACTATGATATCATTGGTATTACAGAAACCTGGTGGGATGGGACGCATGATTGGAATATTGGTATGGAAGGGTACGGCTTGCTCAGGAAGGACAGACAGGGAAAAAAGGGAGGAGGGGTTGCCTTGTATATTAAAAATGTGCACACTTGGACTGAAGTGGAGATGAACGTAGGAGATAGCTGTGTAGAGAGTCTCTGGGTTAAGCTAAAAGGGGTAAAAAACGAGGGTGATATCATGCTAGGAGTCTACTACAGGCCACCTAGCCAGGTGGAAGAGGTGGATGAGGCCTTTTTTAAACAATTAACAAAACTATCCAAAGCCCAAGATTTGGTGGTGATGGGGGACTTCAACTATCCAGACATATGTTGGGAAACTAACACAGCGAGGCACAGGCTATCCAATAAGTTTCTGGACTGCATTGGAGACAACTTTCTGTTTCAGAAGGTTGAAAAAGCTACCAGAGGAGAAGCTGTTCTGGATTTGGTTTTAACAAATAGGGAGGAACTAGTTGAGAACTTGAAAGTGGAAGACAGTATAGGGGACAGTGATCACGAAATAATAGAGTTCATGATCTTAAGGAAAGGTAGAAGGGAGACCAGCACAATTGAGGTTATGGATTTCAGGAAGGCAGATTTTGATAAGCTCAGAGAACTTGTAGGTAAGGTCCCATGGGAAGCAAGACTGAAGGGAAAAACAACTGAGGAGAGTTGGAAGTATTTCAAAGGGACATTGTTAAGGGCCCAAAAGCAAACAATTCCGCTGTGTAGGAAAGATAGAAAATATGGCAAAAGACCAGCTTGGCTTAACAAGGAGATCTTGCATGATCTCAAAATAAAAAAGGAGTCATATAAAAAATGGAAACTAGGACAACTAACAAAGGATGAATATAGGCAAGCAACACGGGAATGCAGGGGCAAGATTAGAAAGGCAAAGGCACAAAATGAGATCAAACTAGCTACAGGCATAAAGGGAAACAAGAAGACCTTTTATAAATACATTAAAAGCAAGAGGAAGACCAAGGACAGGGTAGGCCCACTGCTTAGTGAGGAGGGAGAAGCAGTAACAGGAAACTTGGAAATGGCGGAGATGCTCAATGACTTCTTTGTTTCGGTCTTCACCGAGAAGTCTGGAGGTGTGCCTAACGTAGTGAATACAAGCAGAGAGAGGGTAAGTTTAGAAGATAGGATACACAAAGAACAAGTTAAAAATCACTTAGGAAAGTTAGATGTCAGCAAGTCACCAGGTCCTGATGAAATGCATCCCAGGATACTCAAGGAGCTGATAGAGGAGGTATCTGAGCCTTTAGCTATGATCTTTGAAAAATCATGGCAGACAGGGGAGATTCCAGAAGACTGGAAAAGGGCAAATATTGTGCCCATCTATAAAAAGGGGAATAAGAACAACCCAGGAAACTACAGACCGGTCAGTTTAACGTCTGTCCCAGGGAAGATAATGGAGCAGGTAATTAAGGAAATCATATGCAAACACTTGGAAGGTAATAAAGTGATAGGGAATAGCCAGCATGGGTTTGTGAAGAACAAGTCATGCCAAACTAATCTGATAGCTTTCTTTGATAAGATAACGAGCCTTGTGGATAAGGGAGAAGCGGTGGATGTTATGTACCTAGACTTTAGTAAGGCATTTGATACGGTCTCGCATGATATTCTTATTGATAAACTAGGCAAATATAACTTAGATAGGGCCACGATAAGATGGGTGCATAATTGGCTGGATAACCGTAGTCAGAGAGTTGTTGTTAACGGTTCTAAATCCTGCTGGAAAGGGATAACAAGTGGAGTTCCTCAAGGGTCTGTTTTGGGACCCGTACTGTTCAATATCTTCATCAACGATGTAGATATTGGGATAGAGAGTACGCTTATTAAGTTTGCAGATGATACCAAACTGGGTGGGGTTGCAACTTCTTTGGAGGATAGGGACATAATTCAAAATGACCTTAGCAAGTTAGAGAAATGGTCAGAGGTAAACAGGATGAAGTTTAATAAAGAGAAATGCAAAGTGCTCCACTTAGGAAGGAACAATCAGTTCCATACATACAAGATGGGAAGCGACTGTCTAGGAAGGAGCATGGCGGAAAGGGATCTAGGGGTCATAGTGGACCACAAGTTGAATATGAGTCAACAGTGTGATGCTGTTGCAAAAAAAGCAAATATGATTCTAGGTTGTATCAACAGGTGTGTTGTAAGCAAAACTCGTGAAGTCATTCTGCCACTCTACTCTGCACTAGTTAGGCCTCAGCTGGAGTACTGTGTCCAGTTCTGGGCGCCACATTTCAAGAAAGATGTGGAGAAATTGGAAAGGGTACAGAGAAGAGCGACAAGAATGATTAAAGGTTTAGAGAACATGACCTATGAAGCCAGGCTTCATGAACTGGGCTTGTTTAGTTTGGAAAAAAGAAGATTAAGGGGGGACATGATAGCGGTTTTCAAATATCTAAAAGGGTGTCACAAGGAGGAAGGCGAAAATTTGTTCCTCTTGGTTTCTGAGGACAGGACAAGGAGTAATGGGCTTAAAGTGCAGCAGGGGAGGTTTAGATTGGACATTAGGAAAAAATTCCTAACTGTCAGGGTGGTCAAATATTGGAATAAATAGCCAAGGGAGGTGGTGGAATCTCCCTCTCTGGAGATATTTAAGAACAGGTTAGATAGACATCTGTCAGGGATGGTGTAGACGGAGCTTGATCCTGCCTTGAGGGTGGGGGGCTGTACTCGATGACCTTTCGAGGTCCCTTCCAGTCCTATTATTCTATGATTCTATGACAGACAATGTAGCAATGACTGCCATGTTAAATGCCTTCTTTTGTTTATTTTCACTAAAAGGTGAGCAGTGATCAGATAACTTACCATAGTGAACATCAGTGTAAATGAGGTCATAGCTGAGGCTAAAATAGGGAAAGAAGAAATTATGCTTTATTTACTCCATGTCTATACTTGCAGTGCTGCAACAATGCTGCTGTACTGATACAGCTGTGCTACTGCGGTGCATGTAGTAAAGATGCTTTATGCCGACAAGAGAGATCTCCCATTGGCATTTAATAAAACAAACCTTCACAAGAGGTACATGCTTTGTTGGTGGGAGAAACATTTTTGCCAATATAAGGCACATGAATGCTTATGTTAATGTAATTTATGTTGTTCTGAGGGTGGCTTATTCACACAAATGAGCAACATAAGTTATGCTGACGTATGCTGTTGTGTAGATATAGCCTAAGACAGCTTAGATATCTTCAAGTCAGTAAAGCTTGACAAAATACATAATAGAATACTTAACAAACAGCATGATGAGATCTCTGACCATTAGTGATTACTGTTGAGAACTTGCAGAGGACAGAAGGGATCCCAAAGCACTATATTTGCTCTCTTCCTGTCCTATCTATAAGAAGGCAAAAAAGACAACCCTAAGTAACTATACACCAGTCAGCTTAATTTTGGTATCTGAAAAGATAATTGAGCAAATAATCAATTCGTATTTAAAAATTTAGAAGATAATAAGGTATAAGTAACATTCTAACGGATTTATCAAGAACAAATGTCAAACTACCCCAATATTTTTCCTTGATAGGAGAACAAGCCTGTGTGGATCAGGGTTGGGAGCAGGAGCAGGGGGCAGGAGCAGTAGATATGAAATATATTTACTTTAGTAAGGTTTTTGATACTTTCTCACATGACTTTCTCTTAAACAAACTAGTAGACAAAACAATTATAAGGTAAGTGAACAACTGGTTGGAAAACAGTGCCCAGAGTAGTTGTCCATCTGTCCTGATCCAGTTGTTGATGTCTTCATAAATGTGATTAATGTCCTAGAGCAGGCATGTCAAACTCAAAGCCTACTGAGGGCCACACAAAAGAAAACTGACAGCTTTCAGGGCCAGCAAAGAAAATGTACTTCTATTGGAAAGTCTTAATTATTTATTATTATAGATTATGTTTTAGATATATTTTATACTTTTTTACGTCTTGTTTTAATATAATACAGTAATTTGATGTGTAAAATTGTTATTTTCCCATATAAAATAATTTTTAATTTAAATATAAATGTAAGGTACTTTTTAATTTTTATATGATACATAACTTGTTTTGTTGAAATAAAAACAAGTATAAACAGTGGTTAATCACATAGAACAGGCTTCTGTGAAAATTTCAGATACTTTATAAGTTTGAGATTTTGCATAAACATAATATTCATGCAGTTGCAAAAAATTGACATATTTATTCATATCACAAAATGTATATTAATTTTATTTTATTTGGGAATAAATAAATAAAAAACAAAATGTTTACAAAATATCCTCCTCCTCTCCCCCGGAGCCAGGCAGTCCCATACCCCCGTTCTAACCCAATCCCCCACTGCTTCCCCAGAACAGCCCCCGCGCTCTAACCCAATGCCTCACTCCTCCCCCAGAGCCAGGCACTCCTAGTTTCCGTCCCTCCCCTCCGCTCTAACCCAATGCCTCATCCCTCCCCCAGAGCCAGGCACTCCCATACCCCCGTTCTAACCCAATGCCCCTCCGTTCCCCCAGAACACACTCCCCCCGCTCTAACCCTATGCCTCACTCCTCCCACAGAGCCAGGCACTTCCAGCCGCCCTCCCTCCCCCCGCTCTAACCCAGTGCCTCATCCCTCCCACAGAGCCAGGCACTCAGAGCCCGCCCCGCCCTCGGCTCTAACCCAATGCCTCATCCATCTCCTCCCCCAATGCCTACTCCCTCCCCCAGAGTCAGTCCCCCCAACCTAATGCCTCCTCCCTCCCCCAGAGCCATGCCCACCCCCAACCTAATGCCTCCCCTCTCCCCCAGAATCAGGCACTCCTAGACCCCCAACCTGATGCCTGGGTCCCGGTGCCACAGCCGCTACACATTTCTTCTTCAGGTGCTCAGGGGGTGGCATGAGCACAGCAGCCAGCTTTGAGCAGGTGTTTGATGCCTGTCCAGAGTGGCCGGCTGGCCGTGAGCAGTCACTGTGATGCCATGCGCAGAGTGGCCCAGCTGGCCATGATCTGCATGCAGCTACATGCTCTGAGCGGCCGGCAGGCTGCAAAAAATTTCAATCGGGCCACATGTGGCCCACCAGAGGCCTGTTCGACATGCCTGGCCTAGAGAATACACTTATAGTCTTTGGACAACACCAAGCTGGGAGAGGTTGCAAGCAGTTTGGAGAGCAGGATTAGAATTCAAACTGGAGGATAAAATTCAGTAAGGACAAATGCAAAGTGCTCTGCTTAAGAAAGAATAATCAGTTACACAAATGAAAATGGGAAGTGACTACCTAGAAACCAGTAGTGCAGAGAAGGATCTGGGAGTTATAATGGATTACTAACTAAATCTGAGTTAACAATGTAATAATGTTGCGCAAAAAAGGCAAATATTCTGGGATGTATTAGCAGGAGTGTTGTAAGCAAGACACAAAAAGTAATTCTTCCGCTCAGCACTAGTAAGGCTTTAGCTGGAGTAAGGAGTCATGCTTTGAGAAATGTGTGGACCAATTGGAGAAAGTCAACAGGGAGGTAACAAAATTAATCAAAGATCTAGAAAATATGACTTAGGAGAGAAGATTTAAAAGTTGGGTTTTAGTCTGGAGAAAAGAAGATTGAGGGAAATATAACAATGGACTTCAAGTACATAATAGAGGTGTGAAAGGTTAACCGTTAACCGGTAAGCAGACTGGAGCAGCTCCCAGCCCGCAGAGGGCACGGGGTTGCTCCAGTGGGATTTGGGAGCCGGCGGCAGCAACAGCCCTCACATGGGCCTGGGAGCTGAGCAGTCCCTAGCCTGGGGTGCCGCTTAGTTGGTTAACGGGTTAAACATTATGTCAACCCAGCATTTAGCCAGTTAACTGATTACCTGGGATTTTACATCCTTATTATATAAAAGATTGTTGTAAGGAGGAAGATAATAAATTCTTCTTCTTATCCATTGAGGCAGGACAAGAAGTAACAGGCTGAAATTGCAGCTAAGGAGATTTATGTTAAACATGAGGAAAAACTTAGCTATAAGGGTAGTTAAACTCTTGAACATATTACCTAGGGAGCTTGTAGAAGGCTTGTTATAGGAGATTTTAAAGAACAGGATAGACAAACAGGAATAATGTAGATAACGCTAATTGCCTCAGTGCAGGAGAATTGACTAGATGACCTGTTGAGGTCTCTTCTAGTCCTGTACTTATGTAATTCTAAGAGGTTTATAAATCCCTTCAGTAAAAACGTTTATAATGTATGTAATTGTGGATGTTCTCATTACTCATTTATATATGTAATTTGTTTTTGAATCCTACTAAGCTACTGGTGGGCAAGATCTGGCCCATCAAGCATTTGAATCCATCTCGCAGTCTGCCCTGCTGGGACCTCAGGCAGGGAGTAGCTACACACCGCTCAAAACGGTTGGCTGCTCCACGTGCCCCTTTGCCCTGGGGGTGGGGAGGTATGCTTTGCATGCTGCCCTTACTCCCAGCACAATCTCTCAGCTCCCCTTGGCCAGAACTCTTCCTCCCCAGTGCTTGGCATATGGAGCAGCCAATCACTTTGTGCAGCGTGGGGCTGCTGCCCGAGGGTCCTGCTGTCCTGATCAAGTGCCAATTAGTGGGCACCTCCCGGCCACAGTCTGCTTCTAGCCTCTGACTCTGCACCCCAACTCTGTGCCCCAGGACACCACCTAAACCCTCTGCACTTCTCCGGCCCAAGTCACAACTTCTGCAGTCCTGGATCCTGCACCCCCTCCTACACTCCTCCCACAGGCCAGAATTCTCTCCTGCACCGATACCCCCTCCTTCACCCAATCTCCTGCCCCAGGTCACAGCCTCTCTCCTTCATCCAAACTCTGTCTCAGATTCCACACCCTCTCCTATGCCCTAGTCCCCCCCTATCCTGAGCTCCCTTTTGCGCCTAACCTCCATCCCAGACCTCACACCCCCTCCATAGAAATATGTGGTCACTTACTAAAATATTGCTCATCTGTGTATTAACTGGTTGGTCATGACGAATCTTTGTGACAATGAATTCCACACATTCTTTCTGACTTCTTAAAAAACAGTGTTTTCATTTAATAGTTGTATGTCACCTTTCAGTTTGACTGTCCTCTTGTTCATATGTTGTAGCAAACAGCAGGAGCTGCTCCTGCAGGGGCTGGAAGCTGGGAGCTGTCAGAGCTATGTTGTTTATCATGTCATCTTTCTCATGTTTTCTCTAAATTATTATACTCCAGCAGTTTTCAGCTGCTTCTTATATGGAAGTCTTTCCATATTCACAAACATATTGGTTGTCTTCTGCTAGACTGCTTCTGTTTGTTCTATGTCTTCTTTGAGAGAGATTGATAAGAACAGATTATTCCAGGTGACAATATACCATTGATGTATATAAATAATATTTTCACGATTATTTTTCTATGAGATTTGATATGCATCCTAATAAAGCCATATCTTTGTAATTGTACTGCAAAGCTCATGGAATTCTAAAATAAATTAAAATGTATCAAACCAAATTTGTAATCATTTGAACTAAAATATGGTTAATGAAATTTTAATTACCTCACAAAAAAACTTCCAACACTTATTCTAGGCTACTCATTGAGAGGAATATGGTACTTTTTTACATGATCCATACGAGGGGGATGGACTTTTGTGGTAGGCTGCTTTTAAATTATTTGAAATTTTTTTCATTTGCAGCTTTTTGAAAATTATTCAGAGGTTTAGAATAATAATAGTAAGCTTTGCAGAGATGTCTTAATGTTTAGAGTGCAAATGAAGAGGTCAAAGATATTTAAATATGTACAGTTGTATGCTGTTGTAGAAACAAAAAATATTCTCTCGGTATCTTGCCCATATGTAACATTTATAGCTATTTTGTTAGATGAGAAGTAACAAGGAATATTATCCCTGAAATTTCAGGATAAATTGATTGCCTTTAAAGTTGAGACTGAATTTTTCTTTCCTATCGTTACATTATACAGTTGGGCAGGAAGTGCATTGTGAGGAAGGTATTTGCCGCCTTCTAAAGCAAGATTTAGTTTTGGCTGCTGCTAGGTACAAGTTGCCAGACTAAATGGAAACAGTGGTCTGTCTGTTATGATAACTTCATTGTGTTCATTAGGGAGGTAAAAAGCTAACTGCTTACTTTGTTAAGCATCATCTGGTAAGGGTGATGCTTACTGGGTACCTGATTAATTGGCGGGCCTTGCTGGACTGGAAACCCCTTTTCCCCCATCTGCAAGATCCTGGTTAACCAGTTAAATTTAATGTTTAACTGGCTACCTTTTTAAACAGAATTTAATTCCTAGTATCCATGAGGTAATATTTAGATATACTTGTGCTCTGAAAGCACATTTAATAGTGTGTGGATCAGTGTGGGATACTAATGTCAGAGAAGAGTTTTTGTAGGTAAGTGTTTATTTTAACCAATTATGTTTCCAATTTAAATTTTATGGATACCCTTCCACTCTTTCACAATGGCAGTGTGAATTTTTCTTTCATGGTTAACTAATGTTCTTGCAGAAATACTTGAATTTTCATATGACGTGTTTTGGAATTTATAGTGGATTTGTTCATTGTTGAAATAAGGCTGCCCTGCACGCAGGTATTTGTAGTTTAATGTTTGCTTTTGCTGAGTCCAGCTTACCATCAGCCATCTGTTAGTTATAATTTAACTTTCAAGGCTGTATGTAATTTGGTTTTATTAATGAAGTTCAATAAACAGCATTATGAAGCTTTTCTCTTTTAACCTTACAAGGAAAAAAATCCATATCTAAAAAAGCAATCACAAAGAAGAGGAAAGCTGTTACAAAGCCTACGGTGCCAGACTTTCAGGTAAATGTCTTTAATTTTTGTTTTGGGTATGCTTGAAATCTAAATGTCTTTAGAGCATGTAGCTGTTAGCTGAGAGTCTAGAAATTATGCTTGCAATTGAGGAGTGACTTTCTCACTTTCTTCCCACTGCAGACAAGCAGAACCAATGAATTAATCTGATAGCGTTTTCAAATGTTTGCTTCTTTTTTGTTGATAGTAAATGTTCTTGAATTTATTTATCATGTGTAGACTCACATGTGTAGACTCACAGAGTGCTACTTAAAAGTTGTCAAGGAAAAAATACAGAAAATGCTTTGAAAAATAGTGATTTTATAACAGTTAATATTGTTAACAAACCTGTAGTTTTCTGAGGTATAATTAGTTGCATTTTTTATGGGTTGTGTGACATTCCATATCCATAGAAACAACGAGGAGTCCTGTGGCACTCTAGAGACTCCTCATTGTTTTTGCAGATACAGACTAACATGGCTACCCTTCTGAGACTTTATTCCATATCCTTGTATAGTGAGATTTTGTTTGATTTACTCTGAGGCTGAGAAAAGCTAGACTTGTGAATTTTTTTTTAACTTCTTAACTTGTAGCTGTAAATGAACTTTAGACTGGAGAGCTGAAAAAAAATGCTAATTATAATAGTGTCATTTTCTTATGCTACTACAGCTAAAGTATTTCAGTTCTTTTGTTGTAGATCATGATTTATGAATGCATGTTCACTTGGATTGCAGTGCTCCTATAAATATAAGAACATTTAAGAAAGGCATCAGTAATATTCTTAGCACTGAGACCTTACGTAAGTTGTAATTACTCTGCAAAACCCACAGACAGAACCATTTCTTCCACCACAATGCAGTGTCCCAGAAGGGGGTCTTGGGTAAAATTTTTAAATGCTAATACTTAATAACTAACACTAGATGCTAGATCACTATCTATAGCTAAACATTTTTCTTGATAGTGGTTCTAATATTATGTACTAGAATTGTAGTTAGCATATGTAGAAGTGTTAGGTTATGGGGGAGGAAAAGGTACTAATAAATAAGAAGGGGAAAGCAAAGTGTAAAGTATGCCACAAAAATTGTATTTTCTAGGCATTTTATCCATATGTATTTTTAATTCATCATTAAATAATCTTACAGCCCTACCCATGCTATTGTTTTAATCTAATCCACTGGCATTACCTCTTAATGCCTCGTTAGCACATGTTGGATTGTAAACCCCTTTCCTTCATCATTCTTCCCACCCACGCAGCCAGAGTATTCTACTGATCAATCAGCTTTTATCATATATTGATCAAGATTTGTCCTACAAGAAATAGTATAAGCCAAACTGCCTTAAACATATGGGCTTCATCTGTTGTGCATATGGACTTCCAGCTCTGGGGTGGAACATGGCAACAGTTTAACAGCAAATGACAATGCTGTGCAATAAGCCGGGGGACAGGGAAATTGTACAAAGCTGAAATTAAGTGAAGAAAAAAATTGTCCTGTTCCTCTATGCACTGTGGTATAAGAACTAGCCCCAGCACAGCAAAGCAATTAAGCAGATGCTTGAGGTTTTGTGCTTCACTGAATCAGTGCCACTGTGCCCTTTGCTCCTCTGCAGAGGCCCACTCCAAGGATGATGTGAACCATTTAATTCTCATAAGCTCTCAAAGTAGGGCTTACATGGTGTGGAACATCTGTGCTGGACAGCTGGTAAAATTCACAATACACAGAGTGCAATCTCTCTGGATGGACCCTTCTACAATACCTAGCACATAGCAGGTTTGAATTGAGCCTCTGATATAGTAGGTTAACATAAGAACAGCCGTACTAGGTCATTGCCAGGTGCCCTAGAGGGTATAAACAAAACAGGTAATCGTCAAGTGATCCCTTTCCTAGGAAGTCATCCATTCCCAGCTTCAGACAAACAGGTTTGAGACACCATGCCTGCTATCCTGGCTAATGATCGCTGATGGACCCACATGAACAGAATGTATGTAGTTCTATTTTGAACCCTGTTAAAGTCCTGGTCTTCACAACCTCTTGAACTCCTTGTCAGAGTATGTTATCTGTATGTTGTGTGAAGAAATACTTTCTTTTCTTTTTTTTTAAATCTGCTACCTATTCCATTTGGTGACCCATAGTTCTTGTGTTATGGGTGCCAGTAAATAACTTTTCCTTGTTTACTTTCTCTACAATGGTAATAATTGTATAGAGCTCTGTCATATCCCCTTTAGTCTCCTCTTTTCTAAGATGAAAAGTCCTAGTTTTATTACTCTCTCCTCATATGGCAGTTGTTCCAAATCCCTAATAATTTTTGTTGCCCTTTTCTCAACTTTTTCTAATGCCATGATATCTTTTTTTGAGATGAGGTGACCACATCTGCATGCAATATTCAAGATGTGGACATACCATGGATTTATATAGACCCAATAAGATATTCTCTTATTCTCTATCCCTTTTTTAATGATTCTTAGATTTCTCTTTGCTTTTTTGACTGCTGCTGCACGTTGAGTGAATGTTTTCAGAGAACTATCCACTATGACTCCCAAGATCTCTCTTTTGAGTGGTAATGGCTAATTTAGTTCCCATCATTTTTTACATATAGTTGTTTTCCAGTATGCCTTATTTCGCATTTATCAGCATTAAAATTCATCTGCCATTGTATTTAGTACCCTAATTTTTTAGATCCTTTTCAAGTACTTCGTAGTTTGCTTTGTTCTTAACTATCTTGAGCAGTTTAGTATCATCTGCAAATTTTGCCACCCTACCATTTACCCGATTCTCTAGATAATTTATGAATATGGTGAATAGGATTGGTCCCAGTACAGATCCCTGTGGGATACCACTAGATACCTTTCCATTATAAAAACTGACCATTTATTCCTAACATTTGTTTCCTATCTTTTAACCAGTTATCAGTGCATGAGAAGACCTTCCCTCTTATCCCATGACAGATTACTTTAAGACCCTTTGGTTAATTTGTTCCAAAACTAGGGATGTAAAATATAATTTAATTTAATGATTGTGTAACCACACCAAAACTTAACAGTTACATGATTATTCAGTGTTCCCTGGGGCCATCAGCCAGTGCACTCTGAGTCCCTGCCACCCCACACTGCAGCCTCTGTATCAGAGGCCGCAGTGCGGGATGTCAGGCAGGAGCCAGTCCATGAGGGGAGCTCCCCGTGGACAGAAGCTGTACCAGCATCCCACAGAGCAGTCTTTATCTATGGTGAGCCCGATCTTGCCACTGACAGAGGCTGCTCTGTGGCAGAAGTCTCAGTCTGCAGGAGGCCGAAGCTCCCTGCAGAGGGGGGATGTGCTAGCATTCCCCTCCCATCCCCTTCTCATGCTTCTATCTCTGATAGTGGCAGCAGTGCAAGAGTAGGAAGTGGCTCCAGAAATCCGGTGCTCGTGGGGAGCCAGCTTTTAAGCTAACACCCCCCTGAGCACCATCTCCCCCACCCCGAGCTGCCTCTGTGGGAGGCAGCAAGGTAGGGAGGCAGCTCCACCTGAGCTGATCCACACAGGTAGCTTGCTTGAAAGCAGGCTTCTTGCATGTATTGTCTCCTGCCTGCTCCTTCACTCATGCTTTGCTGCTTCTGATACAAAAGCAACAAGGGGTGTGTGGTCGTTAAGATTAACCGATAAGACCAGGCTTACTGGTTAATTGTTTATATAATTATATGCTAGCATAAATAATTGTAAGCTAGGTGCCTGAAAGTCCTGAAGTTTGTTTTCAGTCACCATGTGCAAAAGCCATGAGGGACGTGGGCTTTCTTCCCATTTGCTTTTTCTTGTTCAAAATATTTCATAGTAGAAAGTGTCTTCTTTTACATGGTGTTCTTCAAAAATAACTACCTACTACCTATCAGGATATTATAACAGGAAGAAAAAACATAGACCATCCAGTTTCATTAGTAATATTTTCTCTTAAGTTGAGTGGCAAAAACTTTGAACTACTTAGAAGTGCAGTTTTAATCACAAAAAATCTGACATTGAATTCAGCCTATACTTTCCATCTAAGTTGTTTTTAAAGAGAACGCTCTGGTGCTGTTCACGTAGTCTCATTCGAACAACTGACTGCTTGTTCTCACATCAAAATAGCTTTCATAAGAAAACATACTGTTTTTGTTATTTTTATGTAAATAAAAAGTCAGCAGGAATTATAGAGGAAGATAGAATAATGTATTTGAAATCTTGTATAAAGGGGAAACAGTCCATTATGGTTTGGCAGTCTTTTATCCTCTTCCCAATACACAACAAGTTACAGTAAAAAGTCTCAGGTTAAACCTTCAAATGTAAGAAAATACAAAATGAAGGCTGCAAATATTTCTTTGATTTGTCTCATGATTGAAATATTGGAAATAATATGATCCTCCATTAAGGGACCATAAAACCAGCCTTTAAATTGTATTTCCCACAAAAACTGTTAAAATATTGTACATTTTCAAAGTCAAGTACCCCGAATTTAGGCAATTTTAAAATAAAAATAACCTGTGTAACCTTAATTCTGCCCCCTTACACATTTGAAATATGATAATGTCTCTAATTACATGATCACATACTATTTCCCCCCCACAGAATGTTGTCTTCATTCAGTGCTCAGAATTGATGGTATTCACAGACGGCGTTGCTTTTCAATATTTTGTTATATTCTCTCTCAATAAGTGGCCTCAGACTTTATTGCACATTCTTCAAACATTGCTGTGAATACACAATTACTGATATTTTAATGGAGTCTTAAAGACATTTATCACTATAGTATCTGAGGGTACGTCTAGACTACAGGGTTTTGTCGACGGAAGTTTTGTCGACAGATACTGTTGACAAAACTTCTGTCGACATAGAGCGTCTAGACACATTCAGTTCTGTCGACAAAGCAAGCTGCTTTGTCGACAAAACCCTGTAGTCTAGACGCAACCCTACAGGCAATAACACCTTCTGTCGACAGAACTCTGTCGACAGAAGGTGTTATGCCTCGTAAAATGAGGTTTACGTTATGTCGACAGAACTCAATGGTAGTGTAGACGCAGGTATACTTTTGTCGACAAAAGTCCACTTTTGTCGACAAAACTCAGTAGTCTAGACACACCCTGAGTGTTTCACAAGCATTAACTAATTTACTTTAGCAGTACGTCTGGGAGTTGAGGGGATGATATAATTCACGTTTTACATGAGGAAGATGGAGATACCTAGAGATTAAAACCAAAAGTATTCACTTTGGTTGCCTAACTTGACACCCAAGTAGGGATGTAAGTGAGTAGTCGACTACTTGCTCACCCTCCCTCGCCTGCTGCCTCTGTATCAGGAGCTGCAAGGTGGGGAAGCGGGAAACAGTGCTGGAGGGAGCCATCTTAAAAGCTAGTTCCCCACAGCACCATCTCCATGGTACCATCTGCCCCCACTACCATGCTGCTGCCTGTATCAGAGGCAGCAGTATCGGGTGGGGGGAGCAGAGGAGGCTGCTGGGAAGTAGCTCACGTCTGCAGTGACCCAGGCTAGCTGTAGCAGAAGCTGCTCTGGCAGTAGCCTCTGTCTGCAGGGAGTCCCAGTATGAGCTGGGACTAGGCTCGGGTTTCTCAATCCCAGCTCACGCCAAGTCCGGGACCTACTCCCACTCTGCCTCTGTAGTTTAAATGTAGTAGGAGTTGGGTTGCTTGCGCACCCAGTTCTTACTACATTTAAACTGCAGAGCTGCAGTGGGGTAGCTCTTGAACCCGGCGTGGGCCGGGCCTGAGGAAGCCTTCCCTTATTGACAAATCTTGTACTGTAGTTGATAAAAATTGGCTCCAGCTGAATGCTGTGGCAGCCTGGCTCCGCTCAGCACTTGGCCCCGGCTCAACAGTGGCGCAGCTGCCATGGCACACGGAGCTAAGTGCCACGTGGAGCCTGGCTGCCAAGGCACTCAGCAGGGCCCTGGCATGCCGCCTGCTCCGCACAGTCCTCCCACCACGCAGGGAAGCACTCTGTGCTCAGCTGGCAGCTGGGAGGCAGTGGCAGGGCTAAGTGAGGGGGGCAACGCTAGTGCTGAGGAGCTCTGGGGGTGGGGAGCTCTAAGAGGCGGGGTGGGGGCTGACACAGAGGGGCACTGTGACATCTAGGATGTGGAGCTGGCACTGGGGAGCTCTCGGGGTGTGACTAATAGGGAAGGGACTCGGGGGAGGGCTGGCACTGTGGGGAGGGCTAATATTGGGTACTGGGGGCCGGCACGGGAGACCTGGGAGGATTGGGTACAGTGGGGCTCTGGAAACAGGAGGCTGGTACTGAGGCATTTGGGGCAGAGGGATGGGAGTAGGGGACTCTGAGGGCAAGAGGCTGGCACTGGGGTGGTTGGGTTCTAGGAATTCTGGAGTCAGTGGCTGGCGCTGGTGGGTAGTGGAGAGGTGAGGGGCTCTAGAGATATAAGCTGGCTCTAGGGACCAGGGTGTTTTACACCATGAAACAGTAACATTTTATTTGCACAGTTGAATATTCATTATTTGCATAATCAGTATGCAAATACACAAATGAAATGTTACCGGTCCACCAAAAGTTATGTGAATGGGTTTGCCGGTCTCCGATATAAAAAGGTTGAGAACCACTGGTGTAGACGACTACACAATTAACTGATAAACCTAGGCTTAATCCTGTCCCACCCCTTGGGGAAGGTGGGAGCCAATGCCCATGGGGAGCCAGCTTTTAAACCATCTCCCCCATGAGCGCTGGATCAGCTGGCCCCCCTCTCCAACTCTGCGCTGAGGGGGGTAAGCAGGTACTGATATGTGCAAGGAGCCAGGTTTCAAGCTGGCTCTATGTACGTGCTGACTCCCCAGACCTGCCTGCACCCTACCTCTTGCTGTCTTCTACAAAAGCAGCTGTGGGAGGGGCACAAGCAGGAGCTTAAAGCCAGCTTAAAACCCTCTATCAGAGGCATCAAGTGTTGCAGGCAGGGGAGGCTGCTGCGGAGCAGCCTCTGTCTGTGCGGACCTTGGGCGCCCCGTGGACAGGGGCTGCTGCCATCCCACGCTATCAGAGGCAGT
Source organism: Pelodiscus sinensis (assembly GCF_052426305.1). NCBI lineage: Eukaryota > Metazoa > Chordata > Testudines > Trionychidae > Pelodiscus > Pelodiscus sinensis. The sequence continues at coordinate 29,318,217 of NC_143057.1, forward strand.
AGTGCAGGGGAGCAGGCGGGAGCCAGTTTGCAGCCCCTTCCCTAGAGGACCAGCACCCGTGTGCCACCCCACACAGTTTCCTCTGATAGAGAGGCAGCATGGTGGGTAAGGATGTTACAGAGCGGTTATTTGGCCAATTGTGTAATCAATACAATTTGTATCAACTACATGATTAATCGATAAAAGCCACTCTGCTGTGGGGGTAGCTACTGGAGCTGGCCCGAGCCGGGACTGAATAGTTAAATTTAAATTTAAAATGCAGAGCTGTGGCAGTGCGGAACCGGCACGAGCCGGGTCCAGAAGCCTCTGTTCACCATGGCTGCAGGGGAGCCCAGCTACCTGATGGGACCCCTGGCAACTGGGGCTGCTGCCATAGCAGCCTCCCTTATCTCCTCCCTGCTTCCTCTATCTCAGAGGCAGGGAGGAGGGGGAGGCAGCACTGCAGAGATGGTGCTTTTGGGCACCGGTTCCTCTCCCCTCCCGCTTGCTGTCTCTCATACAGAGGCGCCGTTGGGGAGGGAGGAAAGCGAGTAATCGAGTACTCCACTCGACTACCCAATAAGCATAAGCTTCTCACTTACATCCCTAGCATGGGGTAGTAGGGTCTTCCCTGGGAGTGGGACTAGAGTGCACGAGGTGCTGGCCCTACTCCTGCCCCATGGGGTCTATTGAATAGTCTTGTATCGGCTAAAGTTTTATGCTGTTACATGACTATTCAGTTACACACTATCTAACATCCCTAATTTCAAGTTTGTTTAATAAAATTAGAAATGAGTTACTCCACTTTCTAAAAAGAACCCACTGAAGTGTGCACAAAACTTTATTTTTTTCTTCAGTAAAATGTTATGGAAGGTAATTCTTGCATGTGTGCATTAGCTATCTTTCAAACATCTGTATCTTGCCAAAAGATCCAATGCCATATTTCATTGACAAGGGTATTTTCAAAAAATATAATAATAGAATACTATAACTGGAAGGGATCTCAGGAGGTCATCATGGTAGGACCATGCCCTCATGGTAGGACCAAGTAACATCTAGATCATTCCTGACAGATGTCTGTCTAACCTGCTCTTAAATATCTCCAATGATGGAGATTTTACAACCTCCCTATGTAATTTATTCCAGTGCATAACCACCTTTATAGTTTTTACACCTAATGTCCAATCTTAACCTCCCTTCCTGCAATTTAAGCCTACTGTTTATTGTCCTATTACCAGAGGTTAAGGAGAATACTTTTTCTCACTCCTCTTTTAGGCACATGAATACTGTTACCTTGTTTCCTCTCAATATTCTCTTTTCCAAACTAAATAAACCCAATTCTTTCAGTATTCATAGGTCATGTTTTCTAGATCTTTAATCATTTTTGTTGCTCTTTTTTGGACCTTCTCCAATTTCTCTATATCTTTCTTAAAATATGGTGCCCAGAACTGGACACAATACTCCAATTGAGACCTAATCAGCATAGATTAAAGGGGAAGAATTACTTTTTATGTCTTGTTCACAATATTCCTGTTTATGTATCCCAGGATTATGATTTTTTTTTGTTTGGTTGGGTTTTTTGCTCATATTTAGCTGGTGTTGAAGAAGGGAAGTATCAGAAACAACAATAAAAATTGTATTGGAGAAGATAGGCCTATGGATGCTTTGGAGCCTAAAATAGTCAAATTACTGTACATAAAATTTGCTAGATTTGTGTTTTTTATATTAATTTGCTCTCATGCTAAAATTTCGTGTGTTAACTGCAAGCAGGCCTTGTCTTCACTCTGCAGAAGATTGACGATTCTGTGATCAATCTTTCAGAGTTCTATTTAGCAAGTCTAGTTAAGATTTACTAAATTTAATTCAGAGGGCGCCCCCCGGCAGCCGTTAATCCTGCCCTTACAAGGAGTAATGGAAGCTGACAGGAGTATTTGCTTCTGTTGACCTTCTGCTGTGGGGATGGCACCAAGATCAGCTTTTAAGATAAGCTGACTCCAACTCCATGTTCTGTGTAGCTGGAGTTGTGAACCTTAAGCTGAGCTTCCGAGTCTAGTGTAGACCTTGCCTCTGAGTGTGTTAGACTGATTTTATGATTTGCCATAAATATTAGTAATTATTTTCCGTCATTTTTAATTTTTGTTCTGTTGTTAAAAGATTTCAGTATGTTTGTAATCATTGATGAACATTTTTTAGATGGACTTGAATGTTTTTTTGGTATAACTCATTTTGACATTTAAAATCAAGTCTAACCACACAGGATTTATTATCTCAGGTTGTTGTAGCCTTTGGGGAAAAGTTGCCAATAGCCTAAAATCGCTCTGTCTTTTGCCCCACCCCCCCACCAAGTTTCTAGAGTTCTTTAAATTAAAATTAAATTGTATGAATTAAAAATGTGTAGTTTTCTCGTTTCCAGCTTAAAAGCCTACTGTTGACATAAATGTTAGTAAACCAAAATTTTCCTGCTGTTGGGTCACGTTATATTTTCACACACAGGCTTGCTCAACTCTAACCTGGTTTACCTATTTTAGGATGTCAGTAATCCAGGCCAGTTAGTATCATAGTTAAATCTACCTAAATCCTCCATGTTGTAGACAGTGCAAGCTACCACCTTTTGGGAAGGTTGGTTATCTGTGCCAATATGGGAATCCCTTCTCTTGGTGTAGGCAGTGTCTGCCACTTCAGCAGTGCAGCTAGACAAGCCCATAGTTAAACAGTAAATTAACAGCCACATTCTGAAAGGAAATATTATTAATAAGTCATCTGTTGAAGACACTAAAAAGTAACAGGAATATATACATTACGATGGGTTATATTATATTACATTGCTTTAGTTTTGTTCAAATCAAGTTATTTTGTGAAAACAGTTGTGTTTATTGGATTGCCTTTAATGGATGTCTAATCTAAACACATGCAACTCATTTGAAATCAGTGGAGTTGTGTTTTCTTACACCAATATTGAATTTGGCCCACTGTCTTTTGCTGGGGTTCTGTTTTAAATGATAGTTACACTTAGGCTACGGCTACACTGCCATTTTTTTCCAGTAAAAGATATGCAAATAGCACTCACATTTGCATATCTTCTTCCAATTCTTTTTGCAGAAGAGGTTTTCTGCTATTTGGCCCCCTGTAGATGGGGCCAAATGTTGGGAAAAAAAACCCTGTTCCTCAAGACCTTGTAAACCTCAATTTACGAGGAATAAGGGGTCTTGCAAAAGAGGGTTTTTTTCTGACATGTGGCCCATCTACACGGGGGCCAAATAGCAGCAAAAGCTCTTCTGCAAAAAGAATCAGAAGATGATATGCAAATGTGAGCATGATTTGCATATCATCTTCTAAAAAAATGGCAGTGTAGCTGTAGCCTTATTTACCAATGATTTATATAAACTAATAAAAATAAGATGTAATTACTTTACTAGCACAATTGTTTGGAGTTGTTTGGAACATGCATGCACAAAAGTATTCAGAGACACAGTTAAAACTAGGGCAAGTTTCCTGTTCTGTGTCATTCTGCACTGTGAGATTCGTCTTTTAGAAAGTACCCAGACTCTGATGCAGGCATTGACAAGTGAGAGGGTAAATTATGTAAGAACATATGGGACACATAGCTATTGGTATCAAAATTTCAGCTGCTCTTTGTATATATAAGACTGAAATCTGTCTCATAAGGTTTTTCTCTAAAAGTTATGGGGATTTTTCCCTTGTTTGTTGTATATCAATTTCAGAAGTAAAGAAAATATCAAGTGGTAAATTTAAGCATTAGAATGTGTTTTTAAATGAGATTTTTTAACTTCAGTATGTGTTTTTTCAATGACGTATTACCAAATACTTTTATGTTTATTTTTTAGCTAATTTGCACTAATCTTGATGAACTCAGGGAATTAATCACAAAAATCGAGAATGAACTCAAAGATCTGGAGAACATTAGAAAGAAATCGGTATGTGAAATTCAAAAGCTTTCTTTTGTATGGGTATAAAATTGTTCCAGTTATTTTGAGGCCAATCAATTGTTAGAATGTATGTCTTACAAATAGTTGTATAGAAACCTCTAGAGTTCACTAGATAGAAAGATTTTTTTTAATTCGTCATATCTTTTAGTATTCAGTTCACAATTATTGTTAAGAAACAGTGCAATTAATAATTAAATAGGAATCTTCAAGCACTTTTTGTGATTTTTGATTCCGTAAAGTTTGGCCAGGAGGTAGGTTTATTTTTAATTATTTTCTGAGCACATCTTCTTGGGGCCATATTCTGTTGCTAGACATAGGGTACGTCTAGACTACATGCCTCTGTCGCCAGAGGCATGTAGATTAGGCTACCAGACATAGTAAAATGAAGCGGCAATTTAAATAATCGCCGCTTCATTTAAATTTACATGGCTCTCGTGCTGAGCTGACAAACAGCTGATCAGCTGTTTGTCAGCTCAGCGCGACAGCCATGTAAATTTAAATGAAGCGGCGATTATTTAAATCGCCGCTTCATTTTACTATGTCTGGTAGCCTAATCTACATGCCTCTGGCGACAGAGGCATGTAGTCTAGACGTACCCTTAATCGAGGAATGGAATCCTCATGTATTTGTGATCCTGCTTAGCTTTCTAGCCATACACATGGTTATACAGAGCGCTGTGATACAGCCATTTAAAGTGTATACTGATGTCTAACTCCTCCCCTTCCACAAATCTGTAGTCAGATTCAACTTAGCCTGACTTGTGTATTTATAGTCAGCTGTCGAAGACTTTATTCAGCAGGGCAGTGGATCGTCATGAGTACATCTGGCTTTGGAGGGAGGATCGAGGAACAGTTTCATACAGTTGTACCTAGCAGACTTTGAGCTGCCATAAACCTAGAATCCAGAATCAGACCCATTGGACCAAAGACTCCAGCAGAAGTTGGGTGTGGTAGCAAAGAGGAACAAACTCCCATTGAGATGAATATTTTTAATAGCATAAGTTGTGAAATCTATCTATTTTCTTGATTCTCTGGCTCACATCCCTTATTCTGTTGATCTTCATTCTCTTTTCTTCCTTTTTCATAAAAGTTTTATCAATGGCAATGGTGATCAATACAGTTCATAACAGAAATGCCTGTTACTAATGATTACCACAGAAATGCCTAACAATTTTAAATGTCTTTGTATCTCTATTTTAGAAGGAAAATTAGGCTATTCAGCCTGTATTGTTTCAGGTGTTTGAAGGCATGTGTTCAGGTCACCATAGATTATTGATACAGCAATTGTTTTATTGTCATAAAAAAGTGGATTTGGTAGGTTTAGAGAAATAGAAGAAGTATTAAATATTAACCTGGACTATGGAAATAGAGACTTCAATTTAAAAATTCAGAATGATACTTAAAATAACACTCAAAGCTGCAGTTATGGACCCTATTTGAAATTATTTTGCAGCTGCAGGACAGCACCCTGGTTTGAAGACCAATAATTCAAGAGGGGTTTACTGGAATGGTTGTGATTAATAATGTAGAAGTAGTATCTATTTACAGCAGTACAAATTAATATGTGTTGTGCTGCCTCTGATTATTTAATACCAGTAAGACTTTTAGAATGGTACTTAAATGTCTAAACATTAAATAATTGTTCTTAAATAAGGTTGCTAGGTGTCTGGTTTTGAACTACACAGTTCAGTATTTGAGCTTTCTGTTCAGGAAACAAATTGAGAAAATATAAATGTCCAGTATTTTCTAAATAAGATGTAATGCAAATTGTGATGTAATGTCAAGTGTGTCCAGTATTTTTGTTAAAACCATCTGGCAACCCTATTCTTAAAATTGAAATGTAACAATACCTTTATATATTCTGTGCTTGGTTCTGCTCACTCTGTCTCTAAAAGTATATAGCTGGGGTTCCCAAACTTTTTGACACGGGGACCAGTAAATCCATTCACAAACTTTTGGAGGACTGGTAGCATTCATTTGCATATTTGCATATTCATTAATCAAATGATGAATATTCAAATAGGTTGTTTCTGGTCCTCCCAAAGCCCCCAGTGCCAGCTTTAGCAAAGCTTTTGATATGGTCACCCACAATATTCTTGCCAGCAAGTTAAGGAATATAAATATGGATACATGGAATGTAAGAGACACAGAAAGCTGGTTAGACCAGGCTTTCCCAAACGTTTTACTTTAGTTGGCACCCTTTTTTTTCCATACTGTTTTTTGCAGCCCAAAAATATAAACACATAAAAAACAAACTGAGAAAATACCAGACATATAACATGTCTGGTATTTTCTCATTAGGTAAGTTTTATTATTACTAAATGTATCAGTTTGTAGTTTCGAACTGCCTGGCTGGTAGATGTGCTCAGACTGCATGAGTGTGTCTACCAGCCAGACAGTTTGCAACTACTCGAGGGGGTGAGAGGGGGGTGGGGGACACAATAGAATCCCTGGGCCAGACTCACTCGTGCTTTGCAGTGGAGGGGAGGGGGGGCAGCGCCCTGAGAGCCACATATGGCCGGGTCAGTCCCACTCCCCGCTGGCCAGTTCGCTCCCCCTGCTGCGCCTCTGGCCAGCCCCACTTCCCCCAATCTCCTCCCGCACAGCCAGTTCTTCCCCGCTTCTCCCAATCTCCCTTGGCCAGTCCCGCTGCCCGCTTCCAGCCCTTCTTCCAGCGGCAGCTTCTCCCCCTCCCCCTCATCTTCCCTGACCAGCTCCTTACCCCTGACCTTGCGCTCCCCGGCAGCCCTGCTTCCACCAGCCCCCCAATCTCTCACAGACAGTCCCGATGCCCCAGGCAAGCCCTGCTTCCAGCGGCCACTTCTCCCCTACTCCTCCTCCCAATCTCCCCCAGCCAGCCCCTTGCCCAGCTCTGCTTCTGCCGGCTGCCCCTCCCCCAATCTCCCTGGGCCACCCCGATTCCCCCATCCAGTGCTGCTTCTGATGGCCAGCTCTCCCCTTCTCCTCTCCCCTGCCCCCCGACTTCCCTTAGCTACTCATCTGCCGGGAGCTGGAAAATCCAGCTGCAGACTCCGCCCAGGCCGGCAAGGGCTTGGGAAACCCGGTGTCACACAGGCACTCCGGGAGCCCAGAACACCCTGGCAACCCTGCTGAGGCCCGGTACTTTTTTCCTGCAGCCCGATACCGGGCCGCAGCCCATAGTTTCGGAAACGCTGGTATATAGGCTAAATTCTGGGGAGTACAGATACAAACAATGCGAAGAACCAGGAAAAGTCTTACATGTAAAGGCTCTCTGGAGGAGGTTCCATAACATTTTGTATGTTTGTATAGGCCTAACATAATGAGGTACTTATCTGGTTAGTCTTTGGGTGCTACAGCAATGTAAATATTACAGAAAATAATTAACATAAAAAGACTGGAACTGCATTTAGTTTAAAGAGGAAGTTACTAAACGAGGATTTGATAGTAGCTGAAATAATGCAAAATAATGAATGCTATTGAAAAGGTAAATCATATACTGCTATTTACCCTTTTTCATTATACAGGATCAGAGACATTCAATGAAATCATAAGGCAACAAACTAAAACTGAGAAGGAAGTAATTTTTACAACACATGATTAACCTATGGATATTGCCAGGAGAAGTAATTGAAACTAAAAGTTTAGGAGGCTTCAAATAAATTTATCTCGATAGCCACAGTTAAATTAGATAAGAGATTTAAAAAAAATTATTTATATAAATGTATAATTCTTAAGGGCATGGGCCAGTCTCTAACTAGCAGAAGTTAAGGGATTATCTACATGGAAACTTAGTGAGTAGCAAGCTTGGATGACAATCTTCATCACACTAGCCTGCCATGAACTAACTGACTTTGTGGACCCTATTACTATATACTGAAAGTTCTGTAGTTTGTAGGTCAGAGTGTACTGTTGACTTGTAATATGCAGTGGCAGGATATGCAGGACAAGTTAGTACAACAGTTTTCAAACTTTTTTTGTCATGACCCAGTTGAAGAAAATTGTTGATGCCCATGACCCAGCATAATTTGACGAGCGTGTGGGCTCTGGGGTGGGGCTGAGGATGAGAGTTGCAGCTTTGAGGGGCGGGTCAAGGCTGGGGCAGAAGGGGCTTACAGTGAGAAGCTCCCAGTCAGCAATGCAGCGGAGGACCTAAGGCAGGGTTCCTGCCTGTCCTGGCACTGCAGACCATGCTGCGCACCAGAAGCAGAGTCCAGTAGGTTCTAGCCAATGGTAGTGCAGAGCTAGTTCTCAGGGCAGGAGCCATGTGTGGACCCTGTGCGCTCTTCTGTCCCTTGCCCTCACCTAAGGAGCTGGGCCTGCTACTGGCTGCTTCTGGAGTGCAGCGCAGTCTACAGTGCCAGGACCGACAGGAAGCCTGCATTGGCACCCCCATTCTTCGCTGTGAAGCAACGAGACCCAGTGCCTGACATTCCATGACCCAAGACTGGGTCACAACCCATTGTTTGAAAACTACTGAGTTAGTGCATTGCAGGCCATTGTGCACTAAGTCTTCCTTTAGATAAGCCCTAAGAATAACTCTGCCTTTTTGGGATACAGTTATTTAAGTGTTTGCTATGAGGTTTTTTACTACTGTCTTTGAAATATCTAGTTTTCTCAGAGACAGCACTCTGAGAAACCACAGTCGGACATGCAATTCCCATGTTATCACATCTTGGTAGTGAAGACCAGACTTTTTGAATTTGTTGCTGTCATGAGTGACCAGTACCCAGTGACTAAGGGGTTAACTCCAGTACCAAGCAAAGGTGTTGGCCAGGGGGCTGGGAGAGTCAAGCAAGAAAGCAGGTAGCGAATCTATATTGAATTCAAATTCCAAGCCTCTACCTTGATTGGCTCTCTAGGCCAGACATCTTTACTAGGGATACCTGAATTAACCCCTTAGTCACTGGGTGCTGGTCAGCACTCCTCTTGTTCATGAAGGTTGCCAAAAAAATTTAGCAGCTTTTTATATCTGATGATCTTGGGTTGTGTTGTATTCTTCTGAAAGCCCATTTTGTTTTTGGCTCTCTTTGTGTAGTTGTCCAAAGAATGACACTGAAACTCTTTGTGCAGGATCATTGGAAGAAGTTGAAATATCAGAGGGCTTTTTTTGGAGTTATGACCCCTTTGAAGCAACTGGAATTTGTCTCTCCTTCATGACATTCCCCTTGCTGATACCCACTGTAGGAGTTGTATTACCTGCCACAATGAAAAATTGCTGGGGAGAGGATATATGTCCCTCAAACCCATTTTTAAAAAAATGAGTGTGTAAAATCTACCCACAAATCATCCCTCAGTTTCTCTCTACTAGTCTATTCTGTCATGTAATAGAACTCTCTCCCTGTGTGGTTGTACTGTTAAATTAGTCATATCTTACTCTATTAAAACTTGGTCACTGCTATAGTGGGATTTTGTCTACTAACTTCTTTGTAGTTGCAATTAGTGCTGTTTGTGGGAACACAGCTGGTGAAATTCTGATCTTTCAGTAAAGATGCAAAGGTGATAGACTTATTATTTGAGGGAAAGAAAAGGGTGTTATCAGAAGAGCCAGTTCGACTAGCTGCTTTTCCTCCTTAGGTGGATGTCAGTTTTACCAAGAATATAGGCTAATGATCTGGAAGATTGATCTACTGGAGGCATAAATCTTTTGAGTTGGTCTCAGGGATAAAAAGCTCATATGAAGATTTGTCCGAGAACTTTATTCTTTAGGCACTTTACTCTTATGCTGCTTCCATTTAGGGACCTTCTGTCCTCATTTTTCCCAGATTTGTAAATGTTCCTTAAGACCAATAAGTCCTTTGAGTTTATCTGATGATGGTAGGAGCATGCCCTCTAGTCCCGAGCCAACTTCTTCACTTCTTAAGAGATTTTTTTCATGAGAGACTGCTATCAGAAGTTATCTTCTTAGAAACTGCAGAATTGATTCCAGAGCCTAATAAGGGCAGGGATTTTTATTTCTACATTTAGTCATTTCAAGCTTCTTTCTCCAGATTTTATTTGTACATACATACATATATGTTCCTTCTCCTTGCTGCTTGGGCACTAGAACAGGAGTGTTGAGAACACAGGAGAGACAGGCTCCTACTCTCAGTTCCTCTACCCAGCACCACAGGGAGCACTTAAAGCCAGGAAGAGCAATTACCAGGGAAGTCCTGCTCAGCCCATGCCTCTCTAGAAATGAACATGCTCAGTCTCCATGTTGGGTTTAGTGCATGTGCTATTCTGTCAGCACTTAGAAACTATGAGGTGATGGAACATGCACAGTGCAGTTAAATCTACTCTGAATTTAGTTGCTAAGTTAATGTGTTTCTGAGCATGTGCAAACTGCAGTTTTTGTAATCTTGTAGTTTGGTCAAACTTGGGTGGATTTTCAAAGGAAGACCCGATAAGCATTTTTGATATACAAAGGTAACTGCTTCTAGGTTTCACATCCTTCCTCCAAAACATGAGGATGCCAGGATCTCTTAACTAAGTAGTAGTAATATTTCTTTAACATAGGGAGAACAGCATATTTTCCTCAGATCTCATTTTTTTAAAATGGCTAAATAATTTTATCTGAAATATCTAAAACATTTCAGTCTGAGGTAAATTTGAGGCATGACAATTTCAGGTTTTAAATTTTACAAAATTATAGGCAACTGAAAACACGTTCATATAATGGAAACGTAGTTATCAGTGTTGTGATCAGCTCTGCCTTCAATAGTGCCAGGCTGTGGGAATCAGAGATACAGAAGTAAGTTAAACAAATCTGCCGTAGCCTAGGGGAGTATCTAGCAAAGGCCAGGGCAGCCCCAAAGAGGGTAAAAAGAGGAAAAGCTGAAAATTGTCAACCAGGTATAGCTCTCTGATTCTTTGCCCTATCTTAAGTTGGTGTGTCCTGCGGGCTGCTTTTGACTCATACTAGCTGGTAATATCTTCTAGGAGGGGCCGTACACCAGCCAGGGATAGCCAGAGTACACTGTGCTCAAGCTGTTAACTCTGCTCACACACTTTGTGCCAGGGGCTGTAAAAGAATAGGAGCTGGCTATACTAGCTGTCGCTCCAGGGGAATCCCCAGGTGGATGTTAGAGAGTGGTTTCTCCCCACTTTCTCTACCTGAATGATCTAAAGCAGTGTTTCTCAAACTGTGCTCCACGGAGTCCCAGGGCTCCGTGAGACATCTCCAGGGGCTCCGTGAGGTTGATAAACTGAAAACATTGATAGGAACAACACATACAATCAGTGGACCACTGGGGCTCCGCATAAGTATAACACAAACAATCAGTGGACCACTGGGGCTCTGCCTAAGTACAACACATACAATCAGTGGACCACTGGGGCTCCGCCTAAGTACAACACATACAATCAGTGGACCGCTGGGGCTCCGCATAAATTTTTACGCATGTACCGGGCTCCAGAGCCCAAAAAGTTTGAGAACCACTGATCTAAAGGAAGAAAAACAGGGCACTAGTTGGTCCCGAAGAGAGAGTTGGGACAAGTAGAACTATGGGAGTTTCTATGTCTCTGATTTCATTAACACTTAAATCACACAGATACATGCGACATTTAAGGAATCAGTTTTTCACAGAGGAAACTGACTTGCTTGCTGAAATTCTTAGAATCCTAAATTAATGATTTGGGTCCTACCAAAACTTACATAATTTCACTAGACTCTCCTGCTGATAAACCGAGGTGCCCTATGGAATCTCCTCATTCAGTATCTGTGGATTCTTAACATATATACTCGGTCATAAGCCACATTTTTTTTTAGTCCAACATCTTAACCCCTTAGTCATCACAACTGTTAAAGGAGGACAGGCCACTTTGCCAAAAGTGTCCAATGGTCAGCATGTGGCTTGAATCTATCACCTTGGCATAATTAGCACCACACTCTGACCCGCCGAGCTTTTGCCCTAGTCTTCAGTTTTTTTAAAAAAAATCCTGTAATGCCTGTTCATTCCCTTTATTTAACACACTTTTTTCCCCCTAGCTGCTCTATTTGACTCCTTCTGCAGATAACTTTGTGTATTCTTTCATACTTTTTCTTATGTTGGAGCAATTTTCCAGTTAATATTTGCCAAGAACTTCTGACTACATACCTGTTCTCCAAACCGGTCCAGTTGTAAAAGCCACACACTACTCTGGGTGTGGTTTCTTTTTGGGTGTGTGTGGTGTTTTTTGCATTGTATTGATTCATGCCTTTAGACTATAAGATCTTTGGGATAGAAATTCTGTTGTTTGTTCAACTTGTTCTAAAGTGCCTTATATACCTAGTGATAGCTATTTCTTTGGAGATTAATATATAAGGCAACATGTCCAAACATCAGCAGCAATTATAATTAAATATCTAACTTATTTTTAAAATATTGGTGTGGAAAAAAAGTAAGGAAATGTTTGATTATCAGCAGTTAAGAAGAGGGTGGAAGATTCAATTAACTGGAAGGGAACTTAACAGTATTGTTAAGGAAAAACACTATAAATCTTCAAGAGATGTCGTATAGCATATGTTGTACTGTGTTAAGACAATGAATGTTGGTAAAAACCAGAAGCCTCTTTTGACAGAGAGTAACAAATAATTAGTCCAGTGCTAAAGAATGTTACTGTCTCAAGTTAGATTATAATGGTTCTCACCAGAGGTGGGTTAGAGGTCTTTTAGGGATACATCAACTCATCTAGATATTTGCCTGGTTTTACAACAGGCTATATAAAAACCCTAGCAAAGTCAGTACAAACTAACTTTTTAAGACTTATTTATACGTCTATATGCTATATTCTGAAATGTAAGTACAATTTTTATATTCCTATTGATTTATTTTATAATGATATGATAAAAATGAGAAAGTAAGCACTTTTACAGTAATAGTTGATTATTTTGGTGTCTGACTTTGTAAGCAAGTAGTTTTAAAATAAGATTAAACTTTGGGGGCTGTACCAGAAAATTAGGCTCCTGAAAGGGATACAAGAGTCTGGAAAAGTTGAGAATCATTTAAAGTTTATAACATTGAGAGAGCTCAATTTGAGATTAGGAAAATGGTCAGCTATTTTTAATTTTTTTTTTCAAATTTTCTTTAAAAAATAAGATGCTGTAAATTAACTACTGAAATAATTTGTTTCCTTAAGGAAAAGTAGAACACTTGACTGAATGGCCTACCAATGTCTGTTTGATTAGGCATGTTGTAATAAAAACTAAACCACAAAATGAAGGTGTTATCCGCTGTTAGGAATCTATCTCTAACTTGCTTTCATTTTGAGATTCATTTTGTATTCTGAAAACAGAAACAAGATTTGTTTATGTTCAATTATTATACTTTTTAAGACTCATTTCTGAAAGACAAGTTCTGATATAATCAGTTGGATTTTGCATGATTCTGAAAGTGTATCCGCGTGGATCTTTCATGGTAAAACATAATTGGCTGCTGTTTAATAATTTAGCATAGGAAAAGTTTAATATAGTGCGTTCTTCCCTGAGGAGACCGCTGTTGAGGTTTGGGATGAGAATCTACAGATGTGTATTTTAGTTTTGCACCTTTGCCCGCTAAGAAAGCACATGTGTAAGAGAAACAAATTATTACTCATTTTGTATCAGAAATTAAGACTTATATTCTTTTGAAGGAAATACTGTTAATATTAATAGACAACCTCCGAAAGCCTTATTTGTGGGAACAGATTGTTTTCTTTGCTCTCCCTGCACATCTTTAAATCCTAAGCAGATATTTTTAAAGAAACATATTGTGCTGAAGGTTGATCATTTCCCTGCCAATTCCAAGCCATAGAAGAAATTCTTAACTATATAATTGATGCAAAAATGGGCAATGAGTTTTTTAGAAGTTCTTTCTTCTCAAAATGAAAGATAGTACAGATTTTTGTTTTTTTCCAGTCCTGTTCCTCAGATGATAACTAAAGCCACATATTATATATATAATTTTATTGGAAATTATATTACAGAAGTTAAAATGCATGTAATTGATCTATAGCCACTTTTGTTGTTAAAAAAAATGAAAGCACCTATGTGTTACATGTTAAATGCCCCCATAAGGTCAAATCCTGCATTTTTAGTCACTCAAAGCACCTTTTGAAGCCAGGGACACTGGGTAAGAAGTGTTGTAGCATTTGGCCCATAACTAAGGTAAAAAGTGCATTTAAAGCATTTTGAACTTAAAAGTTACCAATTTTTTTCTTAGGTGTCTGATGTCCAAAGCAGCTGCAGTTGATCAGCTCCCTCTCCGTGTAACATCACTAGAACGTGCTAGACTGGTGATGTCACACATTCCACCGAACCCCGCTGCAGAATGGAGCAGGCCTATAAGGGTAAGGTAAGTTTTCTCCTTCCACCACCACCCTTTTTGAACAATATTGCATGGTTTTGTAAGATTGCTTATATTCTTTATTTTATGTCCCATAGGATATAAAAAAAGAATTGTAAAAAAAAATCTTATAAAACTGCATAATATTGTGGTTGTGTGTGTGTGTTTATTTAAAAAATAAAAGTTTAGTCCTTACCCCCTGTATACATATCCTGGCTCCAGTCTGCTTTGGGGTTCCATGATGAGTATGCCATTATCAGACTAGTGTATGCTGGGGCATCACGGAGAGTGGAGTCAGCATTCCATGGCTGCTCTGGATGTCGGAAACCTATTTTTTTAAAAAAAGGTAAGTTTTAAGTTCAGAATTTGTTGATTGTCTCTCTAACCTTAGTAATATGGGATCATTCAGCACATAATTCTAAATGTTATTTTCCTTTGTTAAATTTAGTTCTAAGCCACTACTAAAGAGCACATTTTATGCTTTTCTTTATACAAATTGTTGATCATTTGTTCAAAAGTCCAAATATCATAACTTATTGCTATCAGAACAAAAATATAATTTTTGCCACTAACTTTAATCAGGAGTCCCATTGGGGAAAAAGTGATGATACAGGTACTCTCTCAGCTCTGCCACCAGTTTAAAGCTCTATATGCAATCCTAGAGTTGCTGGATATTTCTGTTAAAATGATCAGTAGAGAAATAATTAAGCATGTTCATTGTAAAGTGTTATAATTTTGCTCTGCAGTAAACTCAAAGAAACAAATTGTAAGAGTTCACATATCTCTTCAAAACAAATGTTAGACCTCTTCTCAAAAAGCATGTGAGGGGAAAGGATCCATACTCCTCCGGTACAGTAGTTGTTGTGGAGCATCTCCACTTCTGCTAGTACAGTGGTTTTCAAACTTTTTTTCTTGTGACCCAGTTGAAGAAAATTGTTGATGCTCGTGACCCAACATAATTCTTTTGATTAGAGTGCGGGCTCAGGGGTGTGTGTCCAGAAATGAGAGGTCTGTGGTGGAGATGGAGGCTCCAGGTTTAGGAGGGCTGGGGCAGGAGGTTGATGCTCATGGTTTGGCACTGGCTTACTGCTAGTGGCTCTTGGTCAGCAATGCAGTGGAGGTGCGAAGGCAGGCTTCCTGCTTCTCCTAGCACCGCAAACCATGCTGTGCTCTGGAAGCAGCCAGCAGAAGGTCTGGAGGCAGGCAAGCAGCTCTGCATGCAAGCATAGATGCCGCCCACGCCAGCTCCCATTGGCTGGGAATTGGCTATTGGCAGTATGAAGCCAGTGCTCAGGGTAGGGGCAGTACATGGAACCCTGTGGCCTCCCCGCCTGGGAGCCAGACCTGATCCACAGTGCCAGAACAATAAGGAAACCTGCAGTAGCACCTCTACTAGTCACTGGGTTACCTTACAGTAAGGGTGGAGTTGCGACCCGTAGTTTGAAAACCACTGCATTAGTACAACCCATAGGATTTGGTAATGCTGAAACCCATATACATACCTCCCTCACTGAGGAAATGAGTTGAGTGTGGAATCATAAGGTAAGAGATTTATTAGTCATTCTTTGAAACTGCATCTGTAGAGTTCCCAGAACAGCCACACCCTCTTACATTGTGCAGTACAGTCATAACTGTTCCACTTTGTTTGGCCCGACCATCTATACCAAAGTGATACAATCAAAAAAAAGCGAACACACATAAAATTGACAAATCAGATTTAAGAACAGAGAAGCGGTGAGGGGGGGGAGGTTAGTGTCTGTGAGGTAATGACATTAGGGGTGATAATTGGGGAAGCTATCTTTGTAATGGGTGAGATAATTAGCATCTTTGTTAAGACCCATACGTAAAGTGTCAAATTTAAGCATGAATGACAGTTCTGAGGCTTCTCTTAAATCTGATTCGTCAATTTTATATGTATTCACTTTTTTTTTATTGTATCACTTTGGTATATATGATCGTGCCAATTTTCTTCCACAAATTGATCTGAGGAAGTGGGTCTGGTCCACGAAAGCTCATCACCTAATAAACAATCTTGTTAGTCTTTAAAGTGCTGCATAGTCCTGTCTTTTGTTTCAACTAGACCAGACTAACATGGCGGCTTCTCTGTCACTGTCCTGAAAGCCACATTGAACTACATTGATATAAAAGTTCAAAGCCACTTGTTTTACTGGGTCAGGTTTTTTTTTCTTATTCACTGTGTGCTTTGAACATATGTGAGAAAAGCGTACTCTACACATTATATTCCACTCATCTTTAGAGATTACTACCGGGGGTTTATTTCCAACTGCTATACTCCAGGATCCAGAGAAAAGGGGACAGTTGGGATTTAAGAAGATAATTAGATTTAAAATAAGGTGATATTTTGTATCCTAGTCTCACAGAAATTACTTGGAAAACAAACAATTAGAAGTTGTCCAGAAATTTTAATCTAGATTATACACATTTTCTTAAGAAATTAAATTTAGAGTTTCTCATCTTTTTAAATTAGAGGAATGTGATCTTTACACATTTGATGTTGTCTCCTCAGGTGATCTTAATCTAATAAAAACTTCTAGTCCATTTCTACACTAAAACCTATGCTTGTGCCAATTTGGTCAGAACATTATACAGTTCTTTATTTAAAAGTTTATTCAGTGGTCCAATCCAACTAATATAAATTCTGCTTTCCCTACCCAAACTAGAATATCGGTCATCTACAAGCTACATTTCACACATTAATCTGTCATCTTTTTCTTACTTTTGTGTCTTAATCTGTTCAAGACATATAGTATCTCAGGATATGTCTACACTGCCACTCTAGTTCGAACTAGGGTGGCTAATGTAGGCATTCGAAGTTGCAAATGAAGCCCGGGATTTAAATATCCCGGGCTTCATTTGCATCTTGCCGGGCACCGCCATTTTTAAATCCCCGTTAGTGCGGACTCTGTGCCCGCGGCTACACGCGTCATGGAGTAGGTAGTTCGAATTAGGCTCTCTAATTAGGAGTCCGCACTAACGGGGATTTAAAAATGGCGGCGCCCGGCAAGATGCAAATGAAGCCCGGGATATTTAAATCCCGGGCTTCATTTGCAACTTTGAATGCCTACATTAGCTACCCTAGTTCGAACTAGGGTGGCAGTGTAGACATACCCTCAGTGTTCTGAATCAGTCTCATTCTGTTTACTGTATAGACTTGATTATAAGCCTAATTTTTTTGGTAAAAAAAAAAAAGACACGGTAAAGGGGGTGGAGGACTGGTTTATAAATGTCATTGCATTATACCATTTTCATTTTTTAACTTGAGGAGGGCCGGCAAACTTCAGTTCCGAGCCCAGCAGAGCAAACCATTGGCTCGCCGGGACCTTTTATGTACCTGGAGTGTCTTCAGGCATTGAGCCCCTCAGCTCCCAGTGGTTGCTGTTTGCCGTTCTGGGTCAATGAGAGTGGTGGGAAGTGGCAGCCAGCACGTCCCTCTTCCCGCATCTCCCATTGGATGGGAACGGCAAACAGCAGCCATTGGGAGCTGAGAGGCTCTGTGTCTGCAGATGCTTCAGGTAAACAAAATGTCCTGATGTGCCAGTGGCTTACTCTAACTGGCTGGAACAAGAGATTTGCAGACTGCAAATATAGAGTTGTCTTATGGACAGGTCATTGTGATTTTTACAATTTTCTTTTAATTTGGGGGATTGGCTTATGAACGAATGGGCTTATGATCAAGTATATTTGGTACTTATTTTAATGTTTAGTTTTTCATGTAACCCATTTTATGTATTCCAGTAGTACTAAATCATAAACCCATTTTATGTATTCCAGTAATACTAAATCATATACAAATGCATCTGCTGAAACTAATATTGTTTTACTGTTGTAAATAGTTCTATTGATTACTCATATGAGTAATCAGTGTCAGGATTCCAATTAGGCTATATTGCACATATATAACTTTTTATTATAGTACCTGACAGTTTTTCTTCAATATGTAATATATGAAGTGTGACCCACTTACACCTGGGAGAATTAAAATACGTTTATTAAATCTTAAGCATAACTTGGCATTAAAGTATAGCTTTTCAAATACGTGGGTTTTTGTCATTTTAATCAAGAATAAGCAATGACTCATCATTCATTCAGCTCTATATGATTGCACATTATAATAAAAACAGTCTAGCAACCTAAGTGATCATGCTGTGCGCTGGGGAAGTCTTCAGGGGATAGGTGGAAAGGAATCCTTCCAATAAGCCACGTAGAAGTTGATACTGAAGACTTTTGAAGAGCTGTAACTTCCGGCTCTAATCCACCTCTTCTTGTAGCCACTTGACCCAAAATTCCACGCATTCTGGGGTAAAGGTAGTCTTTGTAGAGTAGAGCTCTGCAATAAGCTACAGGTGCAGATCAAACTTGGAGGTGAGTTCCCAACCACTCTCCTTGTTTTTGCAGCAGAACCATTCAGTCTTTTAGTAAGTCCAGTTCTTTCGTCTAATACACTGAATTTAGTGAAGTGGCAAAAGTATAAGGTCAGAGTTTGAATAATTAAGCTCTTGTGGCAAATATTTATACAGCATATTTGTGCTGCTCGTAAAGTGCATGTAAATGTATAGGATTATATTAGCAAATTTTTAATAATCACAATTAATGCCTACTTAAATAACTGGTAAGGAAAACAGAATACTGTACATGCATGTTACTCTGTTTGATATACATTCTACATGGAGGATTGTACAATCTAGTATTCATTTTGGAAAAGAAAACTGTTTGGAAAAGAAAACCATCTTTGAGTTAAGGTTTTTATGTTTTTTTCCAGTCACAAAAAGAAAGTGCTCCTCCTCCTATTCTCTGGTAAATCAGATATAGCTCAGGTACAGAACTTTCCCAAGAAATTCATTTTTGGATAAAATATAATTGTAAGAAACTATAGCCTCAAAAGTAATTTTTCCAGGAATCTTATAATCTGAAAAATTATAGAATACTTTTTCTTTTTATAATTGTCCATATAAATGTGAACATTCATAAAATGAACATTTTTAATTAAAGGCATAAACATTTGCTGTAATACAATTTTAGACCTTAATCTTGTAATCATGTACACATGCAGCTTTACATACGTGACAAGTCCCCTTGAATTCAATGGGAGTACCTTACATATTGAAAGTTATTCATGGAAGTAAAGTTAAGCACATGTCCAAATATTTGCAGAATTGGACCTTAGTCACAGTTTTCTGCAACCTGAAAAGGTAAACATTTTTCTAGGAGTGTATATACCAGCACGACTTAGCTTGAAATAAGCTGTGCAAATTGATCTGCATCAGTTGTGTAGCTTATTTCAAAATATGGAGCATCTATGCAGTACTTATTTCAAAATAGAGCACTCTCCCTCCGACTTCCATTATCCCTCATGCGATGAGGATTACAGGAGTCAGAATAAGAAGTCCTTCATACTTTGACATTATTTCGAAATAACTGCCTGCTGTGTAGATGTGGACTAAGTAATTTTGAAATAACTCTAGTTTATTTAGAAAAATGTTGCTGTGTAGACATACTCTTAAGAGACCTTTATGAGGATTTTGTTTCTGGGTTTTCAATAAAAATACTGTAAAGATTAGAGTTTGACTTACTAAAGCTGAGAAGGACAGTACTGATGAAGTCAAATATAATATGTATTTAGTTTTGTATTTTCTTTTTTATATGTTTCATGGAAGTACACTGACATTGGTGTCAGACTAATATATTTATTATGTGCAGACATAATACAATAATCAGTAAATGGTGATTTTATGTTTTCAGGGAAGGTGGTACCATCGGAAACAAGCAGTAAAGGAATTGCACGGCACACTGATACGATTGCTAAATGAATTATTACCATGGGAACCAAAGCTAATGAAGGCTTTTCAGAGAAACAGGTAAATTTAGGTACTCTTTGGAACAATTTGAGAGAGATCAACAAAACAGAAGTTACATATTTTCAGGTAATAAAGTAATTGATGCTAAAATCCTGGTGACAGTAATCTTTTGAGGCTATGTATAAGGTAAAACAGTATTTTAGTTTAAAGATATAGATGTTTAAGTGTTACAGAGGATTGCTAAGGATTCCATAGATAAAATTGAACAGAGTTTTCTCAAAATGCCCTAAAATCTCCATGCATACCCAGATTGTTTTGAGAATTATCATGCCAAGTCAATGCCCAGAGTAGAGTTTCTGGTACAAATTTAGTTTCATTTCATCCCATGAATCTTGTGCTAAGGAATCTTAACTATATGTTATCTAAGGTTTTGGGCAGTAAGTACAAGTGCAAGTATAAGAAGTTAAGTATTTCCTTGATAAAATTATTTAAAATAGGTTGCAGAAGTTAGTCGTCATGTGTGACATTCTGTTCAAGGTCTCGATTGAAGAAGGACTATGATGATTTCATAAAACAGCCAGACCATGATAAATTTACCAGAGAACTATGGAGTAATGAAGAAAGTGAAGTTGATAATGGAAAAGAACCTTTTAGTGCAGTAACCAGTAAATCTTCAGAATCTGCAGAGCATCTGGAGATCCTGCAAAAAGATCACTCAGAGTTTGGTAAGCACTTAGCTGGGATTTAGTGACCATGTGGACGTGTTACAAGGCCTACCAGATTTCTTGCATTTGGTGTTGTAGTTGCGTATACATGTTATTTTTACTATACTGAATTATATTTGTTTAGATTATGTGCTGCATTTCCTGGGAAGAATAGCTCAGAGAAAGGGTGGACAAAGATGGCTTTATCTTTATGCTACCTTTATGCCCTCTGGATTTTGGCCTGTAGAAGGTACTGAAATGGCACCTGTCATAAATTGGAGCTTAGAACTTACAGCATCTGCTGCAGGACATGATAGTTTGACACCACAAATTCCTGTTACCCCTTTCTACTCCTTACCCAACACCAGCATTTTTCCTGTAGTCTTTTCATAGTTGGTGTGAAAGGCAGTGGAGCCATATCTATCTATTGATTTTGTATAAAAACTTCTGGATTTCTTTTTTAATTCATGAATTTGCTTTAAATTAAAGCATTGTAACATCAAATCCCGGAAACTATACTGTCACTTAAAATGCAAATTTTGTAATTTGATGCATTTATAAATCCTCAGAATTTTGGGGTTTTAATGATCTTTTTAAAATCAAATTCTCAGTAGGATTTGAAATGTAAATTGTTTGGAGCCTAAGTTATTTTTTAATGAGATGATTAGTACTGTCGTTACATCGGAAACTATTCTTGACATGACAACAAGCTTATGACCTACTGCATTACTTTTAGTTTAGCAGTTTAAAATGATCATATAGCTGTGTCCAGTTGCAAACATATAACTTGTGATTATATTTACAGCTACTTGTTTTAATTCTTTTTGCAGATGAAATGAAACTGTTAGAAATGGATTTTTCTGCAGGAAGGAGCAGGCTACTAAAGAAAGACTTGACTTCTAAAGAAATACAGAAGATACTGCCCAAATCTATTAAACGTCAGTCTAAGCAAAATAGTTACTTAGATGATAGCACAAAAGAACTTTCACCAAGGAAGAAAGTTAAATTAAGCACAAATGACGCTATAGTTCAGAGTACAGAAATTGAAGTGCAGACTAACAGTTGTTTGAATGAACTGAAACAAAGCGAGCTACCACCTCCAGAATCATTTGCCCTGACTGATTCTGCAACATCAATATCAAACTTTCTGAAAGGGACCAACCCCATCCAAGCTTTGCTTGCTAAAAACATTGGGAACAAAGTGACCTTAACGAATCAGATGACACCACCTGTGGGTATGGACATAATTACTTCTGAAAAGGCAGTTATGTCACCTGTGGAGTCATCCCCACTACGGCCAGCAATGCCCTACCAAACCAATTCAAAGAGTCCTTTACAAATGGTATACAAAATGCCAAGTGGCCACTGTGTACCAATAGATGTCCATAACAGCTCAGTGAAGATTCAGATGCAACCAGTGATTGACCCTAAAACAGGAGAAAAAGTCATGCAACAAGTTCTTATGTTACCCAAAAATTTTCTCGGACAACACAAAGAAGGAAAAGGTGTAACAAAGCTGCACTGTCCATCTTTCTCACAGACAACAGATATTAATGATTCTTTATCATCTGTTCTTGCAAACCCAACAGTAAATGCTACCACTCAAATGTCTTGTACAGTTTTTAACAAGAGTATTACACATTTGTCACAAGTGACTAGTCCAGTGAGCAAACCACAGCCTTTGTCCTCTGTAACATCAACAAGTAACTTACTAACATCAGCTGTTAAGATGAGCCAAAGTGAGACTGGCCAAATGGCAACTGCAGTTTCATCTGCCATATTTTCTGTACCTTTGCCTTCATCTACTGTTTCCACATTAGATCAGCATTTGGCGTCAACAACACTAAGTGAATTTACAAATACTTCATGTTCCATCCACAGTCTAGCACCTCAGCAGACTAGTAGCTCCTGTGAATCTAAACAGGAGCTGAAAACTGTGTGTATAAGAGAATCACAATCCATTCTTGTCACAACACGAGGGGGGAACACTGGAATTGTTAAAGTACAGACAAACCCAGGCCAGATTTCACCTAATGCTTTATCTCCAAATTCAGTTTTCACTTATGCACCTCCGCTTCAGGCATTTTTGGTTCCAAAATCCCCAACATTGTCAACTTCTACTTTTCCATCTGCAGCAACAGTGACATCTAGTCTCCCACTGTTTGGTGCCTCCTCAACATCATCTTCTGTTGCCATTCCTGCAGGCTTAAACCAGTTAATAGGGAAAAATCTCAAATTTCCAGTAGGGCAGCTTCCCACTAGTGGCAGTTTGGATCGGGTGATAGCGAAAACTCAACAGGTGTCCTCTCCTACTTTCTTGTCCTCCATTTCATCAACTAGCACTTTGGTGTCAGCAACTCCAAATAGTACTGTTAATGTAATTAACATTTCTTCAGGAAGTACTGAACAGAGTAATGCAGATATTACCCATATTCCTTCTATTCAGCAACAAGTTGATATCACAACCAAAAAACATCCTGTTATGCAACCTGAGATTGCTTCAGCAACAAATGGTGATATGCCCCATTTAAAAAATCCTGTTAAAAAATTTATGTTGGTCACAAATCCACCTATTCTTTCTCCTTGTGGAGCTACAGGAGTAAATATAATACCAACTCCAACATCCACTGGGTTTAGTGCCCAGAAATTAGTTTTCATTAATACCCCAATTCCCAGTAGCCCATCAAACACCAGTCTAATTACAGAATCATTAAAGAAGACACTGCCTTCCTCTATTGGTAAAACATATGTTAATGCTCCAGAACAACCTCAGTTGCTTCTAATTCCATCTACAATGGGCACACCAATGAAAGTAAGCTCATCAACTACTGTGTCTCAAGTAAAAGATGTTAAAATTGGACTAAACATAGGTCAGGCCATTATAAATACCACAGGAAATGCACCACATGTTCCACCAATTAACATATTGCAGTCTGCAGCTCCCAAAGGAACAGATGCCATAAGCAACAAGGGTTTTATTTTGCCTTCATCAACAAGTGGTAGTTTGGTTCCAGGATGTTCTAGTTTTGTGAGTCAAAATATTACATCTGTTAATGAATCTATAGGTGTTGCAACAAAAGCAACACATGATTTTACAGTAACAACAGCGAATGCATGTTTAGATTCTGTTTCAGTGACTGCAAGTGGGACTTCTGCTGGGACACGACCCACTGTTTTGGTTAGTGGAAATGACACTTCAAGAATAAGGCCACTTTTAACTAATCCACTGTGTGCATCAAATATTGGAAATACTATGGCCATATCAACTGTTAAAACAGGACATCTTGCTTCATCTGTTCTTATTTCAACTACACAACCAAGACTATCTTCTCAAAGTATATCATCTGGTTTCCAGTTTCCAGTTACAGTTACCTTGCCTGGACCTATTGCAGCCTCCACTAAAGTCATACAAACAGTTCCTTGCTTAACAGCAGTTCCAGCTGCTGCACAGTGTCTCCCCCTCCCAAAAGGACATCCCCCCACACTAGTACAATTTCAGTCACCAGGACTTTCAGCTACAGTGCCAAGTAATGCAAACGTTCATAAACCTCAAAATGTATTGCCAGCTGCTTCACCAAATGCAGGTAAAAAAATTAGTTTTTCCAGCTTTGCTTCTCTCCCATGCCAGCAGAAGCCTACTAATTTATCAAAACTAGCTCAGGCTTATTCTTGTGCTCCAGGTGCCTCTGTCCCTCAGTCTACTACTGCTTCTACTACTGTAACTAGCCAGGCAGTAGCTCAGTTGAATGAAACTTGTTTTCAACAGAAAATAGTTATTAACACCTGCACCCCTTTGGCACCTGGAACTCATATCATGATTAGTGGCACTCGATTTATTGTTCCACCACAAGGCCTTGGCGCAGGCAGTCATGTTCTTTTAATCTCTGCTAATCCAAAACATGGGCCTCCGTTAGTTATTAACAATGGCCAAGGTGCTCAAGGAGTACCATTTGTTAATCATATTCCCCAAAGCATTATGCTAGCACCAAGTAATTCATTAAGTTGGCAAACATCAAAACATCCTTTGAAAAGCTCTACAAAAATTGTGAACTCTCTTGGGACAGCAAACACTCTGCCTATTGTACATGCAACACCACAGATAATAAACACTGCTGCTAAATCATGTGCTCCACCCTCTACAACTACCCAGTTTGTGTCTTCAGTGATAAAACCTCCAGTTAATGTTTTAGCTAAAACTTCTTTGTTTTCTGCCATAAATGCTGGTAACTCTCAGTTACCAAGTAGCACTTCAGTATTACACTTAGATACATCTATCAAGAAACTGTTGGTCAGCCCAGAAGGAGCCATTTTGAATGCTATAAATACTCCAGCATCTAAGGCGGTTTCTTCTCTATCTTCACCCCTGTCACCCATTGCAGTGTCCAAAAGCATAAATCCAACCAGTGTCTTCCCTGCTTTTCAGTCTTCTGGCCTAAGTAAATCTGACAAAGCTGCATCCTGAATTAGGAGTGAATGAGCCAATTTTAAATGTTTGGGGCATTCTTTGTATTTTGAAAATCATTACAAACTGTTGAACATTTCTTACGCTGTTTGAAACTTTAGTTGATTTCTTTAAATTACTTTGTATTAGATTGCAGCTGTTCTCAGTTTACTTGTGCGAGATGTGGAGAGGATCTGTTTGATTTCCCTCTACTACGCATTCAAAGGTTTATTTAATAAAATGGTCAAAAATAACCTGTAAATATACATAGCAAAGTATAAAATTTTATTTTAGTTTAAAGGAATCTAGACTTTTGCACATTTTACATTGACATGTTTCATTTTACAATTTGAAATGTTAGGCAGCATGTTTGTAAAAGTATGTGTCTTTATTTTTGTCAGATATTATTTTTGTTTGATTTCTGTAAAAACATATATTTATGCATTGTAAAAATCCGGTCCATGGTGTAAAATTGTACATATTCCTGGTCCCTAACAATCTGTACTAAACTATATGTACAAAGAAGTATGCTGTCTTATTTATGTTTTGTTTACACAATGTATAGTTTTTTAAGTATTTTAGTAATTTTTGGACCAGTGTACTGTTAAGCAACAATGCAGAAGACTCTGCATGTAATAAATCAAGTTGCTCTGTACTGCTTTGTTTTGACAGTATTTTAAGATACTGCATCGTGGGAGATGAATATATATATGCACCTTTTTTATAGTGTTCATGCATTAATACAGAAAAACCCTGCAATGTGGAACTTTACCAAACAGAAAATTATTTAAGACCCCAAGCTTTTTAAGCATTCCATATACGATTTCAGTAATGAGGAACAGGCGTCCTGTTTACAGATTTCTTATTTCTATGAAATTCTGATTTTGAGGTGATTTTTGACCTTTTGCTTTTTTCCTTTTGATGTTGTGGAAGAAATCATTGTAATTCTTGAATGTGTCAAATTTGCGTATGAAGGCCAGTTCTGCAGACTCTCTAGCTGGTTCCTGAAATTACTTTGTAAGAGGATAGCCATTTTTAAATCCATTAAAGAGTGCCCAGGCAAGTTAAAATGTTCACCATCAGGTTTCTCTTTGTTACCATTTCAAATATCTGATTTGTGTCCATTAATCCTTTGTCACAGAGACTTTCCAGTTTGGCCAGTATACATGGCAGAGGGGCATTGCTGGCACTTGATGGCATAGATCATGTTAGTGGATGTGCAGTTGTATGAGCCTCTAATGTGGTGGCTTATGTAGTTACGTCCTCTGATGATTTCACTTGTGTAAATATCATAGAATCATAGAATCATAGGACTGGAAGGGACCTCGAGAGGTCATCGAGTCCAGCCCCCTGCCCTCAAGGCAGGATCAAGCTCCGTCTACACCATCCCTGACAGATGTCTATCTAACCTGTTCTTAAATATCTCCAGAGAGGGAGATTCCACCACCTCCCTTGGCAATTTATTCCCTTGGCAAAATATGTGGACAGAGTTGGCACTGGAGTTTATTGTGGGGGTGGGTTCCTGGTTAGTATGATTGAAGTGTGATGTCTGGTCGCTGGAAAGAATTTGTTTCGGGTTAGGAGGTTTATTGTTTTAAGGTTTTTTTGGGAAGTCTTTGTATCAGTCTCTTGTGACAGATGTGGGACCTGAGCACTGTAAGTAGTTGAAAAGACTATACTTTGCCAGACAGACATGAACTTTTGTGATAGAAATGTAGCCGTGTTAGTCTGGTGTAGCTAAAACAAAATACAGGACTATGTAGCACTTTTGTGACCACTTGTGTTAAGTGTGTCTCCTGGGTAATCCTGGAGGGATGGTTAATGCAAATTCTACAGCACTGATTATGTAAAAACCCAGCCTTTTGAAGATTTGCCGTGAGGAGTGAGCTGTTGACTAGTGTTACTGGAGGCCAGAGATCAGAGACCCAAAGTTTTATAAAGAAATGATTGGGTTGTTCCAAAGCGGTCTTTTTCTTAAAACTGATATGAACTGGTAAATGAGAGAGAACCCAGGAGAAGGAGTTGGAACACTGACATCTAGTAGAGCCCATTTTGGAGTTAGCGGGGTGATCTCTGGTAAGCTTTCAACTTGTATGTAGCTTTGTTTGTTTGTTGATGTTTTCTCTGAAATGTTTTAGCCCTAAGAACAAGTACACTTTATTTTGTGAGGGTTGGTTCATTGTAGCCCCTGGAGAAAGAGTTAATCACAGGTGCTGGACCCTGATCAAACCTGAGGAAATCACAGTGTGGAGCAGAGGGATTGTAAGCCGAAATCCTCTGTCTGGAGTGAAAGACACATAGGTCTTCATCCAAAAGAATTAACAGCTGAAAAGTTAAATGGATGCCTGCAATGAAGACCAGAAGTAGGGTCAAATGTCCAGCTGAGCCTGAAATATTGCAGATTTTAGGACAGATCACAAAGTTACCAAAGAGACCTTCTACTAATTCTCATAATGCAGAGAAGTCATCAGAAATGCAAAGGAAGTAGCAGCATCTTCCTCTACTGCGCAGAGAGAAGTTAGACACGATTGTCAAGAGCCAATCACAACCACTGGAAAATCATACCCATGACACCTGCTTTTGATGACCTCCACGTTTATTTTCAAGAGGGCTGGAATCAGATACCTTCATACCATTGAGTTCTAGAAATTATGACTGAGGGTATTCCATTGAATTTCAGTTGCTTCTGTCCTCCACCTTTCTTCCCCATCCTTTTGCAGGGCCACCTATCATGAAATATTGTTAAATCAATAAGTTGATTTTCTTTTAAATCTCAGGGTATAAGGGTGTAAGAGATCCCTATAGAATTCAGAAGCAAAAGATTGTATTGCTATTACATTCCAATCCTAAAGAAAAAGGGGAGGGGGTAATTCTAGATTTTAAATATTTCAACCAGTTCATCTGACATTTCAAATTCCCTTCATTAGATCCCCAAGACTGATTCTTTACTTGCAAGATGCATACTTTCACCCAACACAAAAGGATATTCACCAAGTACTTGGCAGTCCATGGGGGCTCACCTGAGAGGTCAGTGGGATCCAGGTATATCTGCAACTCCTAGATTGGCTAGAAAAACACCCCATGGCAGATGAAAATTCATGATTCACTAGATACTGCACCTTTTTACTCAACAAAGAAATCTGTAGAGCCCTGCAAATCTGCAGATATCCACAGTTCATTTTTCTGGGTATGGATGTGGATACACATTTTGGATCTAGAAATATGCAGATTTCTGCTATATATCCCTGGGTATCCCCATCTGCGAATGTGGATGGATCATTTTCACAGACTTTTGTATCCACTCAGGGCTTTAGAAATCTCTGTCGCAAGCACAGAGGATAAAATGTATAGCGGCTCCATGAGACTTTGCGGCAGCAAGAGCAGTTATCTATTACAAAAGTAGTAACTGATTATGGTGGATCTCATCAACCCTTTACACGCTTTCCCCTGACTTCTGTCTAAGTATGCTTCGATGTTCTGGGTCATATGTCTGCTTGCATTTATGTCTCACAACATGCCAAACTTCATCTATGCTGCATGCAAGGGTGGTAGAAGCCAGTGTACAGCCCTTTCTGGCATCATCAGGACATGGTCTTGTGTGTTCCCTCCCCTTCCAATATCGTCATTCCAGTGCTGTGAAAGAACATCACAAATGCATACAGAGGGATCTCCTGCCATCCTCCATACCCTCCCATCCAGAGCAAACGACAGAGCTTCATTTCTGGGGTGTCGAGCACACAAAGACTTGGCTCTTGGGCTTCTGGACCCCAGAAAGAGAAAATTGCATCTCAGTCTCTTGGGGCTCGTCTACATTGGCCCCTTTTCCGGAAGGGGCATGTTAATTTCAGAGGTCGTAATAGGGAAATCCGTGGGGGATTTAAATATCCCCCGCGGCATTTAAATAAAAATGTCCGCCGCTTTTTTCCGGCTTTTAGAAAAGCCGGAAAAGAGCGTCTACATTGGCCCCGATCCTCCGGAAAAAAGGCCCTTTTCCAGAGGCTCTTATTCCTACTTCAAAGATCCTCCGGAAAAGGGCTTTTTTTCCGGAGGATCGGGGCCAGTGTAGACGTTTTTTTCCGGCTTTTCTAAAAAGCGGAAAAAAGCGGCGGACATTTTTATTTAAATGCCGCGGGGGATATTTAAATCCCCCGCAGATTTCCCTATTACAACCTCTGAAATTAACATGCCCCTTCCGGAAAAGGGGCCAATGTAGACGTAGCCATGGAGCTCAGAGCTGTGCACATTGGCTTGCAGCTCTTTCTTTCTGACATCAGTGTCAGTTGGTCAGATAATGACTGACAGTACAACCATCACATTCTACATTAAGAAACATGAGATCGTCCCCTGCTCTGTGAGGAAGCTGCCACAGAGGAAGGTGCTCCTAAACTCCAGATTTTTGCACAAGACACAGGTGTTCAGGTTCTCTCTGTGAGATGCTACCCAAGATATCTACATGATTGTGTTGGTGGCTGCTGCTGGGGAACTGAATTGCTGCTTGAGAGAGATGTTACTATCACGTGGGCCATTAATAGCTACCATGCTGCCATGTTTCCACAGCTTTTCAGGATGTAATACTACTAGAAGGCTAGAAAAATCATATTATCTTTCTGGAAGGCATTTGATTCAGCTTCCAAATTCAGTCTCCTCACTCTGAAGATGCTTGAAATGGATGAGACCGTTACTGATGAGGGCATCAGTTCACAGGAGGCGTTCATCTGTTGAGTTTACCATTTTCAGACCACCATTACAACACTTGCAGAGCTATATCGCTGGATGTTTTGCAAGAACAGCCAAGCAGAGAAAAATGTCCACCAAGGGATGCATTTATACTTGCTATGAAGAGGGAAAAATATGAATGTTCAAGTGCATCCAAAAGTTTCCTCCCTTATTGGGCATGGATCTGTCTTAAACAATGGACTGATTACACCAGCTATATGTGAAATATCACACGCTCCTGAATCTACCCTTCAGCTAATCAAATCCTCTTGTGTAAAGACTAGATGCTCACCCATTAGCAAATGTTTGACCAGCAGCCTACCTTGTATGGAGATGAGTGAATGTAGGATGAGGATCAGTATGATATGTCTAGCAGTACTCTAGACAGAGATGACACTGATGATAACTTTGATGAATAAATGTTTTCAGTCTTAATACCGAAGCTAATTTCCTGAGGATTACAAAAAAAAATCTTTATGTAATTAGTACTTTTCTGTGTTAAAACACAATTTTAAAAAATATTCTGAAACATTTTCTCAAATACCTATCTAGAACAATTTTATAGATATTTTTGTGCCATTGTCTTCACAGAAGAGATCTTTTGAAAGATAACCAATTCAATTGATTTTTTCTTCAATTATATTATCGACATTTCTACCATCTTGCAGAACTAGGAGCTGGGGAGGAACCAAATACTGCAGGGCAGCGTTTCTTAAACTTTTTAAGACTGAGGAACACTAAACAATAATTTTTTTTCATGAGGAACACCAAGGATTTCTTTTGTTGAGCAAAAAAAAAAAAAAACGGGGGGGGGGGAGTTATTGACAATAAAAAGGGGTCGGGGGAAAGTTGTTGGGGGGGGGGGGAAGTCACCTGTCCCTTTCAGGACAACCATTTTGAACTCTGTTCTCCACAGCACACCTCCAACTGCCTTGTGGCACACCAGTGTGCTGTGGAGCACAGTTTAAGAAACATTGCTGCAGGGGGTTACACAATTGCAACTGATTCTGTAGATCTTGTGACAGACCCAGACTAGCTGGGTGCTGCAGTCAAATGTAGGGCAGGTATACAGGGTGCTGAATAAACAGTTTTCTATTCCCTGAATAAACTCACAGAGTCTGCTGCCCCGTAACTAAGGCAGGCAGACACCTGAGGCTAATTAATAGTTGGCCTGAAGGAGCAGGCTAACCAGACACCTACAACCAATTAAAGCTGGGGGGGGGAGGAGGAGGAGGAGCTTTAAAAGGTTTCCCTCAGGTCAGGAAGTGGGAAAGGACAAGTGGGACAGACCGAGAGGGGGAAGTGTGTTTGTGGAGAAGCTGAGAAGGGAAAGATTCAGTCAAGTGCCAGAGGAAAGGTACTAGGGGAGTATTTGGGGAAGTGGCCAAGGGAAAAGGCTGCTGTCTTGGGGCTATAAAACCCGAGCAGTTGCCGCTGCCATGTCCCTGGGCCAGAACCTGGAGTAGTGGGCAGGCCCGGGTTCTGGGAAAAGAACTAATTCTGGGAAAAGGAGGTCGAGGAATTACAGAGCAATCTCCCCCATCCTATTCATGACTTTGCCGGTGATGAAAATGGCTCAATAAGCTGTAACCCTGACCTCTAGAAAAACAACATAGAGGGTCACAGCAAGCCTCTGAGGCATATAATAACCACCTAAGGAGCGCAGGACCCACAGGGCACAGCTGGAACTCTGCCACTATCTGCAGATCTATTCGTCTTGAGAAGAGAAATAATGAGAGGTACAACCATATACATAAAGAGACTGTGTCACTGTCTTGGACTGTGTGAGAGCCTGTTAAAAGGTGACAGTTTGCAAGCTCATTCCACTAGAGCCCAGGCAACTTCAGAAATCGCTTAAAATGTGCTGATCTTCAATATCTGTAGTAGGGATGTAAGTGAGTAGTCAACTACCCAATAAGCCTAGGCAAAAAGTGGGGGAGCTCGTTCCCCCCCCTGCACCATCTCTAGGCTCAACGGGGGATCCGGCGCGAGCAAAGACAGCTGAGTCCTAGCTTGTGCTGGGTCCCACTACATTTAAAAAGTGTAGTAAGAGTCCCCAGGCTCCTCTTATATTTAAAAAGCAGAGCCACAGCGGTTCCAGAGCCAGCGTGAGGCGGGACTGCTCAGTCCTGATTCGCACTGCCTCAGGAGCTAGCCCCCTTATTAACTAATCAAGAAGCGGACTAGCTTACTGCCTCAATTTAACATCTCTAATCTGTACCTGAGAGACCATTTATATGTTTAAAAGACACAGTACTCTGACAGATGCTTCCAGCTCTTGACTTTGCATTCAGTCGAGCTATGCTGCAATTTTTATTCTCCTAAAGACTCCAAGTTTCTTCTTCCATTGCACAAGGTAACTGGTTTGGAGTCGCCCTCGGTGGAGTTTGCATGTGAACCTCAAAGGAGAATGAGAAGTTACTTACCTGTACAGAAGTTAGAGTTTTTAGATATGTTGTCCACATGGGCATTCCACCTCACGTCTTCCATCCCCTGTATCTTTATACCTGGGAGTCTACAGTTGAGAGGAAATTGAATGGCAGCTGGCATACTCTGCTGCTATATGTCCTTGACATAGAGCATGATGACACTTAAGGCACTTGTGCACCATACAAATACTACTAGTCCTAATTTGAGCACTTGAGGTGCACGCACCTTATAAGTGGAATTTTCACGTGAAAGATGCATCTCAAACAACTGCAGATACTTTACAGTTAAGTAACTTCTCATTCTTTGGCATGTGTTTGTCCAAATGTATTCCACAACCTTCCCTCTTTTCCTCTTACTAAGGAATATCACTGTATCATCAGAATTCTCTTTTACAAAGGTACTAAGATACAATTGAGCCAGCTTTGTCCTGTTTGCCTTCTGAGCAGGGGAGGGGAAGAATGAGGGCTTCTGGGACACCGTTACTGTAAAATAAATGTCTATACTTTTCATTTGCTTGAATGGAAAACTTCCATATCCTCAGAATCCAAAATTGCTGAAACTGTTGAATAAATTAAAACATTTTGTAAAGATGCTCAGTTTGGAGGTTCAAATCCAAGGATTATTTAAACTAACGTGTGTTTGACTGTAGAGTGATTTCTCAATTTCTCCCATCTGCTGTTAGTTCATAACTTTTTTTTTAAATGCAAACAAATGTGGAGGTGTATGGTCAAGTTAAGACATTAAATCATCATTCATATATAATCACTATAAAAATGAGTTTTGATGGCATGGCTATATTAAAAAAATTAGACTATCAGTGTTTGAAGTTACACAGTTTAATAAACTATAACAACAGTAGAATACTGTCATAGAGAAAAACAAGATTTCTCGAAAGCACAGAAAATTTTTCCTTGTAACGAGAAATAACTCATTATATAGAGAAATAACGAATCAGTATGCAAATCAGGAAAAAATAAATTTGCTTTAACGTTTTGTGAACATGTTCTGTGTCTTAAGAGCTATGCTCTCAGAATGAGGTGTTTAAAATAAAAAAATATAAAATTTTTATATATTTGGTTAAAATTGTCAAAATATACTACAGGGTAATGATGTGATAAATCTTTGGTATTAGATTTGCTTAGGAATCCATTCATTCTAAAAGCATTTAACTTGATATTTATTTTTGAACAACCACATATAGCTAATACTAATAGGTGGTTTGGATTTTATTTCTCATACATTCTAAGCCAAGGCCACTTTAAACCACCCTAGCAGTGTAAAAGCACTTTATAGCAGGTTAATTATTGACACTTTGTTTATGGTTGCCAGTGCCAGAGCAATGTAAAGACACCTTGCTGTAAATCTGGTCATCGGTGTCCCTTTGTGTCCATTCATATCCTGGCTACTTGCCTTTTTGTTTTTCATGGAGGATTATTACAGAACACTAGTTACTTACCAACATAGCAAGTTGGATAGGCTATTAGTCTAAAATACCTGCTATTTCTAACAGTAAAATGGTTGCCTTGTTCTGCCCAATTTTCTATGCACAGAGTGATTGCAAAGTCATTTTTTTCCACATTAAGGGTGAGTCTAGGCAGTCTTTTACTGTGAGACAAGTCAAGCTGTAAATCTGCAACACACTAGCCTGCCATTCATGTGGATCCTGCTACCAGGCATTAAAAGTTCCACAGAATGCCTTGACATACTGAAGTTTCAAAGTATGTCCAAAGTGCATTACAGAACTATTTGCATGTGGTAGCAGAGTTCACACAACTAGTTAATATGCAACAGGTTTGAGTGCTGTACATTTACACCCTACTTTGCTTTACCCTTGCAGATTATGTAGATAATACCTAAGATTTTGCCTGTGTTTGCCACTACTATATACTATTATAGTATACAGGGATAGCTATACTAGCAAAACCTGCTGGAGATGTAGCTTAAACCAGCAACAGTCTTTTTTGCCAGTATAGCTTATACATTTCCCTGAATAAAATAATCTATACTGATGCAAGGTTTATTTTGTGAATGGAATTGGTTCTACATTAACACTTTTGGTGGCATAGCTGTGTCAGTTGGGGTGTGTGTCTCTCCCTCCCATCCCCCATAACACACTCCTAAACAACACAGCTGTTCCAGAAAAATTTTGTGTAAGTCAGGCTCAGCCCTGAGCCTGAGGGAATGGGTTTTGTAGACAGACCACTCCAAGTAAAGTAGGAACTAATAGTTTACTCACAAGCATGTTCATTGCTCCCCTCTTGCTTTGAGGGAAAGTAATTTATTGCAGACCTGAAAAGGGGTACAGTTCATTTCTCCCTATTGTGCTTATCCAGAGCTGCTGATTGGCATGTCTTAGTGTTAGTTCTGCCTACTCAGTCACCCTCTTCCTCCTGTGGTGAAAAACAGTTTGAGTACAGTCTATGTAAACAAGAGCCAGAACCACAATGCAAGCAGTCCTAATGTGACCACTCAGGAGAGTGGCTAGCCCCTTACACCACTTACATCCTTGCATGATTCCATTAGAGCAGTGTTTCCCAATTGTATTTGGTCACGGAACCCTTTTAAACGTGAAAGAATTTTGCAGAACCCCTAATAACAGTCTAATATATGGAGCTGAAGAAGTAGACCACAAATAAGTAAAGATAATAATAAACAAATGTTAAACAAGGTCATGAGATCAACCCTTTAGTTTAATTGCACATATGTAAAAACAAAAATCACATAATATTAATTATTCTTTTTTAAAAATAATAAAATATTATTGTAATGGAATTTTCTCGCGGAACCCTTATTTTCACTTTGCGGAACCCTATTTGGGAAACACTGCATTACAACAATTCAAAATCTAATACTTTGAAAGTACCTAACACTTCCAGGGCAAACTTAAAAAACAATAGACTAGTGGCACCTTCAAGGCTAACAAAACATGTAGATGGTATCATGAGCTTTCGTGGGCACTGCCAACTTCTTCAGATGACAGCAGCGTTAGAAGTCCAGATCCCGTTAGCCTCATGTTTAAAGGAAAGATCACAGCCCTCTTCATGCCTGCCAGGGCACAGATTTCCATGCATTTCTCAGTTATGTGTTTCCTTGAAATTGTCATCTTGCCATTTACTTAGTGTAGCAGCTAAAATTCTGATTGGGTGTGCGTTTAAGATATAGAAAA
This sequence comes from Pelodiscus sinensis, assembly GCF_052426305.1. Lineage (NCBI taxonomy): Eukaryota > Metazoa > Chordata > Testudines > Trionychidae > Pelodiscus > Pelodiscus sinensis. The sequence continues at coordinate 29,353,677 of NC_143057.1, forward strand.
TAAAATATAACATATATTTTAAATGTTAGCCACCTTGACAGGATATCTATGGCCTGTCGAGGACAACAGATAGCTACACTACCTCCTGGAATAGATAAACTGTTGGTTTAGGATTCAGTTACTCTCTCTTTGCCTATCACCCAACTCCAGACTTCCTTCTTCCTCAATTCTGTAGGACGTATAATGTGTAAAAATGATTGGAATCACTTGTGAATATTCTTGGCAATTTTTAGTATTGTGGAAAAATGCTTCGGGCCTTTCTAGGTGTTCCTGTAAAGCTCACAGTATCACAACTCTAAATGGGTAAATTACAGTTTCTTTGCATGGTGCTTTTTACACAGCAGTCGTCACGGAGGATTTTGCTTTCCACTCTTTTCAAGTTGTCAGAAGATCTGCTGGGGTTGGATTTTTATGTCAGTGATGATGGAAAAGCATTAGCAAATAGATGGTTCTCGCTATGTGCAGTTTTAGCAAACAGGTATCTCTTGCAACCAAGATTGGCTTCACTTTGACTTGTCTACTCTTTTCGTTTCATTCCACAGTGGACTCCCCTTAGTTACAGACCCTATTTTGTGCACCGACAGGCCAAAGCTGACCATGGGATAGTTTAACATGAGTGGTTAATTGTAAATTTTTTTATTAAGCACTCCAACAGTTCTTATTTTTGTCACTTGTACCTTCAGACACAAATTGAAAACAAAGCCCACTGCTTGACAGTATGCCTTGTGACCACACAAGGGTGCCTCAACTGGAGAAGAATAAATACTGTGGCTGGAGTTCTCTGAAGAGCTCTGCACCCACAGGTAGGGCCTGATTTTCAAAAGAACTCAGCTACCATTTGGGCACTTCTAAATCAGTGTCCTGAAATTCAAAATAGGTCAGCACTTTGGTTGCGGAGCTCTAGAAATCTAATTCCATGTAACTTTGGCTAGCAGCCATTAGTGCCTCTTGATAGCACTCAGTGTGTGATTGATACAGATACCTTCAGCATGGCTGGATTCCTGTGCAAATCTAACTTGGATATCCATTATCAAAGCATATTAGTAATCAATTAAAGCTTTTGTGGTTAACCTCAGCTCTTCTGAACAGTTCTTCATTTAACCCTTATTGGAATTATAAGGATTAAAAAAAATAAAAGTATGTGTATGTATTCACTTCCTTGAAATGTTATTTCCTTAGAAAGGATGTCTCAGTATACCGAATTATTGGTTATTTATACATGTCCATTTCAGGCTGTTCCTTTGACTTTCATTCCTGCAGAAAGTTAATCTTTCTACCATTTCCTTTATTTATTGATATTTCTAACAGAATAAACTGACCATCTTGCATCTTTTTCTATTAATTCTTCTTTCTTATTGCTAAACAAATCCAAGTGCTGCCTGCCTAGAAGAAATGCAAATAAACAGTTCGTGTAAGTAGTCAATTTGTTCAAACTCTGGCATAATTTTAGTTTGGAGATTAATGGAGGATACAACATTAAATATTCTAAGTACAGATATCTAATAAATTATAAAATCAGATATGCTAGTTATAATTTGTCAAAATTACTATACAAGCATGGAGGGATCTAATTTAACTGATTCCACAAACAATTTATGATATAAGTATCAATACAAATGTAGGATTGGTTATGTACCTCCATACAAAAGATTGTTAGGTAAAGAAGTCACTGTAGATTTAAAACTTCTTCTGTCTTAAGGGTTTTTTATTTGCATATTGATTTAAGGAGAAACCAGATTCTTAACCACTGGCAAGTTACTAATTGTTTCAACCTCTCCGTCTTCAGTGCTTGGCAATGAATTAGCTACAGATGAAGACTTCGTAAAAATATGATTTTTTTCTTAAAACTCATAACTCTTAATTATACATATGTGTGTTAAAGATCTTAATACATGCTTATTTTCTGTTGAAGTTAGTGTGCATGAAAGGTGGAAGACTGACAGCGCTGAAGACTGAAATCCTCTGTGTATTTTTCATGGAATATGAACTGCCATGCCTCCCAGTTCATGATTAGTGTCGCAAATCTGATTTCTATAGACAGGATGGTATTTCAAACTCCATGCTTCTTCCGTCCTTCTCCACTCTGGTGTGACTTCCAACAAGGATCTAAATGCAATGGTGACTATACCATAATGACAGGTATGGTGTAAGATAGATAAAACTTATTTACTTTAAGCAGCAATTCCTGTGTTGCCTCATTCATATTTTAAGTTTCCTGAGGAGCTGTGTCTAACACGGATGCAGAATCAGTGACATGGGGATAAGACCCAGAAAAAGAGAATATTTTGTCAATTATACGCATGTTCTGGCTTTAACTGAGTCCCTGTGGCTAATGTGCTTTTCAAAACTGCTTGTAGGAGAAATGGAAAGTGTTTACAATAGTAGATGTAGTAAGACAGTTCTTGCTGCCCATTTTATGCTGACTTTTTGTAGAAATCTCAGACGTTTATTTTTATAAGGAGCATAAAAAGGAGAGGGAGAGCAAAGATATCTCTGCTCACATGGGTGTGTGTGTGTGTGAGGATACGTCTAGACTACAAGCTTCTTTTGAAAGAGAGCGTTTAGACTACAAGAATTTCTTCTGAAAAAGCAAGCTGCTTTTTTGAAAGAGAGCACCCAGGCAGTCTGGATGCTCTCTTTCGAAAAAGCGCTGTTTACATTCAAGAATGCCTTTTTTCGAAAGAGCACTTTGGAAAAAAGGCATTCTTCCTCATAAAATGAGGTTTACTGCTGTTGAAAAAACTGCCACGTTCTTTCGATTTAATTTTGAAAGAACGCGGCGGCAGTCTAGACGCAAGGGAAGATTTTTTGAAAAAAGGCCACTTTAAAAAAAAAAAAAACCTGTAGTCTAGACACAGCCTGAGTGAGAAAAAATATGGGGAATTAAAAAAGATAGCCAGTTTTGTGATCTTCATGCATGTTGAATTAATCTACCTAATGGAATGAAAAGTTAAAGCCAAAACATGTTCAACTTCATCTGTAACTGACACTTTGGATGAAAGGTAAATTGAACAAGACAGTATGTGCCAGCAACTATTCATGGAAATGTGCATTTATTATTACAGTTTACCCATAAAGAACATTAGGTTTGCATGTGAGTTTAAGCAAAAGCACGAAGAGAATCAGTTGGTATACTTAGCATTTAAAACTGACTCAACATCATGGCGAATAAGGTGGTGGTGATGGTGCTGCAGAGATTTTGTCATATGCTGGTGGAGCATCAGGTACCTGTGGTAATGAAAATTGGGGTGAAGATGCTAAATAGAATGCACTGAAGGACAAGCAAACTACATTTCATCTGAAATATTATAACGATCTTTTAGCTGGCTATGTATTGCTATTAAAGCATTTAATATCGATTTACTTGGTTGTCCTTAAATAATACTGCTATTAAGAGCAGCGGAACCATTAAAAAAATATATTAGCATTGCTTTTCTGGCTGTGCTTAAGAGTTCAGTAAAAAGAGTGCGGCATTACTACTTTACCAACAGCTGTCTCACCAACTAACTCCAGTGCAGACTAAATGTTGTAATTTGTACGTTAACAAAACCTTGGAATTCAGCTTACCACAGAGTGAAAATTGCTGCACTCCTGTAAAAGTGCTTTGCTATCCAGTGGGACATCTTCACTTGCCATGCTTCTCATCCTGCCAGCGCCAGAGCTTTTACTCTGAGATAGACAGTAAGGAAAGGTGAGAAAGTGACAGAAAAAGAAACCTTGAGTATGCCTATAAATGTATCACTTATAGCAGGGCTAGTTGCAAATACATGCACATTTTATACAAATATATGCAAATAGCTTATTTCACACTGATGGGCATGAATATAAAGATTAAAGCAAGACTACACAACACACAGGCCCCATTTGTCAGTTCTGCTGATATTAATAAAATGCAATATTTACCCGATTTCCACCCATATGACAGCACTTTTAATGAGCAGTGACAGTCCAGGAATTACATGTACTACTGCTCTATCAAACATACAAGCTTGTAATTGTAACCTTTGTCGTCCTCTTCCCTCCCCCACTCCATTTGTTATTTAGATGTAAACTGTTACAGGGAGAGACTGACTTTGATTTGGCTTACAATGCTTAGCAGATTTGAGGTGTTCAATATATATTAGTGGCAACAGTATGTAAATGAATACATACTGGACTGAGAGACTGCAGGACGGTTTTATTTTTGGCTCTGCTGCTAATGTACTATGTAATTTTTTTTTTTTTTTTACAAATCACTTCACTTTTCTGTGCCTTGGTTTCCTCTCCTTCATCTTCTTATTTTAAAAGCTCACTTATATTACATGTCTGAGTCCTTTAGTCACTACTATAATAATAATGATTGTGTACCCTACCAGAATGAGTTGCCGAACTTACCGGAAGACTTTTATAGCCACATCGTTTTTTGTAATACCAGCAGCCAATGATCAGTAAAACTCCAAGAACCACAACAAGGATTCCAATACCTGCAGCCCTGTTGCACAAGAAAAACTAGATGAAGTTCTTTCTGAGTGTATTTAGCACAATTGTGTAAAGTATTTGCATTTATCAAGCAATTTCAAGAGGCTTATGTGACAACACAAACTATACTGTGCTTTTAAAAATAAAACTATTACTATATTGATCTCTAAACCATTGGACAGTGAGTAGTGAATCCTGCCGTGTCTGGATGATATACAGAATATGAAGCTTGGGATCACAAGGTGAACATAAAAGATAAAAATAATTGTTGAACAGCAGTATTCTTTATTGTACACTGTACAACCTGCCCACTAAATGAAACGTCCATCATTTGTTGGAATTTCTGAGCCATCAGTATTTCATGGCGAACAACTTTTTTGAGGATTAGATAACCATAGAAAAGGAAATGGCCAAAACTTTTCAGTGAAATTTGACAAAACAATTGTTCTTAGCTTCAACTGCTCTGGTCTAAGGGTCTCAGGTTCCTGCCAACCTCCCCAATGACTAGTGAAAGTCCTTGCCAAAAGCGAGACCATTTCAGCAACTGAGAAAATGCAGTGAGAGCCTCAAATACTGATCTGCAAAGAATTAACCCTTATAGAATGCACCCTACTCCCTGAAAAGATCATACCCATAATGGAAAAAATATGTAAGCAATGAAATGCCTCACCTGTAGGAAGACATCCCATATTTATTAGCTGAATCTCTTCAGGCAAAGAACACTGGGATCTTTGTCCAGCATGTACCTTGTTATAGCAAATTCCAGAGACAAAAGGATTGCCACTGGCTTTATAAATAATTTCAGAACTTAAGAAAAGAGGTAAGACTGTAAACTGTGCACAGACTGCTTCCTAACTTACTTATGTTTCATGCCACGTTAAGCACGGTGATTGTGTGGTAGAGGGTGGGGATTTGGGTTACATTGTGTTTGGGGGCTATGGGTTTAATAGTATATGTTGACATCTGTCTTTCTCCCGTTCTATGTTGGGGATTCATTCAAGACTGCCATTTAAAGAAGCCAGGAGACAAAGAATTGTGAGATTTTACCCATTTAATAAGTTCTTGTTGGTTCCCTCCTTCCTTCCAATTCTGCTGCTGCCTTCTAGTTAGAAGCATGGGATGCTCACTTCAGTTCCCCTGTTCTGTCCCTATCCTTTTAACTGTCACTCTTTCTGCTAGAGGAAAGAAGAATGGCTTTCCTTTCCTCCTTTTTCTATTGCTAAGACGTTGGACACAGAAGTGAACAGAGAGAGTGGGCGTGGAAACCACAATACTTTATATCTGTGCTTCCTCCTTGCAGAAACAATTGGGGGCCTTCAGCTCTCTGCAATCAACTGGATTCTTAAGCTCTCAGGGTGTCAAATTCTGGAAGGCCCAGTTATCACTCTCACCTTCTTCCAGCAGGCTACCCTCACCTGGCTGGAGACATGTTACCTGTCTCGTTGCACAGACTAACTGCTTGCTGCTTTCCTTTCAGCTCTGCACAGGAGTTTCCCAGCAGATGCATTGTTATGCCAGAGCCTAGCCAGGACATGAGAAGACTCTACTGGCAGTGTTCCTGTGTCCAATAATCTCTTCTCAGAGAAGCCTCACACCCTTCGTCCGAAAACAACAGTCTGGTAGCACTTTAAAGACTAACAAAATATGTAGATGGTATTATGAGCTTTCATGGGCACAGCCCACTTCTTCAGATAACCCTTCCTCCAACAACTGCCATTAGTCTCCAGTTCTAGGGATCTCTTTCCCACATCTTAGTTGTGAGTTACCAAGGCCAAAGCCTTCTTCACCCCTCTCTCTCTCTCTCTTCTGCCCCATGGCTCACCAGGCACTTCCCAAAATTCACACCATGTGGCTTGTTGTTATCCTGTCTCCCTCAAGGGAGCCCAGGATAATTTTTATCTAACAGCTGGATGTTTCTATTGATTCCCTGCCTGTTACCCCATCTCCACTGACACTACCGCTCTCGTGCAGGCTCTATAGATAGAGGACCTGGTCTTTTCTGCAGAGCTTATGAGAGTGTAACTGTGGTACTGAAAATTGTGTGGATGGCAACGTTCATATCCTGAATGCTCCAAGTGGACATGGAGAGGCCTTTCCTTATTTTGTCTCTCTTTGAGCCTAACTACCAGGTCCTCTTCACTTCTCTCCCTGCCTCCCGTCTCCCACACACACATGCTATAATCCACTTCATAACTGTGTGATGCTTCATTTCCTTGCAGCTAGATCCAGCTGAGTTACTGTGGACAGATGTAGGTACATTTGACTCAGAATGAATGCGGAGACTAAACCGACTTTCCTTCCCTTTTAGGGGATCAGGCTTTTGGGGGCAGATCTTGGGAATACCCCTTCCCTCTGCCATCTTTCATTATTCTCTGCTCACAAGGTGAAATGTGGGGAAATGGGTACATCTTGCAGCATAAAGTAAAGGTCACCAAATCTGGATAAACCAAATACAGAGCAAATTCTACATCTGCAAATCAGGAGGGGGCTGTTATGTCCAGGATCTTTGAAAATGCCAACTTCGCTAATATTACCCAAATGGCAAGTTAGTCTCTCAGGACACAAGTAATAAGCCTTTACGTATCAAAGCGAACATCTCACATTTGTTTTGCATAGGGTTAGTCTCACCTGGTGCTAGTTTATGTAGACTCACTTTCATGCATCGTTACTAAAGGTTTGTGTACACTTACCTCACTGCAGCAGCACCACTGCAGCACATAGCGAAGACATTACTGATGTTGATGGGAGAGCTGCTCTCCTCAGCGAAGGTATTCCATCTCCCCAGGAGGCAGTAGCCATGTCGACAAGAGAAGCGGTCCCGTCAACAGTGCTGCCTACACCAGGGCCTAGCTCAGTAGAACTGCATCTGTCTGTGTGAATTTTCCATACGCCTGAGCAACGTAGCTACGCTGACATATTTTGGTAGGATAGACCCAGCCTCAAAGCCTCCTCCTGTTTGGGGAGGCACAACACTGTATGCCGTGGGTTTTGGCCAATACCGCTCACATTTGGTCAGATGATGCCCCTGTTGAGGTTCTGATGACATAGCAAAACCAAAATTCAGTGCAGCTTCCTCAGATGAATAATGCTAAATAAGCATCACACTCTTATTACAAAAGTCACTAACTTTAATGCTTGTGGTAAACTGAATTAATAATGCAGTTTAAACTTCCATTAATTTTGTTTATTCTTTCATCCTCTGGTTTGGATTCTGCCATGCAGAGTTTATTTAATTGTTCAGTGCGTCTCTTTATACGTAAGTGATTGATAGTATAGAAAACTACAAAATAGATAGACTTTACTTTCCTCAAACAGAGAAATTCTAATTAATTTTTCTTAGATTCTGTTTTTCCTTTGGGAGAACCTGGATGGAAAATCCTACCTTACAGAGTTCTGTTCCCATCATGGAGGAAAACCTCTAAGATGAGTCATTTATAAACAGGCTTTAGAAGGTGTCGCATATCTGAATGTAACTCTTTTCACTGGCTTTGACATTGTCAAGGCTTTTGTTTGATACTTACTCTTCTGCTGTAAGATAAGTGTATCGCTTCCCTCTGCTGAAGATGCCATCTGTTTGGTGATCTCCTTTGGGCATTTTGTACGAATGGTTTTGGTCACACCTACAAGGACAAAAATATGGCCATTCAGTGCAAAGTGTAATCCATTACTATACTCCTAAAGGATAATATATTATTTATCGCCATGTCTATTTATCAGAAGAAAGAGGGTGTTGTTTTTTAAAAAAAAATTTTTAGAAAGAAGTAGATCCATTTACATGCAAGGCGGTGATAACAAGAACACAGTGCATTGGATCAAACTCAGCTGTCAGTCACGCTGCCATAACTTTGAGTTTGTTTCCGTATAACTCCACCAACTTCAGTGGAGTTACTACTGGGATTGCACTACAGTGACCAAAAGAAGGACTTGGCTTATTCTTTTTTGATGTTAACAATTTGCAGGTTTCAAGAGTGAAATGAGTTTTCCTTGCAACCTTAGGTGAGTCCACTGTAGTTTGAAATCACTCCTATAGACAATGTAGATTTTGTAAATTAGTATGATCACCTGATAGGTTCTTGAGAGACTTTTAGAGAGCAGGAATAATCTGTTGATAATACACTTTATCTAAGTTTGAGGTGGGGGAGAAATATTTGAAAGAGAAGGTGAATGTTTTACTTGGTGTGTTTCTGTTCCTTTTAAACACCCAAAACCAGATCCCTTAGACCTGGTCTATGCTAGGAAACTAGGTCATATAATTGTCACCCAGGAATGTGAAAAATTCAGACCCCACATAATGCAGTTAAACCAACCCCAATAGTGACACCACTAAGAAGCTGGGGGAAGTCTGTCCATCTAGCCTTTCTTTAGGGGATTGCCTAAGCTGGCAGAAGAATCCCTTCCATCAGTGTAGCTAGTGTCTTCACTGGAGAGCTACAGCAGTGCAGCTGTCCTGGTGCTACTGTGCCACTGTAATAGTTGTCTAGATAAGCCCTTTCCTAGAATAAATTGGCACTGCTCCATTGACTTGGAGAGAGCGGAGCGGCACCAATTTACATCTGCTGAGGATCTGCATTTACTGTACATTTGCTATCTGTGCATGCTTAATTGCCAAAGTGCCTGAGGGAAATTAACCATCCAAATCTGATCAGACAGAGCAGTTCAAATCTAATTTACCTGACACAACTATAGAAAGAATACATCAATTAATACATTGGGCTTGATTAAATAGCATGAGCAAATCTTACTTTGTATTCCCAAAATAATTTATCACCAAATTAAGACAAAATGACCCATTTAGAAATGAATGAGGCCTAATTTAAATAACTTCTCAGAGAATTCAGACTGAGCTAGTAAATCTCTTCTGAAACTTAGTTTTAAAATAGCATAAGGAAGTTCTAGCTGAATAATAAGCTCAAAAGCCTTACCTTCTTCACAGACCCACACTCTGCTTACTAGATGGAGGCATATGCAGCTTTTTTTCTCTTACATTTAATCTTTTCTCTCTTTTTTTTGGTCTCTACAACTCATGACTATCACGAGTTGAAATTCCAAATGGTGCAGCCTTTGATAGCTTTAATTAGCGTGAAAGAGGCCTTGCAGAGAGACAGCTTTCTTCCCCCCCCCATTCTTTTTAGCAAACAGCTACTAGATCTGTTACTTTCCGTGCTCTCCCATACATGGCATATGGCTGGTCCACAAACAGTTTTTGCACCAATTTTCCTAAATCAGCCAAAATGCCTAGTGTGGACATACTTGTCCCCATTTAAAATTGTTTTTATTGTTTTTTGTTTTTGAGTCCGTGCTTCTTGACACAAAGTTTTTGCATTATTGAGGGTTTATCTACACAGGTTTTTGTACTAGTGTAGCCATATCAATTTAGAAACTTAGATATTTAAATAGGTGCAAATTGTGTGCATACAGTTATACCAGTTTAAAGAGCCCTTATACCAATGTAGCTCAACAGATACTTGTAAGCAAGCGCTCTAGTAAAAAGAGAAAAGGGAACCACCTCCTAAACCATAACCTCAGCACTAAGATTTAGTTAGTGCAGGGTTCAGAAAAGCAAGACATTTTTTCTGCACTGTTTTTCCCCCTGTTTTGGCCTTATTAACTAATATGGTGATAAAAACACCTGAACCTTGTCTACTCTACAGCTGCCTCCATTGTTGATACCAGTGCAATGGATTTTTCCTAGTGTGTTTAGGACTTACTACTTTTGGAAAATGTGTACAAACATTTCAAAAATGTATACACTTCTGGACAAACATTTCAAGCTAGCATAGTTCTCCCAGTCTGGACAGCATCTTCCTTGTTAATCAGTTCTACTCATTGAGCCGAATTCTGCTTTCCATTATACCATGGGACCTAAGAAATCCTCTTTGCTGGAACCATGACAATACAACAAATGCAGTGGAGAACATAGTAATTAGAAGCAGAATTGTCCCATTTTGAATAAATGTCTCCTATATAATTATCTGGTCTAGCAGTGTTTCCTCTGCATTATTCCACTTGTGCTCTGTGAGTTTTGAATAGAAAAGGGGTTGAAGGATCAGGTTTTAGACCTGTATATAACATTAAAAAGGTAATGGTATCAAAACTGATCTTTCCCAGTCCCCAACTTTATGTAATGGCAGATTTCATATTCTTTATAAGCATGTCTCCACCCTTGGACAACTGTTTCACTGCTAAGAGAGAGATGCTAAATAACAGATGTAATTTTTTTCTCCATCAGTGCCAGCAGACCAACATTCATGAAAAACCCATGTGATAACACAACCCAGTATATTATTGTTTTGTCTTGCCTTGGGCAGTAATGAAGAAATATTTCAGCTGATTTTAATATTTTTTGCTTCCAATGATTTGGCATTAATAGCAGTGAGTGGAAAAAATGTGCAACTGCCTTATTGCACAGAGGTATAATGCTGTAGTTGAAGGCTTGAACAATTGTTAAGGTGAAACGCAAATCCTGTTCTCATTTATGCTGTTGTAAAACCTGTGTCCCTGTACATATTGAGTTCATTGGCATTGCTCCTGATTTACACCAGATTGAGATCATTGAAACCCCAAGTACCAGCTCTGTAAGAACTGCTGTGATGGGTCAGGGAGGCCACACATCAGGAGAGGGGGGCAAGCCCGCTGAGGGGGAGCAAAAGGGGCAAGTGCCCTGGGGTCTGGCAATTCAAAAGGGCCCAAAGCTCCAGTAGACGCCACTGCTGCAGTTGTACTGGAGGCTGGTGGAGATAGGCATTGTGGGCAGCCTGGGGGAGGCTAGCCCCAGCCCCACCTCTTCTACCCAAGGCCCTGCTCCTTCCAGGGGCATGGAGCCACCCCCACCTTGCTCAGGAGCCCAGCGAGGGTTAAGGGAGCTGGCAGGCTCCCCAATGGCAGTGAAAGGCTTAGGGAAAACCTATGGATCCCAGTGCCTCAATCTGCCACACTTGCAGCCGACTTCAAACATGGGAAGGAGATATAAAAGGAGAGGGCCTAGCACTTGTTGGTCACAGCTCTGTGTGTCTCATGGTGGAAGAGAAGCCAGGCTGCAGTCTTGGGATGGAGCTCACTGGAGAGCCAGAGCAACTGGAAGGGACAACCAGACAATGGGAAGGGGATCTACGGAAGCACAGATGGTTTTGGAAACAAGTACTGAATGCAAGGGCAGGGCCCCACTGGGATGTTTGTGGGATGAATACAGTTTGGGGTAGTGTTTTTGTTACTGATTAACTTTGAACAACCTTAAAGGACTGAAGTAAGCATAGTGCTGGATCTTTGTGGGGCAGAAATGTATTTGTGGAGACCCAGAGCTTGAGTGAGTTCTGCCCAGCTACCTTGTCTTTAGGAATCTGCTCTGTGAGTTAGAAAGTCAACTCTCTGCTGATTGCATTTTGGAAAGAAAAATTTAAAAATACGTTCAAAACACAGAACAATCCAGACGTTCGCTGACATCCATCAGCCTCTGGCAGGCTATTGTGGCCATCCACTGGGGGAGAATAAAGGCTTCCTGTGTAATTGAAAATGCCTGGCTGACCTTTTAAACAGTGGGCCCATTGTCTTTATGTCATCAGTTGTGTCATTTCATCGCTCTAGGATGAGGTCTTGTGATTTTTTTTTCAGTGAAACTTAAAGTCCGAAAAGTAAGGAAGAACTAGGAATGTTCAGTAACGTGGGACCTGATAACGTAAGATGTTTTGTGCCTCTTGTGAGATGCAGAGCGTGCTTGACGAATGGTAAGTTCATTGCAAACTCAGAGCACTTGGACTCTCCGACAAAGCGCTCGCCAGCACCTGGAGCTGGATTGAGTTGTTAATTATAGAAAGCTAAGTTAGCATTATTCAGTCCTTACCAGAAGATTTCATTATTTTTAATAAAAATAGGGACAGTTCCTTGGCTGCAAGCTGGTGATTGTGCTACTTGGCTGCCACAAAGGGCCAGAAAAGCAGACAGATCTCCTTCAGCTAAGGGTTCCTCAGTGCCTTCCAAGAGAGAGGGGAGAGGGAGAGAATCTCGAGTGCTCATAGCCAGGTCCTGTGACATCTCACAGCAGAGGGGTGTGTGAAAAGGGGTGTGGTAGAAGTGCTTTGTGTTGCACCAACCCCCAACAATTAGCCAGCTTATATTAGATTAGGGCAGCTTCCAGTACTGGACTGAGGCCTTACTGAGGGGGTATGGATTCTGGTGGCTGTATTATGCTGCTGGCACCTAAAGTGCAGATATATGTGTATTTGTGTTGGAAACTTTTTCCAGCCATACCCGTAGGCAACACAAGTTGAAGTTAGAGCTCCTCATGACCTTTGAGCCTCAGGTAGCTAGCCTTAGATAAATTCTCCTTCGGTCTATCATTGTAGTTTAGTGTTAGTATTTCATGGGGTTAATATTCAGAAAATTCCAATCGGCATACCATGTATGGGGCTGTGATCCCTGTAAGTGAGAGGCAGAAGCATTGCTTAGGTGACGGGCATGAGAGGGACAGATATCCTGTTTGCACCTCCCTCTCAACAAGAGCATTAAAGAAGGAGGGTTTCTCCTCAAGGAACATATTCTTGAGAAGACAATGTGTCCCTCTTCAGAAGCCAGCTGGACATGTGGGATGATGATGGTTATACCAAGCATGATATCTTCTCCATTTCTGGGGGCAAGTGTGTCTTGTAGACGTGGTTGTTTATAGACACCAGGTAGTTCAGATTGTGTTTGTTGTACACATAGTGTCCTGAGCCACTCCAGGAAACTCTGAAGATGTAACCTGCAGCTCTATGTTAGAACGCAAGCTGCCCTATGCCCCAGAAGCTACTAACATGAATTTACTGCGTAAAGCTCCAGGTCAATTTCTTAAGATTTATTTGTGGCCCTAGAAGGGGAAAAGCCAAGTTCTTCTTAGAACTGCCAACTGCCCTTCCTGATAATACCAGTCTTTGAGTACTCAGTCATAGAGATATGGAAAGACTTGTTACTCCTAGATGGTGTAGGTGGGCTGCTACGGCCACCATATTTTTTGAGAAAACCCTTGAAGCAGAAGAAAGGCCAAAGGACCCTTTTCTTCTGTATTGAAATGGAACTGGTATGGCTCATAGAAATATGAACAATGTCATCTGCTGTGCCAGCTACTGATAGTGAAAGGGGTCTGAGAAGCAGGGTCCAAGGCAGGATGGAGGTAAACAAGATAGTATAACCTGATTAATGGCCTCCCATGCCCATTGTCTGGTGTTATAGCTTCCCATGTTTGCTGGAATAGAGAGAGTTGGTAGCCAAATTTAAAGAAAGGGGTCATATAGTGCATCTGAGATAACCTGACTACTGGGTGGTTTAGACTCTTGACCAAACTATAAACACTGGCATTTTGAAGATGTTGATGGTGAAGCAGCTGAGGTAGTCACTGGTGTCTTTTTAGAAAATTGATTCTAGGTGTCAACTTCTTAGCTGGCATATCTATTGTTCTTCATATCTCTAACAGCTTATTTATAAGATGGTGGTTTAGAACATTTTCCAAAGTTTTGAAAGATTTCCTTTAGGAAAATGTTATTAAACGTTTATATGTATTTTAGAGTTTGAAATACATGAATGTAAATTGTCTTTTAAAATGTATCCTGTATTTTGTAATGCTTCAAAATATTCTTCCTCATCTTTCTTCAGTGCTTTCATTAGCAGTGAACTAGATAACAATATTGCTATCTAAAGATTATCACTGGCACTTAAAACACCCTTTTGGAATGCTGACACCTTAGAGCTGTAGTCTCAGGCTCTCTTCAAACTCAGACACGTCTCTGAGCTCATGTTTTGGAAATTCTCTTTGCTGTCCTAGCAGCTAACGACTAACTTAAAAAATTGAAGCTAAGACTTTAGGAAACAACTGAAAGTCTCTGTCTAGTCCACCCCATCCAATTAGTCAATCATGCCCACTTCCCAGAGGTGTGCCCACATTCTGAGCAACACTGGTTTAGCATACGTGGTGAATGTTGAGACTATAGGTGAAGTATGGTGGTTTTGCAGTATTGTAGTTTGGTGTAAAGAGGTTGTTGGTGGATAGGGAGGACAAAAGTGTTGATAAAAGGTCAGAATAAAAGCAGGTGGTAGAACCTTAGCAGGGTGTCCAAAGCCAGCAGCATGTATTTCTAGTGGTGGTACACATCCACATATGCCTCAGTGCACATAACAAAATGTATTCCATACATGGATGGAAAAAATTAGACGGAAAATTGGTGAGGAGAGGTGTCCCAGAAACATCTCACTCTCAAGGGACTATGTCCACACATTGAAGACGTTTAAGAACTGCTCTTCAGTTCTGTCCTGCCTGCCGCATGGGCTCAAAATGTTGTCAATAAATATCACAAGACAGAAGTGATTAAATGATCCAGATTATAAATAAAACATAATAGGCACTTAGGGAGTGAAGATTGTATGGGTAAAAAATTCTGTTAATATTTTTGCTATTTTCTGTGTATTTTAATCTCTTCTCCCATCCCCTGAAAAGAAAACAACCTAAAAATTGCATCTTTGGGGTTAAAATATATACATTTAATTTCATAATTGGATTTTTATTCAGATGGACTGCAACTTTCATATTAAAATATATGAACATTTGGGAATTTTTTGCATTCAATTTGTGACTTTTTTTATGAATTTTACACAGCCCTACACAGAGTATCAGCAAGAATTGTGTAAACACAACTTCAGTAGCCTTGGGGGAAAAAATCTGGAATGTATTCAACCTAAACATTTAAATAAGCCCCTAAATTTTCTCAGAGATGAATTGCAATGGTCACACTCCCATAGCTTGATCTTGACACTTTCCAGTCTTAAGTCTCAGGAAATGGAGGGAAGGGAAGAGCAGAACTTGCTTCTTTGATTTAGTGTCAGTCTGGTTCTCTTGCTCTTTCTTCTGCTGACGTTGATCTATAGCAACCAAAAATACAGTGGATAGGATGAGAGTGGCTCCTGCCATGTAGAAGCCAGCACTGTAGTCTTCTGCCAGGTCCACAATCAAACCTAGTGGGAAAAGCAAATGGTAGTGGTGTGACTTTGTCAGGAAGAATCATAGAATACTAGGACTGGAAGGAACCTTGAGAGGTCATCGAATCCAGTCCTCTGCCCCCATGGCAGGACCAAATACTGTCTAGACCATCCTTGATAGACATGTATCTAACCTACTCTTAAATATCTCCCGAGATGGGGATTCCACAACCTCCCTAGGCAATGTATTCCAGTGTTTAACTACCCTGGCAGTTAGGAACTTTTTCCTAATGTCCAGCCTAAACCTCCCTTGCTTCAATTTAAGCCCATTGCTTCTTGTTCTATCCTCAGAGGCCAAGATGAACAAGTTTTCTCCCTCCTCCTTATGACACCCTTTTAGATACCTGAAAACGGAAATAAATGTGAATTGCTGAGAGAGTTTATTAAGAAGAGAAATACATTTTCTCGGTAATAGAGTCCATCTTCTGGCTTTGTAAGGATTAATTCACCAGTTTAAAAAACTTGTCTGGACAGCAAATGTAGAAAAGGTTTAAGCCCGTATTTACAAAACTAGTTGTCTAAACTGTTCTGTTTGCAACGGCATCCTTCATGGCTGCTGATGGGCTCTTTGCTCAAACACAGTAGGTAACTGTGTGTGTGTGTGTGTGTGTGTGTAAGCATCTGTTAGAGGGTGCAGTCGCCACTTCTGCAGGTGCAAATTTGGGATGCAACAGGCAGATGTATGTGTGCAACTTAAGCAGCCAGAAATTTGTTGCCTCAAAATTTGGCCGCGTGGATTACAAGGTATCTGACTGCTTGTTTCTTGCAAGCCAGTAGTCCCAGCTTTGCTAGCACCATCCCAGCTTTTGAGCATCTGTCCTAGTGAACTGGTTTCCCACGCAATTTCCATGAACTGTAGAGCAGGCAATGGCTGCCAGCTGGGCTCTTTGACAGATACCTCTCCCTCAGCAGCAACAGCTACTGCTGCTGGGCTGGAGGGGGCAGAGTGCTAGTGAAACCACAGACAAGGTCAGGAGGCAACAAAGAGCTTGGGGCGGGGGTGACAATCAGTGGGAGGGGAGAGGGAACAAAGATTGGGAAGAAGCCATGTAGGGAAACAAAGAGCAAAGGGGAACCAATGAGGACAGATGGGAGAGCCCTGATGCCAAAGCCATGTAGGGCGGAGGTGATAAGATGAGTTAAATGGGTAGCCATTGTGAGTGAAAGAGGGAAATGACAGATTTTACTGTGGATTAATTTCCAAACAATGTAGTAGCTATTGGAGAGTTTGTGCTATCTCTCGTGAATTCTGAAGTGTTTTCCTGACCCTACTAAAAGAAAATCTCCTAACATTCATCAGGCTAGTGATAGAGGCCTCATGGTCTTCAGTGTATTTGGGGTTTCTCACATGCTTGCTGGTATTAGCTATGGCAGTGGTCCCCAACCATTTGAGGTTGCCAGGCACCAGGGGGCGTGGCCGTTCGCCTGCTGGGCGTCAGAGGGCGGGGACACTTGCACGCCCAGGGGCAGGGCCCCCCATAGCTGCACGCCTGGGGGTGGGGACCCCCAATAGCCGCGTGCCCGGGGGCGGGCCCCCCCATACGCCACGCGCTCGGGGCCGGCGCCCCCTCCAAGGGCCGCGCGCTCGGGGCCGGTGCCCTCCCCCCAAGCGCCGTGTGCCCGGAGCGCGGGCGGCCAATTCAGCACGCGCCCAAGGCTGGCATGCCCCCCTCCCAAGCGCCGCGCACCCAGAGCACAGGCGGCCAATCCACGGCGCTCCTGGGGCCGGTGCTCACCGTGCACCATGCGCCCGGGGCCGGCTCCGGCACCATGCATGCGCCACATGCCCGGGGCCAGGCCAGCCCTGAGCACTTGGCAGGCGCACACAAATGCACCATGTTGGGGACCACTGAGCTATGGTAGTGTCAGACCTATGCCAGGTCAGATTAATGTAAAGGATCGGAAAAAAACATTAAATACTTAGGTCCCTTTTTTCATGATTAGCCAAGCTCCACTCTAGGGCAAGCACATGCAGTTCCCATGAAGTCGAAATGGACTTTGCACCTGATCACTCCAGAGCACCAGTGACACCTGTTTGTAAATTAAGTGCATGGCATTTTCTGAGTCCCTAAGGCAGCCTGGGGGCCCCCTTCAATTTTCTCTTCCACTCTTGCCTCAAAGGCCCTACACTCCCAGCAGAAAAGGGATGTGTTTTGCCATATCAAACTCTCTTGGTGGACTGCCAAGCCTGATACTCTGTCTCTGATAGTGGCCAATGGTATAATGTGCAGGTGCCAGGTACAGTCATCCTAGGGCTACATGCAGCTCATCTTCCTTGTAGATGTTGGAATGTGCTGGGAAGAGTCCTTCATTTGAAATATCTGTTATACCATCAGCCACTATCTGCAACTCTCTGTGCTAAGAGCAGTAGCTGTGGGGATATTCAATCACTCCTATTATAGTAATCTTAAAAGGAACAATTCAGAGAACAATTTACTTATCATTTATTTTGTGTATATGAATTTAATGTTAATGAAAGATGCCACCAGACGGGCAGCTCTACAGAATAAAATTCTCTGTTTAGCCAAAAAAATGGGGGACAGCACAGACAGTGGCACCTGTTTATACATAAACACAAACCCTACTGTACTTTGCTGTAGATGCTCAGTGCACTGCAGTGTTGCTGTTGTAAAATTCTTTATTTTGGATAGTCATTGGCGAGTACTATAGTAATTTTCAGAAAGAAAGTGTGAGCTGCCCCATGGCAGCCTGATAGTCAGTCTCAGCCATGACCTGGGGCAAGAAGGGGTCCTGTCATCTGGTGCATTCTATTATTGGTTTCTCTGCTCTTTGGGATAGTCCTTTTTTCAAAGAATCATGGAAATTAGAAAAGAAACTCTGATTTCTGGCTGGGCTTCAACACGGCCTGCAGATACCACAGACACATGCATGGCATAAGAGAACATGACTAGATGGATAGGGTATTGAGGGTGCACCATCATGATGTAGCAGTGAAATGCAGGTAAAATTAATTTTGTCCATGCTCATCCATGTAGACAGCTTTCTGGTTTGCAAATGCAGTCGGATAACTAAGGCTGTTCAGTGATTTCAGTTCAAATGAAGTTAATTGTGCTTAAAATGCTGGAGGTGGTCTGACCCAAAACTATATGGAAAAGGGCTATAAAAACATCTTGCTTTCTGACATGGTGCTGTTACGTGGTACTGATTCAAAAGTAATTGAAAAGACTCCCACTGAATTCAGTGGTCTTTGAATAGTGCTCCTATGCATTGGCTTACAATCAAATTAGTGTTTTCTGTGCCATATCACATTGCAAAATCATATCTACATGGACTGTTGGTATGCCAGGATGCCTACTGTAGGCCTACTGAACCCGCCTTTTCCATGCTCAGGGGCTGGGAGGCTGGGGCCCAACTGCCCTCCTCCCCTTCCCATGGAGGGAGTGCATGTGTGGCGTGCTGCCCCGCCTCCCTTTAGTGGGGGGTGGGGAGGTGGCTTGGCTCCTGTGGGGGGCGAGGCCTCAGCCAAAGGGGCTGGGGGTAGCCTCTGCCAGCCCTACCTTCACTGACCGCCCATGCACATCTACTTTGCTGTCCACTGTCACCCCAAGTCTCCTTCAGCATCACTGCTTAGCAGCCTATATAGCTATCTTAGTGTGGCATTTTTTTTTGCAGTGCTGTAGCTTGAATTTTTCCAAGTTGTTTTTTTTTTTTCAGCCCGTATTTCTACTCACTCTAAGTTTCTATGAGTGATCTGTATCTTCCCACTCTTTTTTTATGCCAGCTTCTCATTTAATATACTAATAGGCTGAGATGCTCCCAGAAAACACATTTGAATATCTAAGTTCATTTCCTTAAGATGCACTTGTTGTACAGCCTAACTAGCCAGCCTGGGAACCCTCTCACCACCATTACCTCAGAGCAGTTCCAGTGCTACTCCGTGGTCAGTACTAGAGTCTCAGGGCAGTAGTAGCCTTACTTGAGACGTGGCTAAAATCCATACGAGGGGGAAATTTGGACCAGATCCAAACGTCTCAGCTTGAGACCATCACTACGAAATAACTAGCAGTTCACTAATAAGCTGTGTTGATGAAAGTGCCATTTCAACTTACCAGCAAGAGGAGGCCCCAGAAAACTTCCAGTGCTTCTAATAAGCATGAAGAGCCCCAGGGCACTGTCAAAATCTGACATGCCCACGACATCTGCCAGCACTGTGATGTGGATGGACACTGTCGCACCAAAGAAAAAGCCATAAAAGCCAGTGAATATTGCCAGAGACAGGTAAGTGTTAGCCAGCGGCAATAACATCAAAGACGTGCTGATCAGAACAACTGTCACTGTCAGCAAATGGATTGTCCTAGTAAAGCGGAGGTTAGCATACCAGCCACACAATACTCTGCCCATGAAGTCCATGATAGCCAAAATGGACCGCAGAGATGCAGTCCAAGACTCATCTATCCTTAGGCTGTAGCTAAATGGAACCAAAAATAATGGAGGAATGAAAAAACTCATAGCAGCTAATATACCAAAAATGGCATAAAGCATGAATTCCAGTTTCTTCAAAAGCATCCAGTTGAATGTTTTGTGAGTGATGAGAGATGCATGTTTCTTGCCAGTCTTAGGCTCAACTTTGCAGGATGGTCTCTGAACTTCAAAATTCTTAGCTTCAGGAACACACCTGTATTTCAGGGGTCGCATCACTGCTCCACAGACGCATATATTGAATTGAATGCCACCTATGATCAACAGAGCACTTTTCCACCCATATAAACCAATTAACCATTGAAAAAAAGGACCAAAGGTGAATGCAAAAGCACATTCTCCAGCACTGGCAACAGCATTGGCCAAAGCCCGTCTGTTAGAGAAATAATGACTGACGATGCTAAAGGCGGGTGTCCATAATAAGGAAATCCCAAGTCCTGCAGAGAAAGAGAAAAAAATTACACTTCACCATATTCACATATCTATGCAGTAAGAGACAGTTACAACAGAAGCTGTTTTCACATTATTATTTCTGTGTTAAATTTGCACAGTTAAAATCAAGACTTGTAAAAAGTTCTGTTTCACCATAAACATTAGCTCTGCTGTGCTGCATGTTCTGTAGGTTTGTGTCAAGCATTTTATGACTGTTAGATATACACATTTAATTGGAAAAACCGGAATACAAAGCAGTTCATATAAATAAGTTTTCATTACTGCCTCCTCACCACGGAACCTTTGTTTTTCCAAAGACTATTGCCCAGTTTGCTATTGGCTGAAACAAGTCAGGTCAGCATTATTCCCTGGTCAAGGAGAATCTCCAGCTTGCTGAATACAGGCACGCTGCTCTTGCTTCGATGCAGCAATGCACAGATTTGGAGGCTGAGGATTTTACCCTGTGACTAAGAGATTTAAACTCATTCCATACCAAGTGCAGCATTAGGAATGTATGTTGTTGCACTTTTGCTTCTTTTAGGCCCTCAGGGTGCAATGCAAAACTTTTAATGCCTGATTAATTTTAACATCAAGAGGTGCTGGTTTTCTGGTTGCAGTTAGTTGCAGGGGGAAATGATGGCAATCTGCCTGTTATGACTATTGGCAGTTGCAATTTTCTCCTGCATAGTCCTACTCACATAAATGAGGGGAGAAGTAAATGTGTGCATTAAAACTTTAAAATAAAAATAAATAAAACCAGTAACATTATAGTGGAAATTAGATATTTAAAAAAGCACCCTAAAAGAGGGGTCAGAAGAAGTGCAGGTGTGTGACATGATTTGGATTGTACCTTGTAGAAAGCCAGTAGTTGTATACATCCAGACAGTGCTGAAACCAAAAGACCCCAGTGTCATCCCTGAGAAAGCCAGGAGTCCTCCAATGATCACAACTGCTCGATGGGTGTATCTTGCGCACAGGCTGCTGGCTACTGGTGCTAAAACAACAATGAAATAAAGATAAGGCAACACTAGGACATGAAGCTCGCTAAACCAATTATACAAGAAAGGGAAACATTTAAGGAAAAGTTTCCCCCCCTCATCTGTATCAGGCATCTCTCTGACCCAGTATTCTGTTGTTCCTACATGTGTGAGAAAATTAGATCTGAATTCCATTGTGGTGACCTCGAAGGAGGATTCCCCTCCCTCAAATTTAAGACTTTCTACCGAGGAAGGGCAGCTATAGCAACATAATCAGGATATGTTTAGGAGTAGAGAGCAGACTTTCTGCAGAAATAAAGAATTTCAACATAGGGATGAAACTAATAATAATCTTTTGAAATTACAATATTCTTTAATAGAGAATGAGATCCCAGCTATAGGATATAGAAGTCAATGTATAGATTTTAGTACTAGAACATTAGATCACTCTGAAAGTCTGGCTTAAAACTTATATAGAAAAGTGATCAATTATCTGTTATGTTCTCTAGTGTTTATCTAAAGGGGATTGTATGGGCAGAGAGTTGCTAAAACTGATTCCTTGTTGAAGTTGTAAACCTTTTGAAAAGAGCTGAGGGAGGTGCAAGAGAGCCTCATTTGATTTGAGGCATTTTTCCAATGTGGTCTCAGATTCAGTCCCTAAACTTGTTGGACATTAGGGACTTCTGCGTCCCTTGGTGAGCTATGGGAACAGTACAACACACACACAACAGCATAGCATGTATAGTTTTCTTGAGTACTGAGCAGTTCTGCATGTGAGGTGGTTTTCACTTGTCATTCACAAGTTGCTGCAAAAATTTCAAAAGCATTGAACCTGTGATCCAGTCACATTTCGCAAGCATCAGTAATGTTCAGCGCATACGCCAGTACTTTCAGGACTGAGTAACTATTTGTCCATCAATATCAACGGGCATTGGATCAGGTGCTTATTGCTTGCCATTTAAGGCATTGCTTTGTCTTCTGCTTAGTTACTGACGTGGCTAGATGCTGTGGGAAAGGGTGTGAAATTTCTATAGCCACTAGAGGGAGCTGACGTAACAGATCACTGTGCTGTTTGATTTCACTGTAAGAAAATGAAGTTCCTATGCCCAGACAGATAAGAATCTGAGGTTGGAATGACATTTAGCTCACTGGTCCAAAGTCAGGGAGCAAATTGTTTTTGGTTGTTCAAATACCTACTTATATGAAACCACAACAATGGCAAATGACCTCTTATTAACATTCAGACATTTCAATAAGATTGTTTATCCTGAATCTTGTTTTAAATATTACAGGGGGAAATCTCTGTCCTGGGTGGGGAATAATAAAGGGAAAGAATTGGGGGTAGAGGGGGAATGAAGCCACAACTATGCTAAGAGTAATGGTAAAGGTACAGTCTGAAGCTAAGAAATTCATGACTGATGGGATGAGTTCTGGACGGACCAATTGCCTTCTTACACTGGAGTCTCAACCTGGTGGCTGATGCTAAATATGCTGGGAATGAACAACTTAATGGGTACATTCCCCACTTCCTACAATACCTGAAACATCAGTTTACATACCATAGGAGCAGCAAGAGGAAGCATGCAGGAAGGAAAGTCAAGTGTCTGACCTCAATAGGCAAATGAGTTCAGAACCACAGTTCTGTTCTGGGCTGTTAACTTGAGAACCACTGTTCATGGCCTATGCCCAGTCATTTATGCACATGTCTTACATGGAAATCCTGGTGTCGAGTATGGAACAGCCCAAGTTTCTCTGCATGTTAGAACACTTACACCTGAATTATAGATGCTGATGCTGGTACAGATGAGGTCACCTTCTTCCAAGTGCTTGAGAAAGATGGAAGCTGGAGAAAGTAGGAACTTCACCCAAGTCTGAATGCACTAGCCACTAACTAAAATACTCAGCAGCTTTTCATAAACCTTTGATTTCTCTGTGGTTAAAGGTAACATTTAGAGGGAACAGTCATCATGTATCCCAGTTGTGAGAGGAAATTAACTTGGTCCTAGGGGACAGGATAATGATGACTGTATGATATTTGTATAGTGTCTGTACAATATTTGCAGACACTTTGTCTTTCTAGAGTCTGTTCAATCCAAAGATCTGAGTGTTTAACAGATGATGAATTAATCCTCAAAAGCCTCCTCTGAAGATATGTGACCCCTGCTATTTGGATAAGACATTGTGAGAAGAGAAACAGTTCATACAATTTGCCTAAGGTCAAACAGTGAGTAAGCAGGCCATGTGTAACCAGAAGACACTGTTTGCCTTCAAGATGGTGTAGATTTATTTCAGTTATTTTACTGTTGTGAGGACACCATACTTTCTAAGCTACGTAAGGCTTCCTGTTTTCAAAGTTGGATGGTTTTAGGAAGGGAAGAAAGTTGCCTCAAAGCATGAGATTGTGGAAAATGTTTGACATAATTTCTTTTCTCCTCCTACTCATAAAAACTTCACATAAAAACTCTCTAAATATGGATTTCACAGTTGAGGATAGTTTGGGGTAAAAACATTTTGAGATAAAAGAAGAACTGACCGGAAATCACCTGAAATTAAACCTACATGTTTTTTTGAGGTAATACTTAATCTGTGCATGTTCATGTATCCCTATCTGAAAATGAGAATGCATCATAAGATTCCCAGCCACTAGAAAGATTCTAATCAATTCTGACAACTTTCGGAATGGAAACTTTCTACCCAACTAATAAAATCACAAAATCCATTTCCTCACCCCTGCATACTGGCACTAGGAAGAAAACTCTTGTTTTCATGTTATCCGACTGGCTTCACAGCCTGCGGAGCAGATCTGTATTTGGTACATTTTCTGATATGTCTTTCTAGATTCTGTTGAATCCAAAGATCTCAGTGTGTCTAATAAATAATGATTTAACCCTCATCCCGTGTTATGTTATGATCTAGAAGTACATATGAAAACATAATTTTTCCAAATAGGCTTTTTTTAGACTAAAATTGTATATGAAAGTCACACAAATAGTATCACAATGGGTCACTGATTCTGACATCATGGACCAAGCTAGCAGATTTCCATTATGATTTATTATAGTCATATAGTGGAGTAGAGTGAGGGATAAGGAGGGCGTGCTCTGTTTTTAAGAGCCAAAATACCTGCGTATAGATTAGTTGCTTCAGAACGTAACAACCCACACATTGAACATTGTGCAGTGGGACTAATAATTGATTGGAAATTGACATATATGAAAAGATGGCATTTGCTGGCTTTGTTCTGATTTGCTGTAGCAGCAATTCAAATGGTATCTTCAGACAATTCCCATAGAACTTTCTTTATAATCCTGCTGTTTCAAAGGGATTTTCTGGGAGAGACTATATGGTGGGTGCAGACTTGATTAGGGTATCGAATTCAGTTTATTTGCAGGGATCTATTATAAAGGTTCTTCACAAAAAATTATGCTATAAATTGCCTTCTAATTGCTGTTATTTTACTATATAGACTGAGGGTATTACTATAAAGGGATTACTTAATGATGTAGCTTAAAGATTGTATCTACATTTATTTGGGATTATTGAATTATTAATGGTGAAGAACGAACTGCTTTGCAGAACTATAAATGGCTATACCCAGAATTAGTGAAGAATTAGGTGCAATGAGTCTGTTCTCCCTTTATTGATGATAGCATGTCCTGGACTGACTAGCCTTGGCTGCCATAGTTTCACTGCTACTGTTATTCAAAGCAGTGAAATCAAAGCTATCTGGGGTATATCTGCAGGTGTTGCAGGCTCACCTGTGGTTGCACTGTAGACTAGTGTTTCCTCTAATCTTTTCCATCCATTTGTGGATTTTTTCCATGTATGTACGGAATAATTTTATGTGCACTGAGGCATGTGTGAACGTGCACCACCAACAGAAACGTGAAACCAGCTGTGGGTGGTCTGCTAATCAGTTGGGTGGCATTTGTATTTCTCTTGAGTGGCCACACTAGCATACAGCTTATAGGGAACACAGATGAAGATATATGCTAATTCAGAGGGGAATCCTTGCCCCGTAAGTCTAAGCACAAAGAGTACTAAAGAAGAGAAAAATGATAAATCAGCTATACCTCCAGAAATGACCTCAAGTGGCCTTTGCACGCCTGAAAGTGTCATAGCTTTAAAGTCTAATATTTAGGGCCTTTTCATGGCCAGAAGTGAGTGCTGTGGCCCCCATTGGGAATCTGGGCATTACCCCTTCCCAGTTTCTAGCACTGTCAGATTTTAAAGCTGTGATATTTTGAAGTACTGTACACACTGAAAAGCTGTCACTGGCGTCTCTTGGGTCTCAGTCCTTTTTGTGATTGAGAGAGGAGCATTCCCGTTTGCATCTGAGAAGGAATTACCATTGTATTTGGTGGCTCTTTGAAGTTGTTTGGAGGTTTGAAATCTTGGGATAAGTATTAGTGGGGATGCATTAACAGGCAGGGTTTGCAGCCAGAGACAAAGGGAAAGTATTTATTAGAAATCTGTGTAATTTAGTACAGACTTTTCCAATGTATTATGTTGTAGCACTGTAATATACATATGAATGTGGGAATGGGATATGTCTAGGCTTTTTGTGGGTCATGGGGAGAGAATCCTGGTCTCTTGGTTGCCAAAGCGCTACTATTTGTTATCGCTGTTTATCTGAACATCCTGCTTTTTCCTTCATCTTTTATTTTTTGGCAGATATGGTAGCCATGTGGATGTTGGTTTGGAACTGGATACCGTCAGTTTGATGTTCGTGTAAACATGCCCTTTATTTACTTAATCTGGTGCTCTGTGTGTGCGCGCGCGCGTGCATGCTTGCCCAGCCTATTTGTGTACCTCTATATAGCTAGACATACATGACTTCCTTTTAGTGTTTGACAAGTTTGTGAAAATAATTTAGGAAGTATGAGTCACACAATAAACACGAGATCAACAGGAGTGGGAGAGAACGCTTTTACTCACGTCCTAAGTGAAAGATAGCAATAGTTATTGATGTAATCCAGGAAGTGGTGCTTGCAAGTTCGTCAAAGTGCTGTTGAATTTCAACAAAGAACAAACCCATCTGGAGGGCTGCTTACTTTGTCCTGCATCATCTTGAGTTTTCTCGTAATTGGTTTTGTGCAGGGTTTTTTTTGTAATAGTCCTGCAAAATCATAAAAGGTTTACCATTAAAAAGATGACATCCACAAAGTGATGGAGCAAAGAATAAAATGCATTTCAGCAATTTGGTTTAACATGTTCACTGAAGGGGTCTCTGAGCTTAGAAGCAGGAGTCTCAGAAGAGGAATAAAAAAGGATCAAAGGAGCAAGAGGACAGGGAGAAAATGAGGAAGGAGAAGACGAATAATGATGTGGAAATGGAAAATAGAGAGAAAAAAAAGCCAGAGGAAGAGAGAGGACTATTCTTAAAAAATCAGAGATCCCAGCTCGTTCTAAGCTTTCAAGAACCCCAACCTGCTTACTTTTTAAAGCCATGCTGTTAAGGCTGCCAAGCCCCAAATTTGATTCTTGCCATGACATTATGTAATTTGAAATATCCCTTAGGCAGTAACCTTCCCACTTTACCTGCTCTCTAAAACCAGGGTGACAGCTGGTAAATTGCAGCCTCAGGGATGAGTTAAACAACCTGCTCTGTTGCAATGTGTGCATAAGAGATGAACATATTAATCACGCTGTTCCTCTGGCTGGCACCGTTTGTGTAACTCAATAGAAGATGGAAACCAAGAAAATTCCTGCTGTCTCTGAGCTCCAGGGGGCAGGAAAAGACACTAGTTTCAGTTAGGGTGCCCAGGTGACCCTATTTTATTGGATAAACTTAAAAAACAACAAATGGTCTGGTAGCACTTTAAAGACTAACAAAACCTAGATGATATCATGAGCTTTTGTGGGCACAGCCCACTTCTTCAAATGGCTGAAAGCAAAGTAACTTTCCCAAGATTCCACTGAAATTTAGTGGCAGAACTAGGGACTGAACAGAAGTTTCCTGATTCCCAGTGCAGTGCCTTAACCACAAGCATTCCTTCTGATCTTGAGTATTTATTTTGTCTGTTTTTTAGGGAAATTTGTAGGCAGAGTTCAGTCCCCTTTGTAACTGATTAACTTGTCTGCCTTTTTCAGACAGCCCTGTCTCAGTTATGCAAATGCATTCAGTTCCACATCTGTCTCTTCTTAAAAACAAATCATGGCCAAATAGATGCACACAGCTGAGCAGAGGCCTGAGGAGGTCATAGTGCTATGCTTGGACGAGAGAGTGCAAGCTGTGCCTTTGTGCAGATAGAATCAGCTTGGCTGTTTGTCATGCTTCAAAATAATTATGAATCCTTACAAAGGTGTAATGCCTCCTAACATCACCTTGCACTCCTCAGCATCCCAGGTTGGCTCTGCCACAAAAAGATGCATAACAGCTCATAAATATACACAGCAACCTAACCTTCTCCTGAGTGCAAATATATCATCTTTTAGGCTACTGCTCATAGTGCAGGCTCTGGTTAGTTCGTAATAATCATGCCCTAGGGTACCCTCAGTTATTAGTGTAATTAATAATGTTACTGTAGCACAATTTCTGGGAGTTTTCCCTGCTTTACAGGACTAGAATGTTCTGTTGTTAACAGCACATTTTCATCAAGATTCTCCTTTTTCTCACTTTCATGCTTAGGCACAAGGAAATCAACCCACCGATCCAAGGACACAAGTGAGACAGTAACTCAACTGGATGTAACATCAGGATCTCCTCTTACCTCCCTCTTGTGCTCTAATTGCTAAAATGTGGTGAGTGCAGAACATTTCTCAAGTCCCCACATTTTTATCTTGCCACTGTGACTTCCCTATGCAAGGACAGGAGAAAAGGAACACTTTCTCTAACAGCTGGCTATACACTCTCTTGATTAAAATGCCCAAACTGGAAAGTGCAAGCAGCCTTTCTAATCAGAATACTTGCTAATTCAGAGTGCACTGCCAGCATGGATGCACAGGAAAAGAGGACTGAGGGAGCCCCTGTACAAAAGGCAGCCACAGAGTTGTTGACTGAGTATGTGTGATGGGGAAGTAACATGTGCTGTTCAGCTTAGAGAGCAGATGGCTATGAACCCATCTACCTCTGCACACTCGAGGTTTCTAAATAACCATCAAAGATTCGTTAAGATGCACATTACAGTTGCGTGGTACAGCAATAGTAGTGTTTCCATTCTGTAGATGGAGAAACGGTGGAATGGCAAGTTTAAATGACTCTCCACAGGTCATGTAACAAGTCAGCAGCAGAGCCAGGAATAAAATCCAGAAATTCTGAATCCCAGGCTTCTGTATGAATACAACCAGTATTAGGAAAAGTGGCATAATTATTTAATTTACTCTCAGTTAAAGCCTGATCCCGTGAATTCAGTGGAAGTTGACAGTGCTTAGCAGATAGCAGAATCAGGGTCATAACAAAGAAAAATTTAAGTGCTGAGCTTTGGGATGTTGAAAAGAAAGGCATATTTTATTTTATTATTCATCACTTTTTCTTTTTATATAAGTGCCAGCAATGGTACATTGTCCCTTGGTCGTAAGAGAAAGGAAGCATCACTGAAGTAAACAAGGTACCACCCCTCAAAAAAAAAAAGCAGAATAAATCACTTTTCATGTAAAAGGCTGGTACTGTGATACCATCATTATAAAAGCAATGTTGCAGCAGAACTATATAACCCATTTGTAAAAGGGATTGTTTGACTTGAAGATATTTCCATAGCTGCTGACTGTCTATTTAATAAGTGAGCAATAAACACATCAGAATAAACCTTTGTTAATTATCTTCAGATGAAAAGACTGGCAAAGGAGAGAACAAAGAACACAAGTAGCAATGCATGCTGAAATCCACTTTGTTTCTGTGCCTTGTAATCATTGATGGTGCCCCAGGACAGCCAGGCTGTAGATTCTTTGTGTTCCCATTTAATCTAATACTTTCTGATAATTATCTGATGTTATAAATTGGCCCAGACTACACCCTTATGCATCAGTTTTCTCCCAACAACTTTCAGGTGTTACATCAGTGTTGCTGCTGATTGCTCCTGAAGCATAGATGGCAGAAGATGACTTATTTAATAAACTCTTCCTTTGTTCATGTTATGTAAGTGAGGGACAGTCCAAACTAATACAGGCAGTTAGTAAGGTATACATATATCTTAACACATATATATTGTAACAAAAAGGCTGAGAATGGCAGAATGCTGCCTAGGAGCCTGTCTAAAATAATTAAAGTATAATACAACACTATGGATTATTACCTTCAGATAAGAACAGCCCAGGTCTGAGCTATTTATGCAGCTCCTCTATCTTCTGGTGTCACATCTGGTGTCTTGATCTGTATTGCAAACTACCAATTGCTATTACTCATTCTTCTCCATCTGCACAGCAGTCTAGTTAGAAAAACAACAACAATCTCTCTCATTTGGGATATGTTCATAGTTCACGATTTTTTGAACAAACAGCAGTACAATATAGGAACTCCTTTTTTCCTAAGTCATTTGGCTCCTCCTACACTCAAAGAAGCAGTTGTATACTACTAAGAAACTAGAGAAAGCAAGATCGTGGTGCGGAGCTAGGTGGGTGAGAATGTATAATAGGTGTGGTTATATTTGTATTAGACATGGATATTTAGATCCACAGTTTTGGTTCACTCCAAAATGGAGCAAGCCCAAAAGTTTGGATCTGAATTGTGCCAGTGTTTATTGAGAACTGGGGTTTGATTGTGGCTCATCTGAGATTTGTAAGTGTAAGGCCATGCCCAGATCCTTTGCTGCAGCTGAGGAGCACACAAAACATGGCAGCGTAAGAGGACTGCAAAGGCACTGCAAAGCTTGCCTTTGTGCTCTCCAAATCCTGGGGCTGCTGCTTGTGCAATCAAACCCATTCACCACATTAGAGCTGCTCAGGGTTGAAAAGTTCTTTTATGGGACCCCAATTACTTTTAAGGTCAAGTGCTTTGCCGAATTATGATCAGAATTTGCACTGTACTGCTGCTTCTTTGTACTGTACTTTGCTTCTGCTGCTACTATTTTGGTTACTGATTCTGTGCTTAGTAAGAATACATTTCACTGTCCGCTAGCGTGACAATTCTGTGCAGGATTCTGTGGCAGTAGCTTGTTTGTTTTTTGCTTGTCGTAGTGATCAGGTGATTTGGGTGCTTGACTTGATTAATATTCAATGCCAGTTATGTATATTTGTTCCACTGACCAGGAGGGAAGTACGGTTACATCTTTATCATCCATTTTTAAACAACATCGCTCTTATTTTCTTTCAGATTTAGCTTTTAAGCCACTGGTGCACTGAAAGGAAAAGATTAGCACCTCTGCCTGGGGTGACACCAGGCATTCAAAAG
Organism: Pelodiscus sinensis; assembly: GCF_052426305.1. Taxonomy (NCBI): domain Eukaryota; kingdom Metazoa; phylum Chordata; order Testudines; family Trionychidae; genus Pelodiscus; species Pelodiscus sinensis. The sequence continues at coordinate 29,384,310 of NC_143057.1, forward strand.
TCATTTTTAGTGCAGATTAAGAGGAGAAAAATAGACCCAGTTCTGCTCTGCAGCAGATTGGCGTAGCTGTTCAGAGGCAAAGTGAAGAATAGAGGAATGTGTTGAGGTTCTGCAGGTCTCCGTTCTGAGGGAGGAATAAGGTGAGCTACTTAGCACAACGGGGAAGATGGGTCAATGTAGCAGTGAGTCTTCCTCTTCTTTCTCCCCACCCCCATGCAGTAGTAAACTCAGCCAAATGATACTTCAAATTAAATTTCTTCAGACAAGTTATACTTTGGCAGCAATGTGAATTTGGGATTTTAAAAAATGTGCTGGAATGCTACACAGGCCCATACCAACCAATTTCAGCCTTAGCTGTGGAGGATAGGTTGTCAGGTTGACAGCACAACATGCTCAGATATAAGTGTCACTGTCTGTACGTGAATCACTGAACTAAATATATATAAAAACCATTTGCAGTTGCCCTTCAGTTCTTCAACTATATATGAACAGTTCTTTGTATAAGACATTGGACGTATGGCAAGAAACCACTCTGGCTTAACCAGGAGATCTTGAATGATCTAAAAATCAAAAGGAGTTCTACAAAAAGTAGAAACTAAGTCAAATTATAAGGATGAATACAACAAATAATACAAGTATGTAGGGGCAAAATTAGAAAGGCCAAGGCACAAAATGAGCTCAAAGTTCCTACTTAAACTCAGTGGGGCCTGCACTTTCAGGTGGATTTCCTTACCTTTGGCTTCAAGGTTTCTCCAGGTGCTGTATGCTTCTGTGGAGTGCTTGGTTAAGCACAACTGGACCCTGACGGCACTGGTCTGCTTCGGGGTAGGAAAGGGAGGAGGGGGCGGTAAGTCAAGGCTGACCGCTGTCAATTCAGCTATATACTCTGGCCTTCAAGCCCTTCCCCTGTCTCCTTCGCAAGAGGTTGACGGGGTTGGTGCTTCGTGAGCTGGAGATGCGGCTGGTCCTGTCAGCATAGGCCAACAACATATTCCTTGTCATCCAGGACTCTGGCATGGGTGGAGGCCTGCCATGGGTGGAGCCATCTACTTGGCAACCCGCCTACTTGGCAGCCTCCTCCGCCCGGGTCAGCTGGGTCAAGAGCTTTGGCCTGGTGGTCGGGGCTGGGTGGCAGGCAAGTTCCCTCCCACCCACGCTTCAGGCCATCCGGTAGAGCACGGATCCACTGCTCTATCTTAGCATTTTTCTTTCTACCACACATCCCTCTCCGGCAGGAGAACTGGCGAGGTTTAGAGTCCAGGGTGGCTGAGCAGTTGCGGAGATGGACAGACTGCTCCGGTACCTTTCCCTGCATGGGAGGGCACATTTGCTTAACCAGCTAGTCCTGGCCATGCTCTGGCACTTTCTCAACACCCTGGTCCTGACCCCAGGTTTCCTGGCTCAGATCCAGCAACTAATGCTGTGGTTCTTCTGGCCAGGACTGCATTGGGTCACTGCACGGGTTCTCAATCCTTCCCCATGTTTGCGCACGTGGATCCATGTCTTCTGCCTCCAGGCCCTGCAGAGGCTTCTAAATGTTGCAGGTAGTCTGGCATGGAGCATGTTAATGCACATTTTCCTTTGCTGCTTTCAAGGGCTCCGATATGACCAGCAGCTCCTTTACTCGAGAGGTCTTCTGCAAGACCTCTCCAAGCTACCGGCCTTCTACCAGGACCTCCTCTGGACCTGGAAGCTGCTTTCAGCCACCAAGTCCTTGGAGGCCACCATGGGGGCAGACCTCCTTGTGGAGTCCCTGCTACACAATCCCCATCTCCATGTGCAGGTGGTAGAGTTGCCCTCGGTGCGCCAGAGGTTGGTCCTGGCAGAAGTCATCAGGATTGGAGACCACCTGCACTATGGCTGGGGAGCCTGGGTGGATCCTCTGGCACTTGTCCAGTGCATGGGGCTCACCCCCCTTCATACTCCCTGGCACGTACTTCAGGAGGTGAGGGATGCTTTGCTGCCTGCTGCTCAGTTTACCTTGACTAGGTCCTGAGAGAGGGCGCATCCTGCCCACCACTCCTCCCTGGCCCTCTGGATGTCTCCATTGGCCCCATGTGCCTTCCCAAACGCCTCCCCCTCCTCACCCGAGCTCTCTGCAATGCCCCTTTCGAACCGTGCCAAATAGTTATCCATACATGCTCATGCTTCACATCATTCGCTGTCCCACCCAGATAACAAAGAGCGGGGCCTCTTATCTTCAGTAGAGGGTGGGGAACACCGGTGGGCCAGTCTTTCCTTTGGTTCCGCGGCCCACCAAGGGTATCGGCTGGAGTGTCCTCCACAGCGCTGTGAGCATGGGCGTGTACTTGGCGCAGTTCACTCCAGTTCCCGACATTTGCCCCTTCTGTGGCTTGAGGGAGACCCTGGTGCATGTCTATCTTGAGCGAGCCCGGTTACAGCCCCTCTTTTGGCTCCACTTCTCCCCATACCTATTAATGTATGCACACCCCATCCGTGGCCCCACAAAGTCGCAGGACCTCCTCGTCAACCTCCTCCTGGCTATAGGCAAGAAAACCATTTACAAAATCATGGAGCAGAGGCTGGCTGAGGGAGGGGCCTGTGACTGCGGGGCCTGTTTCTGCTCCTGTATCCATTCACACATCCAGGCAGAGTTCCACTGGGCGACGTCCACTGGCTCTCTCTCTCGAACTTCAAAGGACAGTGGGTGCTGTCGGGGGTTCTCTGCTTGGTGTCTCTATCCGTTTCCCTCATTTTTGCCCTTTGACCTCCACAGCCCTGCCTGCTTCCTCTTTGTCCCCCATAATCATTTGGTGTTTCAGGTTCTGTGGAGGGAGGTCCTTTAGATGTGGGCAGGCTTATGGCTGCCCGCCTCCCGGACTCCAGTAGGACTATTTTTTTGTAACTTTCTGACCTGATCCTGTCATACTAGCTAGAGACATAATGGTTAACAAGAAAACATTCTACAAATATATTAGAAGCAAGAGGTGGGCCTATTACTCAATGAAGAGGGAATAACAGAAAATGTGGAAATGGCACTGGTACTTCTTTGTTTAGGTTTTCACCAGAAAGATTGGTGCTGGTGGGATGCCTAGCATAGGCTATGTCTAGACTGCAAGCCTCTTTCGAAAGAGAGCGTCTAGACTGCACGTTGAACTTTTGAAAAAGCGGCTTGCTTTTTCGAAAGAAAGCATCCAGTGAGTCTGGATGCTCTCTTTTGAAGAAGCCCTATTTACATTGAAGAACGCCTTCTTTCGAAAGAGGAACTTTCGAAAGAAGGCGTTCTTCCTCGTGAAATGAGGTTTACCGCCATCGAAAGAAAAGCCGCGTTCTTTCGATTTAATTTTGAAAGAACGCGGCTTGAGTCTGGACGCAGGGGAAGTTTTTTCGGAAAAAGGCTACTTTTCCCGAAAAAACCCCTGAGTCTGGACACAGCCATAGTGAATGCCAGTGAAAATGGGTAGGTTCGGATGCTAAAATAGGGGAAAAAACAAATTAAAAATTACTTACACAAGTTAGAGGTCTTCAAGTCACCAGGGCCTGATGGAATATGTCCTAGAATATTCAAGGAGCTGACTGAAGAGATATCTGAGCCATTATCTATTGTCTTGGAAAAGTCATTAAATACAGGAAAGATTCCGAAAGATTAGAAAAAGGGCAAATATAGTGCCCATCTATAAAAAGGGAAATAAGGACAACCCAGGGAATTACAAATCAGTCAGCTTAACTTCTGTACCAGGAAAAATAATGGAGCAAGTAATGAATGAATCAATTTGCAAACATCTAGAAGATAATAAGGTGACAAGAAATGGTCGTCATGGATTTGTCAAGAACAAATCATGTCAAACGAACCTGATAGCTTTCTTTGACAGGATAACAAGACTTGTGGATAAGAGGAAAGTGTAGATGTGGTAAATATAGACTTTAGTAAGGCATTTGATACAGTCTCGCATAACCTTCTAATTAACAAGATAGAAAATACAACGTAGATGTCGCTACTGTAAGGTGGGTGCATAACTGGTTGGATAACTAGAGGTATCCCGAAATAGCTACCCTGCATCTTTTGAACACGTCCGCTATTTCGAAATATAGCGGATATGCTATTTCACCATCCCTGTAAACTTTGTTGTACAAGGAGTAAGGGATGGTTCGAAATAGCCTATTTTGAAATACAGGCAGTCCCCGAGTTATGCGGATCCGACTTATGTCGGATCCGCAGTTATGAATGGGGCTTTTCTCGCCCCGGAGGACGGGAGCGGCGGGACACCAAGATGCACCGCGGTCTGCCGCCCCAGTCCTCCGGGGTGAGAAAAGCTGCTCCCCTTCTCCCTGGTCTGCAGGGAGACAGGGAGCAAAGCCTTGGAGCACGCCTGCAGCGGGACAGCCTGGGCGCGCTTGAGCTGTCCCCCTGCGGGCGTGCTCTGCAGCTTTGCTCCCCGTCTCCCTGCAGACCAGGGAGATGGGGAGCAAAGCCTCAGAGCACGCCCGCAGTGGGACAGCCATGGCGCGCCTGGGCTGTCCCGCTGCGGGCGTGCTCCAAGGCTTTGCTCTGCGTCTCCCAGGTCAGCAGACCAGGGAGACGGAGCAAAGCCGTGGAGGACTTGGGCGGTCCCGCCACCCCCGTCTCCCTGGTCTGCTGGGGGGAGCAGCTAGTGCCCCCCCCCAGCAGACCAGGCTTTTCTTGCCTCCCCCTGGGGTAGAGTAGCTGGGGGCTTCCGGGTTGGTCCCGCAACGCCACTCCGGACCAACCCGGAGCACCCCAGCTGCTCTGCCCCAAGCGTCCTGATTCAGCCGCTGCTGGTCAGTTTCAGCAGCGGCTGAATCAGGATGCCTGAGGCAGAGCAGCTGGGGTGCTGCTGGGTTGCTCCAGTAGTGCCGAGGAGCCGCGCTACTGGAGCAACCCAGCAGCACCCCAGCTGCTCTGCCCCAGGCGTCCCCAAGTCAGCTGCTGCTGAAACTCACCAGCGGCTGACTACAGGAAGCCCGAGGCAGAATTGCTCTGCCCCAGGCTTCCTGGAATCAGCCGCTGATCAGTTTCAGCAGCAGCTGACTTGGGGACGCCTGGGTTTCTTAAGTTGAATCTGTATGTAAGTCAGAACTGGCGTCCAGATTCAGCCATGGTTGAAACTGATCAGTTTCAGCAGCGGCTGACGCCAGTTCCGACTTACATACAGATTCAACTTAAGAACAAACCTACAGTCCCTATCTTGTACGTAACCCAGGGACTGCCTGTAGACTCGAAATAAGATACACAATTTGCATAGCACAAATTGTGCATCTTATTTCGAGTTTATGGTGCTGTGTAGATGCACCCAGTTATCAATGGTTCATACCTAGAAGGGCATAATGAATGGGGTTCTGCAGGGATCAGTTTTTGGGTCTGGTTCTGTTCAATATTTTCATCAATGATTTAGATACTGGCATAGAGAGTGTGCTTATAAAGTCTGGAGATATCACGAGGTGGGTAGGGTTGCCAGGGCTTTGGAGAATAGGATTATAATTCAAAATTATCTAGACTAAATGGAGTAGTAGTCTGAGGTAAATGGGATGAAGTTTAATAAGGACAAATGCAAAGCACCCCACTTAAGGAATAATCAGTTTCACACATACAAAAAAACGAAATGATGGCCTAGAAGGGAGTAATCCAGAAAGGGATCTAGGGGTCATAGTGGACTACAGGTAGTCCCCGAGTTACGCGGATCCGACTTACGTCGGATCCACAGTTACGAATGGGGATTTCCTCGCCCCGGAGGACTCGAGCAGTAGCGTCCCGCCGCCCGCCTCTTCCGGGGCGAGAAAAGCTGCTCCCCGTCTCCCTGGTCTGCTGCGGGAGCCAGCAGACCAGGGAGACGCTGAGCAAAGCGGCGCAGGACCGGGGCCGGACCCGCGGCCGCTTCCAGATCAGCTGGAAGCGCCGCGGTCCGGCCCGGATCCTCCGCCGCTTTGCTCTGCGTCTCCCTGGTCTGCTGGGGGGGGGGGGGGACGCAACTAGTGCCCCCCCCAGCAGACCAGGGAGATGTGGAGCAAAGCCCGGGGCCTGTGGTAGAGCAGGTGGGGCGCTGCTGGTTGGTCCCGCAGCACCGCTCCTTGGTGCTACTGGACCAACCCGGCAGCACCCCAGCTGCTCAGCCCCAGGAGTCCTGATTCAGCCGCTGCTGATCAGTTTCAGCAGTGGCTGAATCAGGACGCCTGGGGCAGAGCAGCTGGGGTGCTGCTGGGTTGGTCCAGTAGCGCTGAGGAGCGGCCGTGCTACTGGACCAACCCAGCAGCACCCGAGCTGCTCTACCCCAGGGGCCCCCAAGTTAGCTGCTGCTGAAACTGACCAGCGGCTGACTACAGGAAGCCCGAGGCAGAGTTGCTCTGCCCTGGGCTTCCTGGAATCAGCTGCTGATCAGTTTCAGCAGCAGCTGACTTGGGGACGCCTGGGGTTCTTAAGTTGAATCTATATGTAAGTCAGAACTGGTGTCCATATTCAGCGGCTGAATCTGGATGCCAGTTCCGACTTACATACAGATTCAACTTAAGAACAAACCTACAGTCCCTATCTTGTACGTAACCCGGGGACTGCCTGTACAAGTTAAATATGAGTCAACAGTGTGACTCTGTTGCAAAAAAAAAGCAAACAGGCATGGTCCAAGCAAGACATAAATAATTCTTGTGCTCTACTTGGCACTGATTAGGCCTCAGTTGGAGGACTGTGTCTAGTTCTGGGCACCACGTTTCCGGAAGGATGTGGAGAAACTGGAGAAGGTCCAGAGGAGAGCAAAAAAAAAAAAAATGATTGAAGGTCTAGAAAACATGGCCTACAAAGGAAGATTGAAAAAACTTTGGAAACATTTGGAAAAGAGAAGACTGACAGGGCATTACAGCTTTTAAGTTTCTAAAAGGTTATTACAAGGAGGGAGAAAAATTATTCTCCTTAATTCCTGATGATAGGACAAGAAACAGTGGGTTTAAATTGCAGCAAGGAAGTTTAGGTTGGACATTAGCACAACCATGAGTTCTGATGTGATACTTTGTGATGCATCCCACTCCAGTTGTGATAGCAGGCAATTCATGGCAGAGGGGGCTGCATATCCATGGTAGGTAAATTTGTTTTCTGTGTATACTTTAAATGCTGCAGATGAAAGTATTCAGTTGTTTTCTTTGGCAGTGTTGAGTTTGGAATGATTCAGCACCCAGAACTGTGGATCTTTTTAAATTTACTAGCTGAATGTTAAAACAATTAAGAAACACAGATAATGCAAAGCCAAATAAACGTCATGCTATCATAATGCAACACTAAAGGGTTTGAGAGTGACCTGACCTGAGTTACACTAATATACATTACCTACACACCTCATTCCAAGGATCAAGATGAAAAATCTTATCCGGAACTTACATCAGCTATTTTTCCTCTAAGAGACATGCTATACTCTGTATTAGTGTTTGAGCTTCTGCTGTTTGTGGTTTATTCAGTTAACAGTTATAAAAATGTATGTATGGACATATACTAAACATACTTGCTTTTTGGACAGTCAACTTCGTGCCGCACTACCATCTGTATTCTTTTTTGCCCTCTTCTCACCAGTTCCTAACCCCAGAATAAACATGTCCCCCTCTCATTTTTCCATGAGAAAATTTTGTGGATAAAAGAAAAATCCCTAGACTGCTTAAACTTATGTATATTCCATTTCAAATTCCTTTGGACTGTACGAGATTTGTACTCTACTAAGAGGCTTTTCTTGGACTATGACCTGTTTCAGATTATAAGTGAAAGATGAAGGGAACGCCCTCCACCTGGCTGCAAAAGAAATCACCTCTGATCAGATCCAGCCTCAATCTGCCCAGCTTCTGAGTGAGTTAACTTCTACCTGTTTGCACAAGGTTCTTAGTGCTTTAACTATGTCACTGCTGCCTAACAACATGCCTTTTGTATGGTGATGAGGAGCTGTGAGACTAATGTGAGGGAAAGGAAAACTAATAAAATACACTTCATGTCTTTTGCAACTCCCTTTGCTATCTGTCCATGCCCACGCTCCAATTTGTTGGAGAATGACAATGTAAATCGTCATTACTTTTACAGTGCCCAGAAATGTTCTGATAGCTTTACAGAGCAACTAATTAGAAGCAAACCCTTCCCCCCGAGACCTTAGGGCAAGTTGCAGCAAGCGATGGTAAAAAACATTAGGGAGGGTATGAGGAATGGCAAATTCATAACAAGAATATCACATTTATCCAGTTTTAAGGATGTGAGTGTCACAATGACTGAATTAAAATACTTGTTAAAATTCTTTTTAGTGTGAGATGTTATTCACTGACCAAAAAACAAACATTGTTACAATACAGCTGATCTCTGATGCCCTTGCAGAAAGTTGAGATCAGCAGTTGAGTAAAAGCTTTTGAAATTCAGGTAATATCAAATTTAGGTATATGCCCAGATACCTTAATCTATCTGCATGTGATCCAGATGCACTTGATGTGTTAAGTGTAGCCATATTGAACAGGGGAGAGTTTATTTGGAGCAGATTGGCAGAGCTGTGATGGTGATATGAAGTGATGTGGGGGATGTCCCCCTTTTGGGATGTATGTGATCAAAATAAATAGGTGCATGGATACCTTGAGCAATCCAGAGTGCCTCATTCAGTGCTGATTTGAATAGCTTGAATAGCAGGGGCATAGGTATTTGCTTGCTGTGGGGATTGTCAGTAGGTCATGGTGAAATGAGTATGGTCTGTGGGCGTAATAAAGGATAAGTGACAGAATATAATGTTAAATTACATGGTGTACATATAATGGAGAAGAGGCTGTAAAAATGGATGAAGAGATTATTGTAGGTGGTACGTGTGATATTCTGTCTGTGGAGTAGGTTATGTTTGCATGTGTAGAGCAAATGTAAATAGCTAAGTTCTGTATAATGCAAAGGCAGAGTTATGGGTCTTTTGAGACATTGCTTAGAGGGAATGGGTATGTGCTTTATCCCTAGTTTCTTCTTTTGAGTGATTGCTCATGCCCATTCAATATAGATGTGTGTGCCTTCCACGGGTGCTGGAAGTCTTTCCCTAAGCAGTACCCATAGGAGCCGGGGTCCCAGCGCCCCCTGGAGTGGTGTATGTATACCGCGCTATATAGGGCGCTCCACTGCTCCTCCCTCCTCAGTTCCTTCTTTTCTCCCAATGACAGCAAGTGTGCTCCAGCCTCCACTATGGCAAGCACTCCCTTTGCATTCAAGTCCCCTTAACCAACTGCAAAGTACTTGTGAACTGTTAATTATTAACTTCTATGAAAGACTGCCTGGGGGATGGACTTGCCCTGCTTCCCTTCCTCCCCCACCCCTTCAAAGCTTGTGCTGCATGTCGCAGACCCATGCCTGTTAGAGTACCACTGGAATTTGAGAAAAAGGGTTTCTACTTTTGCTACTTCCTGAGTCCCAAGCTGAAGGGGGTGCATAAGACCTAAACTGGACCTGCAAGGCCTCAACGAGTATCTGGCCTGCTTCAAATTCTGCATGGTCTCCCTGGCCATTGTTATCCCCGAACTGGATCCTGGGGACTGGTATGCTGCCCTCAATGTCATAGATGCGTACTTCCACATCGCCATCTTTGAGGGCCACAAGTGAGTCCTGAGATTTATAGTTGCAAAGAAACACTTCCAATGTGTGGTCCTCCCCTTTGGTTTATCTATGGTCCACAAACCAAGGGTCTTTACCAAGTACATGTAGGCAGAGGCAACATACCTGAGGCGTCAGGGCATTCAGGTGTACCCGTACTTGGACTACTGGCTAGTCAAAGGGCCGTCCAAAAGGAAGGTTGAGCAGGATGTCCACCGCCTCCTGGACATGTGCTGTTGGCTCGGCCTCCTGGTAAATGAAAAGAAATCCCTCCTGCTGCCAACCCAGAGGACAGAGTTCATAGGAGCAGTCCTGGACTCCTATGGACAGAGCATTGCTTCCCCAGGAAAGATTCAAGGCACACTCTGCTCTCATTCGTCAGCTCACGCTTGCCCCCATGACTACAGCATGAGTGTGTTTCTAGATCCTGGGACATATGGCACTGTACACATACGTGGTGCCCTTAACCAGGCTCAGAATGAGGCCCCTCCAGCTGTGGCTAGCCTCAATTTACGCCCTGGCAAGACATTCCCTGGAATGGATAGTGACTGTGCCACCCGGGGTCCTGTTGGTCCTGGCCTGGTGGACAGACTCAGCAAGGTTATGTTGGGCATGCCATACCACCCTCCACCACACTCCAGGGAGCTGGGAGCTGACACGTAGAACTGCGGTTGGGGAGCCCACATGGGGACCTTTCACACACAGGGCATGTGGTCCCCTCAAGAAAGGGCATTCCACATAAATGTGAAAGAGCTACAGGTGATTAGGAATGCTTGCAAGGTCTTCCAACCACATCTAGGCTGTGTCTAGACTGGCCAGTTTTTCCGGAAAATCAGCCGCTTTTCCGGAAAAACTTGCCAGCTGTCTACACTGGCCGCTTGAATTTCCGCAAAAGCACTGACTTCCTACTGCAAGAAATCAGTGCTTTTTGCGGAAATACTATGCTGCTCCCGTTCGGGCAAAAGTCCTTTTGCGCAAAACTTTTGCGCAAAAGGGCCAGTGTAGACAGCTCAGATTTGTTTTCCGCAAAAAAGCCCCGATCGCAAAAATGGCAATTGGGGCTTTTTTGTGGAAAAGCGTCCGTGCCAATCTAGATGCTCTGTTCCGAAAATGCTTTTAATGGAAAACTTTTCCGTTAAAAGCATTTCCAGAAAATCATGCCAGTCTAGATGTAGCCCTAAAGGGCAGGTTGTTGCGCATACTCACGGACAACACAGCTATCATGTATTACATAAACAGACAAAGGGGGGCCCAGTCTCCAGAGCTCTGCACAGAGGCAATGAGGCTCTGGGAGTTTTGCGTCCTGCACGTCACGCTGGAAGCCCATCACCTCCCAGGGGTCCAAAATGCAATTGCAGATTTTCTCAGCAGAGCGTTCTCCTCTCACCACGATTGGGCACTCCGTCCTAAGGTGACTGCTTCCTCTTCCGAGATTGGGCTATGTCCTAGTTGATCTCTTTGCAGTGAGAGGCAATACAAAGTGCCAGATGGTTGTGTTCCGGGTTCAGTCTTAAGCGGGGCTCTCTGCCAGATGTGTTCCTGTTCAGGTGATCAGAAGGCCTCCTGTACTAGATTCTCCTCATTGGCAGGGTCCAACAAAAGGTCAAGAGGGACAGGGCGACAGTCATCCTTGTTGCACCGTCCTGGCCTCGCCAGCACTGGTTCTGGGTGCTGATGAACCTGGTGTCCCACGTGCCCAGGAGGCTGCTGTTGAAGCTGGACTTGCTTTCCCAAGACCAAGGTGGCCTGCTCCTCCTGAGCCTCAGCTCACTCCACCTGCGTGGTTCATCCGTGGCATGTGTGGGAGATGTACAGTGGGTCCTCCTTGTGAGTCTCAAACCCTTGACAAGATCCAGTTACACAGCTAAGTAGACCGGCTTCTCCATGTGGACATAGCAACGGTGGGTGGTTCCAGCCGAAGCCTCCCTTTAGAAGATCCTGAACTACCTGCTGTCCCTGAAGCAGCAGGGGCTGGCCTTGGCCACCATCAAAGTCCACTTGGTGGCTATCTCTGCCTTTCACCCACTGCTGCAAGGTCATTCAGTTTTCTCCCATGAGGTCACCTCTCAGATCCTAAGGATCCTGGAGCAACTGTACCCCCAGGTCAGGGACTCTCCTGCAGTGGGCCCTGAACCTGGTCCTGGCAAAGCTCCCGGGTCCCCCATTCAAGCCATTAGCTATGTGCCCCATCACTACTTTCCTTCCTGTTTGCCATCACCTTGGCTAGATGGGTGCCAGAGTTCTGAGCGCTGATGGTGGAATCTCCGTATACCCGGTTCTTCAAGGACAAGGTCCAGTTAAAGCTGCACCCGGCTTTTCTCCCTAAGGTGGTCTCTGACAAGACGTTTTTCTGCCAGTCTTCAACCCCAAGCCTCACGTGAACAATGAGGAAAGGTGCCTCCACACACTTGATGTGCATCAGGCACTGGCTTTTTACCTGGAGAGGACATGGGCCTTTCATAGCTCTATGCAGCTGTTTGTGGTCTAAGCAGAGCATGGGAGGTGTTCCCCTATCTCTTCCTAACAACTGTCTAAATGGATTACTTCCTGCTTCTGCATGTGCTATGAGTTAGCGCAGGCCTGGCCACCAGAGTTGATTAGGACCCGCTCCACTAGGGCTCAAGCGTCCTCACGAGCTTACCTGGCGCATGCCCCAATCCAGGATATCTGTAGGGCAGTGACATGGTCATCGGTACATATCTTCATGTCTCATTATGCCATCACTCAGCAGGCCGGGGGGATAACATGTTTGGCAGGGCTGTTTTGCAATCTGCACTTACATAACCCCTACCCAACCTCCTCAGATACAGCTTAGTCACCCATGTTGAATGGACAAGAGCAATCACTCAAAGAATAGACAGTTACCTGTTCTGTAACTGGTGTTCTTTGAGATGTGTTGCTCATGTCCATTCAACTTCCCACCCTCCTTCCCTCTGTCGGAGTTCCAGCAAGAAGGAATCGATTAGGGATGAGCCAGGGGGTGCCCTACACAGCGCTGTGTGCGTACAACACTCCAGGTACTGCATATGGAAAAACTTCAGGCACTGGTGCATGAGGCAAGCACACATGCCTATGTTGAACGGACATGCGCAACATACCTGTTCTGTAATTGGTGTTCTTCAAGATAACTGTCTTTTTCAGACGTCTGAGTCTGAAATATCTCCATTCTTCATTTCCTGATTTTTAGAAGCTTTGCTGAACTCCACATTCTGGAAGGGCACTAAGTAACCTCAAGCAATCTTTTCATAAGTGAATTTTCTAGTTTTTCAACAGTGAGAGGAATGATGTTGGTAAGAGATAATGGTTATTTTAAGCAGTTGTAGTTATGTAAATTTTCAATTAAGATAATAAAATGGCCAAGTAATGATGATACCTAGTTTGCAGAGAACTTTACCAAGAAGGAAACTTTATTATCCCTGTTGTACAGAAGGGAAACTGAGGCATAGGGCAGTGACATGACTTGGGTTCCCTAGCAGTCTAATGGCAGAGTTGGTTCACAGTAATTTTAGGCTTGTGAAAGAAGAGTGATTTAAGTCTCTCTCTCTTTCTCTACCCACAACACATAGCCCAACCCCTGACTGTCACCATTTCCTGCTCACCCCTCTCTATCCCATTGAGGATTAACTTTTAGAAGCTGGGTGTGCACACAAGAAAAAGAGCTGTTAATATCTTTTTGAGTTTTAAGAAACACTTATTTCCCCTGTGGGCTGTAACTTGAGAATTTTGCTCATATGTCCCCAAATTTAGTTCAGTTACCCTAACCACACTCCCCTGAGGTACAGCAAATTTCAAGACAATCCGAGTAAGCATGCAAATGTTAGCAGACTAAGACAACTCAACCTTGAAAAGACTTGTCATTTTAGCTATTTCTATTGCTAGTGCTATGCTATAATATTATGTGAAATTAGTAATCAGCAACTGCTATGTGATATGCTTCAAGTATGTACATTCTCAGTCTCAGGAGTCTGTTTTTTTATGCATGTTCTTGGCTTCCTAACCAGGGTGGCCAGGGCTTCCTCAGATTGCCCCACATGTGGGGCATGGAGAGAGGCTCATACACCCTCAGAGACATGGAGTCATCTTGCTTCCACTTGGAGACAGGGATTCAGAGACATTCTCAGAGGGAAAGTGCCTTGCCAAATCCTGGCACATACATGGAAAGGGACAATGTGGGGCTGATAAGCATTTATGTCCCTAATATCTCCCCCTGCCACCCACCTCCACGTCACCCTTGACAGTATACATTCCCTTTCCTCCAACTCCCCCTAATTCCCAGTGCCTGTTTTTTCAGCTGAGCCCTTCACTGCCCCCTGCCATCCATCCTCATAATTCTCTGCCCCTCACTGCAGTCCCGTGTTCCTATTCTCCCCACTCCTCCAACCCATCCCAGAATTCCCCATCTTTCCAACATGTAACTTATTTTCTTTTTTTTTAAAATAGCTTGAGCATCTTCTAAACGTTTTCTGTACTCAGATTACATTTCAACAAAATTAAATGAAACAATCACAGCTGACAGAGGCAGAGCATAACCACATGCCTACTTGGTATCTATCTAGACATCTGGCCCATCACCATAGCATCTGTGGATGCTTCTCTACCTCTTAGGTGCTGAGATAAGTGATTGGGAGAAATCTCTTTTAATCACTAACGAATGGTGAGGATGCCCAATTCTTGGATCACCTTAGGATGTTGCATGGGGAGGTCTCTTACCTTACCATCATATTTTCTTTGGAAAGGGAGATGAAGGCAAATTTGTGACTACATGGGCCTTAGTATTATCTCTGTGATTTGACTTCGTTTATCCCTGGCCCCACTGAATAGTTTGTTATACATGTAAGTTATACATCTAGAAACAAAGAATGCAAACCATACTTACAGGAATATTATCCTGGAAAACAGTGACTCTAACCAGGATGATAATTAACCATTAGAACTAGTTACCAAGGGTTGTGATAGATTCATATTTACTGGAAATATTTAAATCAAGACTGCATGTTTTACTAAAAGATATAGTTGCAATTGTAGTTCAACCACAGCTGTTGGACTTGACGTAGGAATTCTGAGAAGTCTTGTGCCCAGTGTTAAGCTAGAGGGTCAGACTAGATAATTTTAACGGTCCTTTCTGTCCATATGATCTGTTAACACTTATATTTTTACCAGAGGCCCAATCCTGCTCCACGTAAGTTACTGGGGCTCTTATTTTCACAGGTACAGTAAAACTCCAATTGTCCGGTATCCAGTGGTCCGGCACTCCTGATAGTCCGGCACCAACTGGAACCCGGAAGTGCTCCGGCCAGCCGGACAACTGGAGCTGCTCCCCACCACTTCCTCAAGTCCGCTGCTGCCACTGCTGAAACTGACCAGCTGCGGACCTGGGCAGAGCAGCTGGGGTGCTGCTGGGTTGGTCCCACAGCGCTGCCCCTCACCAGCACCTGGTTCGCTTCACGCTGCACCATTCCCCGCCCAACCCCCCACTCACAGACCCGTCACAGCCCCCCTGCCAGAGTACCTCCTGATACTCTGGCACATCCGATAATCCGGCACCCCCTGGGTCCCAAAGATGCCGGATTATCAGAAGTCTGCTGTATTTGGGTGGCTAACTCAGAGTATGACTACACTACACAGCTTTTAGTACCAGGTTGTGTTGATACAGCAGTGGCCCCTTAAAAGTCAGAGGCTTCGTTTACACTGCTGGTTTTGCTGGTAGTGAGTATGCAAATGAGGGGTGGATTAGCATATCATTGTACCTCATTTGCATAATGCATGCAAGCCATTTTTGCAGGAAAAAAAAGTAGTGTGGACGTTTTCTTTTTGCGCAAAAACCCCTTTTCCCATCAGACCCTTATGTCCCAAAAAAGGAGGTTTACCGATCTGGTGGGAAAAGGGGTTTTTGCGCAAAAAGAAAACGTCCACACTGCTTGTTTTTGCATAAAGAGACCCCTAGGCAAAAACGGATTGGCAGAAAATATGCAAATGAGATCACAACTCATGCAAATGGGTCCATTATTAGCATATTTTTTGCCGAGAAAACTCGTAATGTAGACATAGCCAGACAATGTAAACACTGTTCACACTTTTGCAGACAAAGCAAATGTTGTCTTTGAGGGATTGAGAGGAGTAAGCACCGGTGAAGGACAAAAGCTTTGTTGCTCAATTGCCAGTGTAGACAAAGCCTCAGTGGGAGAGAGATGCCTAATACTTTTGAAGGATTTTGACATGGACCTGGGAATTTTATAGTTAATTTCAAACGGAACAGAAGCAGGCCTCAGGTTCCTAAGGATCCAGATGCTGAATTCTTATTTTTTCTCCAGTTACAATAATGCTTACAATCAACTCATATGCTCCAGTGAACAAGGCTTTCCTGCCCAATTACCCCGTGAGAAAATGGAGTGGCAGTGAAAGAATTATATGCTAAACTAAGCACACATTTACATAAACAAAGTCAAACTGAAAAACTGCTAAATCATTTGGTCCAAAATTAGGTCAGATTCTGTAAAGAAAGGAAGTTTCCCTGAGTAACATAGCATAAGGGCTCTGTTCCATGTTTTTTTGACTGCCATTCAGGTCATATTGGAACATATACACAGTGCAATATGCATCCAACTTGCTGTAGGTTACAAAGAGCTATCCTAAGTGTTGTCAACTTTTTTGAGCACTCACGAGTATTGTCAGTTGGAGAAGTCTCAGAAAACTGTCTTCAGTAATAGAGAATTATTTGTGAAATTTGAATTGACAGAGTGATGCCGTGTTATGTTGGTCCAAGAATAGTAGAGTCTAGGTCAGAGGTGAGCAATAATTTTTGACCACAGAAGGGGCAGGGCCAGGACCCTTCCATGCTTCCCCACCCACATACAATGATTGGTCTGGGGATGGGGAAGTGTCCAAAGTCTCCCCCCTCCCTCCCGAACTGTCAAGCTATTCTGAACAGCTGGCTGTTCCCTCTAGGTACCCATGCCCCTGGTGTGGGAGGAGACTTTGCATGTTCCCCCTGCTGCCCCTGGGTCAATCAGGGCCTGGGAAGGGGGAGCACATGAAGTTTCTTGCTCCCTGCCCCTGCCCTGCAAGGGAGCTCTGTGCTTAGAGTCAACTGCCTGTTGAGCAGCAGCTTTAAGTGCTGAGCCCTTTGAGGGCAGGAGGAGACTTCGTGCGCTCTCCTCTGTTCCCAGGCCATGACTGGCCTAGGAGCGGGAGGAATGGCAGGGCCTCTGCAGGCCGGATCAACTCCCTTGGCAGGCGGATGTGGCCCACAGAAGTCCTTTTGCCTACCCTTGGTCTTGGTAGATGATGTAATATTTTCCATTGGATCAATGGAAGTTGATCCCAGTATATTATCTTACTGACCTTGTCTGTTAGAATAATAAAACAGAACTTTAGTCTACAAGGCATACTGTTAACACTGATAGGTCTTAGATTTACATCTTACCTGAAAAATAAATATTTTTGGTTTTCTAATATCCCCACTAATAATAAAGCCCAAGCAACCCCCCATGACACTTTTTAAAGAAAAGGCTGAAGCAATATTAAAATTCTAATCCTCAGAGAGTCCATTGAATTTAATAAACTTGGGATAGGAGATTGTATGCATGTCTAAGCATCTTGTGTTCTCTGTATTCTCTCTGCTGTCTCCATTCCAGTAAGCAGCTGCAGATTGAAATTTTCAACTATTTGAGTCCCTTGCCCATTTACAAAATGAATGGTACCTGATGCGAGGCCATAGAATTTTCCATGAAGACAGCCAGCAGCATTGATGGATGAGGGGAGATTCCTCTTTTCTTTTAAATAGATTTTTCATACCATCTACAATGTTAAGAATGTAGGACCTATCCCTTACAGCCATTACTTACCAGAACAGTCCCTTGAGTCATTACTGGAGTCAAGTGAATCTGCTCTTGGGGAAAAATGGGCTTCCTATTGGTTTACTCCTCTGGTAACAACAGATGAGGAACCAGGTTCTTATTTTGTAATTTAGACTCTGGCATGGTAGGCACAATGGCTTGGCATTGTTGGCATCATAGGCCAGGTATGCAGAGGTGGAAGTAAGGTAGTGCACCAGTAAGAAAGTGGGTGGCTGGGGGTGGGCTCCAGGGCCGGCCTGAGCCCTATTGGCACCCGGGCTCGGGGCGCTGCCCCCAGGCGCACAGCACATGTGCGGGCTGGCCACAGCTGCTGGTGTGCAGCCTGCGGCTTGTCCCCGGGGCGCACAGTGCATGCGCTGCCCGGCTCGGCCTGCATGCGTGCCAGGCCCTGCAGGGCCCCATGGTCATGGGGGGAAGGACACTGTTGGCTGGCGCCACAGGGGCCGGCGCTGCGGAAGCCAGGTGCACGGCGCCTGATGGCAGCAATAAGGGACGCCGCACGCCCCTTACAGCTGCTATCAGGTGCCCTCCATCTATTGACGCCCTGGGGAGCTGCCTGTCTCACCCATGCCTCGGTCCGGCCCTGGCGGGGTCTTAATCTTGTCCTCCTCCCCACCCCACCAATTGAGCCTGGCAACTGGGACCCTGGCAGGAGGGACACATGGTGCCGGTAGGAGAATCTGGAGCCGTGCAGCTGAGACACCCTGGGGGGAGCAGCAGAGGGGTGTGTGGGTGAGACTGACCCTGCCCATTCTTAGCTCCCGTCCCGTCCCATCCGCTACCCTCAGCCGTCCACTCGGCATGGGGCAGGGTCCCCAACAGGGACTGCCCCAGCTCAGAGCCTCTCATCTCACCCTCCCCAGCCCCTGCCATGGCCCCTCCCCCCCCCCAGAGCCTCTCATCTCACCCCCCCCCCAGCCCCTGCCATGGCCCCTCCCCCCCCCAGAGCCTCTCATCTCACCCCCCCAGCCCCTGCCACCCCTCCCCCCACCCAGAGCCTCTCATCTCCCCCCCCCAGCCCCTGCCATGACCCCTCCCCCCACCCAGAGCCCCTTATCTCACCCCCCCAGCCCCTGCCATGGCCCCTCCCCCCACCCAGAGCCCCTTATCTCCCCCCCCCACCCCTCCCCCCAGCCCCTGCCATGACCCCTCCCCCCACCCAGAGCCTCTCATCTCACCCCTCCCCAGCCCCTGCCATGACCCCTCCCCCCACCCAGAGCCTCTCATCTCACCCCCCCTCAGCCCCTGCCATGGCCCCTCCCCCCACCCAGAGCCCCTTATCTCACCCCCCCCCCAGCCCCTGCCATGGCCCCTCCCACCACCCAGCACTTAAGTGTCTCGCAGGTGCTGGGATCTCACTCCCCCCCCCCCCCCCCCGGGCATCCCTGCAGGGCCAGGGCGCATCCCCACGTGACTCCTCAGGCGCCGGCAGCTCCCCCTCCCCCTCCCACGCGCAAACGGGCCGAGCCGGTTTGACCCTTCCCCGGCCCCGTAGCCGGCTCGCGGGCTGCCCGGCGGCTCGCGCTGGTCATGGAGCGGGGCGCGGCGGCCGTGAGGCGGCTCCGGGCCGCGGGCGGCGAGCGGGAGCCCCGGGGCCTGCAGCTGCCGCCGGGGCGCGGGGAGGACCCCGGCGGGAAGAAGCGGGGCTCGCGCTGGCGGCCGCTGCCGGAGGCGCGGGGGGCGCTGCTGCTGCTGCTCTACCTGCTGGCGCTGCGGGCCCTGGTGCAGCTCTCCCTGCGGCAGCTGCTGCGCCGGCCCGGGCCGCCGGACTTCAGCGCCCCCCGCGCCAGGTACATCCCCCCCCCCCCGCCCCTCCTGGGACCCCGACCCCCGGGCAGGCGAGGGACGCGCCGGGAGAGGGTCTCGGCCCCGCGGCCTCGCCCCTCCCAGCGTGGCCTTTGCTGCGCGCACCGGCCGCTGGACAGACAGTAGAGCTGGGGGGCGACCTTGCAGCCCCGTGAGCCATCTGCCCGCCCGAGCGGTTCCCGTTCCCGGCCCCAGCATGGCTGCTGCAGCCATGTGGACCAGGGGTGCGTGTCCCTCCCCTTCCCGCACGTCCAGCCCCTGCTCCCCTCTGCCCCATCTTTTCCTACCCCTGCTCTGTCCTCCCACCCCCATTGCACCCTTTCCCCCAAAGCCCCTTCCCCCGAGGGTCATGTGCTTGGAGATTGGGGGGGGGGTCTGGTGCGGGGTAGCAGCAGGGATCAAGCCCCCTGCACTCACGAAGCAGAACTATGCAGCAGCCTCTGCTCTGCTCCACCACCATCTCCTAGGCCAGGCTGGTCACTCTGTTTCACTACAGCAGCGGGAAGTGGTGCGTCCTAGTCTGGACTGGTTTGGAAGAGGGCAGTGAGTGGAGCGGGCTGCTGTGCCGCTCTCACCCCTATGGCTCCCATTGCCATGGTGAGTGCGGGGAGCCTGACCCCCTGCAGGTGGCCCCAATTTGCTCTGGGCCCGACAGGTTAACTGGAGAATAGGGCACCATCTTGTCCGTAGGATGGTTGAGGCAGCCATTATGGGGTCCAGGGCCTCTGTATTGGACTGTCCTATGGACGGGATGGCTCTGCACACTAAGGATGTTAAGTATAGTGTAATTCACTAATTGAATAATCGATTTATTGTTGCATCGGCTATTCGATTAGTTCAGTGGTCCCCAACCTTTAGAGGCTCCCGGGGGGTGGGGCCACTCATGAGCTGAGCGCCCGGGGGGTGGGGCCACGCGTCCTGGGGCACGCCAGGGGCGGGGATGCCCTTGCACCCGGCACCGGCATGTGCCCCAGGGCTGGGGCTGCCCGAGCGCCTTGTGCCGTGGGCCCCGGGGCCGGCGCCGCCCCCCAAGCTGCGTGCCTGGGGCCAGCACCGGCGCCACGTGCCCGCATGTGCCCCGGGGCTGGGGCCGCCCGAGCACCGCACACCAGGCGCCGGTGCATGTCGCGTGCCGGGGGCGGGGCTGGCCCAGGTTGTCGGCGGGCGCACACAAATGCCCAGGCGGGCGCCATGGCGCCCGCGGGCACCGCGTTGGGGACCACTGGATTAGTTGATAGGGTGGCGTTGTCCCTTTGAAACACTGGCCCAGCTGACTATGGGCTCCATGCGACACTGCTGCTTTGAAACGCTGCCATTGCATTTCAAAGGGACTGTGCCACATGGAACCCAGGGTCAGCTCCATGTGGTGCTGCCGCTTTGAAACGCTACGGCGGCATTTCAATGTGGCAGCCCTGCCTCTTTGAAGTACCTCCTCTTCCCCCTCCCTTTACTGCTGGCAGGGAGAGGCTGACCCTGGACTGGCCCTGGCCCTCCCCCAGGACCCACCTTCTTCCCTCACCAGAATTCCTCTTCCTGTAACTGCTAGCCTCGACTGTTAAGTGAACAACATGTAGAACTTCCCCCCCCATGTCTCCCTTCCCAAGCTCTGGGCAGTTAGGCCAGAGGTGTGTGGTGGATGCCCACTCCAGCCAGAGCCGGAGCCTGCCCGTGTGTGTGCTGGGGGGGGGGGGGGTCCCGCCAGCTGCAGCCATGCCCATGAAGGGCCGCTTCCCCATCTGCAGGACCCTGCAGTACTTGAGCCAGGGCAAGGTCATCTTCAAAAGCTCGGTGAAGGTGCTGACTGAATTACAACACCCATGGGGAGCTGAGGAAGGGGGCCAGGAAATGTGTTTTTCAACATCCCCCAGATTCAGTACAAAACCCTTTGGGTGCAGATCATGATGTTTAGGAACATGACCCCTTTGCCATTCCTAAG
Source organism: Pelodiscus sinensis (assembly GCF_052426305.1). Classification (NCBI taxonomy): domain Eukaryota; kingdom Metazoa; phylum Chordata; order Testudines; family Trionychidae; genus Pelodiscus; species Pelodiscus sinensis. Next base: position 29,405,458 of record NC_143057.1, read on the forward strand.
GTTCTACTTAGATAGTGGTGAGCAAGTCTTGTTTGATGTGGAAGGTAAAAAGCAACAAAGAGATAGTGGGTTAAAGCAAGGAAACACTACAAAAAGAGGAGCAAGACGAAAAGAAGCTTTCTCTTCCTGCAACCTTTGGACCCAAAAAATATCACTTGCGTGAATGTGTGTGTGAAATTGAAGGCCAGATTCCCTGCCCTGGTCTAGTACCGCTGTCTAAAGGGATGACAGGCAAATATAAAGGCACCATGAAAGAAAAAACACATTGATTTAACAGATCAGGCACTTCTGCTGCCATTCAAGATGCAGACAGTCATAGGATACAGGGTGCTTCAGTAACTGAGGCAGACTTCTCAGTGTCATCTCCCTTCCCCCTCTCCGTCCCCCCCCCCCCCCAAAACCTGGTCCATTTGATTAGAAGGAAGTCCTTGATTCAGAGGTGGTTGGACCCACTAATACTGGTCAGACATGTGGAAAGACATTTTTAAATAAATTTCCTACTGGGTAGGGGACATGTGGCTCCCAAACCCTAGTGCCTCCATCTTCCCCAAGCACAGGGCAGGTGGCACAGCTCTCCTAGTTGTCCTACCCTTCCAAACATGGGGATACTTGGGGGCCCCCAGCACTTGGTGGCCCCAGCCACCCCAAGTCCTGGCTTCCCCAGCACACTTCCCTAAAGCCTGGGGTGAGGCAACAGGGAACGGGAAGCAGGAGCGGGGTTCGGAGAAGATCATGGATGGGACCATGCTGGGCTGTTGGGGAAGGCACAGCCTTTTCCACCCTATAGGATGCATTGCCCTTGTTCCAGGGCCCAATCAATAGTTGTACCAGGCATTGTACAAACTCAGAAACAGGTTTGCTTCCCTGAAGAATTACAATTCTGGGAAAATGGGAGAGATGTGCACTACATAGGGACACATCCGCTTCCTTTCACCTTTGATTGAAGAGCACTCATTTCTGGAATTCCACTCCCCTCCCTGGTCTGTCAGCATCTGAAATTGTTAACTTTTCCTCCAATCAACAAAGTCTGTCTCTTAGGCCACAGCTTTGCTCATGCAGCCACACTACTATAAGACTGTGTAGTCGCTCTATACTGACAGTGGGGATCTCACATGTCAACCATATCAACGTATGGCAGTAACTATGCTAGTGGGTGAAGCTCTCCAGCAGACATAGTACTATGCATAATACCAATTATGCCAGCAAAATTTATATTGTTTGTTTTTCATGCCACTGAGCGTCATAATTTTTGCCAGCATCAGTGGTAGTATAGATATGTCATACTCTGGTTAGTAACCCTGCCATAGTATTTACACTGCTATAGTTACCCGCGTTAGCTAAATTTTAGTATGGGTATGGCTGCCTTTACTAACACCTTTCTTTACTTGCAGTGTAGCTGTATCGTGGGGAGAAAGTGGGCTAAATATTTAAGAGCTGTGGTTTTCTTTTGGCATTCTAGTAGGTTTTATTTTATTGGTGAATAAATATTAACATTTGGGTGATAAAATTGTTTTCCTTAGTGTTATGTATCTTAAATTTTAATTTGTTTTGGAAAGGTGCTTGAAAGATTGAAATAGATTTATTTTATATTTATGACTTGCTTCATTGTAAATTTTACTAAGAATGTGCTTGTTCAGATCTGAGGGACATGGAGAGAGGGTATGTAGTATATATGCATCAAAAAGCAAAAAACTTGACAATCTTCATGCTTTGTTTCTGTGCAGATTTTCACTGTTGACGTTCTTATTTTGAAAGATTAAAAACAGTGATTTGGCATATTGTCATACATAAAGTTTCTTTTTTAGATAGGCAACGTGGCACTGAACAAATGCAGTGTAGCGAGATCTTTCACCCTAATAGCATTTGGAATTTTAAGAGTGTTCATTTGCAGTACATGCTAGCTGATTTAAGCCTCTTCTGCATGTCTTAGGGAGTGGAATGGTATTTGAAAATATACAAATTGTGGCCAAGTTGCATATTGAATTTATTTTTACAAGAAATTTAAATGATTAATTCTTCAATTTATCTCTTGTAGGAAATATCTTGAAAACATAACGGCAGTTGGTCCCAGGACAGTTGGAAGTCCAGAAAATGAAATTCTCACAGTTAACTACCTCTTAGAACAAATTAAGGCTATTGAAATCGAAAGCAGTGTTGCACACAAGATTTCTATAGATATACAGAGGCCAACAGGTTCCTTCAGCATTGACTTCTTAGGTGGTTTTACCAGTTACTATGCAAACATAACTAATGTCGTGGTTAAGCTAGAGCCCCGAAGTGGAGCTAAACATGCTGTGCTATCCAATTGTCACTTTGACTCTGTACCAAACACCCCAGGTAGGTGCCTTTACTTACCTTTGTTGAGTTCTTGTTTTCTTAATATGACAATTTGTATTTGTTTTAAAGGAGGCTGTTGATATAACAGGAAGTACAGAGTGTTGTGGAATGAAGTTAATCAAAGGGACACAGTAATATTAGGTTATAAAATATATTGAGAAGGATAGAATTGGTTGTGCTGGTGGGCAAGTGGTACTATATGTGAAAGAAAGTATAGAATCAAATGAAGTAAAAATCTTAAAAGATCCAAACTGTACCCTAGAATACCTATGGATAGTAATCCCGTGCTTTAATAATAAGAATATAGTAACGAAGATATATTATCAGCCACCAGACCAGGATGGTGATAGTGAGGGTGAATGCTCAGGGAGATTAGAGAGGGTATTAAAATGAACTCAATAATAATGGGGAAGAATGAGCTATTGGATTACTTGGGAGCCTTTTTTGATTTGGTGACATTGATTTTCATAACCTCTCATCTGTTTAAAGGGTGGTATTAGTGGTGGCACATAAGAACTGGAGTGTCTAAGGCAGGAGTGGATGAAAGGGGGTGAGCGGCCCTGCCTCTCCCCCGCCCCCAGGTCAATTAGGGCCAAAATGCGTGGGAAAGCACACAACGTTTCTTCTGCCCTGCCAAGAGCACACAGTACCACTTGCTCCTGGCAGGGTGGGAGAAGGCTTTGCGTGCTTCCCCACCCCCAAGCCCTGATTGGCTTGGAAGCAGAAAAGGGAGCATGCAAAGTCTCCTCCCACTGCCAGGAGCATGGGTATGTATGTGGGGGGCCCTAAGGTGCTCCCCCACCCCCAAACTAATCATGGTCTGTGGGTGGGAAGCAGGAAGTGTCCTGGCCTCGCCCCTTCCACTCGATGCCCTGCCCCTTTCGGTGCGGCCCGGGCCCACTTCAAAAATTTTGGAAGTGGCCCCCGGCAAAAAATTATTGTCCACCCTGGTCTAAGGTCACTGCTTGTATGACTTCTTCCTAGCAAGTGTGGTGAATAGACATATGACTGGTTTGGTATGCATTATAGTGGAGAACCTCCAGTCTTGGGCTTTAAGTAGCCCTGTCTCTAAGAAATTTGCCCTGAATTGACACACTCAGCAGTACCCCCCAAACCTTTCTTTATTATAGTGGCGTAGTCTGGTTTTTATCCACAGAACCTTTGGATAAAAACTAATGATAAAATGCAGTTAATTGACTAGTCGATAAGCACTTCCACATTCCTCCCTTGAAATCCTATAGATATTTCAGCTTGGGCCCTCTAAATTAGTGGAAACATTTTTCTTTAATCTTTGTGCCTTATTTTCCACATTTTCAAAACAGGGATAACATCCCCTCACTTCTTGGTTGTGTGTTGTGAGAATGGATTAATATTTTGTGAAGCACTCTGATACTGTTGTGATGAGCTCTATAGAAAAAACCTGTGAGGACATTAAGTAATTTTGTCTTCAAAGTAGGGATGTTAAATATCGGTTAATTGAGTAGTTGAGTGACCTCATGAATTCTTATCACTTAGTCGATTATTTTATAGTCCCTGGGGGTGGGGCCGGCAGCTACACAGGGTGCCAAGCAGGAGCTAGTCCATGAGGGGAACCAGTTTAAAAAACAGCTCCTCTTGCAGACCAGCTGCTTGTCTCCCTTTGCTGCTGCCTCTGATAAAGAGGCAGCAGTGTGGGGAGGCAGAAGCCCCTGTTGGGGAGGGGAGCATCTGAGCTCCTGAACCCAGCTTAAACCAGAACTAAGCCAGGCTGCCTGCTCACCTGGCTCCTAATATACTTTAAATACAGAGCCACATCGGGAGTAGGTTCTGGACCCGGCATGAGCCAGAACTGAGCTGGGCTACTGGACACCCTCCTAAAAAATTTACTGGTTGAGGGAGGAGGGAAATGTGTGTAGTCTGTAGCAGTGTTTCTCAACCAGTGGTACGAGTACCCTTAGGGGTACTCGAGAGAAATCCTGGGGGTACATCAACACAACTGAAATTTGGAGAAAACTGAATTTTTGTGTTAAGTTTTATAGCGCTTTATTATTTTTGTACTTTTTATACCCAAAAATTTCATCGCCCGCCCTGCTACTGTTAAGTTGTTTAAACAAATGTGTTGCAATGGTAGAAAAAAATGTTGTGTGTCTGAAAACTATAGGTATTGGGGGTACTTATAATTTTTTTTTGGAAAAAGGGGTACTTTATCAAAAAAAAAAAGCTTGAGAAACACTGCTCTATAGCATTAACTTATAAGCTTTTGCTTATCGGTTAATCAACTACACTATTACATCCCTACTTCAAAGCAGTTTTGAATAATGTTCAAAAAATGAGTGTGGCCATATATTGAACCATGAGGAGCAAACAAAATATTGACTAGTTTATCCTGTGCACTGAATGAGGCAGAGCCTTGAAGAAAAGATATTATGTAATTAAGTACTATGAATGAATATTCATATACAACCTTATTTCTGGCACTTTATAACTTTTGAGTACTTAACTTTGCAACCTTAGTAATGTTTTGATGTAGGTTTTTTGTATGTAATTATTAGGGCTTTCAAGTGATTAATAATTAATCATGATTAATCGTGTTGTTAAAAATAGAATACTAGGTAGCTGCGCCCCCTGTTCACTACACTTGCCAACCCCCCCTTTCTGGGGTAGGTATCTGGCTTGGGAAGAGGGTTCAGGGGAGGGGAGCAGGAGTGGGCTGGGGTTGTGGGGTCTCAGCAGAAGGTTGATGGGTCTGGGAGTGTTGGGCTCAGATGGTGGAGGGGACCTGGCCCCAGCAGCTTCTCCCTGGAAGTGCAGCCTCCCCAGCGGCACAGCCCCCCCAGGGTGTGAAGTGGGAGAAGGAGCTGGAGCTGCCCATGCCTGGAAGGGACAGCGCTGAGGCTGGCCACAGCAAGCTGCTGACAGTGGAGGCGGGCAGCAGAGTGAAATGACCAATGACACGATGACATCATTCAGTTATCCCATAGGAAAATATATAAAGAGAAAGAGAGAGAGACTATTAAAATATTTTTAGATGTTTTGTACATTTTCAGATATTGATTTTGATTGCAACACAAAATACAATGTATTTATTTTTGTATTACAAATATTTCATTGTAAAAAATAGTATTTTTCAATTTGTGTAATACCAGTACCGTAGTGCAATCTCTTTATCATGAAAGTAGAACTTACAAATATAGAATTTTGTACCAAAAATAACTGGATTCAAAAACAAAACAATGTAAAACTTGGTCTTACTTGTTCAACCAATTGCTCAAACAAGTTTGTTTGCATTTGTAGAAGTTAATGCTGCCCTCTTATCTACAATATCACCTGAACATGAGAACAGGCATTCACATTGCACTTTTGTAGCTGATGTTACAAGATATTTGCATGCTGGATGTGCTAAAGATTCATATGTCCCTTTGTGCTTAAACCACCATTCAAGAGGTCATATGGCCATGCTGATAATGAATTCTGCTTGATAGTGATGCAAAGCAGTATAGATAGATGCATGTTCATTTTCATCATTAAGTCAGATGCTACCATGAGGAGGTTGATTTTCTTTTTTTTGGTGATTTGGGTTCTGTAGTTTCCACATTACAGTGATACTCTTTTAACACTCTTGAATGCATGCTTTACACCTCATTCTTCTTAGATTTTGGAAGGCACTTCAGATTCTTAAACCTTGGATTGAGTGCTGTAGCAATCTCACATTGGTACCTTCTTTGTATTTTGTTAAATCTGCAGTTAAGTGTTCTATAAACAAACAACATGTGCTGGGTCATCGCCTGAGATTGCTATAACATGAAATAAATTTAAAGAATTTAGGTAAAACAGAGCAGGTGACATAGTTCTCACCCCAAGGAATTCAGTCACAAATGTAATGCATTTTTTTAAACAAACATCATTAGCATGGAAGCATGTCCTCTAGAATGGTGGCTGAAGTATGAAGGGGCATATGAATATTAAGCATCTCTGGAGTGTAAATGGTTTGCAGTGCCAGCTACAAAAGTGTCATACAAAAACCTGTTATTACTTCAGAAGACATAAATAAAAGAGCAGCATTATCTGATATAAATATAAACAAACTTGTATATCTTAGCAATTGGCTGAGCAAGATGTAGGACTGAGTGGACTTGTAGGCTCTAAAGCTTTACATTTTGTTTTTAGTGCAGTTCTGTAACAAAAAACATCTACATTTCTAAGTTGTACTTTCACAATAAAGAGATTGCTCTACACTATTAATATGAAGTGAACTGAAAAATATTTCTTTTGTTCATAAATAATATAAAGGGAGTACTGCATACTTCGTATTCTCTGTTGTAATTGAAATCAATATATTTGAAAATGGAGAAAAACATCTGGTTTTAATTTTCTTCCCCATTGCTATAGGAGACATGTACAAATACAGGAAACTGATTGTGGAAGGGGAAATACTGAAACTTTATTTGTTTGCACATTGGGTATTATCAAAATAAAATAATAAAAAAGAATAATATAATATTAAAACTTTTTGTGTAGTCTTATGTTATGTCACTTGTAACAATTTTCAGAAATGTCTAAATAGTTAAGGGTCTAATCAAGGATATAGGTTTTAACAGTGCTTGTTTTGTTAAAAAAAATGTTCTGGTACTAGGGTTCCAATGGTTTTGTCAAGCAAAAAAAAAAAAAAAAAATCAATCCCCCCAGAAAATAATAAAAAAAAATTTCAAACAGTGTGCCAGGGGAAAAAACAGCCCCTGGGAAAACTTGTTGAGCAAAAAAAACCCTATTCTAACTGTTATCTATTCTGTTTCACTTAAGGTGCCAGTGATGATGCTGTTAGTTGCTCAGTGATGCTGGAAATACTGAACACTCTTTCAAAGTCATCTGATCCCTTGCAACATGCTGTCATATTCCTTTTTAACGGTGCCGAAGAAAGCATTTTGCAGGTAGGATTAATTAGCATAAAACATGCATAATCAGAACCCTGAATTAATGATTGACAAAGTTAATGGCAAGTATAGATATGATTTGCATTTTACAAAACCTAAATCTCAATTACAGATGTTAATCTTTTCAGTTATCTGTGAGAAAAAGCTAATTGCTACTTAAAATTAAATTTATACTCAAATTTTGGGTGGTCACAATGTTACAGCTTTAATGACTGGGTTCCTTAATGTTGCAGGTCAGATGCAGCATTGTGTGTTGCTCAGAGTAAAGGACCGAGAATCTCAATTCTTGTTTTCTACTTCCAACTTGCACTTCTCTGCATTATACACACTTGTTTTCAGATGGGTGCTATACTTAATTCACAGACTTAATATTTATAAATCTTTTGATTTCCTATGATAGTAGGTATAGAAATGCAAATTGATTATTTTATTTGTATGCTGTAAAGCTCTTTTCATTACCCTGGGCAAGTCACAAATTGATGTTATAGCCATTCATTTCCTCCTTTCCATATGTATGGTAAGACTGTGTGGTTCATGCAACTGCAGTAATTCCTCATTTAACACAGTAGATACATTTCAGAAAATGATCGTGCTAAGTGAAAACATGTTATGTGGGGTCAATTTTCCCATTGAAAATAATGGAAAAGGTGGGGGTTGCGTTTCAAGCACACCTGTGCTCGCAGCTCCAGCCTGCACTTATTAGCAGGGTTATAGCAGGGAGGGGAGGTGTTTGGCTCTGGAGAAAAGAAGAAAAGGGCAGGGGAGGGGGCTTGCAGCCGGCGGCTGGGTTTCCCCAGCTGGCGGGTCACTGGCAGCTGCACGGGGCTTCCTCTTCCTCCTTACAAAACGGTGGAGGTTTGCCGCTCGCAGTGCAGTTCCCCGGTGATCCCCTCTGGCCAGATGCCTTGCGTCAGGCCAGAGGGAGTCACCGGGGAACGGTGCTGCGAGCAGCAACCCTCTGCCGCTTTGCAGGTAGGCCGGGGAAGCCTCACACAGCTGCTGGCCACTGGCCAGGCTAAGGGGAAATCATGTTGTTGCAGGGACATGGTCGTGTTGTTTGAAAAATGTTCCCTTAAAAAAAAAAACCCCGTGCTATTGCAAAAATGTGTTAAGCAGGCATGTGTTAAGTGAGGAATTACGGTATAACATTTAGTCAGTGAAAGTTAACAGACCTTGTAATTCTAAAGATTCATATACTGTACAGGCATGATTGTCACTTAGATTCAGGCCACTTTTACATCATTCTGGAAGTGAAAGTGATGTTAGTGCTCAGTTTACATTTACACTGCAAGTCTATCCGTACTAGTGTATTGATAGGGAAGTCTATGTTGTAATATATGGTTCTTCATTTATAATTTAGGAAGAACGATATGTTTAGTAAGCCATAGTAGGGAAAGTTTTATATTCCTGATAATAGTAGTTATTACTTAAATACATTTTGTTTTGTCATTATAACAAAAACAAACTATGCTCAACTAGATCTTAAACTTTCTACTTATGCTAAACTATTGTTTGTAGGCATTTTAGCTTGTAACCTCTTTGGGACAAAGACTGTGTGTCTGTGATTGTTCAGGGCCTGGCTGATTGGGCTCTATAGTATATAATACATATTAAATAATATTTGGATCGGACATGAAACAATGAGCATGAACATAAAAGTTGTTGAGAGGAACGTAATATCCCATTTAATCAGTTAGCTAGTTAAATGTATTGTTTAACCGGTTAACTGCTTAAATTGGGGCAGGTGGAGGGGCCACTCTAGCTCGATGGGCTGGAGCAGCACCCTGACACAGGTAGACGCTACTCTGACTGGGCTGGAGCAGCTGCTGTTACAGTTAACTGTCGGGGGCTGGAACTGGTAAGCATTACTTGGTAAAGGTGATGCTAACTGATTAACCATTCATATTCTTAGTGGTTCAGGGCATGAACAAAGATGAAACATCTTGTGGTGGTGTTATGGACATGACACCACTGTTACAGCTGGATGAATTCTCTTATGTTGATGGTTCCTCTTCTCTTGCCCTCAAGTACATTTCTGGCCTCACCTGCAGTGCACCTATGATCTTCCCCTGTCAAAATCTGAATTCCAGATGCTTCTGATGGAAAATTACCTCTAGGCTTTGTTTTAAAAATATTTGACCTATATCTTTTCTTCCTGTCAAGGCGAGTCATGGCTTCATTACACAACACCGCTGGGCCAAGTCGATTAAAGCATTTATCAACCTGGAGGCAGCAGGTGTAGGAGGGAAAGAGCTTGTATTTCAAACAGGTATGATCATGCATTAAGCTTCCCACTTGTATGTATGGGGTAGTTGTGTTTCATTTAGAACAAAAAATTAAACAAACAAAATATAAAACTTTATTATTAGAAACAAGCTTTTTAAATAACATTGAAACTGGCCCAGGAGGTCAATGAGAGGAAACTTCACACCATACAGAATCCCCATCTTATCCTTACTTTATGGATAATGAATTATTATATGGGTTTAATTACTCTAAGGCTATGGCACAAGCAGAGAGACAGACTCTTCTTGTAGACATAGATAGGTGTGCTGCTGTAGTACGTGTAGACACATCCTTATTGAGAATCTAAAGGAGCTTGGTCTTACAATTGACAGGTAACTGCTTTTGCTGTTATATATACCCTGGACTCCATTCCAGCTCATCTGATGAAGTGGGTTTTACCCATGAAAGCTCATGATATAGTTGTTAATCTGTAAGGTGCCACAGGACTGCTGCTTGTTCCTTCAAGTTAGGTATTTTTAATCATAGAGGCCATGGCTTTCAAACTCAACGTAATAAAGCTATGATCCTGATAAAACTCCTGTTTCTGTTGTGTTTCTGTCCACTTCGAATCTGGTTTACTGTCCTTACTCTCAGTCTTGTGCTGTTATACAGCAGCATATCTGAGATATTAATTAAGGAGCAGTATGAAACTTATTTAAGTGGTAAACTGTGGAAACACAGAATAATTTTTCCCCTTAACTAAACAGTTTTCCATTAAAGTCTGCTGTTATGAGTGAAGACCAATAATTAATTCAGAGACTAGCTAGATGTATTGAATATACTTAGTTTTTCTTTGAATATTTGTGTTGTTTTGAGATAGTTGAGTTTAGAACATGGGTGGTCAAAAGGGCCTCCATGGACCAGATCCAGCACACTAAGCGGGTTGATCTGGCCCTCGGAGGCCCTGCTGCTCCCCTGCCCCAGGCTGATCAGGGCCCTGGTGGTTGACTCTAAGTGCTGTGCGCCTGAGGGCAGGGAGCGAGAGACTTGGTGCTTCCCTTGCTCCCAGGCCAACTGAGGGCAGGGGCAAGCGTGTGAAGTCTCCTCCCACCCTGCCCCTGCCCTGCCCCTGCCCTGCAAGGAGTGTGCAGTGCATAGAAGCACTGTGCGCTTATTGCAGGATGGAAGCAGGGCAGGAGGAGACTTTGCGTGCTCCCCATCCCCAGACCAATCAGGGTCTGTGGGCAAGGAAGCACGGAAGTGTCCTAATCCCTCCCCTTCCTTCTGAGGTCCCGCTCCTTCCAGAGCCGCCCAGGGTCACTTCAAAAATTTCTGAAGTGGCCCCTGGTCAAAAATTATTGCCCACCCCTGGTTTAGAAACTACTTCTTCATATCAAGTAGATCTGCCTGCAAGATACACTTAACTAAGATGTTTCCCATGGAGCTTATATTTAAGCCCAGTGATGCCTCCTCTTATCAGCCTTCACTCTTTCAGTTTTGATCTTGTGTATGATTCTCCTGTTTCTGTAAAACCCTTACTCTCTATTGGCAGGGCCAGAAAATCCTTGGTTGGTACAAGCATATGTCTTTGCAGCCAAGCACCCCTTTGCTTCTGTGGTGGCACAGGAAGTGTTTCAGAGTGGAATTATTCCTGCAGAAACAGACTTCCGTATCTACAGGGACTTTGGGAATATTCCAGGTATGTTATCAGATGGTCTGTCAGTGGGGGGGCATTATTTAACCCTTATTTAGATTTATAACAAGGGGCCAGTCCTACAAATGTTTACTTATGTAACGGTTTTAGTGTTTGGGTTCTAGGCCATGAACTGATACTTGACTTGGTGTCTGTTTAAGTTTAGCAGGAGGGTGTTGTGTGTCTCCCCTAGGAAAATAACCGTTATTGTTTTTGGTGTCCCACACAGACTAGGTGTATATATTTAGGGTCCTCAGTGTCTTAATTTTTGGTCAACCCTGGTTGACTAGCATTCTAGTGCTAAAAGCCATAGCACGCTGAAAATTCTCCGAGACTCAAGATCATCTCATCTGAAGAAGTGGGTTTTTCCCACGAAGGCTCATGATACTATACATATATTTTTGTTAGTCTCTACAGTGCCACAGGACTGCTCATTGGCTTTTTACAAGTTGTTTGAAAATTCTCTTGACTTTTAAGTTGTAGATTTATATTCTGAATTACAGTTGATCTTAATTAAACCGAAAAGGTACCACAGTGTCAAAGCAGGTTTGAAAGTATAAAATGCTTTCCTCTATGAGAGCATGGGCCACAGTATCATGTTACAGGTGAGGTTAATACTGTGACGGGTCCCCCACTTTAAGATGCCACCTGATGTGCTGAGATACCACATGACCCTGCTTGTTCTGCCAGCATGGGTTCCTTTTTTACTGGTCTTGCTGAGCCAGGCTCTTAAGTGGAATGAGGAGTAACAGTTAATTCGAACTAAAGAGTTAGTTCGAATTAACGTTTAACTACCGCGTCTAGCCGCGGGCAGTTAGTTCGGACTAAGGGGGATTTAAAAATGACGGCGCCCGGGAACATGCAAATGAAGCCTAGGATATTTAAATCCTGGGCTTCATTTGCAACTCCGGTTTCCCTCATTTGCCTACCTAGCTCGAACTAACGAGCTAGTGTAGACATACCCTCAATGTGGAGGAACATATGCACAATTTCTTCCCTCCTCCCCTCCCTACTTCTGGTATTACTTGAACAAACTGGGGTATGTTATAAACAAGAAATAAGTTTATTAACTCCAAAAGATCCATTTAAAATTAATATAAGGGATAACAAACAGAACAAAACATATTATTAAGCAAATAAAACAAAACATGCAAACTAGCTTGATTCACTAATGACATTGGCTACAAACAGTAATTTCCCCCCTAAATGTTGTCACAGGCAGATTACAGAGCTTGCAGTTTGAAACCTCAAGTGGCATTACTGACAAACTGGACATCCGTCCAGCTTAGGCTCAACGGCCCTCTCTCTTCTCCCCCAAATTCAGTTCTTAGTTCCAGGTGTTTTTCAATCTCTTTTGGTAGGGAGGCAGAGAAGAACCATGGTGATGTCACTCTCCTGGTTTATATAGCTCTTCTATACGTATGCCGACCATACGTCCTGGATTTTCCGGTATAATCCCAAATTTGAATCTCCTGTCCCAGTGTCCCCATAAAGCTGTGAAATGACCCAGAAAGCCGTAGGGATCAAAATGCAGCTAGAAGCACCTGTGCACTGCCATTCCCCCGCCCCCACAAGATACTGGAACTAGTGAGAGGCTGCTTCCAGCGTTGGTGCTGTGCACGGCTCCTGAATAGTAGGGAGCGTGTGTGGTGGTGACGCCACCAGAGGAGGCTGGGGCCGGAGCTCTGTGGCCAGGGCTGGGGCAGAGAGACGGGCCAGAGCTCTCTATCTGCTGCTGGGGCTGGAGCGCTGCATTTCAGTGCATGCTCCAGCCCAGCGTAGCCTGGTGACTCTTTGCCACAGACTGGGGGCCCCTGGCCGGAGTCCCTGATATGGCTGGAAAGCGTCTGCCTCTGCTCAGCCCTTCCCTCGCAGGAGGGTGGACCCAGCAGTGAAGCCAGCCCAGGCTTGGGCCTCTCCCTCGGGGCAGGGCTGAGGGGCCCAGGAGTTCAAGTGGGGGGCTGGGCTAGGCGGCCGCACCGTGAGAGTGGCAGTGCATAGGGAGCGGCCAAGGCCTGCAGTGCCTTCAACCTGCTGCGCTTCCTGCAGTGGTCGCTGAACACGGTGAGCGGTGCGGGGTTCCCAGGGGCGTGGGGCGGAGCAGGGGAGGGGCTCTGCATGGTGGGGTAGTCACTGTGCTGCATTCACAGCATGACTGAGGGGCAGGAAGAACAACCGCAGGTGGAGCAGGTGACTGTGTGTGTTCTTCAGGGCCTGGCCTGACACACCTTACACCTTATTTTCTGTAACCACTTTGAACCTTTTCATAACTAAGCAACTAATGGTTTTAGACCCCTTACAGCATGAACTTTTAGCACAGGTCTGTGATGCAGAGCAGAAGGGGATCAGGGGGGCCTGTATGTACCAGGGCTCATAGTAAAATGTGTGTCCTGTATACCCCCGGTGAGATGCTGCGGCTGCAGCAGCTGCATGCCCTTTGGTGCTGCTGGCTCAAAGACCAGGAGCTGAGTCTGTGTGAGCCCATCCTGGCCCTACTGAAACTCAGGCCAGTGGCCAGATTCTGGGAGTGCTTCCTGCAGCCGAGCAGCTTCTGGTGGCAGAAGATCAGGTTTTCCCAAAGGTTTCCCTCCAGTTCCCCAACCCTACTGAGGGGTTCCTATCCTGGGGCAGATAGGCCCAGAGGGATCCATTGGTCCTGTCTTGCTAGGGGAGTCTCCTCTCTGGAGGTGTTTCCCTAACTCTTTGCTCAGGGATGTTGTGAAGGCCAAGACTGCAACAGAGTTTAAAAAAGAACTACAGGTTGGACCTCACTGGTTGAGCACCCTCGGGACCTGACTGGTATCAGACAAAGGGATTTGCCAGAAATGGGAAGGTCCCTCCCCTCATGGCCCATGCTGCCACCAGGCTAGGGCTCCAGCTTGCCCCTCTTGCTGCCGCCCCAGCCCCCCAGGGCTCTCTAGATGCTGCTGTCCCTACTGCTGCCGGGGCCGGAGCACCACGGCCACAGCTGCACAACCAGTGCAGAGCTCCACAGCTGCCTTGCTCCATGTCTGGGGCCAGAGCTCCGTGGCTAGGGCTAGGTCAGAGGGCTGGGCCAGAGTTCCACAGCGGGAGCTCCCTGACTGCCTCTGTTGCTGGAGCTCAGGGGATGGGGCCAGAGCTCCCTGGCTGCCACTAGGGTCAGAGCTCCTTGGCTGCTGGGAGCTCTGCTGGAGCCAGAACTCCCTGCCATGTTGTCTGTCCTTCCCTCCTCCCACACACACTGGGCTCCCAGCTAAGTCACTGGTGCCCCCTGTAGCGCTCCTCCCCGACTCCAGACCTTCCGCTTCCTGGGCTCTGTTGTCCAGGAACAGCCATGTTCCATGCTGGACCATGGATGTTGCCGGAGCAGGGAGTCCCAGTTAAGGGAGGTACACCTGTAGATGAATTCATGAAGGATAGGTCCATAAATAGCTATTAGTGGGAGCATCCTCTGCCCAGCCCTTCCCTCCTCTCCTGCGGGCTCAGGGCAGCAGGCGCTGGCCACCCACCCGGTACGGCATTCTAGCAGAACCGTGTTGAGTTCTCCCACTCGAGGCTGGTATGGAGGGGAGGAGGCAGCCAGGCCAAGCAGCACTAATTGTCACTCTCCATTTGGTGAATGATTAACAGGCTGCGGTGCATCAGCAGCCAAGGAGGAGGGGAAAAACCTGCCACAAGGTGGGGTAGGTGGGTGTCCCTCCTGCCCGCTTCAAGCATCTGCAGCATCAGGAGCTTGGTCTCCGCCCCAGGTGGGTGGAGCCTAAGGGGTCAAGGGTCATAACTAACATTTGATTGATGATAGGGCCCTTATATCATGTGTCCCCATTTTTGGTTCAGAAAATATGGTCACCGTATCTATAAGGCAGGAACCTTTTGTCTTCCAGTGGAAAAACACTGGTGTTCCAAAAGAGAGAGAGAGAGGTCCAGTATCAAGTGGCTTAGACCAGGGGTGTCCAAACTTTTTTCCAAGAGGGCCAGATTTGATGAAGTGAACATGCGTGAGGGCCGACCATTTTGCCTGACATTCTTTGAACCATTCAAATTAAATGCAAATTAACTATTTTATGCAAAGTTTATTGCAAACAACATACTTTTCATTTCATCACATGGATGACAAATCTAAACAGGTGTTAAATCACTCTGCCTTTCATATCTGAAGGCCAGATGAAAAAAAAATCCAGGAAGCTGAAATATATGTCAGGAACATTGTAAAGTACATTACATATTACTGGTAATAAAGGTTGTCTGTCAACTTTTAAGTTCAAAAAATATGAACAGGAACATAACACCAAGTATACATGTTGTGTCCAAATATATTTATAACTGATTTAGACCAACTGACATTAACTGAGATTTTACAATGTATTCATCTCAATACATATGGATTCGTTGGGGGCCATAAAAGATAGATATTGCCAAATTACCTGTGGGGCCATATTAAACCGGAACACGGGCCGCAATTGGCCCGTGGGCCGGACTTTGGACATGCCTGGCTTAGACCCATGTCTCTGCAGAGCTGTGGCAGCCATTACTATCAGGCAGTTTGGAGCCTTCACAGGAAGACTAAGCTCTTTCATAGTCCATTGTCTTAGCTAATGGGCAGTCAGCCCTATCTGGCTTTTTCATTGTTGTACCTGAAGGGCAATTGTGTGCAACACCCAAAGTTAGCACATTTCAAATACACACACGGTCAGTATTTCTAATTTCAGATACAGAAATAATTCAGGTGTACAAATTGGATAATTACATTCAGTAAATCGTAACCTTTTCACTGATATCTCACGTGAAGTATATCTGAGTTTTGTCATATTCATATCATAAGAATATTAAGTGTAATGTCACACATCACCACACATATATAGGTTATATCAAGTTGCTACTGTTGTCACCTTGCAATCCAGGTACATGAGCATTAGAAAATTGCTCTTTTCTGGCGTATGAATTGGCAGTGGCAGTTTTGCTGCCAGTGATAATAGAATCAAAGGGTGCCTGTTGGAGAAAGATAGTCTAGGTGGGCAACCAGAGGAGGAAAATTCTTATTTAAAAATCAGGAAAATCTCTTTGAAATCAAATATGTATATAATAGCATAGTTACATTTAAAACATTTTAATGTAAGTGGGGAAAAATCCCCACCTGCAATTAAGAATTAGAACAAAAATTATATATGTAAAGAATAGATAGGGAAAATGAAACATTGCTTTTAGGTATTTAACTGTTACGGCTGCACTATTGCTACTTTCATTGCAGCAGTCACACACCAGGTGGTCAAGAATAGAGACTTTAGAATCCTTATCTTAGAATTCACACCAGTTCCTTTTTCCTAACTACTTAAATGATGGATGGTTTCATTGGAGAAGACATGGAGCACAAAATGACATTTCAGTTGGCAGAAATGCTAAAGGAAAATAGATTCCTATAGGAGGAGGAGGATTTAAGGTATTTTAATATGTTTAGCTACGAATGCACATTAAGGTGTCTTGTTCTCTAGAAAAGTTGTTTTTCCAGAGTGACACTTAAGGACATGGCTAAAGCAAAGTATTTTACTGCATGCTCTGAACTGTTTTAAAGCACATTTCTGATCTCAAAATTGATTGCATAAAATGAATACTGTAATTTCTGATCTGGCTAATCTGGGTCCATGTGTGTTTGGAAACATCTTTGCTACATTAGATGGAAAATTAGTTTTTATTGCCTTCTGTTAGCCACGCAGAGCGAAAACAGCTGAGTTTTTAAGAGATGGATTCTATTCCTTCTTGTGCACCAGCAGAATTTTTGTTTTGATCAGATACACGGATACAAAATTAGCAACAGCACTAGGAGTATGTAGGTATTACTGTGAGCATACAAACTGAATTGCACAGGGGACATTGGAGGCATCATTTGGCTTGTAGAACCTTTACTAGTGGTGATTCACAAGAAGGAAAGAATTCAGCTTGAGGTTGGAGCCCAGGTAGTTATTGCAAAAATATTTTGTTACCTGTAAACTGGCCATAGAGAGTTATTAAGCAGCGGTAATCATGCAATTTTAGGATTACATTATCTAGGTGATTTTCTGTGTAGGACCACACTGAATCTTTAGTGATGGTGCTAAGAAAGCACAAAATATAGAATTTGGCTATTGGCTGGTAAGGGTGACACTCTACTGCTTCAGGCAGACAGCCAATCACCAAATAAACTATGGAAAGTGATAGGGGGCTTGTGCTGCCCTTGGAGGCTTGACATTAAGCCTCAGAAGAGAATCGGGTGATCAGGAATATTGGCATAGGCATGACTTTCTAGACTAGTAGAGGGAAGCATGTACAAACACCCAGCATGGCAGTAAAATACAGAAGGGCCAAATATTTTCATATGCCTGTAATTAAATATGTCCTTACTCTGTTTTAAAATTGGTACTTAAGTAGTCTTACTGCATGTGGGAAGTTGTTCAAGTTATGGAAGTCAAAAATTATTGTTGGATAACATTGGTAGACCAAAACTGTTTTTGTTTTGTAAAATGTTCTGAATCAAGTGTTTGATTACGTTTAGGTAACTTTAATCATAGTTTTTTTCTATATTCATAGGAATAGACTTGGCTTTCATTGAAAATGGCTACATTTACCATACAAAATATGACACACCAGACAGAATCTTATCCGATTCAATTCAGAGAGCAGGTTGGTATTCAGATGTCCATCCAAAATGTTATAAAGAATATGGCTAAATGGAAGTTTCTTCCTTTTTCCATTAACCCTTATTGTAGCCCCCATACCTTGGATATTTCTTAATGATTAGTGATGCATAATCTACACGCTGTGCCCATGAAAGCTCATGATACCATCTAATTTTGTTGTTAGTTTCTAAGGTGCTGCAGGACTACTCACTGTTTTTTAAGTTATTACACTAGTGATGTAATTGACTAATTGACTACCCAATAAAACTAGTCATATCTGGTAGTTGAGTCACTACTAATCGCTTCCCCCAACAGCAAAGGGGGAGTTGGCTTAAAAGCTGGTTTCCCCCAGCACTGTCTCAGCACGGGAGGCAGAGGTGCAGTGGTCTGAACCTGGTGCGAGCAGGGACTGCTTGATTCCCTGCTTGCCCCGGGTTCCCTGCTGTGCCTCTGCCTTTTAAAAGTAGTAAGAGCTGTGGGTGGCTCTTACTACATTTAAAAGGCAGAGATGCATCCGGGATAGCAAGCCCGCCCCCCTTATTGACTAATGGAGTAGTTGATAGAAATTCCATCAACTGCTCAATTAGCTGATTAATTGAAATCTAATATCCCTAATCTACATATTGGCAATCCCCAAAAGAAATCAAACTTCTCAAAATTCAATGACTCATGATTTGTAATGCGCTATGGAGCCTCTTTCAGATTTAAATCTGGCCAGGTCAGTGGTGATCAATTTCATCACCTTCTGAGGGCTGTTCAAAGAGATATCTCTAGCCATTTTTGTGGGCAAATACCCATAATACCTTGCATCCATATTTAATATTCTTGGCAGGGTTATATGAATGGTATGGAGACTGACCTGTCTCTAGAAGTCGTCCTTCCTGAATCAGGGCAGAACCAAAATGGCAGGAAAGTCTGGGCAATTTTGGCCCATATTTTATTATTTCTGTGAATAAAGAGGCAAATTTACTTTCCAGCTATGTCAACATTTCACCTTTTTATATACTGAATTTACTCTTAAGAGACTCTATAAAAAGTCTTAATAGGTTTTTGAAAAACTACAACACCCAAAAGTATGTGTTAGCTACCAAACAACATTAGTGTCTTCCTTTTACTGGCAGAATTAAATCATTTTTACTCTTTCCGGGGTTGTTTCTTGATCTTTTTATAGGCACTGAAGCAACAGTTGTCCTCTTGCAGTCCTGAACAAATTATATAGCTAATATTCAGTTTTAGTTGAAGGAATCGGGTCAGCAGCAGAGTTCTGTGAATTACTTTCATGGAGATCAGTTTTAAATGTTTAAAGTAATACAGTTGCAAGTGCCCAAGTATACTTCTGTTTTTTTTCCTTTGTCCCTCTTGTAAAGTTGAGGCTACTTGTTTTGACAGTTTGTTACAGCAATAGCATTTCAGTGCTTAGAGCTTGTATCCCAAGGATTTTTATGTGAAGAGTAGCTATGTGGATTTAGAAGAATACTATGCATTGTGTGTGCTCAAATACAAAATTTCAGATAAAAGAGCTTAAATACATTTATAACATGATCTAGAAGAATAATTTTATATTTTTAATTAGCTGTATATAGAACTATGCATTTGTCTTTCCTATTTTCATATTATATATATATATATATTGTCTCTTTTCCCCTTTAACAGGTGACAATATTTTAGGAATGCTAAAATACTTAGCAACATCAGATAAGTTGGCCAAATCGTTTGACTATCGGCATGGAAATGTGGTCTTCTTTGATGTGTTTGGTCTGTTTGTTCTGGTCTACCCTGCTCGTGTTGGCACAATCATGAACTATATAATAACTGCAGTTACTTTCCTTTATGTAGGAAAAAAAATATTACAGCCCAGAAACAGGGGTAAGTCCAATTAAGAATACTTTGATTTTTTTTCTGAAGAGAAAGAACTTGATAAGTTTTTTTTTTTTTAAATAGGAACAAATATGATAGGAAATTATCAGCACATTATATGATTAGTTGCATAGAGGAACTTTAAAATGAATATTGGGTACACAATGGCTTATGTCATTTGCTTTTGAACTCTTTGTATTAAGTGACTGAAGCATAAAATGACTACAGGTTGGATCACTGTGGTCCGGCACCCTTGAGTCTCCCCCTTCCCCCCCCCCCCCAACTGCCCCACAACCCAACTGAGCCTTACGTCAGGCTCCCCCAGGCAGCCCAGATGGGCATCCAACCCCCCTTCCACAGCCTTGCTGAGCTGCGCACTGGCTTTCCAGCCCAGCTGAGCCGACACCCAGCTGGGGCTCCCACCCCCTGCATTGTGCCTGGCTCCCACCCCTTGCAGCATGCAGGCATTCTCTGATCCTGGAACATCCGTGGTCCAACTGGACTATGGATGTTGCCAGACCAGAGAGTTCCTCCGGTTTGTAGAGGTGCAATGTGTACATTTGATAAAGATTGCAACCATTAAATTGATGCTGTCCTTTACTTCTGTTTGTTTATTTGGGCAAATGATGATATGCCCAAAATCAAAATTGCTTTGTAGCACAGCTTTTCATGAGAATTTTAATGTTTTTTTTTTTAAAGTTAAAAACAACCATCTGAAATTATTTCAAAGTTACTCAATGACAGTTTTAGTAACATGGACAGAATCTTTTTCTGAAAAAGAAGAGTATCTTTTACATACAAACTTGTCAGTATACAGCATAGCAGCAAATAATAAAAGAGACTTTAAAAGGAAAAATGTACTTTGTCTACGTAGTTTAAATAGACTCATAGACTTTAAGATCGATAGGGCCCATCATGATCATCTAGTCTGACTTCTTGTATGTTTCAGGACACAGAACCTTACCTACTCCTGAAGTAGATCCCTAACCTCTGGCTGAATTACTTAGTCTCAAATCCTGTCTTAAGGACTTCAAGTTACAGAGAATCCACTATTTACAGTAGTTTAAACCTGCAAGTTACCCCTGGCAAATGCTGCACCAGAAAATGAAAACCCCCAAAGTCTCAGACAAATTGACCTGGGAAGAAAATTTCTTCCCAATCCCAAATGCCCTACGATTAAATTTCTCTTTTAATTATTGGGAGGGGAGCAAGAGGACAGAACTAATCATTATAACTTAACCAAACCAAAATCAAGGAAACGTCCACCTTTCTGTGGGAAAACATAACTAGAATCCTTAAACAAAATCTTTCCTCAGCTATCTCTCAGGAGAAATGCCCTGAACAAATCACTAATTCAATAAGAATCTTATATGACAAGGACATGGGCTGGATGGCTTAGGCCTAGATACAATTAAAAGGAATCTTCACCAGTAGACCCTTAAGCCTACACTGCAACTTACTTAATTGTGTTAATGGTCAGGGTGATCATTCCTGTAATTTTAGTCCCAGTATAGCACCTTAACTGCATGATGTATCTAATAAAATGGTCCATTGTATGTGGGTTAACTGTTTTTTCTCTCTTCCTTAGCTATTAACTATTTGAAGGAGCTCTCCATTGCATTTGGCTTCACACTGTTAAGTTGGCTCTCCACAGTAGTAATTGTCCTTATTGTGGCAGTGTTCATCTCTCTCATTGGGCAGTCTCTTTCTTGGTACAACCACTTCTATGTCTCTGTTTTCTTGTATGGAACTGCAGCTGTGGCTAACCTAATCTTTGTGCACACATTAGCCAAAAAGTTCTACTATAAGGTAAGTGCTGATTCTTTGCAGATTACTACTTGGAGTAGAACAAATATATCATGTGATGATGGGCATGGATTTAACCATCTGAACTTTGATTCAATATTGACTTATTGAAAGCTCGTCAGTTCAATTGTTTCATAAACTGCATGAATATTTGTGTCTCTTTCAAACATATATTTAAAGGGCATCTCTTGGGAGTGTTAAGTTCAGTATTTTAAGCATATTATTACACTGGATCACTCCCAAGACCCATCTAAACTAAAATATAGTGATTTATACCAGATGCTTCAGAAGAAAGGGCTAATAGTAGGCTAATCTAAAATAATTTCTCTATATAAGGTCTCATCCTAGTCTCTAGTAGTTAAATTGGTTTAACCCTGAAGCATGAGGTTTCAACATTCTTGTTGACATAAATTATGATAACTGTATATTCTTTATGTAGTTATTCAGTCATTCTTTGAATTTTGTTAAGTTATTGGCTTGTGACAATGAGTTCCACAGCTTAATCACATACAGTATGGAAAAGTGGTTTTGAATGTCCACATTTTAGGTTCTATTAAATGGCCCCTTAGTCTTGTGTTATGCGTCAGGGAGAACAGAAGTGTCCAATCTGCCTTCTCCATGCTATTCGTTATTTTATATACTTTTATAATGTGCCCTCTTATTTGTCTCCTTTTTCACGTACCAATCAGTCTTTTCAGTCTCTTTATATGAATTTTTCCTTGGCTTTGATCATTATCTTGTTGTTCCTCTAATACTGCACTTTTCATTTTTAGTACTGCACACAGTATGCTAGGTGAGGTCATACCATTGATTTCTATAATGGCACTATAATTTCCATATTACTCATCCCATTCCTTATTCATCTTAATTTCTTGTTTGCTTCTTTGACCACAGCTGCACATTGAGTAGGTGTTTTTATTGACCTTTCTACAGTGATGTCCAGGTATATTGAGATTAATATAGTTAATTAAAAACCCTGTAAGATGTATCAGTAGTTTACATTTCCCCCTCTAATGAGCATTGTTTTGCATTATTGATATTGAATTTAATTTGCCATCACGTTGCTGTGACATCCCAGGATGCAATCCAGACACTGAAGGGTTGTGTCAGCTTTGCTCTGCAACTGGGAATACCTCCTAGTTCTTTACTACTGTAACTACCAAATTAAGCCCCTTAAAGAGCCAAACAGCATGTAGGTCACACCCTGAGCATCTGCTGACAGACTACAGCTATACACATGCTTCAGTCACATTCTGGTTTCAATCCGCCTTGGATACCACTTGCAGCCCCAATTTTTCCCTCAAAATGTGTGTGTTCAGTGTCCAACCCTCTTCTGGACAGCTCAGCTATTTTAGTCCGTTGTCCTTTTAAGGGATCAATATCCAACAGGCCTGCTACTTTACATAGGAGTTTGATCACAACAGTGGATTAGTTTTGGCTAAAGAATAAAGCAGGTTTATTTAACTACAAGGAGATAGGTTTTAAGAGAGTACAAATATAAGACATTAAAATCAGAAATGATTACAAAAGAAATAAAGATAAAACATTTTCTAATACTAAAACTTAACAAACTAGATTTGGTGAATATGAAATCTGTTAATGTATATTTTCAGTAACATTGTTAAAATTATACCCCATCTTGCCTCTGGACAGTGGTGCTTCCTTTGAAAATAAAATACCACCATTCATTTAGACAATATAAAATACTATTTAAAAGGCTTTATTGTAATTGTATATGCAGTAATTTCACTGAGTATGCTGGAAGAGGCATAGTTAATCTGCTGATGAAACTGTAACGCAGAATCTTGTGAAATGTGATATCATGTGGTTACAAACAAACCATTTGCTATATGTGAAAATAAAAAACAATCTAGAACATGTTGTTTTCTTTTCCTTTAATTTTCTTTCTTCCCTCCAACTCCCAAACTAATCTCTTTTCAAAGTATGTTTTGAATCTGCTCTGATGTTACTCAATTAGATACTACTCCATAAGAGAAAAGAAATTGATGTAGCAATATTTATAAAATGATAGCTGTTGACCTAACAAAACATTAGCTTTGTATCAGAAATTTGCATATGTTGCCTTAGAGGCCAGATGTACTGAGCAGGTTATTTCTGTATGTTTGGTCTTTTTTTTTTCCTTACAGAATAAAAATGAACAGTACCTGGGGGAGATATTCTTTGATGTTGCACTCCTTGCTTGGTCTATTGTATTGGTTCTAATCACTCAGCTAGGCCTTTGCTCAGCATTCATCTGTGCAATATGGGTAGCATTTCCTTTACTCACAAAGCTATCGATCCATAGGGAGTTCAAACAAAAAGGTAAAGTTGTATTTTATTATTTGACAACCCAGAGTTCAGTTATATGTCAGGGCATGTTTACAGTGAGCTTGAACTAAACTAAAGAGAATTCTCATGAATGTGGTGTGGTTATTTTATTTTTAAAATACCCTCTTTGATCTCTTAATTATTCTAACTTAAGAACACCTTTAGCATTTTTGTTAGAAATAATTATAATCTTGACATAAAGGCAACTTTTAAGAATAGAGCAGATACATAGGAGTGGCTTGAGTCATCTATATAATTAGAGCACTACATAGATACAAAATTTGTATCTGCCTCTAATCCATGGTCCACAAAAATGGTCCATGGATACCTGCGTCTGCAGATGCACATATCCACAGATACAAACTGGATATCCATGGATTTGCAGGCTCTCTATATAAGATTCTAGCAGTGTCACCTTCAAGTCTAGAATCCCTGAATCGGTATGGGGTGATGGAAGCAGCAATAAGCTTGTCTCTTTTTTCAGAATATCAGCAGGTTCAATGATCACTAGAGTTTGCGGTCTGTTACTCTCCCCCTTTTAAGGTCTTAGATATTTTGACTTTACAAATTTCACCCATGTGGTGTAAAGCTACATATCTATGCCATACAAAGAATCCTAGACCATTGTGATTATCAGAGGTAACTCACCTGTCACCACCCTTTCTTTTCAGCTAATTTGCATGTAACAGTTTAATTAGCCATTTGAGGGAAGTTGCACAGAGGTGGATGATTTGGCCCAAATGCCACACTCTTGTGAGAGAGTCTATATCAGTATAGACTCAGTGGGGCAAAGTCTCAGTGAGACAAAAAGTCTATTTATAATTTTTCACAATATA
The DNA here is from genome assembly GCF_052426305.1 of Pelodiscus sinensis. Lineage (NCBI taxonomy): Eukaryota > Metazoa > Chordata > Testudines > Trionychidae > Pelodiscus > Pelodiscus sinensis. The sequence goes on from NC_143057.1 coordinate 29,430,083, forward strand.
AGTATTATGTGGCTTGCATTGGCAGGGTCTGTATCAAATGGAACCTTCTGTCCTTTTAGATCAGGGTAGGGAACCTTTTTTGGGTTGGGGGCTGCTGACCCACACCAAGGGAGAAACATTCCCGCCCCCCCCCCCCCCCCCCCCACTGATGTGGCCCCTAACTGAGAAGGTGAAAGTCACTTTCCACATTCCCCTCACACACCCAAGCCTTGCAGGGTGGGGCATAGGCTAGTAGATTTTGTGTGCTCCAGCCCTAGGGTGGGGGGGGACCACTGAGCCTCTGGGCAGGATCCAGGCAAGCCAGGGGACACATCTGGCCTTGGGACTAAGGTTTTCCACCCCATTGTAGATGAACCTCACCCTTGGAAATAGCTTGTATTTGTGTTTGATATTGTATATAGTTACTAATTAAAACAGAAAGTTCTGTATCTTACAGGCTGAAGAATATCATATTTTTTTATTTTCCCCTCTCATGTAGGTGCCACAATAAGATTTATCATGATTTACATGCTGGGTATGTTTATCCCGTACCTGTATATAATGTACCTCACCTGGACAATATTTGAAATATTCATTCCCATCATGGGTCGAAGTGGCACAGAAATTCCACCGGATGTAGTGCTGGCAGCCTTTATCGTTGGCAGTACTGTAATTCTGTCATCTTATTTTGTAAGGAGATGTTTTTAAACCTTATAATCTATATATTGAGCTACTTTTTAAAGGAATACTTTATATTAATGTTTTATTTGTAGGCAAAAAATCTAGCTATCACAAGAGACTGCATAAAACAAATTAAATCAATGCATTAAAATGAAACTAGATTCTTTAGAACAGTGCTTCCCACAGTTCCACTTGGCTGCAAACGGCAAAACAGCCTTGTGGCTCCTACTGGCTCTGTGGCCGCTGTGCCGATAAATAAACAAATGGACACAGCCAGTTAACAGGTTTTGCAGACCACTTTGAGAAGCACTGCTTTAGAGCTACTATTTGTGGATAGAAAGACAAATTCTACCTTCAAATAGCATATGTTCCTCTCAGTAAAGTTGGTTGGAGTTAGGGATGTGACTGTTTAATTGGTTAACTTGCCAGTTAAGGATGTTAAAATGCTAAAATGTGGTTAATTGACTAATTGATGGAATTTCCATCGACTAGTCGATAGGCACTTCCGCGGAAGAATCCCGCGGCACCTGGGACTCCTCAGCTCATCCTGGGTTCTGGGGAAATGCCTCGGGGAGCCCGGGGTCAGCTGGGAGTCCCCAGCTGACCTTGGGCTCCATGGTAGTTGCCTCTTTGAAATCTTCAGATCAGCTGTGCAGCGGCTGCCGTGGGGTTTCAGAGTGGGGAAGTGCCCCATAGAACCCGGGGTCAGCTGATCCTGGGTTCCAGGGAAATGTTGCGGGGAGCCCACAATCAGCTGGGGAGTGTGCAGCTGACCCTGGTCTCCAGGTGGCTGCCCATTTGAATCGCGCAGACGTGGCATTTTAAAGGGGCAGCCCGCTGCACAGCCAATCTGCGGATCAGCTGTGCAGCGGCCACCCTGGGATTTCAAAGTGGCAGCACCACTACCCCCCTTTGCTACCTCTGCAGATGCTTATCGGATAGTCAACTAGTCTCTAACATCCTCAGTGTATGTGTGTGGAACAGCTCCCTGCTTGCTGCAGGCAGGGTGCTGCTCCAGCCCTGTGGGAGGCTCGCCACAGACAGGGACTGCTCCCGCCAGGCTACAGCAGCTCCTGCCTGTGGCAGACCCAGGAGGCCAAGAGAGCCCCAGCCTGTGGGGTGTGCTGGGCTACTGCTAGCAGGGGATGCTCCAGCCTGGCCATTGCAGTCCCTGCCTGTGGTGGGGGGACTGCAGGCGGGAAAGGAGGGCTGCTTCAGCCAAACCGGGGGCCACTCCAGCTAGGCTGCAGCAGCTGTTCCCCACCCCCATCTTCCCTCCTCTTTAATTGGTTAACCAGCTAAACAACACATTTAACCGGTGAGCCAATTAAACAGGATTTTACATCCCTAATTGGAGTGGTACACGTTACAGGATTGAATTTTTGCTTAATATCTGATTAGAGTGTTGAAGAGATACATGATATGAAATGAGATGCTGATGGGGAATCTTAGTGGCTTTCCCTTTTTGGTGAAGGAGTCCCTGAAAGGACCAACAAAATACTTACCAGAAAATGTATTGAAATAACCTGCTGTGTATGAAGAATGGGATCCATCCAATTGTAGACTTCCTTTCCAGTACTCAGGATGCTTGTTTTGCATTCATGATGAGATTAAACTGAATCATTGTCCAGGAGAGAGTTTAAATGCAGTAAACAATATATTGTTAGTTGAAGAAACCTATTTAGACTGAACACAAGAATATATCTGCTGTAGGATGGAGGTATAGAGATGTGTGCAAGGGAAGAGTATACTCAATTGAAAAAGATATTTGACTTTCTTGAGGTATTTTAATACTGGAGGATGTAAGTATAATTTAGGAAGAATGTGGCATTAAGAATAAATTTACCTGGACTATATATAAACAACTTCATGTTTTAGCACTGGTTTTAACATTGTATCTTCACATAGTTCTCTAATTACCAATAATCAGGTACCAGCTGTTTGCTAATGAATTTTTTAAAAACAGTTTGTGATTTCTTAAAACTCTAAAAAGTCTGCATATAAATCTAACATACTAGTTATTTAAGATTGCAAGTGACATTAAGAAGTCTTGTATCAAATTAAATAGTTCTTGTGAAGATAATCATATTTTTAAATGCCCTCTGTTCCATAAGTTAGATATTTAGAAATACATTAACGTTATCTTTTTGTTAGTGCTGTATTTTCATAACTAGTGTCTCATATTTTTATTCTCCAGCTTAATTTTATCTATCTTGCCAAAAGTACAAAGAAGACAATAATAGCTTTAACTACAGTGTTTGGAGTGACACTAATTCTTGTTTGTAGTGGAGTGTTCTTCCCATACAGTTCTGATTCAGCTAATCCAAAGCCTAAGCGAATCTTTCTCCAGGTAAGAAAGCCTAAAGTAATCTATAGTCTACATCTTTTTCTTTTTCTTTTTTTTCAGGGATGGTACTCTGTCCAACCTTCCTTTCCCCCTGAAAAAGAAAGGCATTTTGCCCTTGGATACAGGGAAGCTCATAAAAGGATTGTTAATTTCCAGGCAGTTACAATAATCTCAGCCAGCTTTTTTTTGCTCATGACAGGCTATACACTTCCTTCAAGAACAACAAGAAGTCCTGTGGCACCTTATAGAGTAACAGATTTATTGGAGCATAAGCTTTCGTGATAAATCTGTTAGTCTGTAAGGTACCACAGGACTTCTTGCTGTTCTTGCAGATTCAGACTAACACGGCTACCCCTCTGATACTTGACACTTCCTTCAGTTACACCAAGAATGAATTTGGTTCAATAAACATGTTTAAATACTTACACATATTTGTTCTAACAAACAGTAGTCTTAGAAGTAGCATGCAGGAAGCTAGGCAGACTCTGTCTCTTGATCTCTGTTGAGTGATCCATCTACTTCCTCTGGAGTTTGGCTTAGCTGCACTCTGTATATACTGATTTTGCTGAAGTACTATGGTTAACTTGAAAGAATAGTGAGTGAGACTTTTGCAGAGAAATGATTTGTCTTCCCCGGTTACTTTTTGAGTGCCTACCTATATATGCGCAAAGAGTGAGTGGAATGGCAAGTGTAGCTTTGCAGTAAAGTCTTGCCAGGCTTTGGAACAACACAAAGGGTAAAAAGAAGACTTGTATAAAATAAAGGCAAATGGTCTAGTTGCCGGGCATTATGTACTGGAATTTCCTTCTCAGTAGATTAGTGGACAGTGGCAGGAATTTGTAAACTGGGATCACTGATTTTGCTCCCTACAGCTTGTTCTTTGAATGACGTCTCCCCCACATGTGGGACACCTAGTGCCTGAGTCCAGAATTTCTTGAAAGCAGTGTCCATTAGCCCTCATGTGCCATAGTTGTCATGCTACCAACCAATGATCTAAAGCAGGGGCGGGGGAGATTCCACCTGCCAAGCCACAGGATCTAGTCTGCAGGCTGCCCTGCTGGGACACCCATGCTGCTTTAAGTGATTGGCTACTTCCTATGGTCTGCTTGGGCTTCTGGCCAGTAGGAGCTGAGAGATTTTGCTGAGGTGCGGGGGCAGCATGCAAAGCCTCCCCTTCCTCTTCCCTCTCCCCTCCTGTGCCTGGAACAGAGGGCCACATAGAGCAGCCAACCTCTTTTTGAGCAGCCTGGGACTTCAGTAGGCACCACAGCTCCTTGCACCAGGTCACCATCCAAATCCTCTGCACCCCCCTTTCCCTTCTCTCCCAGATCACAACTCTCTCTTAGACCTTGTATCTCCTCCTATGCCCCTTCCCCAGTCCAGAGTCCTCTCCTGCACCCATACCCCTTGCTCCTCAAGCCTCTCCTTCATCCAGACTCCCTCTCAGACCCCACACCGTCTCCGGTATCCCAGCCTCCTACCCTGAGCTCCCTTCTGCACCAAACCTCCATCCCAGACACTGCATGCCTTCCATAGAAAAGTACAGCCCTCCACAACTTACCAGCATCTTTTTGTGGCCTCCCATCAAAAATTATTGCCCACCTCTAATGTAAAGGGAGGCTCATGCCTCTCCAGTTCCATTTGACCTCTGTGTGGTCTCAAGTCAAAATGTTCAGTGTCCTCAGCATCTTTTTTACTGTATCATTACTGTAAGAATTGTACATAGCTAGGCTTTTTAGTAGTTTTTACTGTATTGTGTAGCATAAATAGTGATCTTTTCTCCCTGCTGAGGACTTTTCCCCTGAGAAAAGTGAGATTATACCCAGAGTCCTGCAGTTCAAAAACAGTTTTTCCTGCACTTGTTCTTTTTCTGAGAGAGGCTAATATCAACGCTGCTTCCACTTCCTGGCTGATGTTCTGGCAAGTGTGAAATCTGTTCCTCTTTCCCCCCCAGAACTTGTGAGGGTCAGGAACTGAGACTCAGAAAACTCCCAGAGATATTCTTAGCTCTACCAGCGCTGAGAGATGCCTCTCCTGTAAGAAGTTCCTAGGAGAGCCAGACACACTCTGTCTGATGCCTGGGACAGCCTCACATAAGTGCTTCCTTCAACTGCATGGGTAAAATGTCAATCTCGCAGGAACGGAGAGCTGAAGTTTAAAACCCTTCCTTAGGGAGAAGGCACTTCAGCCTCCAGGGGACTCCTGACCGATTATCCCCAGAGCCTTTTACTTCAAAGAGGATAGAGTTGTTAAAAAAACACCAACACAGCAGACTCCTCCTTTAAAGACTCGTAAAAACGAGATCAGCGTCATTGGCCAGCCAGAGGGTTCCCCAGAGTGGTCACCTCCGCACTGACCAACCTTAGTACTGACCAGTAAAACAAGCTCCTAGTGATTGGCCAGTCAGTGGGGGTTCTCCTGCAGGAGACTTCTGCACCATGGCCCAGCTCTGAAACAGTGTACTCAGAAGGGCCTTCGCACTGTGAGCTCTGCTTTGCAGTAGGGGCTGCATGCCCTGAGAAGCCAGGGGCAGCCAGGCTCGGAGGCAACGTTAAGGAGACAAACAGTTACTGTACTGTCTCTAAAAAATAGCATAGAAAAAGCTTTTGGTACTGGATGTGACAAAACTCGCATCTAGAGAGTGCTCTGCATCTTCCCAGCCATTAGTACTGACAGTGTACCGCAAACACTCTGAGTATTCTGGAGACCTTTGGCTTTGGTACCCAGGGAAAGAATTATTGTACCATCTCTAAAAGAGTGATACTGACAACTTTTGGTACCTAGCACAACAAAACTTTCATCTAGAGAATGCTCTGCACTGTCTCAACTATTGGTACTGATAACTTCATTGTACGGAGTGAGCCTAGGATGCATGAACTCTGATATCCCGGAGACCTGGTGGGTGGGAAAGAACTGCAATCCCCATTACGCAGTACCAGGGCCCCGATAGCACCTTCAGCCGCCTGGAATTGCTGTTGGCACCAGTATTGTGTACTGACAATACCCCAGTTACTGCCACCCCTACCCAGTGACAAGTTTGACAGAGGCTAGGAGGAAGTTATGTCCCATTGTCAAAATACAAGGATCCTCCCCAGTTCCATTGAACCAACCCATAATCATGATATAGACATTTGGGGTAACCCCATCATACATGCCTCCCCTCCTCCATTGCCTTATTGCAATTCTTGGACAATATACATCCATGTGTCACAACCATCCAGTGTATCTCAGAGGGAGTTCACCAGGGTGGAGGGAGCTTTTTCAGAACAGGAAGAAGAACACTTCCAGCAAATTTCTCCTTATCTCTACCAGATGAGGCCTCCCTTCCCTCTTCCCCATCGCTAGGTGATGATCATAAGAACTTTAAGGATCTTGCCAAGATGGTGGCAGATGCTGATTCCCCTACAAGAGGTAGCAGATACACATCACAAATTGGGGGAAATTCTGCACACCTCTTCCTCAGGTTCCTCCCAGCATTGTCTCCATGGTGCTGCTTGCCCCCCACCCGCTGCCTCTGTCAGAGGCAGCGGGGGGAGGGGGGATATAGGGGAGGCTGCTGCAAAGCAGCTTCTGACTGCGACGGGGTGGGGAGGGGCATTGTAGTCTTCCCACTCAGCCCCCTTTAAACAGTTAAAACAGTATGTTGAATCAATTAGCCAGTTAAATGGGATTTTACATCCCTATCATGAACCCGTCACAGCTAGATTTTTTATTGGGAGTCTCAGATCCTTTCCATCATTAGTAAAGATCAAACCTATATGTGACATCAATTGTGTTCTATTGTCACTCAGTAAGACTCCATTTTGAGTTTCTGGCCATGTGCATTTGTCCATGAAGAGAAGGATTTATGGTCTGGATGTTTGGAGGGCTTTGGCCTCTTATCTGCAAACAATAAGGAACACTAGAAAGACATCTAAATTGTTTGTTTCCATAGCAGAACAATCAAGAAGTCAGTCTATATTGGTGCAGAGACTTTCAAAATGAATCTTGGGTTATATTACCTTTTGTTATCAACTAGCCACAAGTCAAGAAAGAGATATGAAAAAATAATAAGTACCGGGTTTGGAATTCCTGATTCTTGGTATATGTGATTCACACTTACGCCTAGTCTACATTGGAAAGTATTTTTGTTGTAATCTAAACTATGAATTATTAAGCTGGTAGAATGCTTCATTTGGACATGCTCTTGTTCCATTACTTTTATATTTTTCATATAGTTTGTGAAGATTAATAAATTCCAAGGCCAGAAAAAATATTGTGATCATCTAGTCTGACTCTGTGTATGACGTAGTTCATAGAAGTTACTCCCAAAAATTCCTAGAGCATATCTTATATAAAAACATCTACTCTTGATTTAAATACTGACTGGGATGGAGACTTCACCATGGCCCTTGATAAATAGTTCCAATGGTATTACTGTTAAAAATGTATTCCAAATTTCCTGTCTGAATTTGTCTAGCTTCAGCTTTCAGATACGGGGAGCTCATTTTCAAATATAATTTTTTCATATAGGTACTTGTAGACTATAATAAAGTCATCTCTTTACCTTTTCTTTGTTAAGCTAAGTAGTAGTAGTGGTAGTTTGGTAAGCGGTTCAACCTAAACCAAAAAAGGCACTTTTAAAATACTAGAATAAGAATTCCCATGGGGTGAGGGCTATGGGGGAGCGTTAAGGAAACGTGTTTCAGTACAGGTCTAGCTAAACCAGAATCAGAAAGAACCACGTTTTTGTGCAGACAAGGCCTAAAGCAGGGTTGACTCAGTACTTCAAATTTTAGAGGAGATTGAGTTTCATGGAACGCTAACTTTCTGTAAACTCTCTCTAGATTCCTGCCCTCCAAAGTCTGTTGCTGCTTTTTCCCTTCCTTAGCTGGAGGCATCTGTTTACTGTAACTAGAGCTAAAAACTGCTTAAAAGTCCGTAACAGCCAATTCACTATAGTCCTCTACCTTCTTCCATACTTGAGCTGTTCCTAGAAACATAGGCTCAGTTAAAAGTCTCAGTACAGCCTCTGGTCCTTCTAGAGTATCTCAAAGTAGCTCAAAGTATCTCCCCTCTAAGGTTATGTTTACATAGCAGCTAGGCACCTGTGGCTGGCCTGTGCTAGCTGACTAAGGCCTACGGGGCTCAGCCTGTGAGGTTGTGAAGACATCTAAGTTCAGGCTGGACCACTGGCCCTGGGACCCTCACACCCCTTCAGGTTCTAGAGCTCATGCTTTAGCCTGAGCCCAGAAATCTTCTCAGTAGTGAAACAGCCCGGCAGGTTGAGCCACGTGAGCTGTATTCACCTAGCATCAGGCTTTTCTTTGTTGTGTAGAAATACCGTAAGTGCTCCAGTCAGGCAGTAATTACATTTCTGGGACTATTGCCAGTGTCACTGGGCTACACTGACCTCATTTCCAGGATGCAGGTTGTGCCTCTTGTAAGACATTTTGAAAGGCAACGTAGGGGCAGTCTTTCTTCTCTGAGTGGGTGGGACTCTTTCTTTGCCTTGTAAAATTTTTTTTACTTGGGTTCAAACTCTGTACTAGGTTCAGTAAGCATTGATATTTAATGGTCTCTTTATGTCCTACAGAAATATCTAGTAACCAGATCTGCATAGGTGTTCAGGTACCATCATCCTGGGGACCATATAAGTACTTTGATAGAAACACGTTTTCTAACATATTATACAAAACCTTATGCTGTGCTTACAATGTGTAGCTGCAGTGGGCAGAATTGGTTCTGACGTTATCAGGTTGCACAAAATATTGCAAATGCCTGATGTTTTTTCTGTTTGTTCCTCATTGTGTTAGCATGTGAGCAGAAGATTTCATGGCCTAAGTGGAAATTTGGTAAAAAGTGACTCTGGAATATGGATTAATGGGATGGACTATGCTGGAATAGCTCACATCACTCCTTATATACCTGAACTCAATGATACTATCAGAACTCATTGCGAGGAGAAGGCTCCTTTCTGTGGCTTTCCTTGGATTCTTCCTGTGCACTTTTTTCTCAGGTTAGTAGTTATGCTACTGCCTATTAGGGCCTATTGGAATTTTCCAAGATGCATCAGACACTTTTGCAAATGATCCATAGAAGGTTGTAGAGTAAAACTTATTTTGTAACATTTTTGTTGGTCACTGCTGCAAAAGGCTTTCTCTTTCATCACATTATAATACAGTGGTCCCCAACCTTTCAGGGCTGCTGGGCGCCTGGGGGCAGGACCGCTCACGCGCTGGGCGTCCGAGGGCGGGGCCGCTTGCGCGCCTGGGGCGGCACCGTGCATGTGCCCGGGGCAGGGGCTGACCATGCGCCGCGCGCCTGGGGCCAGCATTGTGCATGTGCCACACGCCCGGGGCTGGCATCGCGCATGTGCCACACGCCATGGGGCTGGGCCGGCCCAGATCATTCCGCGGGCGCACATAAATACCCCAGTGGGCGCCGTGTTGGGGACCACTGTTATAATGTCTCTGGCTACAAATTTTTGGTCACAGAAACTTTAGGAGAAAACATTTGCTTACTCATTCTGCCCCCCCAAAGGTGGGAAATCTTAAATTTGGAAATCTTAAAATTCCTTACTGTATTGTTTTAGTTGGTTTTCCCTTAAGTTAATAGATAGCTTGGATCAAAGAGAAAGAGGTGAGGAATAAAGGCATGGTGGAGGCAATCCTGTTGTTCACTGAGTGTCCTTTTAAATGTCTTGATTGTAGTCACAGACTGTTAAAGCATTGCTCTTCCTCTCTAGAATGTATTGCACTTGAACACTTTATTTTGTTATAGCAAGGCCAGCCTTGCTGTACAAAACTTGCATTTTGCCCAGTGTTTATATTTTAGCATTAATAAGGCACTTTGAAGTGTTGCGTTGAACTTAAAATACTTTTTATTGTAGAAAGAACTGGTATCTTCCTGCTCCAGAAGTTTCTCCCACAAACCCTGTTCACTTTAAACTTCTGGCCAAAGAGCAGATGCCATGGGATTCTACAAAGTTAACCTTTGAAGTATCAGGTGGGTGGCTATCAGCCTCTGATTTGTCATTGTTATGCTAACTACACACTTAAATTCTTTTATTGAAAGTGGCTATGCTAGCTCTAGGAATGCATAATTGGAAACTTTGCACCAACCAGTTCAACTTCCCAGGCATTTGAAAAATTGTGGCCATACTGTAATTATAAACTTAAAGTCTCATTTGAACATACAATTGACTTTTGTTAACTCGTAATTTTAATGCCCTATTTATAACTGTGCCTCTAGGCCATCACCCCCTTTATTTGTCTTGCTGTACAGGATCCAATGTAGCTTCTGCTACAGACAGCGAAGCTGCTTTGCTATGTAACTTATATTGAGTGATAACTGGCAGTACATAGGCTAAATCTCTCAGTACAAAATGAAACTGAACAGCTGATTGTGGCACAGAAGAACCCATGGTAGCTATAATGCAGTAAAATGTGTGTCTCTTCACCCCCTTCTGCTAGTACATTCAAGTAAGTTTGCTGTCTGATATAGGTCCCAGTCACATGTCACTGTACATTCGACCACATGAAGGGTCAACACTCTCCAGCTGGTCTCTTGGAAATGGAACTCCTGTTGCTAATACAAGAGGCGATTATTTTGTGTGTTACACTCATGGGCTTCAGGCTGTGGCATGGCACTTCTGGATAGAGTTGAAGGTAAGGGGGAAAAAAGATTGAGCAAACTTCAAAATAAACCCAACTTGCTTTATTTTATAGATTAACAGAAACTATATTTAATTTGTCTTTTAGTCTGTTCTCTGTGATACAAGGCTGTTCCTATATAATATATATATAGGTAATGACCCAAGGCAGGGGTTCCATTATTTCCTTTGATAGACTATTTACCAGCCTTATATCTTGCCATTGGATTTTTTTTTATATTTCACTCAAATTTTCCTTTTCTTAATAGTATCTCACTGCTCCTAATTAGAACTGTTTTGTTGTAGTCTAATTAAGTCCTCCGCTATGTTTACTTGCTTTGGGAAACTATGATTCTAAGTGGCAAATCCATTCCCTTAGAAAGAGGAGGAGTTACAAGCTTTGTTTTGCAACCTTCCTGTGAATGCTTTTATGGTGACCCTCTGAGCAATTCTCAGTTTATTTTCATTGGTGAATTTATATCAGACCAGGATATTCACCTGTCATCCTCCTAAACTTTCCCAGAAATAATTCACAGCATGCTTGGAAGCTTTTATTGCCACTGAATTTAAGATACCTGATTCTCTTGTAAACTTGTATGGGGAACTACCCAGGTTTAGCAAGGGTTCATTCCTGGATAAGGTGTTCTGATCACTTCACTAAATGATCTTCCAAGGTGGAATAAACTGTTCTTCATGAGTCATGAGCGTCCTTGCACCCTGTTGTTCCAAATAGGAGTCTGTTTAATACTAGAGTCTGCCAGCTAGACTAGGAAATTTTATTTTGTACCTGAATGTGACACTGAATTGTTGGGATGAGCATCCAAAATGTGTAAAATGCCCTGCTTTAATAGTTATGGTCGGGGCTGAAGTCCCATAGTAAACTGAAGGTGCGTTAGTTTCATTTAGTTGCTAGGAAAGGCATTCTGGTGCTGGTAATGAGTGAGCCCCACTGCGGGGCCCATCAGAATCTTGACAAGTAGATTGATCTGACAGGTGACGGAGCAGCTCTATTCACTCCAGACTTTGGCAGCTTTTCACAGTAAGGCAGTGTTCAGGCATGAAGATTCGCTTCCTTGTGTGTATTGAAGATTTGATCATAATGACCTCTTCAAAAATATGTGGCCCAAGTTCTGAGCATAGTTACATGTATTCATTTTTAAGTAAATGGCATTGTACATGTGCAGTGGAATACAGATCAGCTGGGATATCGGGTCAATACTGATACTTCTGTTGACATGCTGTTGTATCCGGGATCTCCATTCTTCAAAGAATCTTCTGTGTGATGGTAAATTGATTTTATATCACATTAGATAATACTGCTGGTATCTTTTAGAAGATATTAAGAAGGCTTTTAACTTATTGGACACTAGCTAGCTTGTAGGAAGACATTCAAAAGGGTGTCTGAAATTAAATGTATCTGGAAGCTATGAAGCAGCCAATGTAAAAGTAATGCTTGATAAATTTGGCATTGCCTTTTCTCACTTTCAGACTGCAGAAAAGCACTCTGATGGAATGGTTTCCCTTGCCATAGCAGCACATTATTTCTTTGGAGAAGATCAAAAGTCACCTCAGCTGTATGCCCTAATGGAGAGATTTCCAAACTGGACGTTTCCTTCTGGTTGGGTCTGTACCTATGACCTCTTTGTCTTTTAGTCTCGCAACAATGCAAAGAGATCAAATTAAGTCTCACTGTGAGAGAAGATTCAACTTTCCTTCATGAGTTCATTCTGACAAGGTGCAGAAGTTTGTTTTCACAGTTCAGGGAAAAACATTTTGGGCACAAGTTTGTTTCTGTGGTAGCTTGACTTCTTAAAGGATAAGTAGGGTTCCCATCCTTTTTCTTTGGAAGTGGGCGGTCTTGCTTTGTGGGGCTGGGAGAGAAGTGCCTCCTTATCTATGCAGCTCTAATTCAGCTTTCTCCTACTGATGAGACAATTTGACTAGTGCAAAATTAACATGAAGACTTGAATTGGAAGAAGTACCTATATAGAGGTACTTATGTGTGCACTTTGTAAGTGAGGGGTCTTTGTGAATGAATTCCTACAATCTTTTAAAATCCTCCCCAAGGTTAGTCATCCTACCTTGTCCTATTAAAATAAAAAGGCTTTGTCTAAAATATTTTTGATTACGTATGTAAAGGATTATGTACGTAAAGGACTTTTTCTGAGTAAGTATTACTGTGATCTCTGGATGATGCTTGTTTTGAAGTAGTCAATTAGGCTATGTTATGTACTTCCAGTTCTTGGAAAAATTCAAAATTTCATGCCATGGAATTTGATGTTAAATGTGTTACTTAGATCATTAACAACTCTCCTTTTCCTGTCCTCTACTGTTCTGTTTTGAAGATTTTTATTGGTCACTTCCTTTCTCTGTCCTTTTGTTAACTCTTTACTCCAGTGATTTTGAGTGGAGGAAGTTTGATCAAATCATAGAGTCTTCTACTTATTTCCCTGTTAGCATCTTGCAGCCTGTTTCAAGTATCAACATTTAGACTAGACTCATATGTGAGATGTAAGCATGAGGCATTGTCTTGTATGTCAGAGCACTGAGCCCCACACTGGCCTTTTTAGTTAGAATCTTGTAGCTGCTTAATTACTAGTTTCTAAATCAATGTTGGTATAAATTTCTGTATATTTTTGATAAGTACTTTTGTGTAGATTTTCTTGGTCGTTGAAGGATAATTCATTTCATTTTACTTCATTAATATTTTGGTTCGATGTTTAATTTTTTTTAAAAAGTGCTTTTTCCTTAAGGATTTGTGTAACTATCGTGAAAAGAGATTTTTTTAAAGCACATGTAGCATCTGGTATTTGTAGAAAACTATTCTTAACTTAATCTTACAGGGTTAAATTTTCAAAAGCATGTAAGTGATTTAGGAATACAGCTCCAATTTTGAAACCAACAGGACTTGTGCTCCTAAGTGAGCTATGTGATTTTTGAAAACTCCACCCCTATAGAAAAGTGCAGCCACCCCCCAAAAAAACAAAAAAAACCCAAGCCCTTCGATTTTATTTTTCTAAACTGTGTGTAGGTTGGGAAAGTAGGAAAATTGTTATTGTTGGGGAGCTTTTTCCAAATTAATTCCAGCAGTTTGTGCTGATCATTCTGTAACACATGGTGTAAACTTGGTGCTTTGTTCACCTCATTAAAAATTGCCAAATTATATGCACAAGTTCTTCTTGTGTAGGCACTAGTTAAAGCAACAAGCTGCAAGGTTGGGGATAGCTACACAGTGAGAAATTAGAGCCTGAGATGACATTCCTCATGACCTCACTTGGCCCTGAGGGATAGTAGCTCTCATGATCAGGTCTATTGGCTTTCTAATTTAACCATTCAGTTATTAGAATCCGAATGGAACAATTCAGTATATTATGAGGATACATTTATAGGGTGTTCCATGACTGAGATTCTCATAGACCAATTAAAGTATATAGTTGTTTTGGATTGTATATTGCACAACTTAAACAAAATCAACAGACTATCACCATTAGTTCAGCAGCACCTAGTCTTTCATGTATAGTGCTTATCCCTATAAAGAGGGGGGAACGATTAGCAATCCTAATACTTTTACAAAAGTAACTGAGTAACTTCAAAATAGATTTCTTAAATGTATAATAAGTCTCAGTAAATGCAGTGTTTTGTACTGCACATTCACCAGAGTTAAGCTTGATTAAGGCTGTACCGGAGGCATTCACTGTGTCTTCTCCAAAATGGATAATTTTTGTGCCTCTGCCTTGTAAACTTAAAAAAAATGCCAAGAGTCTGTGGAAAGGGGAAAATATCCACATGCAGTATATTGGTAACTTTTGGAACTTCAGTGCAGCAATAATTATATTTTGTTTCTGCAAGAAAAAGTAAAATGACATTGCTAACTCAGGATCACCCTTTATTAAATTGTCGGGGATGTCTGATTATTGTGAATTTCTGCCTTACTGAAAATTAAACTTGACTGTTTGTTTAACATGCAGATTCTGTTACTGGAATATTGTTTTTGTTTCTAGCACTGCAAGCCCAAACTTGTTACTTAAGTTCCGAGACAAAAAACTACTGTTGAGACTCTGGGAATTACAATTACTGGTAAGACATGGCAAGACCAAAGAACATAAAACGTTCTCAGATACCCAGACACATTCCATACCCACACTTGACTAAGTAGGTAAACCTGCTTAGCACAGCATAGGTACAGTTTAGGGTTGTCAATGTGTAGGTGTTTACACAATTAACTGATAAGCCTGGGCTTAGAGGTAGCAAGGAAGTGTGTGCAGGTGCTGATTTGCATAGGGAGCTGCCTCCCACAGAGGCAGCAGCATATGGGTGGGGAGCAGGAGGGAGCTGAGGCTTGCCCTCCCTCCCATCCCCCTATGCTGCTGTCTCTGATAGGTAACACATATGAGAAGCAGCTTTGAAGCTGACTTCCTGTGCATATCTGCTCCCACAGATCCACCTGCTTCCTGTGCTGCTGCCTCTTTATCAGGGGCAATGAGTTCAGGGGAGGAAGAGCGCCTGCCTGCCCCCTGTATGTAAATGTGTAACTGCTAACATTTTCAGCAATTACATGTTTATACAAATACCCAGTAGTTAACATGTTACAGTAGTATACAAATAGCCAGTATATATGGCTAGTATAGTGTGCTGAATTGTTTAGCAAGTGTCATGGTTAATTGGCTTCTAAAAATTAACTGGGCACAAATGACATGCAGGTAATCATAGATGCCAAAATGACAGTGGGATTCAGGTATATGGGTTATGCTGAATAAAAACTGTTTGTATATATACTAATGCAGTTTCTTCATATGAAAATTCTATGCAAACTGTTCTGTATTAGCTTTTTCTTTTAACTCTCCCTTGCCACTAGCTCCTAATAAGGTGCACTATTGGACTTGTCTACCTCTTAATTAAATTGCAATATACCCAAAGGCTGCCACTGATGTGCACGGAGTTGAAAGATAAAGGTGCACTTTGGTGGAAGCTTTACTTACAGTGGTGCACTAAGCAACTAATGGATTAATTGTTTCATTTGAGGTGGGAGAAGTTTCTTGATGTCTTCTTAAAATTGCTTTCTGTAAAAGTTCTAGCCTAAATGATACTCTTGAAAATACTTATGTGGTAAGTCTTAATAATTTAAACCTTTTGCATTGGTGTGTTTATTTATAAACATGTTTCAAAAGGCAAACAGTTAATTACCACACAGTAAGTCTGGGTCTGTGCCTAGGTGATAATTTTAGCTAGAAGTGTGTGTTTGGTGCTATGGATGTGCTCTTCATGCCACCGGTCCTGCATATAGAATATCTTGAAGAACCACAGTTTGTTAGGTATGTAACCATTCTTTCTGAATATTTGCACATGTGGATCCCACTTTTGGTGATTTACTGAGGGTTAAACTCCTCTAGGATGTGAGAGATGGGAACCTATTGTAAAGACTAATACTGCTTGACCCAAAGTGGGCAGTAAATATGGCTGCTGGCTTTACAAATTGTAAATTAGGCTAGAAAATCCCATGGTTTACCTGCTCTTCTCTCCTACATAATACAGGTTCTGAGTACCCAGGAACTAATTCCTGCTTCAATTCCCTAAGCAAGGTTTGACTAGACCAGTGGTTTCAGTCTGTGGTTTGCCATTTGTTTAAGTGATCAGCAGCATTTAACTCTGAGTGGCTCCACAAGTGCACATCTTAAGGAAACACTGACCATATCCCATGGTAAATTGTTCCTCACAGTTTAGTCTGTAGAGCTTGAGCTTCAAGACCTAAAATTATATTTCTTTGCTAAACTGAAGAGCTATCACATTTGTTTACCATATGAGTAGTTTAGCGTCTTAAGTCTTATGCACTTTTTCCAATAATTTTTGTAGCTCTCTTTCAATTTAGCTCCATTTCCAAGTTGTGGAGGCAGCTGCACCAATGCTAATGTGGTAATATAAATTTCCTACTTCTGCCTGTAAATCCAAGGATTGCATCAGGTCTTTGCTACAGTGATGTTCATGTTTAGCTGATTATCCACCAGATTCTTAGTCTCACTGCATCTCAGGATCGAGTTTCCCCTATCAGCCTGTGAGTATGACCTTACGTCTGACAACTTTCAAATGCATATTTTTCAGATAGGTCCAAACAATTGCAATATTTTGGTATCTGTGATCCACTGTCACTATAATCCAAACTGTCAATAATTGTTTTTCCAGTTCATCAAGCATTTTACTAGAGGAATAGGCTTGAGCCATATGCATGTCTATTGCAACTGTCAATCCTAGCATAAGGTAGATGAGGAAGTAGCTATCTTTTATTGGACCAACTTTGGGTGGCAAGAGAAACCTTTCCAAATGTATACAAAACTCAGTTTAAGAAGCCATGTTCACGTGGTACCCATTCTATTTCAAGTCCAGATTTTTAAAGCTATTGAGGCCCATGAGTCTAAATTCCACTAATATAGACAGAATGCTTGAATAGCTTTTGAAAGTAAGATATAGGCTTCTAAATTAGGGGATGGCAATGTGTAGATAACTACACAATTAACTGATAAGCCTGAGTTTATTGGATAATCCTGTTGACTACACAGGCATTCTTTCCCTCCCATCCCACCCCTGCACTGCTGCCTCTGATAGAGGGAACAGGTGCAAGCAAATACATACAGGAGCCTGCTTTTTTAATATATGTATGGTCCTTAAACATGATAATGCTACATCCAATGTGGTAGATAGATAATTATATTACATTATGTAAAATTCTAAGTCTACATAAGATAGCCAGCAAGGCTCCAGCTTGTTACTGATGCTTTTAAACAAGTGGAAAGTCTAGATAGCATACTTACAAGATACCATTAGTGGAGGACATTTGAAATTAGATTAAAATTTGCCTTTCCCCAGTATTCTTGGTTAATGCTGTAAGTTTAGTATTGACTTGACTAACTTGTTCAGTTTTACACTCCTGGTCATAAGTAATTTGCTCATTTTAACAAAATCCTTGCCATGGGTTAATGAATAAATGTAGTCAGGGCTGAGGAAAGTACACTACATTCTAAGAAAGGGTTCAGACTGGCTTGCATTAATGTGATCATGGCAGGTGATGGTTGCTGCAATGTCTTCTGTAGCTGTTCAAACTACATATAAAACAGCACTACTGCAATACAAACAGTTCTTGAAGGGGGAAATTAAAAGGTTTAAGATAGTGATTCTAAACCCGGAGTACTAATACCCCTGGCAATACATCAGCTCATCTAGAGATCTGTCCAGTTTTACAACACACTACATAAAGTACTAGCAAAGTAAATACAAACTAAAATGTACATCAAGGAGGGATAGCCAAGACACTGAAATAAGTAAATATTTTTATTTTATGATAAATGTATGCAATTTCATTAATAGGTTTTGTATTTTTGTGTCTGACTTTGTAAGTGAAATGTAATTTGGCAGACTCTTGAAAGGTTGACAGGCTGTGGCTTTAAGTAAAGGAATATTTACAGCACAAAGTAGAGCAATAGCTGCCCCTTTCCCTACAGGAGGAAAAGTCCTTCAGATTTTTAATTAGTATAACTGAAGGACTTTTGTTCCAAGCTCACTTCAGGTGAGGACAGATCTAGCTTAGATTCCTATAAAAAAAATCTAAATGGTAGATTTTTTTTATAGGAATCTAATCTGAATGTCTGTTCTGACTTTTTTTTCCTCCAATCAATTAGTGTGGCATTTAATCAACCATGGGCGAACAAGTTTTGAAAAAGTCCAAATTATCATTATGCACTTACAATTCAGTCAGTTTTACTTGCAGCACTTAACATATAATGTTTGGGTTTTAAAGGCCCGAAACTTTTATGACTGGCAGTCTTCATAAAATTAAATATTTCTGTACCAAGTTTAAATTGGACTTTTTCCTGAGTTAAAGGAATAGTCATTCACCTGTAGACTTTTAATAATAAAACTGAATACTACCGTTATGTTATTAAAGTACCCTAATTTGGATGGAAGAATGCACTTCAGAAAACTGACATTAATATGCTTTACTAGGCAGTTAGGTGGCCCTCTCTAGCTATACTACTTTAAGTTATGCAGCCAAAACATAAGTGGTTTGTTTTACCTTCCAAAAAACTTTCAAAGGCATTTACACCTAAAGCAGACACCATTAAAACCTAAAGAAGAAAGTGTGCAAACAGCCACTTATTTCACCCTTACGCATATTCTTCACTCATGAGACAGGGCAGATTTTATTTTCAGAATTTGAATGGGAACAACAGCATTGTGGCAGACTGTGCTGTAACTACCACATGGTAAATCAATACATAATGTAATAAAAAATTAGCAGGGCTTTGTATAAAATTAGTCATGTTGCATTATTTTGTTCAGATTGCACAGTACAAACAAGCTAGTATCTAAATTTAATACTGTTACAGGTATAATATTACATACACTGGGGGACAGCAGCTAGGAAAATAAGCACCTCAAAGCAGCTATGAGACTTCTGCAGCCAGCTTTTTCATAACAGTATATGAAAGTTAAAATAAAGTCTTATGTTTAGTTACAGTATACACATTATAAAATGTTTGAAAAAAGTATGCACTACTTACGTATTACTAAAATTTAGTAACAGTACATAAGTGATTCTATTTACATAAGAAATCCATTCCTGGGAATGGAATTTACAAATGAAATAAATAAGAACCTTCCATAATCTTAAAATTAATTGTAGGTCAGAGTGGCCCAGGATAAAAAAAAAAAGCCACTTTTAAAATGTTACTCTAATGATAGTCAGAGTAAAAAGTATGCCACATCCAGAAGGAAGGGCAACTCTGCTTTAATTTTACCAGATAGCTATAATCATGCAAAATACACAGGTGCCTTCAAATATGGTACAATCCCAGAGCATGAACTGTACCCTTGATAATATTTACACAAGAATATTCACAAAAACATACACCTCTTTACAATTCTTTAATACAAAAAATAGTGATATTAAACAGTATAATCTATTAAACACTTAGATCCCAGTTGAATCTGAATCTGCCATAACTTTGTCTTAAAATTCATATCTTTAAGTCTGACAAGAAAAACAACAAAGGTGAGGATGAATATGTAGTCATCTGCTTTCTCTTATATAGGAGACATTTTCTGTGAATTAGGTGACATATGACAAGGGGACCCATGAAACAGATGTTAAAAAAAATTACAATGATGCCAATTGCTGTTCTTTGAAATCACTAATCAGTACCAGAAAGCAAGCTCACTTTAGAGAAGCAGAGAGGAAAATCAACACACTTAGCTAAATAAAATAAAATCTTTTCACACAACTATTCTCTTGGTTTCAATAGTAGGTGTTTTAAAACAGAGAGGTTGAGCTGCTTATTTGAAATTACCTTATACTCATCCATGGATCTGACATTTAGTCAATACTCATAAGAAATGAAACATTAAAATTCAACCCAGGAAAGCATGTCTGAAAGCTGGTTTGCTTCCTTCACCTCCTGATGTGTCTATCTGCTAGCTGTGCTATCATTAAATACAATCTCTCCAGAAACTAAAATCATGTTATGATACAGTGCAGTCATAACTGCCCTCCTGGAGAGTATCCTCCTCCTCAGCCCCAGATATGTCATCTTCATGGCAACTCAGGCTGCTACTTCCAGCATCATTCTGAGGGCTAGTGCTATGGCAGGTCAGACTCCGGCTTTCCTCTCCCCTTGGGCTGGCTTGTTCAGTAACCTTGCAAGGGTTCACCGGTTGAAAAGCTTCAGGCTGTACCTGCTCTTCTGATACCTCTCTCAGTTTCTGTAGCTGTGGTTTTATGATATTTAAAAATGGCTTGTACCCAGGGCTAAAGAACAAACAAAGAAGAAGTAACTTCAGTGAACTAAAAATAGCATTTCATTTGCATCCAGCCCTCTAAGCTTTAGCAGTTAAACACTGTTGGAAACCATACATCTACAGCAAATTTTAAAAAGTGATCTTGTGCTTAAAGTGCGCCCCAGGATCTACCCCACACTGCTCAATCCACCCCCTCTCATTTCCCCCAGGCTCAGATGCAGGCTCTGGGCTGAGCTTAAGGAAGAGTGTTGAAGTGCAGGAGACGGGTCAGGGCTGGGCCTGGAGGTTAAGAACCTATAATAGGTCAGACCAAAGGTGCATCTAAGCCCAGTATCCTGTCTGCTGTCAGTGGCCAATGCTAGATGCCCCAGAGAGAGTAAACAGGTAATCATCAAGTGATCCCTCTCCAGCCCCCAACCATCAGAGGCTAAGGAAACCATTCTTACCCATTTTGGCTAATAAGTATTGATGGACTTAACCTCCATGAATTATTCTAGTTCTTTCTTGAACCCTATTTAAAAAGTCCTGGTCTTCACAACCTCCTCTGGCAAGGAGTTCCACAGGTTGACTGTGCGCTGCATGAAGAAAACCTTTTTTGTTTGTTTTAAACCTGCTACTTATTCATTTCATCTGGTGATCCCTAGTTCTTATGTTATGGAGAGGTTGGGGTACAGGAGGGATGCAGGTTCCTACCATAGGAGCCTTTATGCCAGGTAGCTCCTAGTCAGCAGCACAGCAGGTCTAAGGCAGGTTCCCTGCCTGTACCAGCTCCACCTTGTTCCCACAAGTGACCAGTACCTCCCTGAAGGCACCACCCACACATTTTCCTGTTCCCAGCCAATAGGAGCTGTGGGGGGTTTAGGCCAGGAGCAGCCCAGGCTCCCTGCACTCCTATGCCACAAGGAGCCATAGGAAGCCTGCCTTAAGCCCAGCTGTCCACCAGACTTTTAGTGATCAGAGGCCCTGTGATTGATAAGGGCAATCACAATTTACTGGTTGGTGACCACAGCTGTAGACACACCTTCTCTTAGAGCTCTTGCACAAAGCATTTGGGGGCAAATGGCTGCTATCAGATGATGACAGCAATTGAGAGAGAAACCATTGTTAGAGGATTATGCATCCTAACAGACTGTTCCAGGGTTGTCAGTCTTCCCTGTGGATTTCTATAGGGAAGTTGCTAAGGAAATTTTCTTTGGAGTGCCAAATGAAGAGTGGGGAACCTACATCCCAAGCTAGCCTCCTGCCCAGACCTTACAACTCTCTCCACTCCTGCATCCTACCTCCTGCTCAGTCTTCCTGGCCTGCTCCTGTACCCTCTCAAGCCCACCAACCCACTCCTGCAGCTTCCCAACAGCCCCCTTCCCATACACTTCACTCTTCGTTTTTGGCCCCACACCGGGGCGGGGGGGAGGGGTATAGAGTCTACTAGCCTTGGCCCCATTACACTCTGGTGTATGAGGGAAATGTGGGGAGTAACTTTTTCCTCAGTCTCAGTTCTTTGGTTTTATTTTTTTTTCCTTTCTTGCTTCTCACCCAATTGATTTTTCTATGGTCAGCAGCCTCTGACCCAAGAAAGGTTCCCCACACCAGCATAAACTCTTAGGCTATGTCTAGACTGCAGGCTTCTTTCGAAAGAGGCTCTTTCAAAAGATCGCGTCTAGACTGCAGGCGGATCTTTCGAAAGAGAGCACCCAGCGAGTCTGGATGCTCTCTTTCGAAGACGGCCTCTTTACATTGAAGAACGCCTTCTTTCGAAAGAGGAACTTTCGAAAGAAGGCGTTCTTCCTCGTAAATTGAGGTTTACCGCCATCGAAAGAAAAGCCGCGTTCTTTCGAAACAATTTCGAAAGAACGCGGCTTGAGTCTGGACGCAGGGGAAGTTTTTTTGGGAAAAGGCTACCTTTCCCGAAAAAACCCCTGAGTCTGGACACGGCCTTACTGAAGAAAGACACAAGTAGTGGAACATGTCAAAATACTAAATAATATATATTGTAATATAAAGGCCTTTCATTTATTCAAAATTATTTTGAAACTTACAAAGAAAGAAGAAAACATAGCACTGTGTTCTGTACTTAGTAAGAAAGGAAAGTGATGAAGCTTTAGTATATTGTTACGGTATCTAAAAGCCTCAGACAGGATCAAGGTCTCATTATTTCAAGTTTTGTACACAAAGACAAGAGCTTGTAATCTTAAAAAAGTGTCAATGAAAAAAAACACCAATAAATAAATGCAAACCCCAAACTGAAATGCTTACAATTCTGTATTCAGCCATCTATCAAAACAGATCTGCTGCAATGACACTTACCAATCTGTGGAAGCCCATCTGTCTACAGCATGGAGCCCGGTCTTGATATTCTGCCAGATCTCTCCATCAGCATCAGAGGACTCCATTATGACAAAAACCTGGTTGATTATGGAAGATTCTCTGAGAATAAGGCCTATGATAATACACCAATCCAGGCAGCCTGCTTCCATGAAGATGTGTAGCAAATACCTGTTTGTGAGAAACAACAGTTCATGTATTCACACGCTTTTTCCTCTCTCAAGGACAAAATTCAAACAGCACAAGATGACCACAGACAAATACTACCTCCTCCTCTCTCACACATGCTAAAAGCAGACTAAATAGAAATTATAATTTTTAAGTCATCTCATGATGATGTAACATACCGCAGTTGGACCTGTGACTTGTGTGGCCCTTTACTGGCCAGTTCCAGAGAGATATGTTCCAGCTCTGACTGTGTTAAACTTAGTGTGGAGATGTTTTCATCCACCATGGTCCAGTCACCATCCACGATAGAACTTGTTTCTGTCAGGTCTGTTGCTGAACCAATACTGCATTCATCACCTACCAAAATACATTCAACACAGTATTTGGAAAGCCATCTATTAATTTAGCAGATGTCAATGTTTTCTTTTGCAATGAAATTGGTAACATTTAATAGTTAACTTTTACATACTAAGGTAACTAGCTTTGGGATTCAGTAAGAGGGTTAGTGGGTACAGAACAACTTAGTAGTACTAGGATCAATCTGAATTCTGGTCAGTAAAGGATTCTTACTCAAAGAAAATCATTCTGAGGAAGCACTGAACACTTATGTGGAATTGATCAGCTTTCTCTGAATCTGGTCTTGATCTGCCAGAAATAGGTTTTGCTGGACTAGTCAGATGAGATGCAATTAATAATTCCATCTAAATGCTTCTCCCAAGTATCAATTTTGATTATTTGATAGTGATATTTTTATGTTGAAAATTACATGATGTTCAACCTTTTTCAACCCCACAAAAAGATGAAAAACATTAAGCCTTAGAATGCTGCCCTTCTACGGATTTAAGGATCGTGTTGGTGCACTGCATTAACAACAGACTTGCTTTTCTTGCTGTAAGCTGTTTCTTATATTAATTACTGTTTATACCAGATAAAGACAATTCTACCCTATAATCTGTGTAGGAAGAACAGTGTGTATACAACAGATTCCCCCCCAGGCAGTCATACAGATCATTTGGGAAATCGTGAAGTACTTTGATGTAGAAATCTCCAAAATGACTATGCTGAACATCTTAATTGATCTTACAACTAAAAAGTCAGTGGAACTATGCTATAAGGCAGTTCTTAGCATGTGTACAACATGCCTAATGTAACATGATAGCTTCCCTCAGCACTGATGGGGGAGCATGACACTATTCATGCCACCAGCTAAAAGGTACTGAATGATGTGTCAAGTTTTAGAGCATAAACTGGGTGAAATAGGCATGAAGGATCCAAGTCTGCAGAGCAGGAATGGACTGGGAAATGTGAAATTTCCAAGTGAAGCAAGACACAGAATAGCGATGTGAAAGGTTAACCAATTATCACCACAGGTGATGCTTGCTGACACAGCTCCCAGCCCATCATGGACAGGGGGGCTCTGGGCATAAACTTCACATTTAACTGGTTAACCAATTAAACAGGATTTTAAACCCCTAAATACAGAAATACAGAAAGGAAACTTAGCTAAATTTAGTTATTAAAATATAGTTATTAAAATAATCAGTTTTAATCGTTTCAGATGCTACCAGTATTGGTAGGTGTGGTGGGAGGGGGGTTTGGTTTTTTTAAGAAATAGCAATGACTGTTTACCTTCAGTTCTTTTTAAAATATAGCTGTAACTTGCATAATTGTAGTCCTTAGTTTTCACACAGCCACAATGTTCTCAAAGCACTTTTAACCATTTTAGTATACTTTTCACTGACCAAGTCAATTTTTTCTGCATCACAGTATCACCAAATGCAGATGTACAGCAGTGATGTGCATTCAAGAGAAGGGATGAATACTTAGATGCAATTTTCTGAGGGTGATGCAGATAAGAGATATGAGAGAGAAAAATAACTTACCTTTATTTAACAAAGGAGAGAGGAATGCATCTTGCATGTGAGGTCCATGGGATGAAACTGTGTCCATCTCTCTTTGGGAGGAATTAATGGTGCTAAGCCAGTTGTGACTCTGTGCTGCACTTGAGACCCCGGTTTCCATTTCCACATTTAAAAAGTTGTCTGCAGACTGAGACTTGAGCAGCTGCTCCCCAACAGCTGGAAATAAGGAGGCATTTATAAGAAACAGTCCCACAAGAAAAGTAGCCATTTTACTTACAGAACTAAGTTGCTAACAAACCGACCAAGGGAATACAGAGCTCATGGCTATTGCAAGAGCCTTTGATCAGCCTCACTGTACCTAGACACTGGCACACAGTGAATGTGCCATCTAATATGTTTCTCTCTAGCTGCATGTAAATTCACTCGCAGTCCTAGGACAGAAACACTCACTCTAGCTTATGAAATTAAAAGATGTGTTATGGATTGCACCAAATCATATGGTCATCTTAAAAATAATATAGCTTAACTCCTCCTTCTCCATTCCCATATCAAGTGCAAATTTTATCAGGTCACAAACAAAAAACCCAGCTAAAGCTCACCCAATGCCCAACTACAACTGTGTGACATATTGATTTTAGTCAGTCTTTGGTAGAAGTTGTAGAATAGCAGTGTCCAGACTGACATGAAAGACGTCTAATTCTCTGATTTAATACAGCTAAAATACAACTGAGAGAAAATAGGAAATTTCAACAGAAGTTATAACAAAACATATTATGAAGACAGAGCTATTCTAAACAAAACCCCTTCAAAACCAGCCAAGGTAAAGAATTGTGCAGGTAATAAACCTCAACCTGTTCTTTGCTTGGGCTGAACTGAAATATAAGAGATTCAAAATTAATGGAGTCAGGGTTGCAGGAGAGAAACCTAGTCCGCCAAAGTAACTCAGACGGTAACAGCACCTGTCTTGTACTTTCCGTTCTTGAAAGGTGAATTAACGGAGCAAGCTGGTATGACTGGAAATGGCCAGAGAAAATCCTTGTGTAGTTTCTTCAAGGCAATCACAAAATCCTCCACACGGGCCGCTCTGGCTCGCTCCTTACATAGCCAGCCAATCAGCTCAAAGCCTAATTGTGCAGCAAAGCAGCCAAGGTCTTTAAGCCTGATTTCCTCCAGCAGGCGTCGAGCATGACGCCACAGCATCATATCAATGTACATGTTCTCAGCACAGTCACTGTCTTTACTCCACCTGTGGACCAACACGAGAGGAGAGATGACATTAAGACTGTAAGTACCAGGACCTGGTACTTGAAGTCTCAGCAGTAAATGCAGAGTTATTGTCACTAAGGAAGGAAGCAGCAGCCCCCCACCCCTTCTGAAGTGGCCTCTCAGAAAAAGCAAACACCAGAAGACTGTGGCACCATTAATTGCTCTCAAGTACTCCTGCCACTCCCTAAGCCCTCAGCTCCCTCTCTAAGATCCCTCCCACATATATATGGATCACTTCACTGATCCCCAGCCATCTTCACCTGGACCCCCCTCCTCCCCCAGAGTGCCATTGCCTCTGCACTCTCAACCCCTCTTCCTCCGAGCTGACCAATCCACAATTGTCCCATGCAGAACCCTTACTGTACACCTGGATCCCCCACACTAAGCCTCTAAACTCCTGGATCCTGCTGGCCTGCCTGCCCACCCCTGCTGTGCCTGGAACAGAGAGGCCAGCCCAGCCCTCTTGCTGGGTCAGGTGCAGCCTCGCCACAAAGTTCCTTCCTGGGATGGAGAGTTGTAAGGTGATTTCCTATCTCCATGAAGGGAGTGACCTGTGCTTCCCATTGTCATGCTAGAGCCTCAACATTTATTCATACATAAAAAAAATTTGGGGGTATACACATTTTTTTTTGGCTCAGAATTCCCTCAAGAATGGCAATGTCACCATGCTGTGGTACCAAGAGTCAATTCAGGACAATTAGCTGTTCAGCAAATGACTAGAGATACATGAAAAATCATGGTAGTCTTGCAAGTTTTGTGAGACATGAGCTCTGCCCTTGGTCAATATTTCTTACAAGTATTTAGTGTCTAGGATGAACTTCAAATACTGATCCAGGCAGTAAACTTGTGCTGGTGGTGGAATAGTAGCAAACTTAAAACAGGAGAGGACTGTGAAGTCTAAGAACCCATTGAAGAGAACAAGAGAGAAGTTGTTCTTATTACAGTCAGTGCTCAAATATCTACCCTTTTCCTTCCTATCAGCATTGTATCTGAGTGGGAGGGACACACTGACTTTTAAAAGAAAATGTGCATTGCTCTAGAACACAGCCGTGTCATTCTGTATCACGCAATGAGGAGAAACAGTTAATTCGAGGGAAGGGTTTTAAATCGGACTACCGATATTTAAATCCCGCACTTGACTTGCAACTTCGGTATGCTTCATTTCCCTCCCTAGTTCGAACTAGGGGGTAAGTGTAGACATACCCTATTTATCTTACGTTTTAAAGTGTGGATAAGCTGAATTATAACTGTTTCAATCTATTACTTCATTAAGATTATACTTGGTTATTTGATATTATGTCTAAGTTCAGCTGTTGAATTGCTCAGTTACTAGTTAGTTACTATATACTGTTAGTATCTTAAAGTGAACACCATTGTTGGTCAATGCTTAAAGATGTTTTAATTTTACACTCAGTTTTATAACTAGTCCATTCAATATATTTAACCAACTCTATTTTAATTTACTTTGTATTTCAGAATGTCATGTTTTGTTAAGAAGGTGTCTTAAGAATCACTATGCTGTATTATCCACTTTATTTATTTGTTTTTCTGACGTATATACTTTGCATAAATCTTGTTGGTTTATCTATCATTATTTCAAAGTTTTCTTTGGGGTGGCAATGTATCAAAGAATCCATAGTAAAAGTTTTGAAATGATGCACCCACAGTGCAGTCTTACTAATAATCACAATACATAAGTTTCATCTTTTGATTTAGGCTTTCCTGAACTAAAGCATGTAAGAAACAGTTAATTAGATAAATAATTCCATACTTTGTTTCCCCAAAGTACCAATTTTGCTAACTGCTTGTTTCTTTTGATAATTTTAGTGACCATCCACCCTGTACTACCTCCTCAGGTCTTCAAAAACTTGTGTTTCTTAATTTTGTAATATTTACTATGACTCGATATTCTTGTTATCCATATAAATGTGTAACTGTTATTACACCTGCTAAGTTCTTGACCTTAGTAATATCTTGTAGCATTTTATTTGTGTAAAAGATTAAACACCATGGTTGGAAAAGTCACTTTTCTCACAGTGTTTTTAAAAATTTACAGCTTTATGCACATAAAAAGTTATGGTAGATAGAAACTGTAGCAGCCAATATCTGCTGTAAAATCAAAGGGAGAAATATTTCTTCTGCACAATTAGGTACAAAGCTCTATTACAGTTAATGGACATGTGAGTTCTCACTGTATTCTACTCCATAAGAACTTCCAGGTATCTGTGGAATCTCACAGTACAACTCTGAGGTTGCTGTCAGGGCCAAATTAAGACAATTCAGGGTCACAGGTATATCCCCACACCTATGCTGTGGCCCAGAGCTTTTCACATTTCATAGTTAAGATCAGTGGTCTAGCTCACATCCCAGAGGTACTGTTTCTGGCAGGCACTTGTCAACTTGTCTTTGCATCTACATTTGTTTTGTTTTTTAAATGGAGGTTGAAATCCTGATCTCACATGACTCCAGCAGTCAGGGCTCTAGTCATGAGGATCCCATGCCTTAATATAATCCCATTGTATAATTTGTTACAGTATAAATAGTTTGGATGAGTGGGACAGGGACTATTTTCTTTACAGTGACCCAGCCTGGTGTAGGAATCAATCACTAGTTGTACTAGGATACAAATGTTACCTTTTCCCTGATGGACCAGAAGGCATGCTCAGTGTTTTTTGTAGATTAAATTTGTTAGCAGGAAGATTCTCTGCTGATTGGGATAAACTAATGCTGCGATGTCTGAAGAACTCAAAGCCGCTACTTGAGCTGGGTTCCTACAACAAAGAAGCATATGATCGACTCAAGTCAAAACATTAGAAATCCATACTGTTTAGTGACTGACATTCAAGATTCATGATCTTCCCAACAAACCTGAGTGGTGGGTGTAGGTGGAGGAGTCTCTGATTCACCAGAACCAATGGCTTTAAGAAATCGGATCATGTGGCGGCAAAGATCCCATTTCCCCTGCTCTAGAGCAGTGTTGAACAGAAGAGTGGCATGCTGCCTACTAACTGCCGGAACCTCCATGTTCTACAAGTAACAATGCAAAATATAAAAAAGTAATAATTTGCTTCTGTAATCCAATAATTCTTTTGGAAAAATTAAGTCCCTCCCCCAGCTATAGTCTTAAAAATGAGAGTTGTAGGTAAAGGCATATTTCATGTTTTGTAAAGTGCCAGTTTTAGGGACCTATTCAGATTTAATTTGATCCCTAAACAAGATACAAATGAAGTCAGTTGCCCACCCCAAAAAGTGCATTATAGTTATTCTTAAAAATGGTTATGCCCATCATGAAACAAATAATTTAAACAAAAAAAAAAAAGGGTACTAAATGGTCATGCCACTTCCTTTTTTAAATAAAGTAGTAGGATACTATTACCTGCAGGATAATAAGGTAAGATGCAGCTGTATCCAAGTCCTGGGCCATTAAGCACTCCTCAAATAAGTCTTTTGGGTTTCCAACAGCAGCAAAAAGGTAGTTCCACAGGGCATATTCTGTCTTCCTAGCACAATGAACAACTGTCTGCAGGAAAAGGGGGAACTCTGTAATGAACTTAGCCACAGTGGGAAGCAGAGGGTCGGGAATGGGTTCCCGCGAGGTAGCTTCTTCTTCCAACACTTCATGAAGCATCAGTTCGAGTACATGAGGAAAGTAAGGTAAAGCGGCACAAGAGTGGGCCAACAGCAAGGCTTGCTCTCCTAGGTTCCTAACCAAAAGCTGGCGCAAAATGTGATGGAGGTAGATCTGAGAGGTTCTCTCAATAATACAGAAAGGAAAGAGGACCTCCAAATGTTGTCTAGCACTGCTGTGAGCGTATAAACAGTCGTAGAGCACAGTGTCATTGACAGCACCAAGAACCAAGGCATCTTCGAACAGAACAGCCAAGGGGTATATGTTGATGTGGAAAGGCAGCATGATCCGTCTTGACAAAAAGGAATGTGGTTTGCGGTGATCCCTGGGAAACAAAGGAAGCCAGACTTTCATACCTGACCCACCACAGCTGAGCCAGAGTGCCTCCAATAAATGGCGCTTTTGTTTGTTTGCCCTGCATGTAGTCCAAACATTTTCAACCGACTGGGCTAGCACAACTGGAGCACAGAAAGGCAGCTGAAAAAAAAGATAATCTTTTAATACCTTTTTATTTGTGCCTCATCTCACTAGCATCTTTCCTTCTGCTGAAAGAGACAGCAGCATCTTCCTAAAAAGGGCCTTTCAGAAATAGATTTGTGGGTGAGGGGT
The DNA here is from genome assembly GCF_052426305.1 of Pelodiscus sinensis. NCBI lineage: Eukaryota > Metazoa > Chordata > Testudines > Trionychidae > Pelodiscus > Pelodiscus sinensis. The sequence goes on from NC_143057.1 coordinate 29,460,361, forward strand.
GTTAACAAGTCTGATAGGAATTCACTATTGCAAAAAATACATAATTCTCTTAGTAGGCATTTCTAAAACTCTAATCAGTGCATTTAGTCAAGAAAGCACTTTGACCTATTTTGAGTACCCTCTGTCCAATGGTCCTAGGCTCACCGTGGACAGAGACTGCTCCATGGGATGACAGAGCAGCCTCTGTCTGTGGTAAGCATGGGCCCACTGTGGACAGAGGCTGCTTCACAGCAGCCTCCCCTGTCCCTCTCCCCCTGCTGCCTCTCAGAGGCAAGCGGTGTGTGTGGGTGGGAGAGCTGGCTCAGCAGAGCAGGTGCTTAGGGGAGCCAGCTTTTAAGCTGTCTCCCCCCAAGCACTGGCTCCTGCCTACCCACCCCCCACCTCTGTAAGAGGCAGACAGGGAGGGCAAGCGGGTCCACATAGCTGGCACATGCGGAAAGCCAGCTTAAAAATCGGCTTCCCATGTGTATCAGTCCCACCTGCCCCCTTCACACTCCCTGCAGCTGCCTACCAGAGGCAGCAGCGCCGGGGTGTAGGGATAGGCAGATCCAGTACTTGTGCAAGCCAGTTTAAAAGCTGGCTCGTCGAGGGCACCGGCTCCTGCCTCTGCTATAGAGATAGCCAAGATGGCAAGGAGAGGTGGGGAAATGTGTGTAGTCGACAGCATTAAGTGATAAGCCCAGGCTTATTGGTTAATTGTGTGGTTGTTTACACGTTGACATCCCTACCCTAAAACTGGCAAAACACCACAGATATTTATCAGTACTGCCTTCATCATAGTTCTTTCACAAACACAGGTTGCGGTCACCCTGAGCTCACTGCTCTTCTAAAAGTGAGGACTACCAAGAAGTGTAATTCCTATGCAAATTAGCCTAGCTGCATTTTGGGCACCCAGAAAAATCCCTAGTATGAAGCCACCAAGAGGGTTCACTTTCATTCCTTACCTACCAGCTGATGCCACTGACAATTCCACTCAGAAGGCTAGTCAAATTGCCTGTTTTTAAAAACACTGGGTGTAGGTTAGAGCTTATGGATTACTGAAAAATATTTACAAGCAATAACTTAAATCTAGCCAGGCTCATATTTGTGCCTGCCACAATTTCTGAAGATTCACACAGAGATTATGAAATGTGAAAATGCTGTTCTTCATTTGAATATTCATATTGTCATACGAACAAGAACAGTCATACATTAAAAAGAATTTGTTCATTAAATTACTAGTTCTTTTTAAATTAGCCAGTGAATGATTCATGAACAGAAAAAAAGGCGGCATTTGTCAGGTAATTTATTCACAAATAATTCAACCAGCTTTAGACATGGGCATTGAAGTTTAGCTACACACTCTTTTCTAGCTCAGGACCGTCAAAACTGGCTGCATCCTAATAACTTATGGCAGGTCATGGGCAGTAAACAAAAATTCAAGGCCTGTGACCTGTCCATGACTCGTACTATATACTCCTCACTAAATCTTGGGTACTCTGGAACATGGGAAAGTGCCAGAAGCTGATGTCAGGGGGGTTGGCAGGGCTTGCAGGCTCCCTACCTGGTTCCATGCAGCTCCCTGGAATCTCACACATGCCCCTCAGCTCCTATGCAAAGGCTTCACCAGTGGGACTCTATGTGCTGCCTCCCACACCAAGAGCTAGCTCTGCAGCACCTATTGGCCTGGAACTGCAGCCAATGGGAGCTCATATGTGACACCTGTGGGTGGAAGCCGTGCACAGAGCCATGCCTCTGCCTAAGAGCCAAGGGACATACTGATGCTTCTGGGGAGCCCCTCTGAGAAGTGCTACCCAGAACCTGTACCCCCCCCCCACACCTCAACCCCCACCTTGGAACAGCTGCTGGGGGGCCAAGCAGCAGGTGCAAAGTGGCCCAAGACTGCCCAGCAGCCACCTCAGCTACTGCCACAAACTTGCAGTCTGACTCAACCTTTGGAAAGTATTGTGTAATCCCAAGTACATTTTACTCACAAGTTTCCTTTGGTTAGGATTGCTTTCCTTCTCTCGAATCTGGGGACCAGACCGGTCCCTTTGCACCATGATGAGTTGTCCTGCTAAGTTTAACATAATGCTTTCTGCTTCACAGGCCTGAAGAAAAGAAGTGCAAGTTACATGTAACCATAAACTTTCCTGAATCTACTTTTGCTTTCATTTGTACAGTACAGTCTCCGCATAAAATCACAGCCAAACTTATAAATTCACAAGACTAGCCCTTCCCAGTAAGCACATCTTTACAGAAAGCTTGTAAATACTAGGGATGTTAGTGTGTAACCAACCATTAATGATGAGGGTTACACTCAGTCACCTCCTGGACAGGTGGGTTTGCTGTGACAGGGAAGCAGCCATCTCCCCGGGAGCGGAGCCAGCAGAGTCTGCTGGAATGGGCTCCTGGGGAGGGGGGGCTTCTCTATAGCAGAGAAGCCACCTCCCTGGGAGCCAGGCCTGGAGAGGTTGATAGCCCTGCTTCTGAGGAGGCTTCGCTGCAGGCTCTGTAGCATAAAGCTTATTTAAACCCGCAGCATGCAACCCCTGAGAATCTCAGCAGTTACACAGCTGTCTGTTTAACTGACTTTTAACATTTGTAGTTAATACTAGCTTATCAACTCTGGATACTATTCTTTTTGCCAGTCTTTCAAACCAGCTTGCATTTAAATTAGGATAGATACAAATGTTCAAGGCTTTGATCTGTTTCTTGTGGAGGGAACTATCCCATAGGCTCCCTAAAATCTCTGCTTTCCTAAGAGTAAAGCATGTAAACTGGGGATTCGTCAGGGGAGGCAAATGCTTTTTCCTGCTCTTCTTCATTTTCATCAGTTTAACTGTAAGCAGAGGTTTCAGTGTGTGACTTTCCTCAAAAAGGCTTTACGGGTATGTCTACATTAAAACCTTATACTTGCAGCTGGCCTACATCAGCTGGCTTGGGCTATGCCACTGTAAATGTGTGGAGTGGATGTGTAGGCTCAGACTGAAGCATGGGCTCAGGGACACGCCCCCTTCATGAAGTCTATACTGCAATTTTACAGCCCGTAGTCTAGCCTGTGCCCATGGAGCTGATGACTGCCAGCCAGAAGTGTGTAACTGCAATTCAGACATAACCCAGAACTGCTCTGCATAATGCCATGGTTTTAAAAATGGTATTTAATAGGAACAGCTCTGTTACTAGCTAGTAGCGAAGCACTCCCGGTGTCCTCTATACACAGCTCAATTAAAGCATAGAGGTGAGGCTGGTTACTGGATCTACCTCAGTTGTAGCAAAATAAGCTCTAGCAGCCAGGTCTCCTAGAGAATAGCACACTAGCACAGCCATTTTCAACACTCAGTTACTGGAGAGACTAGAATGTGGTGGCCAGAGAGCACAAAAAGGAAAAACCCAAAAGACTAAGTATATGTAATGAGATGTACACAATATTTTAGTTCCTTATTTTACCCAGTTACATGAATCCCATTCATTTAACTATCCCTTGACCCTGAGAAAGCTGCAGTCTAAACTGCTTATGGTTAGGGCTAGTGACAGAGGCCCAAAGTATTCAGGGTCTTGAGATCATGGATTTTAGTGTCAGTCCATTCTGCTAACTGGGCATGCCCATCAAATGGGAGATCCTGCATAGACAGCCAAGCCTACAAGAAAAGACCCAAGAGGAGCATCACATCAAGGCACCTGACACCATGCTACAAGCGTCAGTGTCAGCCACGTCCAACGCAGCCTGCCCTAGGTGCTGCGGAGCCTTTGTCCAAGATGGTCCTGCACTCCTTCCTTGAGGACTCTGGGAGGGGCGGGCTCAAACGTGAAGATGGCCTGCCCCATTCTGAAATCACATCCAAAGAGGGCGTGATAATCAGTCACCCACAGCTGAAGGATGAATAACCCTTTCTCCCAAACCAATCAAGACTCTAGAGTCTTTATTTTTAGGGGTGGCACCTGGTTGACCCTGCTGCTCACTCCCTGTGGTTCACGGCCTTCACCACCAGGGAATTGGGAGCTGGCATGAATTACTTGCATTCCACCCTTTCTGAGATGGGGAAAGGAAGGACATCATCTGCCATACGGCAGTTATAATTTCAGTGACTCCTAAGGGCAAAGCAACTCTGACCAGGGCCACTGAGCAAAGGACAAAGAGGGCATCTGTAGATTCCTCCAACTCCTCTGCCTGCAGACTGAGACTAGCAGCCACCCTCTTTAACAGCTCTTGATAAACTATAGCATCACCCTGAGGAACTCCCACAAAGATCTCATCTGGCAATGAGGAGGGTGCCTGAGCCAAGGGGTCTTCCTCCACCATTGGTGGCCAGTGGCCTGCTTATCCGTCTTCCTGCGGGCCAAGAAAGTGCCCACCACGGAAGCTTCCAGTGCAGCCAGTAGAAGCAGACGGTCTCTCCAAAGCCCTGGTAACAGTGAACTGCATGGGAAGACTGGGAGAAACCCCACATATCCCAGGGGTACCACTGCCATTTGTGACCATGGGCCCACATGCTGCATCAACAGTGCCGGCTGCAGTGCTGTCACTGGAGCCCATCCTGCTAGCAAGGAACCTTGCTCTGAGGCCAGGATGGCAGAGCAGTCACTACCTTGCAATCAGAACACAGCATGAGGGCTCCTCTCCAACCAGTGCCAGCCGCTCCCAATTCAGGCAGAGCTGCATGATGAGAAATCCTTAAAGTGGGGTCTTGGTGCCTGTGATCTACACCGAGCACTCAACAACTAGCATCGTGATGTCAAGCAGGACTGGGAGGAGTGATCTTGGTGCCACAGAGATGCACATTCCAGCAAAATCAGCCTGGGAAATCAGCGCTGATCAAGGGAACGGTACCAACTTCCAGTTCTGTCCCACAAATGATACCAGAGCCCCTACCTCGACTCTCATACTTTTTCTGGGGGATGTGTGCCTCTCAAGGTCTGCGTCCTGACACCTGCCTTGAGCCTGACTGTCCTGCTCCCAAGTCTGGAGACCGCACTGGGCTAAGGAATTTCTGCCTCAGTCAGAAATGCACTTGCTCCAAGGGCACGATCATTGGTGTAAGGTTCCCCGCTAAGGGAGTGCTGCCTCAGTGGGGACCACGATGGTCCTTTGAGACCGGGAACCCATGGAGACTGGTGAGGGTGGTAAGGATGTAAAGGGGCAACCAGTTACCCAGTAAGCATCACCAGTAACTGGGTGATTCTTACCAGTAACTGGTTAACTCGCAGCCCAGCTGGGCTGAAGCAGCCCCACCTGCAGTGCAGTGGGCCCAACACAGCCTGAGCTGTGCAGCAGGCTCAGCTGGTCTAGAGAAGCCCCCTTTCAAATCGCACTATGGGCCAGGGAGCTGCTCCAAGATTAACTGATTAACCTCTGAAGGGACAGTTTACATCCCTAGTGGGCAGCACGAGGAAGGACATAATATCATGCTATGCTTGTAGGGCCTCCAGTGTGGAGGCACATGGAGCTAGCAAGGATAACTGTCACTGTTTGGGGAGGCTGGTGGGGACTGGGTTGGGCTGCTCTGCTCAGCTTGAACTATGGCTCTCAAACCCAGCAGAGGTGGAGAACTGCCCAGTATAGGACCTTGATATTTCCCCCAAACTTATCCTGTCCGAGTTAAAACCGAAGCTCTTCCTCTCCCAGACTGCTTAGGCTTTTGCATTGGAACCACAGGACAAGACCAGTGCTAGCTGGCAGACTGTACTGGTGGGCACTGCATACTGACACCGCAGCGCTCGGTGCTGAATCAAGAGCGCTGCTGCAGCATCAGGGCAAGCGCAGATCCCATAACATGGGCTTTGAGCCACAAGTCTCCTTTAGTCCTGGGCCTGAAGCAATTGCAAAGTCTACATTTATCAGTGATGTGTCCTTTGTCCAAGTGCCATAAACAGCTAGTGCGTGGCTTGCTAATGGGCATTCGCCTCCTGCAACGATGACACTGCTTAAAGCCTGCAGACCAAGATGTGCCACATCCTGAGGCCAAGTCCCAGGATGGGGGGGGGGGGGGGAGGTAGGAAACGACTAATAAGTGACTAAGTACTGTAGGGTTTTAAACTACAACAGAGGGAAGCTTAACTACAAACAACTAGAAGAACAAGGACAATTTAGCTGCAACAGCACAGTTCCAAGAGTCATCACGGGCAGCAAAAAGGAACTGAGGGTGGGAGGAGCCTGCAGTGCCCTATATACTCCAGTATGTGCACACCTCTCCTATGGATACTGCAGAGGGAAACAACTTCTGGTATTCGTGCACGTGGTAACCACACACCCCTAAGTTCAAGAGACATGAGCAAGCATTCAAAGAAGAAGCCACACAACTAGAGAACAGGAAGGTGGATTCCTTTTTGTGGGAGGCATCAGCATCAGAATTTTTAATCAAGACTTGACTGCAGGGACTTCATAGTTAACGCTAGGTCTAGAGAAAAACAGCTTAATTTTTATATTCAAGAGTAATGTACAGAGCTGGCAATTAGAACAAATATCTTTTTACTTGTAAATTCAACTAATTTGGTATGGAATTTCTTGACATAAAAACAATCAGGGAACCAGCCTGCAATGTAATTCTCCCATCCATAGACACGCACTTAATCTTAAATATAGAATACGATGCTGACACTAGGATCTCTGAAAACTTTTTCTTTTACACTTAAATCAAACTGCTTGACAGCTTACATGCTATCATGTATTAAGCCAACATCCAGTTTTTATGAGGCTAGAAGGACCTGCATAGTAGATTCTCAGCATCTGGGACGCAGGCTGAATTTGATCTTTTGCTTATGAATATTTTCTTGCAGGTAGCTAAGAATGGCAAGAAACAGTGTCTTATAGCTTATGATGATTTAGAATGTGTAATGCAACTTAAGCATTGTACACAGGAAGAACAAAATGCAAGAAGCATCTCAGAGCAAAGCAGGAAGTGAATCAATGATGGGCCAGGATCAAGGGCACTAGCCATACAATTCCCTGTTCCAGCACAGAATTCTTGGGCAAGATACTGTGCCACTGTGGGTATATCTTCACAGCAGCTAGGAGTGCGCCTCTCAGCACAAACATTCAGGCTTGCGCTAGCTCAAGGAGAGCTAGCATGCTAAAATGCTAATGTAGATGTTGTGGCCTGGACCAGCTACCCAAATAAAGCCCACCTGATCCTCTAGATATATACACTGATGGCTAGCCCATGTTGTAATATCCACATTGCTTGAGCTAGTGCATTAAATATAGCCAAGCTAACGTTCATTTTCCAAAGCTGGGAAGCACACACCAACTACAGTGTAAATCTTCTGTGCTTCAGTTTCTCACTTGTATAATAGCTGCTTCACTGTCTCACGGGGTGTTGTGAGGATAAGCACATTACAAATTTGAGACATTCCAGTACTATGGTAACAATAAGTACCTAAGATGAAAAGTTGGTCCAATAAAAATATATTGTTGAGGACTCAACAGCTCCTTCAGATAGCTTTATTGCCTGATTGACTTTGGTAGATAATCTCAGAAAGATGCACCTTCTATGTGTCCAGGGTTCTACATTTTAGAAAAGGGTTCCAAACTATTCTAGAACATGCAAAGAATTTTATGGGCCCTGATCCAGAAAATGCGTATTTCATACCCACAGCTATTTAAATAGTTAAATATATCCCAGGTTTGTTTTTGTTTTGATTCTTTTGGGCTTCTATTTTATAAATATTTGGAAAGCATCTTCAAAATAACTCTCTGTTGCTGTTGTCTGAAACTAACACTTAGATAGAACTTTTAAAACCAAACTACCAATTCCAAGACTATCAACAGTTATTTTTTACTATATTTCAGCCACTAACAGATATTGGAAAGACTCATACCTGCTGTGGCATTTTCAAGCTGATGCCAGTCTCTGTTCTCACTGATGTCAGAGTTACAGAAACTACAAGGAAAGGATGAGGAATGTAACGAGACATGGATACCTCCTGGAGAACCTGAATACTGGCAGTAGGGTTAGGACTGTAAAAGGGAAAAAACAGGTGCTGAACACATCTCCTCTAACAGTACTTAATGGAAAATTACAGCTAGTTTCTAAACCCTTAGGGTGTGTCTACACACAGCAGCATTATTTCCGAACAACAAATTACAGTGTTGAATTTCCAAAACAACAATGAACGCACCTACACAATAATTCCATTATTTAAAAATATGTTTGAAATAATGGACAGCTTATTCCAACTTCTGTAAATCTCATTCCACAAGGAATAACACCTATTCCAAAATACCTATTTCGGAATAGCAGTATTGTAGATGCTTCACTGCTGCTATTTCAAAATAGCTCCTTCCCACGGCCATTCAAAGCCTCCTGGGGCTCTAAATCAAGGTAGCATGTTCACATTAGGGAAACCTGCCTTGGACTAATTTTCAGGCTTCCCTGTAGTATAGACGTGCTATTTTGAAATAAGCTATTTCAGAGCATTTCTTCTGGAATAGCTTATTTTGAAATAAGCATGCTGTGTAGACATACCCTTAATGACCAAAAATATACTCATTTAACCTCAGGCAGCAGAGCTTTTACAAGAAACCACAACAATTTTCCCTTAAACTGTGAAACTGTACCTAGGCCACTCCTCTGAACTGAGCAAAGTTACATTAATAAATCCACTAGAAGTCTTATCTGGCATTACTTGGATCCTTAAACTCAGTTAATTTTTTGTTTTAGGAAAATAAATGTTGGGGCTGGAGATAAGGGGCTCTGTTCAGGCTGCCCTGGGGAGACAGGACTTGCCCAACCCTCTCACTGCGACAGCTTGGGGCAGGTGAGAAACACCTCTCATGGCCGCTGCAGAACCAGCATGCACAACTGAGGGAGGGCTGCACGTCCCCTGGCTGGGGCAGGTCCAGGTTCATCTACTGCCTGCACTCCCCAACCAGAGTGAGGAATCCAGCAAACTATGCCATTTCTCCTGGCTCCCTGATGAAAGGCAACAGCCATCAACATCCCCGTATGAACCGGGGAGGAGGAGAGCTTCAGCTCGCTGGCCCTTGCTAAAAGGCATCTCAGGGGTAGGAGGCTCGGGACTGAGGCAGTCCTGGAGGGTGGAGGCATACCCAGCCAGCCCCTTTCACCTGTCTGGTGATTCTGTCTCTTTTCTGTACGGCTTTATGAGAAGTAATCCCATTCCAGGCACATCCCATTTTCCTGGCACAACCTTACCTTGCTTTAAGTTATGATAAGAAGTTGTAACTAAAACCTGGTAATCCTAGATCTTGCTGTTTGTGAGTCCTTGAACAGGCAGACAGACTCTCTCAGATATATAGATTAGGCTGCTTTATCGAATCTTGATAATTTATGAGAACACAGGAAGAAAGAGCAAAGTGCTCAAGAATGTACCTCAATAGGGTTTCTCTGAACAATGCATTGGGACAATTCTCCTCCAAGTCAGAAAACATTTATCTCCCTCCCCACTGATTAAGGTTCCTTATCTCGGATTTCAATGCAGGTGACAATATTGTGGACAACTCCATCCACCTAGACCAGTGTTTCTCAACCAGTGGTACAAGTATCCTTTGGGGTACTTGAGAGAAGTCTGGGGGGGTATGTCAACATAGCTGAAATTTGGAGAAAACTGAATTTTTGTTTTAAGTTTTACAGCACTTTATTATTTTTGTACTTTTTAAACCCAAAAATTTCATTGCCCGTTCAGCTACGATTAAGTTGTTTAAATAAATGTGTTGCAATGGCAGAAAATTTTGTGTGTGTGTCTGAACAATATAGGTACTGGGGATACTTACAATTTTTTAAAGAGGTACTTTATTTAAAAAAAAAAAAAAGGTTGAGAAACACTGATCTAGAGTGCTTCAATAAGTTATCCAAGTCTCTCTACACTCTCTCTTGTTCTGGTTCTAATCCTTCACACCAAATGGTTCTGCCTTCTGTCCTACAGCTTCCTCTCCACCAAGACTTTTCCTCCTACATGGAGTTAAGATTTACTTTTCACACCCTTTCAGTCACACTATCCTTCCTCTCCCTTTAATCTTAATTTCCACTTTTATGGTGATGATTCAAGTGTACGTATGTGCCTTTGATGACTCCTGTCTACACTGGTAAGAGATGGGGCATTATTTCAAGTTCTTTGGCTAAGTATCTGAGACCAAAATTTTTATGGGCTGGAAAGCCATTCTTGGGCATTTTGCTTTTCAAGTTAAAACATTTTCTCTATTCACTTTCTGTAACCTTACCCACCCTGATTCAGATCTCACCTATTCCTGTTTGCTATGCTATAAATCTATCTACAATATGAGCAGCTCTATAACACTGAGCACATTTGTTACCACTGTGATGCCACCTCCTGTGATATCCCCATGGTCTTATCTTTTCTTGTCCTTACAGCTACCTTCTTTTATCGCCTCCCAGTACTCAGCTTTGACTGTGGGCACATAAAGAGTAATTCTCAACTCCATTCTCCAGCAGCTCCACCAGTTCCTATTTGTTTAACACAACCCTGAAACACTGATGTTTTGAAAGTCTCCATGGAACTACTCTCACCCATCGCATGTACTCATCATTCTACCTGAGTGCTCCATCAGGTACCGATCTCTGTAGCTCCTCCAAACAATGGAAGTGTCTCTCACATCACCTGGAACAATCTTCCTGTATCCCAAAGCCACTCCCAGTCCACACAACAAATCATTGGGGGGGGAGGGGGAGGCAGAAAAGCTAGTAGTCCTGACCTCTACTTCTTTGCAGACATGCAGTCTGGATTTTAAATTGCCATGATAGAAGAGGAAGAGAAAGAAATTAGAAGGGAAAAAGTAATTAATTGAAACCCATAGCTAGAAAACCTCTTTTCTATGGGAATCTTGTAGTGCCTTAAATAGTGGACCCACTTTTAGATCATGAATCTTGTATCTGTTGCAGAAACTACAGCTCCACCTGAACATTCACACACAGGACAAGTGTTTCTCCTTTACATTTACTTATTTATTCAGAGGTTCAAGTATCTACAAATTTCTAAATAAAAGCCCTGCACTGAAAAGAGGGATTTCATGCTGTAGGTTTTCTGAAAAAAATATCAAGTAAGCCAAAGTAGCGGCTACATAAGCTCTACATAGTCTAGATTTTTAAAACAACCCAGTTCACTTCCTGAAAGGGACAAACTATAGCATTTAGAGTTCACTGGAAAAAAAAACCTCAATAAAACCTGCTCTTATTAACAGACCATATCCATTCACACATGATACTTCATATCCTTTCTTGAGAAACATTTAGAACCCTTAGAATTCTTCATTCTAGACACACCAAATCTCTAAAAGATTTTGTATCACTGTTACATCCAGTAAAGCAATATAATGTGAATGCAGATATTTGCTCAGACAGAATAATGGGACATTTGCTCTGGATTGCAGAAGCAAGTTCCATTCTGACAAACTATTAAACACTAGCACTCGAATTTCTAAAAAAGAATGTATATTCAATTTCTGAAATCTTATTGCCTTACCTAAATAAGGCTTTCTAAAGTAACAAAAAAAAGTCTGACTGATCTTTAAGTGCTACACCATTAGTAATAAAACCTCTCTTTTGCTGCACCTTAAATGTCAAAATGTACAACTGTCTTCTGGCCCTGACCATTTCCTCTAATTTTCTATGGTGAATGCAATGTAAAACAGAAATTAAACAGAATTAACTAGTGGGTACAGTTAGATGTTTTTAAAATTCTCCATTTAAAAAAGAGCTTTACAGATTTTGTAATGTTACTTGTTAACAGCTTAAATAATCACAGGTCTGCTTAGAGGTTTTATAAATTATTAAATTTGTACATAGTTTTCACACGCATGTTTATGCTAAAAATAAAAGGACACTTAAAAGCTACAATTTCAAACATCAAGGAGTGGGCTGGAACTCAACACATCTAGAGATACAGATACTTAAAATCAGCTAAGCAATAGTCATTGCAAACGTAATCAGTCCATCTACCATCTTCCTCTAGTACAGAGGTGGGCATTAATTTTATGGGGGGCCACTCCAAGAATTTGGTAAATGGCCAAGGCTGCACCCTTCCATGATATGCAGGGGACTGGGATGCAGGTTGGGTGCAGAAGGGAACTCTGAGTAAGAGACTGTGGTGGAGGAGGGGGTTGTGACCTGGGGCAGGAGATGGGAGTATGCAAGGGGACCGGCTGCCATGTGCAGGCTCTGGCCAGGAGGCACTCTATTGTAATCTCAATGTGTGATACAGGTCCAAAGAGGAAAAACTCTAGAAGCTCAGGCTATTTTCCCCTAACCAGCTAGATTGGGCCAAGTTTTCAAAAGTGCCTCAAATTCTGTCACCCTTTTTGGTATGTGCACATTTCAAGTGCTGTAACCTGCACATAAATTGTGTGAAAGTGACAAACTTCCAAAAAGTTTCTGAGTTGGCGTGTGTACATGCAAGTCTCCAAATATGCAAATCCATTCATCCACCTTTTGAGCATTATCCTTTACGTAGAGGTGACAGAATTGCGAAAAATGAACGCTATGTTTTGAAAAGTTGTTTCAGTAAGTCTCTTGATGAATCTTCAGCCTAACAGTTCATCAAAGAAAGATACTCCTGTACCTATATATTTGAGAGAGTTTGTGTCTGTCGATCCATCTGTGTGTTCAAGAACTCCTCTTAAATGGTTAGAGGTAGGATCACCAAATTAGGCATACGGCTTCCTCTTATTATAACCTAAAGCAAGGTCAGTGTTTGGTTGTGCCAGGAAAACAGGATGTGCCTTCTCATAAAACCTTACAGAAAATAGAATCACAAGACAGGTGAAAGGGGCACTTCCCTACCACTATCCAGTACTACGCTTGCCTTGAGCCTCCCTTCCATCTGTACAGGAACATTACAGGCTGTTCCCCTTCATCAGGGAGCAAGGGAATAGTTTGCTGCATTCCTCACTCTGGTAGGGGCAGATGAACCTGGATCTGCCTCAGCCGAGGGACATGCTCCCCCCCACAGCTCAGCTGTACCCACTGGATCTGCAGCGGCCTTAGAAAGGCACTTCTCACCTGGCTCCAAGCTTCTGCAGAGAAAGAGCACTGCAGTAGTCCTCTCCCCCCAGAGCAGCCTGCATACTGAACCCCTCATCCTCATCCCCACCCCAGAGCAATGATTTAAATGAAGCATGTACATTTTCATTTTATTTTCCAAAAAGCAAAACGTGAATCAAAGACCCGAGCAACACCAGGTACATTTTCTAGTCTACTATATATTTGAGAGAGTTTGTTTCCCCCTTGGTTTGTTCAAGAACTCCTGCTAAACGAGAAGAGCTAGGACCACCAAATTTGGTATGTAGCTTCCTCTCAGAGGAACTTAAAGCAAGATGAAGGTTTGGCTGTGCCGGGACAATGGGATATGCATGCAATGGGATTGTTTCTCATCAAATGGAAAGGGAGAGGTGTGATAGCAGGAACAATTTTACCCCAGAATGCCCACGGGGGGTAAGCAAGCACTCCTGCCCTGGGGAAGCAGCTGCCAGCTGGGCAATGTGGACCCCACTACAGCAGCCAGTCCCAGGGAGCCACTGCCGGCTGGGCAGCAAGGTCCTGCTATGGACCACCCCAGGTAGGTGGCGCCCACGCCCAAGTTCCCCTCCCCCAACTAGGGATGTAAGCGACTAATCGACAAGCAGAAGCTTATGGGATAGTCCACTAGTGATGCGACTAGTCACATTGCACCCCGCATTGCTGCCTCTATCAGAAAGAGGCAGCAGGGGTGGGAGGAAGCCAGTTTAAGAGTTGGCTCCCTCCCAGCTCCAGCTCCGTGAGGGGAGGCAGGGGCGCAGTGGCAGCATTTCAAAGATTGAAGCGCTGCGGGGAGCCCGGGGCCAGCAGCGGCTCTTGTACATTTCAAAGGTGGAACATGGTGCTAGTACTTATCAACTAATTGAACAGTCGATGGAAATCCCATCAACTATTCAATTAGTTAATTAATCAAAATGTAACATCCCTACCCTCAATCTGTACCCCCCTAATTTCCAGACCCCTCCCTTGAGCCCTCCACATCCCTAAGTCTCTGCCCTGACTCCCGCATCTCCCACACTCCCAGACCTTCGCCCCTCCATAAGGACCCAAAAAATGCCAGGTCAATGTGCTAGCTGTTATAAAAAGGGGCAAAATAATTTTATAGATTTGCTCCAATCATACTCACCAATCAGGTCGTCTTTCAATACTATAAAGGCAAATTGAACAATCTGCTCTAAACAATATTACTATGTCCCGGAAGACACTGAGTAGTAACGTTTCTGCCTGCACTTTGGTGACATGTGCAAATGCATTATCCAGATTGGATGTTCGCAGGTAGATTCTTAGCTGTGATGACAATTAAATGGTTTAAACAAGAGTTCTTTTACTGTAAACAACATCAACATAAATATTTCAACAACAGATCCATTATAAATGTCTCATATAGATGTTTAAGGTATGGTTCTCAGAGTCCTAGCAAGGCACTTTAGAATGCAGTTTTTACATTGTATATTCATCTGAGAGCTTAACTGGTAGTTTTATGGTACTTATATCAACAATAAGTTAAAAACTGACCCAATTATAAAGTGGCAGGACTTGAACAAAGAAAGATTTTTATGTTCCACAATTTTTTTAAAAAAAGGAGGAAAATTCCTAGTCACTGCCCCAACCAACTAAAGAGTTACACAAGATTCCCCCCCCCCCCCCCACACACAAACACGCGCCTCTATATTTAGAAACACAAAAACCTTTTGTGATGGGATATTCCATATGTTTTATGAAAATACACTTCCTTTTGGGTGTGTCTAGACTACAGGGTTTTGTCGTCAAAAATGGACTTTTGTCGACAAAACTAAACCTGCATCTACACTACCGCTGAGTTCTGTCGACATAATGTCGACAGAACTCAGCAGTTTTGTCGATGCTGGTAAAACTCATTTTACGAGGAATAACGCCTTTTGTCGACAGAGTTCTGTCAACAGAAGGCGTTATCGCATCTAAACTGTCCTTTGCGTCTACACTGCCATGTCGACAAAGCAGCTTGCTTTGTCGACAGAACTGAATGTAATCTAGACGCTCTTTGTCGACAGAAGCTTTGTCGACACTATCTGTCAACAAAACTTCTGTCGATAAAAGCCTGTAGTCTAGACATACCCTTTATGAATACGGCAACCCTAACCAAGATGACTGCTGGAAATATGTAAAACTGAATGAGAAGGATTGAGTCCAGATTGAAAGGCTTTCCGGAAGCTTATCAGAACAACTTTGAGGATGAGATATTACATGAAACCAGTTACTCGGTGTATTAAACTTAGCTTGCATTTATATTTTGTTTTGTTTAGTGACCTACATTCTGTCTTCCCTTATGAGCATTAGTGGCGAGGAGTCCTGTGGCACCTTATAGACTAACTGAAGTGTAGGAGCATAAGCTTCGTGGACAAAGACCCACTTCGTCAGATGCATGTAGTCATCATGACTACATGCATCTGACGAAGTGGGTCTTTGCCCACAAAAGCTTATGCTCTCCTACACTTCAGTTAGTCTATAAGGTGCCACAGGACTCCTCGCCGCTTTTGCAGATTCAGACTAACACGGCTACGCCTCTGATACTTATGAGCATTGAAATCCTACCTTTTATACTTAATAAAAATCACTTTTGGTTTATTACTAAATCCAGTGTATGTAATTGTTACCATGTGAGGAATAAGAGGAGAGAGAGGCAAAGAGTCTGTGTGTATCTTTCTTTACCCTGAGAAAGAGGGGCAAACATGAATTTACCCCACACAAACCTTTACACAGAGTAAGATAGATTTATCTGGGGCTCAGGTCCCATTGGGGAAGTACATCTAGGTGCTGATGTAAGTCCCTTTGGCTGAGCCTTTCCAGAGCTGAGTATTATACTGTACAGGACTGTGACCCTATCTGTGTCACTGCTGGAGGCAGCTCAACGACCTGGCTCAGCAGGAGAGTTGAATGGCACAAAGGAGGGCAGAAAGGTGGGTTCGATGGTAATTTAGCACATTCAGGGACCAAGGGGTCCCCAGCAACAACACCCATCACAACTTTATGCCAGCATTTAAAATTGTGTCACATTTCTAAGGACCATGAATATATGCTTTTATGTTGTCTTAACATGCAAATGGCTTTTAATGTCAATGCATTACTTTTCCACAAGTTATTAGTTAAGCAAGTATTGATGCAAGGCAGAATCAAAATACTCCAAATATTGAGGCCTGAATGAAAGAAACTTATATTAGCGGAGATTCCTGTAGTTCTGTTTGTGTTTTCCTGTTCATAAAATTAATTTTGAACTTGCCTACTATTTAAATAAAATAACACTTGAATAGCTTGCTTGAAGAAATGAAAGTCTCACCTCTTCTTGGCGATCACTTAAATTATAACATGCAAGAACAATGAAATCATTCCACCAGGCTATGCCGCCTGTTACGATCATATTCTGTTCCTTAAAATAAAATAAAAAAGATAAAGTCAGCAAGGTAATAAGCGGTTTTCAAGTTTCAAATCACATAACTTATACATACAAAAAATAAATGAATAATTAGAAAATAATAGACACATTTAATAAATATATAAGCCTCCTACAGACTACACACAATTGAAAACCTCTTGTAAACTATATATAAAATAATATCACTGCTGATGTAATAATTTTGTTTACACATGACAGATTCAGTAGTAATTACTTCTTAAAAATGAGTCTTCAAAAGATGCCAGATGTATGTGATAATCAAAAACTATTCAACAAAGTCAAGTTCTATGTATGATTGATTCATCAATTTACTGGTACTCTTCAGAAAATCTACATCTTTTTAAAGTATAGCTGCCAAAATCAGCAATTTTGGGTGCTTAAAGTTAAGTTTCATACTTTTCAGAAGTTAGGCACATCTACATCTCCCACATAGACTAGACACTGATTTAGGAATCTCACTTTAGAGATGCAGGTTTGAAAATGTTTGCTACATTTACATATTTTATTGTCAAGAATGTTCCAAATTATAATACCTTTCACGTGTTTCATGTGAATACATACAAAATCAATCTCAGCCTTCAAGAGATTCATTAGAAAAAATATAATTAGGTAGAAAATTAAAAATATATGCAAAATATTGTAAATATCATCAATCAGTTTAAGTTGCACACAGAAGCGGGTTAAACTAATCAGAACTCACCTGGGTAATGTTCCCAAACAACTTCCATTTTTTGGTGAGTAAAGAATAATGTGCAAAACCAAACTTGCCAACAACAGCTACATTCTGCCCCAGCTTGTCGATAGCTGAAAACTGTTCAGACAATAATTAGGGGGGGAAAAACCAAATGCCCAGAAACTTTCAAAGGTTGCACACTTTTATTCAAGATGATCAATACTTCAAGAATAATACTCAACTTGAAAACTGTCAGAGTACTAATGTTCTCTACCATACTTTTAATTTAAAAAAACCCAACAACCGTAAATTGCTTTGAGACAGTGACAATCTCATCCTATAACAGATATAAATACCCAATGCTTGCATTTTACATCAAGCATGAAGATATTTTTAAGTAACTCACCCTTATAGGCCAGTTGCTCTCCAGATATGTACTGTGAATCTAAAAAAAATTATACAGATCACTGTACTGAAAATAAAAATGATGAAACTTCACACACTTTAAAGGACGTGCACATTGTTAACCTTATTTCTTTTATCATTTTTTGTTCCAGAACATTTTGGTTTGTTCACAACCATTTGAATATTTTTACTACCGCAATTCTTCTCTTTCCAATATATTTTAGAATTATATATTGTAAGTTTTGATTGACTTTATGTGCAACATTTATTTACCATTTACACAAAATGTAATTCACTGGAAGCAGCAACCTCTCTTATATTCAGAAACTTGCATTCAAACTCTGATGATCAGAATCATACAATTCTATCGTTTTCTTAGAAATAATATTGATAACATATTTTAAGTGTTTATTTTCTTTACTTTGATTAAAATATCTAAAACACTACTAATTGTTAGTGGCAAAGTATTTTTTTTTTGTTTTCTTCCCCCTTCACCTCCACCCCCATCAACTAAGTAACTGTCAAGGGAAATTTCCATTCAGTAAAATTATCTGTTATATGTGGTTTCTTTGACCCTTAATTTCAGGAATCAAATTTTCTTAGATTTGTACTGACATAACTGAGTCAGAATAGGTGCTTTTTTACTCCTGTTTAATGGCTTTTATTTAGTATGCTAGAGTTATGTTCTTCTCATAAAAAAGCATCAAATAATTATACTAGTCTGTATACAAACTGCAGCATAGCGAACTAGTGACAAGAAGCACAACTAGAACTAAGGAAGGGAAAGATTTTGTTTTGTTTTCTTAATAAATATATATTTGATTGATGGATTCAGTTATTACGTTTCTTGGTCAGTTACTGGTTTAACTTGGTTACCTGTTGTAAATTGGCCTCAACTTCTGCCCCAAACAAAAAGAGATACAGTATGGAACTGCAGTAAGTGTTTTTTATACAATTTAAATTATTCCTTGGGGGATGAAGATGAGTATACTTACATTCCCATCTGTAATTTATAAGGATATTAACCATTTCAGACAAAATTTAGGATGCTTACTGTAACCCATCTGTAAATATTTTACAAACCTACTTCTACCTCAACCAAGGTTTGAGGTAAATTATAAATTGCAGGATTCAGGTCTTCCAGAGTTAAATTTTAACTTCTGATTCTGGACATATAACTCCAAGGGGTTTGGAAAGTGGTTGGTATTAAAATGAAAAAAAAGGTTGGACCTAGGAAGATAATGAATTGATAACCACCAAGATGGCAAATGCTAAAAAAAGCAAAGCAATTTATAAAAGTCTCTAGCTTCGTTCCAAACTTTACAAACTCAGTATTCTGTTGTCTGAAGCATCCAAACTGTTACCAAATTAAGTTTTACCCACCATAAGATACAACAGCCTTTTAAAAACCAGAAATCAAAGCTATTTTTCAGCACAGAGTTCTTCAAGGGATTTTTTTATCCTGTAAATTTTCAACTTAGATGAGTTTAGGCACAAAATGTATTTAGTTGAGGCACAAAATAAGATCATTTAATTCCTGAAAGGATTGAAGGTGTGTATTTTTGAGCAAAGTGAAACCACTATGAAGAGATTTTTGTCAGTTGGATACATTTCTCTAATATCAAGTACGCTGTCTGGTCTAGTTTACACTCTTTTACTATTCATTACCAATTGGAACCTATGATTTAGCAGACAAAGTAGGGCAATGGGGTGAAGGTAGCAGTTCCTCCCATTACCTGTGTATAAAGGGCTATTAAACAGATCTTGGTCTAGATTGATGTTTACTATATAGTTCTTTTCCTGTTTAACGCTCCTTTCCATAACTGAGTGTGATGAAGAAACAGAAGGTGGGGTCAACTCTTCTGTGCAAAGTCTGTTAGAACAGTCTAACTGGCACATTCTTGTGATATAAGGATTAAACCAGGCGTTGGCTACTTATAGCTCATGAGCCAAATATGACTCACCAGGGAGCTAGATATGGCTCTTCTGGAGCCCCAACTTAGCCACTCCTTGCTCCTCCCACAGCAGGGAGCCAGCGCTGGTGCTACAGCCTTACAGTCCCCTGCAAGATTGGAATGCCAGTGCAGGAGGCGGGGAGAAAGCCCTGAGCCTGCTTGCTAGATCCAGCATGCAGGGAACAAGATCCATCATTTTTGGCTCTGCGCACTGCCCTTTTCCTTCCCCTGGTGTACAGGGAACAAGTGGAACCAAAAATGCCTTTTTCCTTCCCCCGGGACAAACTTCCAGGAGGCTTCCCCTGTGAATCCTTCCCGGAGGCTTCCTTCCAGCAAATGGGAGCAGCAGGAGGCCATGTTACATGGTGCCTGCAACGTGGCACGAAAACAAGCAAATCTTCTCCCTCATGCCCAGACCCTGCACTCCCTCCCATCACTCCCCCCAGCAGACAGCCTGGCCCCAAGTCCACTCCTGACCCCTGGCCAGAGCTTGCCTCCAGACTGCTCCTGTTCCCTATCCAGACAGCCTGTCCCCACACTCTACCTCCCACCCTCACCCTCTCCTACATCCTACCCAGATTCTGTACCCCCCCATCCATTAATTTGCAGCCCTCTCCCACATATTTAAATCCTCATGTTTGGCCCCACCCCAGATCCTAGTGGGGCCCACAAAATCCAGTAATCCTGGAAGCCCAGAAGAGTAAATCTGCCTAAAGCCTTGACCCTCAGTCCTCCCTGCCTCGCCACCTATCATGGGGCTAGAATACCAGGGGAGTGAGGTGTTTTGGGAGGGTTGTTTTTTGTTGTTTCGCAATCCTTCCATAAATTAAGACAACATTGAAACCTCGTGTTGGACATAATATTTTACTTTATTTTAAAATGAAGCAGGGACAACAAGCCCCCATCTGGGGCCAAGCCTCCATCTAGTCACAGCATCATAACACCCCTGCACCTCCACACAAAACAACCCTGAGCCCATCATACACCTGAACCCCTTGCCCTGAGCCTCTCATACTCCTACATCCCTAAACTCCTGCACCCCCACATCCCTAGACTCCTGCAACCCCCATTCCAGTCCCCTACCATAACAATCCTGCACCCCCCCCACACACACACCATGAGCCCGTCATACACACCTGAACCCGCTGCCCTGAGCCCCTCGTACTCTCAACATCCCCAAACTCCTGCACCCCCACATCCCCAGTCGCCTGCCATAACACACTCCCGCAGCCCCACACACCCCCAACCCTGTGCCCTGAGCAAGGATGTTAAATTGCAGTTACCAAGCTAATCATATAGTCAATATAATTTGCATCAACTACATGATTAGTTGATAGGACCGTTCTGCAGAGCCGCAGCTGGGGTAACTCCGCGAACCACCCACGCTGCAGCTCTACATTTTAAACAGTCTCGCACTGAGTCTAGCAGCCCCTGTTCTCAGCGGATAAGGCTGTTGTGAACAGGGGCTGGTGCCAGAGCAGCCCCTGCCTGTGGCCTGGCGCGAACAGGGTCAGCTTGGCAACCCCTGTCCCCCCTGGGGGTGGGGGGGGGGGGGAAGAGCTGCTTTTGATAGAGGCAGCGGGGGGGGGGGGGGGGGGCCACACACTCCAGAAATGGTGCTGGGTGCTTTTAAGCCGGTGCCACTCCCCCAGAGTTGGCTCATGTTTCCCCCCACCCTGCCGCCTCTCAGAGGCAGCGATGGGTGGGAGGGACTATCACAGAAAGCATGGGGCGAGTGGGTACTGAAGCAATCCCCACTAGCTCCGTGTTCCATGGGGCTCTTGCTACCTTCCAAAGGCTGAAGTGCCGCAGTAGGAACCGGCACGAGCGGGGACTGAAGCAGTCCCCGCTCGTTCCATTTCCCTGCTGTGCCTCTGCATCCCCTGCACCCGCAGAGCTGGTGCTGGGGGGGAACTGGCTTTTAAACCAGTTCCCCCCAGCATCAGCTTCTGCTCCCCCCCCTTTGCTCCCTGTGATAGAGGCAGCAAGGGGTCGGGGGAGCAACAAATCAAATCACTACTGGACTATCTGATAAGCTCACAACCCTAGCCCTGACCATCATACACTCAAGTCCCCTGCCCTGTGCCCCTCATACACTGCAACCCAGACTCCTGCACCCCCACATCCCCAGCCCCGTCATAATATTGACAGAAGACATGCATGTCTGAATGTGTGCATGAAGTTGGATTTGACCAGTTATGATGTAAACTTCAAAAGAAATGCGCAAAAAGATGCAGAAGTCCCATTAAATAAAGTCTGTGAATACAATCATGCCAAATAACAATATTAAGTTGTATATTTTCAGTTATGCAAGTGGGCATTCTTATACAACTCTTTGTGACCACATGTTCTAAATTTTGATGTAGTTTGGCTCTTTGGTTTGAAAAAGATGCCAGTGTCTAATGCAACCTGATAGTAATGCTGATGCAGATGTTGCATATACAATAAATTAAAGCCTGGTATCAATTTTACTCAAGTCTAATGCTCAGTTTTAGTGAAACCCATAACACAGGTATGTAAACAGGAAATTGTGTCTAAATTATGGATTCAAAATTATCTAAATTGTTCCTCATGCTGGAACAAGTAAGCCTGATTACTCAAAACAACTTCTTAGAAGCTTCATATCTATTATACAGAGTATTTCATATATCCAGCACCCCTAATGCTCTTTCAGCGTAGGGGGAAAGAATTTGTGTGTGGAACAAAATAGTTATCTTGCTCTCTCTCATGAAGTCAGAAAAAAGCCTTTAGTCCTTTCAATCCCTTGGTTGGCTAGGATGTGAATCCACAGCTGGAAGAAAAAGTACAGCCAGAATTCCTTTTGGACCTAGTGGAACAAGCAGCAGCTGTACCGCAGGAACAATCAATAGGAAACAGGACGACAAAAATTTCACATTATATGAAACAAATGCAGTATTTGCTGAAAGGATAAAAAGAAAATTAGATATACCCCCTGGATCAGGTGACAGCAAAGTGCAAAAATACTATTTGAGTAACAAATGAAAAGTTACCTGTACAACATGCCAATGCCTGTGTCCTAATAAAGTGCTTAAACCCTGAGAATCTATACTGCCATCCAAAAATGGGCTCCTTTCCCTGATAGGCTTATGGTCACAATGTGCTGAAGCACTTCTGGGATTCTGGGCCTGTGTTGCATCCCCACAGTTCAAATACAAGCGATCTTCTCCTTGCAGAAGGACCTGCTCCTGGTTACTCTACGTTTAAAAAAAAAAATCTGACATTACTGCACAGAAAATAAAATAAACACAATACTTCATTCTGCAGAGTCCAAATTAAACTAACAGCAAGAAAAATATGGATGAAGTCACTTTTTTCATCTTTGGAGCATCAACATACTGCAGAGATACCAAACAGTAGATCAGCGGTGGGTGACCTGCAGCTTATGGGCCGCATGCAGCCCCCCCACGGTTCTGTGTGTCACACTTCAGACATTTAGTTTACCATTTCCCATGCATAGGGTTGCCAAATTCTGTTGGTTTCTGTAAACATAGTTTTTTGTCCTATGAGATTTACTAAAGTGACACACAAAAAGCAAGGGCACATGAAGTGAGATGTGTGCTGATTGCATACAACATTGCCTGTGAGAGCCATGTGCTCCCTCAGTATCCAATCAAAGCACTGCTATGGTTCAATCAGCACACCCACAAAACTAGGCATGCAAGCACCATAGGCAAAACAACCCTATCACAGGAGACCATCTTGATTATGACAGTGTGGCCCACTGAAATGGAGGGCCACTATTGCTGCTCATTCACTGGCCTAAGATGCCCACTGCTGCGGTAGATAATCATATACAGCAGTATTTCCAGATTTTGCTTAATTAGAAAGACACATTTAAGACAAAAGAAACATGCAAAACATGACAGCAAGACTACTGGAAAAACCCATCAGACTTAACCTTTTTTGTGTTTCTTCCTTTATCAAGTGATCTGAAAAAAGACAGTTACCTATTTCTGTAACTGAACTCCTGTCCATTCAATGGAGGTATGTGTGTGCACTCACCACATGCAGCTATGCTGGAAGATTTTCCTTTGGCAGCATACAAAGGGGAGCTGGTCAGGTGCCCCCTGGAGTGGCATGCAGATGCCATGCTATCTAGGGCACCTCCAGCCCCCTCCACTCTCAGTTTCTTCTTGCTGGACAATTCCAATAGCGGTGAAGGAGGGCAGGTTGTTGAATGGATAGGATCAACACATTTCAAAGAAAACCAGTTACAGAAATGGGTAATTGTCTTCTCTTCGACTGATTGCTCATGTCCATTCAACATTGGTGACAGCAAAACAGCTCTTCCGAAGACAGCATCCTCTTGGGCTTGCTGCAGCAGGGCATAAGTCATGGCAAAGATGTGCACCAATGACCACAATGCAGCCTTACAAATGTCCAGGATAGGGACACTGACAAAGAAGTCCATGGAGGAGGCTTGTGATCTAGTTGAATGCACATTGACTAGTGGGAGGCAAGTAGGCACCCACCAGTTATAGCACAATCAAATGCAGGTGGTTATCCAATTAGAGATACACTGTATGGATACCAGGAGCCCCTTCATCCATTCACCATAAGCGACAAAGAATTACAGTGATTTGCTGAACGGCTTTGTTCTGTCAACACAAAACACGAGGGGGCCCTGCGAACATCCAGAGCATGCAGCACGAGGCTTCAGGGTTAAGACTGGGAGGAAAATATCCTGACCCAAATGAAAAATAGAAAAAAAACCCCAACAAATGGTCTGGTAGCTCTTTATAGACTAACAAAACATGTAGGTGGTATCATGAGCTTTTGTGGCCTGTGCCCACAAAAGCTCATGATACCACCTACATGTTTTGTTAGTCTATAAAGTGCTACCAGACCATTTGTTGTTTTTTTCTGTAACAGACTAACTCAGCTACCCCCTGAAGCTTATGAAAAGTAGAGACCAGCTTAGATAGGAATGCAGGTAAGGTCAGAGCTGCACCTTGTCTCTACAGAGACCGTATACAGGGGCTCTGAAGTCAAGGCCTGCAACTTAGAGACCCTCCTAGCCGATGTAATGGTCACAAGGAAGAACACCTTCCAGGAATAGGGAACATATGGCCATCAATTTGAAGGGTAGCCTGGAGAAGACAAGAATAAGGCCCTTTTGAGGAATGGGATGTACATATGGCAAGAGCCATTTGGAGAAATCTTTACTGTCACGTCATGGGAAACAGACTGGCTCCGGATCAGCATGTGAAAAGCAAAGATTTCTGCAAAGTGTACTCAGATAAAGTTACGCTTTCCTCCTTCAAGTGGAGAAGGTAATCAAGGATGGTCTGGACGGAGCCTCAGCAGGGGCAAAACTTCACTGCTGAGCCCACACTGAAAACCGGCTCTACTTGGCTATATAAGCCTGCCTGGTTGACAGCATATGGCTCCCCAGCAGGTAGCGGTTCATTCCCATCATGAAGCGTAGGAAACACCTGTGACCCTTGAAAATGGCAATGTAGAAATACGTCTCAATCTCAATGACACTTACCAATCTTACTGATCTAGGGAAGGAATGATAAGAGGCCAGAGATATCATACGGAACTTGAGCCTCACCAGGTAACAGGGCCCCCATGCTATGCCCGAGCCTCAGGGATTAGAAAGTTGCAGGAATAAAACCCTTGGTTCTGGTAGCATTGCAGAGCCTCCTCCATTGCCACCAGTTGGAGCAATCCCTTGACTTCTTGCAGAAGGAATGTCTCGTGAGAAGAATCTCTTAAAGGGGAGGTGGAGGAACAGAGCCTAGCTGGAGGGTATAGTCCTGCCACATGATGCTGAGGACCCAACAGACTATAGTTATAGAGCACCAAGTTGGAAGGAAAGGGCACAGGTGGTGCAAAAAAGTCACGGGGAAAGTCCAAAGGTGAGTGTAGTGCATTGTCCTCAATCGTACCCTCATAATGGGTGCTTGGAGGCAATCTAGGACAGGAGAAGCCAGGTTGTATGGAAGAGTGAGATGGACTGCCTCTTCCTAAACCTCTTATATTTGCTCTACCCCACGTCCTAGAGAGGTTGGGAAGGCTTAGCAGATGGGGTTTGAGGCCTAAATTTCTTATACACAGTCTCGGGACATACAGGCTGAGTGTTACAGGAGTCTTAGTCCATGGAGCTTACTGTCTGTCTGCTCCACAAACAGGGCCATACCATCAAAAGGGAGATCTTATAAGAGACTCTTGCTGTGCCTCATGAGAGAGGCAGGAGAGAAGCAGTCACAATACCCTTCACATGGAAATGGCTGTTGTCATGTCCGAGGCAGTCTGGAGTGCTGCTCTAGCAGCCCTTGCCCCATCCTCCATCGAGGCTTGAAACGCCTTCAAGTAATCTAAGAGAGAGGACTAAAACTAGGTAATAGCTCACCATTATATCATAGAGGGCTATGAGGGCCTGATGATTCATCACCTAAAGCTGTAAGATGGATGATAAAAGCTTTTTTTTTTTTTTTTAGTAAGTCCAGTCACTTTAAGTCCTTATTTTTGGGAGGTAGGCCTGGGCTGGCCTTGCGTTTTCTGGTGATTAACAGCTTCCATTACCAGTGAGAGTTAAGAGCTGGGAGGAAGTCAAGGGAATGGGACGAAGTGCTTTCTATCAACCCTTTTAGTTATAGGGGAATGGAAGAGGGTATTTGTCATAAGGCCATGGTGATCCTGGCCACCCCGTCACGGTGGGGTAAGGCCACCCTGGCTGGGGCTGACTGATCCAACCCTCAAAGAGGAAATCCTCCTACTTTTAAGAACCTCCACTTGGAAGTTCAAATGGTAGTCACCTGCTTGAATTAGTCCTGGTGGGACCATGTATCATCGGGATGGGGGGCCCACCACCTGTGGAGATCCCATGATGACCATCTGGAGTCGAGGAGAAGGGGGCTTGTGCTGAGGGGAGCTCCGCAAGATCAGGAGAGGCTGGTGCCTGTACCTCAGCTCCTGCCCCTCCTGCAGGGTAGGAGTCTTAGAAGCCTTGGGTGCAGGGAGGCATTTAATGGAGGCGGAGGCAGAGGCAGTCAATGGTGCCTTCAGCATATTTGCTACCGAGCATGGTACTTGAGATGGTACGAAGAACTCCCATGGGTTCCAGGGTACCACTGCAGTGGCCAGGCCTACTGCCACTGCACCGACTGGGGTCCTGTCTGCGATACCAGAAGCATCGGACAAGAAGCTTATGCCAGGGCACCTATGCTTGATCCAAAACCAGGCTGACAAAGTGCATGGTGCCATGTGACCAGGAATGAGGACTGGAATGGGTGCAGTACCACATGTTGGTCATGTACACGAACACCTAGAACATGGAGGAGCACCAGCAAGCATGATTCTCCAGCAAGCATCATACACTCTGGGATCTGTCATACGGGCGACGGTTGCAAGCAGTCTTGTGATCGGCTTGGGAGCAGCTGCAGAACGGTTGCTGATCAGCTGAAACATGGTGCTGTTAAGTCAAGAAGGACCACCGGTCCCTGCACTCCTCACAGACACCCTATGGGGTGTTACAAACCAGGGAGCAGTGCTGGCATGTTGAACAATCCCACAAGCACGTGTGGCACCACCATGGACAAGATATCCTGGACCTCCTGCAAGGCCTCTGGTGTCAACAGCATCTGGAGCTGTTCAACGCTACAGAGACCGGGCTGAAGAACGAACAGGGGACCCTTGCTCTGAAGAGGCTTAAGACATCTATTGAATCGCAACAGGAGAGTTCACCAGTATTGACATTCTGGGCCTGTCCTCCTTAGGCCCTGAAGACTTGCCCTTGCTTTGCCTAAACTTGAATGGAGCCCACAGAGCACAGTGATGAATCTTGACTGTTCACACACTGGAACTTAAGCAGACTCCATTAGGAGAGCCTTGAGGCAAAT
This sequence comes from Pelodiscus sinensis, assembly GCF_052426305.1. Taxonomy (NCBI): domain Eukaryota; kingdom Metazoa; phylum Chordata; order Testudines; family Trionychidae; genus Pelodiscus; species Pelodiscus sinensis. The sequence goes on from NC_143057.1 coordinate 29,487,660, forward strand.
GTCCCTCTCCTTCTTGGTGCAAGGCTTGAAGGGCTTGCAAAATGTGGCACTTATCACTTCTGTGAGCCTCTCCTAAACACCACAAACAGTCGGATTGGGAGTCACTCACTCACTGGTATGGGCCAATTACAACTGTAATGTGACTTGAAGCCTGGGCATGACCTGACCCAAGGCTAAGTCCCTATGGGACCTACACTAACCACTAAAACCAGTAAACTGACTAACAATAGAAACTACAGGGAAAACAAAGATTAAGGAAAGGAACAACAGCTAACTCTGAGACAAGAGGTTCCAAGCACCATCACTGGAAGGTGAAGGCGGCTGGAGGCGCTTTATATGGTGTGGCACATCCACAACACTCTAGAGAGCATCTGAATCAGCTCCCTTATGAGGATTGCTAAGGGAAAAATCTTCTGGCATCGGTGCATGTGGCAAGCACACACATCTACATTGAATGGACATGAGCAATCACTTGAAGAAGAACTGGTGATAATCTCTAAAATAGAAAGAGCTATCTATGAAAACGTACCATGCAAGTGTTAGCAGTGAGTGCGCTCTTGATGAATTGAAATTGCAGAATACCAAGATGATGATCTTCGTTCTTGGTATCTATATCACACCCTGCATTCACAGAACAATTCCCATCGATAACCCACAGGTGATAGCCTTCTGACCCCCAGCTCTGAACACATGCAAAAACAAACAAAAAAACAAATAAATATCACTTATTGATTTAGACCTTCATAAAAACAAAACATACAGGAACTTTCTTTATACAGATCTCCCCCATTAGGCCTAAGATTAAGCAATAAGACTGGCAGGGAACATAGCTTTCAGTTTTCAAGTTAGCAGCTTCAGCATAAATAACATAGCTACATCTTGCAGAAAAAGACACTTTAGTGTCCCGTTTAAAAAAATCTTCTCTATGTAATAGCTATGCAACATAGATTTTGTTTTAATTACAGATTAAAGCATCCATAAATTATAAAATTTTAAGAGAAAGTGTGTAGGTGAATGATTAGTTAAATTTATTTCTGTGAATAGTATATATTCATAGATAAACATCATCTGACTATCTTGTGGAGGACTCTGGAGATGAGCAGGATAGGAGGAAAGGCGTAAAGCAGGTGAGTATTCCATTAGATAAGGAAGTAATCTCCTAGCCATCTGGGCCCCATGCCCACTCTGGAGCAATACTGGGGGTGCTTGGTGTTCCAGCGCATCTTCAAGAGATCTACAGACAGCCAACCCCATTGGTGGAACAGGTCATGTAAGATCCGCATATGATTTTCTCACTTGTGATCTATTGCAAACTGTTGGCTGAAGGCATCTGCAGTCATATTCTTGATTCCAGGTAGGTATGATGCAATGATGCCAATACTGTTGCGGATACACCAGTTCCACTAGTGTACAGCTTCTACACTGAGAAATCGAGAGTGAGCATCCCTTGACGATTGATGTAAAATATCAGTTACACTGTCAGTGAGGATACATACCATGGAACTCTGGACACGTTGAAGGAAGTATTTGCACGCACTGTGCACAGTCAGGAGGTCCAGGAGATTGATATGAAGCCCTGACTCGTGGGTGGACCATTTGGTCTGAGCAAAGTGACGCTGGAAGTGGGCGCTCCACTCGAGGAGCGAAACAAATCTGGTAATCTGTTAGGATGGCTGTGTCTGATGGAATGGGACACCAGCAAGAAGGTTCTATGGATTGGTCCACCATCGTAACGACAAAAGGACCCCAGGGGAACCAAGATATATTAGTGCACCTGGTGTTTGGACGGGGTATACACTGAGGCAAGCCAGTGCTGAAGGCACCAAAAGTGTAGGAATGCATGTCAGATGACATGTCGTGGCAGCCATGTGGCCCATGAGTCAAAGACAGGTTAGTATTGAGACAGTTGGGCTCAACATCATGACTGAAACCAAGCTTTTTATGGCCTTGAAATGCTAATTTGGCAGGTATGCTGGTGTTGTCATGGAATTCAGAGGAGCACCTATGAATTCTTAGGCTCGGTTAGGGCACAGGGTACGCTTGTGCTCGATGATGAGGCTGAGAGATTCAAAAAACCTTTTGGTAAAAAGGAGCATGTCTTTTGTGGCTTGTTGGGAAGGGCGTTGAATGAGGTAATCCTCCAGGTAAGGAAAGATCACGATGCCTTTATGGTTTAGATATGTTGTGGCTACTGCCAGGGTCTTGGAGAAGACTCTGGGAGCAGAAGAAATTCTGCAAGGAAGAACTCTGAATTGGAAATGATCTGAAGCAACAGTAAAGCAGAGGAAGCCCCTGTGCGCTGGATATATGGTTACATGAAAATACAAGTGTTGGAGGTCGAGGGCTAAAACCAGTCTCCCTCATCCAATGCCGGGATTACTGCTGCAAGTGTGACCATCTTGAATCATTGTTTGTAGAGGTATTTGTTTAGTTGGCAGAGGTCAAGGATGGGTCTCTAACTACCTGTGCTTTTTTCTGTAAGGAAGTAGTTTGAGTAAAATCTCCTGCATTGATGACGGTTGGGTACCCTTTCTATAGCTCCAATGCACAGGAGGAGGTCCACATCTTGACGGAGTAGTATTTTATGAGAAGAGCCCCCTCGACCAAAGCCCCAATTTCTACTTAGAGGCCTGCTGATTGAACAAACAGGTGTTAGGAGCACATTGGTGTCGATTCCTTGCCCTGGAACAATTTTGGTTGAATGATCTTTGTTGTTGTCGTCTGCCAAACAAAAAGTAGGTAGGGAGTGTAACGCCTTCTACACTATGGAGGTGTATACATCCCTGAAGTGCATGAGGTGGTACGTGAGTCTTTGCTGGAGTGAAAGACCTCATCCGTCTTTGCAGCAAAGAGTTTCTTTCTATCAAATGGTAGATTCTCAACTTTGGATTGAAGATCTTTGGGAACACTGGCTGTTTGCAACCATGATCAATGTCTCATTACTACAGATGCTGCTGTTGCTCTTGCAGCCATGTCAGCAGAGTCAATGCCATTTGCAACACTGTGCGGGGATGTGGTATAGTCTTCCTGCACCATACATTTTAGGTTAGGTCTTTTATCTAGAAGATGTTGCATTATTTCTGTCAACGTCACATAATTATCAAAATCATGATTGGCTAGTTAGTGCAGTGTAGTTGGCTATACGAAGCTGTAACATTGAGGAGGAATACATTTTTCCTGCCAAACAGATTAGATCTGTTTGGCAGGAAAAATGTATTCCTCCTCAATGTTACAGCTTCATATAGCCAACTACACTGCACTAACTAGCCAATCATGATTTTGATAATTATGTGACGTTGACAGAAATAATGCAACATCTTCTAGATAAAAGATGTCATCCTTATCATGGGTAGCAGATTTATATTGTGGAGTCTTGGATCTGTTGTGCAGTGTCTACCAAAAGAGAGTTTGGTCGTGGGTGAAGAAATAAAAAGTCCATGCCCTCGGAGGGGACAAAATATTTTCCGTTGGCGCTCTTGTTGGTCAGAGGGGCCGTGGCTGGTGTTTGCAAAATCTCATCCACTGCTTCCATAATTGCTTCATCTATCAAAGCACAATTCTTGATTCCATGGACGGTTGAAGATTCTTTAAAAGTTTGTGCTGTTTATCTTGGGCCTCTGATAATACCATCTCCTAGCTGGCAGCAATCCTTTTGAGTAAGTCCTGAAATTGCTTCAAATCATCCATTGGTGATGGGTTATCCAGAATAACTGCTTCATCTGGTAAGGAAAACGATTTATCAGTTAGGGAGACATCAGGTTGCTCGGCCTCAGGGTCATCAATAATCTGTTCCTCTTCTATCTTCTATTGGGGAAGAAGTATGAGGTTGAGAGGGAGGTATTGACCTCTGGGCCGGTGTTGACAGGGCTGTCAACCGGTGCCGTGGGGGCACCCAGTGACAGTATGGAGACCAGTGAGGTGGACAATGAGGGTGGTAGGACCAGTCAGAATACCACTGAGGAAGTACCGTGGCCAATGTCTCTCACAGGAAGCGTGAGCTCTGACTGGAGAGGAGTATTGGGATGAGAATACACTCCTACAGTCCTCGTCATAGTTGCTATAATGAGACAGTACTAGTAACCATGATGGATGGGAAAAGCTCTGGATAGATAAAGGAGAGCAAGAACAGTGCCAAGGAAGAATCATGTGGAGCTGTAGGTCTCTGTTCCGGATGCCGCACTAATGTCCGGTTCCCAGGCATTGGCCCTCTTTGGTGCTGAGGTAGTCAGTGCTGAATTCTGTGCGGGACGAGTTTTTGGAGCTGTCACCAACATGGCCCGGGGGCTTCATCTCCCATGTTAACTCACAGTGTTAGGGAGCGAACTGGAGAGACCCTTCTTTTAGCCAAAGACTTAGGTGAAGAAGAGCTCAAGGTTTTCTCCTACTTGGTGGCGCATTCAGGCTGATCAGAGTCGTTCCTGTTTGCCTGAGGCTTGATATAGAGGGGCATATTTATGTTCCAAGGTGCATAAAATAGAGAATTAAGCCACAGAGTAGGGATGTAAAATCCTGTTTAACTGGTTAACCCGTTAAACATGATGTTTAACCAGTTAACCACTTAAAGGGGGGAGGGCAGGGGCTTCTCCAGCCCAGCTAGAGAAGCTCCTGTCCACAGCAGGCCTTTTGGGAAAGGAGAGCTGCTTCAGCCCCCACTGGTTAACCATAACTGGGTAAGCATCACCCATTAAGGGTAACGCTTACCAATTAAGCTTTCACATCCCTACCACAGAGCTCATCTAGTTTTCTCACTCATTCTTAATTTCAAGAGCAATACTAAAAGAAGGCCCTCTTTTCATGGTTAAGAATGCCTACCAAAACAATCTCAGTAATTAGTTTAAGATAAGCTGAACAGTCTAAGGGTTTGGTTTTTTTTTTTTTTTTTTAATTTTGTGGGTTAAAAAAAAAAATCTCACAACAAAACACCGTAACTACCTGTTAAATTTCTTGAAAAAAGTTTTGTTATCCGATTTTTTTTTTCCTAATAAAAGTACATAATGAGACTCAACTAGACTTCTTACTGTGTTATTTACAACTGTACTTACCATAGAGCTGATTTTTAGAGGTTCTTTTTTGGTACCATCAGATCGATAACTAAAATAGAACACAGTAAGTTTTACTTGATGCTAACTGATTTATAATATAAAATCTCACTAAGTTAACATTGTCTAGGGTGGATAAAAAACATTTTTTTATAAATGGATTTGCATTTACACCAGATTTTTTATTTAAATTGAATTTTTTTAAATTAATACACCAAATTTTTCATTTAAAATAAGAGTTACCATTACATCTCATCACAAACATGCTACACATACACTCATAAAAATGAATTAATGGCTCTAGTCTGTCCAGCCTAACTACTTGCTCTTGCTTCTTGAAAGTTTGGGTATTTCAGTTTCTGTTTCTCAGCACAAAGTGAATAGGACTATTTCTGTTCTGTGCTTATGTGGCAGTGTACCTTGGCCTTCAAGCACAGTAGAGGAGTTAGTGAAGGCATTGTCTTAAAGATAGACACACAATATACAGGAAAGGACCAGGGTAGCATAGAAAGGAACAGGGAAAGGTACTGGAAAGAACAGGGAAGTCATTATTCAGCACACACAGAGCTTTCTATTTTCCCCCACACTTTTGCCACATAAAAACCATCATGGCTTCTGGGTGTAAGAAAGACCCTATCTGGGAATATTTTTGAAGAAACTTGTTCTCTGGGTAAAAAAGGAAAAGCATCAAGTGTAAGCAGTGCAAAATGATGGTGCAGGGCCTACTTGCAAGAATGCAACATTCTCTAAAGCAATTTTCCTTATGTGGTTGAAGATATGGCTGAGTGGATCAACTGGTTAGTAACTTAAATAATTCACTTTGCAATGCATCGCTCTTTAAGACTCTCTATGCATTTCACAATAAATGTGATTTGACAAGTAAATTCTCAAGCTGTTTGCTGTTGCTAGAAAAAAGGGTTTAGCTTAGTTCATCCTCATGGCTTGTTTAATGAACTAGGTTTAGAATCTATCACTCAAATATACAATTCAGAAAACTGCAATAGGAGAAATCTAAAGTTGCTAGTTGTCTCTGTCATTTTCTTACTTTATATTATCTTATATATGTCCCCTCTTTTGGAACATCATGACCGCAGACCATAATGGTGATGCCATAAATCTATTCTCTATTTTACTTCAGCATAACAATTGAGCTTTTCCAAGCAAACCCCATTCTATACAGGTTGGACCTCCCTGGTGTGGCGCACTCAGAATCAGATCAGTTCCGGATGAGGGATTTTGCCGGACCAGGGAGGTCATTTCTGGACTCCCTGCTGCTGACCCCCCAGTTGGCCCGCTGCTCTCGGCCAACTCCTCACCTCCTGCTGGCCCTGCTGCCCTGGTGACCCCACTGGGCAGCCATTGCTACACTAGCTCTGGGACCCGCTGGGCAGCTGCACACGCTGAGGCCCAGGGACCTGCCAGGCAGCCACGCACCATGGATCCTTGTTGCCCCACCAAGCTACCGCAGCTTCCAGCCCTGCTGGGCAGCCACACGTCTCCCAACCCCGCTGGTCAGACCGGGTCCCATATGCTGACGGGCGGGGGGGCTTGCTGCGGGCAGCCCACTGCCCTGCTGGCTCCACAGGGATTCTTGCTAATGGCCCTCCAACCAGGACTCTCTGGTCCTGCAACATCCATGACGGATCATGCAAGTTGTTGGACCAGAAAATCCCAGTTAAGAGAGTTTCAACCTGTACTCAAAAAACAGAGTTCAGTGTTTAATGCCGGTGAGTTCAATGGGGCTTACTCCAAAATTAAGTACACTCAAAGCACAGTCTTAGCTATTTTGGTTACTTGATTTTTTTCATGATTTAATTTGTTATTTAAATCAATTCACCCTGGCATTGTCTTAGTACTTACTTTTGCTCATGGTTCAAACCATGCAGTCTATTTGATTCATACTACTGTTGAAAAGCAAAGCAGCTGTCAGTTGTTTGTAAGAGCTCTCTAGTTTTTGGTTTTGGTTGCACTGGATGCTATTAAAAAAATCACCTCAAAAAAGGCAGTAATGCTATTTTCAAACCTTCCTGCTCACTTAAACTGAGTCAGTGTTTGCTGACCTCTAGGGAAGCATGAAATTGCTTGAGAAAATAATCTAAATCTACAAACTCATTGTTCAAAGAATTGCTAGTGATTGGTAAGTCAAATACAAAAGAATTCTGAGGGGAAAAAAATCTCCTTGTTTTATTAAGGCAGATTATTCTCATAACTATCTTAAATTTACTCACGCAAAGTCTCCTCCTAGAGTACAAATAAGCTGGGCACCAAAAACACTCCATAACGACAAGCCTCCACATTCCCAAGTAACCATAACAACACAGTTATCGGGAGACCATCTCATCAGTTTTACTGGTCCTGTTTTGTTCCAAATATCTGTTAAACAGAGAGGAAAACAATGAAAATCTTTAAAATAATCATTTAGCTGCTTTACCATGTTGTGCATGCAGCTATTTATGTACAAGAATGCTTTGTTATTTTTCTGATTGGTGAATATAGAATCCTGTCTCCTTCACAAATGTCAGCATGTCAAAAAAAGAATGAAATGGGAAGAATTCCTACTGTGTTCTTCATATCACCTAAGATTTTATAAAAATTACCAGAATTCTACTGAAGTACATGAGGGGTGGGAAATATGCTTACTCAAAGGGAAGATATAATATTGCCTACATCCTAAAAAGAATATCTTCGTTTCCAAAGAGTTTATAGGTGCCCTTAGGCATCTTTAGTTTATGCAATCATCACTTAACTCATTAGATCATCTTAGGTCCCCTCTGATCTTGGTAGTGTGACACGGTTCTTATCTTAACATGTATGATATCTTCTTGAAACATCTATACTAGGTACAAATGTGCTCTTCAACTTCATACATGCATATTTACCCCTTCATCCATCTCTCTCATCCCCAGGCTCATACATATTTATTCTGCCTACTGTGAGGAAAAATAAACTGTCTAGTGTTCAAGTAACATCACAAAACAGTCACCTAACGTGCATTGACTCCTAGCACATTTTTTGCTAGAATCTGGGAGATCCTGCAAAGTTTCCTGCAGAAATGCATAGAGATGCTGCAAATCTCCTTGAGTCCACTATGCACATTTTTATCGCCTGATATATTCGTTACACATTTTGGCAAAGAGTATTTTATGTCCTCTTATATCATCTCAGAGTAGCAACGAGAAATGAGGATTTTGTTCTGTATTTATCGCAAAGAAATAGGAAAGGGAATTTTGATTCCTATATTCAAAGTCAGCATCCAAATATATTGGTCAAGCCAGATTAGAGTTTGATATCCTGTAGGCTGTATATTCTGCAGTCAGTGCTGTTGTACAGATCATTAGCGCTCTGTGTCACGGAGTTGCAGAAGTCGTGAATTCTGTGACTTTCTGCAATATCTGTGATTTCTGCAGGGGTCAGATCCGCTAAAAATACCTATGACTAGATCTGTAGCCTTACAGATGATATATGGGGAGGAATTAAGAAAGGCCTAAAACCAGAAAACAGCTTTTCTATTACAATCAAGCCAATGTTATCTCTCACTCAGCCAGCAGAGGGACTTAAAACCTAAGAAAGCAATGTGTAAAATACAGTAAAACTCCAATAGTCCAGCATCAAACTGTCAAGAGCCTAGCGAGTGAGCTTCGGCAAAAAAAGAGTCACAAGGTAACAGCAGCAGAGGCTGAACTGAGCAAAAAGGGTAAAAAAAGGCTTAAAAAACGAAAACATTACAGTATACTGTATACAGTATGTACAATAAAAAGGGTTAAGAACACTTTATATACAGTATATAATGTATACAGTATATATATATATATATATATATATACACACACACCCCACAAAACCTGCTTATAATACCTCCTGATAGTCTGGCATATCTGATAATCCGGCACCACCTAAATCCCATAGGTTCCAGATTATTGGAAGTCTACTGTACCAAGATTTACAACTTTTAAAGGAAAACACTAAAGCATTCATTCCTATCTAAATTTTACTACAGTAAGCTATTAAGTAAGAGATCTACACCTCATTTGCAAGCTTTTGACTTATTTCACAAGACAACAATATCCAAAACAGTCAATTAAAAATACCCAGGAGACCAACAAGTGCACAGAAGTAAAAGCATACTAAGAATATCACTTAATACTGTAAATAACAAATAGTTGTTTACTAACACTGGACAGTGTATACAATATTCTTTGCTGAAAAAAATGCAACAAAGTGTCAATTCAAAACATGCTTAGAACAAAATTAGAGTCCCCTGCCCCGAATCATTGTGCAAAAAAATCGATGTTTTATTTTAAATTGTGTGAACTGGGAAATCATAGCATATGAGAGTTAAAAATATCTAATTGTTTTCAGAATATTTATAAGCAGCATCATGACACACAACACACAAGCATTCAACATGTTCCATAAAAATCAGCATATTCTTCATAAAACAACTACAAACTCTGGAAGAAAAGAGTAGTCCTGTGGCATCTTAGAGACTAACAAAAATATATAGGATCATGAGCTTTTATGGGTAAGATCAACGTTAGCATATAAGAGAACTCACCAGGATATTGTTTTGGTGTGAGCTCCAACTTGTGAGACAACTGCATGGCTCCTGTGGCATTATCTACTGTATAAACCTGCACAGAGCCACTGGAAAAGATGACACACTTTTTATGCTCATGCATTTTTGAAAGAGTAACTCTTACAATACGTAAAAACTGGCATTTGTTTATCAAGGGGCCCTCAGTTCACAAAAGTGCCTGACATTTCTACACATGAATGTATTTAAAAGCATATAAAAAAAGACAGTGTCAAGTCTACACTATTTAATAGGTTAAATTCTAACTGTAAAGCAAAAATAATTATACAATTAAACGAGAGATTTTTAAATCGATGTTCAATTAGTAAAAGGTTCGTGTTTGCTAATACAGTACTAAAAATTCTTCTTGATATATAGAATTTTTTTCTTGCAGATTGGAGACTGATACACTTTCAGTTAACATTTAAAATATGAAATGTAGGACTCAACACATTTAATTAAATACATGCCCAAAAGCAAACAGATAATTGGGAGACTAACACACAGGTGGCCCAATTTTTATAATCAGCTCTGAAAATAGCTACCCCCTTGGGGAGATGTAAAGTTAGCATACCAGAGTTTCTATAACTTCAGCTTTCCAATCAAAAACATGCCCAGTCACCTGGCAAACTTGCTAAATGTCCGTTACACTGTATATTGAAGAACTGAGTATTTTGTCAATAGTAACTTCTATTATCTCTAGTCCTGTTATAGCTCTATTGATTTTTATAAGGATCATCTTATTCCAAACGAATCCTGCTCATTTGAGATTGGGAAGCTTGCTCCTGAGGCAAGTTTTAAAATTGGAAATGAAGTGGGAGTAAATTGGCAGTTTCAAACACCAGAGTGCAACTGCCAGTTCTCTGGCAAGTGTCTCCTCTCTTCTACCCTCTCACTTTCTCTACAAACTGCAGCATTTATACTTTAAATATAGAAAAAAATAGACAAATGTCTATAAATGGAAGGAAAACTAGTGACAAAACACCTTTAAACAGGACTGTTTAATTTTGGTTTAAAAAGCAAACAGAAGAGTTCACCTATGGTGAAAAACAAGGTGAATACAGTTTCATCTTGGAGTGTGAGAGCAAATTTGCACATACCTAGTAACTATTAGCTGCACAGCTCTGTGATTGTTTACCTCAAAGAAAATAATGTATTTATAGTAACCGTATAAAAATGTAAATTAAAATAATCTAAAAAAATACCAGAAGCTAGAATCACATAAGTGAGGTCACTTCATTTGCCCAAAGAAGCTGCCAATTGGAGTAAGTCTCTATTCTACCTATCAAAGTGGTGTACTTCTCAAATGATTCAATTTTTACCGAAAGAAAAAAAGTACAGAAGAACTTTCTAAAACAGTATAATGGAAAAGAAATGGGCTGATTCAGGTCTAAAATATTAAGATGACACACCAACTGTATTGAAACTATCCTATCATATGTAAAATTGAGCACTTCAGTGGCAAACCAGAATGCTAAGAATCTAACAAGAGCAGACCCTCAAAATTCTGTCATCATAATATTACATGGATATTCTGTTTCAAGTTTTAGCATTATAGGCCACAGCGTTGAAAATAAATCCGGCTGGAGAAATTCTTTAGATTTTCTAAAATAACTTTCATTTGTATATTTACATTTCCATTGTCAATAACAAAGTGCAGTTGTATCATTGTTCATAATTTTTTAAATCCAAAATTTATGGGGTTGTTCCAACGACCGTCATGGCGGTAAGAAGGAACAGAGTGGGTGAGGGGACCACCAGAGGTATATATGGGCCAATATACCAACGCCACTCCAGGGGGCTCCCTGCCTGCCCTAAGGGTATTGCTGAGGGAAAAGTCTCTGATAGCACGTGCACTCTGCGCACACACACACCTATATTCGAATGCACATGAGCAATCACTCGAAGAAGAATTTAAATGTTCTATAGCGCTATATAAAATAGCTTATCTAACTGCAGCAGCCAGAGGTTAAAAAAAACCCATGTGAAACAGGCAATGCAGTCATTTAAATAAATGAAATAAATCCCAAGTCATCCCAAAATGAGACACTATTTTATCTTCAAAATCTAAAATGTTTGCTCTTAAGATGTGAGAAGAAAGTGATAGCCATCGTACACTGTTATAAAAACATGCCACGCCACTCGAGAAATCCCCAGGCCAGCTCTCATGAGACAGACAACTCCAGACAACGATTTTCTGAGAACTGAGGGGGGAACTGAGAAAATGGGAAATCCTGGTGTGTCACTTAAAGTGACAAAGAATTCAACTTAAAAATTTATATATCAAATTCTACTAAAGAAATATCATAAACAGTGGTAATTCCCATATTTAGTCTGTATCACCAAGGTATTTATATTTGAGAAATTCATTTTTATTATAGAAAACTTAGCAAAAATACTTCACTTGTGAGGCATTGCTTCATTATACTATAATTTAAGATATTTTGAAATTTCTTTATAAGCCAGAACGAACGTTCCAACACAGTGGAACATTTATTTGTTTACAAGTTCCAACAATGCAACTTTTTACCCTTGTAAAGTAGAACTAAATATACAAAACTGTGTTTCATTTAAAAAAAAAACAACCTTCCACATCAGACCTTTAGAACAACTATATAGAACTTACTTGGCACATCCAAATGCCATTAATCTGTATTTGTTATTTACTGCCACACAAGTTCCATCACAAACATCTTGTGCCCAAACTCCATGGAGCTGCTGCAAGTGAAAAAAGGAGGCATCAAGAGATGTTACATATGCAGCACAGTAATTCATCTAAATCCCTCCATACATGGACCTCCCTCTGAATTTACAAATGTGACAAGGACCACAGAAGACAAGGGGTGTTCTGAGAATGGAGGAGGTACTGCTGCACTGGGCCAAAAGGAATTAATTACCCACCTTTTTAAAATTTTAAGATATCTCCTCTTTTTCAAACTACATTTATCTGTACATGATTTCTCTTTTGATGATATATTCTATAAGTCTGCCTTTTTAATTATAACAATGACTAATTATAAAACCATGTAACAAGAGCAGTTTGCTTCAAAAACTGACATAAGTCTCCATTGCAGGGTTGATATAAAATGTTATTAGGGCCAGTGCTTTTTTTTTTTTTGTAAAAAAAAGTTTTCTCCGGGGGAAAAGTTGCTGAGCTTTGACTGGAGGTGCCAGTACTGTGTACCGGGCAATACCATCACAAAAAAAGCACTGATTAGGGCAGTGGTTCCCAACACAAGTGCCTGCAGGCGCCATGGCGTCTGCGGGGGCATTAATAATGGAGATTGCCTATCTCTTAGAACTGGAAGGGACCTTGAAAGGTCATTGAGTCCAGTCCCCTGCCTTCACAGCAGGACCAAGTACCATCCCTGACAAACTTTTGCCCCAAATCCCTAAATGGCCTCCACAAGGACTGAACTCACAACGCTGGGTTTAGCAGGCCAATGCTCAAACCACTGAGCTATCCTTCCCCCTTAAGGATTGAACTCACAACCTTGGGTTTAGCAGGCAAATGCTCAAACCACTGAGCTATCCTGGCCTGGCCCCAGGCATGTGGCGCATGCATGGTGCCGGAGCCGGCCCCAGGCGCGTGGCGCACGGTGAGTGCCGGCTCCGGGAGTGCCGCGAATTGGCCGCCCGCGCTGTGGTCACGCGGCGCTTGGGGGGGAGGAGGCACCGGCCCAGGGCACGCGGCGCTTGGGGGGGAGGGGGCGCCGGCCCCGGGCATGCGGCACTTGGGGGGGCACTGCCCCCAGGCGCACAAGTGTCCCTGCCCTCTGGCGCCCAGCAGGCGAACGGCCACGCCCCCTGGCGCCCGGCAACCTCTAATGATTGAGAACCACTGGATTAGGGTCATAAAATGAAAAAATGCCTTGAAATTATCTGGGTTACGGGCTTCAATTTAATGAGAAGTCTGATTAAACAAAACAGGTTTGTAACATTTATTGTAAATCATGTGCTTTTACGGTACTACATAAAAATAAGTAGAATGTACAAAGCAAGGACTCATGCAAGCAAAAAATTATGACCAAATCCAAGCTGGAACTGCTTGATCTAGGTCAGACTAAAAAAATAAGCTATATAAAATTCAGAAACCTGAAAAAGCTTTCTTAAGAGAATAAAGTTACATAAGGCAATTAACAGAACAAAGTTCAATATATTATTAAATATAAGCAATGAGCCCAAAACACCTGAACTTTAAGGGAAATTACTTTCCCCGTATTAGTAATTTGTAGGTTAAATTAAAAGTGAAGATAACCCACCTCAGAGAAGACCGTAATTCTCTAACAAATCATACCTATAAAAGTGACTGGCACCTCTCAAAGCACTTAAATCAGTAATTATGCAGAATATAACCTCTTTGAGGTATTGCACAGCTATGGAAACCACCCATTCTATTATTCCCTGTTTATAGCTGGTAACGGGAAACCAGTGGCAGAAATAGGAATAAAACTCCAGAACTAGGAACATAAACAGAGGGACAGATCCTGAGGTTGTATCAATTGTAAGAGGTCCACTGACTTCAAGACAAACATGACAATTTTCACCTGTTCTCTATCTATTTCCAGATCTCTTAGCATCCTGTTCTGTGCTTTCCCACATGGCCATACTTCCTGCCCTAAAAATAATTCAACTGATTTGTATGCATATCAGTAGCTTTATTTGTTCATATTATTAGCTCTATTAGTGGAAGTGGCTCTACAACTAATATTGAAGAATTTGGATAAACAGAAAGCACTAATTTAAAAAGGAAAAATTAACATCAAGAGAAAAGGAAAGAACAGTTGCAAAGTGTGAAACTATTATAAAGAAAAGTGTATTTTAAGAGCAGTAAATAAACCGTACCTCAGCAGTGAATCTACTTGATATTGGAGTAATGAAACCAACTCTGCCATCATTAAAAACAGCAGCAAACCCATCTAGTGTGGCACAATATTCCATATCTCTAATGTGTATATCTTCAAAGCCCAAGAACGAACCTGCTGATGGAACAAGAGCAATTGTTTAAGAACTGTCATCACAACTGTATTGCTAACCAGAGTTTACAATCTATCAAATGTTCTCTGTGCGTGGTAATCTCAGTACAAGCAGCTAGATTGTATTTACAGACAAAAAAACCTTCTCTTCAGTCGTTAGAGCAGAAAAAGATATTAGATTTAGATTTTTGGTGTAGACGGTATTTTTCCATTATATCTAACCAGTAAAGGAGGGATGGGAATGCACCTCGAGATGACTGCAGGTCCACAGAAAATGGTACTGTAGATAGGTTGATGGCCTTCCTTCCATTTGTCATGCCATCCCAGTGAATAAGATGGAGCAATCCATCAGCAGTAGCAACCAGTAGATCGTCCAGCATGGACTGCAAACTGAGGAAAAACAATTATTACTCTAGAGATGGCCTGTGTAAATCGAACTCAGAATTTTTAATGTAATAAACATCACTTTATAACACACTATAGATAAATAGATACCTGGAAAGTAAATTACTCTGTGGAAGAGTCAGTTTGCTGATAAAAAGTTTATCAGCTTATCAAGATATTCAACTAACAATGGAATTGACACTTCTCCAATAATTCAGAATTAATGAACACTAGATGGCGGAATTAACAGTGATAGTAATATGTGAACCCCCCATGAAGACTTTTCTTTGCAAAAGTGAAAGACATGTATACAAGTGGAAGTAACAACTACTTAATCCTACCAGATTATTAAAATTCATAGATTATAAAACCAGAAGGGACCACTGTGTTCATGTAGTCTGAGCTCCTGTTTAAGAAAGGAGTATTAAAAATGATGCATTCTGGGCAGCTTTATCTTCTGCAGGGCATCCTGGGTCCTGTCCCAATGCCCCACTTAGCATCCCAGTAACTACTGAGCTTGTGTGTGCATTTGGCACCATCTTTCACCGGCTTCAGTGCTGCACGCTCTGCCTCCGATGCATGCAGGAACAGATCTGCAGCTGTTCACAAAAATGCGAATAGCTCTCACTGGTATGTCATGAATGGTAGCTGTGTTATTCCTGAAGCGGCAAAAGGATGAGGAGTCCCAACAGCATTTGTATGACAAGATTTCTTGCTGCATTCATGAAGGTGCTTACCACAGTTGAACATTGATTTTGGGTTCAGGAAACAAGTACTGAGCGGTGGGATCACATTGTGAGGCAAGCCTGGGATGATGAGCCGTGGCTGCAGAACTTTTGCATGAGGAAAACTACTTTCATGGGAACCTGCCCCATCCTGCGGTGCAAAGAAACACAAATAAGAGCTGTCCTGCCGGTGGAGAAGCACGTGGTGATTGCACTGTGGAAGCAGGCTACTCCAGACAGCTTTTGCTTGGAGGCCAATCATTTTGGAGTGGGAGAGTCGACGGTTGGATTCATGCTGATGGAAGTGTGCAGGGCCATCAACTGCATCCTGCTCTTAAAGTCCTGACTCTGGACAACATGTGAAATTGTGGGTGGCTTTGCATGGATGGGCTTTCCAACTCCAGCAACGCAACAGATGTCATGCACATTCCAATTCTGGCACCAGATCAATCACCCTGCATCTACATGAACCACGGAGTTTTGCTCCATGGTGCCACAGGCACTTGCGGATCACGGTGGGTGCTTCGTAGACATTAACACAGGCTGGTCTGGAAAGGTGTATGATACACACATCTTTCAGAACTCTGGCCTGTTCAGGAAGCAGCAAGCAGGAACTTTCTTCCCAGGCTAGAAGATCATCGTGTGGGAAGTGGAAATGCCCACTGTGATCCTATGGATCAGTATAATCATTACCACTACGAACCTTGGAGACCCAGCGTACCCCTTATTAGTGTGGTTCATAAAACCATGCAAGGGGAGCCTTAACATCAGCAAGGAGTGGTTCAACAACAGGCTAAGCAGGTGCAGAATAACTGTGGAGTGTGCTTTCGACAGTTTGAAGGCCCGCTGGTGAGGTTTGTATGGGAAGCTGGACTTAGCCAATAGCATACTCATGGTTGTAGTTTCATGACAACCCTCTGTAACATTTGTGATGGGAAGGGTGAAAGCTTTACTCAGGGCTGGACTGCTACGGCACAGAGCTGAGAGGCCAAGTTTGAACAGCCCAAGACCAGGGCTATTAGAGGTACACAGCGCAGGGCCACAAGGTTTAGGGAAGCCTTGGGGCAGCAATTTGATGCTGAAATTCTGTAAAACTTGTTGCTATGTATGCGAGTAGAGTGGCTGCGTTGCCTGAGGAGTTACTCTCATTGGTCCATGCTCTGCACTTAGCATTATAGCGACAGTAGCTTTGCTGGAGTACACTTGCTTGTTAGCTTGCTTTCATGTAATGGAATAAAGGTTTTCTTGAAATATATGAATTTCATTTATTAAACAAAGTAAACATAGGACACCCATGAAGCATGAAACAAGTATCTGCAGTATGGGAGACAGGGAAGGAAGGAATGGGAGAGGCAGGTGAGACATGCCCCAAGAATTTCACAGGTTTGTATATGTCCAAGACTTATACAGCCACGCAGTCTGATGTGCTGTGCAAGGGGCAATACAGTGCACCTGTGGGAGTCTGCATGGGTAGAAGTTGAGGACCAACAGGGGAAACCCTTATAAAAACCTCATAGGGAAATCCCTTGAGGAAGCCAGGCAAAGTGCTAGGGAGCAGAGGGTTTCCATTCACACATGGCTGTACTATGTTCTGGGTAGGTGTGAATTGGGCAGAGCACTACGAGGGATGTGGGGAGCAAGCTAAATTTTTAGTCATGGCCATTCATATCCACAAATTGTGTTCACGCTGGAAGACATTTTGCTGCTTAGGGTGAGTGGGGAAGCAAAGGAGGATCTTTTACTCCACTATGGGTTCCGGCCTAGACCATATGTAACTTGTCTTTGCACAGAGATTGTCTTCCTCCCCACCCCCACCGCCCAATGGCACAGTAGCAAGGGAACATCAGCTTTCAGGGATCAAACACCAAGTTTGCTTTGCCAGCTAATCTGATAAGGGTGGTAAGAGCAGCTGCATGAAGCTTTCAATGAGGTCTGTAAGGCAGATTACCAAGATTGTATCAACAGCCTGCTTGCCATCTGACCAACCCTCTGTCTGTAGCAGCATCGTACAAAACAAAAAAAGTCGTATTTCTGTAACCCTCCTGCTCCCAGCAAGTTGCTTGAATGCTTCCCAACCCACTTACCACAGCTCGAGAGCTACAAGTGGCTCGCCTCTTCAGGGATACAAAACAGCTCCTGGCTGCAAACTTCTATGGATGCCAAAGTCCTCCTCTGGTTCTGGGTCCCTCTCCCCCTCAGCATATTCTGTCACATGCACTCTGTTTCCTCCTGTCTGGATCCACTATAGGATGCCACATTAGCCCCCGAGGTATCCATGGGGGTCTGCTGAGTGGAGGTGGAGTCATACCCAACTATATCATCCAGCTCTTCATAGTACCTGCAGGTCGTGGGCACAGCACCGGAGTGGCAGTTTGCTTCCCGAGACTTATGGTAGGTATTTCACAGCTCTCTCCTTCACTTTGACTCTGCACTATAGTGCATCCTGGTCATGACCTCCTTTGGTCTTGCATCTAGAAATGAGCCTGTAGATATAATGCCTATGGCTGGAGTGCAGTCAGGACTAGACAGCCTCCTCTCCCCAAATGCAGATGAAGTCTAGCACCTTGCTATGGCTCCAAGCAGGGGGATCGCCTGATGTGTGAAGCGGGTCCAGTCAGCTCAAGAGATGTGCTGAGAACACACCATGCATCGCAGAACAATCAGAAAGGGGACTTCCAAATTTCAAAAAGAATGCAAGGACAGGTCTGAGGGTTGGTTACCTGGTTGGTCACCTGAGAGTAGGGTAGTCAAGTTGACCAGATGACCAGAGACACAAGAACAGGAATCACGAAAAAAATGCCAGAGGGCAGTCAGGACATAGTACTTCATCATGATGTCTACAGTGGCACCCCAGAACAATATCCAGAGCACGGCAAGCTCTAAGCTTCTCACAGAGGTAGTTAGTGCCTTGCTAGCGTGGACACTATGAAAGTTATAGTGACGGGGGCTGATTTTCTATGCAGCAACTTGCCAGGGTAGACTTGGCCTGAGACCGACAATCTAGTGGCCACAGTGAAAATTACCTGTTGTTTCTGTAGCCCTCCCAAAAGCCAGGTCTCCCTAAGACCTGTCTGCTATATTATGCACTATACTGAATTTTACTTACTTTTTACTTAATTTTTTTAAACACAACTTTGGGTCTCACTTGTGTTACACTTTCTTTGCCTATCTGGCTTCAGTTCAGTTTCTTTCCACTCTCCTCAAGTAATTTTCAGTATTCTCTCTCCTTTCTTCCCTTCCTTTTTTCACTCCGTATCATTTTCCCCCTCAACACCATGTTTCCTATTTCCTCCCTATAATCTCTCCCCATTTCCCCATTCCTCATCCCATATTAAGGTACCTGATAAAATTCCTAATTCCTTTGTAGAAGGATAAAAATGAAGGTGAGCGCCTTTTTGGATGGATGGATTTAGGAATTTTA
This sequence comes from Pelodiscus sinensis, assembly GCF_052426305.1. Classification (NCBI taxonomy): domain Eukaryota; kingdom Metazoa; phylum Chordata; order Testudines; family Trionychidae; genus Pelodiscus; species Pelodiscus sinensis. Next base: position 29,506,778 of record NC_143057.1, read on the forward strand.
CCAGGTGCTTAAATAGCAAGAGGCTACTAGATCAAAGGTCAGAAAAATTTGGAGGAGTGCTCTCACAGTCAACACCCATCCGATGAGAAATCTTCTGCTGGAAAAATGGACAATACAGATTACATAACTAAAATTTGGGATTTTCTGGTCCGGAAACATTTGTGGTCTGGTACGTTGATGTTCCAAGATCAGAGTTCCAACATGCTGCAGGGAGGTAGGGGCCCCGAAAGCCAGCATGCAGCTCAGCTGGGCTGCAAGGGGGTGCAGAAAGCTGGCACGCAGCTCAGCTCGGCTGTGGAAGCTGTTGCACAGCTCAGCTAGGCTATGGGGGAGCAACGAAGCCTGGGGCACCAGCAGCAGAGGGCCTGAAATAACCTGCCCTGGTCCAGAAAAATCTCTCATCCAGGACCAAACAGGTCCAACCTGTCCCAGGATTCTGTCCCAAGGTGCTCTTGACTTGTTAGGCAAATGTAGGTGTTTGATAAAGCTGAGTGTCCATCCCTCCAGAAACTCCGGATTGCAAAAGTAGGAAGAGAAATATTTGCTACACTATATCTCTCCTAGCCTCCATTCCTAGCCTCCTACATACTTAATGTTTCTCTTTTCTGCTACTGTTCTGTAAACTTGTACTGTAGCAGAGTGAAGGTGACTAAATTCTTACCCAATTCACTACTGCTCACACAATACTGAATGACAGCAGTTAAACTCTGGCCAATATGCACTCTGTTTCAGCTTTGCAAAGCTCTGATTCAGACATAACAGCTTTCTGCATGCAGACACAGGAAGACATTTTATCAGTGTATACTCTGGTTATGCTGCGTGTTTAACAATCAACAGCCTAGAACCTTAAATTTTCTCAAATGAAGACCTAAAATCTGCATAAATCGATGGAGCCCCAGAAATATTCCTTCTAATTATGGATTTAACATATCATTCCCCCCTCATAAATGCAAAAATTCACTTAAGATGTTTATTTTCTCTCAAACAAAATATTTTACATGCCATCTAAAACCAGTGCCAAATTTTACATAGAAGCACACACGCCAAATTCACAATTTAAACTGTATATTGAAGTCACTGAAATAATCCTTTCCTGATTTATTCTGATTTCTAAGGTTATTTGAGTTTCACAATCATGTGTATTAAAATTACTTTAACGTTGCATATTGGAATGTGTAATACACAGACAACATAAGAATGGCCAAACTGGATCAGACCAAAGATCCATCTAGCCCTGTATCTAGTCTTTTGACTGGCCAATGCCAGGTGCCCCACAGGAGAATGAACAGAACAGGTCATCATCAGGTGGTCCCTCTGCTGTCACCCATTCCCAGCTTCTGACAGAGGCTAGGGACACCACTCCTACCCATCCTGGCTAAGAACCACTGATGGACCTAACCTCCATGAATTTATCTAGTCCTTACTATACTTTAAAATAGTTTTTCCTGTGGGACAACAGAGTGACGTCATCACATCAACTGCATCCCACGGGAACATGCCCCATCCATCCCCAAAGCCCACATGGAAGGTTGGGGCTACTTATGGTCCCAGCCCTCCCCTTCCCAGCAGGAGGGAAAGCCGGTCTCGGGGCACCATAGGTCGGGTCTAGGCCCTCCTGGTGTGCGGGGGCGGGGGGGGGGGGGGGGAAGGTAGAGAGACAGACACCTGGCATGCAATGCCACCCTGCCATTGCAGTAAGTTAGGTCGCAATGGGGAGGGACAAGGGGGCCCTGGCAGGCGGGGGGGCGGGGAGAGAGAAATGGGGCCTGGTAGATGAGAAAGGAACCTGTGCTGGTGTGGCCACAGCCCAGTCCTTCCCAGTGGCAGGAGGGAAGGAAGGAAAGCCGGAGGTAGCTTTGCGGGAACTCAGGTGGGGGGAGAGAGGGGCACATGAGAGCCACGTGACCTCTCAGCTGGAGAGTGGGGGGCATGTGGGAGCTGCAGAGCCTAGGGGCTTGGATTGGAGGGCAGAGGGCACACAGGACACATGCAGCATCCCCAGAGGGAAGAGGGACACATGGGAACTAAACAGACTTGTTCCTCGCTGGAGGGAGGCTGGAGCCACACTCCCTTTCCCCTCCCTGCCAGAGGGAAAGAGCCAAGCGCTGAAACCTCTCCCCCACCCCCACACCAGAGGGAGAGATCTGGGACAAAACAAACCCCCGCTAGGGTTGCCAGATGGCCTCCCAAAAAAATACCGAACACATGGACTAAAAATTTGTTGGGGGGAGGAGGAAGGGGAGGAAGTCCCAGCCACTCCCTTGCCCCCGCCAGGCTTTTGCACACTACCACAGGCTCCCAGTGCCAATCATGGCCCCACCTCCCAGCCACTCCTCCCATCCCCATAAGGCTTCTGTCTGGCACCCAGCCGGAAAAACAGAAAATACCGGACATTGCACATGTCCGGTATTTTCTGAATTTTTCTTTTTTTTTTTAAAACCAGACAGAGGGTGCAAAAACTGGACTGTCTGGTAGAATACCGGACATCTGGCAACCCTACCCCCCCGCCTCGGATGGAAAGAGTTGTGCCAGCTTCAGTCCAGCCCACCCGCTGCCCTCTGATGGCTGGAGGGGGGAGAGCTGGGCCAGCCATGGCCTCGATCCAACCCATGCCCGCACACCCCCGAATGTCTGGAGGAGGGGAGAGCCAAGGCTGCTATGCCTCAACCTGGACCTCCCCAGCACCCGGGACAAGAGCCAGGGTTGCTTACCCTTGGAGATGGCGAGCGAGGCGAGCAGGGACCTTTTTAAACCCTATTTAAGTCCTGGTCTTCACAACACCCTTTGGCAAGGAATTCCACAAGTTGACTGTGAACAGTGTAAAGAAATACTTTCTTTTGTTTGAAACCTGCTACTTATTAATTTCATTTGGTGACCCCCTTCGTCCTTGTGTTATGGAAGCAAGTAAATTATTTTTCCTTATTTATTTTCTCCACACTGGTCATGATTTTACAGACCTCTATCATATCACTTCTCAGACAGGCATATGATTATATACTACACCTTGTGATAGATGCTTGCAAATCGAGCACTTTCTTCATCTCTAAATTTAATGAAGGAGCACATTGCTCTTCCTTATAACGTGGTGTCCCCTTCGTATGTGGGCTTCCTCTAAAAGAAAAATCAAACATTAAATTGAAATTGAGTATCAAGTGGTAATGATTATACAGATGCACATATTTCACTGTTTTTCTCTTCAGTTATGCCTGCAGATGCGTATTTAAGAATAACTGACACTGGCAAAGTTAAGTATTTTGAGTGCAATTTTGACACCTTCACCTTAGATTTATTCTTAGTCATAGGATACAATGACTGGATACCTATAATCCAATCTGATTATTAGAAATATAATTGCGCTGATAATTTTAATGAATAACCATAGTATTTGTTGGAAGTGCCTGAATGCTTTATATTAGTAATTATGTGACCATACATTGTGTTCATTACTTGTGTCAATTTTGATTTAGTGTTTATTACACTTTATGGTATAACACACACAATGCTGGATATTTTATAACATTAATGGCATCTATTTTATGAAGCTTCTCTAAAGCAGTGTCTCAACTTTTTTTTTTTTTTTATAAAGTACCCCCTTTAAAAAAATACTATAAGTACCCACAGTACCTACAGTTTTCAGACACAATTTTTTTCTACCATTGCAACACATTTGTTTAAACAACTTAATTGTAGCCAGGCGGGCAATTCAATTTTTGGGTGTAAAAAGTACAAAAATAATAAAGCACTGTAAAACAGAAAAATTCAGTTTTCTGCAAATTTCAGTTATATTGATGTACTCCCCAGACTTCTCTCAAGCACCCCTAAGGATACTTGGTGCCACTAGTTGAGAAACACTACTCTAAAGTTGACTTATTTTTTCTGAGAGGGATTCTGAACAAAGCAGTTTTGCAAACAATAACTTCTTAGCAAGTCTTATGTATTACAGAGGTTAACACGTTAACAAGATACAAGCATTTCAGAGGAGTCAACATTTATACCAACATTAATTCTCCTGCACACCAGAGGAAAACATTTACTACGGCACACATGGTAAAATGTGAGGCATAAAGGTCCCACAGGGCACATCTAAACTACAGAGCTTTTCAAAGGAACGTGTTTGCTTTTCCGAAAATTTTTTTGGAAAACAGCTGCGTTTTTTGGCATCCCTGTAAACCTTGTTCTATGAGAAAGAAGGGATGTTCCAAAGGAGGGTTTTTTCCCTGACATTTGGCCCCGTGTAGATGAGCCAAATGTTGGAAAAGCCTCTTTTGGAAGAAAAAGGGAAAAATATATGCAAATTAGGTTCGCAATTTGTGTTTCTTCCTCCAGCTTTTCTTTGTAGTGTAGACATAGCCACAATGAGCCAGTGACAAAACTAGGGTTAGAATAAAGCAATCCAACTACCAGTCCCCTGCTTTACCCAGCAGATCTGGTCTAGGACCCTTCAGATGTGAAATGTTTTATCAAAACTTTTTTCCCCAAGTTTCATATCCCTAATTTTTCCCTTCTAGCCATACACTTGCAGTTTTTCAATCTGAACTCAATCCTGTTGAAATGCAACACAAAAATGCTATAATTTTCATACTAAAACCACTATATTGCAGGAGCACATCTACAAATCATCCAAAATCCAGTTTTGCCAACCTAGCACAAAAGAAACTCATTCAAGTATGGCCACATGTTGGTAAATTTATAGTTGTGTGTTTATGAACACAAAATTCTACAGAAAAAAATAACTCCAGGTTTGTCTGAAAAAAGTCACAAGAAGAAAAAAATTTGTCAGACAAGATTAACATTTCAACAACCACCTAAACTTAACCCCACTGCCTAAATATTGCAGAACACATTGTCCTTTGGGTGCAATTCTCTATTACCAGCGTCTCTGGAATCACTCCACAGCTTTTGTTAATAAACATTAGAAAGAAACATGCTATGTTTTAATACATGAAAATAGCGAATATGGCATAAATACAGTCAACTGTGAATCTGAGGCTGTCATTCCATTGCTTGTTCCTGTAATTGTCAACTCAAAGGATGCAGCTCTACACTAGTCTCCCAATGGCAGAGTTACATCTATAGCAGCGGCTCAACCAGGGGTACGCAAAACTCATGAGGTATTTTGTATTTTTGTTTGATTTTGTAAACAAGTGAGGTGGAATTTGGGTTATTCTAGAGAATAAACAAAATCCTAAAAGGGATACAATGCAGTAGCTGGAAAGGTCAAGAGGTATTTAACTATAGGTAAATGGGAAATTTCAGGGAAATTCTAGTATACACACTTCCTGTTTCTACGTATATAAAGTCTTTTGCAGCCTTCATTGAAGAAGCATTAAATGGAAATGCTGACATCTGGAGCCAGTTAATATGAATACAGCGTTTCTGCAGAATAGCAGCTCTCTCTTGGAAGACAATAAAATGATTTTGATTAAAAGAAAAAAAAAACACTGAAAACATCAGTGCTTGCTGGAAATGGAACACCAAATCTCAGCCTGTATATGCAGACATAGCTCCTAAAAGGAAGGAACAGAAATCACGTAAGCCACAGAACATCATTTTCAAAGAGAGAAATGATAACTGGTAAATGATCATTTTGAACAATATTTACCACTAGTGCCACTATTCTATTCAACACTAATTACTGTTAATTAATTACTGCTGATTGCAGTTCGATGAATTAAAAATGTTTTATAAGTGTTTTTAAGTAAATATTGTAATGTCTTTCCCTGTTCACTGAAGAAATTTAATTTCTATTACATGTCAGATTCTCTGGCTTAAAAGATAAACATTCAGTCTTGTGTAATATGAATGCAGTTTAAGAAAGTGTATTATAACATGCTCAGAAATGGTACACATTTTCATGAGTCGGTTTTACTATTTAAATCACTTTGACCTTTAAACCATGAATGCATGCTGCTGACAGAAGCAGGAAGGAATGTTCTGCGTTGCCACATCAGCAGCTACTGCAACTTCTATTCAAATACTAAATAACAGTGATATATCACACAAGCACTTAAGAGGAATGAAAACATTTTCCAGAAGTCAAAGAACTTGCCGCTTATCAACACATTTTCTACAAAACTCTACTTGCGTTACATTGCAGGAAAAAACTTCTTGCTGGAGAAATGTGTTAATGGTTTTTTGTGGTTGATTATTCAAATAGTGACTGTGCTGGATGACTGAAGGCATGGCAGAATTATATCATCATAGATGAAAGAAATAAAGTTGGTTTTATTTACTTTTAAAAACTTCTGATTTTTGTTTTTGTTATTTAGTACATATGAAGTACAGAATCATAGCCATGTAAGACTGGAAGGGCTCTCCAGATATTATTCAGTGGAGTCCTCTCCCTGTGCTGAGCCAGGAACAAGTATATCTCCTACCTAGACCAACCCAAACAGGGGTTTGTCTAACCCAGGCATGTCCAAAGTCCGGCCCACGGGCCAATTGCGGCCCGTGTTCCGGTTTAATACAGCCCCACAGGTAATTTGGCAATATCTATCTTTTATGGCCCCCAACGAATCCATATGTATTGAGATGAATACATTGTAAAATCTCAGTTAATGTCAGTTGGTCTAAATCAGTTATAAATATATTTGGACACAACATGTATACTTGGTGTTATGTTCCTGTTCATATTTTTTGAACTTAAAAGTTGACAGACAACCTTTATTACCAATAATATGTAATGTACTTTACAATGTTCCTGACATATATTTCAGCTTCTTGGATTTTTTTTTTATCTGGCCTTCAGATATGAAAGGCAGAGTGATTTAACACCTGTTTAGATTTGTCATCCATGTGACGAAATGAAAAGTATGCTGTTTGCAATAAACTTTGCATAAAATAGTTAATTTGCATTTAATTTTAATGGTTCAAAGAATGTCAGGCAAAATGGTCGGCCCTCACGCATGTTCACTTCATCAAACCTGGCCCTCTTTGAAAAAAGTTTGGACACCCCTGGTCTAACCCATTCTTAAAAACTTCCAAAGAAGGGGAAACACAACCTCCTCTAAGTGTAGTAAGATATCAAAATACATTACTGTAGCTAAAAAGTTTCTCCTAATATCAAATCTAAAACTTCCTTGGTGCAAATTAAGATTACTTCCTGACCTACCTTCAGTAGATATGGAGAACCACAGATCACCACCCTCTTTATAAGAACATAAAAATGGCCATACTGGGTCAGACCAAAGGTCCATCTAAGCCCAGTATCCTGTCTTCTGACAGTGGCCAATACCTGATGCCCCAGAGGGAGGGAACATATAACAGCTCTTAACATATCTGAAGACTTATCAGGTCTTTTTCCTCATCCCAGTCTTTTCTCAAGACTAAACACTTTCAAATTTAGGTTCATTTTATTTTATAAATCTTTCCTAAATTTTGCTGGTCTCCACCCCAGAGAACCATTGTGCTGCCCCAGCAATGAGAGATGAGGAATCCTCCCTTAAAGAGGAGGAGGAGAAGAAGCCATGTACCCCAAGACTGGGAGGTTTGTAGCCACCACTCCTAGGAGGAAATGTAGGGTAGTGGTGGTTGGACACACTTCTGAGGGGAGTAGACACACCCATCTGTTGCCCTGACATGGCATCCTGGGAGGTATGTTGACAGCTGGGGCCTGTATCTGAGACATTATGGAAGGATGTCAGGGATAATCCCAGAGCTCTAGCTACACCACCATGCTAGTCATCCATGTGGGTACTAATGATAGTGGAACCCCCCTCTGTAGATCAGAACTGACCACAGGCCACTGGGAGTATGGGTGAAGGAGGTCATAGTACAGATAGTATTCTTTTTTATCCTTCCAGTCAAGGGCAGAGGCCCAAGCACAGACAGGTACATCCTGGAGATGAAGGCCTGGCTGCAAAGGTAGTGTTGCCATCATCACAGGGTCTACCACAGGCCACCAAACCAGAAAGAAGAGGAGATGAGGATTTTTTAAAAACAACAAAATCATCCAAAGCAAGGGAACTGGTGGTGATGGGGGACTTCAACTACACAGACCTCCGTTGAAAAAAATAACACAACAGGGCACATTATCCAACAAGTTCTTGGAATGTATTGGAGACTATTTCAGAAGGTGAAGAAAGTTACTAAGGGAGACGCTGTTATATATTTGATTTTGACAAATAAGGAGGAACTTGTTGAGAATTTGCAAGTCGAAGGCAGCTTGGGCGAAAGTAAAATATAAAGTGTCCATAATTCTAAGGAAAGGTAGAAAGAGAACAACAAAATGAAGAGAATGGATTTCAAGAAGACAGACTTTAGCAAACTCAGAGTTGGTCAGTAAGATCCCATGGGAAGCAACTCTAAGAGGAAAAGACTGAAAAAAAGTTGGCAATTTTTCCAAGAGACATTCTTGAGTCACCAAAACAAACTATTGCACTGTGTAGGAAACAGGAAGTATGGCAAGAGACCACCTAGTTTATCCAAGAGATCTCGAATGATCTAATAAAAGGACTCTTACAAAAAGTAGAAACTAGGCCAAATTACAAAAGATTAATTTAAACAAATAAAACAAGTATGTAGGGGTAAAATTAGAAAGGCCAAGGCATAAAACAAGCTCAAACTAGTTAAGAGACAGAAAGGGTAACAAGAATATGTTCTACAAATATATTAGAAACAAGAAGACAACCAAAGTCAGGGTAGGCCCATTACTCAATGGAAGAGGGCAAAACAACAGAAAATGTGGAAATGACACAGGAGCTTAATAAACTTTGTTATGGTTTTCACCAAGAAGGCTGGTGGCAATCGAACACCTAAATACCAGTAAAAATGGAGTAGGTTCAGAAGCTAAAATGTGGGGGGGAGAAAGCTAAACACTACCTTAGATAACTTAGATGTCTTCAAGTCACCAGAGCCTGATGAAATGCATGCTAAAATACTCTCAAGGGGCTGACTGAGGAGATATCTGAGCCATTAAGCTCTTATCTTTGAAGGCACGGAAGACAGGAGAGATTCCAGAGGACTGGAAAAGGGAAAATATAGTGGCCATCTATAAAAAAGGAAATAAGGGCATCTGAGGGAATTACAGACCTGTAACAGGAAAGATAATGGAACAAATAATTAAGGAATCAATTTTCAAACATCTAGAAGGTAGTAAGAAATAGTGGATGGATGGATGGATTTGTCAAGAATAAATAAGAGCCAAAGAAAGCTATCAAGTTGTTTTGACATGTCTAGACTACATCCCTCTAACAGAGGGATGTAAATTAGACACTTTGAATCTGCAAATGAAGTGGGGATTTGAATTGCTCATGCTTCATTTGCATAATTGCATTGGAGCTTTTTTGAAAAAGTACCATTTCGAGAGAAACTGCGGTCTGGACACAGTTCTTTTGAAAACAGCAGGCTTTTTCGAAAGATCCTGTTCTCCTCAAAAACTGAAACTGGTCAATGCAAACTAAGAGATCTTGCTGAGGGGAGCAGGAGCAGCATGCAAAGCCTCCCTCCTCTCTTCCCAGCCATCCATAGTGGAAAGCAGCCAGCTGTTTAAAGTATGAGCTGCTCTCTGCCTAAGGGTCCTGGTGAGATGGCCACAGGCCAGATCCAACCCACTGACTGCCTCTTGTCCATCCCTGAACCAAGGTAAGTTCTTTATGGTTATTATATATCTAACAAACATATTCCAAATTATGACATTCATATTTTAATAAGATTTTAAGTAGGCGTAAACCTGCTCAATTGCTAAACCTCTTCTCTCTCAAAATCTCACATACGTCTTAATCTTTTCCCATTCCAACCTCATTTCTTGCAGGTCAGCAACACAGTTCTCCTCAGACTAATACATTCATTTCTATTGAGTATCTGAACAATGCAGTTATAACCTGTAAACAAGGGCAGGAAATCTAAACAATAATAAACACAAATTTGTTACAGGACTTGCACAATTAAGAGGTTTACTTGCATATAAGTAGGGAAAGAGGTATGAGAGGAAGCATGAAGTAGCACTCCTACTGAAATAAATAGCTTTAATAAAAAAAAAACTGATGCAGAGATGAATGAGGGGAGGGAATAGGGAATTTGTTTTCTTTTTAATAAAAAATGCTGTTTTAGTCTAAGGTAGCAAAAGCACTGGGCTAACAAATATGTGTTCCACTTCACTGGAAATGTCTGTACTCTGTTCCTAAAACATAAGATGAACAAATTAAGGGGATAAAGCAGAGTAATCTAGTAGAATTTAGAGTGGGAGGTGAAGGAGTATGAAAACCTCCATATAAAAAAAAAACCTTAATACCTGTCATTTCATACACTCTGCTCCACTCCAAAGGCAAAATAATCCACCCTTCAGAAGTAGTAGCTGTTGGGTTTTTTTTTGTTTGGTTGGTTTTTTAAAGAATGAGCCTCCTGTGATAAGTCAATGCTAGAAAAATGATTAAGCAATATTCAGAAACTAGGTAAATTCCAACAAAGGCAGAACATTAACATTCCTTTTCATTTGGTGATGCTAATATTTTAACAGAGTTCTCGTGAATCTCTGCTAGCCCAGTACGTAAATTAAGATGTAGACAATGACACAGTGATTTCTTTTTTTACTGAAGAGATTAGGGATGTAAAAAGGTTAACTGGTTCAACCAGAGCAGCTCCCTGCCACTAACTGGTTAAGCAATTGCTATTAAATCGTTTAACTGGTTAACTTTTTCCCTACATATTTACGTCTCTAGAAGAGATATGGGTAATGTATAGCAAAAATCCAAAACCCTGTTGCATAAAACTTCCACATCTTTAGTCTAGCTTGCTACAGAAATACAGCTCCTTTCCAGCCTCAATTCAGCCCTGGAATCTGCATCCTGACAAGATATTTTTGTGGTATTTACAAGACTGTTGAACATTAAATAGTGACATTATTAGTTAACCAACATCAAGTATTGTGCTATGAGAAGACATTGGAGGTCACAACATTCTACTGCAGAAGCTACTAAAGGGTTCATAAAGGTGAGCAACAAATTTTTTTCAATGTGTATATTTTTTTGCTTCTTTGTATTTTGAGACACAGACCTGAAATGATTGCCCTTTGCCATCCCACTATATATGTCCCATTTTTCTCAAATTATTTTCATCTTATAAATATTAAGAAAAAATGTGGGGTCTTTTCTGGTGTTCCTGTAGTAGGTCTCAAATGTTTATTGTGAATTTACACCTTTGTTGAAAAATTAATATTTGAATGACACAAACAGCACTATACAGCATTTTAAAAATATAAAGGTAAATACAGGCCATCCCTTATAAATCCCGTTTGTACAGGCCATCCCTTATAAATCCAAGATACATTTAAAAAAACTTGAACTTGTGGCAAAACAACTTAAAGTGGGAATTTTCCCCCGCATCTCTCACACACACACACACACACAGCTGACTTCCATTTGTGCAAATTGGGGGTGGGCGGTTACACCACTTAAGAGCAGGGAATGGGAGGACTTTTAATGCATCAGTTCCTACAAGTGTCAATGACTTTAGTGCAGAACTGATGTATATGGGTGTGACTTATAGCAGGACGTCCTGTATCAGAAAGGGTGAGCACAGAGTAACATTCAAGAATCACTGATAATTTATGGGCCTGTAATTAAGTGAAGGGAACTATGGAAGCCATATGGAATTTATTATTTTAAAACTAGCTCACACAAAATGGACAGATTCCTTTTTAGGGAAGCTGGCTGAGGGATTGTCGTAAACAAACGCAGAGTACGAGCACTGAATAGGGGTAGATCTAGATGTCAAAAGGCAGCAAAACAAGTTTTAACAATTCAAATTCCATAACCGTCAAATCACTGTTGGGCCACAGATGCTCGACCCAATTTATGCAAGAACATGCAAAGAATTGCTCTTAGTAGGCTAACTAGCAAATACCTGCAGAAAAACAAATGCATCTCCAACATGAAAGACTAAATCTTTATGATTTTGCAATTCACGGAATGTTTTCTGTATGCCAAAACATGTCCTTGCCACAACATCTTTGCAACTTAGCTTGATGCTTCAGACATTAAAAACTATGTTCAGAAATAGGTATTACAAATAAAGCAATCACATCATAGCATCATGTAATTTGCTTATGTAACATGTGAAGACAAATCTCCACCCAATCACTTGTGATGCGTCTGCTACTGACAAAAAACTCCAAAGGGTCAATTCGTGTAAGACTGATTCTGGCTGCACTGACAATGAAAACATTTTAGATGAAATGTGTGATGATGATTCAGTGTCTGGTCAGCAGAGACCTTGCATAAGTATTTTGTAGAGTCACATTTTAATGCAGTTTTCACTGGTGTGTCTATATTAGAAAAGTTACTCTTTGCCACTTCACTGTCTAGCATGTTTTCGATAAAAAGATTTAAAAATTGTTTGGCCTTAACTCTGACTAAAACAGGGTCAATCCAATTGAAACAATGCCAGACAAGGTTACTGCCTAGACTTAATTATCTTCAAAAGCTGTTTTAACCAAATGGTATCCAGTCCACAATACAGGCAAAACCATGGTTGGAAGCATTTAACAGTGAATTCTTAGAGGTCTTTTCTAGAATAGGTGGTTGACATAGGATGCCACCTCTAATGCTGAGTCAGTATGAACTGGATTTGACTTTAGATTAAGGGAAATGTACCATCAACAAGCATATTTCAGCAAATGCTGAAAATTAATTTACGTTGTAGCTTCCTTAGACCAAGCTCACTAACACACCAAAGATTCCCTGTGTTTCTCCATTCCACTCCACAAACTCCCTAGAAGCCACTCTCCCATTCCCTTTATTTCATGGACATCCCTGTCAAACTCCCACGCCCCCCAACAATCCACTCCTGCATGCACCTCATTCCCAGGTTTGTGCCCCATCCATACTAAATTCCTGTATTCTCTGCCTCTATGAGAGTAGTTCTGTGTGCACCCCCTTGTCTGTGAACTCCCCTCCCCCACTCACAGGAAGGGTTCTATCAGTCATCACACACATACCCTTCATGCTAGAGTTCTCTCATCTCTATCATGAGGGACTACATGTGCTTGCATTCCCCTTCAATGGCAGGGGTGTGTGTGTCCACATTACTCTTCATGGAAGGGGCTCTGTCGACCACTCATTACCTCTCAATTCTCCCTGCTATGGGTTCTACATGTCGACTTACTAGGGTCTACCATTCTCATCCCCATGTCACAATAGTTTGTGCACATCCCTATTCGCCTACCCACCTGACCTGAATTCATTCAGGATGTAGACATGTTAAACTCTATTGAGAGGAAGAGTAGAGGTGAGATAGGGGCTGTATTACAATGGGAATGTGTTAATAGGTATCAGCTAATTATTTAATGTACAGCCAGTAGAGAAGATGCTTGACACTCCAGATGTGCTGAACTGATGGCAGGAGAGCCCTACGGGACCGTTTACCAACTTTTGTTAACTTGATATCCAAATCAGTAAGATGCTGACCACAGATGTCAAGAACATTCTCTGAAAGTTTGGGAGTGATTATATGTTGTGTTCAAAAGATTCCACAATGCATACAAGCAAATACCATCAAGTTGAGTGTACAGACTCGCCAGCTCAAGCAATTAGTTTCATTGATTAACATCCATGTATACATCTTTTTGGACCATTATGTGCTAGCAAATACTGTCCTAATATAACTCCACTGCAGCCAACAAAATAAGGTGTAACTGACTAATTTTGCACATAATATAAAGTTGGCCAATGGAGAACAGAAACCCGTCTGAACCATACAGCTAAATCATAGCCTGGTATCAAATTTATTTCCCTCCAAAGATGCTTTGACAAAAGTTATGAAGTATTCAAATAACTACATACCACTTCATTCATTGGATATACACACTGATATTCTATGGTCTGAAAAATCAAACCTCTTATCATATTATCCTTATCCTACTGAATCAGAATTTTTTTTGATAAAAGATAATCGCTATATGCCTAATCTTCCTTAAAAACAGTAGTGGTGGGTAAAATTTCTCAACCAGGGGTCCATGTTCACCTGGAGGGCCACAAGCAGGTTCCAGGGAGCCGTCAGGCAGGGCCAGTATGAGATTTGCTGGGATGAAAGCCCAATACTCCCAGCCCTGCCATCTGCGGCTGATGCCCCAACTGCCCTGTTTGCTACTCATTAATATTGGCCTGACTTCTATAGTCAGAAAAAAGTTATTGTAGCACTGGTAGGCCATGGAGTTTTTAAAGCATATTGTGGAGGGTCTGAAAGAAAAGGACTGAAAATCCCTGCTATAGATATGTTCTGTATTTAAGTCAGAATATAGATATAAACATTAATTTACAAAAGTCCTTCATGATTTCCATAAAAGGTGCCTCAACCATTTACTGTTAACAGGTTTTATCCTCCTTCCATCAAAGTTCTTTAAAAAAAGTGTTCCATGCCAGTGAAATTAACACACACACACACACACACACACACACACACACACACACACACACACACACACACACACACACACACACACGGAACACGAGCATCCCACCTTTTCATAAAATATTGAAAGTTCTTATGCTGGTCAGCTACAAATCTCATCAGCTGAATTTGTTTTTAGTATTAAAAGACAACATTCTTACACTGGTATGTTTTCTGATGGGATTTATGTGCTTGTGTCAGTAGGTAGAGAAGAAAGGGAAGGAACTTTTACCATGATTTTAAAAAAGAATTATGCAACACAAGGTCTGCTGAACATTTCTGAAGCATCTGACATTCAGAAATAGTAAGAAGTTAATCCATTCCACTCTCATTATTCAGGTTTCTGTAGTCAAAAAGCATTACCAGTCATAAACAAGCCATGCTTCCAAACGGACCTCAAAGAAAGAGGAAATTGTAGGCATAATATTAAAAAAGTAACACCATCATATTAATCACTCTCAGATAATGGCTATTTTACTAAGAAGGAAGGGGGGAGCTTGAAGAGAATCAAATTCTTATCCTAAATACATTTCTTAGTAAAAATTCTCCAAAAGTGATCCCCTTAAGTGCCAAAGTATCATAAACCTGCAGATTACTGTCTACAAACCCCCAACATCTAGATTCTACCAATATGGAACATAATTCTAAACAGATTCTTTATATCAATAAAAAAAAATATTTCTCAGTATAAGAAGTCACTTCAGTTAAGAAAACTGATAAGGACAACTGCTGTTAAAGTAGTATGAAAATCTAAATGAAATCATTTTTATTTAAATGTTTTTCATATATTACGGTCCACCAAAAACTATACATAATACAAGTTTCACAATACTGATTGAACTAGAAAATCTGTGGATGACAGGGTGTTGCACATGTAAAGGAGACCTTTGGTATGTGCCTATATTTCTTTCCATTTTCACTTTGATCTTTGCACTGTCATTACATTTCTGTATTTACTTACCGTGCTAAACAATTTGATACGAGTTTGCTGAAGTAAATGGCTCTTCAAATTTACTTAGCAGATTCTGCCTCGTGTTCATAACATTTACACTTTAAAAGTAACTAAGTTACAGAACTGTATTACAATTCAGAAGAAGGATGCAGGAGAGGATCTGGCTCTGCTTATAAAAGTCAGTAGTTAGTGACATCATATCTACAAAATCAAGCACATGTTATCTTGTGGTTGCTGAGTGTTTCATACTGCAACTCCCAAGTGAACTTTGCAGTCAGAATCTTCAAACATGATCAAGTGAGCACTTACAATGCCATCACAAGCACAGAAAGTTTGAAAATAACATTTCAGAATAGAGTCAATCTTTCCTTTCAGGCCAAAAAGCAGGGATGAGCAACTATTCCTTTACTTCCAAAGGATTCAGTGCATGGAAAGGGTCAATCTTCTTTCCCACCCATTTAAAAATTCACATAAAGCCACTGGGAAGAAGTTTGAAATGCCATGACCAGTAATACACAGATGACATCCAGCTTTACATCTTCCTTAACTCAATACAAATATCTCTGCAATCCCTCTTCATGGCAGAGATAAGCATATGAGGCAAATGGCTGAAGTGCAACCTGGGCAAGTCAGAGGTATTATTGGGGGGAGTAGTAAAATATATGGAAGACCTAGCAACCACAATCTCCCTACCCCACAAATCCATTCCCAGCTGGTAATACTGATCTGTAGCTTAGGAGTACTCCTGGACTTCTTGCTGCTAATGTACAGGAAGACAGCCACAAAATATTCTTTTTTTCATTTGAGACTAGCCCACAGGCCACACTTCTCTATTGGATACAAAGGCCATATTCCAAGCTATGGTGACATCCAGGCTGGGATACTGCAACTTGGTACACTTAGCTATACATTTTTTAACTTTTACAAAACTTCAAATATTCCTCAATTCAACAGCCCACTTCAACAATACCCTCCACTAAAGTACATCACTGCTGGTGTTCAATTGGTGCACTGTCTCCTCTAAGAATTTTAGTTCAGATTCAAAGTCTCTACATTTATCTTCCAGTCCCTCTCAGGAATTTAGTCAAGCAACCTCAGAATAATGCTCCTTCTGAAACAATGTTTTTCCTGCATCAAGTAGTTTCATGGTTCCTAAGGAACATGTGATTTCCAGAGCAGAAAAATGGGCTTTCAGAGCAGTAGGATGAAGATTTTGCAACTTCTCGTAATCTTTTCCAGCAACGACCACTAATCCCACTGCTTTCTGAACAAGGAAGTCACTCAATGCTTCAACACTGCTCTTTTACGCAGCAGTTAGAGAAAAATTAAAATGGGGAAAAACAAAACAAGCAAGAGAATAGAAAAATTCATAAGAATATAGCCTTGAGAAGCTCTGCAGAAAGGAGGAGAAAGTTAAACAGCAACGACTGGTTATTTCTTAGGTGGTGCCTAGGTATTAATGCTACAGATGATGTAACATACTCCTTTCTCAACAGCTGTGAAACACACATACCCACACACCCCTTAATAAGCAGAATTTCTCTTACTGTCAGAAATCAGTTCACCAGCTGTACTTTCTGGGTATCAGATCCTTAACGCCCTGACTTGGAAAACAGCTCCTGACATACACTCCTCTAAGGAGGGGGGCAACTACATGGTTATGGCACTAGACAAGGATTCAGGAGATTCAAGTATAATTCCCAGTTGTGCAACAAGATTCCTGAGGAAGCTGTTCCAATGGAGGCATTTGAGAACAGGTTGGATGAACACCTATTAGAGATTGTCTAGGTTTATGTAGTCAGTGCCTCAGCACAGGGGCTAGGCTTGATGACTTTTGAAGGTTCCTTCCAGCTCTACATTCCTATGATTCTAAGGAGGAAGGGTAGAATTCCTTCCTCACTATCTTCAGGACACACTTTCCATCATCTCACAACAAATGGCTCTGATTTCATTCAAGTTAAGCTTTTTCCATAAGCTGTTTAAACTTTAATTCGTTTAAGCTGCACAATAATGCTCATTTTCATGAAAATATAAAAATATCGAATAGTGATGCGCTCTGCAATACAGTGAAATAAAGGACAGCTGGTATCTCATAATCCTTGATTCTCTCAAACAATTCCATAATACAGCTTATAACATAAGAGTGTATAGTGGCTACTTTCAATTCTGTAGTGCAAAGCAGATCACAGTACTGTATCCAACCTGGAAAAACCCTATTGTAACTATAGCCAAACATGCTTAATCTCGACATAGCCATATGCCAGACTACCCTCTGTCAGAGTAGAAAGTTCTTTGAATCTTAAGAAATTCTTTCTATGTTCCAATAATACCATCTTGACAATATTTGGCAAATACAGAATCACTAATCCAGAATTACCTGGGTCCCACTTAGTATCTTAGAAGTCTGGTGGAAACCATCTGGGATCTAGATTAGTCAATATCAATGTAAACCAATTTTAAACATATTTATTTGAACTACAAAGCCCTTTTAAAAGGGCTGCCAAATTTCTCCAAGCTGCCACTGTTGAAGACAAGTTTATCTGACAGTCATCTGAAGATTTTTTTTCTTCTTACTCATATAAGAGGTACAGACAATCTGCTTTCATGGATTACAGTCACTTAGCATTATGTGTTAAAGTAGCTAAAGGAATTTCCTGCCCTTAATCTACATAAGAAACTTCCAGACATTAATAAGAGCACAATATACAGATTACTGGCAATATGTGGCCACAAATGACTTGGACTAAAGTCCAATCACACATTTTAAAACAAAGATATATTTGTACAGGAAGAAGATTAGGACCTTCAAATTCTCTTAAGATAAATTTATCTTCTTTCAAAAGGAAGTCAATAGATCCTGCTCTTGGTTATTAAAATAAATTTCAAGTCCTAGAGTTTCAAGTAGCAATTGTGACCAAAAAACACCACAAGTTAAGCCAACAGTAGTCTACAGATGAAGTTCAACAATTACAGGGGTTTCACCAACATGACATAGTACATAAAGAAAAAGCCCTCAGCAGTCAAGTCTGAGCCCAGATCAAGCAACTCCTTCCCAAAACTCAATCCAATTAAAGCCATGCACACCTAGCCTCAAGAGATACATTTGATCTCTGCAGTCTGTGATCCCGCCCATGTTCTTCCCTTGCTCAGTGTGCATAGGTGAGTGGAAAGAGCTGTCAGCTCCCATGAATACGAATATTGTTCTCAAGATACCATAAGGATATGGAGATCACAAGAACTCAAATTTCTTGCTTCAACTGAGCCTCTTGAGAACTGTCTTTTATTCCTCCTCCCCACAGGAATGTTTCTTATATTTAACTCCACAGGATGGTTTCCATGCAATATTTCTTATAGTTTCCTTTCAAAAATAAAGCTTGCATGGAGAAGCTTTTTCCTGTAGTTATATATGATGCTTAAAAGACCATAATTTGTCTATAAAACTGGGTGTTCCTTTCCATGTTTGTCATTCAACATCATTCAACTATCTATATATTTTAGAAATGTGCATATGCCTTTCCAACCCCTTTCTCCCCTCCCAGCCCTTAACTGCAGTGCTGGGAGAAAAGGTCCCTGGCAGCAAGGGTGGGGGTGGGGGGAAATGGGAGGAGAGAAGGCCCCTACTGGCCAATGGGGCACTGGTGGGGGGAGAAAGCCCTGACAGATGGGACCCGCTGCCCTGAGCTCCTCCTCTCCTCCCAACCCTCTCTTACACTCCTGCCCTCCCCACCCCACATCCTTAAAGCCATGCCTTGATTCCTGCACCACCACCTCTATCGCCATCCTCCTGCCCTAAAGGAACCAGGAAGGAACCTGAAGTCTTCCAGTGACTAAATATTTATATCTCCAAATTAGGAGGATGAAAAATTAAAAGGAAATTTGGGAATGAAGCAATCAAGCTTACACTCTTTTGACCAAAGGCAGTATTCTCAATAAAGTCATACCTTGGAAAATTTGGAAGTAAAAAAACCTAAGCTGGGGAAAAAAGTCCATGGAGAAATGAGAGCACTTTAATAGTGGAATGAGATAGATTAAACTCAGTCTTCAGTCTGACATTGAAGATCAGATATTGTGGAATAAACAAAGTTACAGAAATTACAATTTTAAGCACCTGTTACTTTCTATTAGTAATCCAATGCTCCAAGTGTATTCAATTGTGTTTTGAAAGAGACACAAAGGCACATTTGGCATCTCCAATTCAGGGTTTAAAGTGAGTGAGTTCAGCAGGGAGCTTCAAATGAGTTCCGGTCAGCCAATGAGTTTAGATTTCTACAAAGACACTTCCCTAAAAACTAGCTGCTTTGGATAAAATGAGAAACCATTCCATAAGGGTCAAATAGGGATGTTTATGATTTAGGCATGTCAAATATCTGTCCAAATTTATGACATTCTACTTTTAAATGCAAGTTAGAAATTTAATAGGGCAATGTTTTCTCTCTATTATAAGAACTGAATTATCACTCCAACAACTGAAATTTAAGAAACTTTATTGAAGTTGAGTCAACTGTTCTGGTCCTGGGCAACCACCATTAGCTGTGCTTGTTTCTCAAATGGAGACACAAATACATGTTGCAAAACTATCCAAATCCTCCATAATTGCACACAATTTAGCAGAAGCTGACATGGTCCATGAAGTATGAGGCTGTAAGGACTTATCTGATGCAAATGAAAACCTAATAAAAATATTCAAACTTATAACTAAGACTATTATATAATTGTTGCTTTACTGCAGCTATGAGAGTACTTTGAAGATGCAAGTTAGACAGGTTTTATGATATTTTAAGAAATTTAGAGAAAAGTAAATTTTTACAACAAAAGCCAGAGACAGGGTGGGAATTTGGTCTGAAGCCCTAGAGCTAGGTGTCTTCAGGGCTAAGACAGGGTTATCTTCATCACTCAAACTACTGAAAATAAAAATTCAAGAAATGTGGTAAAGTCACATTTAAGTAGACTATTTAAACACACGTTAATTAAATCTCTATATGAAAACTGATCTTGGAAATAATTCATTTTAAAGATGAAAAGTACATCTTAAACAAGCAGAATGGCACGATGAGCCAACCCACCAACAAGCTGTTATTAGCAGGTGTCCAAGATGCTGCACATAAAAGATTGTGTTCCTAGGAAGCACCACGTTGTTTCTAAACACAAATGGGTTCATTTGAGGAAAAAGAAAAAGGAGAGATGGAAAAGGTGCTCCTCTCACCACAATCCTACAATATATATTGGTCTTTCCATAAGTTGTTTCTTAGTAAAAATCCAAGATCTAGAAGTGGATATCCTATAAAATGATTCCTCCTAAGAAAAGAAGCACATCACAGAAAGGTATTCAGGTTTTGTTATCTATAAATATATCTTGTCCTGACCAACTAGAAACGAGAATCAGAAACCAACTAGAGATAAAGAATAACCAAGAAAACAATGAGAAAATAGAAAAAGGTTAAGCACATTCAGAAATTCTAGAGTTACTTTTAAATCCTACTTACAAATCAAAGATTCTCAGGTAAATGTTAAACTGATGTACTTTTAATTATATAATATGAAAACTTCAATAGTATGTAATTATAAATGAAATATTCAAAGACTTAAGCACGAGTTTGTAAAAACTGGGGTAAGCTGAAACATGCAAACAATCTCACTGAACTCAGTGACACTTCAGTGACACTACTCATCTGAGTAAAACTAAGAATGTGCTAAATCTTAGCAAGACTAGGAAATAAATTGCAGGCCCCTCAAGATAGACAGCATCTCTTGTATTTGACCACAAATGAATTGCGCACACGCTCTGGAGCCATATAAATAGATCTTTAAAACCTCAATTCCTCAGCATAATGGCCTTCTCTTGATAAAAGAAAAAAATCTTTCACCAGTTTACCTTGTGAATGTCTATTAGCGGAGCTAAGTCGAACCACCACTAAAATCTTATTACTACGAAGGGCAGCTCTACACCTTAAAACATTGAATCATCACAGCTGTGCCACTGTAGAACTTAAGTGAAGATGCTCCTGACACCAAAAGAAGAGCTCTACCGTCAGTGTAGTTAATCGACCTCCCTAAGAGCTGGTAGCTATGTCAGCGGGAGAACCTCTCCGCTGTCTACACTAGGGATGTAAGAAACAGTAACTCAAGTAGTTGCTCCCCCCACCCCGCTGCCCATATCAGAGAGAGGCAGAAAAGGTGGGAAGCAGGATCCAGTGCTGGGAGGAACTGGTTTAAAAGCCAGGTCCCAGCAGCACTGTCTCCGTGGGGAGAAGGGGCAGAGGCGCAACGGGGAACTGGCAGTGCTTCCACCTTTGAAATGTGCTCTTGCTACATTTCAGAAAAGGAAGTGCTGCAGAGAGGCTGAGGAAAGCAGGGAACTCCAACAGTCCCTTGCTGACCCTGCGCTCCTTGCTTTTGAAATGTACAAAAGCCCTGGGAGGACTCTCCTACATTTCAAAAGCAAAGCACAGCCAGGAGTTTGGGGCCAGTTGGGGGATTCAGACAGCTGGCCCAGTGCTCCCAGAAGCACTTCACCCTTTGAAATCAAGAGCAGCAGGGCTCTTGCTACATTTCAAAGGCAGAGGCACCCTTTATTGACTAATCAAAAAGTCGATGTAAATTACATCAAATATTCAATTAGTTGATTGATCTAAATTTAACATCCTTAGTCTATACAGAGGATTATGCTGCTATAACTATATTGCTTGGTATGGATTTTTCACAGCCGAGTGAAATAATTATATCCATATAAGTTGCAGTGTAGTTGAGACCCTAAGATTTTTATACAGTCACTAACAGTGGTGAGTAATTTGTGGTCCATTGGGGTTCTGCCTGCAGCAAGTGCACTCCTCTGCCCCCTATCCTCATGCCTCTCACACACTGGAGCCCCGCGCTTATCTACTCTCAACTCCAGCACTTTTGGAGCACCATGAATTGGCTGATTCGTGAGGCTCTGCAAGTGCTGGGAGGGAGGAGGAGGAGTGGGGACAGAGCATTAATTAGCTGATTCATAGCAGACCGAAAGTGCTGAGAGGAGGGGGAAGAGTAGGTAACTGTGGGGCTCCTGTGTGAAAGAGGTGTGAGGGAAGAGGGCAGAGAGGGGCATGCGGACCGCAGGAGGAATCCCAATGGGCTGCATGCAGCCTGCAGGCTGCCCACTACTGGATTTTAATCTTGCGGCCCAATGAGATGAAGGAGGGCCACACACATAGCCCACTCATCAGTCTTGGTTGCCCACTGCTACTCTAACAGCTCGACTAGATTAACTCATTGTAGAGAGTCTACCAATACTGTTTATTTAAACAAATTGCCCCTCTGGCTTTCGCTTTACCAATTCAAATCTATTTTAAAATAAAATCGCAACAATACACAACAGAGCAGTGTCAATTCTGGATTAGCCTCAGGCACTGTATACAAGATACAATACCTCTTCAGTATATTTATATCCTCTGGCCTCAGCATTTTGGACTGTTTTATTCCATTTTTCTGGCAATAACACAGCTAAGTGTAAAATGAATTTGCTGGGATCTTGCTTGCGTGGATCCTTCGTTCAGTTTTATAAAAAGGGAAGACATTTAACTACATAAACATGACATTTATTCATGGTGTATAAACAGCTCTAGCAAACTGTAGAAAAATACACAATTAGTCATGAAAGTAAAAGTAAATTCAGTTTTATTCTTTACATGTGATAAACAACTGTCTGAAGGGCAAGAATATGCACCACATGGTAAACTTTCCACTCTACCAAGCAAGAATTCATTTGGAAATCATTTAACACACTTTCAGCTTTTCTCTTTTTATTATTGGCACTGGAAATCAATTTCTTGGTGTCTATATACATAAAAATAAAAGCAAAACACCTGGCCTCCATGTTCTATCTAAAATTCAAAAGATCACAGAAGTTTAAAAAGACTTCTAGAACAGCTTTCAGAATCATTCTATATCAAAGTACCAGCATCATTAAGTGGATCTCCTTTTAATTCCCACCAACATTTCCTAAAATCTTATAAGTGAATTGCAATAAACCATTAAGTAGTCAAATATAATTTCATTTGCACTACAACAGACAGCATCTTCCTTCATGGGTAAGAATTCTGCAGACCAATGGTTCTCAAAGTGCAGTCTGTGGATCACTAGTGTAGGGATGGTAAAATTAATCAACTAACTGAATAGTCGATGGAAATTCCATTGACTATTCAATTAGTTGATAAGGGCGCTTCCGCTTTGAAATGTAGCAAGAGCCTGCTGGGCTGTTGCTACATTTCAAAGGCAGAAGTGCCGCACAGTGTTCCATCTTTGAAATGTACAAGAGCCCCATAAGGGTCTCTTGTGCATTTCAAATGTGGAATGTCGCCACTGTACCCCTATCCTCTCCCACAGAGCTGGAGGGAACAAGCTTTTAAGCTGGCTCCCCCCCAGCATTCCCTTCTCCTCCCCCCTCCTCTGCCTCTTTTTGATAGAGGCAGCAAAGGGGTGAAGCGACTAGTTGACTAATGTGTCCACTATCCGATGACTAGTTGCTTACAATCCTACACTAGTGGTCTGTGGCTGCTTCCCAGGTGGTCCATAGCTTCAGCTCAGCCCCTAACCCACCAACTCAGCCATTACAGCCCCACAGTCACCACTCAGCCACAAAGCCACAGCACCAGCATGAGAAGAAAATGGAGCAGCAGTGCAGGAAGGAGAAGGAAGCCAAGGCCCAGCAATTGGGTGAGAAGATGGTGCAGTGCCAGGAACTTTTCCACCTCCGTGCCATCCAGCTGCAGGTGAAGAAGCGGAAGGCTGAATTGCTGTGCAGGTGCCAGGTGTGGCCAGTGAAGTGACAGGCCAAGGCCACCAAGCCCCAGTAGCTAGAAAGGCTAAAACACAAAGAGCCCAACCTGAATGTGCAGCTGAGCATGGAGCTGGCCAAGTTCCTGGAGATACTGAAGCCCAAGGGCAGCATACTGTGTGACCGGTTCAAGAGCCTGCAGAAGAGGAACCTGATTGACCCCAGAGAGCAAGCCAAGCTCAAGAGGAAGTATCGGCTGAAGTACATGGAGAAGAGAGCCTTCCGCTAAGTCACGTTGCTGAACCCTTCATTTTTGTCCCTATCCCAGAGCCTAAGGGGGTCCCACAAAAAAAGTTTATCTGGCCTATGGGAAAGAAAGTTTATCTGGCCTATGGGAAGCCCTGAACCTCCGTCTTCCCTGTCCCTTCCCCTCACACCATGGGGCTGCAGCACCAGAGGAGTTGGGGGCCACATCATTGAGGGCTGTGGGGTTTTTGGAGGAGTTTTTTTTTTGTTTGTTTGTTTCTCACTTGTGTGGTCCCCAACTGATTTTTCTGTGGATCAGTGGCCCCCAACCCAAATAAGGTTGGTTCCTCACCCCCTACTCCCCCGCCATAAATAAAAAAACATTGAAACCTTTTGTGTTGGACATAAATTAATATTTTACTTTATTTGAAATGATGTTTGATAAACTAACATGAGAAAGTTACAAGACAGTCTGTTTAATAATTTAAATTAAATCATTTTTCCCTAGCTGCATCACTAGCAAAATGGCTTGGGCATAATTATATAATTAACAGTGAGTTTCCATTAGCAACTCCATACCCAGCAACCACGAAGCTTAGAAGCACTGCTCAGCACTCTCATAACAATTCCTTCTCTTCTGCCAGTAAGGTAGCCAGCCCTCCCAGTTCCACCAGGAGTTTCCAGGAATCGAGTTCCTCTTCTGGCGACTACTGCAGCCAATCCAAGAGATTTTAAACCACTAAAAAAACCTAATAGTGCAGTGGGACTATGGCTCCATACCTGCACCGTGACTCCCAGAAGCAGCCAGGATGTCTCTGCGGCTCCTGGGGACGGGGAAGTACTCTGTGTGCTGCCCTCCCCTACACCAAGCGCTGAGTCTGCAGCTCCCATTAGCCAGGAACCATAGTCAATGGGAGCTGCAGGAGTGGTGTCTGTGGGCAGAGGCATTACCTAGCAGAGGTGTCAGGGCGGGGGTGTGAAGAAATCAGTGTTGAGGGGTGAGGAAGGCCTCAGGACAGGGAACTTGGGGTGCAGGAGTCAGGATTCTGAGGTGCAGGAGCTGGTGGGGGGAATGCAGGGAAGACAAGGAGGATGAATCCCTATCCCACCCAAGAGTCATACTAAGAGGGCTGCTTGGCGGGGGAGAGCTGCATATCCTTAACAGGCCCCTTTCACCTGCTTGGAGGCTGCTTAGCATGGCAGCCTGCAGACAACTCCAGGAGCTGAACTGAAAGTGCACTCTGCCTCCTTCCATAGCTGAGTGCCCCAGCCCACAGGCTCCTCCTTGCCGGAGCAGCACGCTGTCTTACTTTCACTGTCTTATGTTCTTTATCAAAAAAAGTAGAAATGGTCTCTTGCTATAAAAATTGTGTGACCTCATTAGAAGTTTGAGCCTGCATACTCACATCCTTTTATACAATCTCAGTTTACACATCAGAATATTTCTTTAATTGTTATGCAATTTCTTTTAAGAATTTTATCCAACAAAATTATAGGTTAAGATTAGACATGTGAAGGTTTAATGGGTTAACCAGTAAGCCTCACCGTTAAGGTTAACTGGTGGGGCTGCAGTGAGTTCAGGCTCCCCACAGACAGGAGCTGCTCCAACTGAGACACCAGAGCAACCCCTGCCTGCAGTAGGACGGGCGGGCACAGGCAAGAGATGCTCTGAGCAGGCTGGAGCAGCCCCTGCAGAGCAGCCCCCTGGTCACTCCCCTTTAATCGGTTAACTGGTTAAATAATAGGTTTTACCCGTCAGCCTCCCCCCCCCCCCAAAAATCTAGGTTTCAGCAAAAGCATGAGGACTAAATGTTTTAAAATGGAAGCTTAGATTTGAGTGGGGTGGAGACTGGGGTAAATCCTAGCAAGTTTTGTGTTTATTGAATCAAGAAGCCCTAAGTATGTACGTTCTCTTTCTTCAGAAGCAGCAGAGAACCAAAGCCCATCATAGTTTTAAGGAAATGACATTTTTCACGTGTGAAAAGGAGCCTCTGACCATTCAAGCATAGTTATTAGTTGTTTTCCTACCCAGTTTGTGATTTAAAAGACCACAGATTCTGCCTAAATAAATGTATCCCTGCAGCTTTAAATGTAAGCTTCAGGTTCTGTACCAAAACTTTTAGTAACATTGCAGAAAGCACTGTTAAAAGTTAGACATATTTCATTGGCAGCATTTAAAAAAAAAATTGAAGTACATTCTGTAGGCTGTAACCATTTGGAAATAATAGGCAAATAAAATTATTTATGTACAGTAACATTTAAGTTTACTTTCAAACTTGTTTAAAAAAATTTCTAAGATGTCTTTAAACAGTTTGAATTTTTTGACCCAAACGGTCAAAATTAAACACTGGAGTTCCTTTCAAGAATGTTTTGTTCAACTGATTGGGACAAAACTAAGAACTGAAGCTTATATCATTAGGTTTCATGAAATTGGCTGCTTTTAATCAGTTTTAGAATTAGAACATGTTACTCCGATACGTTACACAGCTCCTCTGGTGGCAGAAATGAGGTCTAGAACCTTATCTTCCCAAAGAAAACCCAAGGGTTCCACCAACTATATATCAATTTTCTACTAAGTGGTCCTCCAAAAGTTTTAGGAATGGTTTTCAGTTATCATTACATTATCTCTGAAGACTTTTTAAAGAAGTTCTTTGCAAAGAAGTACATCCAACATAGATAAAACTATTTACTGTTGCATACACAGCAAAGAATAAAGTTTAGACTACTTACTTGGGATATATAGGTTCATAAAGAAACTTGTCCCTTGAGGATGGAATATCAAAAAATAAGACGTATCCATTTGCAGTCTGAAAGAGAAGATGTTGCAGCTTTTACAAATGTTGTATTTGTGTGTATGTATAAAACTTACAGCAATTCCAATCAGAACAATTATAGACGTCTCAAGCATTTTACAAATTAAATAGCATATCCAGAAAAAACACACTTAATTTCAGACATCAGTTTGAATAGAATGGTTAACCACAACTTGCCTGCCTGTGTTACTTAAGACAAAATACGGCTGATCATCAGCAAGATACTTCAATTAATCTTAAATGAGCAACTGATGCACAAAATATTACACAAGCTATACTGATATACAGGAAATAACAGATGCATTCCTGGTAAAAATCTAAACTACCCCTTAAAATCCACCATATGGAACATTTATACTGTAAAAAAGACAACATAAAAAGCATACCACTATATTTCCTCCTTAAATAGAGATTAGAATTCAGACTGTAGAAGTATGGGCCTGATTTTTAAAAAGGTATTTAGGCACCTAGTGGGTTTTTCATTTAAATGAATGGACGTAGGCACTTCTGAAAATCCCACTAGGAGCCTAACTTTAAAAAACTGGCCCACAAAAAATGTGCAGTACCGCCAAGCTGTAGCAGTAAACACCAGTGCAGCATATCCTCAGCAACTCCAAGAACAAGAAATGGTATGCCTAAACCCACTGCAATGCCAACGTAATTCCAATACATTTGCTTGTCAAAATAGCAGAAAGTAGTTTCAAACTTTAAATGGTCTATTTGTCTAGCAGACATTGGTTTATTCAGTCATTCATTAATAATTACAATTAAGACTAAGAATTCATCCATAAACAAAGCAGAGATAAGATGACCAAGAAGGTCCTAAGGCAGCCAGAAGCTTCTTCCCAAATGTTTAACAATATTATCTACACAAGTGGGCAAATGCATTTAAACTAAATGAGGTCTCATTCGTTTTAAAACTGGATGGGCATGCACTCGAAGCAAAAAGACTGAAGGCAAGAAGAGAAGAAATATGAAAGGTTTCAAATTTCTTTCCAAAGTTGGTTTCCTGTTTTTCAGCTAAGGAACCAAAAGGGAAACATATTTGTTAGCTTATTTCATCAGCTTGGATAGTGTTTTCACAGCAGAAACTTAGTGCTCTAATATATTCAAGTTGATTTTCAGCTTCAAACTAAAAAAACCCAGGAATATAAAAAATAAATGGGATTCTTACAGGAAAATACCTTTCTTCCTTCAAGGTAACAAAAAAACATGCCACTCTGACCTTGAGAGAATTAAGTTTCCCCTTATTTCAAACCACTGTGCAACAAAATTAACTTCAAAGCACAATACATAGTACAGATACTTAACATGCATCTATCTAAGTTGTCTCTATTGCTTAGCACCTGTTCAAATATTTAAACTCTTGTAAATATCCTATCCAGATAGGAAAAGTAAAACAATACTGTAAAGTATCTTCCTACTGACATTAACATATAAAAAGCCTTCTGGAATTCCATCCTCAGTACAAGCTGCTATCCTCAGTAGGGATGTTAAGAGGTAGGTAACTAATTGAGTAGTTGATAGAATTTGTATTGACTACTCAGTTGATAGGCAGCCAGGATCAGGCCTGGCTTGTGCTAGGTCCGGGACCAACCCCCTCTCTCCACCGCTCCCCCAGTGTCTCTGCAATTTAAAAGGCAGTAGGAGCCCAAAAGATTACTGGGACCCCCTGCAGACAGAGACTCTCCCTATTCCCTGCTGGGATCCCCTTCAGATAGAGGCAACAGCAGAGGGGGAGGGGAGGCGGATAGGCAGAACCGCAGAGAGTGCTGAGGTGAACCAGCTAAGCTGGCTCCTGCTTCCCCCTCCCCTTGCTACTTCTGATACAGAGGCAGCAAGGGGCAGGGGGAGGGGGAGGGGGAGGGCAATGCAAGTAGTAGACTACTCCTTTACATTCCTAATCCTCAGAAGCTTTTCTTTCTAAACACCACATCAAATACCATCAATGAAACTAAACGAACAGTGAAGGAACTGATTTTTTTTTTTACAAGTTTGTTTAAAGGACATCACCATAATCATTCAACTGTGCACCTACTGTGCAGTAGGGGTGTTAGAGAATAACCAATTAACCCATAAGCTCATGCTTATGGGTTAATGGTATCAGTTACACTCAGCTGCCTCCCCCAGAGCTGAACTGGCAAGGGCTGACCAATGGGGAGGAGCTGCCTGCTCCAACTCCCAGGAAGGTGGCTTCACTGTCACAGCAAAGCCTCCTCTGCGGACATCAGGCCCACAGGGGTTGGCAGCCCTGCTCCCAGGCAGGCTTCACTGCAGGCTTTATACTGCAAAGCCAGCAGTGCAGGTAAGTATGTAACCCCTGAGATTTTCAGTGGTTATACAGTTAACCTATTACATGATTTTTAACATCCCTATTAAGTAGGATAGTTTTATACTGAAATACATTGAAATAAATCTCCACATTCTATAGCTCCTCAATAACCTACTCATGGGAACAAGGTAGAGCTCCCCTTCAGGAGACTAGTCCCTGGTTCCACCCCTTCAACTCATGACTCAAGACCCGTTCCCCCTTAGCCAGAGCCCTGAGACTAGGGAAGTAAATGTTTAAAGAGTGAGGCTTACCCGTTAAAGTTAACTGGGGGTTGGAGAAGCTCCATGCCTAACATGGGCAGAGGGCTGCTCTGGACCAAATGCCAGAGCAGCCCCTGCCTGCATGGCCCTCTGACCTACCTAGGCTAGGGTGCTGCTCCAGCCCAGGAGCAGGCAGGAGGGCTGTGCCTGCCCCACTCTTTAATCAGTTAGCTGGTTAAACAATTAAACAAGATTTTACATCCCTACTTGAGACACTCCCACCCCAAATCCAGAGCAACAAGTCCTCCCCATCTCATCCCCTCTCCCACTCGGAGGGGCCTAAATCTGGCCAAACCCCAAACTCCCTCTTACTTGCCTGGAGGAGCTCTGAGCCTCTCCCTTCCCCCAAGTCCACAGCATCTCTGCCCCGCAAAAAAGCTGAACTTTTGATATGCCCCATGCAGGGAAGCTAAAAAGCTAAAAAGGTGATATGTGTTACTCAGCTTTCCCAGGGTTCATCAGTAAATCTCTGGTGTCCAAGAAAACTACTGATGAATGCAAGAAGCTGATTAGTACATACTACCTCGTCAGCCTGCCCAGAATGGCTGGGGCACAATAAAGCAAAAACTTCCCCTATGAATCACACAACGAACAGCAGCACTGGGCCAATTATACCCACCATCCACACTAGTCACTGTCAGTAGATTGCGAGGACAGCCACCTTCCTTGCTCCAAGAGACAAGTATGTTTATTAATCAAGGAGTGTATTCACTGCACTGCGAAGAATTCATCAATAAGATTTCCCGTTTACAGCATGTCACTGATTTAACTCCGTTCCCACTGCATTTACTGGTGGTTGAGTAACTGGAAAACTTAGAGGAATTGTGGAAGATAGGCAACAGGAGGGGGAAGTATAGGAAAAGGAGAAAGTCTAGAAATATATTTGAGATCCTGATTTAATCTGAACCAGGGATGGGCAATAATTTTTACTCTGGGAAAGCACTCCATAAATTTGGTTAAGGCCTCATGAGCTAGCCCCAGGGCCCTGGAAGGATGATGCCTCTTGCAGAAGGAGCAGAGCAGGGCTGCAGTGAGAGACAGAGACTATGTAGCCCAGAAACTAGGTGAGTTTAAGAGATGCCATGTGCTCTAAGACACTCGCTGAAAGCTCTCCTGATCTGCCTGTTGTCTTCCCCCCCCCAATTCTGAAGAGCTGGAGCATGGTGGTAGGGAGATCGTTTGTATGAAAGAATGAAAGAAAAAACTGTGTGAGCTAGGTGCTGGAGAAATTGCAGAAACAGTACATTGCCTCTAAGAAAGGTACTCAGAGTAAACCACAGCTTGCAGGAGCTCTCAGACCTCCCCAACCCCAGATCTGCAGAGATAGAGTACAAGGGGCAGAAGACACCGTAACATCATCATTCCCCTCTACCTTTCCATCCCTGATCTGCACAGATAGCCAGAAGGTCCTGGGAACAGCTGCTGCAGGACAGAACAAGGTATGGGGACAGGCACCTGAACACATGTAGCCAGCTGTATGCACTCTGCTAATGAAGTGAGCAACATGTGACACTTCTGTGAGAAAGTAAAACAACTGCTCATAAAACTCCCTATACAATTCAAGATCAAATCTACACAAACACATCCAATCCCTGATCAGGAGTTTTCTGCCTGCCACCCAAAATACACAAACCTGGAAACCCTGGACAACCCATCACCTCAAGCATCAGCACACTTACAACAGGATTATCTGGCTATGTTAATTCTCTCCTCAGTCTCTATGCTGCCAGCACAATAGATAGCTTTGAGACACCACCGACTTCCAGAGGAAACTACAGAACATCAGTGATCTACCCGAAAACACCATTTTGACCACCATGGACATAGACGCTCTTTACACCAATATTCCACATGAAGACAGATTACAGGCTGTCAGGAATCCCATCCCTGACGACACCATTGCACACCTGGTTACAGAACTCTGCGACTTTGTCCCCACACACAACTATTTCCGATTTTGAGACAATTTATAACTTCAGGTCAGCGGTACAGCTGGGGCAGCTGCATGGCCCCACAATATGCCAACATCTTTATGGCAGACCTTGAACAACCTTTCTTCAGCTTTCACCTCCTAGCACCTTTACTCTACTTACACTACATTGATGACATCTTCATCCTATAAACCCACAGGAAAGAGACCCTTGAAGAACTTCACAGGGATTTCAACAACTTCCATCATCAAACTGAGCCTGGACAAATCCACGAGATCTCCACTTCCTTGACACTACAGTACAATTACATGATGGACACATTTTGACTACCTTATACCAGAAACCTACCGACTCTTACACTTACCTTCATGCCTCTAGCTTCCAACCAAGATACATTTCTCAGAACATAACATGAGAACATAATCTATTGTTGACAGCCAAGCCCTAAAATACAACCAGATTTGCTCCAATCTCACAGAGACAAACACCTCCAGAATCTATATAGAGCATTCTTAAAACTAAAATACCCACATGAAGAAGTGAAAAAACCAATTGACAGAGCCAGAAGAGTACCCAGACATCAGCTACTCCAAGACAAACCCAGAAAAGAAAACAACAGACCACTAATTGTCATCAACTACAGATCACAATTTAAACCCTTCCACCACATTATCAACAATCTACAACCTATCCTGGAAAATGACCCCTCACTCTCACAGGTTGGGGGGGGGAGGGGAGAGGAGAGGGCAGGCTAATCCTTGCCACAGACAAACCCCTATCCCCCAACAAATTATTTCCAGTAGCCAGACAGCAAACCTCCATCGTATTCATCCAGGAACCCACCCTTGCAAGCAACCCCTGTGCCAACTCTGTCCACATATCTATACAAGCGATATCATCACAGGATCTAACCACATAAACCACCACATCAGAGGTTCATTTAACTGCACATCCACTAATGTGATCTATGCCAGCCCCTCTGCCATGTATATTAGCCAAACTGAACAGTCTCTATGGGAAAGAATGAATGGACACAAATCAGATATCTGAAAAGGCAACACACAGAAATCTGCTGGGGGGGGGGGGGGGGGGGGGGCATTTTACCTTGCCCAGCCACTCATTAATGAATCTCCAAGTCAACTTATTGTTTCATGCCAACTCCACAGGGAAGCCTTAGAACTTAACTTTATTTACAAGTTTGATTCCTATAACAGAGGTAAAATAAAGACATTGGCTGGATGGTCCACTACATTCCACATCCTAATGACATAAAAACCAAATAATGGGCACTTAAGAACAATTAGTACCTTTTCTATCAGATTCATGTAGCATGGACACTCAGACTCTTTCCCCTCCCCTTTCCCACGCCCCTATTTATTTAGAAAGTGGACCTTTAATAACTCCATTCATCTGAAGAAGTGGGCCATGCTCAGGATGTTGTGTTAGTCTCTAAAGTGCTGTAAAATTTTTTGGTGTTTTTTAAGTTTTTCCAAACAGAAGGGTTAAGGCAGGCCGGATCTGACCTGTGGACCATATTTTGCCCATCCTGATCTAGACTAAATTATTTTGGTCCTATTGTGACAATGTAATTGACTGCCAAATGAACAGTTATCAGGATTATAAATGCTAATCTAGACACCCTGGAGAGTCTTACACAGATTTACGTTTAATGTAGTAGAGAAATCAATAGTGAAAACGCTAAAAATAATTTATATTTATAGAATGTGTACCTAACATATGTACGTGTGTGGTTCAGAAGCAGCATATCTGATTAACCGCTAAGCTTTCAGTATTTGAACTTTCCAATCATCTGAAAATATATTTACTGGCTTTTTACTGCAGTTGAGAAATCCAAAGAACATCACTAAGAACAGCGATACCAGAACTCATCATCCCTATACAAAAACTGGAGAGAATAGAAGACAATCTCTTTCCAAATAAAACTGGTGGCCCTGAAGTTCTGTCCTGGTCTCCTTTCTATCCACACCTCCAATATTTATCTTCTTGAAATCTTGTCCTTAGTGTTTGTGGCTTTAAACTCTCCTTTTCTCTTCTCTAATCACTCTTCAGTGCATCTCCCTCACCTCCAACTTTTGCTGAAGGTTTTACAGGATTAAACCCGGGCTGGGGTTTTTTGAGCCTATATACGTTGTCATCAGATAACCTCACACATGTACAACTTCAGGCACCTTTATGCTGATGATTCAAACCTACCTCTACCTACCATTTGAACCGACTTCGTCTTGTCTTTAACATTTCAAAGTCAAATAATAAACTCAACATAGCCGAAACTGAACTCATGATCACCGTCCTTCTTAAAACTCTCTTCATTCCCAGACACACCATCTGCCTCGTGCTCTTAGGCACTCAGGCCCATAACCTAGATGCCATCTTCTATTTGCCCTTCTCTCTACATTCGGACCAGATAGATACGAGTCTTGATGTTTCTCCCTATATAATTAATATACTGCTTCCTCCTCTTCACACTACCAAAACACATCTTAAATCTTGACTACAGAAATATGTTCTAAATTTTATTGCTGAAACCTTACTGCTGCTAGTTTTCCTAGCAATCTGCTGGATCATACTGCCAGCTTTTTCTACTGGGATTTTCCATGCGTAAAATACAAGCTTCTTGTCCTTCAGGTACTTCACAAATAAAATGTATTTAGTAGCTATATAGCGTGAAGCTATAATACTGGCAGCTGCCTTTGCTCCAATGTTCTCCGCACTCAACACCTACATCTCAGTTTCTCTCACAACACACTCCATTGCTTATACTCACGCCATTTCCTATGCTTACGAAAAACCACTCCCATAATATTTGTAAAGCCATTACTTTATCTTCTAAGATTGAATTCTGTTGTGATGTCTATACAGCTGAAAAGCTATAGCTATTACTTAGCAAGCAAGATGTTCTTTTTTAAACACTGATCTCATCCTTCTCTTACCCTCTCGCCAATATTTTCCTCCCTCACGGTCTATTAAGACTCTGAGGCAGGGACTAACTTTGTACTTCATTTCTATGAAATGCCCAGGACCAAGAGGCACTGGTTCCTGATTGGGACCTCTAAGCATTACAGTAACACAAAAAATGAACATCTACAATATTCTTGTGGACAAAATTCAGAACTAGTTGTCTTTTAAATTATTTTTATGCAATGTAATTCATGAGATAACTGACTTATGTAAATGATCAATACTGATTGTATCCTTGAGGTTTATACAGGACATCTTAACCTTGGCACAGCAGGTCTTCTGGCATTAGTTAAGACTGATATTCATTTTACACACACCCACCCTTAGATCAACATTACGATAAAAACAAATTCTCTACTTACTGAAACAGCTATCATGGTGCTGTCTGGCCTCCATTCTGCTTGCTTATAAGGTCCAAACTGAGAAGCTGGCTTTGACAGTTCCTTGTAGCTTACAATTAATACACTGGGCTGGGGAAAGAGTAATAAACAGTAGTTACATTTCAAGTCTGAAGGATAAAGAATACTGCTTTTTTTATTGATGGTGGTTTTTGCTACTTTTGTGTTGGTATCACAAACTAAAATCAAGTTATTCTGAGGCTAAAAACAGAATTTCAGGGAAATCATTACTGTACAGTTGACAAAGAACAGTATACAGCTTTTAAAAGGGATTACATAAAAGTACATGCTAAATCTACTTCACAACTTTTAAAACCAAGCCATTTCCCATAAACATGTGCTACAGACACCAGATCAAGTGTTATTATATAAGACAGATAAGAAATGAAATTATAGGTGGGGCTGGTGCCCAACACTGCTCAATGTGAGACTAGTTTTGGTACTTCTAATTTTGCCAAACCATTTGGGCCAAAACTTTTCTATACCAGGCATCTTCCTCAGGAGGGAAAAAAAATTAAGCCAACATTTCTGAAAAGAAGTCATAGGAAAAATAATCTTTGCCTCTATGCTTCCGTCAGAAGCTTCGAATTTAGCAAGGGGTGACTTCTTGATCAAGAATGTGTTTATCTTCCCCATGAAAATCCACATAAATCTAGCAAAGTTATAAACCTTCCCAAAAAGTTTGCATACTACTACACAGACTAGCTCAGGGGTGAGCAATTAAAAAAAATGGCAGCCTGCAGAGTTAGTCCCTGGAGGGCTGCCACTGCCATCGCTAACCCTGCGGACCGGATCCAGCCCATGGGCTGGAATCTGCCCATCCCTGGACTGGCTAAAACCTTGCCGTTTGATTCCACAAAGTCCTTGAGCAGAACTCTCTCTACAATTGTGGCTCTAGGTTGCAGGCCAAGCTGGGGTGCAGCACTGAAATGGATCAAGAAGCCTGTTTCTCCTGAGTCTTGGAGCTAGAGCAGGAGTCGGCAATCTTTTCAAACCAAAGAACCAAACTACATCAAAATTCAAAACAAGTGGCCAACATAGAGCCAGTATAAGAATGTCCATTTGCGTGACTGAAAACATAAAACTTAGTATTACTAATAATTGATGATTAATAATAGCATAAATGAAACATTGTACTCAAGGATTTTATTTAATGGGACGACTGCTGCTGCATCTTTTCACACATTTCTTTGAAGTTTACATCATTAACTGGTCAAATTCAGCTTCATGTACGCATTCAGGTTGTCTTCTGTCAATCTTGAGAGCAAATTACCTTTGATGTGATTCAAATGAGCCTGTTCACACATATTGGTGGAGCCAAACATTGAAAGTAAGGCCAACCTGACATTCCTACATGGTATTGTATGTAACAGGAAGTTCTTTCCAAGACTGCAGAATCAGATGATCATCATACTCCAATTTCTTCACGTCGGCCCATTTGTGCAGTTTTGCCAATTCTGCACGTTGTCAAACAAGGCATTCTAAATCAGAATTCAACTTGACAAATTTTTCCACCCAGATATCTTACTCCTAGAAATCTGCTATTTCCATTTCCAAATTGCCGACTAAAATGCCTGGAATGACTATCAAATCCAGTTCTTTGTCCACATAAAGCATTCATTGACTCAAATGTAAACAGAGAATGGTGTTTGCAAAAGTCAACAAAATGAGACTGGAATGCCATCAGAAGCTCAGAAACAAACCCAGCAAGCTGCTGCAAATCAAGGCTGTTATCTGAATTCTCTCTTACAAATCATGATCAAAAGCTTCAGAGGGATAGCCGAGTTAATCTTTAACTAGAAAAATTAAAAAATAACAAATAGTCTTTAAGACTAAAATAATTAGTCTTTAAGGTGCTACTAAACTATTCATTGTTTAAGTTTTTATACAAATCATAAAACATTCATAATCTTTTAAAATGTGCCAGTCTGCCCATGCTGATATCTTTGATGAAGACGGTCAATTTTGACTCTCATCCAAACACTGCCTGCTGCAGAGTAAGGACTATATTCTCTTGCCCTTGTAGCTTAAGGTTCAACTCATTCAAAAAGACTGGGACTTTTCAGCTGAGAAAAGACCAGTAACATTGACGAGATAGTAAAACTTGACCAACCAGTCACAGTCTGAAAGCTCGGTGTATTTGACACCTTTCATATCCAAAAATGACTTCATCTCATTAATACGGGTGGCAAAACAAGACACAACTTTGCCACAAGATAACTAGCGAACATTGTGCATTAGTAGATCAAGGTATTCGGAATCGACTCCCTCAAGCAGTGACTGAAATTGACACTGACAGGGCTCAGGCAAGAATACAAATGACAATGTGAACAACCAGTCCTATTACGTTTCTGAGTTCAGTTCCACATGATTGTGCACAAACTGCCTCCGGATACACAATGCAATGAAAGTTCAAAAGCAGGTGGTTCAGCTGTTCTGACAAGAGTAAGGCATCCCCAGTGTTTGCTGACCATGCTAGGTGCACTGTCTGTGTACACAGACACAAGATTATCCAACTGTATTTCTCATTTATCAAGTTCATCACAGTTTTACAGATGTCTTCACCCCTTGTTTGACTGTTCACGGTTAATATCTCAATCATCAATTCGTGTACAGAATTTCCACAAATATCATCCCAGAATACACAATTGATTAACACCACTTACGTCAGTTATCTTGTTCAAGGCAAATGAAAAATAAGTAGCTGTACTCAAATTTTGCATTTGTTCCTTATCAATTAAATGGGCTATTTTCACAGCTGTCAAACAATTTTTGCTGATGACATGTCTTGAATTGTCTAAGATTTTTGTACTTGTGAAACTCATCAAATAGTTCCTGACCTATTTTTAGCATGCATCTCTTCACATAATCCCTGTCAGTGAAAGGCTTCCCCTCTCGAATAATGCTGTATGAGTCTGCAAAACTTCTGGAGTTTAAGTTCCCACCTTTTTTAATGATACCAGGTAAACTATTTTGTCCAATGTTCATTTTTCGTTGCAGCTTCTTGCAAGCTTTTTTTCATGCATCACCCTCAGGGTGCAAATGCTGTACTTTTTGTCATGAAATTGGTTTGTTTGTTTGTGAACAGTCTCTCACTGCAAATGAGGCAGTATGGAGATTCAAACCTATTCACAAAAGCATACAGTTCTATCCACTCCTTTTGAAAATTTCAGTACTCTTCATCTCTCCTTCTCTTCACCATTTTTACTGTTAGGGGGTTACAGAGTTCACCATCACATACGATGGAAAAATTTCTTGACCAATCAAGAGGCTGGATGGTTGTTAAAATGAATAGTTAAAGGTGAAATAGACCAAAAAACCATCATGATAGGAGTAATTGTGTTTTTAAAATTCAGAATTAATTTTTCATTTTAATTTAAAAAGTGGTGTGTATTTTGGGAATGACAAAAGAGCCATATCCGGTTCTGTACTGAGTCATATTTGGCTCTAGAGCCGTAGGCTGCAGACCCCTGAGTTAGAGCATAACTAGAACTTGCTGGGCAATGAGACTAGAACTGATCATGTGAGGAAGACAGGACTGTAACAATGAGACAAAAGCTGGGAAGAGACAATTTAGAGGGCATAGGGCAGAAGGGGTCAAGCTTGGAGTAATGAATAAAACAGTGTACCCATTAGACTAGATCATACTCCTCCTAGTATCTGGAATGAAACTCAAGATTCCTGTGAAATCTACTGACACAGTGTCCCAAATTACCCTCTACTGGTGATCCATAGAGAGGATGACAACCTAACTACCAGTTACTCTACTTGCTCAAATGACAGAGGTCTGAGCAGTGAATCTAAAAGTCCAAACACTCCTGAAGAATCATAGGCATCAACACAACAGCACAGATGGAATTTGTTTATTCCGTTTTATTTTTAATACACAAAGACTATGAAGTCATTGGAATACTGTATATTTATTCATAAGAAGGTTATGAAAACTGGAAATTAACTTAAAAATATTAGTCACAGAATGCACAAATAAAGTTTGACTGTACTGGTTTACAAAATAATTTTGCATAGTAGTACTGCTGCATTTCAACAGGTATGTCCAAAAAGATTAATAGCCAGCAGAGTACAACATTTTATTTGGACAAAATTTGTGGTGTTTCTGGAAATGAAGATACTGTTTTCCTTACTAGAATAGATATTTAGTTCTAAATTAATGGGTAATCAAGTTAGTCTACCTAGACATAGAATTTAATGGAACAGCTACTGTTACAATCCAGTTTCAAGAGCTGAAATCAATAGCATGCCTCCACTGCTGATGAAAGGAGGTGCAAGTTATAGGAAAGAGTTCACAGTACTGGACAGACATGCAAAGATGAAACTCTATACATTATAGGGCAAGCTACATTGTTTTCTGCTGACATCTGAACCAAGCAAGGTGAAGTAGCTAGCACAGCTTCACAACAGAAACTTGAATGGATACTCTGGGGTGTAATACAAATCGTGATATATAAACATTTACACTAATTAGTTTTATAGGTTGCTCAGAAAAAACATGCTGCTTCCCTACTCCATTCTTAGAACAAAGAACAGCCCATGTGATCTCCAAAGCAATCTGTTATAACAAGACCCCAATAAAGAACATAAGAACAGCCATCCTAGGTCAGACCAAAGGTCCATTTAACCCAGTACCTTGTCTTCTGACAGTGGCCAATGCCTGATGCCCAAAAGGAGAATGACAGAACAGGTAATCATCATGTGATGCCTCTCCTGTCATCCATTTCCAGCCTCTGACAAACTGAAGCTAGAGACACCATTCCTACCCATCCTGGCTAATAGCTACTAATGGACCGAACCTCCATGAATTTATCTAGTTCTTTTTTTGAACACTGTTAAAAGTCCCGGTCATCACAACATCCTCTGGCAAGGAGTTCCACAGGGTGAATGTGTGCTGGGTAAAGAAAAACTTCCTTTTGTTTGTTTTAAACCTGCAGCCTATTAATTTCTTTTGGTGACCCCCTAGTTCTTGGGTTATGGGAACAAGTAAATAACTTTTCCTTTTTTACCTCGTCCATCGAGGCATGATTTTATGTACGTTTAGTATATCACCCCTTTAGTCTCCTCTTTTCTCAGCTGAAAAGTCCCAGTCTTTTTAAGGTCTCTGCATATGGCACCCATTCCAAACCCCTAATAATTTTTGTTGCCCTTCTCTAAACCTTTTCCAATGCATATACGTCTCTTTTGAGATGAGGTGACTACCTCACTATGCAGTATTCAAGATGTGGGAATAGTATGGATTTATATAGTGGCAATAAGATATTCTCTGTCTTATTCGCTATCTGTTTTTTAATTATTCCTAACATGGTTTGCTCTTTTGACTGCTGCTGCACATTGAGTGGCTATTTTCAGAGAACTATCCACAGTGACTCCAAGATCTCCGAGTTGATATAGCTAAATTCGTCCCCAACATATTTACTGTATGTATCATCATTATCAACCATGGGCTCAATGCCCTTTGGTGTCCGATGCCTCCCTCACTATTTCCTTCCATCTTTCCCTGTCCAATGAGGAGTGGCTTAGTTTCTGTCGACTAGCTTCACACCAATCTATTATATCATCTACCCATTCTCTGTGGGATCTGCCTCTCCTATTCGAACCATCCACTGTGTCGAATACCAGGGTCTTATCTGCAGAATGAACAATGAGCGAAAAGTTATGCCCGAATAGCTGTAGCTTCCGCTGTATAACCTTCCGCAATAGCTTACTCTTTTGGTTGTATCTTCCTATATAATTCCTTGTTGGTGACCTTCTGCATCCATTCTATTCTCAGGATCTTTCTATAACAACTCTTCTCAAATGCCAATATCCTTCTCTTCGAATCTTTCATCATCACCCATGTCTCACATCCATACAACATGCTGCTGAATACACATTTTCAAGATGCTTAGCTTCATTCCTAAGCTAATTGCTTTGCTTTTCCAGATCTTATCCATTGCCTTCAAACTCACTCTTGCTTTCGCTATTCTAGTCGCTATTTCCTTCTTACAGTCTCTAGATCATACATCATGTTGTTCCCCAGATACATGAACTTCTCTACATTCTCTAGTTCGATCCCATCTGGGATTATTTTTTTCCAGTGTGTATTACTCTACATTTATCAACATTAAATTTCATTTGCCATTTTGTTACCCAATCACTTAGTTTGGTAACATCTTTTTGAAGCTCTTCATTATCTTGAGCAGTTTGGTATCATTTGCAAATTTTGCCACCTCACTGTTTACCCCTTTCTCTAGATCATTTATAAATAGGCTGAATAGGATTGGTCCCAGTACGGATCATTGGGGGACATCACTAGTTACTTCTCTCTCTTCTGAAACTTACCATTTATTCCTACCCTTTATTTCCTTTCTTGTAACCAGTTATCAATCCATGAGCGGATCTTCCCTCTTATTCCATGACAACTTACTTTACTTAAGAACCATTGATGAGGGACCTCCTCCAAGGCTTTCTGGAAATCTAAGTACACTATATCCACTGAATTCCCCTTGTCCACATGCTTGTTGACCCCCTCAAAGAACTGTAGTAGATTAAAAGCTTCAGAGGAGTAGCTGAGTTAGTCTGTAACCGGAAAAACTTAAACAACTGAATAGTCTGGCAACACTTTATAGACTAACAAAACATGTAGATGGTATCATAGTATTTTGTGGGCCACTTCTTCAGATGAATGCAGTTATTAAAGGCAGGGCTGTCCTTAGGATTTATGGTGCCCTATGCGGGATTATTAAACTGGTACCCCTGTGCCTAGGTTTGTCGAGCAAAAAAAAGAAAAAAAAAAAGGAACCCACCAATACATTAAAATCACATTCCTTCCCCAAGACCTCACACATGACTTGCTCCATCCCCACCTCTCATGCCCACCCCTTCTTTCAAGCCTTCTCCCAGCACCTCCTCCTCCAGCCCCCAATACTCTTACTCCCTCCTCTCCCAGCATCACCCTGACATCTCCCACTGACACCTCCCCTCCTGCCCTTTTCCTCATTGTCTCCATTTGCTCCCCCCCCCGCATTTGTCTCTCTCCTCCACCGTCCCTTGGTGCTTGCCCCTTTATTCTCCTGACCTGCCCCCCTCCCATCAGCACAAGCCCGTTCCTTTCCCACCCCTTTCCCCTATTTTTCCCGCACCCCTCCCTTCCACCTTCCAAGTTTGCAGGGCTGGAGTCTGCAACAATCCAGCCCCAGAAATCCCTGCACTTCCGGCTAGACATGGGTAGGCACCTACAGAGCAGGGTGCAGAGATCTCTCCCATCCCCAACAAGAGGGCGCAGGTGAACAAAGTTCCCTCCATGTACTTTGGGGGGGGAGAGAGGTGGCCCCTGCATTGCCAGCAGGGCTCCTGCTTGCAGGCAGTCTGGCCTGCGGGGAGCCTTCCCACCCCCGCACGCTCGGGGGTGGAGGGAGGGAGCACTGTGCACTGCCTGCTCTTGGGGTGAGTGCAGAAACTCACAGTAGAGCAGCGCAGGAACATGATCCTGCTCAGCCAGAAGGTGCCCGGGCGCAGAGGGAAGAGTGTGTGTGGGGGGGTGCCTGTTCCCCCTCCTTGTGGCAGGGCGCTTGCGGGAGTTTGGAGGCTCCCTCCACCCCCCTCCTCTTCCTCAGCGTCTCCTGCAGAGCCATGGGTGGAGCAAGCACCAGCCGCCGCCTGGGTCCGCCTCCTTGGCCTACACAATGGGATCCGCACCCGGGGCCCCGCCTCTGCCCAGAGCGCACAGGGCGTGCCGCCCCACTGCCCGGAGCCTGACGCTGGAGGGGAGGCGCCAGGGGGTTGCGCCCCCGGCAGAAGCGGGACAGGACTCAGGAAGGCAGAGAGGCCCAGTTGCTCGCTGTACCCAGCAGCATTCACAACCCCGGCCCAGCTACCATCCCGCCTCTAGCCAGGCTCTGCTCCCCCCACGCCCCACTCAGCGCATCTCCTTCCTCCTCCTTTCCAGATCCACGGCTGTCTGTTTTTAAAAACGGCACCACAACATCACGCCGATGTGGCACGGCCCCCTCTGGCACGCCACGTGTGACCCGGCGCAGCCCCAGCTCCACCAGTCCCGCAGCCCCGGCTCCGGTGCAGCGCGCATGCCTATGCCTCCCGTCCGTCCCAGAAGAGTGGTGCCCTAGAAAGTGTGGTGCCCTATGCAACTGTGTACTCTGCGTATGCCTAAAGATAGCCCTGAGTAAACAGGGGATGAGGAGGAAGAAGGAAAAAGGGGAAAAAGGAATAAAAAGTCAATTAGAATGTTCCTGCTACATGAAGCTGATAGAGAAGGGGCAAATTATTCTTAAGTACCTATTGTTTAGTTTTAGTCATTAGGATGTGGAAGGTGGTGTGTTAGCCAGTAATGTCTTTATTCATACCTTTGTGATGGGTCCCAAACTAAATGAAGCTAAGTTCCAAGGCTTCCCTGTGTATTTGGCCTAAAACAACATGGTGACTCAAGATACACAAACCTGGAAATCCCGGACAACCCATCATCTCAAGCATCAGCACACTTACAACAGGATTATCTTCTTATGTTAACTCTCTCCTCAGATCCTATGCTGCCAGCACACCTAGCTATCTTCGAGACACCACCGACTTCCTGAGGAAACCTCAAAACATCAGTAATCTTCCTGAAAACACCATTCTGATCACCATGGACATAGATGCTCTTTACACCAACATTCCACATGAAGACGGATTACAGGCTGTCAAGAACACCACTCCTGATGACACCATTGCACACATGGTTACAGAACTCTGCAACTTTGTCATCACACACAAAACTTTCCAATTTGGAGACAATTTATATCTTCAAGTCAGCAGCACAACCAGAGGCAGCCGCATGGGTCCACAATATGCCAACATCTCTATGACGGACCTTGAACAACCTTTCCTCTGCTCACACCCCCTAGCACCTTTACTCTTCTTAGGCTACATTGATGACATCTTCATCATATGGACCCATAGGAAAGAGACCTTTTAAGAATTTCACAGGGATTTCAACAACTTCCACCCATCATCAACCTCAGCCTGG
Organism: Pelodiscus sinensis; assembly: GCF_052426305.1. Classification (NCBI taxonomy): domain Eukaryota; kingdom Metazoa; phylum Chordata; order Testudines; family Trionychidae; genus Pelodiscus; species Pelodiscus sinensis. The sequence continues at coordinate 29,550,839 of NC_143057.1, forward strand.
ACCAGCTCACACAAGAGCTCTACTTCCTTGACACTACAGTACAATCACATGACAGACCCTTTTCCAGCTCCTTACACTAGAAACCTACCCACCGTTACACTTACCTTCATGCCTCTAGCTTCCATCCGAGACACATTTCCCAATCTATTGTTTACAATCAAGCCCTAAAATACAACCGGATTTGCTCCCATCTCACAAAAAGAGAAACACCTACAGGATCTATACAGAGCATCTTAAAACTAAAAGATCCACATGGAGAAGTGAAAAACAGATTGACAGAACCAGAAGAATACCCAGACATCAACTACTTCAAAACAGGGCCAGAAAAAAATAACAGACCACCACTTGTCATCACCTACAGACCACAATTTAAACCCCTCCACCACATTATCAACAATCTACAACATATCCTGGAAAATGACCCCTCATTCTCACAGGCTTTGGGGGACAGGCCAATCCTCGCCTACAGACAACCCCCTGTTCACAAACAAATTATTTCCAGTAACCAGGCAGCATGCACACCTCCATCATAATCATCCAGGAACTGATCCTGCAAATCAACCCCAGTGCCAACTCTGTCCACATATCCATACAAGCGATATCACAGGATCTAACCATATAAACCACCACAATCAGGTTTGTTCAACTGTACATCCACTAATGTGATCTATGCCATCAAATGCAAACGATGCCCCTCTGCCATGTATATTGGCCAAACCGGACAGTTTCTATGGGCAATAATTAATGGACACAAACCAGATGTCTGAAAAGGCAACACACAGAAACCTGTTGAAAAACATTTTAACCTGCCCAGGCACTCATTAATGGATCTCAAAGTCAAGGTGTTGTTTCAAGACAATTCCACAAGTCAAACACACAGGGAAGCCTTGGAACTTAACTTCATTTATAAATTTGGGACCCATCACAAAGGTAGGAATAAAGACATTACCTGGTTAGCACAATACCTTCCACATCCTAATGACATAAAAAACCTAATGAGTACTTAAGAACAATTTGCACCTTCTCTATCAGCTTCATGAACACACTAACTTTTTTTCTAGGAAGGCATGATTTCCCTTTACAGAAACCATGTTGACTTTTCTCCAACAAATTATGTTAATCTATATGTCTGACAATTTTATTCTTTACTATAGTTTCAACTAATTTGCCTGACATGAGACTTACCGGTCTATAATTGCCAGGATCACCTTAGAGTCCTTTTTAAATATTGGCATCACATTAGCTATCTTCCAATCATTTAGGAACTATATTAGCAAGCTTGCAAAATCCTACTGAGGTCAACAGAAGTACATGTGTGGTTATGAATATAAAACAATGGCTTATCTAAATACCATGGAACATACTGTTTAAAAGCATTTGCATGTAACAAATGCATGTTAACAGAAAGTTAGTTCGCTCACTCTACGAACAATACGATTCTCCTTTTTGTCAGATGTCCCTTCCCTTTTACTACAATTTGTATTTGTGTTTATTTAAAACTATGCCCTAAAGCCAATACAGAAAGAGCCTACAAATCCTACTGAAACCTCACAGAACTTGCTCCATCAACACCCAACAGCACAAAATGTATAAAGAAACCTATGAACCTTTCATTTCCACTTATCAAGGTTCAAAAGCGCCACATTAGTATGAATTCAGAAACTGGCTTGATAATGTGTTCTTTTTTCCTAAAATGCAGGAAATTCTAAAGAAAATTGCATCATCCTCAGAAAGATTACTTTATGCTTGAGACATAAGATGGAGTGACAATACTATAGGAAAAATACTACAAAATATTTTTCCCCTTTACACTTTTGCGGTCATAGTGCTGAAAGACCATATAAACAAATCTAGTCATACACAGCTGTATTGAGACACATGGGTTGCAGTTCTCAGAATCAGATGTGTTGATTCACCTTGCTCTTAATTTTGCAACACAGAAAAACAACTCACACTTCCAAGTAAGCTGTGAATCCAACATTCACAATTTGCTGTTGATTACAGAAAGCTTTATAAAAAGTTATCAACACTAGCGCATAATATTACAGACAGTGATTAGATTATGGAGTAAAAGTTGAACATCCATAAATCATGATAAAATGTAAAACTTTCTGTAAAACTTGCAAGCAAATTCCATACCCTTCACACAAATGACTATTGATGCATTATTAATAACAAAGCTACATTGCAAACCAAATCGATATGCTAGCTTTGGAATTCCCAAAAAACTATCCCCAGAGAAGACTGGGGGTTTGATATGACAATATATTTTGTCTCCTAAAGAAATTTATAGTCAAGGCAAGATACAAACCTGACACACTCTATAGAGAGGAGGCTCTACAGACTGGCACTAAAGGCAAACTAGGAATATCTTGAAAAAATGTCTAGTGATGCCACAAACAAAAAAGATTAAACAAATAAATCTATGAGAATATGATGTTTATGGTAACTTGGGTATGCATGTGTGCCACTAAGGATGTTAAGAAGTGGGTAACTAACAGTGTAGTCGATACATTATGTTTTGACTACACAATTAGTCAATAAGGGGCCCCACAGCGGCTCTGCAATTTAAATGTAGCAGGAGCTAGGCACACAGGCAGCCCAGCTCTTACTACATTTATTATGCAGAGCTGCAGAAGGGGTAGGTCCGGGACCTGGCTCAAGCCAGGATTGTTCAGTACTAACTCACTGGGTCCCGGACCTACTTCCGCTGCAGCTCTGCATTTTAAATCAGAGCCTAGTGGTTCTTACTAGATTTAAAATGCAGAGGCGCAGTGGTCTAGGACCCAGCACGAGTTGGGACTGAGCATTCCTGGCTTCCCCTGTTCCCCATCCCGCACTGCAGAGACGGTGCTGGGAGGGGGACCAGTAGTAACTCCTGCTTCCTGCCCACAGTAGTTTTCACATGCATCCACCATACCTGACAAATGTGTCAGCCCCTTTTAGAGCAAGAATAATCTGTTCAAGTGGAAGTGTCTTGAGACAATGGGCTGTCTTAATCCAAGCAGAAAGACCATCTTATTACTTCTCTGAGGGGAGCTAAAGTTTGGAGGATCCAAGATTAAACTTCAAACAGGAGGGAGGGAGACAGGCATACCTTGATAGCAGGTATAGCTTAATTTAGCTATAGGATCAACCCAAGTTAAAGCAAATTAACTTGGAAGAAGGGGCTCCACAAACTGAAAAGGCAAGCCATGTGTTGCAGAAACACCTGGATAGTCCCCACACACACTAACCCCAGCCCAAGTAATGCTCTGGAGAGGTAAAGAAACTGAGGCAGGTAATTCCATACTGGGCAGTTGGCTTTTTTGTTTGTTTGTTGTTTTATTTGTTTTTAAATACAGATTTGTGCATTTCCTAAGCTACTAAAGAAAGAGTAATAGTATTATTTTATAATCCCAAGCAAAATCAAGGTGTATGTTTTAGGGATGTAAGTGGCTAATCGACTAGTCTTGTGCATTTCAAAGTGGAAGCGCCACAGAGTCCCATGCTGGCCCAAGGCTCCATGTGGGCACTTTCCCTTTGAAATGTACAAGAGCCCACACTGACCCCAGGCTCCATGTGGGTGCTTCTGCTCTGAAACGTACAAGAGCCCCAACTGGAGCTCTTGTACATTTCAAAGGCAGAAAGCAGAAGTTCTTATTGACTAATCAAATAGGAGACAGAAATCCCATTGACTATTTGATTAATCAAAATTTTACATACCTAGTATGTTTTAGGGGTGTTATATTAAATGTAATCAGGTAATCAAGTAGCTGATGGAAATTCCATTGACTACTCGATTAGTCAATAAGGTGGGAAACTGCTGAGCCCCGAGAACTAACCCTGCTGCAGCTCTACCTTTTAAAAGGTACAGCCGTTCCTCGACTTACGACCACCTCGACTTACGACCATCCGCACTTATGACCAACCTCGTAGCACGTTGTGTTTGCATGTCTGCGTTCAGGCAGCGTGTTTACGTTTCATTCCCTCACAGTGTTTTTGGTGTTTGCTTATGGCCATCATGTCAAGTAAAAGAAAAAGGGCAAGTGATAAGGGTGGTGATAAGAGTGGTGAGAAAAGAAAGAGAAAAACTATTGATTTGGAATAGAAAATAGCAATAGTGAGACAATACAAAGGGGGTCAAACAGTGTCCTTCATGTTGCGTAAGTTAGGGCTATCGAAATCCATTATCAGCACCATTATAAAGGATAGCGATCGCATTCGTGAATCAGTGAAAGGGTCTGCGCCTATGAAATCAAAAATTCTAACAAAGCAAAGAGCAGGTCCCATCCTGGAAATGGAAAAACTCTTAGTGCTTTGAATGGAAGACCAAGTTGAAAAACGCACGCCATTAAGTCTCATGACGATACAAACTAAGGCTCATCTTTTTGAAGACTTAAAGAAAAAGGAGGGGTATGACTATGACCATACTTTCACTGCCAGTCACAGTTGGTTCAACCATTTCAAAATGTGTGCAAACCTTCATAATGTGAAATTAAGTGGGGAGGCAGCCAGTGCTGATTCGTAAGCAGCAGAACCTTTCATAGAAGAACTGGATAAGCTAATAAAAGAGGGAAATTATTTTCCAGAACAGATCTTTAATGTTGATGAGACAGGTCTCTTTTGGAAGAAAATGCCCGAACATACCTACATACATAAGGAAGCAAAAACTATGCCTGGTTATAAGGCTTTCAAAGATCGTCTAACAGTCTTGTTAGGAGGCAATGTTTCTGGGTATAAATTGAAACTCCTCTTGATTTATCGCTCTGAAAACTCTAAAGCCTTCAAGAATATCAGCAAGGCTACTCTACCAGTCCATTATCGCGCTAATAAGAAAGCCTGGATGACGCTTGCACTTTTTGAAGATTGGTTCATGAACTGCTGCATCCCTGAAGTCAAGTCATATTTTCTGGAAAAAGCAATTCCTTTCCAAATTTTGCTTATTTTGGATAATGCTCCAGGTCACCCTCAATACCTAAATGACTTACATTCCGACATGAAAGTGGTGTTTCTGCCTCCCAACACCACATCTAATCTCCAACCCATGGCCCAGGGGACCATAGCTGCTTTCAAAGCATATTATCTTCGCAACACATTTGCAAAGGCAGTAGCTGACACTGAATGTGAAAACGGCAAAACATTAGGTGAATTTTGGAAGGACTACAACATTCTGCATTGCATAAGGAACATTGCTGCAGGGTGGGTAGAAGTCACTCCACAATGTATGAATGGCATATGGGAGAAAATCCTAAAAGGATTTGTGAATTGTTTCAAAGGCTTTGAAAAAGAAAAGGCACCGGAAGACATTTCTAATAACATTGTACAGCTGGCGAAAGAAGTGGATCTGAAAATGGATAATGAAGACATAAAACAACTGGTAGAGGATGTTGGGGAGGAGCTGAGCAATGAAGATTTAATGCAGCTCGAGGAGGAAAGGGTAGCAGAGGAAGAGAGATAAACAGCCCAAGAAGAAGCAGCAGCGGCCCCCAAAAACTTTGTGACGAAAGAAATGGCTGCAGCTTTCAGCAAAATAAATGAAGGAATGCAAATGTTGGAAAAAATGGACCCTAATGTTGCGAGATTCTCAAAGGTGGATCGTTTAATTCAGGAAGCCCTGGCTTGCTATAAGGAAATTTATAATGAGAAGAAAAAACAAATTGTCCAATCCAAAACGGATATTTTTGTAAAGAAAGTCCCCAGCAGTGCAGCCTCCCATACTGAACCAATGCCTTCTACAAGCAAAGGAACTGCTGAAATAGAAGATGAATCTGTTGTTGATGCTGTTACTGTAGTTTTTTACTCCTCCGATTCCTCATCCAATTAATTCAATTCACATCACCGTATTTAAATTACTGCATTGTGTTTTGTGTTTCATGTTCATGTTTGTTAAATAAAGTTTGCTGTTGCTTTTTTCATGTATTTCTATTTTTCATTGTTGATTGCTGTGTTGTTGGTGCTTGGTTATGCTTCCAATGCTTCGTATAGGGGGTATTTCCGACTTACGAACAAATCGAGTTACGAAGAGGTTACGTTCTGAATAGCTGGTTGTAAGTCGGGGAATGGCTGTATTAAGAGTCAGCAGGCTCTTAATACATTTAAAAGGCAGAGGTGTAGCAGGAGGACAGGTGTAAACCTGGAATGAGCTAATTCCTGGCTCAGCCCGGTCCTAGACACTGCGCCTCTGCTTTAAGTGTATGAAGAGCTTCCAGGCTCTTAATACATTTTAAAAGCAGAGGTGCAGCTGGAGGGAACGGAGCAAGCCGGGAATCAGCTGTACTGGCTTGCTCCCTGTCCTCCCCAGCTATGCCTCTGCTTTTTAAATATATTAAGAGCCATGGGAGAAGCGACTAGTCGAGTCACTACTCGACTACTCAAACATGCTTACTGGGTAGTTAACTAGTTGCTTGCATCCCTAGCATGTTTCATAAGTTACACCTATCATGTGGCCTTCTGAATAGTTAACCTGTGGCCACAGAACACGGACACAGGTAGAGTTTTGGGAGAGGGTGTGTTTGAGCTAAAGGGAATTATGAGAGGGTCACCACTGATAGGGACTTGGCTATCAACCCTCAGCTGTCAGAAGGCGGTGCAGGATAGAGGATCTAAACCTCGCAAGTGTGCCTCAAGTCCCCAGTATAAGGGCACTGGCTGGATTCGGTTCAGACTCTGTAGGCTTAAAATACACCGATTCCAGCAGTCTGGGAGAGGTCAAGAGGGAGCATTTGATTGGATCTGTGACAGCCTTTAGCCAGAATAAGGCAGCTTGCATTAATAACTGCACAAAATATGCTATTAAAAATTTAGATCAATTCAAACCCTGATACAACCGTCTTCTAGAACCCTTTGCACTGATGACTAGAATCTTTTCTAAAAAATCCTGGGAATTATATGCTTTTATGTTGAGGTTGTTGCTTTATAACAGAGTTATAAAGACTCTCAAATGTGTTCTCCTATTATTAAGGAAGTCCAATTGGAGAAAGAGGATAAGCATTTTGCCAGGAAGGTCTGATGATAATGGCATATTATAACCTCAGCAATGAACAGAAACATTGGTGAGGAGACTGAACCTACAGCACTGATTCAATACTAGCTAACAGATGCAATATAAAACTTGGTCTTCCTTAAGCTGTATCTTAGAGGCTGTGCTCTCCAGCCCACCACACTGCCTCTCTTGCAAGCTCTCCTCTTAAGGATACCATTCACTGTCAGAAGGGAGTGAGTTTTGATGAAGTGAGTTTTACCCACAAAAGCTTATGCCTATTAGCTTTTAAGGTGACACAGGGACTCCCTATAAGTCTGTATTATCAAAAACAACAAGGAGTCTGTGACCCTCAGAGACTTTTGATCGTAGGCTTAGCTTTGGGAAGAGCAAAGCAACCTAGCATGATGGAGCCAGTTGGAGCCATTGTTATCTTTATTCCTTTGAAACTGTGTACTTGAGAGGCTCTTATCTGTTTCATCATTCCTGCTGATTCTTGAACAATCTCTTTACCTCCTCCTTCAAATTATCCTATGCACTTCACCAGACTGCAATACATAACTGAAAAGGGAAACCACATCACACAGTCAAAAATACATTTTCTCAGTGCATCATATATGCTAAGGATGTTGGTGTGTAGTCATTAACATGATTAACCTGGGCTTATTGGTTAATCTTAACAACTACACGCACTCTCTCCCCCTGCTGCCATGTATGGGGGATGGAGGGGACAGGGAGGGCGGGTGGGCAGGTGGCTCTGCAGGATATGCTCTCCCTGCCGTCTCCCACAGATAGAAAAGCAGCAATGGGGGAGGAAGGGGGAGAGGAACAGGCAGGAGCTGGTACACAGGGAAGCAGCTTTCAAGCTGGCTCCCCATGTGTATTGGCTTGCAAAAGCCATGTACCCCCCAAGTTGCTGCCTCTATCTGAGAGCACCAGCTTCCCCCCCCCCCCGAGTAAACGTGTAACCACTAAAAATTCCAGTGGTTACACATTTACACAATATCCATTAGTTAACATATACTACCCATATCCTCAATGATGTCATGAGGCTTTACAAACAGATGGGGATTCATCCACCATTGGGTTGAAATATGGCAGTTAACACCACTCCATGGCTACGTCTACACTGGCATGATTTTCAGGAAATGCTTAAAACGGAACAGTTTTCTGTTATAAGTATTTCCGGGAAAAGCGCGTCTACATTGGCAGGATGCTTTTCCGGAGAAGTGTCCGTGCCAATGTAGATGCGCTTTTCCGCAAAAAAGCCCCGATGGTCATTTTCGCGATCGGGGCTTTTTTGCGGAAAAGAAATCTGTGCTGTCTACACTGGCCCTTTTCCGGAACAGTTTTCCGGAAAAGGACTTTTGCCCGAACGGGAGCAGCATAGTTTTTCCGTAAAGGCACTGATGATTTTACAGTAGATCGTCAGTGCTTTTCCGGAAATTCAAGGGGCCAGTGTAGACAACTGGCAAGTTATTCCAGAAAAGCAGCTGATTTTCCGGAATAAGTGGCCAGTGTGTAGACAGCCCATATGTTTAACAAAAACTGAAGCACACCATATTCAGTTTATCTACAAAGTAGAAGTTCAAATACAATGATTCAGCATGATTTTGTAGATTTTAAAAATACCTAGCAAATTCTAGATGTTATAAAAGTTTCTCCCTTCCCACAACAACAAGCTATTGTAGCTAGCCAATTTGCTCTCCAAAGAGATACTGCTAATTAATAGGATGCTATTCTCTCAGTGCTAAGATTAACCAGCAGTGCTTAAATATAATATTAGTGAAAGAGTTCCTATATAAGTGAGGCCAGAGGCCTATTTAACAACATAAGAACAGACCCAAAGGTCCATCTAGCCCAGTACCCTGTCTACCAACAGTGGCCAACACCAGGTGCCCCAGAGGGAATCAACAGAACAGGTAATCATCAAGCAATCCCTCCCCATCACTCATTCCCAGCTTCTGACCAACAGAAGCTAGGGACACCATTCCGACCCATCCTGGCAAATAGCTATTGATGGATTTATCCTCTGTGAATTTATCCAATTCTTTTTTGAACCCTGTTAAAGTCCTGATCTTCACAACATCCTCTGGCAAAGAATTTCACAAGTTAACTGTGCATTGTGTGAACAAATACTTACTTTTGTTTGTTTTAAATCTGCTATTAATTTCACTTGGTAAGTCTTAGTTCTTGTATCCCACTACTTGTGCACATACAACTCATATTGGCTTTATGGTGAGTCGAGCATGAGCAATTTGGTGGGAGAGTCAGGCTCCTGACATACGATGTTATACCAGCTTCCAAAAGCAGAGAATTTTGAAAAAGATTCCAGGGGGTGCAAAACTCAGATCTGTACCATTTGCACATCAGAATTAAAAGGCTAGTTTGAGGACTTCTGGAAATCAGTAGCAATTTCTACATCTCACTTATCTCTCTGGTAAGTGGAGATTTATCAGAGGATATTTCCTCAATTATGCAGCCAGATAAAACATTCTGCAGCAGTAGCTGTTACACTGTATTTGAAACAAATTATCAACAAAATACATAAAACTGAAGGCTTACAAAAGCAGACAGGTGTGGAGCAAAGGTATTGCCCAAATGGAAAATACATACTATGATCACTGTTAGGTTAATGGTTCAAGTTCAGGCCAGATCTACAGAAATGCCAGCTGCTACCTTCTGAAGACCGTTTGGGAGCCTACAAAAATGACACTGTACTGTAGACCAGAACCCTGCCTAGAAGTGGGAGAATTGCAGAATTCCTTTGCAGGAGAGGTCTCAAGCTGTGTGCTTTTACCTGAGAGAGAGCATTCAGAAACACCAGAAATGAGACAGAATTTGTTTCTGGAGATGAAGTACCCCTTCCATTTCAGGTGTGTCATATCTAAAAGAGTGTTACGAGGAGAAGGGAGAAAAATTGTTCTCCTTGGCCTCCGATGATAGGACAAGAAGCAATGGGCTTAAATTGCAGCAAGGGAGGTTTGGATATTAGGAAAAACTTCCCAACTGTCAGGGTGATTAAACACTGGAATAAATTGCCTAGGGAGGTTGTGGAATCTACATCATTGGAGATATTTAAGAGCAGAATGGAGAGAGATCTATCAGGGATGATCTAAATGGTGCTCGGTACTGCCATGAGAGCAGGGGACTGGACTTGACCTCTGAAAGTCCCTTCCAGTTCTAGTATTCTATGATTCTATGCAGCTGCGATCTAGCAGAATATGGCTGCCCCTTGTATTTGCTATGTCAAGCTCTTTTTAATTAATAGAAAACTGGAATTTTTAAATTTGTCAGTTTTACTGAGTAGTCATTTTAGAGTTGTGGCAGCTGCGGGAGATTTGATAAACTCTCAACTCGGATGCTGGTTTTAAAAAAATCCTTTCAATGAAAACAAAAGTATTAGTCTTTAACATGGAATACATCCTTTGTGCTCATCTAGGAAAATAATGGAAAAGACAACAAGCCAAAATCAAAAGATTTGGAACCAAAAAGCTGTCGTGTTCTAGACTGGTTCTTATTCATTTGAGCTCAGAGGGCGCTTTGGTAAAGTGGACCTAAAATACAAACATCTGTAGAGCTTATTTATACATCTCTCTCATGTCTTCCTATTTCTAATCTTGAAATATGTACAGGTCCCCAAACAGAATGTAAACACTCCACACTCAGAGATGTTTTCCTTAACATCAGCTTTATAAGCACACACTAACAAACAGTGTCACTTTACTTGAAAGTGAGACCTGACTGAGGGCATGTTTACAAAGTTGAACTAGGAATTTAAAATGTTAACATAATGCAGCACAAAACTTAGCCAGACTGAACACCTTTTTGGTTACCATATGCAACTGCAGGATATTCTGCTCCAAAAAAATTGGATATTTTATATTGTTTTGCAGTCACTACTATTGGCAAGGAAACAAAGATCTCATTTCCTCCACATGAATCCAATATATAATTTCAATTTAAATGCTGTCTTCAAAGGGGGAAATGGGAACCCAAAGTATAATTTTTATTTAAATGATACCTACAAAAAGGGGAAATGGTGTAGACTTCATTTTTATGTAAGAAACAGTAAACTTGAGAGGTTCTTTAAAAAATAAAGCTACGTAGAGCTTTATAGGTTAAAAACCAACACCTTCATTCCACCCATAAGTTAATTAACAGGCAATACAGACCACAATGTACTAGAATGACCTGATGAAATCTCACTGGCATCATTTGATGAAGCTATTAAGGACTTTACTATTGTTTAAAACTAATACTCCTTTGAATGCCAGTCTAGTATAATTGCTCCCTATTCTCATTTTGAAAAGTTTATTATAATCTAGATCCATAGTACTGATTTATGAAAATTAAGTTTTATTTAAAGACACAATAAAGACAGTTTAGACTGTAAATCTAAATGGTAGTCTTTAGACAAATTCTTATATTCAGCTTTTTAAAAATAGCATTCCCCTGCAGTGTTTCAAACCCAACACAGCAGTTTTATTTCAGAGAAATAACTAGATGGTGAAATTAACAATAAAGACTTATCTGTGTGGGAAAACAGCCTGGAAGCCACACTAGTATCCTGTGTGCACACTCCTATTCTGCACTAAAAGTGTAGGTTAATCGCCTCTGAAAGTGGTTTAAACCTAAACTGAAAAAAGGCACTGTCTATGAAGAATAAGAGTGTCCACAGGAGAAACTAGGACAGAATGGCTGTTAAATTCACAACCTAGCTATTCCACACTATCTTCCGCATGAATTTTGTGCAGACAAATCTTCTGAGACATCAATTATACAATTTTCATTGCTCAAACTGAGTGAGGTACAGGAAAAACAACAGCACAGCTGGATTTTAGTTTTCAGTTTCAATAATAAGGTGTTAAGTAGTAAACACTTTTAAAGTTACATTTCTATGCTTCTAGATCAGGAGTGGGGAACTTAAGGCCCCGGGACCAGATGTGGCCCCTGGCTTGCCTGAATCCATCCAGAGGCTCAGGGCTCCACTCCCATCATTGAGGAGCCTATGCTAGGGCTCCAGCCAACCCCACCCCCTATTTCACCATGGAGCTGAAACACACAAAATCTACTAGCCTACTGCCCCTTGGCTCTGGTGTGCTAAAGGAATGTGTGTGTGTGGGGGGGGGTATCTTCCTCCTTTTCAGTTGGGGGCCACATCAATGAGGCTTTGTTTGTTTGCTTTGCTTCTCACATCCATGCGGCCCCCTACAGATTTTTCTGTGGGGCAGTGGCTCCCAACCCAAAGAAGTTCCCCACTCCTCTTCTAGATGGTGATTTTTGAATAAGTGTGCACAAATACCCCATGACCAACGTTCCAACATTCAGTCCATTGCAAGACTGGGATCTATTTGATTTTTATTTGACATACATTTCATGACTCCCTCAGATTTCTAATTCTGTGTTCAAAAGCTACAAAGACTTGAAGTAGATTAATGTCTAATTTTTTTTTTGTTGGGGTTGGGGAGCACACTCCCAATAGTCATTGCATACTACTACCACAAATTAATGAATGTTTCAGTGAACACAGCTGCTTGGATACATTCCCATATGGTATCCATAACTCAACACTACAGCATTATACTGGTGAGCAAAGAAATTAAAAGCCTGCCAGTATTTCCTGCCCAAGATAAGAACATAAGAACTCGCTTATTGGGGGACTTTTCGAGTTTTAGTAACTGCAGCTGTTAACGCAAAGAGCCTAGTTTCAAAGAGCTACACGGCAGCCACTCGCCACAAATAACTCGAAGGATTGTGTAACTGGCCGCACTTACAAGACGGCTCTGCAAATACAGAAGTACACGCATAGGGACCGAGCCCTACAGCTTCACAGCGGTATGTGGGCAGAACGGGGAAGGAATACGCGCTGCCTACAGGTGAAGCTGCACAGAGGGCGGGGGCTGAGCTGGCAAGGCGACACTCACTCACCCGGCTATACCAGATGCTGAGCTGGGACGGTGCCAGCACTGCGAAGAAAGCCCTTTGCGGGTCCGGCTGGATGTGTAGCGGCTGCTCCAGGGTCTCCACAGGGCACCGCAGCCTCTTGGGCCAGCCGCTCAAGAAATACATGGCCGGAGACTCCCCTCTTTCCGCGGGGCGACGAGAGGGCTCCGCACGCACTCGGGCCGGGCCAGCTCCCACCCGGACGCCGCCGCTCAAACTCCCCGCCCCGTCCTGCTCGGCGAGCCGCGGGGGGAAGGCAGCCGGCGCGCAGCGGGGCACGCGGGCATACTAACGGCGCCTGCCTGCCGCCGGCACTCCGGAGCGCCTCCCGCAGCCGCGCCGGGCAGCTCAAGAGCAGGGGCGGGGGGAGGGACGCGGGGCTGAGGAGGCTCCTGGAAGCCGGAGGTGGCGGGAGGGTTCGGGCCGGTGGCTACTGCGCCGAGCCACGGGCCAGCGGGGTCCGCTGCAGCGGCGGCGCCTGCTCCTGCCTCCGGCCTCCGCGCGCGCCAGTCGCCCCGAGGGCCGCCTCCATGTCGCTCAGCCGCCGCGGGCTCGGGACAGCAGCCACCCCAGCGCCGCGGCCGCTCCGCCCAGGCGCGGGGCGGGGCGGGCGCGCGGATTGGCCCGGCGGCAGAACCCTCCGGAAGTGACGTTGAACGGCAACATTCACGCGGCGCCGGCGGTCGCTCGGCGTCGCCGACTCGAGGAGGCGGGAGTGCGCGCGAGAGAGGGCGACGCAGACGCGCAGGCGCAGAAAGGAGGCCGCTATAGCGCCTTGCCCCCGGCCCAGGATCTCGAGTGCGTCAGGTGCTAGCGCCGCCCTTGCGGCGGCCGTTAACCGAAACCGCGCGGGGCAGAGCGGAGCGTTGCACTGTCCCCGCAGCGACAGTCCGGCTCCCCTGGCAGTGCCCCCCCCCCCCAGGCTAAGGCTCCGCTGCGTGTGTGTGAAATGCGCCCATGGGCCGAGTGCCTCAGCGCTCTGGGGGCAGCCACCGCCACCGCCAGCGCCTGGAGACCCCGCAGCTGCACCGGCACCACCCTGCCCCCCACTAGCAATGGGACCCCTGATTCCAGACACGCTAACATATGAACCCGAACTACAGGGCGCAAAGCCTGCCCATAGGGGTGCCAGATGTTGAAATAAAAATACTGACCCCCCCCCCCCCCACACACACACACACACACACACACACACCAAAAAAACACCTGGAAAAAATTCTGTTGAAGGGGGAAATAAAGGGGGGGGGAGACTAAAGTGGCTGAGCAACTTATGCCTCGTGCAACAAGGGTTACAGGACGTGTCGGGAAAGGCTTTCCTTGTCGACCGATCCCCCTCTAGACTGCTGCTTTTTGCCAGCAATGTGCCACGGCAGCCAAAAGTGGGGGCCGGTTTTATTGTAACCAAGCGCGAGATATTTAAATCCCCGCTTCATGAGCACTGTCGGTATGTCTAATTTACATCCCTCTGGCAACAGAGGGATGAAGTCTAGACATACCCTCAATGTAACTCAGGAAGCCTACCTATCGGAAACATGACTGTGATGTGTACAGTGCTACCCACTGAAATCCGAACCCTGGGCCAGAAAGTGCCACTACTGCAAGAGCTCCAGCTGTCCTTCCCATAAGTAATTGCATCCTCGTTCCAAATACACTGATCATAGAAATGCACACCCTAGCTCCAAGTTCCACACTCTTTGGAACCCTATCCCTAGCTCCAAGTGCCCTTCCCTAACCCTATAGTGGGGAACCCTACCCATAGGAACTAGGGATGTAAAAAAATCATGTAAATGTAAAAATGTAATTGTGTAACCACTAAATAGCCTAGCGATTACATGCACTGGGGGCTCTGAAGTAAAACTTTTATACTGCAGAGCCCACAGTGTAGAGTAAAAGCCAGTTCCCCGGGGAGTGTACCAATCCCACCCTCCGGGAAGTCAGCTTTGCTGTGGGCTGGCCCCACTCCCAAGGAGCCAACATGTAACTGTAATGGAAACCGATAAGTCGATGCTTATTGGTTAACGATGTAAATGGTTACACTTTTACAATCCTAATAGGAACACTCAACTCAGCACAAACTACCCAACCCAATCATAAGGTGGGAAGACCTACCCATAGGAACACTCACCCTAGCCGCAAGTGCCCAACCCAAAGGAACCCTAAAGCTAGGGTGGGGAGACCCACCATAAGAAACCCTAATCCTAGGTAGGGAGCAACTACCCATTGGGTCCCTATCCTAGCTCAAGCTCCTACCTATAGGAACCCTAACCCTAACTGCAGAAACCATAATGTGAGGGTTGAAAGTCCAGTACATAGGAACCTAGTGCTAGCTCTAAGTGCCCTACTAATAGGAACTCTAACCCCAGTTCTAACTGCCCTGCCCATAGAAACCCTAATCATAGGTTGGGAGCCTTACCCAAGAGAGTCCTATCTATGGGGTGGGAAGCCCTAAACACTAATCCTAACTCCAAGTTTGTATACATGGGTACCGTAACTCTATGGTGGGGAGCATTACCAGTAGGAACTCTAACCTGAACTTCAAATCTGTACTAGGGATGTTAAAGGGGCGGGCAAAGTGTACTTTGAAAGCCCAAGGCAGCTGCTGCACATCTGATCCGCAGATCAGCTGTGCGGCTGGCCACCCTCCCTCCCGTGGGCCCTCCCCACAACTCTCCCTCTCCCATCCATCCGTCCCCCCGTTCTCTCCCCTGACTGTGAACTCCCCTTGCCTGGCTGTCCCCAACACAGCCTGTGTGTCCCTGACCACTGTCCCGCGACGCCCCCCTCTCCCTCCGCTACCTCCAACCTCTCTTCAGCCGCCCCTGGCTCAGCCTCTGCCCAGCAACCCCACGTCCAGGCCCACTGCAACCCTACTGGGACCCTGTCTCCTCTTCTCTCCCACCTCCTCCTCCCACTTGGATCCCCATCTCCTGTCTGGCTCTCTAAACAATCCCCCTTCCCCCTACTCTCTGGGCCCTGATCCCTTCCCCGGACAAAAAAGGGGGGCGGCTGCCAAAATAATTTTTGCTTGGGGCAGCAAAAAACCTAGAGCCGGCCCTGTGTAGAAGAGAAATTAGTAAAAAATGGGGAAAAGGTATAGCCTCCCTTCTTAAGAGAGAGCTTTTGCAAATTGAAATTTGATTCACTCTTTCCTTTTTTATTTCAATTTTGATTAATAAAAGCAGTTTCTCTTTTCTGTCATTGACTTATTCTCTGGACTTTGGGGTCTTATGGGATCTTTTGTTCTTCCTCTTGTCCTTGCAATATTGTAATAGACAATATAAACAATTCCTCCTCTGGTGACTTTTTTGGTGTTTCCCCCTGTTCTAATAGAACTACCACATTGAAGAGTTATCCAGTCCCTGCTACTAAACTCAGAGATCCCCCATTTAAAAATGTCTCTAGTATCAAGTTTTCAATGGCTCGTGTTTGTTTTGAAATCACTAATATTTTACAGCCCTTTACAGCTAGCAGGCTCTTAATACATTTAAAAAGCAGAGGTACATCTGGGACTGGGCACAAGTCAGCAATCAGCTGATTCCCAGCTCGTGCCCAGTCCCCCACTGCCTCCCGCGGAGACAGGGCTGGGGGGGAACCAGCTTTTAAGATGGCTGTCCTGGGCACTGGCTCCTGCTCTCCCCCCTTGCTGCCTCTAAAGGGTTTGTCTACACTACATCCCTCTTTCGAAAGAGGGATGTAAATTAGGCAGATCGAAAGTGCAAATGAAGCGGGGATTTAAATATCCTGAGCTTCATTTGCATAATCATGTCACAGCGCTCTTTTGAAAAAGAGTATTTCGAAAGTGAAAGCACCGTCTAGATGCGGTTCTTTCGGGGAAAAACACCCCTTTCTCGAAAGATCTGTACTCATTTTTTGAAATCACTAATATTTTACAGCTATAGCTTGGTGGGGTAGGGATCCGTGGTGCATGGCTGCCCTGCAGGTCTAAGATCCCCAACATGGCGCAAGTTGCTGCCCTGTGGGTCCTCTTTTTTTTTTTTTTTTTTTTTTTTAAAGTACAGGATCTTTCGAAAAAGGGTTGGTTTTTTTAAGAACCGCATCTAGACAGCGCGTTCACTTTCGAAATACCATTTTTCGAAAGAGCACTGAGATGCAATTATGCAAATGAAGCACAGGATATTTAAATCCCTGCTTCATTTGCGCTTTCGATCTGCCTAATTTACATCCCTCTTTTGAAAGAAAGATGTAGTTTAGACATAGCCTAATAGAGGCAGCAAGGTCGGGAGGAAGCAACTAGTTGACCAGTTGCTTACATCCCTAGTGGGGGAAGGTAGCTTCTGCTTGCCTTCCCATAAATGGGCAGAGTATGGGCAAATCCTTAATTCTACTGTCATTCCCAAGGTATTAGCCAGTTCAGCTATGACAGTGCGTGCAGAGGAAGAGACACTGTACCAGGCTGTGGGCTGGAACAGGCACCTATCCCCACAACTGGAGAAAAGTGGGATGCACATTTTGACTGACTCAGATTCTACTTCCTGTGCTGCTCTGAGGTTACAGAACAATGCACTGTCCTATTCAAGAGGCTTGTGGCAAAGCCATAGTTGAGAGAAAGTACAGGTTAAAACTCTCTTAACCAGGATTCTCTGGTCGGCAACATCCATGGTCTGGCATGGATGTTGCAAGATTAGAGAGTCCCAGTGGAGGGCCAGTGCCTATCTGCAGGCCTACTTACAGCAGAGGCAAAGGAGGCAGTTGCCCCAGGGCCCCAACCGCTGCTGCAGTATCAGCAATGGTAGTCGGAGCCCTGGGCCCTCCAAATCATTGCCAGAGAGCTGCGCTGCACATTCCCAGCAGCGCCGAGGGCAGGGGGAGGCACTGTGCTCCTGGTGTGCTGAGGGCTGGAGGAACATGGCGCATTCTGGGTGGTGCTGAAGACTGGCTGCCCTGTGCCCCGCCCCTTCCATCCTAAGCCCCAGGCCTTCTGGGAGCACAAACCTGCTCCCCCCCCACACACCTTGCCCAGGAACCCCGGGGGCTGCCAGCGCCCCTGTCTGTCTGCTACAAGAATTCTATTAGTTTACAGCAGCGGTTCTCAAACTTTTTGGGCTCCGGAGCCCTTTACATGCGTAAAAATGTATGCGGCGCCCCAGCGGTGTGTGTTAATTGCATCAGTTCGATTGCATCAGTCCCCGGGCTCTGCGGAGCACAGTTTGAGAAACACTGGTCTACAGCAACTCACAATAAATTCTATAGCACATTAATTATAGTACAACAAAGCCCTTTTAACGTGTGGTGCTCTAAGACAGCAGAGATGGATATTTGGAACTTAATAAGACCATATGTTGAAGTATTATACAAGGCTCTCCAGACACTTTACCATATGTGGTGCAGTGCTGGCAAACTATGAGCATTAAGTAGCTGATATAAAATTGTATTTTATTTCAATGTCAAATTGCATTAATGACAAGTAAAATATGTATTAAATAACTTCCTAATATTGCCTTTTCTTGTGAGTAATTGCTATAGTTACCCACAAGGGCATTGTGGTGGACTGGGAGGGGAGAAGATATGTTGAACACAAAGGAAAGAACAACAGGTTTTTAAGAATCTCTGCATTAGAACACAGTTGAAACTATGATACAGTTGAAAACCTTCTATATCAAGGAGACACAACTGTTTCCTTCGTTGGGTTCCAACAGAGTAAACCCGGGAATGTCTTTCAACCAGATTTCTTGTCTTCAGAAAGGTTCATTCCCGCCCATATAAAGATCTTGCCTTACCATTCATGGCCATGACTTCATTCTCTTTTCTAAGTACAACCCTAAAGTTGTCAGCTGGTATTGCTTGACGTACCTTCCTTTCCCTTATCATGCAACAGATGGGTGCACCTCCTCAAAATTAGTGCATTTTAGACAAGGGATGTGAATGGTTAACTGGTAAGCATAACTCTCAATGGGTGATGCTTATTGGTTATGGTTAACCAGTGGGGGCTGGAGCAGACCCTCATCTGCTGGGAGCCCCTCTCGAAGGAGTACCCGCAAATCCCATTCGCCTCAGAACCTTGCTAGATCAGGCTTTAAGAGATGTGAGGCACCAAACACCGTTGGGTTCTGCCCTATATTCCAGGTAGTCGAGATTTTAATGTTTATCTAAGGAGATATATACACTTCCAAACACGTTTGCAACACAACAAATTATGTAGTTCAATAATCTATTTTTAACAAAGCACAATAAAAAGAAAACTAAACACTGATATTAAGGAATTTATATATTGTTGTACACTAACAGTTTTCATGTGCTTGTAGCAGAGAGAGGGGGTGATTAATACTGAAAGAAGTGAGAGTGAAGCTGAGATATGAAAAAAAAGCTATTGTTTTTATTGTATAGTGTTGGTTTCAATATTATCTTATAGGAGTTCCCAGGTAAGATGCTATTTCTATGTCTTGTCACATCTGGAAAGCATAATGTGCCTACTAACAGATTTCCTCTCTCACATTCCCATGCAGTGATACATAGGAGAGATTGATATGCTTAATCTGTTAGCACAGCTGTACTGTTCACAGTGTTCTCTGCTGGCCCATGTATCCATCAGCCCAGGCAGCTGTGTGAACCCATTCACTAATTCTTTGATTATGTATTGATCCTGTTTTGAGTTATTTCTTCCAAAATGTTTTGTCAAGAAAACCTCACTGAATTGTGGGATCTCTTTTCCCAGGCTGCCTTGGGAGAAAACAAAAAATGTTAGTAGCAGTACCACCATGTAGTAGCAATACCACCAGGCCCTACTGCAGTTGCTGGCAAAACTCCCAAGCTGCATCTAGACTGGCATGATTTTGTACAAATACTTTTAACGGAAAAGTTTTTCCTTTAAAAGTATTTGCGCAAGAGAGCATCTACAGTGGCACGGATTCTTTTGCGCAAAAGTATCCATGCCCAGTGTATACGCTCTCTTGTGCAAGAAAGCTCCAATGGCCATTTTAGCCATCGGGCTTTCTTGCGCAGGAAATTAACTGGCTATCTACGCTGGCCCTCTTGCGCAAGAACACTTGCGCAAGAGGGCTTATCCCTGAGCGGGAGCATTGGAGTATTTGCACAAGAACCACTGATTTTGTACAGTACAAAGTCAGTGTTCTTGCGCAAATACTTGCAGCCAGTGTAGACAGGTGGCAAGATTTTGCGCAAAATCATGCCAGTCTAGATGCAGCCCCATTGTTTTCAAGGGGCTAAAAAGTTACCCCAAATTTTCAGTCCATGTCAGTCATGAGCAAAAACACTAACTTGATTGCTGTGTGAAATTGAGTTTAGGTTTCATTTAAGTTCCTTGCTGATAGGTGGTCACATCACAAAAAAGAACTCACTATCATTATGAATACTTTGTAGCAGCCTTAGCCAAGAGATCCAGGAATCAGAGGATACAATGAATGAACTGTCCTAGTGTGAACATATAGGAGATAGTTTGAAGCATTTAGTTTGAAGCATATAGATGGAACAGGTATGCAAGTTTACATTTTTGCTCTGTGGAAAATGGAAGATAGTAATTTTCTAAGGCAGTGTCAAGCTAGCATTTTTCTTCAGCACTAAATCAACTAAAAAGTAAAATAAAGTACATAGGCTGCATTTGACTGTTTGTAAATGATCTATTTATGACTTTAGGTATTTTCCAATTGCTGAAACAAATACAGAGGTGATTTCCTATGTGGACAGTTATAAAAATTCATTTTCATTCCCAGCCACTGTTGATTAATGTTATTTGTCCCTGAAGATGACTACATCAGAAGATAAGTTGTTACCTGTACTGATATTCTTCAGCAAACAGCAAAGGCTTTTACTTGTTATATTGATCCATTGGTTATTTTTCTAAATACACCCTCTGAAGAAGCAAAATGTGTTTGATAATGAGGCTGAGAGGAGTGAGCACAAGGTTAGGGAACAAGAACTCCCGAGTTCTGATTCTAGATCATAAAATGACTTCTGTATGGCCTTTGGCAAACATTTAACTACACAGGGGCGTAATACAGATAAATTAGTTAATGAGCTTGACCTTACATTCCTCAAAACATCTGTTTTACTTCTACTGAAGTTTTGAACAGATACATGATCAGGTAAAAAATTTTTACAGAATGCTGTAAATCAGGGGCGGGGAAACTTTTTTGATTCAGGAGCTGCTGACCCACAAAAAAAAAAAAAAAAACAGTCAGGAGCTGCACACCACACAAGTGAGAAGCAAAAACCAAAAAAATTCTCACTGACTTGACCCCCAACAGAGAAGGAGAAAGACACTCCCTACATTTCCCTCCCACACTATAGCCTGGCAGGGGGGCCATGACTCTAGTGGATTTTGTGTGCTCCAGCTCCATGGTTTGGCAGCAGGAGGACTGGAGCACCAGCACAGACTCCTCAATGCTGGTCTGAGGTTCTCCACCCTCAAATGTATGGAGCACTATATATAACATCAATTACAGGCAGTCCCCAGGTTACGTACAAGTCGTATCCACGTAACCCGGGGACTGCCTGTATATTCTCACATGTATCAGCATTATCACTATTTTCTAATCAAAGGGGAAGTTATCACTGTAATTTATGTAACAGTTACACACACATACACAATAAACCAAAAGGACTGGGCAAGTAATCTAGCGTGTACAAAGTCAAAAGACAGCAGATACAACATTAGTCTGTCTTGAACACTGGGTGGAGCCATATAACTTGATTTTCTGGAAAATGAAAATAGAATTTACAAATACTCTGATACTGAAGAGAAGAGCTATCTGAACTTTTGTTTTTAGATACCTGCTACACTCCAATAGTCACAGTTTGTGTTAATCACTAAACCATGCCAAATTTCTGACGGTTCCTTGACAGAGTTAAACAAATACTCTCCTTCACATAATCAGGACCATTTGTCTTCTGGAATATGATTTTAATACCAGAGTGAAAAAACCATTTCAAATCTTGCTTATACCAGACCCAGAAATCTGTTTATTTGGAAGGACTCTGGATAAAAATATAGAAAACAGAATACAGATACATACTTGTTTATTTTTTGTTAAAATGTGTTATGTATTATTGGACTACAGAGCACAGATTTTACTTTACGATTTAGTTTTGTAATTGGAGCAAATAGGCTGGTTGATGTGAGATAAGGACAGTCAAACAGATCTAGTTCCAATTTTTTTTTTTTTTTTGGTAATATACAAATGTTTCACATCTGTTTCGTGTGGTTCTAAAAATACAGCAATGGACCATTCAAATTCCTAAGAAATTACGTTTTGCTTTGTTGAATCAGGGTTACATCAGGCCAGCCGACAGCACTGCTGCTGCTACTGCAACTGCAATAGTCATGGGCAGATGGGGAAGTTAGGGCTAGGGAAACTTTTTTTTGCCATGGATTTCAGAATTAGGCTGTATTATGATTGTTTTGTGCTTATGTTACCGAATTTATCCTAATGGTGTTTATCAGCTTGAAAGAGCCTGTAGCCATGTTTAGAGGATCTCTATCAAGTTTCCATTGGAAATACTTGTCAGGTACTTCACACAAGGCTCTCAAACTCTGCAGCCCAGAGAGACCATTTCAGGCAACCACGTGTCTGGAGGCTGCTCCCAGCTCGAGGCACATTGGCTAGAATGAGAAGCCACAAAGTACTACTGAGGCCTGCTCTGACATGAGTAATTAATCCATGAAGGGAGCCCTCATTTTTTAGAGAGGAGAAATATGGAAGTAAATAGATCATTAGGTTAAAGTAAATAGTCAGTAGGCTAGAAATAGACTGAGGCAGGGCTGGCCCTAGGGTAATGTGGAGCCTGAGGTAACCCCACCCTACTGCCCCAGGCACAGGGCAACCCCGTAACCCTGCCTCAGCTCCACCCCTCCACTCAAGCCCTGCCTCTGCTCTGCCTCCTTGCCTAAAGCCCCTTCCCCCAAGCAGTGTGAGCCAAGGGATTACCAGGGGGGCCTGGTGTGGGGTGGCATTAGGAGTAGTCCCCTCTCACACTCATTGTGAAAGCAGGAGTCTGCTCTGCCCCACCGCCCTCTCCCAGGCCACTGCACTCTGCTTCACCACAGTAGTGGGAAGTTGTGCACCCTAGATCTGGGGTCAGGTCGCTCTGTTTCTCACCACTGCAGTAAAGTTGAGTGCAGCGGACTGGGAGATAGACAACGAAGCGGAGCAGGCTGCTGCATCACTCTGGTTCCTGCCATCATGGCGGTAGAAGGGACGACTCATGCTGTTGCTCCAAGCCAGGCTCCGTCCAGATAATCAACTGAGCTGCTCTGGGGCCCACTCATAGGCTACGTCTAGACTGCAGGCTTCTTTCGGAAGAAGCTTTTCTGGAAGAGATCTCCCGAAAAATCTTCTTCTGAAAGACAGCATCCATACTGCCAAAGCGCATCGAAAAAGCCATCAGCTTTTTTGAAAGATAGCATTAGTGTGGATGCTATCTTGCATGTAAGTTGTGATTACTATGGGCAGAGTGGCCACCAGGGCACCTGTGCTTTTTCCTTTCCTCTTCTTTCTAAAGTACTCCCTCTTCCCCGTCCACACAAGTCTTTTTCCGAAAGAGCTCTTTCAGAAAAGGCTTCTTCTTCATAGAAAGAGGTTTACCGATGCTGGAAAAAACCCTCTGTTCTTTCCATTTTTTTCTCAAAGAATGCGACTGCAGTGTGGACATGACTTTTTTTTTAAAAAAAGGCCGTTTTTCTGAAAAAAATCTGTATTGTCGACGTAGCCATAGAATGGTTGAGGCAGTCGCCGCAGGGCCCCACAAAACACAGGACCTAAGGCAGCTTCCCTAAACCATCCTATGGATGGAATGGCTCTGAACTGAGGACTTGTCTACACTACCGCGAGCCGTCAACCTAAGTTACACAACTTCAGGTATATGAATAACATAGCTGAAATCGACATACTTAGGTCTGCTTACTGCAATGCCTTCACCATGGTAAGTTGATAGCTGATGCTCTCCTGTTGACTCCGCTTACTCTTCTCATTCTGGTAGAGTACTTCAGTCAACAGGAGAACACTCGGTGGTTGATTTATCATGTCTAGATGCAATAAACCGACCCCCGCTAGATTGATCACTGCCCGTAGATCCAGCCTATAGTGAAGATATGCCCTAAGTCAGCTAAGGTAAGTCGGAAAACACCCAAGGAACTAGTTACTAATAGGAGACAAACTAAGTAAAGAATGTAAAGAGGTGGAGGAGCTTGGACAATGCATGGGCAGAGCATACTGCACAGGGATTGGTTCCTGCAAAGTAACCAAGCCAATGGAAAAATGTGATACAGTGTAAAGTATAGTGTCAAGATGTGCAATTGTATATGAATGGAGAGGGTTTCTGTGTAACCTTGGATGCGTGGTATGCCCTAAACCCATCCCCTATATTCAAGTATGAGCTATTCAACATATCTTTGCTGTATGCCATGTAAAGGAACTTAAGTGATTAAATCTAGCATTCAACTGAGCTTTTGGATCTCAGAGATCTGGATGAAGTGTCTTCCAGAACTGAAAAAGAACTTTTCCAGATAAGCCAAGTAGAAAAGGTCTCAGGAGGAATCCCAACAAGAAGTCTTTTCAACTGGAACAACATTTAGAAGTCTAAGGCCTTTCTACATGGCAAGTTACAGTGCAGTAAATCAGCTCTCTGTGATGTAACTGCCAAGATGTCCACACAAGGTGTCCACACTTAGTGTGCACTCTATCTACAGTTGCTGCACTTTAGGGTTACGTCTGGACAGCAGGGCTATTTCAGGATACCAGAAATAGTGAGCGTGGTATTCCAGCATCTCTGTTACCCTCATTCCACGAGGGCTAAGGGATTTGTTGGAATAGTGCTTTATTTTGAAATTTGGTGCTTGCTACCCAGCGCCAAATTTTGAAATAAGCTATTTCAAAATAACCTTGCAATAAGCCTTGCATAACGCAAATTGCGTAGCTTATTTCGAGGTAAGGGTACTGTGTACTCTAAGTAAACCACCTCAGCAAGAGGGCTACGTCTAGACTACATCCCTTTTTCATAAAAGGGATGTCAATTAGACGTATCGCAATTGCTAATGAAGCGGGGATTTAAATCTCCCCTGCTTCATTAGCATAAAAATGGCTGCCGCTTTTTTCGGCACAGAGCTTTGTCAGAAAAAAGCGCCAGTCTAGATGCTGATCTTGCGGAAAATAAAGCCTTTTCTGAAAGATCCCTTATTTCATAGAGCAGAGGTGTCCAAACTTTTTTCAAAGAGGGCCAGATTTGATGAAGTGAACATGCGTGAGGGCCGACCATTTTGCCTGACATTCTTTGAACCATTCAAATTAAATGCAAATTAACTATTTTATGCAAAGTTTATTGCAAACAGCATACTTTTCATTTCGTCACATGGATGACAAATCTAAACAGGCGTTAAATCACTCTGCCTTTCATATCTGAAGGCCAGATGAAAAAAAAAATCCAGGAAGCTGAAATATATGTCAGGAACATTGTAAAGTACATTATATATTATTGGTAATAAAGGTTGTCTGTCAACTTTTAAGTTAGAAAAATATGAACAGGAACATAACACCAAGTATACATGTTGTGTCCAAATATATTTATAACTGATTTAGACCAACTGACATTAACTGAGATTTTACAATGTGTTCATCTCAATACATATGGATTCGTTGGGGGCCATAAAAGATAGATATTGCCAAATTACCTGGGGGGCCGTATTAAACCGGAACACGGGCCGCAATTGGCCCGCGGGCCGGACTTTGGACATGCCTGTCATAGAGGGATAAGGGATCTTTCAGAAAAGGCTTTATTTTCCGCAAGATCAGCATCTAGACTGGTGCTTTTTTCTGACAAAGCTCCATGTGGAAAAGAAGTGGCAGCCATTTTTATGCTAATGAAGCAGGGGAGATTTAAATCTCCGCTTCATTAGCAATTGCGATACATCTAATTTACAAAAAAGGGATGTAGTCTAGACGTAGACGAGATGTAAAGCTTGCTGCACAATGTGGATCCCAAAATGCACTACAGCACTGTGACAGGCCTCTGGTATCTGTCCCACAATGCCTGTTCTTACCTATCTAGTTTGAAATCTACTGCCCTGTGTTCAAAATTCCATAAGAATGGAAAGAGTGGGACTCAAGAATTTTGAGAGTCCTCTTCCTATTTGCTCAGTGATGCTCTGAGTGCATCTATCTCGGTGACCATGCCTGCTTCATGCACCAGGTGATTCCCTACTTAGGGCCATGGCAAGATGCTGGACCTTTTCCACATTTGGGGAGAGAAGGCAATTCAGTCACAGCTGAGCACTAGCTTCAGGAATTTTGAACCTTATAGGCAGATATTGAGATTCATGACCAAAAGGGATGATGACCGTGATGCACTGCAGTGCAGGGTCAAAGTGAAGGAGCTGCAAAAGGCCTACCACAAGGTGCAGGAGGCAAACTGCTGCTTTGATTATGCGCCCACGCCTTGCTAGTTCTACAAAAAGCTGGATGACATAGTTGGAGGTGACCACACCTCCACTCTGAAGATCCCCTGTAGATACTTTAGGGCCTCACAAGCCTGGAGTGGACTGAGCCAGGAGAAGGAAAACAGAGAGCTGAAGGGAAAGAGAGACCCAGAGCCAGAGAACTGCTCAGAGACCACAGATGCATACCGTCAGGAGCTATTTTCTACCCCTGAGGACCAGGCTAGCCAGTGGCAGCAGTCAGAGGTTGGGGAAGCACAAACAGCAGGAGGTACACACCAGGACAGTACCACACATGGCAGGCAGGCAAGCAGACAGTCCCCTCCAATCTTACCTACTCTTTACCCAACAAGGCAACATGCAAACCCCTTTCTCCTCCGAAGGTGGACACACCCCTGCACTTGCCCACTGTCCTACCTAGTTGTAGCTCCTTGGGGGCCGGGGAGAGTAGGTGGGAATGGATCTAGCATCCAGAAGGATTCCCAGGCATCTGAGTTTGAGTCTCCTCTCTGTGAATCTGACTCTTGACCAAGGTGTCGAAAAAAAAGCAGCATGGATTAATGCTCCCGCTCCCGATCTTGGTTTCCTGAATTCTTTCTCTCATTAGTCCATACTTTCCTGTCAATCAGGTTGATCTACTGCATTGGCCTCACCCCATTGGTCCTGGAGATTGTCAGTGTATTATCTCCTCGAGATCCTTTATTTTGTCTGGAGGGATTGGGAAACCTAGTGCCTATTACACCCTCCAGTGGGAAATTCACCAGCCACATGGGAAGCCCAAGCAAGCAAAAATTCCAACAAGCCACTTAAAGAGCCAGGAAAGCCCCAAAAGAAGCAACTCTAGTAACCTAGAAACTAATCCACTTTAAAAAAGTGGAATTGGGCTTGTTAAAAGCCATATTAGTGGAGTGTGGTTGGGGTTGCATGCAGAAGAGACAGAACAGGGAACTAACTGCCCATGTTCCATGGCTGTCTCAGGCTATCACAATCTGGAGCATTCTAACTTAAATCCACCCAAGCCAGTATTAGACTGAAAAAAATGAGCATAATGCACTGTCTATAATTCATTCCTTTACCATTTCTCACAGGGTTTTTTGTGGCTTATTTAACAGCTTAAAAAATTCAGAGTGATGTGATTGTTACACTCATCACACAAGCTTTAATCCAACTGGATTCAAGAAGTACACTAGTGCATAAAAGTAAGCACTTGCATAAGAGTGTGCAAAATTCATGCAATAGCTACTATGGGAGTAACCACAAACATCTTGTATATATAAGCGCTCCCATGGTAGAAAAACTACAGGGGAAATAAGTCTAGCATGCACCAGGCCTAAAATAGCTAACTATATATGACTAGCTCACAGGAACTACAGTATCATATTTCTGTTGTTCCGCAGAGCTACTGGTTTTCGATTCTTGTAAACAGTCTTGGTGATGATTTAATGCAGCATTTACTGGTATGACATAGCAACAAGTGAACAATTTTTCAAGAAATATTCCCAATGGGTTTTTTTTGTCAATTGTATAAGTGTGCATTTCAAATGCTTTTGTTTATTTTGGGAAAACCCCGAACAAATGAATACAGCTGAGCAAAGCCTCAGAGGGAACTTATGCATGTAAACAACAATCTTTTTCTCATGTGCCTAAAATGTTAGTTTAGTATCTTCAGAATGTAAGTCCAGTAATAGCGGATAACAGCTAAATATTTTGCCTGTTTCTCTGGAGCAGAGTTTCCAGGGGCCCCTTCATTTCCCAGGTTTTTTTTTGCTCAAATGCCATAAATAGGACAACTCTTCCTCTAGTAATGGAAAGATTAAAACAACAAATAGCTTTGTTTTAGGTGTTGGCCAGTCACTACTGACCCCTCTGAATGGGGTGAAAACCCTGCCCCTGGGAACAGAGATTCAGAGAATTTTCTTGCCCCTCTGTGGGAACAACAATATGTAATTAATGTATTGAATCCACCCCTAAAGAGTCCTTAATTTGTACCATATTCTGGCTTGTTTGCTTTTCTACGTAAAGTAATTTTAATACACTGTTTGCATTAAAAACACTGTTCAAAATGAAACTGTATTGTTAATATTTTTCTGCACACAAGAAGTCACCTGCCACAAGAAAGATACTTCATTTCTCATTTGGAAAGCCCAGTAGAGAAAGTAGATTACTGATGCTATGCAGAGAAAAGACCAGTAAGCATGAAAACAAAAGCAAAATGCAGTGCAAAACTTGTAATTACAATAGCATTATTACAGTGAATAACTATTGTATCACTGTCTAATGAGAGTAAATTCCAAGTGAGGTGGGGTTATCTCCTGAGGCATAAATACATTATACTGCACTTTAACGTATTTACATGAACGGTATGGTTTGCTAAGCTTTTTTTCCCCCACACTATTTCAAGAACTAGTGGGCTGTTTTGGTTTTGCTGGCAAGCAGCGAGTTTCTGCTATGGAGGGGAGTTGTTTAATATAGGAGAGGGCTGAATCTACACAGCTGAAGAACAGTTTTGCTTTTGTGAGCTGTGCAAGTCTTTAGGAAGTATCTCCAAAAGTTCACATCCTGCCATCTCCATGAGGAGAGAAGCCATGGAGCTAATTTTCCAGCAAGCTTAGTTCCAAGCTTCTAGGCCACATCCCAACCATTTTGAAACCAATAGGCTTTTAATGTTGACTTTGATGAGACCAGGATACGGCCCACAGAGTGCCCTTTGGGATGCAAGAAATCACTGGTTTAAGCGGTTTCACCAAGGCTTTGTCTACACTGCAGGGTTTTTGCGCAAGAAGCCTTTTGCGGAAGAGTTCTTGCGCAAAAACTTCTTGCGCAAAAGTGTGTCCAGACCTCAAAGCGCATTGCAAAAGCGATGTGCTTTTGCGCAAGAGGACGTCCACGCTGCATGGATGCTCTTGCGCAAGAAAGCTCTGATGGCCATTCACAGAATGGCTATCAGAGCACCTCTGCTTTTTCTGATAGGGGTTTCTTGTGCAAAAACCCTTCTGGAGCATCCACACCTGCCCTTCTGCGCGAGAGCTGTAGGGGGGGGGGAAAGGAATAACTTACCAGCAAAAGCACTCAGTTCTGTTGATTTTCTTGCACAAAAACATGCTTGAGGTGTGTACACTCTGGCTGTTTTTGCACCAAAACCTTGTAGTGTAGACATAAGCAACTATGCGGCTGCATCTAGACTGGTATGATTTTCCGTAAAAGCAGGTGCTTTTGCGGAAAAACTTGCCAGCTGTCTATACTGGTCACTTTGAATTTGCGCAAGAACACTGACGATTTAATGTAAGATTGTCAGTGTTCTTCTGCAAATACAATGACTCTCCCATTCGGGAAAAAGCCCTCTTGCGCAAATGCTTTTGTGCCAAAGGGCCAGTGTAGACAACTGAGAACTGTTTTGAGCAAAAAAGCCCCGATAGCGAAAATGGCCATTGGGGCTTTCTTGCACAAAACCGCGTCTAGATTGGCACGGACACTTTTCCTGCAAAAGGTGCTTTTGCGCAAAAGCATCCGTGCCGATCTAGATGTTCTTTTCTACAAATGCTTTTAACGGAAAAACTTTTCCGTTAAAAGCATTTGTGGAAAATCATGCCACTCTAGACATAGCCTGCATGTTTACAAAAAAATTAATGTTTGTGTCTATATAAAATAGAGTTCAGGCCGTTCCAAACTCAAAGTTATCTACTGACCTACAGAGATTTAGTTGTTAGGTTTTATTTCAGGGAGAAAAAAAAATCCAAACTGTGTATTTAGGCTTCCCAATTAGCAGATTTTAGATGTCTCTTGTTTTCCCTCTCTGTGGAGGTTCAATGTCTCAAAGTGGAAATCTAAAATCTCTCTCCTATCTTGAGTCCAGAAACAGTTGTAGTTTCACACTGTTTTCAGCAGCCTTTCTTCATCTTCTTCTCACTCTTACCTTTGGTAGGGATGATGATTTTCTCTAAATACACTAACCTTTTGAGAGTTAACTGTTTGCTTTCAGTTATAGCAGTGTAAATCCAGAGTAACTCCACTAATAGGATTACTCTAGGTTAACATTACTATAGGAAAGAATAAACTTAAAAACAACAAATGGTCTGGTAGCACTTTATAGACTAACAAAATATAAAGTGCTACCAGACCATTTGTTGTTTAAGTTTATCCTGTACAGACTAATTCGGCTGTCCCCTGAAGCTATAGGAAAGAAGTTGATTGAGCTGGTATGCTAATATGCTGAACCAACACTCCTCCCCCACCCCCTTTTTTTTGGTCTAGTCACCATTTTATTTTCCTCTTCTTTGTTCCTAAGAAAGTTGCAGTAAAGTCAAAATGCTGCTGAGGCAGAAAAGCTGAATTTGCAGCTAGGATTTGAAGTCTACAATAGAAAACTGAAATCAGCATAAGTGGAAGTAAGAACAAATAAAGCAAACCACACAATTCAACTGCAAATGTCAATAGGCAAAGGAAGTCTGATAAGCAGCAGGAATACAAGAGTACCCCCAACCTAGTTAGGAGGAGGAGAAGATTATCTATGCAAATACTCCATGAATTTAAAAATTGCAAGAATAATCTGAATTGGGGAGTGTAAAAATCACAGTAAATTAACTGATGAAAAATGTTGCCTCGATTTACATAAAAACATTTTCACTATTTCTAATTGAGTTACCAAGCCTAATATGGGGCACTAGCACATAATGATTGAGTATATCTTCACAGTGGTGATCTGGAATGAATTTATAAAACTCAAAGAATGCCTGTGTCAGAAGAAATCATGGGAACCGACAGTGTGATGTATTCAACGTATCCGCCTGAGACACCAATCTAGGCTGATAGTCTGAAAATCTGTACATACAGACTTCCTTTTGCATACCATTTTAAAACTTCACAGTGTTTGATTTCTAGCATTAAGGGCAGCTTTTAATGCACTGTACTTTGGAAATGGCTCCAAAAAAATCTTTGCTCTCTCGCCATTCTAAACCAGAATATTCCTGTCTTAACTGCTCCAAGATAACAACTTATGAGAAACAGTTGATGAAGCAGAAAGTATAAGACTCATCATATTGCACACATATCATATGCTCAGGGGATTACAGGAAAAAAAGCCAACTCATGCATGAGTGCATAGGCAAATACAGATTGGCTAAGCAGCTGTCTTGCTAACTTTCATTTGCTGACATTTTGAGAGCTGTTTTGCTTTCTCTTCTCTAAACTATGGCACAGACAGGATCTATTCCAGGTAGGTTAAGGTGCAAAAATGCAGATCAGCACACATTTATGTTTCTGACAGCCAAATACTAAGGAGAATTGTGGAATTTTTGCTCTCTCTAGCATCTGAAAGTGAAGAGCTGTAGTTTCCAAGCAGAGGTGCTCTGAGGTGTTCTACCTCTGAAGGTTCAAAGGAGATCATGGAGACAGCATGAGTCACACAGACAGGGAAAACGCTGTGTAGTGCTGTGAGGGGGTTCATTTATGTGAAAGTAGAAAGAATGATACTGTGAGAGAAAGATAAATTATGCTGTAATAATTGAATAAGTTGAAGGAATACTGTTTGTCTCTGAACAGGAAGAAGAAAAGTATGTTAATGTTGTTTGTAGGTATGCAGATCAGAGTGCTAGCCAGAGTTAATAGGAAAAGGAACATTAGGTATTAGGGAGAAAGCAAGTGAGATAACCAAGGAGATATGGACAGGAGATTGCTGTGTGCTTGATGTGGAAATGAAGATACTTGACTAGCCTCACACTAATTATGTGAAGTTTTGCCCATCTTTTAATCCTGTTAATTTTGGCTTTCTTTTGACTGTATAAATCAAGGTGTTTGAACCATGTATGGCACTCACATTTTCTGGGTGCATTTAGCAGAGCGGCTTTGCTAATAAACAAAGCGGTCTGACAAATCTGAGAGTCCTGTCTGACTTTGACACTTACCACCGCAGCACCCCCTGCTGTCTGTCCTAGAAATTAGCTCCTTTGGCTGGCGGGGTACCTTCCCTCAGGTGGTGGGTCCCCTCTTTCCTCCAGGCCGTGGCATCCTCTTCAATACATTGCCCTCCAGCAGTGCCCAAGTCAGTCTCTGAGCCCCCCTTCCAGGGGTTTTTGTTTCTTCAGCAGGCCGTTATTTAAGCCCTGCAGGCTGGGGGTTTGCTTGGCCAGAGCTCACCTCGCCTTAGCTCCAGGGAGCCTCCTACTCCCCCAACAGCCAGGCTCTCACTGCTCTCCTCTTGGGAGCCACCGCCCATGCTCTTATATAGCTCCCAGCTGGGCCCTAATCAACTAATGCAGCCTCAGCTGGGGCTAAACTCCCAGGCCCTGCTCCAGGCTGGGATTTGCCATTAAAGGGCCAGTGCCGGGCAAACGCCCCGTCACAAGTGCTTTTTACACCTAATGGTGAAATGCATAGTGTAGGCTTCTCCATGGGGCCAGATTCCCCATTATTGAACCTACACAAGATAGGGCAAAATTGACTCTTCAGCATAAGATAATAACGTCAGGCAGAACGTCCGCAATCTGATCATTTCAATAAAGAGGGAACATCAATGCACAGGTATTATGTTTTTCCAAATGCAGAAAGCAAACGTGCTTCCAGCTTTAATGACATTTATTTTATGAATACGGAAAACAAAACAAAATAAAATCTCCATGTAAGAGCACAATGGACCAGATTCTCTGCACTGCTCAGGCAGCACAAAAATAATGGAGACAGCCCGTAACTTCTAGTTTAGTATGACCATCACTTGGGGGAGAGGGAGGGGGAAGTCCCTGTGAGTTTGAGACCAGCTCCCATGCCTCTCTAGCACAGTAAATGTGTCAAAGCAGAGAGGAAATGGCTGATGCATGATATACTTTGGCTGTCTTCCACTCGTGGATGGTTCCTTAGGGACCCATTGTTAGCTGATGCGAGTTAGAGAAGTCCCCTGTCTTCTCCTTTCTGCATATGAGGCCTGGCAGAGAATCAGTGAACCATAACTAGAACCACACAGGTCTGAACTCTATCTACAGACCATTTTTGCAGATTGTGTGTGTATGCAGATCCAAATTTTATATCTAGAGCCTTTCAAATCTGTGGATATGTACTTTATATCTGTGTATCTTGGATGAGACGTGGATGCAAACTTTGTATCTGTAAC
Organism: Pelodiscus sinensis; assembly: GCF_052426305.1. Taxonomy (NCBI): domain Eukaryota; kingdom Metazoa; phylum Chordata; order Testudines; family Trionychidae; genus Pelodiscus; species Pelodiscus sinensis. The sequence goes on from NC_143057.1 coordinate 29,584,247, forward strand.
TATAACTGATTCTCTGACATCCCAACTGATTTGCTAAATTCAGCAGAAAATCTGGGCCATTGTGATCTAGGTCAGTGTGTCTCTCCTCTGCAATGGGCTACATCTGAACTGAACACAAAAAGGCAGATGCTTCCAGCAAACAACAGGCATCTGGATATTTAAAAGTTCGATACATGGAAAGCAAAGTCATGATTCTTAAATTTGTTCTTTCCCCATCAACCCGTGGTTATTTATAAAAACAATACTACTGCTAAATCTGGAAGTCAGTTCCTGCCACATATTAGGAACCTAATTCTCTAGTGCTCTGTACCTTGTCTAGCCATTTACACCAGGGCAAAATGAGTGCAAAGTGGGTATATATGCTATCATTCTGATTAAGTAGTGTGGTACACCTACTATGCCCTGGTGTAAATAACTGCACAAGATTCAGAACAATAGAAAACTAGATTCTAAATATACAAATCCATGCCTAGTGGAGGAAGAGAAAAACATTAACTTTGCTGCTGTGATCATTTTCATATAGCAGGACCTAAACATTTTGGGGAACTCCAAACAAGAGATGTTTTGCAGGGAGAGGAGATACAACAGACGTTTGTTTGATTGGCTTGTTTGTATCTCTGTTTCGTTATCCCTACAAGGTACTTCTAAGCAATGGCTCCTTTCCCAAAAGACAAAAGCTCACAAAAGCCACTGCTCTGGGGACAAATTATACCAGGTTTTGGCTCACAATGTGGACACAAACCTTTTTTCCAAAATGGTACTTCAGGAAGTAATATAAAAACATAGTGGTCTCCTGTACTCAGTTATTCATAGGTGACAGGCATGCCTTTGATGGGATGTAAGGACTCTGTCCCGTGGTTGGCATGAAGAGGATTAACTTTTGGTTCCTGGGGAAGATTAAAACTGCACCCTAGCTAGTAGTAAACACATTGAGCACAGAAACATATACCTCATTCAATTCACTATTTTGCTTTGTAATTCCCCATTAAATGAACTAGTGTAGAACAAAACATTTAGCCAATGTGTTGATACATCATCATAATCTACATTTTTAGTTGTCCCCCCCACCTGTGAAATAGTTTTAATATTAGCTTCAACAAAGAAGAAATAACTATAAAGAAATCAGCACAACAACCTGTGCAATGAACTGTTGATTATACGACTTAATGTTAATCCAGGGGTCATTTCTGGGTCTGTTGCTTGATGTGTTTTTCAAACTGTTGATAGTATTGTACAATGAAACTTCTTCCATCTATCTCCTTGCTGTTGGTGCTCTAGGTAATTTCCAGTTATGTGTTGTAAAGTTTGGCCTGTGAAAGAGACATATGTAGAAATTTCTGCATACAAAAGATGATTGTTCAGGCATCTGACAGCACTTACAGCCTCTAGTCAGAGTCCCATGACATGTGACCAAAGCTTTGTATCCCGACTCTACTCCAGAAATTAAATCAGTTAAGGGGATTCTTGAACACCAAATATTTGGTGCACACAGCGCTCTCAGCTGAACAATACGCCCAAACATACAATGTATAGAATATACTCCAATAATCCTTTTATGGTTGTTAACCTCATCCAATAATAGTATGGGTCTCTGTAATTCTAAGATAACATGGTAAAAGGCACAGGGAGCCTTAGTTTAGATGGTAGTACAAACAAAACAAAAAATGTGCATTGTTTGTTCCAGACATAAAGTGCTGTGATTTCCCTATCCAGTCTTCAAAAAGGAATCTGAAAAGTGCAAACAGTAAGCATGGCAGATGAAGGGTCTTCATGGGCACACGTCCATGCAGTCTTTTGAATCTGTGACATTCGTCATGATTAAGTCCTGGGTTTGAGGATTCATGTCTCCTTTAAAAAAAACAGAACAATACAGTTTAAAAGGAAAATTTAATGTAAAAAACATTTCTATTTGAAAACAATAAAAACAAAATATTGAGAGTCTAATTCTGATTTACATTCAGCATCCTTTACACCATATTCGCAGTGCAAAAGTGCCTAAAAGAGGGAATAAATTATAGTAATTAGAGTATAAAATTATAGAGGGCATAAATTAAGATTGCTTTATACTGACAGAGTGACATAAAGAGGCCACAGTATAAATGAGAGGCAGGCCTTGCATATTACTATTAATAATTGTGAGTCAGATTATGAACAGCTTATTGAACTGGTGAGCATTGATTTTCATAAGCAGTCCTTGGACTGTATACTTTAAAGTTATTTATTGCAGTCCTAGGGGAATTCTGTAACTTTACTATGCCTCCAAATGCAACAATTGCAGAATTCCCCCAGGACTATCATTGCCAAAGATGTGTGTGTTTCCACATGCCCATCAGTGATGAGAAGAAGTGTGCTGACAAGACTAACACGATTAGTCAAATACTTATCATGGCCATTGTCAGAGTAATTGTACGGGCAGAATCCCTTAGTCTTCCTATGGCTTGCATAAAGACAGTCACTAATGTCTATGCAGTGCCATTCATACTTTTGTGCCGGGGAAGATAATAGAGCAAGTAATTAAGGAATTCATCTGCAAACAGCGGGAAGATAATAAGGTAATAGGCAACAACCAGCATGGATTTGTAAAGAACAAATCATGTCAGACCAATATGATAGCTTTCTTTGACAGGATAACAAGTCTTGTGGATAAGGGAGAAATGGTGGACGTGGTATACCTACACTTTAGTAAAGCATTTGATATAGTCTCACGTGACCTTATCAATAAACTAGGGAAATACAACCTAGATGTGGCTACTGTAAGGTGGGTGCATAACTGGATGGATAACTGTTTTTAGGGATTAGTTATTAGTGGTTTGCAGTAATGCTGGAAGGGCATAACAAGTGGGGTTGCTCTGGGGTCTGTTTTGCGACTGGTTCTGTTCAATATCTTCATCAATGATTTAGATGATGGCATAGGGAGTGTGCTTATTAAGTTTGCGGATGATACCAAGCTGGGAGGGGTTACAACTGCTTTGGAGGATAGGGTCATAATTCAAAATGATCTGGACAAACTGGTGAAATGGTCTGAGGTAAATAGGAATAAGTTGAATAAGCACAAATGCAAAGTATTCTACTTAGGAAGGAACAATCAGTTTTACACATACAGAATGGGAAGCGACTCTTTAGGAAGAAGTACTGCAGAAAGGTATCTAGGGTTCATAGTGAACCACAACCTAAATATAGGTCAAGAGTGTGACACTGTTGCAAAAAATAAATGCAAACATGATTCTGGGATGCATTAACAAGAGTGTTGTGAGCAAGACATGAGAAGTCATTCTTCTGCTCTATTCTGCACTGATTAGGCCTCATTTGGAGTATTGTGTCCAGTTCTGGGCACCGCATTTCAAGGAAGATGTAGAGAAATTGGAGACGGTCCAGAGAAGAGCAACAAAAATGGTTAAAGATCTAGAAAACAAATTCTATGAGGGAAGGCAGAAAGAATTGGGCTCCTTTAGTTGAGAAAAGAGAAGACTGAGAGCAAACATGATAGCTGTTTTCAAGTACAGGCAGTCCCCGGGTTATGTACAAGATAGGGACCGTAGGTTTGTTCTTAAGTTGAATTTGTATGTAAGTCGGAACTGGCGTCCAGATTCAGCCGCTGCTGAAACTGACCAGCGGCTGACTACAGGAAGCCCGAGGCAGAGTTGCTCTGCCCCAGGCTTCCTGGAATCAGCCGCTGATCAGTTTCAACAGCGGCTGAATTTGGACGCCTGGGACAGAGCAGCTGGGGCGCTGCCGGGTAGGTCCCCGCAGTGCCGCACCTCAGCGCTGCAGGGACCAACCCAGCAGCACCCCAGCTGCTCTACCCCAGGTGTCTCCAAGTCAGCTGCTGCTGAAACTGATCAGCGGCTGATTCCAGGAAGCCGGGGCAGAGCAACTAGACCAACCCGGCAGCGCCCCAGCTGCTCTACCCCAGGTGTTGTCGGCGAGAAAAGCCTGGTCTGCTGCGGGGAGGGGGCGCACTAGCTGCGCCCCCTCCCCCAGCAGACCAGGGAGACGCGGGTGGCGGGACCACCGAAACGCCGCAGTCCCGCCCGCATCCTCTGCGGCTTTGCTCCACGTCTCCCTGGTCTGCTGGGGGGCAACTCCCCCCAGCAGACCAGGGAGACGGGGAGCAAACCCTCGGAGCACGCGGGCAGCGGGACAGCCGCGGCACGTCTGGGCTGTCCCGCTGCCCGCGTGGTCCGCGGCTTTGCTCCGCATCTCCCTAGTCTGCTGGGGGGGGCTCCCCCCAGCAGACCAGGGAGACGCGGAGCAGCTTTTCTCGCCCCAGAGGACGCAGGCGGCGGGACCGCGGCGCATCTGGGCATCCCGCCGCTCCCGTCCTTCGGGGCGAGAAAAGCCCCGTTCATAACTGCGGATCCGACATAAGTCGGATCCGCGTAACTCAGGGACTGCCTGTATCTAAAAGGGTTTTACAAGGAGGAGAACAAAAATTGTTCTCCTTGGCCTCTGATGATAGGACAAGAAGCAGTGGGCTTAAATTGCAGCAAGGGAGGTGTAGGTTGGACATTAGGGAAAAACTCCCTACTGTCAGGGTGATTAAACACTGGAATAAATTGCCTAGGGAGGTTGTGAAATCTTCCTAGGTTGTGGAGATATTTAAGAGCAGGTTGGAAAGACATCTATCAGGGATGATCTAGAGCTGGTCCTACTGTGGGGGGCAGGGGACTGGACTCAATGACCTCTCAAGGTCCCTTCCAGTTCTAGTATTCTATGATTTTATACCAAGGATGCAGCACCAGTAACAATATTGAAGTGCAGATATAAAACCTGAAATAAAGATTGCAGGTTACCCATTTCACATGTTGTTCTCAATATATAGGTTTTTGTGTGGTTAGAAAATTGTATACGATATTTTTAATAATTGCTTATTACTAATGGGGAAGATTTGCAAAATTATATGTTAGTTCTTTTATACAGAGATGTAGGCCAACAATATTTTCTGTGACTTTTAAAAATATTTTATATTAATCCACTTTCATTATTTTTACGCTGCTTTTGTGCTTTCTTTACCAGCAGGAATGTTTGACAAAGTCTCAATTCAACCAAACATGCCTAACTTCAATAGTCCCATTGACATCAAAGTATCTACTCTTAGGCTTAAAGTTAAGCACATGATTAAGTGCTTTTGCTGAACTGCTGCCCAAAGCAGCAAATTTTAGTCAATAATTTTCCAGAATATTAGCAAAATATAGATTTTAAATGCTCATCCAATCAAGGAACAGAAGCACCACCTTGTAGTGACCAATCAAAACAGTTCAAAATCTGAATCTAGAATGAGATTGGGCAAGATACGGCCTGGGGGACAGATCTGGCCCACCAAGCCTTTCAGTGCAGCCTGAGGTCCACCCCACTGGACCCACAAGCAGAGAGCAGCCCTGAGGCTCAGAGTAGCTGGCTGCTCCATCTGCCTCCCTGCACTGAGGGTAGGGGGATGTTGCACTGGCTGCAAACCCCCTCCTTCACCCAAACTCTCTCAGACCTCCCACCCTTTCCTGTACTCCTATCCCCTACCTTGAGCTCCCTTCTTCACCGAACCTCCATCCCAGACCTTGCACCCTTCTCCATAGAAAAGTGTGGCCCTTGACCAAAATTTTGGAGTTACCCTCCCCCATCAAAAATGATTGCCCACCCTGATCTAGATCACTGGCAAAAAAGTAGCTCATGAACAAGCTATGAACCAAGATTTTAAAAAATTATTTGGCAAATATTTTTGAATAATGAATACAGTCATTTGTGACAGAAAAATAATCAAATATTCACTGAGCCCTGTTTACAACTCTAATAACTATGATTTGCATCCTGAATTTCTTATTTTCAGACAAAATTCCCACAGTAACTATGATATTTATGAGCGAGTAACACGTATTCTAAAACTTGCTAAAATGAAGTCCAACAGGATTATTTGTCTGAATATCATGTGTAAAAGTGTACACACTTATGGAGCCTAAATAATTGTGTAAATGTTCTAAATCTTCATTGCTAACATAGCTTAAGCTGGACAGTTCAGAATTTCTTACATAAAAAGTTATTGTTCCTCAAACTGAGGGATGATAGGACATTTTCCAGTGCATTACAGTAAACGTCTGTGGCTTTCAAACTTCACATACACACTCAGCAGAGAATAAAGGTTCTTTCCAATGTTTCTTAAAAGTGCATGATGCTAAAAAATATAATTGGCTGTCATATGATTTACTGCATACTGCACAGACATTTTCAGTTATTAGAATGAGGAAGTAAAACAAGTGTTATCTTTGCTCCCTTACAGATTCTTCTTTTAATGTGTTTCATTATAACCTCTACCATACGACTTGATATGTAAGCAGAGGTGAAAAGAATTCTACAGCTGTAAGAAATCAAATCCATGGGAAGCCACGCTATGCGCTCAAACAATATGCATTAGGGTTAGGTTTGGACCTGCACTGGAGTTCTCTCTGCTCCAGTGCTTATTTTGCTTGATGGCTTTAGCTAAGATCAAATTTTGCTGTCATGTCTGCCTGCAGCACCTTCACTGAAGTTTTACATCCATTTGTGAGAATGAAGAATTTGGCTTGTAATTATTAAGATTTATTTTTAAATGATTAATTGGAATGGCATGAAAGTGTCTTTTTTTGGACACAGTACCCATTAACATTAGTGGATTGAAAAGCCAGAGGTATCCTGCAGTACAGATTGAACCTCTGTAGTCTGGCACCTTTGGGACCTGACTGGTGCTGAACCAGATAATTTGCTGAACCACAGGAGGTCTTTATTGTCTAGCTGCATTACCAACACTTCCACTGCTTGCTGGGCCCTTAGAGGACATTTGGGGTAAATTACAGCTAAAAACCAGCACAGAATACTGAGAGCCAAGTCTGGTGGCTGAAAACAAACTTTATGGGACTGTGGGAAATATGGCCACATCCATGATACGTGGACATCCAGCTAACTAAAATCATGCTGAACCACAGATGTTGCCAGATCAAAGAATGCCAGACTAGAGAGGTTCTACTTGTGTATATCATTCAAAATGTAGTGAGTCATTTCTATGAAAAACCCAATCTCCAGCAATCCAGTTCCAATCTACATTTCTCCCTTGGAAGCTCAAAGTCATCTTGTCACCAGGCCACCTTCTAACTTGTCTTGAAAGTTAGAAAAGGGAATTTATTTTCAATTTAACCCCATCTTTTGAAAAAGATGTAAACTACCTGGCTTGTAAACTACAATTTGTTGCTTCTACAGAGACCATTCCCAATACAGAAACAAAACCTCACCTGTGCCAGAACTTTGCTTCACAAGATTTCACTGCTTCTTAGGGATTTGGTGGTCTCTTTGGCCTGTGGACTAATTTGAAACAGTTTTGGGACTGCTCTAAATTATGTCTTGTTTCAGTGACTCCCAAGGAGCCATTCTGATAATGAAGGATTGCTGGGACACCACAACACTGTGGCCACAATCGCTCTAATAGCCAAAAACCTTGACATATATCTTGTTCTGGGTTTAGGAAAAAGCTGGTGGAATAGACTCAGATCCCTGTGCCAGGAGAAGCTCCCATTGGCCAATGGGACGGACTTCAAGGGCATTATGCGGTGCAAAGCAAATGTATCAGAGGCCAGAATCTGGCCCATTATTTCAACTGTGTGCTACAGAGTATAGTATCTGGCAGTTCTCCATACTGCTTTCATCCTGGGTCTGTCTTCAGCATATTATTAACAAACAGCTTTATACTCTACAACCTCGTTATTCCTAATTTGGGAATACCCATACTATGGACTCTGCCAGAATGGCAGTGCATCAACGCACTCTGCTGGAAGCTTTTCCCCATCACTCCCATCGCGGTGGGGGACACGGAGCGCCAGGTAAGCACTCTGTCCACATCCCCTTCACTTTCTCTCCAGGCTGGCAAAATCTCTGATCTGACAAATCCTGATTCCCAGGGTGGCCAGATTAAAGAGGCTGAAGGGTATAGATTTTTATCTACAGTATCTCACAATGAAATATAGAAATATTGTTATCCCTTTTTGATCAAATGGCTAGTCAAAATTCTGGACTCTAGGGATCTCCAGCTGGAACCAGAAATTTATGTTGTAGTATATTATTTTCTTTCACGCAGTCTTGTGTATTTACAAGGAACACACAAAGTCCTGCTTCTCTGAATTCGGGAAGGACCAAAACAAAAAGGATAGCTCCTTTGTTTACAGTCTCAAGCTGCTTTAGCAAGCACCAGACCCAAAACTTCTCTCTCTAGCTTTTCCTAGGGTCACATGCCATGCTTACAGATTCCTGGCTGGCTTTCTTGATATCTCTGAGTCCCTTTCTCATTTTCTTATCTCTCCCACTCAGGCTACCAACAGCGGGGGAAGGGCAGTTGCCCCAGCTCCCACCAATATAAAAGTGCCAGCAGCAGCAGTGGCTAGAGCCCTAAGCCCTTTAAAAACAAACACTACACTAGATTTGAGCCAAAGAGAAGGAAATCTACGACCGAAAAATCTACATTCACCAAAATTATCATCTGCTACTGTACCAGATTATAGCTAGGAGAAACACAATGACCTGATGTGGCCCTATAATCAGACCAGCCGCTCAGACAATACCTTGGAGAGAGGAGGTGACCTGTTCTTTATGATCTGAAAAGTCATAGGATTACACTTAGAATCTGGAGAACATTATGACTAGACTTAATAGCACTGTTAATGAAAGTCAAAGTTAGACTCCAAAGTACATAGTGGTTCTTTAGTTTTATCATTTGACTGATTCTTTACATATTAATAATGCCTTTATTATAAAGAAAAAGTCAGAAGCAGGAAGTATAAAATACTATGACTTACTGTTGTCTTCTTTGTGTAACTGGGGGCTTTTTCTTTTTTTTCCTGTTAAAGCAAGTGTGAACACATTTGACTTAGAGAATTTTATTTTAAAAGTTTCTACTTTAAAAAATAATGTAATATAATTCAACCAATGTTTAGGTAGGTATCCAACAGATTTGGGTTCTTACATTTGGCATGAGACTGTAAGAAATTTCTCTGAGGCTCTTCTGTCTGACAATTACACAACCAAATCCTAGAGCCTTTCACTGCAGGATTAAAGCCCATAATCTTCTGTTCATTCAAGTTTTGTATTAAGGTAATGTATAGTTTACTGGAGGAGTGATTTATTAGCAAGAACAGAGTTGAATAACAGGCCTGCTATCCATTATTATTTTCCCACTATTGTTTTCCTTCAAGTAGTAAAACATTAAGAAAAATGCAAAATAAATAAAGTAAGTAAACCCAGCTAATAATAATTCAGTAAAGAGTGTGGCACAGACACCATCAAGTTAGCTATTTACTCTGCACAAAAATCGTACATAATATTCCTGTGTCACATGGTGAGGGAATTAAAACCTAATTCAAGTCTACTCTGCATATGTCTTTACTTGCTGGCAGACTTGTACTGCTGCAGTCAATGCTGCAAATGTCAATTGAGCAGATCTGGTGAAGATACACTAAATTGGAGGACGAGCAGTCTCCCACTGATTTGTGGACTCCATCTCCCTGAGAAACATAATGGAAATTGATGGAAAATGGTCTCTCATTGACACAGCACAGTGTATGTAGCCACTTGGTAAGAGGATCTAACAACGCTGACTTCAGTTACGTTATTCATGTAACTGAAGTTGCATAAGTTAGATCAATTTACCATAGTAGTGTAGTGTTCCTTATAAGCGGAGTGCTTGGGTGGCCACCCAGGAGAAATTCAGGTGCTGCCTAGCTAATTAGCAGAGTGCCCACTGCCTCCATCACGTTTCTACTGGTGGTGTACATCCATGCATGCTTCAGTACACATAACATAACAAAATGTGTTCCATACATAGATGGAAAAAATTAGAGGGAACATTGGTGTAGACCAGCTAGAAAAATCAGTCATGGTTAGATAAGAGTTCCTCTGAAAAACAATAGAATCAAATGACAAGTGAGTGGTGGGGGAGGAGGGAGTGTACAAATTAATCCAGTGGTTCTGAAAGGCCTGAAGAGCAAATTAGGAGACACATAAATAAAGTCAAAATGTACCTTTTTTGGCATGGAGCTTTGTGAGTGATTTTCTCTTTAGAAAGATAATTAATGCAGATATGAGAATAACTGCTATTATACACGTTGGGATGATAAATAAAATCAGAGATTTTTTTCCAACTGATGAACCTCTTTGAGCTACAAAACAAAACAAAGCAACCAAATATAGTTTATAAAATTACTGGATCTTATTCTCACTTATACTCTGGCCTGTTTATACCACCATGGCAGAGCAAAAAGTCCTTAAAATGGGTGGATATAAGCTTTTATACTTACCGTAAGGCTCCTGTAAGCTTTAGACCAGAGTGGTGTAAAGGGCTCTTATTGCAAATGAAAATTAGGCCCATTCTGTTCATGACAGCTCAGTGAATACTAGGGATATGATAGTGTAAACGTGTAAAGCTTGGGTTCATTGGTTAACCTTCACTGTTATACGCAGGCTCCCCCCCCCTTCCCCGCCCCCCAGTGCTGCCTCTGATAGCTGGCTTGCCACATTCACTGGGCCCTGTGGAGCTGCCTCACCTCCCTTTCCCCCTCTCCCTGGCATGTAAATGTGCAATAGCTGAAAATTTCTGTGGTTACACATTTACCAAAGTAAACACATTTTAACATCCCCAATGAATACTATTATAAATCATCTGTATACAGATCAAAGACTAGTTGGATCGAGCTCCAGAAAAGAGAAGACCATGTAGATTGGAGATATACTCTAGGGCTAAGTCTACACTGCACACTTCCTGCGCAAGAACTGTTTTGCGCAAGAAATCTTGCACAAGAGAACGTCCACACTGGTCACAGTGCATCGTAAAAGCCATGTGCTTTTGCGCAAGAGAGTATCCACACTGGCGGGACGCTCTTGCGCAAAAACAGCAGCCCGGAACTACTTTGCAGAGGGCAAAAGGGCGCCAGGAGTTTCCAGGGGTGGGGGCTGAAGCTCCTTTGAGACGTGCTTAAAGGGATCTCTCTGGACAGCCGTTTCTCTTCTGCTGAGTGCTTTGGGACCTCCTGTACGGACTGACAGCCGTAGCAGTTCTAGTTGTGGTTGCCCTCAGCCTCTTTGGACACCACAACTTCTGCCCTAGTGCCTTTTGTGACTTTGGCATCCTCACTGCTGTGCCATGCAGCCAGGTGTAGCCCTGTGCCTGCTCTGGCCCCACACGGCCATTTTGGAGTGCCTGCAGCTGCTGCTCCGTGCTGCTGCGCTACTCCTGCAGGAGCTTGAGACCAAGCTCGATCTGGACTCCCTCTGCATGGATGTGGTGGCGTCCCTGTGGCATCCGCCCCCAACCGTGGAGATGTGTTATTGGACACTGGACACCAGTACTGACTGGTGGGATCGGCTGGTCCTGGAGCAATGGGATGACCAGCAGTGGCTCCGGAACTTCACAATGCGAAAGCAGACGTTCCTGGAGCTGTGTGCCCAGCTCGCCTCAGCGCTCTGGAGACATACCACCCGGCTGCGGCCCACCATCCCGGTCAACAAGAGGGTCACCATCGCACTCTGGAAGCTGGCCACCCCAGACAGCTACAGCTCAGTGGGACACCAGTTCGGGGTGGGCAGGTCCACAGTTGGTGCTGTTGTGATGCAGGTAAGTCCTGGGGAGGTGCTGCACTCCCTGCCCGGGGGAAAGGAAGACTCCAGGCTGGGGGGTGGGCAGAGTGGGGGACACCCTGTCACCCAGGGGTTTGTGCCATCCCTCCCTCACACAGGCCTTCTGGTATGGGGGGTGGGCCTGTGGGGTGACGGGGCCCTGGTGTGTTTGGGGACAGAGGGCACCATGGGGGCAGGCACCTCCCCAAGAGATCATGCACCTACCCTGCCTCATTCAGTGTGTTCCCTGTGTTTCTGGGTGCCCTTCTGCAGCTTGTCCGTGCCATCAACGACAGCCTGCTCCAGAGAGTCATCCGCCTTCGGGACGTGGATGCAGCGGTGGCCGGCTTCGCTGCTCTGGGGTTCCCCAACTGAGGGGAAGCCCTGGATGCGACCCACATCCCCATCTGTGCCCTGGAACATCGAGCGGCCCATTTTATTACCTAGAAGGGGTACTTCTCCATCATGCTCCAGGCCCTCATGGACCACTGTTGCCACCTCACAGACATTTGTGTGGGGTGGTCCGGCAGGGCACATGACGCCCGTGTCCTTCGTAACTCCAGCCTGCATTGCAGTATGGAAGTAGGCACTTTCTTCCCCCAGCGGGAATGTACAGTTGGGGACGTCCACATGCCTCTCTGCATTGTGGGGGACGCGGCCTACCCCTTCATGCCCTGGTTGATGCGGCCCTACACAGGACGGATGGACCCTGGCTGGGTACGTTTCAATGACCACCTGAACCGGACCTTCAACCAAGTCAAGTGCACCTTTGGCTGGCTGAAGGCGCGCTTCCGTTGACTGCTCACCCGTCTCGAGATGGATGAGCAGAACATTTCTGAAGTTATGGAAGGGGGAGGCCTTCCTCCCGGGGTGGATGGCAGCCGAGGGCCGGGCATTTGAACAGCCCTGCACAGCCACCATCTGCCAGGCACAGCAGGATAGGGTGTGTAACTGGGAGGCCCTGAAGGAGATGTTCTCCCCTGCCACACTGTAGGGTCGCTTTTGTCTCCCATCTACATCTCCCTCCCATCCCCAACCCTTCCTTCCTCCGCCTCCCCTCACCTCCCAATAAATAAAACAATTTTTTTCTTCAAAAAACAGGCAACTTTTATTTGTACTTACAATAGGGAAGAAGAATGGGCAGTGGGAGGGGCCTCTCAACTGGGAGGGGGAGGAGGAAGCAGCTCTCAACTGGGACGGGGAGCTATTGCTGGGAGGGGCAGCTCGTGCCAGTGCCTCCGTGGGTGCAGAGGCCTTGCTGTCCTTCAGGACAGGGATGTGGGCAGGACGGGGTGCAGAAGGTGGGGACATGGCAGTGGCTGGAGGGGCAGCTGAAGGAACAGTAGGAGGGGCAAAGGAGGAGCAGCTGGAGGGGCAGCAGGAGGGAGCATGGGGGGCATGGCAGGGGGATGTGGCAAGGCCATGCTGTAGTGCACGGCATGACCGATGTGCGAGGTCAGGGTGGTAATTACGTCGCACATCCAGTCACACCACTGCAGGAACTGCCCCCAGGCCTGCTGTCGCCACTTCAGGTCAGCCTCAATCTTTCGGCTGACTGCTGCCTCAATCCTTTTGACAGCCTGGACATGCCGCCGGAGGAGCCGGTCCCGCTGCCTGGCCCACTGGACTGGTGCCTGGGTGGTTGATGGTGCCACTGCCGCAGGGCTGGAGAGTCCCTTGCTCCTGGGTGGTCCTGCTGCAGAGAACACAGAAAATGATGAGGCAGTCAGGCAGCCCTGCCCACACTGTCCCTGAGCCCCATGCCCTCCGCCCTAGCCCCAGGCGACACCACACTACTGTGGCTTGGGCCTAATCGGTCCCCATGTTAGCATACAGGACTCCTTGGAGTAAAGTGATCCTCCATGGATTGTAACCCTTGGGAGACATCACTGTGAATGAAGACCCCCCTTGTCTATGTCCTGGCCACTTGGCATGTGGTGTGTCAACCTGTGGAACTCCTTGCCAGGAGAGGCTGTGAAGGCTAGGACTATAACAGGGTTGGAAAAAAAGAGCTTGATACATTCATGGAGGTGAGGTCTATAACAGGCTACTAGCTAAGGGGTAAGGAATGGTGTCCCTGGCCCCTGTTTATCAAAGGCCAGAGATGGATGGCAGGAGACAAATCACTTGATCATTGTCTTCAGTCCACCCCCTCTGGGGCACCTAGCACTGGCCCCTGTCAGCAGACAGGTTACTGGGCTAGATGGACCTTTGGTCTGACCCAGTACGGCCGTTCTTATGTGTGTCTGCATTACACTGTGCACACTCCCTCCCCAGGGTAGAGCACATGGCTTCGACTCTTGTCACTGGCTGTGAGCAACACACCATTGATGCTGAAGGCATGTTTCCATATGCATCCCCACATTGCATGGGAGCAAGTACGACAGATGAGGTCTGGGTTCTCGGACTCCTGTCAATTGATGTCCTCGGAGATGGAGTCAGGGTGACTGGGGAGTGTACCATCCTTGCAGCAACACACAGTAGCCACAGGCCCAGGCCAGCCGTTTCCCCGCTCCCCCGTCCCGCTAGCCCTCATACAAGTAGCCCAGGGAAGTGTGTGGCCACAGTGAGGGACTTGCCTCGGGGGCAGCCTAGGGGCCGGGAGCAGCCGAGGGGCTCCGGGGGGGCCGTGATCACAGGGCTGGCTCACTGCGGTTTTCCCAGGAGCAGCTGCTGTGTCACACGGCCAGGCATGGCTGCGTGCTGTCTGTGTGCGGCACCCTTTGGGAGGTGTGGGGTCTGGCCTGAGCTCTTGGCCCCTCCCCCCCTCGGCCAGGACAAGTGTGAGCAGCAGGGTCCCAGGTGTGTCCTGGAGCTGCTTGCCGCGTCCACATGCCACACAGTCAGGCTGCACGAGGTTGCACGTGCTGTGTACTGCTACACAGCGTGCAGCTCGAACTGCCTGAATGACGCTCCCTCCCACCCCCCTCTATCCCCAGGCACTACCCCCACCTTGCGAGTGAGAAGTGCAAGCAACACTCACCGGAGGATCCTTCACCAGCCTTGGATGAAGCCCGGGAGACATCCTGGCTGCTGGGCACTGGCTCCAGGTGGAGGGTGATGGTGCTGCTGTAGTCGTCACCCTCATCCTCTGACTCAGATCTGGTGGGCAGGTCACCCTCTTCCTCCGGCTCGGCTGGCCTGGTGACAGGAGGGCGCAGGCCAGTGTCGACGGGCACCGACGGTCCTTCCATGGCCGTGTCCCCCAGGATGGCGTGGAGGCGGTCGTAGTGGGGGCAGGTGTCGGCTCCTGCCCCCTGGTCCTTGGTGGCCCGGACATAGCCCAAGTGCAGCTCCTTCACCTTAGCCCAGACCTGTTCAAGGGTCCGGGCTGGATGTCCCTGCTGGGAGAGCGCCTGGGCCACGTGGCTAAAAATGTCCGCATTCCGGCAACGGGTACGGGGGTCATGGAGGGCTTCTTCCTCGGCCCACAGGTCAAGGAGGGCCTCGACCTCTGCCTGGGACCAGCAATGGGCATGCCGCTTTGTGCCCCTCCGGGTCTCCTAGGAGCCCTGAGGTGGCTGCTGGGAGGAGGCTGCAGGCTCTCGGGGTGCCTGTGGAACTGACATCTGTGGCAGGCTCCTGAGTGCAGCTGTTGCGTGCTGGAGCTGCTGACTGTGCTGCTGTGGCCGTGCAGACTCTGCAAGCTGTGTGTGACTTTAAGGGGGGGGGTCCAGTAACCAGGAAGTAAGAAGCTGTGAGTGCAGGTACGGTGCGTCCAAGCAGCCACTTGGCATTTTTCCCAGGAGGCCAGTTCTTGTGCAAAAACTCTTGGCTGCCTGTCTACGCTGGCCTCTTGCGCAAGAACACTTGCACAAGAAGCTTTCTTCCTGATACGGAGCGTCAGAGCTCTTGCACAAAAAGCCCTGTTTTCCAACACTATACTGTAAATTTACTTGTGCAAGAACGCGCGTGCAGTGTAGACAGCCGGCAAGTTTTTGTGCAAGAACAGCCATTCTTGCGTAAGAAGCATGCAATGTAGACATAGCCTAGGAGTACTATTATACTGGCAGCTAAGCAAGTGAAGCTATTCTAAAATTTAAAAGAAGAAATGCAAACGTGTGACAGAGGAAGCTTGTGTATATTAACAGCAAAGTTAGTCCAGAATCTGAAATAGCTAGCTAAATATAATGGGTTTTTTTTTTTGGAGATAAAACAAATAAAAAAATGATTTGATTTTGGAAACAGTACCATAACTACTTACTAGGAAGCAATTTTAGAGATTTCCCTCTCTCTCCCTCTCTCGCACACACACAGTAGCAACCCACTATGTAAAAGTTCAAAAGGAGGTACAAACCTGAAGTGAAAGCATAAGATGTTTCTTCATTCAATTCTTTATTCCAAAACGTGCAGCTGAAGTTTTCACTACCATTTGGCTTGAATGTCAGCATACTGGTTACATTGTATAGTCCATCTGTGGTCAGTGTGTATGTGGTATTTACAGACACATTGACTTTCAGATTCTTCTCATTTTGCCAGAAGACCTCAGCTAGAGGAAACCCTTCTGACTGGCAAGTTAAAATCAACTCTTCTTCTGCAGGTTGACTCATTATTTGTACATTTATTCTTGTGTAGGATGCTGCATAAGAACAAGTTTAGTGAAATTGCTTTTAAATATGTATTCATTTTTTCCACCGTTCCTTCCTTTTTCCTCTCCCTTCTTTCTTTCACTATTATGTACCTACATCTGTATCTGATGTACTACAATCTGAGATGGCTATTGTGCAGAAGAATACAGCATGCATTGCTCAGTCCTCATCAGGTTTACCATGCCTATTCTTTCTACAGTCTATGCCTTACAGAGCTACACTAGATTGGGAATTTGTAATTCATGGATCTAGAGAAAGTTAGGGTATGTCTACACTACCCCGCTAGTTCGAACTAGCGGGGTAATGTAGGCATACCGCACTTGCAAATGAAGCCCGGGATTTGAATTTCCCGGGCTTCATTTGCATAAGCGGGGAGCCGCCATTTTTAAAACCCCGCTGGTTCGAACCCCGAGCAGCGCGGCAACTACCTAATTCGTGCCCCGTGTAGCCGCGCTGCACGGGGTTCGAACCAGCGGCGTTTTAAAAATGGCGGCTCCCCGCTTATGCAAATGAAGCCCGGGAAATTCAAATCCCGGGCTTCATTTGCAAGTGCGGTATGCCTACATTACCCCGCTAGTTCGAACTAGCTGGGTAGTGTAGACATACCCCTAGTGCCTCTCACATTTGGGCTCTGTTCACTGGTGGAGCCTGCATGTCTTACTGTAATAAATACAACAGTAGAAATATAATAAAAACAATTCCAGGAGGAGGGAAAATGGCTGTTTGGAATGTTTGCCAACGTACAGCTGTGGCATTATCATCATATTGGAATGAAACAAAAACCAAACAAACAGACAAACAAGATTGGATGCTTGCAAACACAAGCCAGAGGAACACAGCTGATCCTTTAAAACTGGCATCTCCATTCTTTGTCTTTCAGAAATCCCTGCTTATGAATGATTGGACAGATGAGGTTTCACCCCAGAATCTCATTGACATGCTATGAGCCGCAAGAAAGGCCATGAGCCAAATTCCATCCCTGATTACATCAATATAAATTAGATTTAATATTGTTATGCTCTTACAAATAACACGTCTCTGGTCTGCCAGGTACAATAACTTATGCAATTCCCACTTAGTCTGTTACAAAATGGGACAACTTAGAACAGCCCTTAAGCTGTTCCAACTTGTGCTGGGGTCAAAACATGTTCTAGCATCCAGAGGAAAGGAAAGGTGCTATACAGCTATCTTTGCTCCCATCCCCTCACCCCACCCCATGGCTATGTCTAGACTGCAGGCTTCTTTCGAAAGAGGCTCTTTCGAAAGCATCTTTCGAAAGAGCCTCTTTCAAAAGATCGCGTCTAGACTGCAGGCGGATCTTTCGAAAGAGAAATCCGCTTTTTCGAAAGAGAGCACCCAGCGAGTCTGGATGCTCTCTTTCGAAGATGGCCTCTTTACATTGAAGAACGCCTTCTTTTGAAAGAGGAGCTTTCGAAAGAAGGCGTTCTTCCTCGTAAATTGAGGTTTACCGCCATCGAAAGAAAAGCCGCGTTCTTTCGAAATAATTTCGAAAGAACGCGGCTTGAGTCTGGACGCAGGGGAAGTTTTTTCGGGAAAAGGCTACTTTTCCCGAAAAAACCCCTGAGTCTGGACACGGCCCATATGTGCTACCTCAAATATTGCTTAGGTAAACCTGGGGACTGAGTCCAATATCTTTGTAGGAAAACCAGAAAGTATTAGTGCTGATATTGGAAAGTATGATATTAAAATTGAGTTAATATATTATTCATGTCTTACACAGCCACTAACCTTTTACTTTCAAAGTAATGTACTTGTAATCAGCTCCTCTGTAGTCAATGAGACAGCGGTAAGACCCTGCATCCATGAGCTTTACATTGGTGATTTGAAGCACAGAATATCCCAAATTCAATTTATCACGTAACAGTGTTGCTCTTCCCCTATAGTCGCTGTGCTGGGATTTAAGGTCTTCTTCCCCCTTCTGAAGAGTGTAAACTTCTTTTGATTTTTGATCTAGTAATTCTTTTTTTGCCCAACTGACTCTTAAATCTTTAAGATTTAACTGGCCATCCACTGGAAATCTGCATTCCATTGTCACGTTACTCCCATATTTTGCAATGTACAGTTGCTGAGGAACTTCAACTGTGAAAAAAGCTAAGATAGACAAAATCTGAGAAAATGCTATGATTATCAAATACAAAGAGCAAGACACAAGCTGAGGTCCTTTATGGAAATGCTAAGCCCATTTGTTTTGTTCTTCAGACCAGTGTGAATCCAGTGTAACTCCTTTAAAATTAATAGCTTTATTCTGGATACACACATATGCAAAGAAACACAACATTTTGCCCATTGTAAGTACACACTCCTGGATTAATTTTTAGATCAGAGGCATCACAAAATACAGCCTTCTATCATCACTACAGTTCTGATTCTGCTGCACTTACTGCTGTGGGGTAGCACAAATATTCCATGAATAATCCCAATGAATCTCACCAGTGGAATTTCTTGGCGATCAAGTTACAGGCTTGTGTGAGAATGGATGGCAAAACAATTCCTTTAGGTAGCTGCCAAGTGTAAATTTCTTGACATTTGATCCATACAGTCACATGAGCCTGATATACTTATTGCCGTATATTGTTTACCTCTTAATACTTCAGTTGATGCATAATGTTATTTCTATTATAAAAGTCAATGTATCTTATTTTTATTTTATTTGTAACACAACCTGTACAATACGATTGATTAAACGCAGTAGTGCTATCAAACATTAATAGTGATCATCAAGAGAAATCCAGATAACTACTCATGTATCCTCAATTTTTGTGGCATTAATTAATGAAATATCAATAGGAAAAAGTAACATTTTTAGCAGTTTGATTGTTGCTTCATTTGTAGCAATTGTCATCTTGGAGGAATGATACATAATGCTTTCAAATTATTCTTTTTTATTTATATTGTTTATGATCTCAGGGCTTCAATTGCACCTCGTAGGGAAAGTAAAATAATAAATGAGAGCAAAAGAATATTTTTGTGCTATAAACTTCATTTGCATTTGGATGTGTAGGAAAAAAAATAAAGTGAAGGTTTTATCGCGTACGTCTTACACAGCACCCTTAGCTTGAAATAAGCTATGCAAATTGCTTATCTTATTTCGAGTTAATTTTGAAATAGCTACAACGCAGCACTTATTTCAAAATAAATAGCTATTCCGAAACATCCCTTACTCCTCATGGAATGAGGATTACAGGTACATCGGAATAGCAAGCCCGTTATATTTCAAAATAATGGGTGTGCTCAAAAGATGCGGAATAGCTATTTCGGGATACCTCCGGTATCCCAAAATAGCACTGCAGCATAGACATAGCCTTCCTCAGCAGTGTTTAATAGATATTTTGAACTGGATTCTCTAGTCTGCTAAGATCACTTTGAGCTGCTTACGTGGTACAATCCGGCTTTTTAATGTCTAGAGACAGCCAGTGGGAGAACTCCTTTTGCAAAATGGAACTCTGTCTGCAGAATGTTGACAGAGGAAACTCCACTATCTCCTATAGTGGTTATGCCATCTCCAGCTGTGTGTGCAATAGGTCATTCTGAGGAACAGATATGAGAGGCTGCAGGGGAGGCAGGAAGGAGAAGTGCTGGAGCAGAGTGCCACATCTTCTAACGATCCTGGTAGTTGCTAACTTTTCAACACGGCTGACAAAAGCATAACAAGATTCAATGGCTGGAAGTTAACATTAGACAAATTCAACCTTGAAATTTCCTAGCTGAGAAAGTAAACAAACTTTGGAATGGCTTTCCTGGGGAGGTGGTTGACTCACTATTGCTGGCAGTCTAAGATTTGATCAGACATCTTGCTAAAAGATATGCTTTAATCCGGATTTTGGGAGAAATGTTATGGCTTTGGTGTGGGGGAAGTCAGGCTGAATCACCACAGTGGTTCCTTCTGGCCTTTGGACCTGTGAATCACTTTCCTTCATTGACCATGGGGAGAACATTACCTGCATTGCCCTCCACATGATCATAACTCTTGCAGCTGTGCATTAAAACAATGACTATAATCAAATCTCATGCTTCTGGGAGTTCAACAGGTCAGCGTCAGGAGTAGGGAAGGATTTTTTCCCCTTGATGTATAATTGGGTAGATGTATTCTGAGACACTTTGTTTTCTCTTTCCACTTCCCCTGAAGCATCAGAGATTGACTCAGAAGGAGATGGGACACAGGGTGGGAGGACCAGTATTGTCAGGGACACAGAGACTCCTCTTGCTAGATGTCTGGCTGGTGGTCACATGCTCAGAGTCCAACTGATCACGAGATTTGGGGCAAGAAAAGAATTTCCCTCAGGTCAGGTTGGCAGGGCCAGGCGTTTGTTTTTTGTTACCTTCCATAACATGTGGTGTGGCATGTTGATGTCTTTCATCTTGTGACGGGGCGGGACCCGCATACCCCAGGGAAGCGGGCCCACCCCGCACTGACCCCGCGATCGCCCTGTCGCTAATGGGGGCAGCACGGGGCTCGTTGACAGCGTGCGTGCCGTGTAGCGCAGTGGCGGCTCAGCTGATCAGCGGAGCAGAGGGAGCCGCAAGGAAACGGCTGGCGGGTGGCGAGGGGGGGCGGGGCTGCAGGAGTTGGCGCTGGTCGACGCCGGTGACGTCAGACGTCCCTGGCGCGGCCGCGGGAGGTTTAAATGGCGCAACGGAGGAGCCGGGAGGGGAGGAGGAGGACAGGGAGGAGCAAGGGCGGAGAGGAAGGGAGCTTAGGAGAATCCGAGACGGACGAAGGCAGGGTGGAAGTAGCCCAGGGCAGGGCAAGGAGGCGGCGCACCGGTGGGTTTAGGATCTTTACCCCTCCGGTTGGACAGATCCTTGTGATCCTGTCCTTAGGGCCCTGGGCTGGGGTCCGGGAGAGAAGGTGGGCCCAGACCCTCCCTCCCCGCACTTCCGTGGTTGTAAGCACACCGACCGGAGAAAGGGGACTGGGACTGGGGACAAAAAGGGGAGAAAAAGGAGGGGGAGCAGTACGAACCCCCACACATCTAATCAGTTTTTTGCCATTGCACTGGTAGCACTGGGGTCACTCCAGTTCGTTGACTGGCATACAGTTGAGTCTCCTGAGGACTGAAAGTCTTGGGTCTCACTAAAGTCTTTGGGATTAACGTAGGAGTATCTGGGTGAAATATAATGGTCTGTGATATACAGGAGGTCAAAGTAGATGCTCTGGTTATCCCTCCTGGCCTTAAATGGTGTGAAGTTATTAAATCATCCTGAACTGTCAGTGGCAGACATTAGATCAGTAAAATGGCATCCTCCACACACTCGGGATTACCAGCACCCTATTTGCTGATGGAGTGACCCTGCTGAGAGCCACGACCAACACTTTGGGAACCACTAATCTAAGGGCTTCTGCAGCAGCCAAGAGCACAGCGTTCTACAGAGCTCTGTCCTCACTCACACCCATAGCTAGGCCTACAGGGGGAGGATGGTACAGTAGTTCAGGTGTTAGCTTGACTCTTAAGAAATGTGGGCTCAATTTCCCAGTGGGGGCCAAATAAGTATGGGTATGTCTACACTACCCCGCTAGTTCGAACTAGCGGGGGTAATGTAGTCATCTGCAGTTGCAAATGAAGCCTGGGATTTGAATTTCCCAGGCTTCATTTGCATGAAGCCGGCCGGCGCCATTTTTAAATGCCGGCTAGTTCGGACTCCGTGCCCGCGGCTACACACGGCACGAACTAGGTAGTTCGGATTAGGCTTACGAGGAGTACAGGTAGTTTGGAATAGAAAGCCTAATCCGAATTACCTAGTTCGTGCCGCGTGTAGCTGCGGGCACGGAGTCCGAACTAGCGGACATTTAAAAATGGCGGCGCCCGGCAATATGCAAATGAAACCTGGGAAATTCAAATCCCGGGCTTCATTTGCAACTCCGGTTGCCTACATTAACCACCCAAGTTCGAACTAGGGTGGTAGTGTAGACATACCCTTAGATAGAAGACCCTAAGCCGGGGCATATTAGGGCCAGCATAGTTGGCTTTATCATATAAATAGCCTCTGTACTGGAAATATTCCTCAGTGGAGAGAGGCATAAAGTGTATTAGGACAACAGAGATCTGGGCCCAAGATTCATTTTCTCTTGATCATTCTGAAAACTCCAGCATGCTGGCTAGATGCGGTTCACCAGGGTGAGCCCCTAGCAAGCTGCCAGACACTTTGTTTACCTAAGCGTCTGCAGGCATGGCTGCTCTCAGCTCCCAGTGACTGCAGTCACCATTCCTAGCCAATGGGACCTGGGTGAAGCAGCACAGGCCAGACCACTAATTCCCACAGCTCCCCTTGGCTGGGAATAGTGAACCAAGGCCACTGAGAGCTACAAGCAGCTGTGCCTGAAGACACTCAGTTTAAATAAAGTGCCAGCGGCTAACCCTGACCAACCACATATGGCCCACAGGCCAGAGGTCCACACCCTTGCCTTATATGGAGAGCTAGCCAATTCTTTGACTTGTCCCTAGGTCCTAACAGTGTCTTCTAATATATTTGCATAACATCTGGTATTTGGAACTTTGATCCTGAGCGGAGCCTTTTGTGTTACCACAAACCAAATATTAAATAATTACTCACAGCATAATAATAATAAATAGGATCAGACTCATTTGAGGCTTTTGTTTTTATTTTGTTTATTTCTCTCTTATCCAGTTAAAGTCTGTTTGTTTCACTGAATGTGTGAGAGCGAGTTATTATGCAACTAAAAGCCTGATAACTTTAGGGCAATAAGGGCAGGATGCTATAAGTGCTCAGTTGCCACAGTAATGGGAGGTTGTGGGTGTCACATGAAATTGATAGATTACATAAAAAGATCTCTTACCTCTTATCAAGTAGAGCTGCAATTGCAGTATCAAGATCAGCAGGATTCCGAACATTTTCTCAGAGGAGTCTAAAACAGAACAATATTAGCAACTTAATTTTTCACTACTGCTTTATCATGCTGATATGTAGCAAACTCCTTTACCACAAACTTATCTTCAAAAGTTAACCTACTTCCCACGGTTCTTAAGATTCCGAAGATATAAATAGGCCCTTAGATGTTGACTGAATCAAATGACATTTTGGGTTATGATGACACACAAGCACATGCTGTATATTGTGATACACTAAACACTGACACTGAAAACAGAGAAACCGCTTTAAAAGTTTTGCATTTGAGCCTTTAAGAATTCAAAAGAGTTCAAAAGGGACTTACTGACACCAGCTACTTTCCAGGATTATTTCTTACAATAATTACAATAACCTTGTTTTGAAACTGGACCCAAGAATAATATAAGCAAACTGAAGATAAACATTCATAGTCAGTAAATCTTTGTACCATTATAAACATTCTTCCCAAACTCCCATAATGGAAGGAGTCTGGTCTGCTCTATGACTTGACAGTTGACTAGAACTGATTTTGTCTCCTCTCCAGTGCACTCAGCTTTTTAGTGGAGTTTTCATATGAGCCCTCTGTGCTTGTGGCTTGTACTGGGTCTCAAGTGTTTGAACCACCAATGGAGGTGAAGGGAGACCTCCTTCTATTCTCTCTCTCTCTCATGAAAAGGCCAGGAGCTATCTGATCTTTGGTCAAGAGAAGTTAGGTTTTTAGTGAAGGAACTTTCTGGAGTGGAAAACATTCTGTTCTAAGCACAAACCTGTATCGACAGCGCACAGGCAATGCATCTGAAAGGAATAAATCCAATTTTATTGGGCGTAGCTTTTTGTACCACTGATAATTAACAAAGAGACTATTATTTGTACTTTTTCCATACAAACCAGTAAATGAATAACAACGAGTAGTCCTGCGACACCTTCACCCTGGTCTACACTAGGGAGTTATTTCAAAATCATTCAAATTCCCCTTATTTTGAAATAACAAGTGGAGCATCCACACTACCAAGTCTGTTATTTTGAAATAAGGGGCTGGTTATTTCAAAATAACAACTCCTGCTTTCCATGAGGAATAACACTTATTTTGAAATACAGGCAGTCCCCGGGTTACGTACAAGATAGGGACTGTAGGTTTGTTCTTAAATTGAATCTGTATGTAAGTCGGAACAGGCATCCAGATTCAGCCGCTGAATCTGGACACCAGTTCTGACTTACATACAGATTCAACTTAAGAACCCCAGGTGTCCCCAAGTCAGCTGCTGCTGAAACTGATCAGCAGCTGATTCCAGGAAGCCTGGGGCAGAGCAACTCTGCCTTGGGCTTCCTGTAGTCAGCCGCTGGTCAGTTTCAGCAGCGGCTAACTTGGGGACGCCTGGGGTAGAGCAGCTCAGGTGCTGCTGGGTTGGTCCAGTAGCGCGGCCGCTCCTCGGCGCTACTGGACCAACCCAGCAGCACCCCAGCTGCTCTGCCCCAGGCGTCCTGATTCAGCCACTGCTGAAACTGAATCAGGACTCCTGGAGCTGAGCAGCTGGGGTGCTGCCGGGTTGGTCCAGTAGCGCCAAGGAGCGGTGCTGCGGGACCAACCGGCAGCGCCCCACCTGCTCTACCACAGGCCCCGGGCTTTGCTCCACATCTCCCTGGTCTGTTGGGGGGGGGGGGGACTAGCTGCGTCCCCCTCCAGCAGACCAGGGAGACGCTGAGCAAAGCGGCGGAGGACCCGGGGCCGGACCCGTGGTGCTTCCAGATCAGCTGGAAGCGCCGTGGGTCCGGCCCGGGTCCTCCGCGGCTTTGCTCAGCGTCTCCCTGGTCTGCAGACCAGGGAGACGCTGAGCAAAGCCGCGGAGGACCCGGGGCCGGACCCGCGGCGCTTCCAGATCAGCTGGAAGCGCCGCGGGTCGGGCCGGGTCCTGTGCGGCTTTGCTCAGCACCTCCCTGGTCTGCAGACCAGGGAGATGCTGAGCAAAGCTGCGCAGGACCCGACCCGGCCCGACCCGCGGCGCTTCCAGCTGATCTGGAAGCAGCCGCGGGTCCGGCCCCGGGTCCTTCGCTGCTTTGCTCCCCGTCTCCCTGGTCTGCTGGCTCCCGCAGCAGACCAGGGAGACGGGGAGCAGCTTTTCTCGCCCCGGAGGAGGCGGCCGGCGGGACCAGGTGTCCCGCCGCTCGAGTCCTCCGGGGCGAGAAAATCCCCGTTCGTAACTGCGGATCCGACATAAGTCGGATCCGCGTAACTCGGGGACTACCTGTAGCACCAGTGAAATAACTATTTCAAAATAACTACTCCCCAGAGCCATTCAAAGTAATTATTCCCCAGTTTTTTCTGGGGCTCTAAGTCAAGGTAGCGCATCCACATTAAGGGAACCTGCCTCACACTAATTTCAAGGCTTCCCTGTAGTATGGACACACTTTTTCGAAATAGTTATTTCAGGAGTTATTATTTCAAAATAATTTAGTTTGAAATAATTTCCTAGCGTAGACATGTCCTTTGAGACTAATAAAAATATATATTGTATCATGAGCTTTCATGGGAAACACCCACGGCTTCAGATAAGCTGGACGCTGGAATGGAAATAACAGGAACCCAGACTTTATAACAGAAGAAGAAGGTAAGAAAAAAAAAGGGTACTTGTCAATTGTAGAACTGGTGCTAACTTGCTGTTTTTAAAGTTACAGACTAACACGGCTACTACTCTGAGATTTTCTTTCATGCAAGGTAAATTAAAGAAAAGGCAAAGGAATGAAATAGTCTTAAATTAACCAGAAATGCCAGAGCTAGTGAGATGGGAAAATAAGGAACATGTTTTCTTTTTATAAAATCAAACAGACACACAGACACGCAATCAATAATGCAAACAAAACAGACCCAGACATAAATATACGGAAATAAAGAATACAGGGAGAAATTTTTTCATCTCATCAGAACAATATGGATGTTAGCTTTTTAGTTCCTCAGTGTTTTGGTGCCCAACTTGAGATGTCTGGGACTTGATTTTCAACAGCATTATGATCCTGCAGTTCTCTCAGCCTTACTGCAAGTTGTGAGTTCTCAGCACCTCAAATTCAGGCTGAGGGTTTCTCAGAGTAGGCACCCAAACTCAGTGGGTGCTTGCTGGAAATGTAGGCCTTTGTCTGTGTCTACATTGCGTAAGAACAAGCAGTCCCCGGGTTACATGGATCCGACTTACGTCGGATCCCTACTTACGAACGGGGTCCCACCGCCCGCGTCCTCCGCGGCCCCACCGCCCGCGTCCTCCGCGGCGAGAAAAGCTGCTCCGCGTCTCCCTGGTCTGCTGGGGGGGCCCCCCAGCAGACCAGGGAGACGCGGAGCAAAGCCGCAGAGGACGCGGGCGGCGGGACCGCGGCGCGTCTCAGCGGTCCCGCCGCCCGCGTCCTCTGCGGCTTTGCTCCACGTCTCCCTAGTCTGCTGGGGGGAGGGGGCGCAGCTAATGTGCCCCCCCCCCCAGCAGACCAGGCTTTTCTCACTGACCCCTGGGGTAGAGCAGCTGAGGCGCTGCCGGGTTGGTCCCGCAGCGCCGCTCCTCGGCGCTACCGGACCAACCCGGCAGCACCCCAGCTGCTCTGTCCCAGGCGTCCTGATTCAGCCACTGCTGAAACTGACCAGCAGCGGCTGAATCAGGACGTCTGGGGCAGAGCAACTGGGGTGCTGCCGGGTTGGTCCCACAGCGCCGAGGTGCGGTGCTAGTGGACCAACCCAGCAGCACCCCAGCTGCTCTGCCCCGGCGTCCCCAAGTCAGCCGCTGCTGAAACTGACCAGCGACTGACTACAGGAAGCCTGAGGCAGAGGTGCTCTGCCCCGGGCTTCCTGGAATCAGCCGCTGATCTGTTTCAGCAGCAGCTGACTTGGGGACACCTGGGGTAGAGCAGCTGGGGTGCTGCCGGGTTGGTCCCCGCAGCGCCGAGGTCTGGCGCTACTGGACCAACCCAGCAGCACCCCAGCTGCTCTGTCCCAGGCATCCAGATTCAGCCGCTGTCGAAACTGATCAGCGGCTGATTCCAGGAAGCCCGGGGCAGAGCAGCTCTGCCTCGGGCTTCGTGTAGTCAGCCGCTGGTCAGTTTCAGCAGCGGCTGAATCTGGACGCCAGTTCCAACTTACGTACAAATTCAACTTTAGAACAAACCTACAGTCCCTATCTTGTACGTAACCCGGGGACTGCCTGTAGTCCAGGTCCGTGGGACCAGGGCTCAATGTTTCCAAGTCTACCAGTAGAGTCACCATTGCATTGTAAAAGTAGGCTCCCCAACCATGCTGATGTGTCCATATTGCTCTATACAGACCCCCATCAGAGCTTCTGCTTCTAGGGAAGTATCCCAGGATTCCAGTGCCCTCATAACTAGGGCTTGATTCATAGTCGATTGTGGGAGATCTTGCTTGCCTATCCCTTGTGCTTTGACCAGAAATTATTTGAGTTCTTTGAGCCTGCCAGTATATCCAGTGAGCCATTTTCAAGTCTGCATGCTCTCAGTCATTACCTGATGAAGTAGTTTTTACCCACAAAAGCTTATGCCCAAATAAATCTGTTAGTCCTTAACATGCCATACAACTCCTTATTGCTTTTGCAGATACAGGCTAACACGGCTACCCCTCTGAGACTTGTCAGCAGCCAGTCATCAACATGGATCCTGACCTGATAAAAGAACTTTCACAGCTCATGCCAATGGTCCTATTTTGGGAATCAGGTAGAGCATCTGAGAGATGCTGGTGGAGATTTTGACAGTGGTATTTGACCAGCCAAAGGCAGCTCTTGGTAGAGGACACTGCATATCAGCTGTGACACACTCCACTGCTGCTCAGGCCTGTTACCATAGATACACATTCCCCCTATTTAGACAAGTGCTTCTGAATTAGGGCTACAAGCACAGACTGGTGGGACCACATTGTAACACAGATATGAGATGACCAGCCACGGCTTGAGAACTTTCACATGAGAAAGAAGCAGACATTCCTAGAGATTTGTGATCAGCTCACACCAACCTTTCAGCATCAGGATACAAGCATGAGAGAAGCCAAGACAGTTGAGAAGTGGGTCCATCTAGAAGCTGTCTACCCTAGATTGCTACTGACCAGTTTGGCATTGGAACGTCAACTGAGAGGGTTGTTGTGGCATAGATTTTTGATGTATTCACGACTGTGATGTATCCAGAAGTGATGGGCACTTCATACGTTCCTAAAAATAATTGCTGGCTTTGAGAGACTGGGCCATCGATGGGACTCAGGCTTTCTGGTCCTCATGAAGCAGTTAGAGATCTTGCATGGGATGTGGGACTTTATAAACAAAAGTATTATCTTCTTTTTCCAATGAGAAGCTAACAATAGCAGAGCTGCTATTAGCAGATGATAAATTAATTCTCCATTTTTCTGAGTAACCATTTTCCAATAGGAAGTCCTATTTAGTTATGGATTGCATCAAAATTCTCTCTAGTAACTGGATGTCTCCGCATATAGGCATAAAAAACTCTTCTACCACCACAATTTCTCCAACATTTATCCCAATTTAGTTTCTCCCTCTATTTTTATTGATCTGCCTGCTGTGGTATATCACTGAAATGGTATTTTAAAGCATTTTTTTTTAAATTGTACTAAAGGTTTTCCAGGTCATACCCCATGAGGCTATTTGTCTATCCAAATCCCTTTTCCTAGTGTGTCATATCTGGGCACTTTTTTGTTAGGAAAGCTGTCTATAATGACTGATATAAATTAGTTATAATTTTTCTGTTTCCTAATTGACCAGATACTATCGTGTCTATTGAAATTAGCTGTCTGTATAAATCAGGTTTTCCAGAATGTTGAGAAACGTAGTGCCTGACTTGAAAATACTGGTACCGGGGGTCAATTAAAGTTAGTTTTGAACTCCAAATAAGTTTCTTTACGGAATAGCTGGCCAACTCTGTGATTCCACAGCTCTCCCAATCTTTGAAGCTCATCTGATGAAGTGGATTTTATCCACGAAAGTTCATGATCCTATATATTTTTGTTAGTCCCTAAGATGCTACAGCACGACTCATTTTCTGGTTCATAATGTGGGTTAAGATCTGGATTGTTTGCAATGGGTGTCATTGGTGAGGGAAAATAACTTTAAAAAAAAAATCACTGGATGAAGAGAAACATGGTATTTAGATATCTGGATTGCAGTAAAGCATTTAATACGTCTTACTCTAAAAATAATTAAAATCTGGAGAGGTTATGAACAAAGTTATTTGTGATATTGGAAGGGTGTTTACAGTGAGGAGCAGCAGAGAGTGATGTAATTTCAAGCCTCATTTAACATCTCCATGATCTTAAATAGGAGAGAAAAGAGCACATTCATGATATTCCCTACTAGACTGAGGTTGACAAATTAGAAGGAGTGCCAAGAAGCATAACAAAAGGATTTCTGTTTCAAAAGGGGACTACTTACAAGGAAATACAACTGGCTGGCCTGCACACAGGGGGAGCAAAGGAGACAGTGCCTTGGGGCCCAGTGATTCAAAGAGTCCTGTGGCTCCCAAACGCTGCCACTGCAGTAGCAGGCCCTTTAAATTGCTGCCAGAGTCCCAGGCAGTGCACCACAGATGGCACTTGGGGCAGGGAGGGCATACAGTCTGGGCAGTTCTGAGAGCCAGCCGGCTTAACCCTTCCCAAGATCCCAAAACTGGCCCCTCCCCGACCTTGCCCATAGGCCTATCAAATCTGTTAGGGTACGTCTACACTACCACCCTAGTTCGAACTAGGGTGGTTAATGTAGTCAATCGAAGTTGCAAATGAAGCCCGGGATTTAAATATCCCGGGCTTCATTTGCATCTTGCTGGGCGCCGCCATTTTTAAATCCCCGGTAGTTCGGACTCCGTGCCTGCGGCTACACACGGCACGGAGTAGGTAGTTCGAATTAGGCTCTCTAATCCGAGCTACCGGTACACCTGAAGGTGTTCCACGAGGTGTACCGGTAGTTCGAATTAGAAAGCCTAATTCGAATTACCTACTCCGTGCCGCGTGTAGCCACGAGTACGGAGTCCGAACTAGCGGACATTTAAAAATAGCGGCGCCCAGCAAGATGCAAATGAAGCCCGGGATATTTAAATCCCGGGCTTCATTTGCAACTTCGATTGACTACATTAACCACCCTAGTTCGAACTAGGGTGGTAGTGTAGACATACCCTTAGGGACGTAAGCAAGTAGTCAAGTATTCAACTACCCAATAAGCCAGGGCTGGGCAAAATATGGCCCAGGGCTGGATCTGGCCCATGGACACATTTGAGGGTCTCAGGCAGACTCCTATTTGCCTCATGCACACCGCCCCTTCCCCATGCACAGCACTCAGAAAAGTGTCTGCTGCAGCCATTTCTCTCTCTCAGCTGTGAGCCCGGGAAGAGGTACTTCATGGGCTACTCCTGCCTCCTGCACAATCCCATTGGCAGCCAATGATTTCTGGCCAATGGGAGCTACCTGTCTGAAGAACAGGCAGCATGGGAAGCACCCTGCCCCCCTCTCCTCAGGCTCTTAGTCACCATCACTCCTTGCTTCAGCAGCCTGTGAGGGGAGTGGGGCAGGCAGGGAGCCTGCCTGAGAACCCTTCTGGGCTGTTGGCCAGGAGTCGCCCAGGCAAGTCTCCTGGTCACAGCCTGCCTCTGGCAGTCCAGACCCTCTCTTTCCCCAACCTTCTGCCCCCACCCCCCACATAAGTCAAACCCTTTGTCCCACTCCTGAACCCATACCCCTTCCCAGACCCTGCACCCAATCCTCTTCCCCAAGTCACAACCCCCTCCCGCCTTAGGTCACAACCCAAGCCCTGCATCCCAGTCCAGTGCCCTAGCTCACAACTGTCTCCTTCACCCAAACTCCCTCCCAGACCCTATATCCCCTTTTGCATCCCCATCCTGTACTCCAAGCTCCCTTCTGCACCCAGGCTCCATCCCAGACTCTGTACCTCCTCCATTCATATCATGGAATAGAGCAGTCTTTGACCACTTTCCAAAAACTTGGAGTGCCCCCCTCCCCCATCAAAAATTATTGCCCACCCCTGTGATAAGCCTAAGCTTATCGGGTAGAACAACTCCCTCCCTCCCTCCCATCCCCCTTGCTGCCTCTGTATCATTTGCCGGTACTCCAGGGCAAAGTTGTAGAGAGAAAAAAAAAAAGATAAAAGGATTTGAAGTATTATATTTATTTCTGGGCACCAATTTCAAGAAAGATATGGAGAAATTGGAGAGGATCCAGAGAAGAGCAACAAAATTTATTAAAGATCTAGAAACCATGACCTATGAGAGAAGACTGAAAGAATTAGGTTGTTTAATTTAGAAAAGAGAAGACAGAGGGAGGACATAATAGCTGTTTTCAAGTATCTAAAAGGGTGTTACAAGGAGGACAAAAAAAAAATCATTCTCCTTGGCCTCTGATGATAGGACAAGAAGTGATGGGCTTAAACTGCAGCAAGGAAGGTTTAAGTTGGACTTTAGGAAAAAGTTCCTAACTGTGAGAGTGGTTAAACACTAGAATAAATTGCCTAGGGAGGTTGTGGAATCTCCATCTCTGGAGATGTTTAAAAGTAGATTAGATAGACATCTACCGGGGTAATCTAGATGGTGCGTGGTCCTGCCGTGAGGGCAGGGGAATGGACTTGATGACCTCTCGAGTCCCTTCCAGTTCTGGTATTCTATGATCTGAAACTGAAGGTAGCAAACTAAATAGTGATTTTAAAAGCCTTTAGTACTCGGTACATAATTACAGTGTATAACTCATTGTCACAGGATGCCATTGAGGCAAAGAACAGAAAACAAAAAGGAACTACACACTGAAATGGAATAGAATAGCATCCACAATGCAACAGTTAATGGAAAAAATGGGATGTCATGAAAATGTCATGCTTCTGAGTTGTCAGCAATCTCTGTTGCACATCTGCCTACTTTGACGTTGTTACACCTTCCTCTGAAGTGTCTGATGCTGCCCACTTTTGGAAGTAGGAATTGGACTAAACTGACCTTACATCTGAGACAGCCTGGCAATATCTATGTTCCAAATTCTGCAGTGTCTTGTGCTGCAGATGGTGATCTAATAAATCCAATTTCTATGATTAACTTTCATACTCTATGATTCAGTGTCTGCCAGAAATTATGAAGGTTTAAAAATTAAGCTGGATAAACAGAAGATCTCTGTATGCGACTGTATGAACAGCAGTGTGGGAGATCATCTCTAGGATATTGTAGACACTCTGGGAACCAGATTGTAGGAAAGTTATTGAAGCACCCAAAAAAATAGAGAAGGAAGCAGCAGAGATGGTAAAGACGGATGTCATAATTACAAGGAAAGTTTGGAGACGTGAAGTATGTTGTATAGGAAACAGTATGTTGTATTCATTGGAAAAAGCATGGAATATGACTGAGTTTTAAATGTTCTGAGAGATGTAGAGTCATGGGATGGCATAGAATCAGGCCCACCAATGGGAGGGAGGAGACAAAGGAGATATGATTTAAAGAGGCCCAGGCTCCGGACTGCTGCAGTGGCAGTGGTGGCATCTGGCACCTGAGGCCCTTTAAATCACCACCAAAGCCCCAGACGGAGCCCCGGGCATCACACTCCAGACAGCTCAGGGGAAAGGCACGACTGGGTGATGCTGAGGTGCCCCGGCTGTCCCACACTCACCCCTTCTGTCTGAGGCCCCTTCTGGGAGCACAGCGCTGCCTCCCCCACACCTTGCCCAGCGGCCTGGCAAGTCTGTCTGGATTTCACAAAACTATTCAAGATAGTAATGGGCCAGTAACCTCAAACACAATTTCTGCCAACTTTATGCCCCTTATGTCTTTCTAGTCTTCTCCTAACCCTGCCATTCCTGCTGCTTTTTTAGCACCAGCTTCCCTCCTGCCCCTTCCCAGAATTTCTCCACTGTTGATACAAGTTTCCTCCTCTCTGCAGCTCTTGCATGAACAGTCATTCTGTATCTCTCTGCCTCATCAGTTGTCAGTGTCTCTCTTTTCAAATCTCATATATTTTTCCTTCGGTTATTAACCTTCTGACTGCAAGCTTTGCTGTGTCCTGTGCCATTCCTCATGCTCTCCTGCATTCTCCAGTATAAAGTCATTTGGAAAATACACTCCACTCCATATAGTGTTTTGACCTACAGTTTCCATGAAAGAGGCGGTACAAATACAATTTCACTGTACTGTGCTGGAGTTGAGAGCAACTAACATGTATGAGAGACTAGCAGAGGTAGTTGTAGTTGCTGACACCTGAGGTTATTAAAAGAAGGGTCAGCTAAGGCTTAATTTTCAGAAGGAATGGGAACCCACCCAAAATTCCAGGGGAATTTTCATATCCTGCACAGCTGAAAACCAGGACCCTACAGCCTGAGTCTGCTTAGTGCCCTTAACTGATAGTAAGGAGAAAGAACATTAATTCTTTTCTAAGGTGTTTAACGACTTTAACAGAGAGGAAAATGGATCAAAATAAGTGCCAGGACCCTGTTTTACTTGCTGTTCCTTTTGTAAAAGAACTCAACTAAATCTTCTTTATGACTATAACCTATTCATTGGGTCCCCAAACCAAAAGGGAGGGGAAATTCCAGTGCAGTTGTGATGGTTAGGCCACAACCTATAAATTTTATTAGTTGCTTCGCAGCACCACTTCCCATTTTTTCCCTTGTAGTAAATAATAACTGATTAAAACATTTACTTCTCTTAATGTTAACATAGTGCATTCACCTCAGAGAACATACTGGGAGAACTTAGCTACTAAGTTCTGATCCAGATCTGTGTCCAAACTTCCCAAAGTTTGTGGGCATTCAGATCTGAAGTTTTGTGTCAAGCCCATCTCAAATGTCTAGCATAGACCTGAAGATAGTTCAGTAGACGGAGGATCAGGAAGCCTACGATGAAATCTCGGTTTCATAGACATCAGTGGCAAAACTCCTATTGATTCAATGCTGCCAGAATTCCATCACTGGTTTGTATTTCAACTTCTGCCACTCACGCTGGGACGTTGGGCATCTAAATTCACCGTTGTGCTGCAGTTCCCCAAAATTTTGTAATCTCAGTAACCTGATGTTGGTTTGACTTAATTATCAATGCTAATTTCACTGGAACTGTCCTCTCTTTCTTCCCCCAGGTAAAAATGGGCTCTCGTATCAAAGTGAAATTGTGATAGAGTGGAAAAGTTCTCGCATTTCAGGGGGATGTGTTTGAGACTTTTCCATATCAGAAGCTAGTCGGCTCAAAGTTCGTCTTATAACCCTTACCAAGTCCCTTAGTTTCACCTCCAGGATACTATGTCCCCCAATTTAGGGTCAACTCTGTCTGGGGTTGGAACCGGTTAAGGAGCTATGGAACGACTCAGAATCAACTCTAACCTTTACACTCTGTCTCTGTTCCAATGTCACTAGGAGGGACTGAATTACAAGTATGCCCATACTAAAATAGGCTAGACTTCTGGAACATCCTGGCATTGTGCACTCTATGCATCGTATGTAGGTGTCCATTAATCTGCCATGATGGTAGCATAGTGTCCTTTCCTGTTAAGGTACTCACTTGATCTAAATGGTGGGTTAAGAGGGATATACTTTTGTGCTCATCAACAACTCCTGATGCTGGAGAAACAATGCTATTCCATCCCCGCAATCATTTCAGTCTTATTTCTAATTTTTTCAATTCTGGGGGCCAGCACAGCACTAATTGTGTTGCAAGCCTCCATGACCATTGTGCTAACTGTGGAGTTACCAACAATGGCGTTATCATTCTTACTGATCGATTGCCAATAGATCAGTAACAATAAAGGGCTACCAACTTCTACAGAGCGACAAACAGAGAACTGGACCGATATTCTTTTCTGGTGCTCAAGAGCCAGAGAAAACTCCTAAAGCACTTCTATTAGTGTGGCTGTCTTCATAGGAAAGGCCTGTTCCCACTGCTGGTCATCCCGTGTATTCATTACGATGTAGTTCATCTCCTTGTGCTTGTGATCCATAGTCCAGAAATGGCAGTCTGTTTTGCATGCAGGAGATCTGTCATGGAAGACAGTACTAGCTGGATCCATGCTGCCATGTTCTGATGGTGCTGAGTGCTGACCTTGTCTCCTGCTTATAACAACAAGCTGTTGTGTTCTCCAAGCCAAAAAGCCACCTCTGTAACACAGTCACCATTTTTTGGTGGCAGCTTTTCCAGCAGAGCATCAAAGAACATGGCCTCCATAAAAATAGCCACAATTGGTTCTGATTGTTTGGACAGGTGAGAGCTATACTTTGGAGCACATGGAGGACACAGTACACCACCACACCAGCTTGGGCCATGCCAGAAAATGAATTTCCAGGTCTAGGCCATTTCTGCTCACAATTCCCAGAGAGGACAGAATAATTGTGCCACAGTGCAGCGCTTAAGTGAACATAGCGTAGAGCAGTGCATTTGTGGTACTGTGCACCATGGGATATACACACCCAATCTCTTACCATTAGATTCAGTGCCAGCAAGTATGTGATACTTGATTGCTCTTCTACAGTGTGAAGCACTCTACTGAGCTAGAATCAAATTAGACAGCTAACTTGTGATTTCTATTGTGGGGCTGGGCTGATGCGAAGACATACCCATAGATTGAGAAAGCATGAGTAAGACGATGGGCAAGACAGACAGTGACAGAATTAATGTGAGAAAGGAAGAAAAAGAATCCATAATCCTCTTTACAATAGCCTTCCTATTTCACAGCATGAACTAGACTCAAAATAAATTCAACACATGTGGTCTTTCTAGGGACCAAAGAATACATAACTGAAGGTGTTTTCTTAGTAATGTGCTAGTTGGGACCTTCAGGGGTTAAGTGGTAATACCTTGTTAAAAATTAAAACTCCACCACCAAATCAAGGGATACTTGGGGTAATTTCCCACCCTCTGGTGAAATTCACCATCTCTCTGGATTCAGTCCTTGCATGAGACAATTTAGGTCGTCAAGCAAATCCTTTGCCATTGGAATGCACCAATTCTCAAGTATTTCTGAAAAATTTCCTGTAGGGGAAGACACATTTCCAGTTCCTATGCCCGCCTTACAACCCCATTTCAGATTATATGGGTTGGACTCTTGGCTCTATATTACCATCATCCACTCAGCATATTTTTAAGGAACGCATTTCTAGTGAAATGCACTTTAAATAAGTCTGCTTGCAAGTGGTTTTGCCTCCTTCCTTGATTATGCAAAAATGTTTCCTCAAAATCATAAATGGGGAAATAAATAGATTCCTGTGTCCCTTTCCCTCCACCTACCCCCCTCCCCCCCATCTTCTTTCTTTGAACACACATACTGCTGAGACATGGAACTTATCACTAGCTAAGGTGGAAGTTCATTGCTAAAATATTGAAGTTTTGTGTATATACATGGTAGAATTTTGTGTCATCAACAACTGGGTTTTTCTTAGTTATAAAACTCTTACATAGTCAGCACTGAGACAATACAGTAACGTGCAAGGGAAATATAGAAATATTATCCCTCTTCCTCAAGATTTAAGGAAAGTCATATTAAAGTTATACATTCTTTGGGGGACAGATTCTGGAACCCTGATTCACACTGGGTGACACCCAGTAACGGAGCCAGGTTGTAAGCAGTGGCAGAGACAGGGTGATAGCTCATTGATGGTCCCACCTTCAATTATAGGGTGTATCTAAACTACATGGCTCCATCGATCATGGCTTCATTTCCCTCTGCCGATCAGCCTAATCTACATGGCTCCATAGACGGAGCCATGTAGTTTAGACACAGCCATACATATTGGCTTGAAAAGGCACCACATATACACCTCAAAGCCTCCAGAAACAATTGATTCCACCCTACTCCATGAGTGAAGGATATCCAAATCTAGCCTTTAAAAACTGAAAACTGGATGTGCTGCTTTTACTATAGCAGAGATTCTGGTAACACTGGAGGGGCATGTGGGGAAATAACTCAACTTTACTCATTTTCTTGGAAATAAAAACTTCCTCCCCTGCAGTGAGTCATCCAGAATTGCTCCTGGGAGCTTCCATTATGTGTATCTCTGCCATCTTTGGAGAGGATTTAAAGTATTCCCTGCTCCCAGCCAGCCAAAGAGAGGGTGTTATATTTTAAATTAATCAGTCAGAGTGGTTTAGTGTGCTCATAACAAAATGCATTGCTTTTAGAAAAGGAACACCAATTTATTTTCTGTGATTTTCATAACAAGACCTGTTTATGAAGTTTCATTATGGCTACGTCTAGACTGGCATGATTTTCCGCAAATGCTTTTAACGGAAAAGTTTTTCCATTAAAAAGCACTTTTTGCGGAAAAGCGTCCATGCCAATCTAGACGCGGTTTTGCACAAGAAAGCCCCGATCACCATCGGGGCTTTTTTGTGCAAAACAGTTTTTAGCTGTCTACACTGGCCCTCTTGCGCAAAAACATTTCCGGAAAAGGGCTTTTGCTCGAATGGGAACGTCAAAGCATTTGCGCAAGAAGCACTGATTTCGGACAGTAGAACGTCAGTGCTTTTGAGCAAAATCAAGCGGCCAGTGTAGACAGCTGGCAAGTTTTTGCGCAAAAGCTTGCCAGTCTAAACGTAGCCATAGTGAAATTTCATAAACAGATCTTGTTTCTGTTAAAAATATGTTTCCAAGGATTTTAGGTATAACAGAGGATTTTCTATCTTAGTAAGGTAGTGATTTGGTGGAGGGTTTTCTTAAAACTAGTTCAACAAATAGAAGTAAAAGAGAAACTCATTTGTCCAGCTATCTGGAAGAAAGGAATGTTGTCCCTAAGGTCTCTCTTCAACAGGAGGTGAAAGGAGAATAGGGATGGATAGAAAGGACAGGAAGACTTTGGAAGCAAGTTTTTGCACTATAGCAATTAAAATATGTATTTTAGATAAGAATGGTCTTTTGAAGAATTTATTTTAAAACTACAAGTCTGAAGATCCAAGCATTTAAGGCTAAGATGAATACTCAGATTATGAATCTAAATATCTGTGCAAGGATTTTTTAGAGATGTGATTTTATAATCTTCAGCAACAAAGCAATGAAATATTCTCAGCAAATTTTAAACTAAGGTTCTGTAGATGTAGTAGTGCACAACTGCTGTGTCAGTAAATTCAAGGTTGGCACACATCTGTTAAATGGTTTCAGTGCCACTTAATGGCTCTTTCACAGGTTCAGAGCTATGCTAATAGGTCTGGCAACCTGGAAGGCTTTTCACTTTTAAGTTAACAGATCCACTTTGGGGGAAGAGTTACCCTTCTGCAAGCTGCAACAGCCTGTTGTGGGAGCCTTCAGGAACCATCAGAATAGGGATAGAATGGGATAGCGGTTGAGCATTAAGACCCAGGGAAGGCATTGCCTTCCCTTGCTTCTTATACTCACCACATCCATCTATCTCCCTGGCTGCGTCTAGACTGACAAGTTTTTCCACAAAAGCAGTCGCTTTTGCGGAAAAACTTGCCAGCTGTCTACACTGGCCACTTTGAATTTGCGCAAGAACACTGACGATCTAACGTAATATTGTCAGTGTTCTTCCGCAAATGCAATGACTCTCCCGTTCCGGAAAAAGCCCTCTTGCGCAAATGCTTTTGCGCAAGAGGGTCAGTGTAGACAACTGAGAACTGTTTTGCGCAAAAAAAGCCCCAATGGCAAAAATGGCGATTGGGGCTTTCTTGCGCAAAACCGCATCTAAATTGGCACAGAGGCTTTTCCGCAAAAAGTGCTTTTGCGCAAAAGTGTCTGTGCCAATCTAGACGCTCTTTTCCACAAATGCTTTTAACGGAAAAACTTTTCCATTAAAAGCATTTGTGGAAAATCATGCCAGTCTAGACGCAGCCCCTAGGTTTTGACATAACCGTCGACTTTGCAGGATCCGAGCAGCCCACCTGACCTTGGACTGGTCAAAATCTGTCCCCAGAATTAAGCAATACGTTTCACAACAAAGGTCTGGTGATACTATTTAATATGGTGTGAAACTCTTTTACATATAGCAATATGTCAATGGGGTAAGGAGGCCACTATCATGAACGAGAGCCATCACTAAGAGCCAGTCTCCTAGCTAAGCAGAGCACTTATCAGACATCATGCTAAGAACTACATTCTCGTTCTTGGATTCATATGTAACTGAAGAAAGAATTTCCTCAAACAAACCATGACAGTTCAAAGACAGTTTCAGCTACTTTCCATTATTTTAAAGTAACTCTGAAATTCTTCTTGTTCAAGAAGAAACTTGTGCTTGATACAACTCCACTGACTTCAAAGGGGCATTAGTTTAAGAAGGGAAATACTATGGCACTCATTTGAAACTTCAGGGAGAATTTAGACAAACAGAATATAGTAATCAGAATTAGACTCTGTCAAGGCCACATAGATGCTTTGCCTTCTACATTCTCCATGCCTGACCAGGTAGATTTGTAGGTGTACTAGGGCAGAGCACTGCTACACCTGAGTGCCTGCCCCCCCTCATGCTCTGGGGCTGGCAAGGTTGGGGCTGCACGCCCTCCTCATGTTCCGGGGCCAGTGAGAATGTGGACGTGTGGTGCTCACTCTCCCCGTGCTCGGGGGTTAGGGAAGCTGGGGCCACACACTGCCCCACCTCCCTATGGTGATGGGGGCAAGCTTGGCTCCATGGGGGGACGGGGCCTGAGCAGAAGGGGTGGGGCTTTGGACTTGCTTCCCCTAGCCCTGCCTTCACCCACCGCCCATGATCTCTTCTTTCATCTAAACTGTTCAAAGATGGAAATGCTTCTGCTAGTAAACAGAGAACCTTCTAGTTCCTGTCTTCATAACTCATACGTCTCATTTGCCACCATTATTAAAATCAGTATTATAGTAGCAACTAAAGACCCTGGTCAGCATCACTGAGCTAGGCACTGTAAAAATACAAATGAAGGCATGGTCTCTGCCCAAAAAAGCTTATCATCTAACAAGGCAGGCATAATAATTATCTCTAAATTCTCCTCCTCCATCTCCATGTCTGCAGATTCCCATGTAGTGGACAGTGGACAGTTAGTCATAGTAATAATGCTCAGCATTTATTTACCTTTCAACAAAATGCTTTACAAACACTAATTAATAACGTATTCTTACGACATCCCTCTGAGAAAAGTTATGGGTATTTTATTTAATAGACGAGGAGTCCTGTGGCACCTTATAGACTAACTGAAGTGTTGGTCTATAAGGTGCCACAGGACTCCTCGTCGCTTTTGCAGATTCAGACTAACACGGCTACCCCTCTGTTATTTAATAGACGGTATCAGTACAGATGCACCTTTAAAAGATTCATAGATTCCAACCTAGTCTAAACTGCAGTATAACACAGTCCATAGAACTTCCCCACAATAATTCCGACAGTATGTCTTTTAGAAAAATACCCAACATTGATTTAAAAGTTGTCAATGGTGGAGACTCCACCACGACCCTTGGTAAATTATTCCAGTGGTTAATTACTCTGTTTCTTACAAATCTGCACCTAATTTCCAGTCTGAATTTGTCTAGCTTTAACTTCCAGCAATTGGATTGTGTTATACTTTTTTCTTGTTAGAAGGAAAAGACCGTTATGAAATAAGTGTTCCCCTTTTAGATAGTAATCCCTTGACCTTTTTGTTAAGCTAAATAGATTGAGTTCCTTCAGTCAAACTAAAAGGCAGTTTTTAAAATATTTTAATCATTCTCTTGGCTCTTCTTTGAACCTTTTGCAAGTTTTCAGCATCCTTTTTTAATTGAGACCTCCAGAAATGGGCATACTATTCCAGTAAAAGTTGCTCCCGTATCAAATACGGACATAAACTAACCTTTCTACTCTGACTCAAAATTCACCTGTTTATGTGTCCCAGGATTGCATTAGCTCTTTTCACTACAGCATTGTATTGGGAGCTGAAGGACATCCAATTATTCATCACAGTTCCCCAAATCTTGTTCAGAATCTTTGCTTCCCACCATAGAATCCCCAGCTGTTAATATTGCGGGAAGGTAGTAAGGCACACAAATAGCATATCATAATATGGATCACCTGCTGTGCCACATTGTCTATGTATACCACTGCTCAACTCCACTTTTCCTGGACAGCGAACCAAAAGACCTAGGGTAAAAGCCTGACTTCACTACAATCAATTTTGCTCTTGATTTCAGCAGAGTCAGGCTTTCAGTCCTGATTCTATTCTTGTCTCCTTTTTCTGATCTACTGCGTGACCTTGGTTAAGTCAGTTCCATCTCACTGAGCCTGTTTCCTCTCAAGCCGTTTGTCTTGTCTCTACAGATTGTAAACTCTTTGAGGTAGGGTTAGTCTCTCCTTATATATCTGCATAGCTTTTAACATGGTGCACCTCCAGTCTTGGCTAGGATCTCTAAGTGCCACTGTAATAACCACAATTAAGGCTATGTTTTAGTTACAGGTATTTTTAATAAAAGCCATGGACAAAAATTTACAGCCTGTGACCTGTCCGTGCCTTGTAGTATGTACCTCTAACTAACACTTGGAGTCTTTATGGGGGAGAAGGGCAGGACACCTGCTGCTGCTGGGGAAGGGAGGTTTAGCAGGTGGAGGCACAGCCGAGGGGCTCCATGTGCTACCCCCCCCCCCATCCTGAGCAGTGGCTCTACAACTTCCATTGGCCGGAAACCACAGCCTGTGCCTGTGGGTGGAAGCAGCATACAGATGACCACTTGGCCACACGTCTGCCTTGGAGCTGAGGGACAAGCTGTTGCTTCCAGGGAACTTCCCCAACATGAGTGCCACCTGGAGCCTGCACCCTCTCCCACATACCAACCCCAGGCTCCTTCCACACCCAGATTCTTGCTGCTGTGGGGATGGGGGAGGGCATGGTGGCATGAGACTCCCCTAGCAATGGCCAGTGTGGCTGGCCCAGGGGGTTGCCTGAACTGCTCAGGTTGCCCCTTGCCAGCCGCACCGGCCTCTGAGGCAGTCACGTAGGCCATGGAATCCGTAATTTCCATGACCTCTGTGACAAATACAGACCCTTGTACATAATAAATAATAATTACATTAAAGTCTTCATACACTCCTTTCTGTATTTTTTCCTTGACTACAATACCAGCCTCTTTCTGAAAGGAATAGATTAGTTCTCCATTCATTTCAGGATTCAGTTAAAAAAATGCTTCATTTTTAAAATGCCCCACCCAGCCTCCTAATGAAGCTCCAGCATGCCTCATGGAGTTTGTCTTCTGTAAACCATTTATCCATCCTTCCTATGCTCATCAACATGGCTTCTAACCAGAGAGACCTCTCCCTGCTCACCTGGCACTGGCTTCCTTTTCATCCCTCTTCCATGCAATCAAGAGCCTTCTCTTCTGCCCCCACCAGCTATGCCTGCTGTCCTGATTCATTCTACTTCACTGACTCTCCATCTTAATACAGCTGAAAACATAATTTCTCCTTCTACTCTTCTGTTTCCTCCCATCTGCTACTATTTTTCTCTGTCAATGCACTGCTTAATTCTGTAAAGTATTTTGAGACACATTCTGTATGGAAATCTTCTTTGTTCTGTACTGTATGGCTGCGTCTAGACTGGCAAGTTTTCCCGCAAAAGCGGCCGCTTTAGCGCAAAAACTTGCCAGCTGTCTACACTGACTGCTTGATTTTGTGCAAAAGCACTGACGTTCTACTGTCCAAAATCAGTGCTTCTTGTGCAAATGCTTTGACATTCCCGTTCGGGCAAAAGCCCTTTTCCGGAAATGTTTTTGCGCAAGAGGGCCAGTGTAGACAGCTAAAAACTGTTTTGTGCAAAAAAGCCCCGATGGCAAAAATGGCGATCGGGGCTTTCTTGCGCAAAACCGCTTTTGCGGAAAAGCATCCGTGTCAATCTAGACGCTGTTTTCTGCAAATGCTTTTAACGGAAAAACTTTTCCGTTAAAAGGATTTGTGGAAAATCATGCCAGTCTAGATATAGCCTATATGTTTTATGACTAGGTTAGCTTTAAAGTAGGGCTGTTACAGCTACTATCATTAACTATATTAATATTAACTGTATACTCTAGACCATATTTGACTTTCCATTGTCACCAACAGCACTGTGCAATGTTTTAACACATTTAAAGAGTGTTCTCCTGTTCATTTTAATTCTCCTGTTCCTTCTCCATCCCACAGAGAGAGAGAGAAAGAAAGAAAGAAATTGCAGAAAAGACATAAATACCTCCACCTTCTTCCTTCATCCCAACCCCTATGCTCCTGCATGAAAAGCGAGAGGTAACATTCCAGTACTGTTTATAAGAGAAAAACAAGCCAAGGTATCATAGCAAGTCTGGAACTACAGGATTCAATAAGATAAAAGAAAGCAAGCCTGGCTTCATTGGAGACGCGTGCTAAATCTCCTAGTGAATTGGAATCAAGGCAGTATAAGCCCTAAACTCTGGCAGAACAATTGATAAGCAAAAATTGCCACTTACTGATCCACTCACTCAAGTTGTTCCCCACCACTGTGGCTTTCGCTGTGCCCAGGCTATAAAGAGGACCCATTTGCAAGATTCTGATCCACACAAGTTTCTGAAGCCCTCCTTCCTAGGGTCTCAAGTTGTTTTGGACCTGGGGTTTTGGCTCTGACCCATCTCTGATCCAAAATCTGAATGAAAACCAAACCAGCTGGAACCAGATAAACGGACTATAAATCAAGCAAGATAAACTGGCTATACAACCAAGCAGGAATGTTGTCATCTGCTAGTCTCAAAATGCAGCAGAAATTATTTTACATTTTAGCAGCATTATACTCACATCGGACCCATGTAGCTGTTGGAAGAATCAGGGACAATACAGCAGTTGAAATTGTCAAGATTTCCAAGACAAAGCACCCCTAATCTATTTGTACAATACCACAAGAACATCAGAGGGGGAAAAGAATAGCATTCCCCCAGCACTTTATGCCGCCAGTAATGGTCCATTTACTTTCTGAATGCGTTTAAAAACAAAAGCTTGCATCAAAAGGAAACCACCCATCTTTCACAGGAATGGGCAGGCACATGTTCCAGTTTCATTTTGACTGTCTAAGCCAGTCACTATTTTGCGGGGCTGTTCTAAGAAAATAAACACTTATTTAAAAACATATTCAAAACACATGGCAAGCTGATTATGTCAAATTCTGCTGTTGGGTAACACATGAAAAATAACATGTACATGTGTGTGGTGCAATAGGGGGCAGAGTCTGGCCACAACGTTAATATCCCTATGATCATTCATCCGTCATTGTGAAACCACAGACTCTCTTACTCACCTTTCTTAATCCACATCAGCAAAGCTTACATGACTCTTCTCTGCAGAAGGAATACCTAATGTTTCTATAGCATGTTCAAAGTGCTTTACAAACACTAATAAACTCTCTTGCAAAGAAAGGAAGCTCTCTACTGCCTTTCCTCAAAACCCACTTAATTTCCCAGTCTCTCTAACAAGGACCTACCTTTCCAGGGTAACCTAATCAAATCTCATGTAGAAAAAAATAAAGGAAGAAACTCATCATGTGCTATACAAATGCAA
This sequence comes from Pelodiscus sinensis, assembly GCF_052426305.1. Classification (NCBI taxonomy): domain Eukaryota; kingdom Metazoa; phylum Chordata; order Testudines; family Trionychidae; genus Pelodiscus; species Pelodiscus sinensis. The sequence continues at coordinate 29,628,753 of NC_143057.1, forward strand.
ACAATCTCATGATGGCCTTCATTTGTATAAACCACACTCCCTCCTTCCCCACTATTCATTGACATATTCCATGTATCATGCAATGTTGTATCTAAATTAGACTGTATGATATACAGAGCAGAGGCTAGCCTGTGACAAAGCCCCATGCTTATAGCACTCATAAGGGGGTGGGATAGCTCAGTGGTTTGAGCATTCGCCTGCTAAACCCAGGGTTGTGAGTTCAATCCTTGTAGAGGCTGTTTAGGGATTTGGGGCAAAAATTCATTAGGGATGATACATAGTCCTGCTCTAAAGCCAGGGCACTGGACTTGATGACCTTACAAGGTCCCTTCCAGTTCTAGGAGAGAGGCAATCTCCATTATAAAAATACCAGTCTCAAATAAGAACACCCCCCATTTTACCGATGGAGCCAGAGAGGTTAAATGACTTGTCCAAGGACAATAAAGAACTGTCTTGTAAGAGCTGAGACAAGAAGAAATGAGTTTTTGGCTCCCAATCTTGTGATGGAGTCATGTGGCTGCTCCAATCCATCTACATCAGAGGTGGCAAAATCAGGCCCAGGGGCTGGATCTGGCCCGCCAAGCATTTCTCTCTCTAGCTCACCCAGTTGATTAGCCGAGCGTGCACACTTACTGCTGTCAGCGTGTGTTCAGCTGCTCCTCCCCGCAAGCTTGCTCCATCCTGCAGCCACTCTGCTCCCAGGATTCTTCTGCTACTTGTGCAGAGGGGAGAGGAGAGGGGATTGCTGAAGTCAGGGTGTCCCCCATCTCTGCAGAGCAGGAGTCGGAAAGAGAGAGAGAGATACAATGGAGCTGTTCCAGTCTGAAGGTTGGTAAGTCAAGTGCCTCAGATAAGTGCCTGTCTTAAGAGGCAGCATATAATCCTGTAGGGGAGCCTGAACAGCCCTGCCTTGACAATAAATGGTGATGTCTGCTTTGTCCAAAGTGTGGATCTCTAAAAAGCAAAACCCAGGCCTGTCTCAAGTCTGGTGCACATACGCACACAGGCAAGGTCAAGGGAAAAAACTGAGAGGCAGGAATGTTTTGAATAACAATGCAGATTAAGCATGGTACACAAGACCATGTCAAGAATACACGACAAACAACTTTATACGGGTACTTCCGTTTCTGATTAGCAAAAATGACAGATGCAGCCATACAACTATCAACTACGCACATAGCAGCAATATCCTGAGTAGGATGTACTCCAAATATGGGCACTGGGCATTTTACATATCCTACACAATACATAATCAGTGGGTAAATATTATTAGAACGACCAAGTCTCACTTTGCTATAAAATGGGATTAGTAAGAACAGTCGAGGGGAGGGAATGGGCAGGATTAACCCACAGGTCCTGCTCAATGTAATTAGAAGTAAATAGGCCCTTCACACCGGCGACCCAGTGCATGGCGTTCCACTGTGTGGGAAAAAAAGGAACCATGGCCTCCTGCCTGGTACTGTAGGTAGCATATGGGAGAAGTGCCAGTGAACTAGGCTTTATTATCGTATTATAGTAGTTCTTCTATTAATTGCTTTTTCATTGCTTTGTGCTATATTAATTGCTTTAGAATTTATAGTATTTAATTTTTTTTAAGGCTTGTAAAATTGAAACAACTGTTTTAACTGCTTAAAGTTTGCAATGAATAAGAAAGTGGTCAAGTATCCCTGGAGTGTCCTGGTTTCCCTTGGATCTAAAATAAATAAAACCACATGATAAACCCACACACCGAGGCTATGTCTACACTTGCGGCTTCTTGCGCAAGTACGGCCATTCTTGTGCAAGAATCTGAAGAGCGTCCACACTGCCCACCTGCTCTTGCGCAAGTAAATTTACAGTACGGCGTGGTAAGAGGGGGCTCCTTGCGCAAGAGCTACGCTCTTTTTTGACAGGTGTAAGCCCTCTTGCGCAGGAGCTCTTGCGCAAGAGGGCAGTGTGGATGCTCAGAAGGGATTTCTTGCACAAGAAAGCCCTATGGCTAAAATGGCCATCAGAGCTTTCTTGCGCAAGAGAGCGTCCACACTGCCATGTGCGCTCTTGTGCAAAAGCACAGCTTGCACATGGCAGTGTGGACGTTTTCTTGTGCAAGACTTCTTGCACAAGAACTCTTGCGCAAGATGTTCTTGCGCAAGCAGCCGCGAGTGTAGACATAGCCCTAGTGTGGTTCTCTGTCCCATGTAGAGGCACTTAGACCACTTAGGGAGAGATAAGTACAAGGGAGCTCTACAGCCTAAGCTGAGAGCCAGCTGGCTTTATAGCTCAAGCTGAAGAGGCTCCTCCATGAAGCATCAGAGGCCCCAGCTTCAAATCTGCCCAGTGGGAGTTACAAATTTTCAGTGCTCATGCTGTGGCTCACACATAAGCTTTCCCTCCATGCCCTATCTCCACAGAGCAGGGGAAGGGGCAGACAAAGTGCAGGACAGCTTTCCCTGTCTTAAAGAGACAGCTTGTGGCTTCTCGGAAACTTACCCAGCAGTGGTCAGCACACACAGTGTGTGTCACTCAGACACACCCAGTCTATGCCACTCTCAGTCACCGTCACACACACATGCTTCCGTCTCTGTGCCACACATTAAATCTGTATTACAAAGTCTGTCTCTCACACACAGAGTATCTTTCTCTCTCTCTCTCTGTAGACCCTGGCACTAGCCCATGACCACCTATCAAAATTCATGTAGTACCCCCACCCTTCAACCGGAAAAATCATTGCCTACCCCGATCTACATGGAGTGTGTGTGTCATTTGTCTTGTGAATACACTCCCTCATCCTAGCTCTGTGCCCGCCAAATCCTGCATGCTAAGGTGTAGTGAAGACCTAGAAGGTGGGCTCTGCAATGCACTGGAAATATCTGTTTGTAAGTGCAATCCTAGATTCCTACTCCCTCATGCATCAGAGCTGCACTGCTCTGACTCCACTGTGTTTAAAAAGCTCCTCTCACTAGTGGAGGGGTTCCACTGCCATCAGGGCCTCCTGAAAGTGTATTTTGGGGTGCAGCAGAGTTGTGTGCCTGTATGTGCTGTATTTCACTGTTCAGCAAGGTCAGTATGTAGCCATATCAGCACAGCTAGCTCTCTCTGCAATGTTACTTTTACTGGTTTAAAGAACAGTCTTGTGTAACTCAGTCATTCTATCCTTGAGTTTTCATCTCTTCTTAGTACTACAGCTCATTTCCTACAAATCATGTCCAGAAGAGATGACACATTCTTAACTATCATCATTTGTCAAGGTCTGACAAATTTTCATAGATCTGCTTTGGTTTTACAGTAAACTGATTCGATGGAGGAAGTTCTTTTGCCTTTTACGGTTTTAAATTCAGGCTATTTTCTGTTACTCAGATATCTTGGATTCAGGAAATCTGAGAAAGGCAAAGACAGCACTGTATATAGTTCCTTATCTTCCTATCATGCCCAATACCAGTGCTGGCATTTAGGTGCCAAATGGGGACTCTCCTTTCACACATTTTCATTTTTGTCATTTTAGGACTTTGCATTGCCTTCATCACACTCACATTATGAACTGTTTTAGGAAATGTAACCCAGTACATTTCTTAGTAAACAGGTCTGTCTTACTAAGCATTTTTTTTCCCAATCACATTGCAGAGCCATGTGTAGAGCACTGGAAGAGTGCATGCTTGACGCTGATTTTGAAACAGTTTCCATTTAATAGTTCTAGACTCTAGAGCATGTTATCAACCCATTTTCAAAAGCAGTCATACTTTGTGTTAGGGCAATGGTGGGGAACCTTTTTGGGTCAGAGGCTGCTGACCCACAGAAAAATCAGTTGAGGGCCACACACAGGTGAGAAGCAAAGTGAGAAGCCCCTGACTGAGAAGGAAATAGACACTCCTCACATTCCATTCGCACCCCAGAGCTTTGTGGGGGCCCAGGCTAGTAAACTCTGTGGGCTCCATTCCTGTGGGTGGATGACAGGGGGGCTGGAGTGCCAGCACGGCTCCCCAATGTGGAGGATCGCTGAGGCTTGGGGGCTGGATCCCCACTCCTGTGTTAGGGTGACCAGGTGTTAAAAGATTTTACTTAAGCACATCCCTGGGGTAACTCTATTGACCTTGGAGAAATTGCACCAAGAATTCATTTGAGTTTATTGTGCTCAAATTCTTTCCTCTCTCCCACACAGCGCATATTAATTCACAGTTAAGTCAAACATGATGATGCAAAAAGTAACTGGCATCAGTCCAAAGCAAACTTTAGCTAGCTGCTCAGAGAACTGTTTGCCTTGCAATTTCTTCTTTTTAACACTCTCTTACTGCCATATTAATTTAAAAGTATAGTTACAACACATAGGATTTCTTAGATTATGTAACTGGAAGATTTATGGACTTGTCTACAGTTACAATTTCCTTGTGCAGACAAGCCCTAAAAAATACACATTACTACAGTTCTACCACTATCAGCCATGAATGAGTAAATGTAGTACGCCTTAGGCATATCATGTAAAACTAGGATCACAAAGCATTGCCATAAATACCTTTCCTGCATTTCCAAATCCACATGCCCCAGGCCAATTTATCAAACCCTATCTTCCCACAGTTGCAATTCTATTTTTCTTATTATGTTTATCCTTCTACCGCTACTAATAATAAATAATGATAATAATTCTATGGTAACATAATGAAAGGATAAATTGCATAATAAGCCACCAAATTAGTTTATAACAACTTCAAATCTACAAGCTACTGAGGGATAGGGTGATCAGACATCCTGATATTATCAGTACCGTCCCCACTTTGGGTCTTTGTCTTGCGTAAGACCCTGTAACCTCCCCCTTTAGCCTGGTTCCAAACTTTCACACTTGCAATCTTGTTACCTTACTGTGGCATTCCTTGGGCGTTTGAAACCACTTGGACTCTGGGATGCAAAAATAATCTGTTAGTGAACACCCTGGTATGACTCACTGCTTTATTTCTATAAAAACAACAAGAAATCCTGTGGCACATTAAAAACTAACAGATTTATTAGTGCATATGCTTTTGTGGGTCAAAATCACTTTGTCAGATGCATGGAGGGTTTATTTGGCAATAAACCACTTCAGGGTTTTACGTGGGCATAAACCGTGGATCAAAATCACCCCAGATTTATTTGGGCATAAGCTTTCATGAGTCAAAACCATTTCATCAGATGCATGCAGACGAAGGGTCTCCATGCATCTGATGAAGTGGTTTTGACCCATGAAAGCTTATGTCCAAATAAATCCGTTAGTCTTTAATGTGCCACAGCACTCCTCGTTGCTTTTTCAGATACAGACTAACATGACTACCCCTCTAAGACTTGCTTTATTTCTAGATCTTCAGAAAGCTAACCAGTCACTCACTGATTGTGCAAACTATACTCACTGAAACAGAGAGTGCGCATATTACATGCGTAACTATTATTAAGTATAGATTTTAGGTAAAAGAAGTGCAAAAGCAGAATCTTATCTGAACAGCAAAGGTTCTCTCTCACTATCTTAGTTCATGAAGGAACCAACATTTCACTCCTTTAATGAAAGGACAAAATATCAATCTCCATTTATTGCATGGGTTGGCTTTCTCTCAGACGCACAGACCGATTGGCTTATCAAGATTGCTAGGAATGAGCAAATGGAGATGGAGATTACTTTCAAAACAATTCATTAGTAACATGACTTCATAACTGAACCTATATATTTATCATCTGGGGTCAAATCCTGAGTCTTGTTACTGTAAACTCCTGTTGATATCAAGTGCTCAGGATTCCAGGAGATGACTGTATGTGGGATTTTTCTAAACAAACAACTCTTTCTATAACCTCTCTTTCATGAATCTACATTTCTAATATAAATCATTTTTTACCATGGATGTGAGAGGACACCAAATGTGTGAGGTAACCTTAGGACATACATGTGTAATATCTGTCAAAATGAGGGACTGTTGAGAGATATGTCTAAAGAAATAAATTATTAAAATGTTCTTTGAGCTCCAACCCTGACATGTCTGATTTTAGGCCAAAACTGATTTTAGGGTATTTATGTCTACACTACCCCCCTAGTTCGAACTAGGGGGGGTAATGTAGTCATACGGAGTTGCAAATGAAGCCCGGGATTTGAATTTCCCGGGCTTCATTTGCATAAAGCCGGCTAGGTCGGACCCCGTGCCGCGCGGCTACACGCGGCACGGACTAGATAGTTCGGATGTACGCCTTGTGGAACGAGGAACGTGGAACTAGGTCCGACCTAGGGTCTGACCTAGCCGGCATTTAAAAATGGCGCCGGCCGGCTTTATGCAAATGAAGCCCGGGAAATTCAAATCCTGGGCTTCATTTGCAATTCCGTATGACTACATTACCCCCCCTAGTTCGAACTAGGGGCGTAGTGTAGACATACCCATAGGTGGGAAGTTTGTAAAATTGGAGGAAGAGTCTTTCAGGCTTTATTGGCTGAAGCAGGCAAGAAAATGTTTTCCCACTAAGTTAAAAAATAAAATATATAATAGTAATAGCAATAAACCCCAAATTATAAACACCTACAATTTCATCCTTGGTACCTTAAACCACTAACATACAGCAACTAGGTATGGTTGGTGGGGCTCGGTGACCCTAACTAGGGTTGCCAACCCTCTAGGATTGTCCTGGAGGCCCAAGGAATTAAATATTAATCTTTAAATAAAGAGTATGTCATATGATGAAACCTCCAAGAACATGGCCAACTAGGGTTGCCAACTTTCTAAATGCACAAACCAAACACTCTTGCCACTCTTCCTTCCTCAACCCTTCCCTGGGGACTTGCCACTGCCCCATCCCTTTGTGGAGCCCCTCTCGTTCCAACCCCTCTCCCTCTATCGCTTGTTCTCCCCCACCCACTCACTTTCACTGGTCTGGGCAGGAGGGGGGGGGTCTGGGCTCTGGCTGGGGCCAGAAATGAGAGGTTCAGGATTCAGAAGGGGGCATCAGGCTGGGGCAGGGTTTTGTAGTGTGGGTGGAGGTGAGGTCTCCAGCTGGGGTTGCAGGCTTTGGAGTGGGGCTCCAATGAGGATTTTGGGGTGTATGAAGTGGTTCTGACATAGGGCCCAGGGATTTGGGGTGCAGGAAGGGGTGCAGGCTCCAGGAGGGAGTGAGGGTACAGGAGCTGGGACAGAGATTTGGGGTGCAGGTAGGTGTGCGAGGTGTAGGTAGGAGTTAGAGTGCAGGAGAGGGCTATGACTGGGTCCAGGGGGTTCATGGTATGGGCTCCAGTCCGGCAGCACTTACCTCAGGTGTCTCCCATCTAGCAGCCAGTGGGGCTAATGCAGGCTCCCTGCCGCTCTGGCTCCACACTATTCCCAGAAGTGGCCACCATGCCTGGCCCCTAGTCAGAGGCACAGCCAGGCAGTGTGGCATGGTGTGTGCTGCTTGCACCCACAGGCACAGCCCACGCATCTCCCATTGCTAAGAGGCAGCACTGGGCAAGGTGGAAGTGTGCGCAGGCTGCCCCTCCGCCTAAGAGCTGGAGGAAGTTGCTGGCCATTTCAGGGAGCTGTGTGGAGCCATCATAGGCAGGGAGCCTGCTTAAGCCCTGCTGCGCCATCAACCAGACTTTTAATGGCTCGATCAGTCCTGCTGACTGGCGCCACCAGGGACCCTTTTCCAGCTGAAAATGAGACTCCTGCAAACCCTATATCCCACTAAAACTGGCAACAGCCTTATCTACCAGCTCGGGGGTGGGGGTGGGGGGGGGAGAAAACAGCCAAACCCAACTCTGTTTTATGCAAACCCTTTCATGCTTCTGTCACATGAATGTAAAAAAGTATGTAATAAAAGTGATGACTCGCAGCAGTGATGCTACCTAATCTTTCAGTAGCTCAAGGGTCACGGCTTTCTCCTCACTTTGCAGGGAACCATGGGGCCTAAACCACCTGTAATTCCTCTTTTCTCCCTGGTTTACTCAGGAGCAGGTCATGCTCATCTGGGTGCCTGATGTTTTTAAACATAAAAGGAGATCCTGAGTAAAGGAGATCCTGGAATCCCCAGTGGTGGTGATGAATAGCTGGGGATTCCATATCCACTCATACAATGGCGGTGCCTCCACCCGGCTGACCCTGTACATACTTAACGGTGTGCCTTGGGAGCCTCCAGGAATAAAATGATTCCAGTAATAATCTGGATCTAACTCCAAAGCAACAATTATAAATTATATACATCTAATTGTTTAAATTAGAATTAACACACCTTTACTTAACAATTTAAAGAAACAGGGTTTAACAGATTAAAAGTGAATAAAATAAATTAACAAAAGTACACAGAAATAAAGGAAACTTATCTAACTGGCATTTACCCTGCCACCATTTACCCCGTGCCAGTGTGTGTACTTCTCTGGATTCAGAGTCCCAGACGCTTGCGTGGGTGCGCTTGAAGGTCTGCAGCTGGAGTGGAGACAGCACTGTGCAGGTTCTGTGTGTCAGTCCAAGATAAGCAGTCTGTCCAGGCAAGGCAATCCAGCAACTTTGGTTCACTGGGCAGATCACTCTGCTTCTCTTTGGACCCAGAGTCAGTCTTTTTTCTGGGCTCCATCCCAGGCAGCACTTTCCCAAAGAGTCACAGTTACATAAAGTACCTTCTATGCAGGTTTATGTAGGCCCTTCTCAGCCAAAGTCTCTTCCATCCAGGGACAATCACCAACAGCCCCTGAAGCAGCCTGCTAGATCCAAGCCTTGGCAAGCTCTCAGTAACAGGGTCTAGCTCCAGCCCGACAGTTCTTGACCTGGAAAAGGCTCCATCCCAGCAGCCTGGCTCCTCTCTCCAAAATGGAGCCCATCAACTCTCTGTCTGCATGGCCTAGAAGAGCAGCCACTGTGTGCTTCTTTTTCCCAGAGGATCATGGGAGTTGTAGTCTCTAGTTTAGGGTTAGACTGCAGCACAAGGGATCCTCCCACTGAAAGTCAGAGGCTCCTATAGTAAGGGGACCACACATGCTTCAGCTTCTTTTACTGCCCCTGGGAATCAGAGCCAATGCTTAGCTGGATTTGCTGGGTTTCTTCTTAGGCCAGGATTGGTTACTCCCAGGCTCTGCAGGCCCTAAAAGGGGCAGAACATCCTGCTGCAGTGTGATTCTATAGTGTGAAGGTGACAAGGAGTCCTGTAGCACCTTATAGACTAACAGATGTAGGGGAGCATAAGCTTTCATGGGCATCTGACATGCATCTGACAAAGTGGGTATTTGCCCACAAAAGCTTATGCTCCAATACGTCTGTTAGTTTATAAGGTGCTACAGGACTCCTTGTTGCTTTTGCAGATCCAGACTAACACGGCTACCCCTCTAATACTTGACACCTTCTATAGTGTGGTATCATTTAAAATCAATGCAGCCAGGCAGAGAAAGCTTGTGTCACTTACAGTTGCCAATACAGTATTTCAAAACTAAGGGGCTGCTTTCTTAACACTCTGCCCTACTCCTTTGCCAGATATGAGGATGATAATAAAATAAAATAATCATTATTAATTACCTACATTTGCCAGGGATATTTCTTGCTGCTTGCTGCAGCACTCAGAAACTCCCAGTCTTGTTGTACAGAGATGAAGAAATCTTTGCAGAATTCCTGGAAGCTTATGCAAATTTGGAGTTCACTATTAATTAAATCTAGATGCATCTTTTCCTTATGTCAGACCATTTATTCCCCACTAGAAAACTTACCCGGCATTGCTCACATCCTTCAGGGAAGGGGGTGGGTGGTGTATGTGGGAGTGCAGGAGTCAGAGTAGGGAATTGGGAGCCCTGTAGCTGTTCAGGGCTTCCTGGTTTGGCCAGGATGGTGCTGCAGCTGCAGCTGCACCATCCTCTGGTGGCTGGCAATAAAGAGAGTTCTTGCCCCAGTTGGCCACTCTCTTCCTGGTGCAGCCGTCTCCTATGGTCGTTTGCAGAGCACAGCTGTCCTTGCTTTTAGCTGCCTCCCTTTCTATGTTATGGAAAACAATCAGATTCCTGGCACAACCAAACCTTGACCTTGCTATAAGTTAGGATCAGAGGCAATTACATGCCAAATTCGGTGATCCTAGCTAATACCGTTTTGGAGGAGCTCTTGAACAAGCGACCTCACAGATGGATGGATGGACAGACTCATGGACAGATGCAGAAACTCTCTAATATATATATATATATATATATATATATATATATATATATATATATATATATATATATCTTAATGAAAATATCCTCTCTCCAAAGCATTTGATCTTGATTCACTAAGTACAAACTACCCCATTTAGAACAAGTTTTTCAAGTTTCTTTCCACACTTCAAAAAGACAGGCATCTATTTTTCATTGATAGATTTGAAAATGTCTTTTCTTGATGTTTTCATTGCATCTCAGCTGATACAGAATTCCTCACTGAGCCTCAGCTGGTCCATGCTTATGATTTGCCTCATTTTGAGTGCATCTGCTATGTCCTCATGATCTGAGAAACTAAGCTTCTCATAGAGATCCATGTGTTTCAGCTTCGTCATTGCATTATCAGGAAATCAATCAAACCATTGTTTGATGTACAAAACAGTGTCTTAAAACATAATGAAGGATTATTTTGCCTTCACTTTTTGTTGTAGTAGTAGCTTTTCCATCAGTTGTTTGCTTAGAATCCAAAAAACCAAATCCTCCTTCTCATTCAGCATCTTCAACTTAAAATGGCATATTTCTGTTTACATGTCAGCAATGCATAGCTTTGATTCCTCCAACCTTCTCACAAGTACAACAAAGACACAAGCCGGGTTGTGGAAAAATACATATTCACGCATTCTCGCCATCTTATGGCAACTTGTTCTTTAATGCTACAAGACAAGCCTTTGGTAGTGACTTGCAGTAAAGTTGATTAACTGCTGGGTTAAGGGATAGCCACCTTGTATTGGCAGATTGCAATACTTCTTTCTATTCAATGTCAACTAACTCAAAACTCTGCATATTGTGCATACAGAAAAATTGCTATAAATTTTCCACACAATTGTTTCTAAGTCAACATGAGCACTTTCAGATATTGTGGGGTACGTGTAAAGGGCAGCTTTGCTTCAAAATGTAGTTATTGTCCGTACATTACAACTCATATACCCAACTGAGTTTGCCATAATTCACATTTGTATTATCAGCAGGGTAATGCAATTAACATTAAGCTGGTGTTACTCTAGGCAGTTTATACTATCAGGATGAATGCCTTTTGCAGATTCACCGTCATCTTCATTAACATCAAGCTGCTTGCACTGAACGCGGTTTGTTATGGTGAAATAGTGTATGTACATTGGAAACTTCTTCCTGTTCCCTTTGTTTGAGGCATCCGTCCCTACAGAGAAGTACGTGTGCTCTTCTGGGAACTCTGCTAATAAATCCCGTAAACAACTCCCTCACAGACATTGGGGCCAAAACATGGATCACAAATAGTTCTGCTTGGGTTCTTCCTCAACACAGTTTGTTCTCAATATTTGAATCATTATATGTTTCACTAGCAAGCTTATTGCCATAGTCCATGCTGTTATAATTTAGGCTGTGTTTTCCTACATGGTAAACAGTCGCAATTACACATCCTGCCATTCTGCCATTTTTAGTGTTTGAAGAGACAAAGAATGTGCCTTTGGCCTGTGCGTTTTGCTTATGTCCATTGGTTGCTGTGAACTGCTGCAGGTCACGCTCACCTCTATGTTTCTTGGTGAATTTACACCAGGCATGTCCAAAGTCCGGCCCGCGGGCCAATTGCGGCCCGTGTTCTGATTTAATACGGCCCCCGCTTCCTCCCCCTCTCCTGGCTCCCCAGCGCTCTTTTGAACTGGCGCGCCCAGCGCGCCGCTTCCGGCCGCGCTGCCGCCGCCCATGGCCTCTGCGGTCCTAGAGCCTGCCCTGTAGGGCACGTCCGCAGCCCCGCTCCCCCGCTCGGCTGCGGGTTCGCCCTGCCCCCGGGCCGCCGTGAGGCCGGCGTGCCCTGCGCTCTCCGCCCGCCTCTGACCCTGCGGGCCCTCCGCCTTGGGGCTGAGAGTGCGGGGACGGCCCTCACGCATGTTCACTTCTTCAAATCTGGCCCTCTTTGAAAAAAGTTTGGACACCCCTGATTTACACCAACACAAAATACAAAAGGCTTTATCAGGATCACAAGTGAGATTTTACCCCGTGTATTTTCCTTACCCTTGACTTTTATATCTATACAGGTGCTTCATTTTTAGTTTCCATTTAGGGCCAGGAAGAACGTCTAGTGTTCCCAATGCTTTGCCCAGAATTGTATGGAACATTTTCCTCACTGCGTGTAAAAGTATGCTGCAGCTAATGTTATATGATGCTCATAGTATGATTTCCAAATATTGGCTCCACTATAGCCAGAGGTACCCAAACTATGGGATGTGCCTCCCCAGGGGATACAATAAAGTTATTGGGGGGGTCACAGAGACCTGATGGAGCCATGCTGAAAGGCTAGAGTTTGGAGGGGGCTCTGTCTGGCAGGAGAAGCAGGCAGAGCTCTGCATAGGTGATATTCCCTACCAGGACCAGGCTCCCTGCAGAGCCTTGCTCTCCCACGGCTGCAGCAGCCACCTCAACCAGTAGCTATGCTCCTCTGCTGGGCACACTGACAGAGACTCTGCAAGGGAGGGAGGCTACACCCTGGGAACACTGACTGTCCTGCCAGAGACCCTTCCTGAGCCTGGCCCTTCAGCACAGAACAAGGGCAGAGAGAACCTGTGCTGGGAAAGTAGAGGGGGGCTGTACTCAAGGGCTGGACTCAGAAGGGTGTCCTGTCACGTGCATCTTTCCATTCCAGTCTGGACCCTGGCCTTTGACCGCAGCTTGATCTGTTTTCCCTGCACTGAAAGGCCAGGGTCAGGAAGGGAGTGGAAAGACGTACCCATGAGTATAAGCCTCCTGGTGTTGAAATATAGGATAGAAGACATCTAATACTGAGTTGCTATGGGACATGTAAAAGCTGTAGAAATTAAAATAAAAGAGTTTGTTATTGCAAAATTAAAGTTGCAAATATAAACAATGTCAAGAAGTGTAAAAATGCTGGTGCCATGAGAACACATTCTACAAAATCTCCTAGTATGACAATGAGGAACTATGCATCAGTTGCGTAATATTATATTATGCTTATTGTACAGTTTAGGGAAACATGGCCAGTGAAGGGAAAATAATTAACTCTACCCAGAAGGTGTGAGGGTTATACCTTTAACATGCAAATAGCAGTAGCTACACTGAAAGAGAAATTAAAAAATGAAGAGTCCGTATTAAATGAGCAGCACAACACTGACCTGAAAAAGTTTGCATGTAAAAGAAGATTAGGGTCTTTTCCCAGGCAGTAGGACTCGGAATGTAGAGCCTAATCTTGTATCCTTGGAGCAAATGGAAATTTGGCCACTGATGGATCAGGGCATTAAAAGAGCAGTTGTGGGCATTGGTACATTGACACAGCGCTCATAACTAATCAGCATGTCCATTTCCCATCCTACACCAGCAGGAGGAACATGCTAAGTAGAATGTGACCTCCTACATCAGCACTATGCCAATGGAGGTTCTCTGTGACACAGGAAGCTGCTCCTTGGGGTAGTTAAGCCAGGTTTACCGCTATGCTGCACACATAGCGCATCATAAAATAGCCATGCCACACTTGTGACTTCCATGACTTCTGTGATCAGTATGACAAAAGCACTTTCCTGATATTGCCCTGGACTCGAGCAGCGGAGGATGTGGAAGATGCTACCACACCTACAATTTAACAGACCAGGCCCAGCACATCACTAGATTCCAACAAAGGAATCTAGACTTCCTTTAAAAGCAGGAGGCCAGGATTCAGTGTTCCCTGTAAAATATGAGCTCGTGTGACCACTCAGGAGAGATTCAAGTACCGCCCAGCTGTCTAGCAGACATCAACAGGTAGCTTTTTGTTTCTTATTGGTGGTGCACATTCTTACATGACTTAGTGCACATAACATTATTCCACACACGGATGGAAAAGTTTAGAGGGAACATTGCCAGGATTGTCAGACATTTTGATCTTCAGGTCACTGCAACTTGATCACTTACATTAAGATTACAGAATCACTTCAAAAACACAGCAGTAAATTTTGTACTGTAGCTTCATCCTAACACACAACAATTTGCTAGCAGTTTGGTGTGTAGCTAGAGGAGTTGGTGGCTTTTGCCTTCTTTTTGCAATATTTGAAGTGAATCACACAGCCTGTTTTAAGTATTAGTGTAACCACCACCAAGTAGATTTGAACCTGGGAGCTCAGTGAAGGAATTTCTACAGCTTGAGCTATAAAGACAGCTGGCTCTCAGTGTAGGCTATAAATCGCCCTTGTTCTTATCCCCCGCCGTAAGTGGTCTAAGTGCCACTACATGGGACAGTGAACCACACTAGGCATGTGTGGATTACACTAGCTCCACTTTGTTTTAAAGTTTTCTAACTTTTTCATAAAGTCAAGTCTCACAAATGCTATCGTCAGTATTTGTTTTCTTCAGAAAGTCTCACTCAGATCCTATGCAGGAGGACTTGAATGAATAGGGCTGAGAGAGTAGTAATTCTCTTCAGAAGAACCTATGCACTTAAGCTGAACCTATACTGAATTCATTTTAGGAACAATTCACTTCAGCAGAACCTATGCACTTAAGCTTCACTTAAGCTCTATTTTGAAGGCTTAAGTGGTAGTCCTATCTCCAGGACTAAATTTCACTCTGTGGATTTCTGTTTATTTTGGAGTTGCAGGAGAATTTATACACTTTATCTATAGGTGTTAATATCCCCTTTACTTTCTCTACTTTAAGTCTGAAAATAAGACTTGAGTACTGTGAGCTTCCAGATCTCAAATGACGGTTTTCACGAGAGGTTGAAAATGGTTGCTTTGAGTGCCAATGAATGATATTTAAGGTATTGTAATAACACACATACTCTAGTAAGTATTTGTCCTCGTAGCAGGCTCTTGACATGCCAATGTAAGGAAAAAATGTTATACAAGTTGGAAGTGCTCAGGAAATAGGACACAAAGAAAACAAAACACTCCTCTTTATTTAAAAATATAGTTGTGAATTTTATTGTAATAAATAATACTAATAATTTATGACACATTGGTAGTCAAAAAAAAGAAGGTACTTTGCAAAACCAAACACGGCTTCATGATACTTAGAATCCAAAAGTGCTCCAAAAATGCATGATAAATGTTTTCATTAGAGTCTTTTTTGTATCGTAGAAGAGCAGATGTTCTAGCCGAACTGTTTCAAAAGATGGAAATCTCCAAAATACTCCACTCCATAGGCTATTCTTCTAGAATGTCAAAAGTCTTGCCTTTCAGACAGTTGACCAAAATAGTGACCAGTTGCAAACTGGTAGTGCTAACTATATCTTTAGTAACGATAAACAGTAGAACTTCTAACTCTCTTCAAATGTCTTCAAAGTGCAAAAGATACTCAGCTGACTTCCAACCCAAGAGGAAGTGATGTTGCCAAACAGATTAAATAGCTTTTTCTCAACTTCAAATGCTGAATGGGATCCAATATTTTAAAATGTGCAATAAGAAGTGATGGTGACCCACATGACTTATATTCAGCCTCCTCCATATTCTTGTGTGGGTCAAAGTGTTGACAGCTTCATCCATAGAGGCTGGAAGTGATAGAATCTCAGCAAGGAATTTAGATCTCAGAGAAATTTGGAATATTTTAAAACCAAGATGAAATACATTTGTCAGGGACTTAAAGTGCTTTCTTTTTTGATGAAAGTATTAAAAATAATCCTGAACAACATTCACAAAAATGCGTAATTAACAAATCAGACATGGAGGAACTTAAATAAATACACATACGTACACAGAGAGTCTAATTCTGATCAGTTTTACATCAGAATTAGACGCTTAAGCTTCTGTAAAGTTGCTCCTAATTTACATGAGTATAAATGAAAGGCAAATCAGGCCAGGAAATTTAAAATAATATTTAAAATACTGCCTTCCCTCAGAGCTTTAGAACATATTCAATGAAGGGCACATTCTGCTGCTGATGTTACCTAAGTCACTTCAATTCGTATATCTGTGAAAGGGAAAAAAAATTAAACAAGCATTACTCTAAAAGACATCACCACAACCACCTTTCCTATCTTTAGATTTACTAAAGCCAAAAGTAAAATAAATAACAAAATATAACCTACACTACTACACAAATTCTACATCCAGTTGTACCCATTTAGCCAATATGATTGAGTGGATATAAATCAAAGCAGAATTTGACCCAAACTTTTTAGTAAAAGGTTCACCCAGAAGAAAATAATCTCTATTCTCACTTGTAATTGTCCAAATACAACATCATGGGTCCAGTGCAGGCAAAATTTGGTCACATTAAGGGTTTGTATCTTTTGACTAGATCAATTTTTAATTCAGCTGTACTCTTCTAGCACAAACAAGGGCCAAACTACACGATGTTCATATTTTGTAATTATATTCTTGATTACTCTTGGGCCTGATTTAGCCAAAAGTAGCATCTGTAACCATTGACTCTCACGGTGGGGCTGACAGACTCACTAGGACTCTGGGTAAGGCATTGGAGGGGTTAGCGCTGTGCCTTTGGAAGAGGTAGGTCTTTGGGCAGAAGGGGAGGGTTTGGGACTAACCGGCTACTAATCAGAGCTGCCCAGGGCATATTGTGCAGGGCTCTGGCAGAGATTTAAAGGGATTGGGCCTTCAACCACAGCCCCAGTGCCAACAGTGGCGGTTGAGAGCCCTGAGCCCTTTAGAATCTCCCAGCCCCAGGAAAGCTGCCCCCTTCCACTCTCTCCAATCCCTGTCAGCGGCTGAGGCTCAGAGGAAGCTCCAAGTGCTAACAGAGAAGAGGGAACTAACCTTTTACTAGCTGCTACCCAATTCTATCTTAGATGGTTGTGCTGCCACATTCCCAAGGACAGAGTCATGTGACAAATACATTAAAGTGTAGTCCATGGGCTTTACTGAGTAGTTTAATATTTATTCCGTGCTCCAACATCCTAGCAAGGGTGACAGTTTCTCCTGACTGAATGTCAACCAGCAATAGAAGAATTGTAAAGGAGTCTGATTCTGAAGTTACTGGTTCTTCCCTACTTGGAAGTTCCTTTTTTGGAGATCAGCCACAGAGACCTTGAAAGATTCCCTGGAGTGCGAAGATTTAAAACAAAAAACAAAAAATGTATCCAGCAGGTTGGAGAAAGGAAAATGGGAGGCCCCATATCAGTCAGCCAATAATTGGGAAGGATCCCTAAAATCACTAGGAGGTAGCCTGGGAAGTGCTCAGAACTCGCATTTAAATTTTTAAACTTGTCTATAGGCCAGTTTTTAGTCTGTCAGGGTACATCTATGCAGCAGTGTTATTTTGGAATAACCGACAACATTCCAAAATAACACAGTGCGCGTCTACACTATAAGCCTTTATTCTGAAATAACGTCAATATTCTTACTCCGACCCATGTTAACCATCATTTTATGAGGCGTAAGGGAAGTCGAAGGAAGAGTGTTCTTCCTTCGACTTCCTGCTGTGTAGACAGCGCCAAAAGCTGAATTAAGCTATTTCGACTTAAGCTATGCAATTGACGTAGTTGCATTGTTTAATTTGACTTTAGCCCTGCTGTATAGATGTACCCTTTAGTTTCCTAGGAACAGCTACTGTTAAGCTCCAACTCTCACTGGGCTATGCCCCCTTCCTGGACCTGAAAGCTGGCAGATGAGTTGTGCTGTGTGAAGTTTGTTACTGTTTTTCCATTTTTTCAGCTGTACTTACATTTTAGTTTTCCATCCTCAAGAGAAAGCTCCCTGATATCGACCTCTTCCTCAACTGTCAATAATTCTTTTAAAAAAATTAAAATAAAATAAAAGATCAACACACACACATACCTGAGAACAGTTTTTTCCTCATGTATCGTCATAATCATAAGCTATTAAAGAATTCTGGCCATGGCATTCCAGGTAATCTGAGGGCCTAGCTGAACTTCAAGCTTACAGAAAATATTAATGCATAAAACAGTTTGTCTTAGAGAACTAAAACTAAAAATTGTTTTTCTATCTAAAACATTATTCTTCTGAAGTAGCCTCTGGAAGAGGCAGGAAATTGGGCCTTTTTAAGGAATCTTAAATTGGACAATCAAAAAGTGACCCATTCAAAATAACGGGTCACTTTTTAAAATCTTGAGCTTTGTGTTTGCTGACATTTTTAGCCATAACTCTAATTTCTCTTTGGTAGGACTGTTTGGGCATGTCTACGCTGTACCATAATCTGAAATAAGATATGCAATTTGAGCTATGCAAATTGCGTATCTTATTTCAATACTATATTGAAAAACCTTATTTTGTCATTTGGTGCTGTCTACACAGAGACAAATTTCAAAATAAAGCACTATTCTGAAATGTCCCTTACTTCTCACAGAATTAGGTATACAGGGACATCGGAATAGTGAGTCCGAAATAACGGGCTTGCTGTGAAGATGCAGGATAACTATTTCAGGATACTCCAGTATCCCGAAATTATGTTGCACCCTTTGTGTTGTGATATGTGATATTGTTCCAGTCTGGTATTTTACTTAATTCATAACACAGAATATGTGTTTTTATTATTTCAGAAAAATAAAAGACACCAAATTAACTCTTTAATTATTACTGCCTAGTTATCAGACAACTTAAAAGAACAATGCAAAATGGAATGGAATACAATTGTGCTTAGGTCTGCCCTTATTAAATAGTGAGCACTCATTTAAGCCAGTTTCACTTACAGCACACCCAGTCAAATGTATGCAATACTTACTTGTCACTGTCACTGCTACATTATTTGTACATGTCTCATTGCCATGATCTTTTCCAACTGTAACAGAAAAAGGAAATATATGAAGGAAAATGCTCATTTTAGATTTAGTGTCACTACAAAACTCCTCAAATATTTATCTGACTTATTTGCTGTTGTATATTTTTATCTCAAAAGACTATAAATTAAGTATAGTATCTACTGTCATTGTTCTGATGCAAACTCAGGAAAAAACTTTCCTGACCCAGATGACCTGTTGTTAGCTAGGGTCCTTTGTTGGGTTTGCTAGCGACCAACATCACTACCGATTATCACAATTATCGCGATTGTTTAATTGCTGTATTGTTTTATCCTTGTCTGGATCAACTTCACGGTACCGTGAGACATCAGTGTCCCATATAAATTACTGCTTTTAATAAATACTAAAACACTGCATCTTGAATGGTCCCTTTGATATAGGTCTTAACTTAGACTAAACAGTCTATTCCAACTTGTATGTAGCTGCAATACTCTAAGCACATTTCCCAGACCTGGAGAAGATCTCTGTGTATGTTTGAAAGCTTGTCTCTCTCAACAACAGAAGCTAATCCACACCTAGATCACCATCTTATCTCTCTGCTGTTAGTAAAAGCATTTAGGGCTTCAACAAGGAATTTGCACAGCTAAAATATTACTCTTGTAACAAAGGAAATGCACGACCTTAATATCACAGTCGCAGGAGGTGAACTTCTAAGACACCAAGGATTCCCCTAATCCCCTACTCCACTTTCACAGTGTACTCTAGTTCCCACCACACTCTTACAGCGAAGGTACTGGCAGTGATTGAACAGGGCTAGCTGCAGTGCCCCCTGGAGCCTGCTAACACAACAACTGACATCACTTGTAGGGCTGTTATAGAAGATTGTAAAACCACTTATACAGGGCCTGAGACAGACACCTCCATAGCACCATGTTATGTGGGGTGGGGGAAGTTTGTGTGAGGAGACGGACTGAGTCTCACAGCAATGTTATGCTATCATTAACCTGATGGACTAGGAATATGCAATCCTGATGGAGACTTTATCATAAACTTTGATGATGGAAGACCTGTTCACTGTGATTTCTAGCCAGAAACTAAAGTATTGTTATTTCCAGTGCTGGGGTGGTAATGGGGGAATGTTTTACATAGCCTGAAATAGTTAAACAGCTCAAACCTTAATATCTCCACTGAGCAGCATTATGGAAAAAGATACCACACAGATTTGTATTATTTCTAGTTGAAAGATTGGTGTGGCTCTGTCAGCATAAGAGGTATGTGTCATCCCTGAGCCTCGCAGTACTTTTCAGGTAATCCCTCTGCAACCCAGTCTGAAACTGAAGCTGCCAGTTTTTTTATGTCACTCAAATTAACTGACAGAACAAAACCCAATTAAAAATAAAATAAATTAAAAAAATAAAATGGAACAAATTGGTGATAAACCACTATAAGGGGTGGGGAGTACTTGTTGCGTTATATCTTCCAGATATAAATCTTAAAAAATCTTGCAGATACCTGTTCATGGTCATTTTTACTACATTTTAGCCATGATAAAAATATAACTAGAATTCTCTTATGTATATCTCTCATAAAGTGATTGAGTCAAAGTTCAGACAGATAGTTTTGTTAGAAGCTATAACAAAAAAGACAAATATCATGCCAGCCTAATGACATGTAGGTTCCATATCATGAGAGAAACCAAGGAACTGGAAGCAGCTTTAGGAACTCCAGTAAGGTAGAAAATGCTTTCACTTCCAAATGGGGAAAGCACCATAATGCTCTGCAGCAGTCATAATGCTCTGCAGCATCACCTCCAGACTGATCAATAGAGATGCATTAGCACCTGTCTCTAGGCATATAACCACACAATTCATTGTATCAGGGAGATGATAAATACTACCGTAATGGTTAATACATGGTGAGGGCAGATTAAGAAAAAACAAAGGAAGCATTGTGAGTTTAAAAAAGCAAGAGAATCATGAATGTCAGGGGCAAGAAATTTAAACAGATCATCACCATCTGATTCCAATCCTACTAGTATCCACAGACAAAACAAAAGAAAATATAGTAAAAAAATGTATACCCTTTTTTACCCAGAGCATAAATAGAAGCAATGATCCAAAGACAGCAAATACAGCCACAGTTGTTCCAATATAGCGTCTACTATTAATCCTTTGACTAGCCACTGTATAACCTAGAGAGAGAGGATTAAAAGAAAATTATTAGGGAAGGAATCAAGTTACAGTAATCATTTAAATTATTGGGGCAGTTTAAACTTTATTATATCTTAGAAATTTCAACACAATTTTTTTAAAGTGTCTTTTGCCCCCTCTTGATTATCAATGAGTTCATGGAACTAGACAAAATGGATACATTTCACAAAAAATTGTCACCATTTAAAATACATAATATATAGATTTTATTTATATCAGATTATTTCAAAACCCAATACTATGTGACTATTGTTAATATTGAATTACAATATTTTTAAAGCTAAAAATTAGTTTGAGATGTTCAAGCAACTGTGACTGCCACAAAGATATGCCCATGGCTCGTGACTATGTTCCCAAGGGAACTGCAGAACCTTCCTGTTCATGCCGCATTTATACACTCTGCACATTATGCCTTGGTTCTAGGCATTTAGGAATGATATTCAAGCGGCCTGCTTTTTGCTTTCTCTTTCTGCTGTTACGTGTACATTAGGACAGATTATGCACCAATATAGAGGTGTCATACATTTTAATCTGAGTTCAGGAACACACCCTGATGCTGCACTTCAAACTATGTGAGATAAGTTAATAAAGAGAAACCCTTTTAAACAAGGTAGATGACAATTTAATAAGTGTATTTGCTTCAGGAGTAAGTAGTATCGAAAGAGATGCACTGGATAACGCACCCGGGTCTGTGACAAGGTGGTGGGGTCAGGGATCATTTGATCACCAGTGAACAGAGTAAACTCCGGTTCAGCTTTTCCCTCTTCTTCCGTAGATGTTCAAGGAAATGGCTACCACAATAGTTGCTCAGGGGAAAAACTAGTCAAAGCAGAGTTCCACACCCAGGTTTACAGGGTGGGACTGTATCTCATCTGGGGAATTTTCTGTTTAAATCATTTCACTCCCTTGTTAAATAGCATCACCCATTGAGACTTCCCTTACTATAACATTTTTTTTCCTCTGATGATTTATTCCAACAGTTTCCAGGGCCCTCATCTCAACTTCGGGATTTATACAACCTCTTCCTCTGACTCTGTTCTATATGCAGATTTTGATTCCGGTACTAATTTATGTAAATTTAATGTAGGAACAAGGAATTGATTACTATGATCTCCTAATTGTATATTCTGGGTAATATGTTTATAATTAAGTTAGAGAAGAGGGTTTCATTTCTCAGCTCCAACTAGACTGGGACATTTTCTACCCGCAAGTTCATATACAACTTTCACATAACTGTTAAGGCTGTGGAACTCCCCACCTTGAATCACCACCCACCCACTCCATGTATAATGGAAATAATATCAACACTTAGTATTTTCAGTGTTCAAAATGCATTGCAATCATTATCTTTACGCCTGCACAACTCCTGCAAGATATTATCAGCATGTTGAAATTGAGGTAGAGGAGTTCTGTGACTTGCCCAATGCCACATAGGAAGTTAGTGTAAGAGCTTGGATTAATGCCCTACCATACACCCCTGCACACAAGAGTTTCCAGTTATTAGACCTAAAATACCAGACATCAGACTACACCCGTTGTTACAAAATATTTCTTCACCCTGTCCCAAATAGAAAATGCAGGTTGTGGTTGATCCAACCTAGACAAACTTAGTTAATATACTTAACTTGAGAAACATTACCTGGTATGATTAAAATAGCGGATGTATTTTCTTTAAGTTCCTTGTTCCAAAATATACAGTGAAAAGTCTCATTAATACTTGTGTTGGTTTTAAGTGTGCTGGTCACGCTGTACAGTTGGTCAGTTCCTGTTTCATAAATTGTGTTTGCTTTGTCACTTAAGTCTTGATGTTCCCCATTCTTCCAAATAACCTCTGCCTTAGGATAACCTTTAGATTGGCACGTTAACTCCCATTTGTTGTGTCCTGCAGTCGTCTGGGCAGTCACAGTTCTTTTGGTTATGTTTCTATAAGGAGCTAAACACAAGCAACAATGACACAAAATTATTAGAGCATTGGTGCTGACAGAACACTGTGTGTTATTTCAGGAGGGCACATTCTCTTCTGGCCAAAATTCTGCACGTCAACTTGTCTTGAGAAAGTAATATTTTTCGATGATCAAGTTAAACATCATTATTGTTTGCTTCATGGTTATGGTAAAAGTGGAAAGGTAGGTTTTGTACCCAGATTGATCTACAGTAAACTTCCGATAATCCGGCACCTTTGGGACCCAGGGGGTGCCGGATTATCAGATTTGCCGGACTATCAGAAGGGGGGGCTATGAGGGGTCTAGGGTGGGGGGGGATGCCACCCCAGACTCCTCATAGCCCCCCTTTCTGATAGTCCGGCTCTGCCACAGGCGTCCCTGATTCATCCGCTGCTGAAACTGACCAGCAGCGGCTGAATCTGAGACACCTGGGGCAGAGCAGCTGGAGTGCTGCCGGGTTGGTCCGGTAGCGCCGACCCTTGGCGCTGCAAGACCAACCTGGCAGCCCCCCAGCTGCTCTTGGGGACGTCTGGGGCAGAGCATCTGGGGTGCTGCCAGGTTGGTCCCACAGCACCGAGGTGCGGCGCTACTGGACCAACCCAGCAGCACCCCAGCAGCACCCCAGGCATCCCCAAGTCAGCCGCTGATGAAACTGACCAGCGGCTGACTCCAGGAAGCCCGGGGCAGAGCAGTTCTGCCCCGGGCTTCCTGGAGTCAGCCGCTGGTCAGTTTCAACAGCGGCTGAATCTGGACACCTGGGACAGAGCAGCTGGGGCGCTGCCGGGTTGGTCCAGTAGCACCGCACCTCGGCGCTGCAGGGACCAACCTGGCAGCACCCCAGCTGCTCTACCCCAGGTGTCCCCAAGTCAGCTGCTGCTGAAACTGATCAGCAGTTGATTCCAGGAAGCCCAGGGCAGAGCAGCTCTGCCTCGGGCTTCCTGGAGTCAGCCGCTGGTCAGTTTCAGCAGCGGCTGAATCGGGGACACCTGGGGTGCTGCCCGGTTGGTCCTGCAGCCCCGAGGGGCAGCGCTAGGGGACCTACCCGGCAGTACTCCAGCTGCTCTGCCTCCGGCTTCCCGGATTCAGCCGCTGGTCAGTTTTAGCAGCGGCTGAAAAGGGGAAGCTGGGGGCAGAGCAGCTCCAATGGTCCGGCTGCCCGGAGCACTTCCGGGTTCCTGATGGTGCCGGACTGTCAGATGCCGGACCATCGGAGTTTTACTGTATTTTCACTACAGTTTTGCAACTTTTGTAAAAGATTGTATCAACCTTTCCACTCAGTGCTTTCTTCAGCTAGCCTCCCCAACATTCTTCATTTCTTTCAGTGTCATGTGTGGTACAGGTTCAACATCTCTAGTCCAGCACTCTGGCTACATCTGGACTGCACTGTTAAATCAGAAAAAGATACGCAATTTGCAATATGCAAATTGTGTACTTTTTTCTATTTACTTTTGAAAGAGGCTCTTTCCAAATTTGGCACATCTATATAGTGCCAAATTTCAGAAAAAAAGTGCTCTTTCGAGCCATCCCTTATTCCTCATAGAATGAGGTTTACAGGGATGGCGAAATAGCATGTCTGTTTTTTTCAAAAAAAAAAAAAAAAAAAAAAAGCATTCATTGGATGCAGCGTTGCTTTTCTGGAATACTTCTCATATTCCAAAAAAGCAATGCAGTCTAGACGTAGCCTCTCTGGTCCAGCAACATCTGTAGTCCGGCATGATTTTAGTTAACCAGATGTCCACTTATCATGGGTGTAGCCAAGTTTCCCACAGTCCCATAAAATTTGTTTACAGACACCAGTCCTGGCTTTCCAAGTTCTGTACAGATGTTTAGCTCTAATTTACACATAAATGTCTTCTCAGAGACCAGTAAGAAGTGGAAGTGTTGGTAGACCAAAAAGTTCTGCTAGACAATATTGACTGCCCGTGGTTTGGCAAATTCTCAGGTTCAGCATCGGTCAGGTCCTGAGTGTACCAGACTAGAGAAGTAAAAAGTAAAAAGGCAGAGTCATGGCTTCACCAGAACTAGGCGTGGGGTTAAGCTGCTGTGTAAGTTCCTCAGAAGAGTCACCGGAAGTCACTGGATGCTAAACCCAAGTGAACAATAGGAATCCTACAGATTCTCTGTCATACATGCACCAGAACCCACAATTTATCCCATATCTCCTATCAGCTTTTGAGGGAATTACTTGCCTAAAAATCTGTGCATGAAAGTGATATCCACCTAGCCTACATGTTTTCTACTCTGTCTTTGCGAGAGATTTCAGTGTCGTTCCTGGCCAGAGGATGGGAATCCATTCAGTTAATTTGTCTTTCCTCTTCCCTACCTTTGTAGGATTATTCCTCTTCTCTAGGGCTGTGTCTAGACAGCAGGGTTTTTTCGAAAAAAGTAGCCTTTTTTTGAAAAAACTTCACATGCGTCTAGACTACAGCCGCGTTCTTTCAAAATTAAATCGAAAGAACGCAGCTTTTCTTTCGACGGTGGTACTCCTCATTTCATGAGGAATAACGCCTTTTTTGAAAGTCCTCTTTTGAAAAAATGCGTTCTTGAATGCAAACAAGGCTTTTTTGAAAGAGAGCATCCAGACTGCCTGGGTGCTCTCTTTCAAAAAAGCGGCTTGCTTTTTTGAAAGTACTGCTTGCAGTCTAGACGCTCTTTTTCAAAAGAGGCTTGCAGTCTAGACGTAGCCTAGGAGGCAAATCTATGGGGGAGAAAGGGCCATAAAGAGAGGGTACCATCATCCTCTGTGAAACCAAGAGCTAGGAGATGCTCAAGGATGCCTGAGCACTTTTGCATAAGAAGTGCTCTGCCTCATCTCTAACTCCCTCATTCACCTCCAAATCTAAGCAAGAGGAAAAAAGAGGGCAATATTTGCTCTCTCAAATTGAGTGGAAAATGCTGTAATGCAGAGGCTTGAGCTAGATCTTACACGCATTGTGAAAGACTGAATAAGGGTATGTCTACACTGCCACCCTAGTTTGAACTAGGATGGTTAATGTAGTCATATGAACTTGCATATGAAGCCCGGGATTTGAATTTCCCGGGCTTCATTTGCATGTTGCCGGGCGCCGCCATTTTTAAATGTCCTCTAGTGCGGACTCCGTGCCCACGGCTACACGCGGCACGAACTAGATAGTAGGAATAAGGGATCTCCCGGAAAAAGGCTTATTTTCCGGAGAATCGCGTCTACATTGGCGCTTTTCTCCGGCAAAAACCCCAAGCAGGAAAAAAGCGGCAGCCATGTAAATGCAAATGCCGCAGGGGATATTTAAATATCCCCCGCGGATTTGCAATTCCGAAGTGTCTCATTAGCATCCCTTTTCCGGAAAGGGATGTCAATGTAGACACAGCCTTTATGTGTTAGTCTCTAAGGTGCCACAGCCTGCTCTCTGTTTTTACATTGTGAATTCTAGTTACAAACTAAGCCAAATGTCAGCCTCTGACATCACTGCCAACTCAGTGAAGTGAGTGAGGGGAGACTTGTAACAGGATCATGCAGTAATAAACCAATTTCCACTATCTGGAAAAAATGCTTACCTTTTACTTGCAAAGTGATCGTCTTGTAATCAGCTCCCTCATAGCCAATGAGACAGCGGTAAGTTCCTGCATCTGTAAGTTTTATATTGGTGACCTGAAGCACTGACTGTCCCAATTCCAGTTTATCTTTCAACAATTTTACTCTTCCTCTGAAGTTGCTGTGCTGGGTTTGAAAGTTTTCCTTTCCTTTGTGAAGTTTGTAAACCTCTTTTGTATGTTCCTCTTTTTTCACCCAAATGATGCTTAAATCTTGAAGCTTCAATTGACCATTCACTCGAAACCTGCATTCCATCGTCACGTTGCTCCCATATTCTACAGTGTACAGTGGCTGTGGAACTTCAACTGTGAATAAAGCTGGGAAACAGAATTCAGAATAAAACTTATTTTCCAAATAGGAACATGATTTTCAAAGTTATATTTTACCAACCAAGTACATACATTTGTGTGTGCCTAACGTATGAACATAAACATCCATGGTGCCTGTGTGCAAGCTAGGCATTGATTCATGCATATAACCAATTAAATGCCTAAGTGATTGCTCTTTATGTATAGTTACTAGATAAAGTGCCAGCAGATGACACTGAAGAATATATGGCCTAATTCTTGGATTTTGTGCACCAATAAAACCTGTGCACTGCAATGTCTTCCTTTGTGCATGTCTTTACATCAGCTCTTAACACACTCGTTCCCATGCTGTTTTGTGGATACATGGAAACATTTACCCCACCAGCTACATCACTGCAGCTCTTTTCAAGCACACATCTTTGGGTTAACATTTAACTGATAAAGAACAATGTTTTTTAACTATAAGTTATAGTTGCCATGCCTTTACACTGAAAAAAAAAACCCTAAGAAAATATTTCAGCTTCTTACCATTTAGGAAATGCCAATGGGACATGACTATACACAAAAGCAATGCACTTTCCATCTTGCAGAAAGACCCTAAAATGATACAATATCGGATTATGAAGTGTTTTCTAAATACTAACATTACACTGTATTTCAGTCAGGCATAATGTAGTAACTGGACATAGGCACTGAGTTCTACTATAAACAGAGACATGCTGAATTACCAAAAGATACATTAGAAGTCTAGTGTTGACTATGGAGGAAATTGCAAATATTCTGGTAGATCAGATAATGAAATCCTCGTTCAGCTCCAGCATATAGCGGTCAACTTCTAGTCAGCAGATTTAAAACCAAATAAAGGGAAAATCCCACATTTTCATAATCTGTAATGTAACCATTTATATCACAAAGTAAATGTTCATACACAGACAATAAAGTAGATTATAGCAGGAAACTCTCGCTGTACTAGCCAATAAGGAAGTTATTTTGAAACATTGTTCCTCTACACCTAAAAGAGGAGGGAAAACTTCTCTGTCTATGGATTAGAAGAAAGGGAACAGAGGGCTCTCCTTTCCATTATTTTAATTTAGCATGAAATATATAAACTGTCAGTAGAGCTATTTGAACAATACAAAAACTGAGTGTGAAGGTTTGTATTCTGAATGCTTGTTAGGTTTGGCCATGTTTGTACCAGTTTAATTTTGTATGTCACATACTTTCACAAATACAGGTTTCAGTTTACATATTTAGAAAACAAGAATATACATATTAACCTGGGAATAAGATTATTCCCCTACCTTAAAAGTTTCAATCACTGGTCAGGAAGTACAAACAATACTGACGCACCAGGAATTGCCCCATGAAGGAAGAAGATGACACTATTTAAAAATTCACAATTCTCTAATCTATCTGAAGTGTCCCCTTGAAGCAGACCATTCTACACCAAATCCCCATTGAACACTTTCAATTCCTCCAGCTTTCCTCAAAACTACACCCACCTGCAAACTTGACATGGGGAAGAGAAACCAATTATAGTATTGTGGGACCAAACACAGAAATATGAAAGCCTTTCAAATAATCCATAGCCTGAAAAACTTTTGAGTAAGATCTTTGGTGGACAATCCATGAACAGGAAAAAAAAAGAGGATTAAGTTTAATTCGATAGCATCTTCCCCACAAATACTGTGACCAATATCAGTTCTCAAGATTATAAGATTTAGGGTACGTCTACACTACATGCCTCTGTCGGAAGAGGCATGTAGATTTGTTTATTCAGCAAAGGTAAATGAAGCCGCGATTTAAATGATCGCGGCTTCATTTACATTTACATGGCTGCCGCGCTGAGCCGACAAACAGCTGATCGGCTGTTTGTCGGCTCGCCGCTAGTCTGGACGTTCCCCCTGTCAACATCAAAGCCCTTTGTCGGCAGCCCCGGTAAACCTCATTCCACGAGGAATAACGGGGCTGCCGACAAAGGGCTTTGATGTCGACAGGGGGAACGTCCAGACTAGCGGCGAGCCGACAAACAGCCAATCAGCTGTTTGTCGGCTCAGCGCGGCAGCAATGTAAATGTAAATGAAACCGCGATCATTTAAATCGCGGCTTCATTTACCTTTGCCTACAACCCTAATCTACATGCCTCTGCCAACAGAGGCATGTAGTGTAGATACAGCCTTAGAGTGAGTCAATGTGATGTCTCTATTGATTTTCTTAATTGTTAACACTACCCATTTACATACACAAGAAAAGCTCTTAAATAAACCAATATACAACAGTGATTTCTTACAGGTAATTAGCATGTGAGGCATATCTAAGGCACATCACTTAAGTCATATAACATATTCTGATATGAAAATTAAAATTCACTTCTGCTGTATGAAGCCTAAAGTGCATGCTGAGGGGTTTGGTGAGCAAAAAATCCATCCCTTAGACCCTGGCTGAAGCATATACTAATTTATGTCCATGTATAAAGGCTATTGGCTCTGCATTTCAGCTTTAGACTGAATTCTCAGTTTCTCCCTTGGTCCACTTTGTCTTGTCCCCGCAAGCAAGCTCAAGCAAGGTTGGCATTAAAGAACTCTTTGACAGAGTGCATGGGGTGCACCTTGTTTGGTTTCCCTTCTGATGAAAATTTCCCCCTCCTGCTTCTTCAAAATGGGAAGTAAGTGGTGTTAATCTGGCTTCAAATCTTTAAATTTCATGAATATATATTGTGCACAAGGATCTTTCCTTGAAGACTAAGATGCAAAAAGTTGCTGGGAAAGAATTATTTCATGCTGATGACACTGCTCTTGTCTCTCATAGTGAAGTTCATTCACAAAAGCTCATGAATCACCTCCAAGATGCAAATAACTTTTTCACTGACTATTAGTGTGAAAAGATGATAGTCATGGGACAAGGCACAGAATGCCAGCCTTCCATCAGTGATACCAACCTCCAAACAGTGGCCTCATTTTGGGTATGTCTACACTACAGCGTTAATTCGAACTAAGTTAGTTCGAATTAGTTAATTCGAACTAAGCTAATTCGAACTAACGCATCTAGAACTAAAAACTAGTTCGAATTAGCGTTTTGCTAATTCGAACTAGCGCGTCCACATTAAGTGGACCCTGAAGCGGGGTTAAAGATGGCTGGAAGCAGTGCCGGCAGGGCATCAGAGGAGGACTTAGAGCGTGGAGATGCTGTCTCAGGCTCGCCGAGGGCTGTGCTTAAAGGGTCCCGACTCCCACCCCGGACAGACAGTTCTCAGGGGTGCCCCGCTTGCAAAGCAGTCCTGGCTTGGAGTGCCCTGAGTGCCCACACTGGGCACATCACAGCACTCGGCCATCAGCCCGGCTGCACTTGCCGCAGGCTGCCATCTGGGGAGAGGGGGCAATTGGGGGGCTGCAGGAGAGCTTCCACCCCCAGAAGCCCACAGAGCCAGCCCAGTCCTCCCCATCGGGGGCTCGTGCCCCATTCCTCCCTCACCTCCTTCCACTTACCCTTCCCTAGCCCCTCTTCTTGATGTACAAAATAAAGATAACATGTCTTCCAAAATGGAATCTGTCTTTATTGAACAAAGCTGGGGGAGACTGGGAAAAGGAGGTGGGAGAGGGGAAGAGAGAGACTGGGAGAGGGGAGGGCAACTAAAATGATGAGGGGTTGGGAACAGGTCCCATATGAAGAGAGGCTAAAGAGACTGGGACTTTTCAGCTTAGAAAAGAGGAGACGGAGGGGGGACAGGATAGAGGTCTCTAAAAGCAGGAGTTGGGTGGAGACGGTGCATACAGAAAAGTTCTTAATTAGTTCCCATAATAGAAGGACTAGAGGACACCAAAAGAAAGGAATGGGTAACAGGCTTCAAACTAGTAACAGAAAGTTGTTTTTCACAAAGCAAAGAGTCAACCTGTGGAACTCCTTGCTGCAGGAGGCTGTGAAGGCTAGAACTGGAACAGAGTTTAAAGGGAAGTGAGATCAAGTCATGGAGGTTGGGTCCATGGAGTGCTATTAGCCAGCGGGTAGGAGTGGTGTCCCTGCCCAAGGTTTGTGGAAGCTGGAGAGGGATGGCACAAGACAAATGGCTTGGTCACTGTCTTCGTTCCATCTCCTCCAGGGTCCCTAGGGTTGGCCGCTGTCAGCAGACAGGCTACTGGGCTAGATGGACCTTTGGTCTGACCCAGGACGGCCATTGTAAGCTCAGGGTTCAGGGTCGGGGGTCTCAGTGGACCCCCTTGATTCTCTTGCACACCTGCTCCTGGGTGGCCAGGCTGGCAGCTATCCTGCCCAAGCCGGCCACTTTCCTGTGCCTAGTGCGGAGATTGTGGACGAGGTCCACGATGTCCGCACTAGCCCAGGCAGGTGCCCGCCTCTTGCAGTCCAGGGCAAGCTCCCGGGAGCCGCCAGCCTGGTCCCAGGAAGAGGGGGAGGGCTGGGGGGCATCAGGTGGGTGGCTCGATCCGTGACAGGTGCAGGGTCTGCTGGCGGGGTGGTGGCAGGCTTGCACCTGGCACTGGCACCGTAGCCAGCCCGTGCCCCTTTAAGGGGTCCGGGGCCGGGAGGGGGGCAGTAGAGTTTCCCTGATGTTGGCCAGAGTGGCCACCAGGGAAACCTGGGGAGGGCTAGCCTCCCACTAGTTCGAATTAAGGGGCTACACACCCCTTAATTCGAACTAGCTAGTTCGAACTAGGCTTAATCCTCGTGGAATGAGGATTACCTAGTTCGAACTAAGCGCTCCATTAGTTCGAATTCAATTCGAACTAACGGAGCGCTAGTGTAGTGCCTATGAAAGTTAGTTCGAACTAACTTTGTAGTGTAGACATACCCTTTGTTACCTGGGAGCTACTATTAACAAGAATTTGTCATTGGATGAGGAGTTGGACATATATATTGGGAAGATAGCCATCAACTTTGGTTGCCTCACCAAGATGGAAAACTTCCTAAGACATCTTATATGATGAGTTAAAGCATGAACAAAGACAGAGAGGATACCCAAAACTTAGGTTTCAAGATGGCTGCAAGAGAGATCTAAAATGTTTGCAATTGAGCCACAGACTTGGGAAGCCCATGCGAAAGATTTGTACAAGTTTGTGATCCAGTCTGGAGACAGGCATCATGGAACATGATAAACAGCAACTCTTTACAAACAAAACAAAAAACAGAGAAAAACGAGCGACTAGCCATGGACAACAGGAAAACCCTTTTCATTGCACTCAAATAAATAAAATCTGTTTGTCCAGAATTGGCTTGGTTATCAAAAAAACTGCAACACCCAACTGCTACCTCACATCCACAAGAGCTGAAGGTCTGTAAAGACGAATATTATGCACCAGGGTAAAGTCTGCTAGCTAACCTTGACACAGAGAGAACATACTTAAATAATGCCTCTTTGCAATACGACCTGCAAATAACTTTCTGGGCAGAGGAAAAGGGTTCATAGGTTGGCCTGTAAAGAGGAGCTGCGGTTTGCTCCTGGATGGAATAATCAGGGGCAGATGACCGTTTTGCGGGGCCTCGGGCAGCATAATTCCACATGGCCCCCCCTTTGCCACGGCGCATGCGCAGTGGCGCCACGGCGCATGCACGGGGCTTTCTGAAGCACGGGGCCAGGGGCGGCTGCCCCGTTCGCCCTGCCCTATATCCACCCCTGGGAATAATCATAGAGGCTATGTCTACACTACGAATTTTTGCAGCAGAAAATATGCTAATAAGGGACTCATTAGCATAAGTCATGACCTCATTTGCATATTTTCTGCCAATCCTTTTTTGCGCTGGGGGTTGTTGCGCAAAAACAAGCAGTGTGGACATTTCCTTTTTGTGCAAAAACCCCTTTTTGCGTAAGATCAAAGAGGGTTTTTTGTGCAAATAGGAAATGTCCACACTGCTTGTTTTTGCGCAAAAACCCCTAGCGCAAAAATGGATTGGCAGAAAATATTCAAATGAGATCACGACTTATGCTAATGAGTTTCTCGTTAGCATATTTTCTGCTGCAAAAACTTATAGTGTAGACATAGCCATAGAGAACAAGAGACAAAAGTAAGGCAGTAATGTGTTTGAGAGAACTGGCTACCCACTGTGTTGAAGGAAGGAATTGACTCTAGGGACCGAGAACTGCAGCCTGAACAGAAGGAAGGTGCAGTGGAAATTCTCTATGATGGGAAAAATCAAACTACAAACTGTTTATCTGCTCAGCAGGTAGGAAGAGTGGGGGAGATTTCTCTGGAGTATGGAAAAGCCAGAGATCTCTTGAATCTTGTGAGGTTTTTTTCTCACTCTGTTGAAGTTTACAAACTCTTCAGAAGGCAGGTCAGTGACTGAGACTTTCCAGGTCTCCCAAAGGGAAAGGGGAAGGGTCAGGAGCAACTTAGAAAGGAGTTTTGTTCCTTCTGCAGCTGAGTTCAGTCTTTGCTCAAAGGGACATTTGATTTTTTTTCTCTTTGTTTCTACTATTATTCAATTAGAAAGCTCTCCTGAATGCTGCTTGGTGGTTTATTTTCCTTTTGGCTTCTGCTGGGTCCACTCAGTTCTCTTCTTGCACATTTATGGAAACAGATCCTGAAGCCCACCTCTTACATCACAAATCAAGCAGGAATTGCAACTGTGTAAAAGAGGGAACCTTTGTAAAATTGTGAAAAAAAAATCTACCAGCTCAAAATCTGCTGCCCTGTGGCTCCCCTAACCCCCACTATAACTAAAAATGTAAGTTACTTTCCTCCCCCCTCAGACCAAAAATTACTCACTCCTGGATGGACTGATTTTTTTACAAGTCTTATGTGGGAGAGTAAATTACAAAAAAATATACTACTAATGTTAACTGCATACGCTAGCTTCATTTCAAAAGGGATACATTTCTAAGTACACATTTGAATCACGAAGAATACCCCAGGGTCAAATCCTACAGTCCTATCGGCAGGCTAAATTCCCATCAGTCAGTTTTGTATGAGTATGAAGGACCAGAGGATTTTTTCGTATATATTTTTAGATCCCAAATTTCACACCCACATAAATTGCTATAAAAATTACCAATGCTTTTATTAAACTGCCCTTAAGTTTTGCATAAGAAATTACCTTCCTAATTATATACTATAAGAATTTACCATTTACTTAACAGTTGTATTTCAATAATTTACCATTTACTCAGCTGTTGCATTCTAGTTGTATTTCTATATCCAGCTGATAATTAAGCAAGCATATCTGCCATTGCGCTGGGATCTTAATACATGTCTGAGCATGGACTGTGTTGAGAAGACAAACGTCTGTCTCTCACACTTGTTGGCTGGATTCAGAGCCCAAGCCAGGAAAGTGTTATGGGTCTGGAGAGTCAAGTGTCTGACCTACTTCCCAGGCAGGAAAAGAATTTGAGGAGCCAGTAGGATGCTCTGATTACAGGCAAAAGAGAGTCTGGAATAGAAGTTTAGGGTGCATCTACACTGCACCTATAGGTTGAAATAAGATACACAATTTGAGTAGCTCAAAATGCGTATCTTATTTCACTCTAATTTTGAAATAGCTTATTTTGAAACTTGGCACTATCCACAAAGTGCCAAATTTCGAAATAAGTGCTATTCTGAAACATCGCTTAACCCTCGTTGAACGAAGTTTACAGGGACGCCGGAATAGCATGCCTGTTACGTTGAAATCTATTTTGAAATAACGGGTGCGTTTAAGATGCAGAATAGCTATTTTGTCTAGACATAGCCTTAAGAGTTAAAAATCTCTTTCTGTAGTACGCTTGTACCCTAGAAGGAAAGAACTTAGTTTTGCGACAGGTTGTTCTTGTGATGAGACCAGGGCCAGACAGAGGCATGGGCGAGCCGGGCAGCTGCCCAGGGCACCAACAGATGAGGGGCGCCTGATGGCAGCTGTAAGGGGTGCGTGGCATCCCTTACAGCTGCCATCAGGAGCCACGTGCCCAGCT
Source organism: Pelodiscus sinensis (assembly GCF_052426305.1). NCBI lineage: Eukaryota > Metazoa > Chordata > Testudines > Trionychidae > Pelodiscus > Pelodiscus sinensis. Next base: position 29,663,413 of record NC_143057.1, read on the forward strand.
CCCGCAATGCCGCCCCCCCAACCCCACGGTGCCGGCCAGCAGCGCCCTTCCCCCACCCCATGGCTGTGGGGCCCTGCACGGCCCAGCACATGTGCTAGCAGCGCTGGCCGGGCTGGGCAGCGCATGCGCCGTGCACCCTAGGGGCATGCCCCGGGCTGCGCGCCAGCGGCCATGACCAACCCGCGCATGTGCCGAGTGCCTTGGGGGCAGGCCTGTGCACTCTGCGGGGGTGGGCCCATACCCCATGGGCGGGCCCGCGCATGCGCCCTGAGCCCTGGGGCAGCACCACACGCCTGGGCCCAGGGCACTAAAAGGGCTCGGGCCGGCCCTGGATGAGACCAATCAGGGAGGCTGACATATGAACGTGGAAGAGCCTGCTCTGCGAATTGCACAAAGGATATGGCTGCTGAAACACAGACTCCCTTAAGACCATAGATCTGCTATTTTAAGAGATGGGCAAAAATATCACAGGGTATTTTACATCAGGTAACAAAGAAAAGTCCAGGACAGCTGACACTGTGTATAAAACAGACAACAATCATTATGGAGTTTGCTCCTGCTCCATTTGAAGCTGACCGATATACTCCTATTAACTTCAGTCAGAGCCGCCTTAGGCTCTGAGGGTATGTCTACACTTGCCCCCTAGTTCGATCTAGGGAGGCAAATGAAGCATACTGAAGTTGCTAATGAAGTGCAGGACTTAACTATCCCGCACTTGATTAGCATATTCGTGGCCGGTTGTCATTTTAAAAAGCCGGTAGCCCGAATTAACTCGCCCCATGTAGACATGGTAGTCCGATACAAAACCCTTCCCTTGAATTAACTGTTACTCCTCGTGCAGTGATGCTCTGATTACATTTCAAAAGAGTCGCCAAGTGTCTCCCCAGTTGCCTCTGCCCTCCCTTCTCCCCTTGTTTTTTAATTGCCTTGGGTCATCAAGTCTTCCTGAATTGTCAAAATAGGTCCCCATCTGGAAAAGGTTGGGAACCGCTGATCTAAACTATCCAGGGAAAGCGTCTGCTCTTCCACTTTTTTTTGCAGAAAAGCAAATGTGCTATTTCAGAAGCCCTGTCTTCCTTTTTCCATGAGGAATAAAAGATCTTCCGAAAAGGCAGGATTTTCCGAAATTTGGCCCAGCGTAGACGAGGCAAATTTTGGAAAAGCATCTTCTGACAAAACTATCGGAAAAAGATACATAAATTGTGGAGTGCAATGTGCGTACCTTTTTCTGATAGATCAGTGTAGTCTAGATGTAGCCTTCCTCGACTTTTCTTACTCCTTGGAAAATGGGGGTTACAAGAGTCGGAGTAAGAAGTCCTCCAGCTTGCCATTATTTCAACATTATGTCCAAATAACTGCTTGTAGTATAGATGCAGACGATGTTATTTCAGAATAACAACTGTTATTCTGAAATAACACTGCTATGTAGACATACCCTATGGCTATGTCTACACTATAGCCTCTTGTGCAAAAACATATGCAAATGAGGTGAAGCGTGGAATATCACCGTGCCTCATTTGCATAATTAATTAGGCTCTGTTTTTGCACAAGAGGCTTTTTGTGCAAGAGCTGTTCTTCCACATTTTTTTCAGGAAGAACAGCTCTTGTCCAAGAGGGGGTTTTTTGTGCAAAAATGGAGCCTCATTAATTATGCAAATGAAGCACAGCGATATTCCACGCTTCACCTCATTTGCATATTTTCTGCACAAAACAGGGGCAGTAAAGACATAGCCCAAGTGTAAATGAGAGAAAACTGGGTCCATTTTCTTAAGCTCAGAGGAACAAAAGGTTCAGACTTCATTATCTTTCTTGTACTGTGGTTCTTTGAATACCACAGCTGGGTAGGGCACAATTAAATATTAAAGGACATAGTATAACTAAGAAGCAACTACATTGGCTACAGTGATTACTCTGGATTTACACCAGTAACAGCATAGCATGACATTTAAAGCACAGTCACTTTAATATGCACCTGTCTGTTATGGTTTTATATAGTTCAGGATATGCGTATGGAAAAAAAAATGAGTTCATAAGATGCCACCTTTAAAGGTCACTTAATACTGCATACACTGTGGCAAGTATTTTTTTTTTCTTCCGACATTATGACATCCAACCACACTACAAATGTCAAGGAAGAAATACACAGATTTAGGTCAGTATTTAACCTTGTTACTGTAAAGTGTGGGTGAAGCAAAGAAAGTCCTATAGAAATAAGTGAAGAAAAAACAACCATTTGAATGTACACTCAGGTACTGAGTAATCTGAAAGTATCTAGTAGGTGGTTGCAGGGGTGGATTTTTGTGAGTAGCTAGACAGAACTAAGAACTGCTTGCACTCGTTTCTTTTAAGTTTAATGAAGTTTTTAACCTCCAACGTTACATCTACACTGCACGCTTATTTCGAAATAACTCACGTTATTTTGAAATAACAGAATATGCATCTACACAGCAAGCCCATTATTTCAAAATAATTTTGAAATCATTTTGAAATAATATTGAAATAACAGGCTTCTGAGGGTAAGTCTACACAGCAACATTATTTCAAAATAACTAGTGTTATTTTGAAATAATGCCAAAATACTGTCAAGCTGGAGGACTTCTTACTCCAACTCCTGTAACCCTCAGGCTACGTCTACACTGGCCCCTTTTCCGGAAGGGGCATGTTAATTTCAGCTATCGTAGTAGGGAAATCCGCGGGGGATTTAAATATCCCCCGCGGCATTTAAATAAAAATGTCCGCCGCTTTTTTCCGGCTTTTAGAAAAGCCAGAAAAGAGCGTCTACACTGGCCCCGATCCTCCGGAAAAAGCGCCCTTTTCTAAAAGCCGGAAAAAAGCGGCGGACATTTTTATTTAAATGCCGCGGGGGATATTTAAATCCCCCGCGGATTTCCCTACTACGATAGCTGAAATTAACATGCCCCTTCCGGAAAAGGGGCCAGTGTAGACGTAGCCTCATTGTATGAGGAGTAAGAAAAGTCAGAGGAAGAATGCTCTATTTCAAAATAAGTGCTGTGTAGATGCTCCCAATTACAAAATAAGCTATTTTGAAATAAGCCACGCAATTGACGGAGCTCAATTTGTGTAGTTTATTTCGAGTTAAGCCCTGCTGATTAGACGCACTCTTACTCTGACTTCTGTAACTCTGATTTCACAAGGAATAAGGGAAGTTGAAGGAAGAGTTTCTTCCTTCAACTTCCTGCTGTGTAGACAGGAAGTCAAGTTAAGGTGCTTAAATTTCAGTTATGCAATTAACATAGCTGAAATTGTATATCTTAACTCGACTTTAGCCCACAGTGTAGATGTTCTCCAAGTTACAAAACACCAGAGTTGTAAATTGACCAGTCAACCACACACCTCATTTGGAATTCAAAATACACAAAATGCAGCAGCTGAGACAAGAAAAGAAAAAAAGAAAAAGAAAATACAAAAAAGTTAATGCAATACAGAACTATGTTAAAGGTAAACCTCTAAAACTATAAAGGGAAAGATTAAAAAAGATTTACATGGTAAGGAAACTGTTTCTGTGATTTTTTTGTTTAAATTAGGATGGCAAAAAGTAGCATTTTTCTGCTGCGTAGTAAAGTTCCAAAGCAGCATTAAGTCAATGAGTAGTGATAAACTTTTGAAAGAACAATCATAAGATTTTGTTCAGAGTTACAAATAATGACCAATCCCATATTGTTTGTAACTCTGAAGTTCTATTGCAGTCTTCATTTTAAAATATATGTGAATTGTGGAGCTGGAGTTGACGTACCTTGCACCGATTTTCTGGAGCAGTCCCACAGTGATAGATCGATGGGAGAAATGCTCTCGTCAACTTCCCTTACTCCTTGTGTCAGCAAGATGTACTGGCACTGACAGGGCCACCTTCAGCATTTGATTTAGAGAGTCTAGATCCACTAAATCGAACCCCAGAGGACTGATCACCAGAGTGTCAATCCTCAGGCAAGTGAAGATATGGCCTTAGGTAAGAATGTACCTCTCCAGTGAGTTCAGTGGGAGTTACATGCACTTAGCAAAGGGGCTCTTAGTGCTCAGAAACTGGAGATGGTTTAGCGAGGTACACAAGATAAGAATTTTACCTAATGTGTTACAAGCAATAAACATTCTTCAGAAAAGCTTCTCTAGGGATGCAATCTTAGCGAGGAGAGAGGTGAATCTTATTAAATGAAAGTGTGAATGAAAAACAAAAAGACAGGGTGTGTAAACATTGATAAAAGTACACACCATGGAAGTACACACTGGGCGTCAACATTCTTTACTAAATATAAAAGTATACACTTACATGTCTCTAGGCATTCTGACAACAATTAAATTCCCATATAACAAAAATTAATATAGCAGCCTGTAAATAAGCAGCCCTTATTCCACTCTGCTCTGTGCCTTCTGACCTCATCTGGAGACATACCAAATAGAAGGCTTATTTTTCAACAGGCCTTGCATGGCTACAGAGTGGGCTGTTTCAGATAATGGTCTAAAGAACAAGCATAGATCTTTGGTATGGGTTACCTATAAAAGTGCTGACAGTGGCAGGGGGAAAGAGGGCAATTGCCCTGGGTCTGGTGATTCTAAAGGGCTTGGTGCTCCCGGCTGCTGCAGCTACTTCGGCAACAGCGGCCAGAGCCCCTGGCCTCTAAATTGCTGCCAGAGCACTGCTCAGAGAGCTGCTTTGACAGGGAGGGCATGGTGCAGCGCATTCGAGACAGTGCTGAGGGCTGGTTGTCCCAGTTCCATTCCTTCTGTCCTACTCCCAGCCCCTTCTAGACACAACCAGATTTGCTCTGATCCCACAGACAGAGACAAAGACAAACAAGATCTTTATAGAGCATTCCTAAAACTGAAATACCCACCTGGAGAAGTGAAAAAACAGATTGACAGAGCCAAAAAAGTACCCAGATGTGAACTACTTCAAGACAGACCCAAAAGAGAAAATAACAGAATTCCACCTGTCATTACGTAGAGTCCACAACTCAAACCCCACCCACGGCATTATCTGCAATCTACAAACTATCTTGGAAAATGATCCCTTACTCTCAGAGGCCTTGGGGGAAAGACCTATTCTCGCTTACAGCAACCCCCCAACCTGAAACAAATTCTTTCCAGAAATCATGCTACACAATTACATCAGCCACGGAGCCCAGCCCTGCAATCAGCCATGGTGCCAATTCTGCCCACATATCTATACAAGTGAATTCATTACTGGAGCCAATCACATAAATCACCAAATAAGAGGCTCATTCAACTGCACATCCAATAATTTAATCTGTGCCTTCAAATGCCAGCAATGCCCCATTGCAATATATATTGGACAAACTGGACAGTCCCTACAGGAAAGAATTAATGGACACAAATCAGATATCCATAAAGGGAACACACAAAAACCTGTTGGAGAACACTTTAATCTCCCTGGGCATTCATTAACAGATCTTCAAGTAGTTGTCTTTGTTACAAACCAATTCCACAAGCCAAATACACAGGGAAGGACTGGAACTACAGCTCATTCACAAATTCAATTCTCACACCAATGGATTGAATAAAGATACTGGATGGCTGAGTCATTATCAATCTATCAAACAATGAAGGCAACAATGGTTCTTTGTCTATGTAGAATCTCATGATACCATCAACATATTTTGTCAGTCTTAAAGTGCTACCTGACCATTTGTTGTTTGCTAATTAATGTTTTTTATCTGCCTCTTTTGACTATCCAGCCTTAGATACTTTACACCTAAGTTTGAATAAAGACGCTAATTATCTTACCCATTACAAAGATAGTTTCCCCAATTATCACCTCTAATATCATTAGTCCACAGATATTTACCTCCCCCCCATCTCCCTTCTGTTCTGAAATTTGATTTGTCCTTTTCATATGTGTTCATTTTTTTTAATTGTATCCTTTGGAATATATGGTTGTGACAATTTTCTTCTACTGTTTGATCTGAGGAAGTGGGTCTGGCCCATGAAAGCTCATCACCTAATAAACCATCTTGTTAGTCTTTAAAGTGCTACATAGTCCTGTTTTTTGTTTTAGATACTTAGAAACTATTTGTTTTTCCTGTTTCATTCCAGCTTGGCTTTCCCCTTGATATTTTTTACCCACTGCCTCTTCTTGTTCCCCCCCCTACCCATTTTTTCCTTCTTCAACCCTCCCCCCCCTTATTTATTTTGGTCCTGAACATCCAACACTCTGGTCAGCTGAAGAAGTGGGCTATGCCCATGAAAGGTCATGATACCATCTACATGTTTTGTTAGTCTTTAAAGTGCTACCAGACTATTTGTTGTTTTTTAAAGTTTATACATACTGAAGTATGTTGATGTGCTGATAAAATAGGTATGAATTTTTAAAATATTGATTCTATTTTTAGAGGTGAGACACAGGCTTGAAGTATAAACTGACATGTCTCACCATGCACCAGGACAGACACTTTTAGAGTATTAAACAAGTGTCTGATAACATGAGGTATGGAGATCTCTGAGCTCCCATTAAAAATAATGTGAACTGAGCACAATGTGAATGAAGTATGTGATACCTCACAGGTCAGGCTGTCAATGAGGAGGCTGTTTTCCTGTTCACATCTACCCTGATGGTTCCTTGCCATTCTCCTTCATCAATGTTCTCTCTCTGACCCTTCCAAACAGTTAGCTGCATTTTTAGCCAATTAACTTCATTCTCAAAGTATTTAATTAGACCTGTGTTAATGATTTAGGTATGGGTTTTTTCAAGATACAGAACACATTCTGTGTAATACTGAATGCCTTTGACTCTTGTGGCTGTCAGAAATTGAAGACATGCAGTACCTGGCAGGATCAGGCCCTAAGACTCCACTGCTAACATGTCTACTTTACTGTCCCAACTTTCAGGGCCAAGTTCCTTTTTGTTGAAACAGTGGGAACCCCCTGTGTAAATCTATTGGCTTCAATAATCCTATCCCAAAAGCTGACAATTGAAAGATCCAGTTCTACATACATTTTGGTCACCTGACTAGTCATACAAGTAGCCCTGGGAAAGTCAATGGGACTTTTATCACAAGCAAGTTCAGCCTCATTAAGTAAGGGTGCAAACAAAGAAGACATGAAGGACTCCAAATTATCTTTTTGTTTTTCAGTTTTTAAAATTCTTACTCTTGACTGCTTTCTTTTAAATACTGCTAGGTTTTATTGCAAGAGCATCACAGTGACTGCGATAGGCACAAGGCCCTAACCTCACTGCCCACTCCTTCCGTTGCACAATTGTTCAGGGATGGGAAATAGAGGAGAGAGGGTATTTACGTGCAATGCATAGAACTTAGATAACCATCACTGTCTTACGATTAGCTTCCTTGTTAATGGCTTTCCTTATGTATTGCTTATGTTTTTTTTTTTCTTGTTATAGACATTATATAGAAAGGAAAATACCTTGTTGATAGGAGTTAAGGCTCTTTACAATGTCAAGTACTTTGTGCTATCATTTATGAACAAAACATTCATCCTAATTAATGGGGTAAATAATTTAAAACTTCACCATCAGCAGGTTACTTTTTTCCTGTATATGACATATATAAATTAAAAGCATCCTATAATCAAGTTATGTTCAGTAGCAGATTTTCCTGACTCTGATATCTTAGTCCTTTTGTCACATGATATTCCTAAAAAAAATACATGCTTGGAATATATTTAAGAGATTAATTCCCTTGTAGAGTATTGTAAAGTTGTGTTTGGTGTAGGTGAAAAGGGAGGTTGGCAAAAACAAAACAAAAGCATCTGAATACACGTGGATGCAGAACTAAAAATGAAATCTTTATCCTTTGTGTTCAAAGTTGTCAGGCTGATAGTTTTAAGAATTAGTTCTGCATTGTTTATTCTGGCAAAGCACTACACAAAAAGGGAATTTTGTGATTATCTGAACACCAGAGTTCATTAGTGATGTGTCAGAGGCTGACCCAAGAAAAATGTAATTTACAACCACGTGACGCCACTACCTTGGATGTAGACATGGATTGGTCATGTGCTTCAGATGGAAACTGATTCCATCATCAGAATAGCAATAAGATGGACACCTGAAGGCAAGTGAAAATTAGGCGGTCTGAAAACAATATGGTGAAGAGTTGTGGAAGTTGAACTGAAAAAGCTGGGGCACAACTGGAGACCACTGAAAGACTTGTCAGAAACAGAGAGAAGCAAAGGAGCTTCCACTCTGCCCTAAATGCCAGAAGAGAAATGGGAACATGATAATAATTGATGATAGTAGCCACTTCCTTATTCATGGAACATTTTGTAAATTGAAAGGACAGTGTGTGGTGTATGGTGGTATTTTGTCCAGATATAAAGCTATAGCTCAGCAAGCAGACTCTACTGGTTACTTTAGTGGACATTAAGTTGTTGGAATGTGTCACGTGGGGTGACCCAAAATATTTTGTCATTTATCCTCCCCCCCATCTCTTATTCAAATTGAGACACAATTTCACAAAGTGGGACTGGGCTAACAACAAATACATATAGTTTTACAATTCAGTCTAGTTGAGTGTAGGGAAATTTCTAAACAGTGCCAACTGGTGTTGAAGAATTTGTTACAAATAAATTAATAGTGAGACTTTCCATAGGGAGCTTGGGTCAAGAGTAACTCCAGCCTTCAGGAACAAAAAACAGGACTATGCAGCACTTTAAAGACTAACAAGATGGTTTATTAGGTGATGAGCTTTCGTGGGCCAGACCCACTTCCCACGAAAGCTCATCGCCTAATAAACCATCTAGTTAGTCTTTAAAGTGCTACATAGCCCTGTTTTTTGTTTCAGCTACACCAGACTAACACTGCTGCATCTCTTTTACTATTCTACATCCAGCCTTCAGGTATCGCCCTAGTCGGGCAACACCCCCACCACTGTCAAGGACCCAGTAACACGCAGGGGAATGCCTATCGGATCCGCAGCTTCCCTCCTTCCCCGGGGGGAGTGGGAAGGGGAGGGAGGCCAGGGACATGCAGCGGGAGGACGCCAGCACCCTGCACCGCCCGTTCCCGACACTCGGTTGCGCTTTCAGTTTTGTGTACACGCAGCAGTTGGGGATGCTCCTTTCGCAATCCGACCCAAGCCGCTGGAGAGCTCGCCCCCCCGAGCTCAGGGCCCTTCCTGCCCCGTGCCCCGGCCCTTTCCCCTGCAGACGGGGCTTCAGGGGCGGAGGCAGGGTCTGCCCCTAACTGGGAAGGGCTTTAAGGTCAGTCGGGGGCTGGGGCGGGTTTCCCTCCAAAAGCGAGCAGGTCGCACCCCTCTGTCCGGGCCACACAGCCCCGTCTGCCCCCCCCCCCCGTCCGTCCTTTCTCTCCCCTCCACCCCCCCCTCTGTCCTTCCCCCCGGCGCCTTCCTGGCCACAGCCGCGGGCGGGCTGGTGAAGCGACAGGCGCTGACCCTCACTGCACCGCGGGCGCAGCCTGTTCTCTTCGCCCCTCTGCGCGCGCTCCCCGCTCCCCTGCCTCCCGAGGGGCCGCGAGGTTCCCCGCTGCCTACCTGGTGACGGCCGGGGCCACGCCGCCACCGGCCCAGCTGGAGCCAGCAGGCGAGGCGGGGGCAGCAGCTCTCAGAACGCGCCTCCCGAGTCAGGCTGGCCAGCCCTGCAGTGAGGAGAGTTGGGGGGCGTCTCTCCTTTTTGCTCGCGCGCCTCCCCCTCACTTCCCTCTGCTGCGTGGTTCGCGCGGGTGGTTCACACGGTTGTGGGGCATGCACCCGGGGCTTGCCTCAGTGACCCTAGCCGGGAAGCAAAACGGAAGGGAATTCCAGCCTGACTCAGTCTTATGACTATGGGTGTCATAATGAGAGTCATTTATCCAGAACAATCCCCGTTTTTTACTGCTTGATAACTCTCTTAGTGAACTCTAGAATCCAGCCCGACCTTTGCAGTCAGCAGAGCTCAGAGAGATGCCTTCATGAACACAAACGACAAAAAGCAGAGGGATACAATAAAAACTAAACAACATATACAGTAACGAATCAGATACATAGCATTAAAGGGGAGGGTAAGAGGGGGGGAGTGACAAGGAAGGAGGAAATTGCTTATTGTAAGCATCAATTAAGTGGCTTATCTGAAGTTACTACCAATATCAAAAGGTGGGGAGGCTGTCTTTGTAAGTGTATGGTAATTATTATCTAAATTAAGGCCCATTCACAACATGTCAAATTTTAGCATAAAAAAGAGTTCTGAAGTTTCTCTCTGTAATCTGGTGTTAAAGTCCCTTTGTAGTAAGACACATGGGCTACATCTAGACTGGCATGATTTTCTGCAAATGCTTTTAACGGAAAAGTTTTTCCATTAAAAGCATTTGCGGAAAAGAGAGTCTAGATTGGCACGGATGCTTTTCCACAAAAGCACTTTTTGCGGAAAAGCATCCATGCCAATCTAGACGCGATTTTGCGCAAGAAAGTCCCGATCGCCATTTTCGTGATCTGGGCTTTTTTGCGCAAAACAATACCACGTTGTCTACGCTGGCCCTCTTGTGCAAATGCATTTGCGCAAGAGGGCTTTTGCCCGAACAGGAGCAGCATAGTATTTCCGCAAGAACACTGACAATCTTACATGAGATCGTCAGTGTTCTTGCGGAAATTCAAGCGGCCAGTGTAGACAGTTGGCAAGTTTTTCTGCAAAAGCAGCTGCTTTTGTGGAAAAACTTGCCAGTCTAGCCGCAGCCATGTTGTTGGGTCTTTAAGGGAATGGCCAGGTTCTTTTGTGTGGAGATGTCTGATTTAAAACAAAAGGAAAAACTATGTAGCACTTTAAAGACCATATAAACCAAAGGAATACACTCTGCCAAAGTGACTGACCAGTTTGTCCAATATACATGGCAGAGGGACATTGTTGGCACATGATGGCATATATCACATTGCTGGATGTACAGGAATATGAGCCCTTGATCGTATAACTGACATGGTTAGGTCCAGTGACGGTGCCTCCAGAGTAAATATGTGGACAAAGCTGGCAAAGGGGTTTGCTGCAAGGGAAATTTACATAATGGTCATGCCTATTCACTTTCAGAATATGATCTAAAGAAGTGGGTCTGCCCCACGAAAGCTCATCACTTAATAAACCATCTTGTCAGTCTTTAAAGTGTTACATGACTGGTTTTTTTTGTTTGTTTTACCAAGATCAGACTAACATGGCTATTTCTCTGTTACTTTTCATGAACACATGCCCTCTTCATTTGAGATGTCCTCATGGGAAGAGATTAGATGTGAGCAAAATCTCATTTCTCTGATAAGGGAATGAAGACTTCCTTACTTAGGATTCACTTATAGGCGATGTTTAGAGTTTCTCCCTTAGGGGTTCTCCTGTCCGTGATTCAATTAAACATTTTAGAAACTCACCCAGAACTATTTTATAACCTGATTCACTCACAAAATGTTGCAGTATGTGACAGTCCTGCCTGCTGAAAAGGATAGGTCCCTAGGCAGAGGAGGTAAAACTGTGCGAGATTAAATGGCAGGTAAATGTCCTATTCATCTTTTATCTGTCTAGATATTTATGGCAAGAAATAACAGTTCTGCAATAAAAAGGCATCTATCATTTAGTCAGGTCTTCTGTGTACAGTATTTTGTCATTCACATCAGACTTGATGCTCACCTCTTCTCCAACCATATACCTGTCTACTAAATTATTCAGTGTTCCTCCCAAAAACATTTATTTTAACCAGCTGTAAAAGTTTGTAAAGTTTGATTACAAACATTTCTTGGACAACTCTGAACTGCAAAATTAAAATCTTATCCGAAGTCTAGTTTAGTCTGATCTAAACCTCAGGGTGTTAGTTCAGCCTATTTTATAGAAAAGGGGTACCTTGGAGATTCTAGATATTGTGTTAGCTAAACAAAAATCCCCAAAATGTTAAGGTTTTTGGATCAGGAGTTTGAAATCAGATCCATCTCTAATTAGCATTTACTGTTTCTGTTAACTGAAAATCTCAAATCAGGTCATTCTGCTTGCAATGTTCCCTCTAATCTTTTCCATCCATGTACAGAATAAAATTTTATGAGCAGAGAGGCATGCACAAATGTGCACTGTCAACAGAAACACAAAACTTACTATGGGCACTGTGCTAATCAGCTGGGAAGCAGTGGAATTTCTCCTGAACTTCCCCACAACAGCACATTTTACAGGGAACACTGCCTGCTTGAGGAGATATTTGATCAAGTTTTCCTGTCATAAGCAGAATGACATCCCAATCTGTTCTCTCCACCAAAACAAAGACACAAAAAAGAAACAAACAAAATATCCCCTAAATAAAACACCTATCATAGGTAAATCTTTTCATACTTCAAAATAGAAAAAGGTAAAGACTCTAGGGACTTCACTACTGATAATCTATTTTATGTAGAAGATGCTCAGAGACTTAGGGATGGCCAAAACGCTGAAGTATAAAATCATTTGAGAAAATATAAGTTTGGAACCCATGCTTATTAAATTCAATGGGAGATTTTCTATGGTTTCAATGGAAGTTGGATCCAGACCATTAAAAAACACCAGACTAGAATAATCTTTACATCACTCAAGTATATTATAAATTTACTCTTTTGTAAGGATCAAGTTTGTCCATAATCTGACAAATGCACGTATTGCCATCAAAATGATATACATGTTAGCTGCAATAACTTTGCCATTACAGTAAGAAATAATAAAATGTATTTCATGGTGTATTGAGCCAGACCTCCGATATACATGTTAGCTGCAATAACTTTGCCATTACAGTAAGAAATAATAAAATGTATTTCATGGTGTATTGAGCCAGACCTCTGTGGGGCACCCAGTGCCAACACTGTTGCTGTCTTACACCAGACACATGTGACAACCAGTCTAGCTTTGCACCATCATAAGACACACAGTTTATAACCTGTCTAGCTTTGCACCATCATCTCTGCCAAACAGGATTTTGCCCATGGTTTGTAAAATAAACTATAAAACTAAATAAGAAAAAACACTAACTATAGTAACAGTCCTAAGAAAATATATTTAAAACTAGGAAGCCAAATCTAGTTTGTCAGCAAGCAGATTTTTTTTAATTTCATACAAACCACAATAATAACCTTATAATAATAACCCTTTATCACTGAAGGTGCTAACAGCTTTCTGAATGGTATTCTTCCTGCCTTACCAATCTATCCACTGACTTTGATCTTTATCTACTCAGGTTTAGCACCCTTTCTCCTGATACTTTATGTATAGAGGTAGGGGGTGGGCGACAGAGCATCTTTCTCTCCCTCTCCCCCTTCCCTTCTATTTATTTAGAGTTTTCTTATCCCCTAGTCATAACTCCGGTCATCTGAAGAAGTGGGCTGTGCCCACGAAAGCTCATGATACCATCTACATGTTTTGTTAGTCTGTAAAGTGCTACCAGACCATTTGCTTGCTGTTTTTAGTCTTAACTAGGAGACACAAAATAGCCTTCCTTCTGCAGCAGATGGCAGCAGTTAGAGCTAGAATCCTAATTTCTACCAGAGTATGCTGAAGACACCAAGAAAAAAAGAGAGGAATGGACTGTCTTTGAATTAAGCTACATTCCTATATTTATTTTAACACCCGTAGACATGAAATAATGAGAAATCTGATAAACTAATCAAAATTAAAAGGAAATTAATCAAACACACAATAACATAGCTGGTGATCTATCCTGCAGTTCATTCCTAGCACCACAAAGATTTGCACTAAGCAACCAAAAGTGAAACTTTAATAATAATTGAATGTATTTCCTTCAGTTCTGATTTCCTGTAACAGTTGGACTAATAAGAAACCAACAATATTGGCCAATTTAAGTTTATCAGAATGTACAGAATTTCAAACCTTTACTGACAATGCTAGCCTGTAATGGAAAGAGATATATAGTCATTTGGAAGTACATTATTCTTTAAAGTTGGAAATAGGTAAAAATTATAGCCAACTCTTGAAAATCCAAATCTTATTTTGTTTGGATATAAATTAACAAACAGATGGAATAAATTGATATCAACAATGGAATAATAGATTCCTCTTTTTGAGCGATAAGCTACAAAGTCAAAGTGCACTGGGGAGGTGGAGGAGAGAGAAGGGGCAGGAGCAGGTGCACATGGGGGCTGGTTTTTAAGCTACCCCGTGTAGTTCCCCCCTCCAACTGCACTGATACCTCTGTATCAGAGGCAGCAGCATGGGAGGGGGAAGAGGGGAGCCAGTACATGTTGGGAGCTGGCTTAAAAGCCAGCTCCCCACGAGTACTGGCTTCCACTTGTCCCCCTCTTCCACACTGCTACCTCTGATATAACAGCACAGAAGGGAGGGGAGACGGCTCCACAGGAGCTGATCTCCCGGTGTGTAAACATGTAACCGCTAAAATTTTCAGCAGTTACACATTTACCTAAATAAACACATATTAACATCCATAGTGCAGTCTGAAGCCTAGCTGTACTAGTACAAAAAGTCCTCTCACTGCAATCCCATACTGAACCATACCTTTCACCAGTGGCATGTCTGGCAGCCTTTTATTTTTCCACTGTCAAGAAATTAGTGACTGAAAATACATTTTGCTTTTAAAATGACCATTGTGTTCCTCATGTCCACACTTGTGGCATATCCAAGAACCCAAGAACGAGAGAGCCAATGGTTTGCACCTAACTGTAGTTGGTGATTGTGCTCAGAGTGCAGTATGGTCCCACAAGAAGGACATTGGATTCCTTTGCTCTGTGGAGCAGGAAGTGTATTCAGGCATAGCTCTGAAATTCCCAATGACATGCTCATGTTTAGGGTGACCATATTCCCCTATGTTGAATATGGGACATCTGGTAAAATTAGTCATATTCAAGCCAGTCCAATGGCAATCAATCAGAACTATTCAGTACAAATGTTCAAATGAACATCAAGTTGACCGAGTCCCTGTTAAAAAAGAAATACTTCATCACTGGAGTCTTTTTATTTATCTTCTTGTCTTTAAGGTTTACAAGGAGAGAGGTGACACACATATTCCCATACCTTTCTCACATGGGAATGGAGGTGACTGACCGACCAGACCCAATCCTCCCTACCCCATGCTCTCTATCTTATGTGCCTGGCTGGGCCCTCTCAGTCTCTGGCATCTCCTCTTCTCAAAGCAACATGTGGAGGGCATGCAAAAGCATAGCTCTCCCTTCCCAGATTTCTGTCAGGGTTCAAACCAGAATGCGCTAGCAGCAGCCTTTTGGCACTGTATGGGAGGGAAAGGGTAAGAGCTACTTCCAGATGAAGTAGACTAGGGATGGGGATGACCGTGTCCATGTTTTTCTTCTCCCCTGCCTCCCCACTTGCCTGTGGCTAGAAGCAGCTTGTCCCTTTCTGTCAGCGCAGTGTAAAAAGGCAACTAATACCACCGAGCTGCTGCTGGCTACCAACATAACCCTGCCTCCTGGCTACAGAGTGCCAGGGCCCAGGGAACCTGACTACAGGGGCTTCAAGGAATGGGACCAAAGAGATGGCTCAGCAGGGGAAGATGCCTGGGGACAGACCAGCCCCATACTCCCTGGGGACAGGACGTAGGGAGGGGACAGCATGTGAAGAGATTGCTACATATCCCAATCCTGCAGGCCTCAAAGCAGAGGCACTAATTGGTTGGAGATTCCTTCCCATCACTCCAGATCTTAGCTGAGGAGCTGGCCAGCACTATATGGGCTTTAGCACATGAAGGGCTTCGATCATCCTGGACAACGCCCCAGTCCAGCGGGTCTTGAGCTTTCCCTGGGTGCCAGCACAGTCAGAAACAGTGGCAAAATGCAGGACAATGTAGCACTTTAAAGACTAACAAGATGGTTTATTAGATGATGAGCTTTTGTGGGCCAGACCCACTTCCTCAGATCAAATAGTGGAAGAAAGTAGTCACAACCATATATACCAAAGGATACAATTAAAAAAAATGAACAAATATGAAAAGGACAAATCACATTGCAGAACAGGAGGGGGATGCGGGGGGGGGGGGGGGGAAGGAAGGAAGGTAAGTGTCTGTGAATTGATGATATTAGAGGTAGGGAGAGTGGGATGTTTGTGAGTTAATGGTATTAGAGGTGATAATTGGGGAAACTATCTTGGTAATGGGTGAGATAGTTCAAATGTTTGTTGAGTCCTTTTTGGAAAGTGTCGAATTTTAACATGAATGACAGTTCAGAGGATTCCCTTTCAAGTGCAGATGTAAAAGGTCTTTGTAGCAGAATGCAGGTGGTTAAGTCATTGAGAGAGTGTCCTTTCTGGTTAAAATGGCAAGGAACTGTTTTCTCTTTGTGATCTTGTCTGATATCTGTTTTGTGGGCATTAATCCTTTGGCGAAGTGTCTGAGATGTGGGGGAAGGAAGGAGCCTGTGTGACGGACCAGGCTGTGTCTGGGCACAGCTGAGGGCTCCCGCTCAGGGCGAATTGCTCAAATCCGGGGCTCCTTACAGCCCCCAGACTGGTGACCTCTCCAAACAGGCCACAAACCAGTCCCACAGAGCGCTCCAGCAGCCTGCCTGAAGCCTCACGAGCAAAACCCCTCTGAAACCCCAGCAATATCCGTGCCCCAGATGGCCCCGGGCCTCATACACAGGTGGGGGGTCCTAGCACCCAATCCCACCTACCCCGAACAAGTCCTGTCCGGTTCCAAGAAACCAGCCACAGATCCCTGGTCAATTTACCCTTTGGACCTTACCCACAAATCACGCTGGGCCAATCCTTTAGCATCTAACAACTAAAGGTTTATTACAATAAAGAAAAGCATGAGAGTAAGGTTGTTAAAGAATAGTACATTACGTGGACCGAATCTCCCAGTTCTCAATGCAGGCTCTAGCAGAGATGTCCCAGCTGCTGGTTTAAAAGATCTTGTTGCACATCCTAGGATCAGGATGGGTTCACAGGTCTTCCGGGCTCTTCGATCCCTGCAATGCTGCCTCTGGGATGAAGTGCTGAGCTGAGAACAAAATGGAGACTACCACATGGCCTATTTATCCCTCCTTCCTGGTCTCTTCTTGGCTATAGCAGGTCACCTGGTCCACCTTATTCCTGTGTTGCCTGCTGGTAGGCCTTAGGTCTGAGTCACCACTCATTCTTTAGGTGTGTCCTTGGCCCATTGAGTGCCATTGTCCCACAGGGCCCTGCTGATTAGCATGTCCATAGGCCGGGCTCTGCCCAATGCTCAACCACATGCAGAGAAATATTCAGTCTCCACACAGATTACAGATTCCTAACTACACACACAGACATCACACAATCACACAAATAGCATACATAGGATCAGCAGAAAGCAAGCTTCTATTCAACACCCCACATGGCCCCCATTTATACCATTTTCTGGGGCCAACACCCTCACCTATGGGTGCAGCAGCAACCTGGCTGCTCCCCTCAAAATCCAGTAACATCCAGCCAGTCTATTGGTGAGCTCAATCATTCAACCAAAGGCTAGTTTTCTGCACAATGCTAGGAGCCGGACACATTCATCGGAGGCATATGGAGAAGGAACGAGCTCGGGTGTATGGGTGTATGAATGGGCACAGCAGGGATAAGACAGTGAGAGGGGAAGCATGTAAAGCAGTGGTCCCCAACACGGTGCCCGCGGGCATTTGTGTGCGCCCGCCAAGTGCTCAGGGCTGGCCTGGCCCCGGGCATGTGGCACATGCATGGTGCCGGAGCCGGCCCCGGGTGCATAGCACACGGTGAGCGCCGGTCCCAGGAGCGCCGCGGATTGGCCGCCCACGCTCTGGGCACGTGGCGCATGGGGGGAGCGCCAGCCCTGGGCACGCGGTGCTTGGAGGGGGCGCCAGCCCCAGGTGCACAGCCTGTGGGGGTGCCGGCTCCAGGCACGCAGCACTTGGGGTGGGGAGCACCGGCCCCAGGCACGCGGCGCTTGGAGGGGGCGCCAGCCCCGGGCACATGGCGCTGGGGGGGGGGGGCGCCGGCCCAGGGTGAGTGGCGCTTGGGGGGGAGGCGCCAGCCCTGGGCATGCAGCCCTTGGAGGGGGCCCCAGGCGAGTGGCACATGGGGGGGCCCTGCCCCCGGGCACGCGGCTATGGGGGACCCCGCCCTCTGGCACCCGGCAGATGAACGGCCACACCCCCTGGCGCCCGGAAGCCTCAAATGGTTGGGGACCACTGATGTAAAGGACCAATGGGAGATAACCAGCTACCACCTGCCTGCACTTACCAGCCATCGCAGCAAGCAGTCAGTGCTGTCTGAAAACTTAGGAGGAGCCAGGACTACTGGCCAAGAACTGACACACAGCAGGGACTGCACTGATGGACTAGCAGGAGAAGTGGCTGGCCCTGAATACTGCAGCTTTGCCCGATCACCTGCCTGCACACTCATCACCGGATCCCCTCATTCTGTGCTGATGGGCTCATAACTGGCAAGCAAGGATTTGACCAGCAGTAGGACCCACCAGTACTGATGGGATGGGAGAGACAAAAAATATAGGACAATTTATCTATTTTTTTTAAATAGAAGGGACACCAGCAGGAGGGTTTGAATATGGGACTGTCCCTTTAAAAACAGGACATCTGGTCATCTAGAGTAAGGAGATGCAGAATCTGAGATGCCAACCAGTGTTGTGCTAAGGGAAAGGAGACGCGACAAGGGTTTGAGAGAGTTAAAGTGCACAACCATACTTCTGGAACAGCACCCATGATCTGTGCTTTCTCTTAGAAATGAACAGTCTTCCTTGAGGAATTCTACTACTACCCTAAATTGCCCCGCAGGTACCTCCTACCCTCCTTTGAAGGGAAATTCACCTCATGAAGTGGATAAAGATGAGGATACATTAGGTAGTGAATGGGATAGAGACACAGACCCACTCAGTCCCTTTCACACATGACAGCATCTGTCTCACCCCAGGAAGAAGGCAACCAGTCTAAGAATGCTCCATCTCCATAGCCACTTTAATAAATTCAATGATTTAATAAATTCATGCTCCCTACTATGCAAGTAGAGAGGAGCCACAGGGCATCTGTACCTTTATCCTGTCTCCCAGGCAACACTGCACCCACTCCTTGCTATTACATTTCCTCTCTGACGAAAGTTTTCCATTTTAACACTAGCCTATCAGCCATCAAAACCTTATGCAAGCAACTAAATGCACACATTCAGCATATTGAGTACAGTTTTATTGGTGTCTAAAGTAACATTATGCAATATAGGTTGCTAGGAGGACGTGACAAAATAAATTCACATGTTTTAGCGCATCGGAGGAAGAAAATGACGGTTAATACATTATATTTGATATATACGCAAGCATGTATCCCAGGTAGTAGACAAGAATGAAACAGCTATTCAGTTATTACATGCAGTGAGTCATTGCAGCATTTTTTTCTCTACAAGTATATAGCTTTTATGCAAAAGCCAGCATGCCAGCTACAGAAATTTGTGCTCTGATGATAAATAAACAAGCACAAGTTAACTCACGACTGTAATGTGAAAAACAAGCTACAACACAAAGATCGTGTAGCTTAAGGCATTGAGACAGGATGGTTCCTTGGTGGCATAGTTCCCTAAGGTTATGTCTATACAGAGGGGCAAAAATCAAATTAAGCTACATGACTTCAGCTATATCAATTGCACAGCTGAAGTCGAAATAGCTTAATTGACTCTTCCTTCGACTTTCCTTACTCCTCATGAAATGAGGGTTATAGGAGTTGGAGCGAGAAGTCCTCCAGATCATCATTTTGAAATAATGCTGCTGTGTACCGTGAGTGGCCTCCAGACTTTCTGCTTTCTTCTTCACCATTTTGTGATGCTTCTGATGTATCCTTCAGAATCACAATTGTGTGAAACAGATTCACTCTCTTAACTAGACACCGTCTTATTAACAAACATGCCCGTCAGCAAAAACAAAAAACCAAACAGCACCATAAAAATATATGAGAATATTAGCAAAAAACTGCTTATTAATAAGCCAGAATATTCACCATCATAAGATTTTGACAGAATTGTGCTCGTCTGATAAATGTTTACTATCACTCAAATATAGAAGAAAAAAACAAACATTTAAAACTAATCTATAGCAGATTAACTAGGCCTTATACATGATATATCTGAGGATACATGAGAGAGAATTCTGGGCTTTTGACCCCAAGATCCCATAATGACCTATCCTATGAGTAAGTACCTAGGTCAGCCTTAGGGAAAATGATGCCCTACCAAATTTGCATGTTGGTGTGTCTGGCCCCCATGGTTGTGGTGCCCCCCCTAGCCTCTAGTCCTTGATGGGCTTTCCTGGCTCCCATTCCCCCAATATCTACACTTCCCTCCTGTGCCCTTACCCTCTGCATCATGCCCCCTTCACTCTTACCTGCTCCATCTCCTGTTGCCAGCCTCTGCATTGAGCAGAGAGAGGGAGAAGACTCCTTATGGGTTACTTCATATTGTGCATCCAAATAGGTGCCAGCCACTATCCAGTCCAAGCATTTTGGGGTAAACAGTAAAAGTGCAGGAATTTTTTTTTTCAGTTCATGGGTATTGCCCAGTATTTCCCCTCCCTGGCAGAATGTCCTTCTCCCATAGGGGAGACTAACTCTGCGTAGTAAATCATGAGCTACACAAGAGATAAAGCACTGGATTTGAATAAAGATAAGCTTTGGATTTCTTGATAAGAAATGCTTATCAAAGAAATATGCATGTAGAGATAAGCAAGATGTGTAGATAAATTATGAGGAGTCTTTCAGTCACCACTCTGATGATGCTACAAGAATGTTTCTCCCATTTCTAAAATTATAGGGTGCGTCTACACTGCAGCGCTATTTCAGGATGCTTCCGTTATCCCCAAATAGTTATTCCAACGTGCCTGTAAACCTCGTTCTATAAGGATTAAGAGACGTTTTGGAATAGTGGTTTATTTCAAAATTTGGTGCTATATAGATGAAGTATAAGCTACATTCAAAATAAGCTATTTCAAAATACACTCAGTCTCTGAATAAACTACGCAATTTGCATAATTCAAATTGCATAGCTTATTTCAAGCTATGGGTGCAGTGTAGCTTGATGCACCCATACTAATTCCCTTAAAAAGCTGTTTAGAAACACAAAAATATACAATAAAGCCATGATATGGCAAAAAACAAAAATTACTAAAACAGATTATGATTAAAACATTCAATCTGATATAATAATAAATTAATTGGACTAAATTCAGTGCTGGTGTGAACTTTGGATTTAGTCCAATTAACTTCAGTAGAATTACCCTGAGAGTAAATTAAGCTACTTTGCTTAAACTGAGCTAGTTATTGTGATTTATTATACTGCACATGATGTTCAAGAAAATGTTTACTTAAAGAATCAAGCAGATGAGTTGCTAATTGTTTTCTTATGCCATGTGTTTTCACCACATATTATGCTCTCCTCCTCCTCTCAGTCTACTTTAAGATCTGGTGGCTGAGTCAGTAACTTAATCAAAACTTATTCTTTGGCATCATCTTAGCAAACCAGAGATGCAAAGACAGTGACCTCAGTATTTGAATGTCAGATTTAGTTATACAGGTAAATCTTGTAAATGTAATAACTTTCAGACCAATCATTATATTATCTTTAGTTGATCAATATACAACAGAAATGAAAAGGTTTAGTTCTTGCCAAAAAGGATATTTGCCGAGGGATTCCCAGCATTAAGAGGAAACTGGATGAATTTTCCAGTGTTTACACAATTCACTTTTGATAAATGTTTGCTGAAGAGATCAGAATTAGATTTCTCTGGAATGTCCCTTGATGCAAAGAGAAAATCTTGCATCAAGAGTCCCACAATCTGGCTTGTATTTACACTGTTTCTACACTCAGTTAATAAACCTGCAACGTGTTAAATACTAAAAAGAAAACTTTCAGAGAAAAAACACTCTTCAAGAATTAGTTGTTTCCTTGCTGGTCATTAAGATGAGGTCATAAATATCCTCAGTTTGCAGCTCTTTCACTAAAGCTACAGAAACATTTTTGTTTAATGCTCATTCCAAAAAGAAAAGAAAAAAACTTTCCTGTTTGATCTAGTTAGCTATCTTTGCAGTAAGGTTTTCCACCACATACTATTGATCTTAAGCAAATAAATGTGAATGCATAACAACAATCAATCAATACTACAGAATTAATGGGATGGGCTATAATTGGACAAAGAAAACAGTCCATTGAAAGTTTTAATTTTTTTAATGGTTGACATTTTCATTCAAAAAATTTTAGCTAGTCTTGCATCTTGAACTGTAATATTGTGAAGATCTAAGACAGTGATTCTCAGATCTTACTAATTCAGGGAACCAAAAGATCAATATTACCCAAAAGAGCCACAGTAGTATTAATTAATAGTTTCATTTACTATATACATATATATATATTTCAATTTAATCTAATTCTCACAGCAAAATAACTTTTGTCATCTGTATTTGGTTAATAACATAGCAAAAACATTTTGATTGGTTATTAATTCAGACTGGCTAGTAAATAAATCATACAGTGTTTTAAAATCATGTGCATCAAGGAGCTGCAGGAGACATATTAAAGAGCCATTTGTGGCTCATGAGCCTCAGTCTGAGTGTCACTAATCTAAATGATAATTTGTTCTTCCATTTTGGAAAATGTAAAGAAGAGTTTTAGAATCAAACTATGATCCGTCCCATGAATACCCAAAATTGTGAAGGTCCTCACTACCACCTCCAGGACTGGCCCACAACATTTTGGCACCTGAGGCAGGGAGCTCAAATGACGCCCCCAAACCCCCTCACTTGGGCCAAAACTATGAAAGGTCTCAATTCTGCCTTCTTCCTGTTCTACTCCTCTCATGGATTTTCTTAGTTTTATTAGAGAGAATACATATGCACCAGCAGCAGACACAATTTTCTACACTCTGGGTCCTAGTGGCGCCCCCTGAAAGTCTGGCACCTGAGGCAGCCGCCTCAGTTCGCCTCATGGAAAGGCCAGCCCTGACCACCTCCCCTTGGTAAGCCTTATCTGTGCTTACCAAGGAGCTCCCCAGTTCCACCAGCTACAGGCAACACAAGCACTCCCTCCAGACCTAAGCAGGCCCAACTTTCTATTTATAGCTTAGTGATAGAAGTACTCCAACCTTTGTGTTCTCCAGTTTTCAGTCCTCAATTGACTGGATATTCACTGAATGCACATATTCACTTCTCCCAGAGCAGGGGTAAGGAGCCTTTTTTTGGTTGGGTGCCATACACTAGTGAGAAAAATAAGTTGGGCACCAAGTAGGGTTGCCAGGTGTCTGGCATTGTACTGGACAGTCCAGTATTTGTGCTCTTTGTCCGGTAAAAAAAATAAAATGTGCAATGTCCGGTATTTTCTGATTTTTCCGGCTGCGCACTGGATGGAAGCTTGGCGTGGGTGGGGGGAGCAGCTGGGAGTCCCAGCTGGAAGGCGGGGCCGCGATTGCTGCGGGAGCCCTCAGTCGGTTGAGTGTGAGGAGGAGGGGAAACTCGTGTGTCGCTGAGACCCTGCGCGGGACAGGCAGCAAGTGCCCAGGTCAGTCCCGCTCCCCACCAGCCAATTTGCTCACCCCCCTATTCCCGGCCGGCTGGTTCTCTCCCACTTCCCCTCCTGATCTTCCCTGGCCAGCCCCCCTGCACTGCCCCCGCCAGCTCTGCTTCCTGCCCCCCTTCCTCCCGCCCCCCCCCACTGCACACAGCCCCCCATCAGCTGTGCTTCCCGCTCCCCCTTCCTCCCGACCCCCCTGCGCTGCACTCCCACCCGCCAGCTGTCCTTCCCGCTCCCCCTTCCTCCCAGCCCCCCCTTCCTCCCGGCCAGTGCCGCTGCACCCCCTCCACCCCCCGCCAGCTCTGTTTCCCACTCCCCCTTCCTCCTGGCCACTGCCGCTGCACTCCCCTGCCCCCTGCCCCCCGCCAACTCTGCTTCCCGCTCCCTCTTCCTCCTGGCCTCCCTCGTGGCCCCCGATCCTTCCCAGCTGTGCTTCCTGCCCCCACTTACTTCCAGCCAGCCTCGCCTCCTTCCAGCTGGTTCCCCCTCCCCTGATATACTGTGGCCAGCCCTGTCCCACCTGACTCCACCCCCACGACCAGCCCTGCTTCCCATTGGCCCCCCCATCTGCCCTGGCCAGCCCCGTTGCTGCACCCCCACCCCCGTTAGCTGTTTCCAGGCCCTCCCCTTCCCGGCCAGCACCGCTCCCTTCCTGGACGGCCCCTCCCCCCAATGAAGCATGTTTGGGGGTGGAGGGTGGGGGGTTTAAATGATTACCTGGTAACTGCTAGCAGTGATCCAGGTTCTCAAAGGTTGTGGTTTTTTTTTTTTTGCTCAACAACTTTGGTCCCTCCCCCCCCCTTTTTTTTCCCTTCAACAAAATTTTTTCCCGGTGGTTTTTTTTTGCAGGGTGGGTGGGTGTTCGGTATATTTCTTTCAGCCATCTGGCAACCCTACCACTGTTCCCAGGGATGGGAAGGCTTGAGCTGCAGCTGCCTCCCTCCTCGCTGCTCCTGGGGGTGGGGAGGCTCGGGCCACAGCTACCTCTTTCCACACTATTCCCAGGGGCTGGGGGTGCTCGGGCCATGCAGCTGCTCCCTCCCCATGGCTCCAGGGATGCTGGGGTTCACGCAGGGACGTCCCGTGCATGTAGACCGACTCCTAGGGTGCTGCGTTAAACGGAGCACCCAATGATGATGTCACGCCATTGAGGGCTGTGAAGGCAGGGGCGCTGATCGCGCATTCTGCCTGGGGCCCCCCCTGGGTACATGTGGATGTTCTTCCCCTCCCTGTGGTGGGAGATTGCTCCTATGCTCCCTGTGGTGGGGGTGGGGCCTCTGAAAGGGGGAGTGTTGTGGATGGGGCCTGGGGCTTGCCTCCCCCAGCCCCAGTTGCACTGCCCACCCATGATGTTTAATTTTGAAGTTGTCTTAACATTTCTGTGATGGGATGTGGTCACAGAAGACCCCTTGGGGGAGCTTGTCAGCACCTCTTGGGGTGCTGACAAAATTGCTGACATTTGCCTCCTTGCTCTCTGGGATGTCTCACCACCCTGCCTGCTGGGCCAGCTCACCTGGTCTCTCTCAGCCAAGGCACAGATCTGAGATCACTGCCCCCTCCCACCATCTTGAAGCAAACTGTATGCAGTTTTGGACCCAGCTTCCTGGGATATCACTCCCCAAATGGGATCAGAACCTCAAATGAATTATTTAGGTAACCCCTCCCCTTTAACAGTGAAAGGAGCATGGAAACACTGATTGTTCCCCCAGGTAACAATTATTTACACTGGGTTTGATAGTAAATAAAAGTGATTTTATTAAGCCTTAGGATTTAAGTGGTTGCATGTGAAAAGAAGCAAAGCAAAGTGAATTACAAATTTAAAATAACAAAAATGCACAGCTAATTCTAATACTTTTCGCAAACTTATTACAAACTCACTCTAAAAATGTTCTTACTCCAGATAAGGCTGCAAAACCAGGGAAATCCCCCTTTTCCCTGGGGTCTTTAGTTATCCTCCTGGGTTTGCTATGTTAGCCAAAGACAAAGAGACAGCTAGCTTCCCATTGTTTTATAGAGTCCACTTTGGGCGGGAATTGTGCTTCTACATTCCATCCTCACATGGAAAGTTACCTGGTCAGACCCTATGAGTTGGGGTGGTCACATGACTTCCTAAGACCAACGACTGCTTAGACTCAAAGGACAAAAGAGGCAGTTTACAGTGATCACCCAGACATGGAGGGAAACACCCATTATGGCTTACATTTGCATATTTAAAACCATAAACCATTTTGTACTCCATATATCTTACTTTACACCAAAGAATGCTACATACATCAAAATAATATATACAGATCCAGTGGACTGAGACATTAAAATTAATAGGTCACATGAGGTATTTTGTTCAAAGCATCTTTGAGTTATGCATATTGGTATCCATGAGTCAATTTCATAAAGCATTGGTGGGGAGGTCCATCACAAATTCATTTTACACATAAATACACCACTTATTTTGGCTACATTTTCAGTTCCTATTTGTTCTTGCCAGTAAATTAACTGCAACAGATTTCAGGAATAGCACCAGGAAGGCCCAGGGAGGACTATTCCACTGACGCACATTAGCACAGCTTGGCAGCTTATACCATAAGAAAGCTTCCTTGTTCCTAGTTTTAACAAGAGAGGAAGGCTATCTTCTAGGGAAACCCCTAGAAATATCCAGTTCCTGATAGAGATGCAGGTGCGTGTTGGATTATTTTAAAATTGAGAATAAAGGCAAACTCCACAGAGTGAGCAAGCTTTGGACATTAGCTCACGTGTTCTGTAAGGAGAATATGCTCTATTCCCATTAAACCTCCTTTTCTTTTGGGGAGGAGTCCTATGCTTTATTTATCTACCAAGCACAAGAAAGCAACATTTAAAAGTTTTAACCACAGGAACAGCTAACAGGGGAGTTTTGCAAGGGAGTTCTCCAAGTGAAAAAGGAGTGATTATGTGATCCTGGGGGTAAGTGGTTGTCTGTAGTGTGTGTGTGTGTGTGTTTGTGTTTAGGATGTACTTGCTGGTTGCCCAAAAGATACTGTGTGCTGAACTTGTTTGCATGAACTTGTTTGCATGAACTTGCATGAACTGCTGAGGCTAGCAGCCTGCTAGGCAAGGCTGAGAGCTTCTCAATGAGGCTTTGATACCTAATCCCTTTCACACAGGGCTACTCAGGAAGGGAGAGGCTTTAAAAAGCCCACTCCTAAGTGACTACAGAAACTAGTGAATAGGGGAGTTTCATGAGGGAGTTTGGAAGGACACTTTGCATCTTTAAACTTAACTAAAACCAAACTACCTGATTTTAAAAATAACTGTCAAGAAACTAAATAACTTTAGGAATAAAAAGAGAATACAGGCAGACTATTTGTTGTTTTTTAAGTTTTTACTTTATACATGCAAGTTCCCATTGGAGTTTATAGATTTTGCAGTGTCATGTTGCAAGCCTTGATATGTTAATCTTGCTATTTCCCCACAGTTAACCTTTAATATCTGTTTATGGTCTCACCTTCGGGAGTGTCTGCCTGTCTCCAGGGTTCATCAGTTCAGTTAATTCAATTCAGCCTCAGACACAATGGATGTTTCCTGGTTATCCTCCAGGTTCCCAATTCTTCTTGACCATCTGGGCATTTGTGATGGCTTTCACACTTACACACACTTCCTGCACTTCACCAAACAATTTACAGCGTATTCCAGATAGGGATTACATAGTTACTAGAAGGCACAATTTAGTTTACAATGCAGACAATGGGTGCAGTTTAATATGTAATGTTAACAGGAAGCAATACCTTACAGTAAACATTATCTAATCATGAGCGATAGCGTGAAAGAGAAGCATACAGAATTTATAAGCAGATCATTAAACATCAAACTTATATTCTTGTACCAGTACTAAAATACTACATTTTTGCTACAATACGTGTGCATTCAGTGCAAGGAGCCCTCAGAGACTTCATACAGACTTTGGAGACCAGGAGTGCTTGAATTAGAGGAGCTAAGGGAGGCAGAGAGGTACATCAATGTGATT
The DNA here is from genome assembly GCF_052426305.1 of Pelodiscus sinensis. Classification (NCBI taxonomy): domain Eukaryota; kingdom Metazoa; phylum Chordata; order Testudines; family Trionychidae; genus Pelodiscus; species Pelodiscus sinensis. The sequence continues at coordinate 29,690,840 of NC_143057.1, forward strand.
TTCCAGGATATAGTGGAATAATTCCATCCCTAGTCAGACTGCCTTTGTGTTGTTGAGGAGGATAAAAGGCTCAGGGAAAAAGAACATACAACTGGAGCAGAGAGAAATAATTCCATAGTTTGGATCCTCCTTCCAGATGATGTTGTGGTATCCCCTCGCAATGAGGATAACTCTCCAGGGAAGATAACTCCAGTTATTAGGAAAATGCATGTGTTAGTAATGGGGGATTCAACCATTAGAAACATAGACAGCTGGGTTTGTGATAACCAGGAGAACTGTATGGTGACTTGCCTTCCTGGTGTGAAGGTTGTGGATCACGTGAAACATCTAGATAGACTTATATGTAGTGCTGGGGAGGAGCTGGTGGTCATGGTACATGTCGGTATCAGTGACATAGGGAAGAATAGGAGAAAGGTCCTGGAGGCCAAATTTAGCTTGCTAGGAAAGAGATAGAAATCCAGAATCTCAATGGCACCATTCCCTGAAATGCTTCCAGTTTGACGCACTGAGCCAGGTAGAATTGCAGGGTCTCAATGTGTGGATGAGGCGATGGTGTAGGGAGGAGGGGTTTAGATTTAGTTTGGGAACTGGGAAAACTTTTGAGATGGGGGAACCTATACATGAAGGATGGGCTCCACCTACGCCAAAATGGAATCAGATTGCTGGCATTAAAAATTAAAAAGATTGTAGAGCAGTTTTTAAACTAAGGGCTGAGGGGAAAGCTGACAGGTGAGGAGGAGCACATGGTTCAGACAGAGACATCCCTTAGGGGAGAGTTTATTAATAGAAATTCTCTATGTCCTAATAAAGAGGGCATAAACAATCCCTACACTTTGGGGACCTCTGCTTTCAAACAAGATGTATAGAACAATAGACATGCCTCTTCTGGAAGAAATCAGCAGCTCGTGATTCTGCATTTGGAATATGTTTTTGTACCCCCTGAAGGATTTACTTAGTTTGTATAGTGTTGTATTCTTTGGGGAAGCAGTTGCGCCATCTTGTGAGCCAGGAAAATATAGCAGGAAATGTCCCCCTACTATCAATGCTGTGTGCTTCTACATTGTAACTAGGATCTTGTTTTCAATACCAAGTTTTACAAAACAGTGTGAGCATACACACTGCGATGTGACTTTTATCAAGAAAAATGCCGAGTGGTTGTGGGGTGCTGCTCCAGCCCTCTCTGGCTAACCAGAACTACGAAGCATCACCCGTTAAGGGTGATGTTCATCAGTTAACCTTTCACATCCCTAGTTTACAGAGGGAAAAAGCATGAACACCCACTGGAGATTTTTGTTTTGTTGATGTTTGGGTGTTGACATAAGTTTTGTAGACAAACATTGGTAGGGAGAGGGGGGAGAGAAAAGGCCCCTGCCAGCTGTGGAGGGAGAGAAAGCACCACACTGCCAGATGGGACCCCTCACAATGAGCCTCTCCTCAGCCCCCGGCCGTCACTCTCTCCCCCCACATCTAGCCTCCTGTCCTTCTACATCCTCAAGCACTGTCCTGCCTCCTGCATCCCTGACACTGCTCCCTGCCCCATAGGACACGAGCAATACTGTGTAAGTCTTCTAGTTATATATAAATGTATTGTGTCAAATTGGTTGAAATGCATAAAGCTGTAATGCAATAATAATCTTCAATTACAACGGAAAGAATGCTAAAGAAATATTCTTAGTTATATGGAACTATATGATGTAGGAAGCTAACTGATCCAAAAACATATATAATCTTATATGAACACGTCAGATTATAGACCAGCAACGTTTCCTGCACAGAAACATTTAATTTTTCCTTCACTCTCCAAACAACTGTTCCAACTTTCATTAAAATGAATAAAAAGACCTCATGGACTTCAATGGAAATTGAATTGGACCCTAAAAGATGTTGTCTTTCTCTTATATTTATAGAACTTTTAATTGTGCATTTATACCTACAGTTTATGAGCCATTTATAAAAAAAATTGCAATGAATTAGTTTCCAAAAATTAGGCTCCTAATCCATAGTGAGGCTCCTACATATAAGTAGCCTGATATTCAGAAGTGGTAAATCCACACTAGTCCCACCAAAACCTACATCCCTAGCCTCTGTTTGTCTGGAAATGGATGACAGGAGAGGGATCACGTAAGGATCACCTGTTGTGTTCCCTCCCTCTGGGGCATTTGTTATTGGCCACTGTTGGCAGACAGGATGCTGGACTTGATGGACAGTTGGTCTGACCCAGTATGGCCATTCTTATGTTCTTATGGGGGTGCAAGTGCTCATAATCTTCGAAAAACAGGCCACTTTTATTTAGGAGCAGGCCAATATAGATACAGGAGAACCCAGGTTTGAAACTTCTAATTTCTGTCTTTTTAGGTTTTGCTTATGTCCGTATGGACCAAATGTCTCTTCACCTTAGGTCACATTTTGAAACTTTTGTCATCAACCAAAAACTGAACGTTGCCAACACCTGCGATTTTTATTGTGACAGCTCCTGGAGAGACGTGAACTTTCATTTGAATAAATTAAGTTCCTAGTCCTTGTGGTTACAGGGAAAGGATTAAAAGTCCTCCCCTCCTCCTGCTCATGAAGTTCAGAAAACCAGAAAGCAAATGAGATCCCACACTGTACCAAAAACCAAACAAACCTGGTGCCCTTGCCAGCTTTGTGTTTCAGACATAAGGAACTGTTGTTTTAGCATGCCGGCATTACTGCTTCTCCTGACAGTAGTATCCTCACACTCTTCACTCCCTGGTGACAACCAGCAGCACACCTCTGCGCTCACCACAGGTACTTTTTGTTGCTTGTGGCACCACCCAGCAACTCCTGATCTTGTTGTGGGAGAGGAAAATGAGAAGGAGTCGGGCTGGCTGGCAGGAAGGGTCTGCCCCAGACAAGGTTTCCAGGTGTCTAGTATTCTACCGGACAGTCCGGTATTTGCCCTTTTTGTCTGGTAAAGAAAATCAGAGAATACCGGACACGTGCAATGTCCGGTATTCTCTGATTTTTCAAGAAGCCCCACGCATGCGCCATGTCAAAGGGGGGCCCTGCGAAATTGTACTGCCCTGGGCCCCGCAAAATCCTCATCTGCCCCTGGGCGGGGGGGGGGAAGCGGCTGGAAGGCGGGGCCACAACTGGCGCTAAGAGCCTGTGATTGCGCAGAAGCCTAGCAGGGGGCTAGGAACTCCCAGCCACTCCCCCCGCCCCAGCTAGGCTTCTGAAGCGCCCAGAGTGGTGATCGCAGCCCTGCTTCCCAGATGGGGACTCCCAGGCTGGGAGGTGGGGCCGCCATCGGCGCTGGGAGCCTGTGATTGTGCAGAAGCCTGGTGGGGGCAGGGGGAGTGGCTGGTAGTCCGCCCCCGCAAGGCTTCTGCGCAATCACAGGCTTCCACTGCCAATCGTGGCCCCAACTCCCAGCCTGTGAGTCCCAGCTGGGAGGCGGGGTTGCGATCGCTGCTTATCCCGCGTTCCCCCCCCCCCTTTTTTTGCTTGACCAAAAAATACTGGGTGTCCGGTATTTTTTGGGAGACCATCTGGCAACCCTAGTCCCAGACATTCAGCTCTCCCTGCTTTGAGGCTCTCTCCTGACTGAGGTGGTGTGCGCCGACCGTAGTGTCACAAACAGCTGCCTTTCAGAAGTCCACACCTAGAGTGTACTGAGCATGCTCAGTAAGAGCTGCTATTGCTGCTGCCTTCACTGTGCCCTTCCATGGCTTCAGACACTGCTCCCAGCTCTTTACCATCATTAAAAAGGGGGTCAGAGGGCACATCGCGGGGGGGGGGGGGCGGGATGGGCAGGGTGTGAGCAGGGGGCAGAAATTTACCAGCCTGGGAGCATCAATTAACTTTATGATGGGGCAGAACAGGGGCTGGAAGGGAAAAATCAGGCAGGTGTACATGTGTGTGTGATTGGAGCTGGGGTGAGATGGTGCCAGCCCCTGTACTGGGGTTTTCCCCTCTATGATGGGGCAGGGCTACCCCTCACAGGGAATTCCCCTGGCCCAGCTAGCAGAGCGGGCCCCACCCCTACAACTCTGCTGGGCATGCTCAAGAGAGAGGCTGGGGATAAAAGCTGGGGAGCCAGTCGGGGCTGACCGCCAGAGGGGAAGGAGCTCAGTCTGGAGCTCCTGAATGGCCCCTCCCACCTCAGCCTCAGCAGTTAGGGTATGTCTACACTACAAAGTTAGTTCGAACTAACAGACGTTAGTTCGAACTAACTTTCATAGGCGCTACACTAGCGCTCTGTTAGTTCGAATTTAATTCGAACTAACGGAGCGCTTAGTTCGAACTAGGAAAACCTCATTCCACGAGGATTAAGCCTAGTTCGAACTAGCTAGTTCGAATTAAGGGGTGTGTAGCCTCTTAATTCGAACTAGTGGGAGGTTAGCCCTCCCCAGGTTTCCCTGGTGGCCACTCTGGCCAACACCAGGGAAACTCGTCTGCCCCCCTCCCGGCCCCGAATCCCTTAAAGGGGCACGGGCTGGCAACAGTGCCTGTGCCAGGTGCAAGCCTGCCAGCACCCAGCCAGCAGACCCTGCACCTGGCACAGATCGAGCCACTCACCCGATGCCCCCCAGCCCACCCCTCTTCCTGGGACCAGGCTGGCGGCTCCTGGGAGCTTGCCCGGGACCGCAAGTGGCGGGCACCCGCCTGGGCTAGTGCAGACATCGTGGACCTTTATGCCCCATCATAAAGTTAATTGATGCTCCCAGGCTGGTAAATTTCTGCCCCCTGCTCACACCCTGCCCATCCCGCCCCCCCCCCCCCCCCGCGATGTGCCCTCTGACCCCCTTTTTAATGATGGTAAAGAGCTGGGAGCAGTGTCTGAAGCCATGAGGAACTCCGCTAGTAACCTTCCTCCAACCTGACAGTTCACCTTTCAGTATGACCCACTGTAGTCTCCCCTTTAATCAATTGCTTATCCACTACTCAACTTTCATATTAATCCCTATATTTCCAATTTAACCAATAATTCCCCATGTGGTACTGTATCAAATGCCTTACTAAAGTCGAGGAAGATTAGATCCACTGCATTTCCTTTATCTAAAAAATCTGTTACTTTCTCAAAAAAGGAGATCAGCTTGGTTTGGCACAATCTACCTTTTGTAAAACCATGTTGTAATTTTGTCCCAATTGCCATTAGCCTCAATGTCTCTAACTACTTTCTCATTCAAAAATTTTTCCAAGATCTTGCATACTACAGATGTCAAACTAACAGGCCTATAGTTACCCGGGTCGCTTTTTCCCCCTTTCCTAAAAATAGGAACTATATTAGCAATTCTCCAGTCAAATGGTACAATCCCTGAGTTTAGAGATTTATTAAAAATTTTTGCTAATGGACTTGCAATTTCATGTGCCAGTTCCTTTAATATTCTTGGATGAAGATTATCTGGGCCCCCCAATTTACTCCCATTAAGCTATTCAAGTTTGGCTTTTACCTCGGATATGGTAATATCTACCTCCATATCCTTAGTCCCATTTGTTATGTTACCATTATCCCTAAACTCTTCATTAGCCTCATTAAAGACTGGAGCAAAGTATTTGTTTAGATACTTTTTAAGTAAAGTTTAGTTGTTAATTTAAAAAAAAATAATTTTAGTTAAGTTTTAGTTTCTTTAGTTTGTTTGATGAATAAAAATAATGTTCTTTATGATTGAGTATTCAATAAATGTTCGCCTTTAAAAAAATAAAAAATAAATTCCCTGGGTGCACACCCTAATGAAATGTGCTGCGCACGCCTATAGATTATCATTGGCCAATGTATGTCATGGCACTATTTGTTTTTATTTTAATAGCTAATGCTCAAAAACGTTTAAGTACATAGAAGGAATTGCTAAAACCAGTAACTATGTTTTTATTATATCATTATATCAAGTACTGTGTTTTTATGCTTTAATTTTGTAAGTTGGAGTTTTTTATTTTATGTTTTTATCCCCATTCTGTTCCTGAACCAAAACTGATCACAAGATAAAAAACAATGAAAAGTCGGGGAAGGCTATGCCTAGACCTCTCTGAAAACTCCCCTAGCCTCACGTGAATCGCTCCATTAGTATAAAAAATGGAGACTAGAAAGTCCAAGGTAAGAACCACTTTTTTGGGATCCATAAAGCAGGGAAGCATTGCCAGGTGTGAAATTCCTGCTGCAGATGATACTGGACCCTCAGCCACATGCACCCCAAAAAGTAATGATCACAACAATTCTAGCAGAAAGTCCTCTCTTGGTATCCAAAATACTGAAGCTACCTAATTGTAGGAGGGCCTGCAGGCTGTGATGCTTGGGGTTCCCTCCCTTCCCGGGGGCGAGCCAGTGCTGATGTTCTAGCCATAGGGTGGTGGAGTTCCAAGGCTTGCTGCCTCCTCGTATTGTGGTACCAATTTGCCCTGTTGTGTGGGGTGGGGGGAGGAGCACCTCCAAACCTCATGGGCTGGATCCATGTTAGTCACGGGTTGTTAGCCACGGGTTGCATGCAGCCCACGGATGCTACTTAGCAGGGAGAGGATGCGGCTCTTTAAACAGCAGTGCATGGAAGCTCTAACTTTATGCTATATCTTTATTCACTATGGCTATGTCTAGACTGGCATGATTTTCCGGAAATGCTTTTAACGGAAAAGTTTTCCGTTAAAAGCATTTTCGGAAAAGAGCGTCTAGATTGGCAGGATGCTTTTCCGCAAAAGCACTTTTTGCGGAAAAGTGTCCGTGACCAATCTAGACGCACTTTTCCGCAAAAAAGTGGCTAGTCTAGACACAGCCTTTTAGTCTACATCCCAGTTGCTCCCAGTGGCTAGGAATTGCAGCCAGTGGGAGCATGGGATGGGGGGCAGTTGCCTGTAAGTGCAAGGCTATGCGGAGCCACCTGCACCCTCCCCTTCCCAATCTGTGCTAGGTAATTGTCCCCATCCCCTGCCCCTCTTCCTGCCCAGAACATGCACCCTTAGCCCCCTCACTCATCCCCAACCCTCCTACAAAATCTACAAGCCCCATGCTCCAAGAAAAGTTAATCTGGCTCTGGTGGAAAGCCCTGAACCTTGGCTCCCTCCCACTTGGCATGAGTGAAGTGAAATGAGCATCCTCTTCTTTTTTTCTTGCTTCTGAAGAGAGGGCCACATCTGTGGGTTTTTTCTCCTCCCTGGGGGGCAGGTGAGCGTTTTGTTTTTTTGTTGTTGAGTGGTTGGTTGGCTGATTTTCTTTTGCTTCTCACCTGCGTGTTGCCCCGACCCAAATAAAATTCCCCAATAGCATGCTAGGAGTTTAAGGTGTTAGAAAAAAAAACTTGCCCCCCCCCCCCCCCCAGTAAAAAGTTTGGCCAGGCCACTCTTGCTATAGTGGGCTGCAGTACTCCTTGGGAGAAACCGGCCACACCCTTCCTGCATACCATTGCCTTTAGAAAAAGGGAAGGTGTGAAAAGGGGAAAATAGCCTCAGACTCTCCCACCCATCACCTTGTCGTGAGAACTGTGGGGCTTACCTGGTCGCATGAAACCTGCTCAGTTTCGGCCCAACCCCTGGGACACAGACCCCCCACTTGGTGACCATTGGGCCATATATGGTAAAATGCAAGCGCGGGAAAGCGATGTGCAGATTTGGGGATAAATACCCATCGCACAGTTCACTCGAGGAGGTCTTCGCAACATACGTACTACCATGTGTGTGCCTTCCCGTATACTTGAAAGTGCTGCCGGCCTGATCAACCGACCAGCCACCTCCCCCGAGTCTCGGGCATAACCAAGGCCTTCGCAACCGAACCGATATCTTTGAAATGTTCCGTGTGCTGTGTAAGTTGGTATGTATGATTTGATTTTTTCTTGTTGTATAAGCTTAGTGGTGTAGTTGTTTTGGGTAGTACATAGAGTTTGTAGTTATCACTGTTATTTAATTAGTGTAGCTGGATATTTTTAGAATAGAGACTATTCCCCTTGCCATTCCCATCCTTATATCTCTGACACGTTTAACTAGAAATCACAGAATAAATATAATAAATACTGTAAATTCATTATTAACACTGTCTATTAAAAATCGCAGAATAAATACTATCAATTCATCACTGTTATAAATAAATATTTTTTATTTGATAAAACGGTCTGCCTGGTTCTGTCCTTCCCCCCTTGGGTATGTATCATCAGACCTGTGATTCTCCAGACATAGGGAAGGGGGGAAGGAGGAGGATACTCATTGTTTAGTCAGACACACAGCCTCTGCTTGAACCACAGATAAAGCACTGAAAAGTCAGGGATCTGCTCGCCAACCCTCCCCTTCCCGCACAGACAAGGGTGACAGAATTAAGGAAACACCCCCAGCCTCATCTGCATTGAAGATAAGACAGACAGACATCTCCATGAGCATACAGAATGGAGAACAGCATGTCCAAAGTACGAATCGCACTGAACTATGGGATACCAAAAGCAGGAAAGTGCTACCTTGTGGGAAATCTCTGCTTCAGATGCTATTAAACTCGTGTCTGCACACACCCAGATCAGTAATTATCAGATCCACTGTAGTAGTAGATACTCAAGGTCTCTCACCAAAGGCTCTAAAGTAAGTTGTCATGGGATAAGAGGGATTTTTGTGGAATGGTAACTGGTTAAAAGACAGGAAACAAAGGATAGGACTATATGGTAAGTTTTCACAGTGGAGAGAGGTAACTAGTGGGGTCCCCCAAAGGTCTGTCCTGGGTCCCATCCTATTCAACCTATTTATAAATTATCAGGAGAAAGGGGTAAACAGTGAGGTGGCAAAATCTGCAGATGATACCAAATTGTTCAAGATAGTTAACACCAAAGCAGACTGTGAAGAGCTTCAAAAAAGATCTCACAAAACTAAGTGATTGGGCAACAAAATAGCACATGAAATTTAATGTCGATAAATGTAAAGTAATGCACATTGGAAAAAATAATCCCAACTATATATACAATATGATGGGGACTAATTTGGCTACAACTACTCAACAGAGAGATCTTGGAGACATTGTGGATAGTTCTCTGAAAACATCCATTCAGTATGCAGAGGTAGTCAAAAAGGCAAATAGAATGCTAGGAGTCATTAAAAAAGGGACAGAGAATAGGACAGAAAATATCTTATTGCCTATATATAAAACCATGGTATGCCTACATCCTGAATACTGTGTACAGATGTGGTCGCCTCATCTCAAAAAAGATACATTTGCATTGGAAAAGGTTTAGAAAAGGGCAACAAAAATGATTAGGGGTTTGGAATGGGTCCCATATAAAGAGAGACTAAAAAGATTTGGACTTTTCAGCTTAAAAAAGAGGAGACTAAGGGGGGATATGATAGAGGTCTATAAAATCATGACTGGTATTGAAAAAGTGAATAAGGAAAAGTTATTTATTTATTCCTACAATATAAGAACTAAGGGTCACCAAATGAAATTAATAGGCTTAGGGTTTAAAACAAACAAAAGGAAGTTTTTCTTCACTCAGTGCAGTCAACCTGTAGAACTCCTTGCCAGAGGATGCGGTGAAGACTAGAACTTTACCATGTTAAAAAAAGAGCTAGATAGATTCATGGAGGTTAGATCCATCAATGACTATTAGCCAGGATGAGTAGGAATGGTGTCCCAAACCTGTTTCTCTGGAGGTGGGTGACAGGGGAGGGATCACGTGAGGATTACATATTGTGATCCCTCCCTCTAGGGCATCTGACATTGACCACTGTCAGCAGACTGCATATTGTGCTAGATGGACCTTTGGTCTGACCAAGTATGGTGGTTCTTATGTATGTTCTTACTCTGTTGATATGCAAAATGCTGAAACTGCATAGATGCATTATTCTCTCTCTCCCAAGGCATACCACCCATAGCCATGAATGATCGATTTCTATTTCCTAGCCTCAACAAAAGTGTAGACTACTCCCTGTATAGAATAGAATTCACATTTTGATTAGCAGAAGAACCAAAAGTTTGATCCTACCAAAAGTCACTGTAAGTTTTGTCATCGACTTCAGTGAGAGCAGAAGAAAGTCCAAAATGTCACATCTGTTAAACTGTTATTTTACACTAAAAGTAAACTAAATTGTAACACACTCACCAACCCCCCCCTCTCTGGGGGCAGGGTGTTTGGCTGGGGGGCAGGGGGCAGGAGCAGGCAGGGGATAGGTGTCTCTCCAGGGTGGATGAGGCAGGAGTGGACTGGGAAGAGGTGTCTCTCTATAGGGGGCAGAAGCAATCTGGAGGTGCAGGATCTCAGTGGAGGGGGTGCGTGAAGGGGTTGGGGCCACAGGGTCTCAGCATGGGGGGCTATGAATGAGCAGACTGGAGGTGTGGGGTTGGCTAAGGGGGCGTGTGAGGGGGCTAGGAGTGTGGCGAGGGTGGAGGATATGTGGCTCCCACTCTTCTGGAGTATGGGGGGGGGGGAAGAGAACGTGTCTCTCCCATCCCCACCCAGAGCACCAGGGAGGGGGTAGTGGGAGGCTGCGTAACCCCCGTCCCGCTGGAAGAACAGGGAGGTTATGTCTAGATTGGCATGATTTTCTGGAAATGCTTTTAATGGAAAAGTTTTCCGTTAAAAGCATTTTTGGAAAAGAGCGTCTAGATTGGCATGGATGCTTTTCTGCAAAAGCACTTTTTGCGGAAAAGCATCCATGCCAATCTAAACACGCTTTTCCGCAAAAAATCCCTGATCTCCATTTTCGCGATCGGGGCTTTTTTGCAGAAAACAAATCTCAGCTGTCTACACTGGCCCTTTTGCGCAATACTCTTGTGCAAAAGGGACTTTTGCCTGAACGGGAGCAGCATAGTATTTCCGCAAGAAGCACTGATTTCTTACAGTAGGAAGTCAGTGCTTTTGCAGAAATTCAAGCGGCCAGTGTAGACAGCTGGCAAGTTTTTCCGGAAAAGCGGCTGATTTTCCCGAAAAACTGGCCAGTCTAGACACAGCCGGAGAGGGAGGCAGGCGGCTGAGGGCGGAGGATGCAGAGTGACATGGTGACATTACTCTGTTGTCCCCAAAACGGCCGTTTTTCGGGAAAAAAGCTGCAGCGACCCCCCGTTAGCAGAAGCCGAGCAGAGCCCGAACTCGCGTGTCAGGCAGCGCGACTGGGGGCGGGTTTGGGAGCCGCTGCTTGGGACGCGTCACCGGCCCCGCGCCAGGAGCCTCGTGAGTGCTGGGGGCGGAGGTGCCAGGATGATGACGACGGCGGGGGGGGGGAGGGGGAGGACAGACGAGGTGGGGCCGCCTGCCCCGCCCCCATCCCCGTGGCGCTGTGAAGGCGGCTGGGCATCGGGCGGGCGCTGGCTGCTCGCGGCACCGCCTTCACCTTGCCGCGCGCTGGCCCTTTAAATCCCCGGCGCGCGCGCGCCAGGGGAAACGCAGGGCAGCTCGCTCGTTGGCCACGCGCAGAGGGTCGGGGGGTTCTCGCTAGAGCGCGCCCCGCCCCGCCCCCTTCCCGAAGGCCGCGCGAGGAAACTTCGGTGGGAGGCGTCTCCCGAACGATCGCCTGCCCCGCGAGACCGGCGGCCCGTGCGGTGAGGGGCGGGGGCGGGAACTCGCGGCGCTGCACTCGTCCCTGGTGGCAGGAGCGGGGCTGGCAGCGGGCTGTGCAATGGGGCGGTCTGGTGGGAGTGTGGAGGGCATGTGGGTGAGATGCCGGTAGCAGGCTGGGTCGTGCTGGAGGGTGGTGGGGGATTGGAGGAAATGGGGATGATGGTTGTTGGGGAGCAGGGGTCCAGGCTGTGCCCAGGAATGGGGAGTTGCAATTGCAGTGAGATGGTGTGAAAGTGGAGAGCAGGGATCGGGCTATGCTGCAGCAAGAAACCATGTCTGCCAATCTACCCCCTCCCCCAATTTGGTGCTAAGGAGAGGAACCCTAAGTTACGAACAAAATAAAATCCTATACAAGGAACACTAGCGAGCATGTGTTTTAAGCACGAAGTTCTGGTCTAGGCAGGCTTTTCCAGGAGTTGCAGGGAGCTGTTAGTTTCTATCATGTTGTGTTTTGCCTGTCTTGTGCAAAACTTTGTTTTTCTGTTTGAACAAGTTGCAGATAATAAATGCTGTGGGAACAAGAACAACCAGAAGGGCTCTCAGAGGAGCTGTTACAATATTATTCTCTGAAGCAGTTTTCCATTTTTATGGTTGGAGAGGATCATTTAAGCAGAAATCATCAACCATGAAATAATAAGATTGCTTTTATCAATACCTTTTCCCCTGTCTGTTGATGGTGTTTTGAAAAAATGTTACTAAACAGCTATTAAGGAAATAAATTGTCATCCATGTCCATGTCTTTTAGATTTCTATACCACCTTCATTCAAATCCCTTCTAAAACCCCACTTAATTCAGTTCATGTGAGTGACATGGAAGACTATCTTATCATAGTTATAGTGACCCAATCAAGCTGTCACCTAACTATTGCAACATCTGATTTTTTCCCCCCTTAAAATACACCCCTCCCCACACACAGCCTGGCTATGTCTACACTACCTCTTCTTTGCAGAAGAGGCAATGCAAATGAAGTGCAAAAACTAGCAGTGTAGATTGGTCTGTTTTGCGCAAATAAAAACCTTTTGCAGAAGTTCTGCATACCTCCTTTTTTGAGGCATAAGGATCTTGCACAAAAGAGATCCATCTCTACACTGCTAGTTTTAGTGAAAAAAACTCTTCTGTAAAAAGCCTCCGGCAGAGATTATGCAAATGAAGCATGAAAAGTTGTTAATGAGCGCTTCATTTGTATTGCCGTCTGTAAAAAAAAAAGAGGCAGTGTAGACATGGCCCCAGTGTTTGCCACTCTTGTCTAACTGTAGATATGATACAATGAGTTATAAAACTTTTGGGTGGTAGCCAGCAGCAAAGTCCTTATTAACAGAGTCTGTGCTATTAAAGTTATTATTCCTATTGTGAGAGAAACATTCAAAATAAACTTCAGTTGTTGTGGTTAGTGTTTTAAAACACTAAAATCTACCTTTTATAACTACAGTTTAGATCAAAATGGGATTCATCTTTTCAAAATCTATGAATGAAAACATGAAGAGTCAACAGGAGTTCATGCTCATGAACTCTCGACTTCAGGTAAGCATTTGTTGTACAAGATCTAGAAAAGCTTCCAATTTTTCATCTGTTTGAAAAAGCTTACTCTTGAAGCTTTAAAGCAGACATGGGGAACCTACCGCTAGCAGGCTTCATCTCGTCCCTGGCTTAATTTGATCCAGCCAATGGCATGTCTCCGCGTGGAACCTCAATACCCTGTCCCTTCCTCGTGGGGCTGGAGCTCCAACTTAAGTGTGAGTGAAGGGGTGGTTTTGTTTTTCTGTGTTTTGCTTCACTGTTGTAGTTTTTTGATTTGTTCCCCAATCCTGCTTTCAAGTATTGAGGGTGGAGGGCAGTGCAATGTGATTTTGTTTTTGTTTATTTGTTTTTGTTTAACATGATTATAAATAGGGAAAGTTTTATAGCAAAAGCCCTTATAGCATTTTTCATCAGCTAACGCTCCCTGTGAGATGGGACTCAGGTATAGATATTAAATGACTTATTCTAGCTGGTTCCTAAAAATCCAGTCCTGTAACATGATCTTAGTGTAGCTGTGAGTAGCCCCACTGAGCTCAATGAGGCTGCTGTTGTGTAAAATCGTATATTTAGTGAGTCAGTAGCAGAGGTGCTAATAGAACCCAGTGTTCTACTCCAATTAGTGGATTCCAAAAGTTAAAACTAAAATATGTATTTAAATGATCTTCCCCCTCCTATCCATAGGCTTTGTCTACACTTCTATAATTAAAGCACTGCAGCAGCTCTGCTTTAAAGTGAAAGTGTGGCCATGGCAGGAGTGCTGGAAGAGAGCTCTCCCAGTGCTTTATATAAACCACCTCCATCACGAGATTAGCTAACTGTGCTGGGTGTGCCCATTTACATGAGTGCTTTATAGTGCTGTAATTTGCTGCCCTCAAGGAGGAATGGGGGGAAAAGGGGGATCTTTTTTCATACCCATGAGCCAGTAAGTTGCAGCATGGTAAAGCAGCAGTGTAGACTTAGCCATAAACTCCAGTTAAAACTAGCTTTTCAGGTTTGTTAGCTTCATTAATTCTAAGGTAATACCAAGGCTGCAACTTGTCTGACTTTTCCTGGCCATGCAGCCAAGCTGATAAAGACCAAAGGTTATAGAGACAATACTGGATGATTTTAACTCTCCAGTTTATCATTTAATTTATTAGTGTGGCATAATGGAGATGGGGAAGACAGCTCTTGATGCTGAAATCCGGAAGTAAGCAATAGAATTACTCCGTCTTATCCAGGCAGCAGTGCCCTTGTCTGATGTGCTGTCAAGCAATGTCCCTTCTCCTCTTTTCGACTCATGTGCAGAATAAATTTTTCTGTGTGCATGCAGGCATGTGTGAATGTGCTCCACAATTAAAAACAAAAACCTAGCTGTCGGCGCTCTGCTAATCATCTGGGCAGCATCTGAATCTCTCCTGAGCAGCCACACAAGTGTACAGCTTACAGGAAACATTGCTGTCAAGTATTTTAATATTTTGGGATGACATGTCTACACAACCCACATTTTTGGACTGCTGGGTGTGAATTGCAGCATGCACCAATGGTGTGCTGTAACTTCGCCATGGAGACACTATAGGTGCTGCAGTTGACACTCCTGTAGTCCAAAATGCCAAGCATTGTAGACATGCCTCTGACTTTTTTCAGTTGGCTGTAAGTCAGTGGGGAGTATATAGTCTAAAGTTCTCTGTACGCTTCTGAAGTTAAAATCAAATGCAGTGTAATTTAAAAATACATCTTTCAGTACAAACAGTTGATGGATTTTACACTTAAATTGCCAGTAGGTGGTGTATTTTAGCTTTTGGAAGTGTTGAAGATGAGTAGATATTTAATATTGATATTTGTATATTTCACATTTAAAGTAAACTGAATATTTGGAGAAGATATTTCCGTCATTGGAAATTATGGGGAGGGGAACATGTGTATGAGGAAAAACATGGTACAGTCTTATAGTAAAAGTTGAAAGTAACAACAATTTTCCTAATGAAGAAAAAGCTGGCCTAAGAATACCGAGAATATATTAGGCATATAAGTGAGGAGTTGAGTTGAGTCCTTGACTACTCGCTTTCTTCCCCCACCTCCCCCCCACCCTTGCTGCCTCTGTATCAGAGGCAGTGGGGAGAGAGGGAACAGGAGCTCGTGCTGGGACAGTTACTGCTCTAGCAGGAGACTGGGCTGCCACAAACAGGGACTCAGGCTGGTCTGGGACTGCTATGGCTCTGCATTTTAAAAGCAATAAGAGCTGCCCCGCTCTTAGTACATTTAGAATGCAGAGGTGCAGTGGTCCCGGCTTGTACTGGTCTGGGATCTACCCCTGCTGCGGCTCTGCAATTGAAATGTAGCCAGGCTGCCTGCTCATCTGGCTCCTACTACATTTAAATTGCAGAGCTGTAGCAGGGATAGCTCCTGAACTGGTTCAAGCCAGGACAGAGCACCTTCCCTTATCAGCTAATTGTGTAGCCGATACAAATTGTATCGACTACACAATTAGTCAATCACCCGCCTCTTAACATCCCTAGAATACATTTTCATCTTCTGTTGTTTTTGAGTCAGGAAAAAATTCAGACTCATATTAAAAAAGACATTTCTCAAAGCAATCTTCCTTATCTCACATCGCTGTGAGATGGTTGAGTAACAGATAACCTTTGGTGTTGTCACTGTCTGCAGTGTAAGACAACCTACTCCTTCTTCCCACTTCCATAGAAAAGCTGTCATTCACTAAAATACTTGGAAGTTTCTTCGTAAGAGCTTGTCCTCTATGAGTTAAATTGGCATTGCTGCAATTCGTGCAGCAGCATTGATTTAGCGAATCTAGTGAAGATGCAGTAAGTGAATGGGAGAGTGTTCTGCCATCAATGTGCTATGGTGTGGACCGGTGGTTCCCAACCCAGTCACAAACTTTCGGCGGGAGAGTAGATTTTATTTGCATATAATGGAAATAAAATACTTATGGTCCCCTGACTCTCAAGCCCTGCACATTCCCAAACCTCTGACCTGAACCCTTCTTTAGCACATTTACCTAGCATTGCTCGTGTCATTAAAGTGTGTTCCCACTATAAGTCACCCCAGTATACACCCGTTCCATACTAAAGTCATTGATGCTTATAGGAACTGATGCATCATAAGTCCTTTCATTCCCCGCTCTTAAGTTGGGAATTGCGCAAATGGAAGTCAGCCATGGAGAAAAAGTTCCCTGCTTTAAGTTGTTTTGCTATAAATCCAAGTTTTGTGGAACATATCTTGGACTTATAGTGAGGACATCCTGTAGTAGAGAGTAATTGTAGGTGTCCTAATGCATAGAGGAAGGATCAATTAATGTAATTTTCTGTTTCATGTCCATTAAGAAGAACAAATTGGTCATTGTAAGCTGTTTGGGAACAGGGACTGTTGTAGTGGATGTGTAGTGGTTATATTATAAGAATATTGATACATAATTTTGTGAACACTGTAGATCAGTGGTTCCCAACCTTTTTTTATGCTGGGGACCGGCAAACCCATTCATAAACTTTTGGTGAACCGGCAACATTTTATTTGCATTTTCACTATGCCAAAAGCCCTGACACCACCCCTTCTTCCCCCGACCCACTGTGAACAGCTGGCTTCCCATTCCCTTACCCCTTAGAGCCTCCCACCACCATACACTGTAGGGCCAGTCTCCTGTTTTTGGCCACACAGCCCTGCAGCTCCAGTCTCTGCCACCACCTGCCATGTAGCTGCGGTCCCAGCTTTGGGCCTGTCCGCCATGTGGCCCTGCCACTGGGAGCAGCTGGGGCTGCGGCTGCATGGTGGCTGCTGGGGCCATACCGCGATACTAAAAGTAGCAGCGTGATCCTGTCTCCAGTCCTGATATATGGGGCAGCACACCCAGTATTCCGGGACTGAAGCTGGGGCCGCAGCACTATTTTTAGTACTGTGGTCTGGCCACAGCAGCCACAATGCAGCTGCAGCACCAGTTGCTCCTGGGGGCGGGGCCACGTGGCGGATGGGGCTGGAGATGGGAGTTGAGCCAGGGCCACGGTGCTATTTTTAGTCCCACAGCCCAGGCTCCAGCGCTGGCAGCCATCACTGCTGCACCCTGACCCTGGGAGCAGCTGGGGGCCATGGCTGCGTGGCTCTGCTGACGGGGTTCCTGCAGCCTGGCAGCCAGCAGTTGGAGGCTGCAGGGGGACCAGCAGTTGGGAACCGCTGCTGAAGAGGACCTGGTCAGTGAGGTACGGTGACTGTAGTTATACTGTACTGTTAGACTATCCTGCATGGTTATATTCATCTAGCATAGTAAGGGACAGTTGGAAGACCAAGCAGAAAAGCAACACAATGACTATACCCAAGCAACCTCACAACAAACTCTTGGGGATGAGGAGGGTAATTCCAAGCATGATCTAGTTTGAGGCAGCAAAGCTTTCTGCTAAGGCTGTGTGCCTAGGAATCCGAGGGACACTTAAGCCCGCAAAGCTAATTTGATGTTTAAGTCTCAATTTGAGGAACCATGTAATTCACGAAACTTGTACTCAGCTGCTACCTAATTCCGTAGGAACTTGTACTCAGAGGCCACCTAGCTCATTGAAGTCTCTTTTTACATCTGGGCTTGAATGGTTGAAAGGACTGGTGACAATGGCAGGTGGTCATTGAGTGCTGTTCCTGACAAGAGCAGACTGATGAAACACAGACCTGGGTCTTACAAGAGTACCTGAAAGCAATTAGACTTTCGTTGGCTCCTTAGAAATTAAGCCTTAGGGAAGAACAGCAATGTTTGGTTAAGATTTTTTTTCTGAAATGCTTTTGATCTAAATAAATGATGCTTTTTTGTAAGACGGCTTCCTAGTAGCTAGAAATGATCACAACTCCTAGAAGGAACAGAACTGTAGGTACTGAACCTAAGCTGGCCTGCTGAGGTGATCATGGCTGATATACAGGGATTCTGGTCTGAAAAGTGCAGGAGTTGCCTGATACCACTTGAAGACAGATGCCTGCACAAAGCATGAGACCAGCTCTTAGAAACTGAGGAGCATGCATGTCAGAGGTGCCGTTATCCTACTAACAGTGACAGCCTACCTATTTTATAAATAAAGGAACATTTGCACATCCTCTTGCGGTCAGGAGTGGTTGTCCAGCACTCTGCCTCAGTTTCTTCTTTACTGAAGCTCCTCAATACACTATAGAAGGGTGTATACAGTAGCATTTCTTTTCATTGCTTGGTTTATTGACAAAAAATGAATTAAAAAAATAAAGTTTCTTTGTGCCCAGTGAGTTTTGGGGCAAGTCTCCACTCTGCTCCGCAGGTTTCATCATTCAAGCTTCCAAACTGGCCACAGCTTTTAGTCCCTTTCCAGGTTATGCTTAGCTACTTGTCTTAATCCACCATATGCAACTTTAAACACTGCCTATGATCTACTGAGCATTCACTCTTAGGCCTTCCTACCTGGAATCTTTTCTTTCTTAGGAGAGATCCATCAATCTGTTAGTGCTATCTATTCGTCAGCAGGCAGACCCCTGTACTGTTCTGCTGGCCTTCACTCTTCTTCAGCCCTTTGGCCCAAACCCTCGCCTCCAGGCAAAGTTCTCCAATACGAGCCTTCTACTCTCTCTAGCCTCTACCACTTCTTCCTCTTCCCCTCAAGTGCTTCACAGAGACCATCTGCTGTCTCTTGGGAACCAGCAGGCTGTTAATGAGGCACAGATGAGCTAGACTAGTTCCTTCATAAAACGCCTAGTCCGGTCCTGTGATTTTTTTTTTTTTTATATTCACATTCTTCACAAGCTTCCTTTTTATTATCAAACTTGATAATAAATCTATTGATATAAGAATACTGTACCACAGACTATTCTCTCAAGCTCTCAAATTAAAAAAGTTGGTAATTCAACCTTTGTGTGTTGTGTGTTTAGATTATGGTTGCTCTAGTTTGTGCAGGTGACCCCGGAACAGAGGTGTGCAAGGATAGCATGTCTTAACTTCTCCACTTTGTTAGCAGGTGGAACTCAACCAGAAGCAGAATTTGAGGCCCCATAAGTTTTTTGTCTTGCTGCTGTTTATAAAATAATGAAGATTGGCCTATCAGGCTGCCTTGATCTGGAGGACTCACTATTTGTTTGCATTATGCATTGATATGTGTCTCCAGAGTGAAATAATACATCTCAAATCTAGTCAAAAGGATTCTCAGAAAAAAATATTATTGAGGCTTCACTTTATCATATCCCCCATTGCTTGAGGGAACACACATGAAGCTGCTCTTTAAAATGATCATGTTTATAGCTAACATATTAAAACTTGAATGTGTAGAAGAAAGAATGCAAGTCTTGGAACATATTTAAGACATTTTGTAACTATGACAAATGGGGAAAACAAAATGCTATACCAGCACCATTTGCATGATTATAATGGAGTAACTTCCACAGTTCCTGTGTTTTCAGTGCATTCTGTTCTACGGCACTTTTATATCACAACATTTTGTCTGAGCATCCCGGGTTTATTCCTTCTTAAAAAAGAAAACAGAAAATCTCTCTTGTAGTTAATCATCAAAAAGTGCTGTAAAATGCACAAAGTAAGCACTTAGAAAATAAAAGAGCAAAAATATTTCCATTTCTCCGTTTCAGAGGGCAAGTGGTTGGTTAAAAGTCACAATAGTTTATATTAGTTTTTAAAAAGTGAAACATGAAGATGATTCATATTTAGTATGGATTAACTTCTTTTGTTTTTAAACACCTTAATTCTTAAGAGTCACTATTAATATGCATTGAAATTCTCTCTCTTTTCTCCTCCCTCAAATAGATCTTTAAAAAGTGAATTGTGTGTTTTGTATATGTGTAATGTGTAGTTTCTCGTGAATTCAGACTTCTGCTATGTATACATTGATATAATTAAACAGGGTACCTAGGAAGCTCTTATTTAACAAGGTAATACATGCATGGCCCTTTGATGTATTGCAGCTATTGTCAAACAATAAAAGATCTTTCTAAGTCCTAAATGTTGCAATGCAAAGGCATAGCAAGAGAGGTTAAAGATGGAGTTTCAGGTTAGTATTTGTGATTTTAATGCTTATCCAAGTAGTCTGGAAGTTTTCATCCACAGAGTCCTAAATAAATGAGTTTTGCACTATTACAGTAGACTTCCGATAATCTGGCACCTTTGGGACCTAGGTGGTGCTGGATTATCAGATATGCCAGAGTATCGGGAGTTACTCCGGCGGGGGGGCTGTGACAGGTCTGCCGGACCCGCGCTGTGTCCAGGGACTGGGCAGGAACTGCGCGGTGAGGGGTGAACCCTTTGCCGTTTTGCAGGAAGGCGGGGGTTAGATGTGGAGAAACTGGAGAAGGTCCAGAGAAGAGCAACAAAAATGGTTAAAGGTCTAGAAAACATGAGCTATGAGGGAAGGCTGAAGGAATTGGGCTTGTTGAGTTTGGAAAAGAGAAGACTGAAAGGGGACATGATAGTGGTTTTCAGGAATCTAAAAGTGTCACGGGGGGAGGGGGAGGGAGGATTGTTCTCCTTGGCCTCTGATGATAGGACAAGATGCAATGGGCTTAAACTGCAGGAAGGGAGGTTTAGGTTGGACATTAGGAAAAATGTCAGGGTGGTTCAACACTGGAATAAATTGCCTATGAAGGTTGTGTAATCTCTATCACTGGAGATATTTAAGAGCAGGTTAGACAGTCATCTAACAAGGAAGATCTAGATCAGGGCTACTCCACTGTGGAAGCCCCAGGGCTCTCAATGATACTCTCAGCGCATGCCAAGGGCCGCAACTTAAGTGTGGTTGCATATACATGCAAATAGCTTCTTTCACACTGAAGGGCATGAATACAAAGATTAAGACAAGACTACACAACATACAGGCCCCATTTAAGTCAGTTCTGCTGATATTAATAAAATGCAATATTTACCCAATTTCCACCCATATGACTGCACTTTTAACAAGCAATGACAGTCTGGGAATGTAACCACTAAAATGCATATCAACAGAAGACCATTATATTGACTACTTTTTTGTTTTAGCTCCCACCTGTGAGCCACGTGTTGAGCCCCATGTAAACCCAAAGTGCACTGCGGGCCACAAACAAAAGGGCTGCGGGTTGCTTGTGGCCCATGGGACGTGTGTTGTGTAGCCCTGATCTAGATGGTGCTTGATCCTGCCATGAGGGCAGGGGACTGGACTTGATCTCTTGAGATCCCTTCCAGTTCTAGTCTTCTATGATTCAATGAATTGGGTTTTTAAAAAATTCTTCTATAAAAGACTTTCAGCCTGGAGAGGAATGATTGTAAATTGTCATAGTACTACTGACTTCATTGACGCTATCATGATTTATACTAGTGGAGAATCTGCCCAGGATTTTGAATGGGTACAAAAGAGTAATATCTGTGTCCAGCAATGTTATGAACTCTGGTTAGTATTCCAGAATATAGCAATACAATAACATTAAAATATTTAATTTTAACATACCAGCAAACTGGTATGTTCAATGAAATGTCACTAAGGTGTCTTCCAGGCTCCATGTTTTTGAAAATAATGGATTAGTTTATTTTAATGATAATGCTCCATCATGAAACAAAGTTTTACTTTTTAAAATGACCCTTGGGTACTTTGTCTTTAATGAATGATCTGTTTTTCTCCAATTGTTGCCCATGGAAAAGAGCTGTAATTTTTTTTTGTTTTGTTTTATTTTTAAATCAGCCTGCTGTAACTATTATATATGACTTTTATATATTTCACACAAATATATAAATGTTGCTGTCAAGTGTGGAAGTGTATATTAGTAGTTCTCATGCTGAAATTCTCATAACAATGTGTCTTGCAGCATTGTTTAGCTGTAATTTGAGCTATACAGAAACACTAATTTATTTCACTAGATTCCAATTTGATGCAATATACAAGAAAGCAAAATATTTGTACTGGAAAATGTATCACTAGTGAGTGGGAGTATAGATTAATATAACTAATATCACTTTTTTATTTCCTTCTTAACTATCAACATTTTTAGTCTTTGGTTTCAGGCAAAACGTAACTTGATTGCATTACATCTTCTGGCAGTGTTTTTCTTAACAAGCATTCACTGAACAGCAATAAGTAACAAGAATGAGGCAATTTTCTCCTATATTGAACTATTTGTTCTTAAATTTGAAATACAAATATTCCAGTTTCCTCTAGCCAACTTTCAGATAAGCAATGCCTTATGATAATTCCAATGCATTTCTTTTTAGAATAGTAAAGAAAGAAGCAATGAAAAGCAGATCAGGGCTAGCATTGTAAATTATGGAAGAGGATAGAAAAACTCTGAAGATCACATAAAGAAACAACTGTTTCTTAAATAAGAAAGTCCTGGTATACTTCAATGAGATATTGTCCAGGTTAGTGTGTTAGTACGAGGGCAGAACAGTGCTTTACATACTACAGTAGGAGCCAATACATAATCTTCTTTTGGTTTATTTTCAAGTTAGCTCTGGCTTCTCATCAATGTACCTTTTCCTACTCCTGTTTTTTACACATACGCACGCACAACATGGTATAACCTGATTTTGTAGAGACCAGTATAAGAAAATCAGATTTGGAATTGATAACATGCCCATCTCAAAGTTTTCACTGGTATATTGCTTCAGTGTTAAATTTGGAACATTATTTCAACTGCTTGAAGCCTATCTTGAGAAAGTGACCAGCTATATAAGTACAATACAGGTTGAACCTCCTTTGTCCAGGACATCCTCGGGACCTGACCTGTCCTGAATGAAGGAATTTACTGGATCGGGGAGGTCCCCTGCCACCAGCTTTCCAGAATGCTCCCTCCCCCCCCATGGCTGGCTCTGCTCCAGACCCACTGCCACTGGGCTCCAGCCTGCAGGGCTTGGACGTGGACTCCGGCCCAGTGGGGTTCCCCAGGGATGGAGTTCTCTAGCCACTGTGGCCCTGCTTATCCCTCACCCGACTGGGAATCCCTGGGGAACAGGGCTTGCCAGCTGCCCTGCTTCTGCTGCACTCTGCCAGGGATTTCTGGAAATGGGGCTTACCAACTTCTCCGCTTTGGCCGCTGGCTGCCCCACTACTGTCCTGCCCAGGGCTTGCTGGTCCCTCTGCTGTTCCACCCAACCAGGGCTCCTGGGGACAGGGCTCCCAGCTGGTTTGCACTCCCAGGTGCCAGGGCTCTCTAATCCAGCAACATCCATGGTCCTACTGGACCAGAGAGTCCTGGATTTTGGAGGTTCAACCTGTATTAGTGTCTGTCTGTGTGTGTGTACTGAGTTCAAGATGTATTTTATGGTAGCTACTGTGTGCTGTTGCCCACATTATTGTTGATGCTGCATGAGGCCTCTATTTTGCAGTCCTTGCAAAAGTAGCCCCATTGATACCAATGGATTCCCTAATGTAAGTATGGTTTACAGAACTGTATAACACTATTGCCTGCATAACCGTTAAATCATGCGATTAACTAATAAAAATCATGATTAAAAATTTAATCCATTTTAATACTGTTAAAGAATATAAATTAAAATTTAATAAATATTTTTGTTTTCCTTCATTTTTCAAATATGATTTTAATTACAACACAGAATACAAGGTGTAAAGTACTCACTTTATTACAAATATTTGCACTAAAAATGATAAACAGATAGTATTTTTCAACTTACCTCATACAAATATTGTAGTGCAATCTCTTCACTGTGAAGTGCATCTTACAAAAAACAAAACAATATAAAATTTCAGCATCTACAAGTCCATTCAATCCTCCTACTTGTTCAGGCAATCCCTAACGGTGCATCTACACTGCAACACTATTTTGGGATAGCAGCATATCCTGAAATAGCTATGCCGTGTCTTCACAGCAAGCCTGTTATTTTTGGGCTCGTTATTCCAATGACCCTGCAAAACGCCTTCTATGAGGAGTAAGGGATGTTTCGGAATAGTGCTTTATTTCAAAATTTAGTGTTGTGTAGACAGGGCCAAATGATGGAATAAGCTATTTCAAAATAGCATTGAAATAAGATATGAAATCTGAGTTATGCAAATTGTGTATCTTATTTCAAGTTATCGTGCAGTGTAGACATACCCTTAGAGATACAAGTTTGTTTACATTTATGGGAAATAATGCTTCCCACTTCTTATTTTCAATGTCACCTGAAGGTGAGAACAGGTCTTCACATGGCACTTCTGCAGCCAGCATTGCAAGCTATTTATGTGCCAGATATGCTAAATATTCATATATCCCTTCATGCTTTGGCCACCATTCCAGAGAATACCCTTTAATGCTAATGATGCTTGTTTAAAAAATGCATTTTATTTCCTAGAACTGGAAAAGACCCCAGGAGGTCATCGATCCCAACTAAATCATTCCAGCCAGGGCTTTGTCAAGCTGGGATTTAAAAACCTGTATGGGTGGAGATTACATCACCTCCCTAGGTAACCCATTCCAGTGCTTCCCCACCCTCCTAGTGAAATAGTTTTTCCTAATATCCAATCTAGACCTCCCCCCACTGCAACTTGAGTACATTGCTCTTCATTCTGTCATCTGTTACCACTAAGAACAGACTCTCCATCCGCTTTGGACCCCCGCTTTGGACCCCCCCCTTTGGGTAGCTGAAGGCTTTTCTGTTCTGTAGACTAAATAAGCCCAAATCCTTCAGCCTCTCCTCATAAGTCATGTGCTCCAGACGCCTGATCATTTTTGTTTTCCTTTTCTGGACTCTCCCAATATATCCACACCTTTCTGTAATGGGGTGGGGGCAGAATTGGATTCAGTGGAGTTACCAATGTTGAATAAAGGGGAATAATCCATTGTAATCCTCGGGTCTTTTTTCCTACAGAATTGCTGCTTAGCCAGTCAGTCCTCAGCCTGTAGCAGTACTTGGGATTCTTCCATACCAAGTGCAGTACTCTGTTCTTTAAAAGCCTGTCCTTGTTAAACCTCATCAGATTTCTTTTGGCCCAATCCTCCAGTTGACCCTCTTCCTACCCTTCAGCATATCTACCTCTCTAGTTAACTACCCGTTGAGGCCATGTTCATTTTTAAGAATGCTTTCACTGCAGATTTGACAAAACACAAAGAAGGTAACAAAGTGAGACTTCTATAGATATAGGATCAGCACGCAACCCATGGTTTAAGAATCTGATGTGCCTCCCCATGTCTTAGAAGGAGGAGTTGTACAGCATGCTTTCAAAAGTCTTAACAGCAAGAACTCGGATGCTGAAACTACAGAACCCAAATCACCAGAAAAAAAGTCAACCTTCTGCTGGTGGCATCTGACTCAGATGCTGGAAATGAACACGCATCCCTCGGCTCTGCTTTGAACCGTTATTGAACAGCAGATTCCATTATCAGCATGGATGCCTGTCCTCTGGAATGGTGCTTGACGCACGAAGAAACACATGAATCTTTAGTGCACCTGGCATGCAAATATCTTGCGGTTCCTGCTACAACGGCATCATGTGAACGCATATTCTCGCTTTCAGGTGACATTGTAAACAAGAAGCAGGCAGCGTTCTCTTGCAAAGTACACAAATTTGTTTTGTTCGGCCGATTGCTCAAACAGAAGTAGAACCGATTGGACTTGTAGGATCTAAAGTTTTATATTGTTTTATTTTTGAATACAGTTTTTTTGTCCTAATTCTACATCTGTAAGCTCAGCTTTCCTGATAGAGATTGCATTATATCACTTGTAATGTGGAAATTTTAAAAATACAATTTCTTTAGTTTTTTACCATGCAAATATTTGTAACAAAAAATAAAGTGAACACTGTACAATTTTACATTGTGTTGTAATTTAAGTCAATATATTTGAAAATATAGGAAATATCCACAAAATGTAAATAAATGGTATGCTATTTTTAACAGTGTGACTAACCATGATTTTTGTCACTTGATAGCCCTAGAAATTACAGAGAATAAGATTAGTTTTTTGTCCTTGCAATAAGATATAGTCCTAAAACTCCAATAGAAGCAACTTATTTGATTTATTTTGTATTGGAGTGAATCTAATGAAATTCTAATTTTCCTCTAGATGGCTTTATCCAGAGGTTCATGCTTCCTAAGGAACTGGATGTTTTTTCTTTTTCAGTTTTAGCACGTTTTTCAATCTGTTGTATGCATAGCCACTATGTGATATGTGAACTAAACCATCTGTAAAGGGACTGTTGGTTAATAGGGATAAGGGGAACTGTTTGTTTGTTTTTGGATAGAAAGACAGGAATTATACCAACATCTGGGAAAGTGGTTTGGTCAGAAGTCTGACTTTTTTTCTTCTTTTTCTTTATGGTTGTTTTTAAATTATGAAATGACATTTTAATTGGGTTATGTAATCCACCATGTTTAGGATATAGAAAATATTAATATCTTATTGTGTATAACTACTTAATTAACACTGGAGACCCAACAACCTTGAGCGAGAGAGAATGAGGAAATGTTTACGTTTTTGTTTTATCTGTCAGTCTTGCTAGTAACTTCTCAGGATTAGCTTTAATTTAGGAAGGTATTTGTAATGGACATGAAAGTTTTATTACCCTTGAGAACGAAAAGCAGTAAGGTCTTGATCTTGTATCACTTAAGTCAGTGGGAATGGAAACTGTCTTAATTCTAGGTTAGATTTTGCTTCAGCTGACAAGTTAAATATTCTAAATAGCTGAGGAGGACAGAAAAGGGGAAATAAAACAAAATAAAGAAATAAAATCTTAATATCTGACCTTAGTCTGCTACATATAGGAGAAGTTATTTCCAGTCAATTAACACCTAATAAATAGCCTAATAATTTAATATCCACAGATTTGGTCCATATTTTATGTGTTCCTGTTTGGTGGTCCTTGTGTAAGGGCATTTCTCACTCTGAAGATAAGAGGGTCAAAACAAAGGGGAAGGCAGATCAGAAAAGCTTTCTATTTTATTTGCAAGACTCTCAAAAGTTGCATGGATTTTTTTTTTTTTTTGGTTATACATTTTGCTTTTAATTTCTTGGATAAGTAATTTTTTTTTTAACTCTAAAGTTTGCCTGGTATTGATCAATCACTATTTGATTAGGAAATGAAATGTAATGTTTTTTTAGCAGGCAGATGTTCTCTGGGTGTAGGCAGGGAAAAATGACTGATAAAAGGCCACTGAACTTCAGCACAATCTGATTTTTTTTTTAATGTCATCACTTTCACTGACTTTATCATCAAAGAGAATTGACATGCAGTTTACAGTGAATTTAGCTTAGACTTTTTTTTATTGATTTCCTCTGTATGTATTTGATATCAAACTTTTTTCTTGTGATGACATTGTTTATACTTCCAGACTTCCCAATTTCTCTTGGAATGTAAAAATGATCATTTTCTCCTGATAATACATGGGAAAATAAGTTCTGTAACCATATTAGACTTTGAGTCATACCTTCAACTGGTTTGAAAATATATAATCAATGTCACAATTTTTTGTGCGTTTTTCTTTGAAAACTGGTCTAAGGTTTTTTGTTTTGTTTTCTCATTTTAGAAGAATAAAATCCACCAAAAATTATTGTATTTCTGCTATATACAATAAAGCTTCACTAGTCTTCCTTCATCTACCTGGCCCTTCCTTTGACTGGGACTGGGACAGGCACAATCATTACATTTGTATCTTGTCAGACACACTATAGTAATGTTTATGACATTTTTAATGTATCTTTATTGAAGCAACAAGAACAACTGCTTTGCCCTCCAGGTAGTGATATGTTCTGTAATTGAGGAAACCTATTTTTTTTCATCGGTTTGTGTGTACCAAATAAAATTTAACACGATAAATTACATAAGTGTCAAGAAATGTCGCAACCATTTATCTCACTAGAAAAAGGCATTTTTACTAGGGTACTGTGTGCTAAATGTCTATAAGCCAGTGTGTTTATTGTTTTATGAAGAGGCAAAGGACAATACTTTTTATTAGTTTAGGCTTGTTTAAAAACAGCAGAAGAAATGGATCAAAGACTGAGCACAGCATAAGACGCTTTTTCAATTTATTTTCATAAATCAAGAACCTTTGTGGTGGAGTTAGTTTTACTGTTAGTGGTGAGATCAAATTCACACTTTTGGGATTCAGGTAAAGAGGGGGAGGTTCCATAAGGACCAAATTAAGCAGTGATACAAGTGGAGGTGAAAGTTGATCAGAAAAAAGGCACAAGCCAGAATAGTGTAATGTGCACCAATTTTGCATGCCCTGGATGTACAAAATAGGTGGAAATGAGACTTCACAGAAAAAGTAATTACTGTAATAGGAAAGCGAAGATAAGTAAGGCCCAACAATAACACCATATTAATTCAAGTTAGACGGCTTATCCTGTGCATCCATATTATGACTGGTTTATGCTATCATTTGTATCACTGCAGATTTTAGCCCAGAGAATTCTATAGAATGTGTATCTAGTAGCATGGCTATAAAGGCTCTGTACAATGTAAATGTACTTTACGGGGGTGTTGGTGGTCGTCTTGTTGAAGAAAAGTGATCACAGTTCTCTGCTTTGATAGGGAAGATATACTCCTTCAAATGCAAGGGGATAATATTCTCCACAGAGGACACTAGATGCAAATATAATATATCCTCTTCTTTGATACTGAGAGTTGAGTTTCTCTTGTAAATAAAAAAAAAACCCATTATGTGCACAGGCATTATTTGGTTACTAAGAGTGAAGAGTTTCACCTAAGCAGTAGCTGCTGCTTTCAGCATTCAGACTTTTCCTGAGATGTCTCCCATTTTGTAAGTCCCAAGTCCTAATAGTGAGTTTTGCCTGTAATTTCAATGAGAGCAGGCTGGGGTGGTATATAATGCCATTTTTAAACTACATAAGCTATAAGGTAAACAAACTCTAAAATGAAACTGATGGAGTATTAAAAATTGTTACAATATATTTTAATGTACTCTATTGAAACCATACTCTTAATAGGGATTTAAAACTAAAAGACCAGATTTCTAAAAAAATATATATATTTTAATGCTGTCTGAATTTTTCTCTACTTTGACACAAGTTTTGTATATGTATGCAGTGGTGAAGGGGGGCTGCAATACTGCTTTTAATGACTACAAGTGGGGAAGATAGAATCTAAAATGGGATGAAGAAACCTCATTACAGATTGATTAGTTGTCTTGCTTTAAGTGCCCAATCCCTGACCAAAAGCACATGATACAATATGTAGTCATAATAACCTTTTATACAAGATCATTTCAGTTTCCTGCTTCCCTGGTCTTATTTCTGCTTCAGTGCTCTGATTCTTTACCTCGAAAGAGTAACTTCATAGGGCACATTATCCACTTGAAGAGAATAGTGGGGAAAATATATATAATGAATCAATAGTTTTGTCACTGAAGTACTTATTTGTTAGATTGGCTTTTTAAAAAACTTCTTGATACTGAACTTTCTCTTTTATTTTTGGTCTTAAATGGATTGCTTTGACTGTTTTGCTTTTCTTATCATATAGTTAACTTTATATTGGAGTACCCAGATTTCCAGAAGACTTGTACTTCATAACAGTTAATCTTAAAGTAATTCTCAAAATTGTTAGACCTATAAATTGACATATAGTAGCCCAAATGTTTTCTTATGCTAAAGGCTTTCCCCAAAGTATTCTGAAGTGAAGGGTTTTTTTTAGCCTGTCCTGCAGATCTCCTAAAGTCTGTGTGATTAGGGCAGAGTTTTCTTTCTAAAAACCTCAAGGGCTGTGGGTGGGGATTGGGTGAGAGCCAGCACCTTGGATGGTAGCTGTTCAGTTGAATCTTGCCTTTCTCATGAGATGTATAGGAGAGGAGAATCCCTCAGTGAATGTAGAAGTCCTCTTCACTAACTTTAAGGAGGCTAGTTGCTAGTCCTTGTCTGTGAGCTGTTGGAAATATTCTTCCATTTTCATTGACATGTTTCCATGGGTGTTGAGTTATGTACTCCTCTGCAAAGACATGTCTTAGACATTTTACAAAGGAAAACTTAAGGCCAATCCTTCAGTGTGGGTGTATGGGTGAACAACCCATTTGGTGTGTCTATTAAACTAAGTGGCACCAAGGATTCTAGCAGGGTTGCTGCTAATAATTTTGAAAACTTCATTGCTAGACACTGTCCATCAGGTAGAAGAATCCAGTAAATCTGATTGTCCTTCCTTTAGAACATAAAGATAATTTTTTGGAAGGGAGAAGGGTTTTGTGTATTACAAAATAGCAAACGTAAAACTTCTTGAACAGCGGTTAACACCTCTGCTCTTAAGAGTTTCAGAATTCATAAACTCCTTTTCAGCTTTTTTCAAATGTCTTGAGATTTAGAAAAAGTGCCTTGGATTCAGACCTAATTGGGGGGGGAGGTGTAAATTTGAGAGGAGGGCAAAAGCTGGATTGGAGTAAAAATGCAAATTGAACCTTCCCTTAACAAAACCAAAAAGAAGATATGGGAGAGCCTTCGAACATATGTTAAAAACGTTGGGGCAGATTTTTGTCCCTTGCTCCGACTGCTATATATCACCCTGGCAGTGTACAGTGTACATTGCACAGAAGCCTTAGTTGGGTACAGGGGCATTCCCTTGGCACAGCTGTAAGTTATCATACACTGCCCACCCCTTACAAGCTCCAGGGAAGAAGGGGCAATGCCGTGGCATATGGTACTGATGAGATTCTGGGCTAACATAGATTAGAGAAGCAATATGCTGCTCTAACTTATACTGTAGGCTGCTCTGGGGTCCAGACAGCCTATCTGGGGAGCACAAAGATGACACACAGCCATCTTTCCTCCCATGTATCCTATATCCTAGGCTGCACATTCTGTGCAGTGCAAGTAGTTTAGAAGCAACAAGCATAGAAAGGATTTCCTTCAGTTAAGTGTTGAGCAGTAACTTTTAATTGGTATTGTGCAGCAGGATGCCTCTTTATTTTGGTTTATTTTATGTAAATATTTGTATAGTTAACATTTAAGTTTTAAAAAAGTCTAGTCAAATTATTTTATAGGGAGCCTAGTTTTTGCAGTGCAGTTGTAATAAATGTAATTGCTCTGTGTCCTACAGTTTGCAGTTTACTCTGATAATGAATACTTTTTTGTAAATATGCTAGGAAAACAAATATGTTTTGTTGTTAATAGCTTGCTATTTGCGGTCTGTAAACCTGACTTTTGGTATCAAGATGTTAATGTTGCAATCGTTACTTGATTACTGCTTAGTTCTATGACAAGTTAAAAATTTAACTTAATCCTTTCTGGTATACTTTGTAGAAATGGGTAATCTCTTTTCCACTCGTTTCTATAATTTAAATATCTATGATTTGGAAACAATTAATAATCAGCATTTTTATGTTTGTTTGTGAGCCAGGACTCCTGAGTTCTTCTACAGACTTGCCGCCATAACCCATCATAGTTGTCTAGGCTCTAGTCCTAACAAAATTGTGCATGAAACTCACAAAGCATAGACACAGATTAATGTTTGTATGTGCCTCTTGAGATATATACACGCAAATTCCAACTTGCATGTGTGCAGGGGGGATTTTATATATGCTGTTTTGAAAATTTAGGCCTTAACTTCTGAGTAACTGAAGGAATAGTGAGATTACTTCGCACTCATTGTACCTTCAACTCCATAAACTAAAAGGAAAAAAAAGTAATTTTCTATATATTTTAGAGAGTTTGTCTGTTTGATCAAGAACTCCTCCTAAATGGTAAGTGATAGGACCTCCAAATTCAGTATACATTTTCCTTAGGCCATGACTTAAAGCAACACAGGGGTTTGGGTGTGACAAGAAAACTGAAGTACTTGGAGTGGGAGTACTTGTCATAAAACCAAACACAAGAGACAGAATCACCAAAGCAAATATTGTCCTCACAATTGATATAACTGAGCCAAAATAAAAGGGGAAATAACAACAACTCAGGAAACTACAGACCAGTCAGTTTAACTTCAGTGCCAGGAAAGATATTGAAGCAGGTAATTAAGGAATTAATATGCAACCATCCAGAATAAGGTGATAGATAACAGCCAGCATAGATTTGTAAAAAAACAAATAACATCAAATCAAACTGATAGCTTTCTTTGATAGGATAACAAGTCTCGTGGTTAAGGGAGAAGCTGAGGATGTGGTATACCCAGACTTTAGTAAAGCATTTGATATGATCTTGCCTGGCCATCTTATCCATAAACTAGGGAAATACAACCTAGATGGGGCTACTATAAGGTGGGTGAATAACTGGCTGGCTAACTGTTCTCAAAGTAGTTATTAATGGTTCACAGTCATAAGAACATAAGAATGGCGTACTGGGTCAGACCAAAGGTCCATTAGCCCAATAGCCTGTGTGCTGACAGTGGCCAGCGCCAGGTGCCCCAGAGGGGGTGGCCAGCGCCAGGTGCCCCGGGGGGAGGCGGGGGGGACCGAAGACAATGATCAAGCGATTTTTCTCATGCCATCCATCTCCAGCCTCTGACAAACAGAGGCTAGGAACACCATTTCTATCCCCTGACTAATAGGCTTTTATGGACACAACCTCCATGAAATTATCTAGCTTCTCTTCAAACTCTGTTATAGTCCTAGCCTTCACAGCCTTCTCTGGCAAGGAGTTCCACAGGATGACTACACGCTGTGTGAAGAAGAACTTTCTTTTATTAGTTTTAAACCTGCTACCCATTAATTTCATTTGGTGTCCTCTAGTTCTTCTATTATGGGAACTAATAAGTAACTTTTCTTTATTCACCCTCTCCACACCACTCATGATTTTATGTACCTCTATCATATGCCCCCTCAGTCTCCTCTTTTCTAAACTAAAGTCCCAGTCACTTTAGCCTCTCTTCATATGGGACCCGTTCCAAACCCCTAATCATTTTAGTTGCCCTTTTCTGAACCCTTTCCAAGACCAAAATATCTTTTTTTGAGGGGAGCAGACCACATCTGTATACGGTATTCAAGATGTGGGCGTACCATAGTTTTATACAGGGGCAGTAAGATAGTCTGTGTCTTATTTTCTATCCCTTTCTTAATAATTCCTAACATCCTATTTGCCTTTTTGACCGCCGCTGCACACTGTGTGGAAGTTTTCAGAGAACTATCCACGATAACTCCCAAGATCTTTCCTGATTTGTCATAGACAAATTAGCCTCATCATACTGTACGTATAGTTGGGGTTGTTTTTTCCCGATGTGCATTACTTTACACTTATCCACGTTAAATTTCATTTGCCATTTTGTTGCCCAATCAGTTTGGTGAGATCTTTTTGGAGTCCCTCACAGTCTGCTTCTGTCTTGACTATCCTAAACAGTTTGGTATCATCTGCAAACTTTGCTACCTCACTGCTTACTCCTTTCTCCGGATCATTTATGAATAAGTTGAAAAGGATTGGTCCCAGGACTGACCCTTGGGGGACACCACTAGTTACCCCTCTCCAATCTGAAAATTTACCATTTATTCCTACCCTTTGTTTCCTGTCTTTTAACCAGTTCTCAATCCAAGAAAGGACCTTCCCTCTTATCCCATGGCCATGTAATTTACACAAGAGCCTTTGGTGAGGGACCTTGTCAAAGGCTTTCTGAAAATCTAAGTATACTATATCTACTGGATCCCCCTTGTCCGCATGTCTGTTAACCCCTTCAAAGAACTCTAATAGATTATTAGTAAGATGTGATTTCCCTTTACAGAAACCATGTTGACTTTTGTCCAACAAATTATGTTCTTCTATGTGCTTCACAATTTTATTCTTTACTAGTGTTTCAACTAATTTGCCCAGTACTGAAGTTAGACTTGCCGGTCTGTAATAGCCAGGATCGCCCCTAGAGCCCTTTTTAAATATTGGTGTCACGTTGGCTACCTTCCAGTCATCAGGTATGGAAGCCGATTTAAAGGATAGGTTACAAACCATAGATAGTAGTTCTGCAATTTTCCACTTGAGTTTTTAGAACCCTTGGATGAATGCCATACAGTCCCAGTGATTTGTTAACGTTAAGTTTTTCTATTTGTTCCAAAACCTCCTCTAATGACACTTCAGTCTGGGACAGTTCCTCAGATTCATCACCCACAAAGGATGGTGCAGATTTGGGAATCTCCCTAACATCTTCAGCTGTGAAGACTGAAGTTAAGAAATCATTTAGTTTCTCGGCAATAGCTTTATCGTCCTTGATTGCTCCTTTTGTATCTCGATCATCTAGGGCACCCACTGATTTTTTTTAGCAGGCTTCCCGCTTCTAATGTACAGTAAAACTCCAATGGTCCGGCACTCCTGATGGTCCGGCACCATCAGGAACCCGGAAGCGCTCCAGGCAGCCGGACCATTGGAGCTGCTCTGCCCCCAGCTTCCCCGATTCAGCCGCTGCTAAAACTGACCAGAGGCTGAATCGGGTAAGCCGGGGACAGAGCTGGAGTGCCACTGGGTAGGTCCCGTAGCGCTGCCCCTCCGGGCTGTGGGACCAACCTGGCAGCACCCCAGCTGTCCCCGATTCAGCCACTGCTGAAACTGACCAGGGGCTGACTCCAGGAAGCCTGAGGCAGAGCTGCTCTGCGCTGGCTTCCTGGAATCAGCTCCTGATCAGTTTCAGCAGCAGCTGATCTGGATACAGCTGGGACAGAGCAGCTCTGCCTCAGGCTTCCTGGAGTCAGCCGCTGATCAGTATCAGCAGCGGCTGACTTGGGGACACCTGGGGCAGAGCAGCTGGGGTGCTGCCAGGTTGGTCTTGCAGCACCAAGGGTCGGCGCTATCGGACCAACCCGGCAGCACTCCAGCTACTCTGCTGCAGGCGTCGTGAATTCAGCCGCTTCTGAAACTGACCACCCACCCCACCCCAGACCCCTCATAGCCCCCCCTTCTGATAGTCTGTCATATCTGATAATCCGGCACCCCCTGGGACCTAAAGGTGCCGGATTATTGGAAGTTTACTGTACTGAAAAAAAAATTGCTATTGCTTTTTGATAGAAGAGCATAACAAGTGGGGTTCTGCAGAGATCTTCTTTGGGACCGGTTCTGATCAATATCTTAATCAGCAATTTAGATGTTGGCATAGAGAGTATGCTTGTTAAATTTGCAGATGATACCAAGTTGGGAGGGGTTGCAAGTGCTCTGGAGGATAGGGTCATAATTCAAAATGATCTGGACAAACTGGAGAAATGGTCTGAAGTAAATAAGATGAAATTTAATAAGGACAGATGCAAAGCACTTCACTTAGGAAGGAACAATCAGTTTCACACACATACCATGGGAAGCAATGGTCTGGGAAAGAGTACCAAAGAAAGGGATCGAGGAGTCATAGTGGATGACAAGTTAAACATAAGTCACCAGTGCGACATGCTATTGCCAATCCTCTGCCCCCCCCCCCCCCCACCCTCATGATTAAGAGATACATTAACAGGAGTGTTGTGAGCAAGACAAGGGAAGTAATTCTTCCGCTCCACTGTACTCTACACTGTACTCTCCACTGTACTCTGCAAAATACTCTATTTTATAGTATTGTGTCCAAATCTGGGCACCACATTCAAGAAAGATGTGGAGAAACTGGAGAAGGTCCAGAGAAAAGCAACAAAAATGATTAAATGTGTAGAAAACATGACTTATGAGGGAAATCTGAAAGAATTGGGCGTGGAAAAGAGAAGACTAACAGGGGACACGATAGCAGTTTTCAAGTATCTAAAATGGTGTTACAAGGAGGAGGGAGGAAAAATTGTTCTTCTCTGATAGGGAAAAAAAACAATGGACTTAAACTGCAGCAATGGAGGTTTAGGTTGGACACTAGGAAAAACTTCATACCTGTCAGGGTGGTTAAACGCTGGAATAAATTGCCTATGGAGGTTGTGATAGCTCCATCACTGGAGGTATTTAAGAGCAGGTTGGATAGATAGCCATCGGGCATGATCTAGGTCAGGGTGGGCAAAAGGGCCTCCACGGGCTAGAAACAATCCCCCAAGTGGGTTGATCTGGCCTGTAGAGGCCTTGCTGCTCCCCTGCCCCAAGGCCAATTACAGCCTGGGGGCAGGGGAAAGTGCACGAAGTTTCCTCCGCCCTACCACGAGCATGCAGCGCTTTGAAGCATCGTACACTCCTGGCGGGGCGGGAAGAGACTTTGCATGCTCCCCCGCACCCAAGCCCTGATTGAAAGTTTCCTCTGCCCTGCCTTCACCCTGCAAGGCGCGCACAGTACTTAGAAGTGCCACACACTCCTGGCGAAGCAGGAAGAGGCTTTGCGTGCTCCCCTGCCCCCAGACCCTGATTGTGTGTGGGGGGGGGGAGGGAGGAGAAGCACGGGAAGTCTCCTCCCACCGCCAGGGGCATGGGTGCTTAGTGGGAAGAGGGGGGGGCACAGAGGCTCCTCCACCCCAGACCAGTCATGGTCTGTGGGTGGGGAAGCCTGGAAGCATCCTGGCTCTTCCCCCTTCTGTTTGAGGACCCGCCCCTGCCATGAGGGCAGGGGACTGGGCTGGATGACCTGGTGAGGTTCCTTCCAGTTCTAGTGTTCTATGATTCTAAGATGAGCCAGAAAACTAGGATGAACCTGGAATAGGATTGCTTCTCTGCACCCCTTTCCTCCCCCTCCCCCCCAAAAAAAATCCCAACACCCTTACAGAAGAGAGATAATATGGAGAAATTTGGAGTAGTGCTCTGTACTGCCTGTACTTTGATTTGATTTGACTTGGCCTCTGTAGACTAACAGTCCTTTGTATATTTCTTTTTCCTGTTTTTTTTTTTTTTTTTTTTTTTTTTGCTTCTTACTGCACACCATAAGAGGGAACACAGGCCCCAAATACTCTTGATAAACACTATCCTTTGACTCTCTAAAAGGGTGCTGCAAGCTAAACACCACACCAGCGTAGAAGTCTTTCAGCAAATTACAGCAGAATACAACAAAATCTAAATCATTGGTAACTTCCAGCCTATTTATTGTTGCTCAGCTTGTTAGCAAGAGTGATATTTATTCTTCACAGGTTGTCAAAGTTGATTAAGTTATTGCAGATGAGACTGTTCTCCCACAAGATTTTAATCAATGAAATATAGGTTCAGATAGTCACTACAATGTCAACCCCAGAAGATACTGTCATAAAAAGAATCAATAGAAATGATAAGGCTGAGTACCCCTGCCTAATTAATAACATTATCAGTTCCACAGATAATGCCTGTCTTTTTTTCTTCTCAATCTGTCACATTTCATTTTTTCAAATAGATTTCATTTTACCGTAAACTGTTCACATGTTTCAAACTTCAAATGCTTGACTATACCTAGTTTCCTCTCACCCAGGGTATAAAGTAACTAATATTTATATCAAAGTGGAAAATCATTTGTAATACTCCCAATGGACCTATTTAAAAGTTTTAATTTCAGTTACTATTAATGCAAATTTTTTCAATACAAATTCACATATTAAATAATTGCATCGTAAGTCTGAAATCTTAAATTAAACATTTTAAAGATTAAATTAAATATTAGAAAAGACTTGATTTTAAAAATTTCTTCTCTTCATTCTAAAATCAATACAAGAACTTACTTTTCTTTGAGTAGCGTCCTTGTGGGTGTTCCAGTTCTGGTGTCAGCGTGTCCCTGTTCCAAAGATTGGAGATTTTAGTTGGCAGTGCTCAGTCAGGGTGCGCGTGAGTAGTAGTTCTCTTTCAGTACTTTTGGCACCTTATAGAGTGCATATGATTTAACCCTTTCAATTCCTTCTGTCTGTCCGCAGACAGCCCCATGGCAGTGTAGCCTTGTGGGGGGAAAGGGAGGAGAGCGGTGGTGCCGGAGCAGCCCTCTGCATGCAGCTAGGCCACAGGTGGGGACAGCTCCCAGGTACCAGGTAACCATTTAACTGGTTATCCTTTAACTACCCTAAGCAAGAATATGGGACAGTTAGCCCTTTAAAAAAGTGGCACATTTGCAAGAGGGCTTGAATAAGGAATTAAAAATGGGATGGATGGGTCACCTATCACTAATTATCATGACAGATATGTCCCTGATAGGTTGGGGTGCTCATTTGGGCCACAACACCGTATAGGACAATTGGTCAATGACTGATGTGAAGTTGATTTTCAATCTCCTAGAGCTCAGAGCAGTTGACAATTACATGACATTACTTTCTACTAGTCATAGAAAAGAAATCAATTTGTATGCTAATTGACAATGGAGCATGTGTTCTATGTCAATTAACAAGGAGTTCATTCTCTCGATGCACAGAAGCCTTAAAATTATGGAATTAGTGCATTCACAAAAACATAAACATCATGACATCTTAACTACTGGGGTGCCAGGACACAGGAGTAGAATCACTAAGCACACACTTCTCAGAGGAACATGAATCAGAAATACATGGCAATGTCCTCAAAATGATATTCCTGAAATGGGGCTACCCATCC
The DNA here is from genome assembly GCF_052426305.1 of Pelodiscus sinensis. Lineage (NCBI taxonomy): Eukaryota > Metazoa > Chordata > Testudines > Trionychidae > Pelodiscus > Pelodiscus sinensis. The sequence continues at coordinate 29,729,055 of NC_143057.1, forward strand.
ATCAACCTAGTTGCACCAGCTACCCACTCTTCTAGTGCCCACTCTTCTGCTCCATAGTAGGTATAACACCCAAATTACTTGAGGATATTTTCCTTATATCGTGGAACACCCCACTTCTGTATGCATTCCTACTGATACCCCTAATCTTGCATTCAACAAGATACATCCCAACAGAGCGAGCAAACATGCTGATTGTCCCAATAGGGCCTAAAAGTAATCGTATTCAAGCTTTACCTACAGGGGTAAGTAAAGTTGTGCAGCTATGTGGGGGAAGACATCTTTTATTTTCTTAGTTGTGTAAAATAGGTACTAAAATCTCCTACAGAGTATTATGTAATACTATAATTAGACAATAACTTCAGTATACAAACATATATTAGAGCAGTAAAGGCTGAAATGCAAATTAGGGTTTAAAAATGGGTTTTGAGTACAGGCAGTCCCTGAGTTACACGGATCCGACTTGTCGGATCCGCAGTTACGAACGGGGATTTTCTCGCCCCGCAGGACTGGAGCGGCGGGACGCCTGATCCCACCGCCCGCCTCCTCCGGGGCGAGATAAGCTGTTCCCCGTCTCCCTGGTCTGCTGGCGGAGCCAGCAGACCAGGGAGATGCTGAGCAAAGCCGCGGAGGACCCGGCCGGACCCACGGCGCTTCCAGCTTATCTGGAAGCGGCCGCGGGTCCGGCCCCGGGTCCTCTGCCGCTTTGCTCCGCGTCTCCCTGGTCTGCTGGGGGGGGACGCAGCTAGTGCCCCCCCCCCAGCAGACCAGGGAGGGGTGGAGCAAAGCCCGGGGCCTGTGGTAGAGCAGGTGGGGCGCTGCCGGTTGGTCCCGCAGCACCGCTCCTTGGCGCTACTGGACCAACCCGGCAGCACCCCAGCTGCTCTGCCCCAGGAGTCCTGATTCAGCCGCTGCTGATCAGTTTCAGCAATGGCTTAATCAGGACGCCTGGGGCAGAGCAGCTGGGGTGCTGCTGGGTTTGTCCAGTAGCACCAAGGAGCGGCCGCGCTACTGGACCAACCCAGCAGCACCCGAGCTGCTCTGCCCCAGGCGTCCCCAAGTTAGCCGCTGCTGAAACTGACCAGCGGCTGACTACAGGAAGCCCGAGGCAGAGTTGCTCTGCCCCGGGCTTCCTGGAATCAGCTGCTGATCAGTTTCAGCAGCAGCTGACTTGGGGAAGCGTGGGGTTCTTAAGTTGAATCTGTATGTAAGTCGGAACTGGTGTCCAGATTCAGCCGCTGTTGAAACTGATCAGTTTCAGCAGCGGCTGAATCTGGATGCCAGTTCCAACTTACATACAGATTCAACTTAAGAACAAACCTACAGTCCCTATCTTGTACGTAACCCGGGGACTGCCTGTATTAGCAAGGTCTTTTTCTTTGTTTGGTCTGTGGATTCATGCAGCTGAATTATGTAGTCTGATTAGTTTAGCTGGAGCATTCTGAGGTCTGTACTGCAGGGTGTTTGGGTTTGTATGCTTAGACAATTGGCAACCCCTAAGATCAACTCATCTAGATATTTGCCTAGTTTTACAACAGGCTACATAAAAATCACTAGCAAAGTCATTGCAAACTAAAATGTCATAACGACTTGTTTATATTGCTCTATAAACTATACATTGTACTATACTATACACTGAACAAGATTATTATTTTTTTTAACATGACTATAAAGGCTCATGCATCTTCTCATAAGTCATCAAGCATTTTTTAAATGTTTATGTGTGTGTAATTAATGGGTTAACTTCATCCTGGTGTAAAAACCATTTTAATGACGTTACATCAGGGATGAATTTAGGCAAGTGTCACTAAATTTTGTTGCTGCTGTTTGAGTGGTTTAGTTTTTGTCAATCATGGGTATCTGTTCAGCTGACTCTTTTTATTGAGCATTTGAGGTGTATTTTTTGGTCCACTGATTAATAAACTAGTTTGTTAAAGACAAAACCTTTTGGAACCCAGATGTAAGGTTATCTTTCTGCAATCTCCTATTTGGAATGTTAGCGTGTAGTTGATTACATGACTAAACAGTAAGCCTGGGCTTACTAATTAATCATATTGACTACATGCAGCCCCTCCCTTTCTGACTCCTGGCTGACCCCTCCCCATACTGCTGCCTGTGTGGGAGGCGGGGAAGTAGGCAGCTCTGTGGAGAGCTACCTTTTAAGGCACCACCTGCCCCCTCCCTGACTCCCAAATTGGTAGGATGAGGGAGAGCAGGGGGAGCCAGCTAGGGATGTTAAATTTAGATTAATTGGCTAATTGAATAGTCAATGCAATTTGAATAGTTGATAAGGGCGCCTCTGCCTTTGAAGTGCAGCAACAGCCCCAAGGGAGAAAGGAGAAAGCGTTGCAGGGAGCACGGGGCCGGTGGGGGACTCGAGCAGTCCCCAGCTGACCCCGTGCTCCCTGTAGCATTTCAAAGTGGCATTTCTGAGTCCCCAGCTAACCCCAGGCTTCATGAGGTGCTGCCGCTTTGAAATGCGTGTGCAGCTGGCCATGGGCTGCATGTGGAATTTCAAAGTGGCAGTGTGGCGTGGAGCCCAAGGTCTGGCCCTGGGTTCCACGTGATGCTGCCACTTTGAAGCACCCCCTTCTGTCCCCCCCTCTTTGCTGCCGCCTCCTTGATGGAGGCAGCAGGGAAGGGGGAGCAACTAGTTGTCTATCTGATAAGCAGTTGCTAATTGACTAGTTGTTCAGATCCCTAGCGCCAGCTTAAAAGCCAGCTCCCCATATGCACCAGCTTGATTAGAGGCAGTGGGGATGGGTAGGAAGAAGCTGTTACTCATGGGGAGCCGCTTTAAAAGCCAGTTCCCCCTCAAGCATTAGCCCCTGCCTGTCTTCTTTGCTTGTAAATGTAACTGCTAGAATTTCCAGCCATTACATGTTTACACAAATACATGTTAGTTAACATCCATATCTCATATGAGAATGAAAATATCCATCTTTGTAACTAACCAAAGCAATGTGAGCAAATGCCTTTTTTCTAATTGAAGGAAATTGAAATTTAATTTTTTACATGCATGGAAGAAAAGGAGAAGCTGTTCACAGATGTGAACAGCATAGTTGGATTCACGTCATTACTTTTGCAAAAGGGCAAACTTATTATAAATAATACGAAACTATTTACTTTTGTAAATTTTTGTTTTGTAAACCAATGCAGGAACAGAATTATATAACACCCATTCAGTGTGAGTCTTTCTACTAACTTTAATGTGCTTTGGATTAGTCTCTTTGGGAGGAATGATATGAATAATGAAAGTTTTCTTGTCTGTAATTCAGATCTTGACATTCTTTCTCCAGCAGAATTTGTACAGTCCTCATTGGGAGTTTTGCCCAGCAAGAACTGCAGGATTTAGCCCTCTTAATTTATTTAGATGCTTCTGTGACATCCTGCTGAATCAATCTAAGTAATACAAACAACACTGAGTATTTGCCATTGCCAAAATTTGCACATAGGCTGCGAGCAGCTCCTTGAGAAATCTCTATAACGAGGCCAAGTGGTACTGCAGGGCAGATGCTACGTGGGATTTAATGGTCTCAATCACTGATCCTCCAAAGCTGTAAGCTTCCTTGCAAAGTAGCAACTGGTAAAAATATCTTTTTCTTTTAGAACTATCCCAGAACTGTTAGCACTGTTTCAGAAACTACATTAATCTACTTTACTGAATTCCTAATACATGCCTTGAACACTGGTGCATATGGTATAACTTTTGTTTAAGAGGTCTGTTCAGAGGTCAAAGAATCGGCATAGAAAATTCCTAGACTTGGGTAGCATCTGTAGTTAACATTTGCTGTATATTGAATAGTATACATTAGAGAAAGTGTTTTATTCAGAGGTCAGGGAGAAATAAGAAGACTATGACTTTACATAATCTGGAGTTTTTTTGTTTTTAGTGTATAATCCAGGCTTTTTTTAGTTCAGTGGACAACAACCAGGGGTACATGTAGCAGGAGCAGAGGATGTACTCAAAGGTCTTTCAGGGGGTACATCAATTCATCTAGATATTTGCTTATTTTTTAAAAGGCTACATAAAAATCGCTAGTCAAGTCAGTTGAAACTAAAATTCATACTGAAAATGACTTGTTTATACTGTGCTATAACTATACATTGAAGTTTTCTATGTATTTTAGAGCTGTGGTTTTCAAATACAGGTTGTGACCCAGTACTAGGTTGTGGAATGTTAGGCACTGGGTCTCCTTGCTGAAGGGCGATCAGGTGACCAGTGGGGTGGTAAGGCAGGTTGTCTTCCTGTCCTGGCACCACAGACTGTGCTGTGCCCCAGAAGTTGCTGGCAGCAGGCCTGGTTCCTATGTGGGGGAAGAGAAGTGCATAGGGCTCCACACAGTGCCTCTGCCCTGGACACTAGCACCACACTTGCATTGGCTGGGAACCTGCTGCTAGCGGCTTCTGGTGCTCAACATGGTCTGTGGTGCCATGAGAGGCAGGAAGCTTGACTTAGCATCCCTGACTGGGAGCCACTCAAGGTAAGCCCCTCCTGTCGCAGCCCTCACCCCCCTGGAAAGCTGGAGCCCCCTCCTACATCCCAAAGCTTTCATTTGAGAAAAAAAGTTTAAAAAACACTGTTTTAGAGAGTTTTGTCTGTTTGATCAAGAACTCCTCCTAAATGGTAAAAGCTAGTGTCACCAAATTTGGTATACAACTTACTGTAATTTAAAGCAAAATAAGGGTTGAGCGGTGCCAGGAAAAAACAATGTGCCTGGAATGGGCTTGCTTTTCATAAAACCTAACAGAAAAGAGACCATCACCAAATCAAGTACAGTCCTCAAAATCTGACACAAGTGAGCAAATGTTGAAAGAAACCTAACAAGATGAGAGAGAAAACTAGGATGAACTTAAAATAGGATTGCTTCTCAATAAACCTTACAGAAAAGAGGTAAAATGGAGAAATTTTGAGTAGTGCTTTCTTTTGGCGCAGCTAAAACAATACTTAAATTTTGAAAACTAGAAGACCAAATTGTTGGAAACCAGATTGGTTATAGCCTTCTTCTATTAAAACATAGCAAATGATAAGAGTTTATAGGAAAGAAGAAAAAAATACACTGGATGGAATTCCCATTTTAAAAAATTACTAAAAGTTACTTCATAAAAAATCACTTTTTTAAAAAAATACAATGATTTTAACAAAGCACATACACTTTCCTTTAATTAAAAAAAGGAGCCAAGGACCCAAGCAATGAGAAATAAATTTGTTGTTGTAGGTATAATATTTATATTCCAATTGATTTATTTGATCATTATATAATAAAAATGAGTATGCTGTAATACTTTTGCACGTGTGTGTGTGGATTTTTTTTTTTTTTTTTTGGTAAGCAAGTTGTTTAAGTTTGGTGAAGTTTGAGGGTGCACAATCAGATTTCCTGAAAGGGGTATGGAAACATTAAGAGCTACTCTTTTAGTTTATAGTAAATGATGGTTTCATAACTGAATTACTTGTAGATATGACATAATTCTGGGCTTCTGAAACTTGACATGGCAGATTTATAACGATGTGTTCATCTGACCGTTGTGCTTGTAATTCTGTAACTTATTTTCCTCATTTCATCAATGGATTATAATGCACCCTTAAAATGTAACATTTATCTTGAAAAGAAGTGTTAAGATCCTATTTGGTTTTCTCTTTGTTCCTAAAATTTTCAGAATTGCTTGTGACTACGTGGCTGTTGCAAATTAGATTGGCCCTGCTTTTCCAATCGATAACTATGGTACTCTTTTTAGCAAACTTCTATTTTGAGGCCTTCAATGGATTTCATGTGCCATATCCTCTTCCCTTTTCCCACCACCCCAAATTAAAAACTCCTTTATGGACTATGTATTTTAGGAGTACAGATTATTTATCGTTGTTCAAACAAACAAAAAAGCACCTCTGTGTTTTCCACATCTGTGTGCATTTTGCACAAATAAGCAAATTGAGAAGAAAATAGAGGTAATTATATAAATATTTTATATATAATTGTCTGTCATTTCAGCCTCAACAATTTGCCCAAGCCTCTGATATTAAGGTCCACAACAGAGCTAATTAGCTAGCAGAGTTGCTACTTACCTTAGGTTGCAAATGCCTCATGAGTGTCAACATTAAATCTAATTATTTTGATGTTTTATTAAGTGGTTTATGAGAGGCTATATAATTACCTCTTCTGAATTTAAAGTGGACTGAAAATTATGGCTGCCCAGGAAAATAGTAGCTATTGATGATATTTGTAATAAAAATGATTCTTTTTCTAGACTTTTACTCTCAGGATGTAACAATTTGGAGAGACTCGACTGACTAGAGCTTTTCCTATGCATAATTAAGTGTAATTAAATCTGTCCCTTATTGTGTTAGCAAATAAATTTTACTTATCTGGACTCTTACCAGTTTATGACTAGGATGGCAAGGTTAATGTAGTCTGAAGGAAATAAGTAAAAATGTAACTTAAATGTTCTGTTCAAGTTACATCCATTGTGATTGGAGATAACTATATTGGTGGGAAACTAATTACAAAAGTATAAAAACAGTCTCACATTAGACAGTAAGTAAAAATAGTGTACATTTAATATACTAGATGTATAACAAGGGAACATACTGTACACTTTCTAAGAACACAGAGTAAAAGTAATACTTTTTCTTGTATTTAGACACGGCTACATCTCTCTTACTTTTTTTGTGTCTCTCTAGTTGTCATTCTTCTTTAAGTAGTATCCTTGCGGGTGCTCATCTTTAGGTGTGCACGCACTTTGAGTATTTTTGGTAGCAGCGCTCATGCACCCTACACATCCTTCTGCCCCCATACTAATGCGGTATATGGCTTAGGGATGTAAGCGATTAGTTGAATCACTACTCAACTAATTGCTTCTCCCCCCTTCCCCAGTGTGGGAGGAGCTGTCTTAAAAGCTGGGTTCCCTCCAGCACAATCTCCGCAGGGGAGGCAGAAGCATAGCAGGGACCTGGGCATGAGCCAGAACAGCTGAGTCCTAATTTGTGCCTGGTTCCCCACTGTGGCTCTGCCTTTTTAAATGTAGTAAGAGCCTCCTGAGATTAGACACTTACCTGAGTAAGTTAGACACTTACTACTCTTAAAAGGCAGAGTTGCAGCAGCGTTAGACACCTTTGGCCCGTGAACCTGGACAAAGTAGAGGATAGGGCTGCCTGCAGGCTGGGACTAGTTGTGATGTGTGTGGATTTTTCTTAGGAGGCTTGGAGCAGGATGGGGGACCAGGGCCCTGGGTTCCCTTCCGTTTCCCTGCATTCCTCTTCCCTCCCCCTTAGGATGGATTGTACTGACTGTTCTTGGCTTCTGTACTAAGAAGTCTGTATCCACGTGAACCAATAAACCTTCTGTTCTACTCGCTGGCTGAGCATCACATCTTGCTGCAGATGGGAGTGCAGAGCCCCGTGGCTATCCACACCTTGGTCTTTCTGTCTCTCATTTTTTCCCCCTAGCGAGAAGATTGAACAAATTTTCTTTTGCCAGGGATGCCAGGTTCCCTAGGCCAGTGGTTCTCAACCAGGGGTCCATGTACTCCTGGAGCTATTGAAAGGCTTTCCAGGAGGTACATCAACTAGAGTTGTGAACCCTCCTAGTTTCGCTGGGAGTCTTCCAGAGTAGTGTCCTGTCTCCCAGAAGCTAAATTCTTTGGTGATGAAAATTCAGCAGCACAGGAGGGTTAAAGCAGGCTCCCATCTTTCCTCGCCCTGCATCACTCCTGAAAAGAACCAACATGTCCCAGCGGCCCCTGGGAGGGTGAGAGGTCAGGTAGCTTCATGCGCTGCTGTTAGTCCCCAGGGCCGACTCCACAGCTCCCATTGGCTGGGAACTGCAGACAATGGGAGCTACAGAGGCAATGCTTGTAGCCATGGACAGCATGCAAATCCTCCTGCTCCCCCAGGGGCCACAGTAATGTTACATCTGCTTTTTGGGAGCAGAGTGCAGTGATCAGGCAGGGAGCCTGCCTTAACTCCACTGCACTGCTGACTGGGAGCCACCCAAGATAAGGGATGCCCAGCCTCAGAGCCTGCACTGTATACCCCTCCTTGCACCTTAACTCTCTGGCCTCGTCCAGAGCCCTCTCCTGCACCTAGAGTCCCTCCCAGAGCCCATACCCTCCATTCTCCCTTACACCTAGACTTCTGCCCAGAGTCCCCTCCCGTACTCTGAACCCTCAGCACCCCCAAGCACAGAGCCCATACCCCAACCACCTAGCCCAGTGCCAGTGAGCAAGAGTGGGAGGGAGGGGGAATAGAGGGAGTGGGGTGAAACCTCAAGGAATGGGGCTTCAGGGTATGTATGTTTGGGTTTGTGTGTTTAGACCAGGAGCGGGCAAAATGCAGCCTGTGGGTCAGATCTAGACTGCCAAGCCCCACCTCTGCATGCTGCTCAGAGCAGCTATCTGAATGCTGTAAGCCTAAGGAGAGAGAGGAAAAGGATCCATGAACTGCTCCTACCCCAGGCACAATCTCACAGCACCCACTGGCTGGTATCTAGCCAATGGAAGCTGCCTGTTTGCAGGACAGGCAGCATGTGAAGTACCCCTCCCACTCTGGGCTCATAGTGTTCAGAACTGCACATAGCCCCCCACAGCAGGTTGCCTCTTTGTCTCCAAGATGGCTCAGAATAGTTCATGTATTCACAGTCTGCAATGGGCAATGTAAACTAGTGAGTGGGATATGAGTGACCTGCTTTCATGTCAGTGGGCCACAAAATTGTCATAACCAAGGTGGTCTCCCAGGATAGGGTAGTTGTGCTAACTTCGCTTGTGTACTTAGAATTACAGGGTGTGCCAACTGAACCACTTTGGAGGCAGAGAGAGCAGGAGGCTTTCACAGTCAATATTGTGTGTACTCAGCATGCATCTCACTTCATGTGCCTTTGCTTTACACGCATATCGCTTTAGTAGTACCAGTATGAAAAAAAAATTACAGACCGAAATCATCGGAATCTGACAACGCTGTGTGTGGACAACGGTAAACAAAATGTCTCAAATGCCACACATAGAACCCCAGTGGGTGGCATGCAAACTGCAAGTTTCAGATTACCCACCACTGGCCTAAATCATAGGTGACAGATATAGGCAGTGGAAGGTTCTGCCTTCCCAAACTGACTAATGAATCGCTGCGCATGCTCCACCTCCCGACCTCCTGCATGCTGTTCCCTACAAGAGGCTGCAGCAGACAGGCTGGGGGCCACACCATTCACTCCATCTGTCCTCCCAGTGCTGGGGCTGCTCCGGCCCAGCTGCCTTCCCAGTGCTGGAAATGGAGGGAGCCTTCAGCGCTGCCCCACTCTCCAGGACTGGGGTCACGTTGCCCCACTCTCCAGGGCCCGTGGGAGTAGAGATTGCACTGCCTGGTTCTTCAGGGCAGTGGCCAGCAGCTACAGTGGGGGCTGAGCTCTGCTGGATGCAGGAGGGGCAGGGTAAGCCCCTCTAAGCCAGGGATTCACCCGCTATCCATGGTCTGAACAAGAAGGAAACTACTCAGGCCAGATCTTACTGTCACTCACCTGGTGGGCAGTCTTTCCAAGGTTTATACAGGAACCCAGGTTAGCCAGAATCTTCCTACAGTCATGTTAACATCAGACATTTCTTTCTTGGGATGGAGCACACATTTGGGTCCTCGCAAGTCTGAGAGAGTGGTCCTAACAAGAAGGGCCTTTGCTCATCAATCTGTCGGAGTTCAGAAGAGTAATTAGAAATGCATCCCTCCATTTACTTCCCTTACTCAAAAACAAGTCCATGAAGATCAAGGCAAAGAACATTGCATGCATGTATTCTATCAGTCACCAGGACAGAGCTTGTGCCCCCTTACTCTGCACCGAATTGATAAAGCTCATGCATACCTCCCAGATACACAAAACAGCATAGCAAACAGCCGACTTAGCACTGATGTGGACTGTGCTTTAATCAATATTTTTGTCGCTTAGGGGGATGGCTTTTTCGCATACCCTGAACAACACAAGATGCATCTGACCACTGTGATTTAGTTCATGCTGCAAGATCAGATGCTGCAGTAGGCAGTGTTCTTCTTTCTTCAGTGGTGGACAGTTCTAAAATGCCCACTTCTTCAAAGCATTACTGTGAAGGAGTCATCCACAATGAAGTATTGACAGGGATTCTTAAAGGAGTGATTATTGGCTTCATGCAATAATTAGACTTCTTTGAGATGCGTCCCTTATTGTGTGCTTCATTACCTCCCTTCCTCCCCTTTTGTTTTGGAGCTAACTCTGTGGGCCTTGCAATGGAGTAGGATCTGAGGATGATTCACCTGCACAGCTCTATTTAGTCTTGGTGTGGGGCATGAGGATGTGTAGGATTCATGCATGATCCAAATGGTTATTGCTACCTAAAATTTCTGGTCAAAGATGCAGATGCACATGTGTACCTAAAGTCATCAGCTCAAGTTAAAATTAGCCAAATAAAATATTCTGATCTTTGATAAGGCTGAAACATAACGGGAAGAAGCAAAGTTCCTAACTTTTAGATGCCCACTGGTACTCAAAGCCCTCGCCATCTGTATATAGTGGGAAGGGCTTTGTAGTTTTCTGGTGTTTTATGCTGCTGAAGATAATTAATAGAGAATACCCACTTGTTGATCAATTTTTTTATTAAATAAATTAAAGTAATGGTGGAGAATATGCATGACTTCTTATATTTAATAAAAATCCAGTACATATTCTTTAAGATCACTAATCTAGTCTACAGTTCTAGCTTAAGCTGCCTAATATATTGTACAAATGTAAATGGTTATGGTTGGTTAAATGTTAATTGCAAAACAAGTTCCAGATACATTCAGAATCAAATAGTGAGATTATATATTTAGCTGGGAAAGTTTCAGTAGTTTTTTGTAACTTCTTTAATATTTCTAGCCTGTACAACCATTTGTTTAACCTTGAGTCTTTGTAGAAAAATCAGGAACCCGAGGGGGAGGAAGGAGGGCACACATGGCCAGCTGTAATGCTGCTACCTAGGAGGATCATAATTAATCAGCATAATTTGGTCTCTGATCTGCTATAAGTATGTGAGACTGAGAACAGCATAGAAATGACACAAGAACTAGCGAACCTTAACCAGTAACCGGTGGGTGTAATTGAAGATCTGAAACTACAATATGTGAGCTGGTTTTAAAAAAAAAGTTCTAAACCTTGCTTAATTTTATTCAGTAAGAGAAAGTGGTGGTGATGGAAATTGCTATCTTCTGAGATTTGCTAAACTAGAAAAAATTTTATCGCTGGAATACTGGCATAAGTTGTTTTAACAAAATGCTTTATTATAGATTTCTCTAACAATAATAGAGTGAATAAGTGCCTGGAAAGAGATGAAGAACAAAAGCTTCTCACCAGAGTTTTGTGTTGATGGATTGAAAGATCTAGTAAAACTTTCAAACTATCAATTACTTTGTTGTGTCTAATTTTTCTTTTCTTTTTCACCTCAACTCAGCTGGAAAGACAGCTACTGATGCAGAATCAAATGCGAGAGAGACAGATGGCTATGCAAATTGCTTGGACAAGGGAATTCCTGAAATATTTTGGAGTATTTTTTGGAATTGCTGCTGTAGGTCTAACAGCTGGGTATGAAGTTCATTATCTACCAGAAAATTCAAGTAAATTAGTTGTTATTCTTCAGTGGACATTGTCTTTTTCTTGCGTATTCTTAAATATGCTTGGCAGAATTTGATTGTTTTTTATAATTTTACTGATATCAGTGTTTGTTTTAAGTATATTTTTCTATTTTAATTTTTCAAAATTGTGGGCTATTATGGGGGAGGGCAAACTACTATATAATGACAGTAGACATTAAGATTCAAAAAGTTAAAGTTTTGAACTGTTAAAACACAAATTTTCCACATCATGTGCCAAAATATATAAAGTAAATATCCTTAAATCAAACACTGAATTCTCAAGCAGCATTTTTTCTTTCTTTACTTGTCTGTAAATTTAATAAGACCGTAAGAATATATAACCAGAGATTGAGACAAAGATTATACTGTACTCAAAGTTGCTTCAGGAATTCGTGATAGAACTAAATTAGCATTCAGAACCAGGTAGGCCTACCATATAGTCATTCTTGGGAAAACCTGTCTCTCTGGGAGGGAAGTTCCAAGCAGATTGTGGGGATTAAGACTCTCTCCATCTCAAGAAGGGAGATGCAAAGGTTTTTGAGAAGGAAGAGAAATTCATACTTCAGAGTTTAGGAGTCCAGCGTACAATAGACTTCTTACATTATGCTTTTATTCTACTGTTCAGAAAAAACAATACTTTGATTTTTAAGAAGGCTGTTTTTGGCTACTTTATTCACCACTGGTTACAAATTGCTGAAGGGAAGAACTGTAGGTACCACAATCTAGTCAGACCTGCTGGGCAAGCATAGTCAATACACAGGGCACCGAAGCCCCAGGACCCAGTCAATGAGTGGGGAAAATTGTAGGATTCCACACAGAGAGGTTAAGGCCTGCAGGGGAGCCCTCAAGTGACCTGAAAAAGAGTCACAGATGCTAGACCTATAATTACATATACTACTAAAATATATATATTGCGCAAAATGTGTGCATTTTGGTTTGTAATAAATCCCATGTACTATGGACATCATAACTCTTTTTTCCCAAAAACACACATGATGAACAAATAGTTAGTAGCTCTTTAAACTTTTCTGGAGCACAAGACACATCTTTCATTTCAATGGTTCTGGAATTTATTAAATAAATGTTCTTTAAAATGTGCATAAACAGAATAATAGTCTAATGAAACATTTGGCTCTGTCTAGGGATGACAGGTATAATAGGTAGGCAAATTGCCAGCTTGGCCCCATCCAGATTCCACCCACAAAATGCCTACTGTAGGCATACTGGGAGCAGAGTGTTGCTGCCCGAGTGCCTGCTCTCCCTGTACTCCAGGGAAGGGGAAGTTTGGATCACGCACTGCCCATCCTCCCCGTGCTCAGGGGCTATGAACTGCCCCACCTCCCTGTGGTGCTCTAGTTGGGGGGGCTTGGATCCCATGGTGGGCAGAAGGGGTAGGGCTGGGGGCTTGCCTGCCCCAGCCCCACTGTCACCTACCACCCATGGCTCTGTCTGTAAAGTAGCTAAATACCTTGTGTGTAATTAGTGAAGGTTTTAGGCTGCTGTTGATCATACAAAACTTACTGTTATTCCTGTCTTTTTCTTTTTCTTAATGAACAGAGCAATAAAAAACAAGAAACCAAGACTGTTCCTTCCAATGATCCCCTTAAGCTTTATACTTGCCTACCAGTATGATATGGGCTATGGAACACTTCTGCAAAGAATGAAGGGTATGTATGTAGAAATTGTTGAGACTTGTAACCAAGTCTAGCATCCTTTGGACTATCTTGTTCTTCACCACAATTTGCCATGCTAGTCTCTTTTGCAACTACTTTTGTTGTCAAAGCAAGTGAATAAGCTCATTAAAGAAGACCGAAATTAAAGTGAAGTAAAGTCAAAATTGTTTCCTTTTGTCTGAGCTTCCCCAACAGAGAGTAGTCCATCCTTCACTACCAAGTCAGGTTGTCTTTAAGTAAATACAATAATTGAGAAAATTATGATATGTTCTGGATGAAAGCTAGAGGCATGTAGGTAAATATAATGGTCAGTAGGTTTCTAGAATAGGGTGGTGTTTATATGATCATCACATAGTCTTCAGGAAGTGGCTCTCTTCTGTGAACACGTTGAGGCTGAGGTTGATGTTGGGGTGGGAATTGTTGAAATCCTGGTAGAAATGACAGTCATACATGATCACCAATACAGAATCAAGTTTGGTCTTTAGAGCAGTAAATAAGGTTTAGGGCCACATATTGAACAATGAAGGCAACCAAAACATTACATGGCTTTTCATTAACTGAACATTGTTCATCTTGTGCACTGAACAAGGCAGAAGTTATGTGGAAAAAAAGTGGTTGTGTAATTAAAGACAGTATTAGGCACATGGAAACTGAATTAAGTTTAAGGCTATGTCTACATGGGGAAGGTTTAGTGACACAAGTGCTGTCAACATACAAAAGTCCCCAAACGTGAAAAATGGTCAAACCTGCCTTCCATTGTCAAATTTCATGGCCACATTGCTTTGCTCTTGCTACATTTCAAAAGGAAAGTGCACACAGGGATCATGGGGCCAGCGTGGGACTCAAGCAGTCCTGCTCTGGCCCAGTGCTCCCTGGGCATGCTTTGCTTTTGAAATGTACAAGAGTCCGGGACTGCTTGACCGCGGCTGGCCAGTGCTCCTCCCAGTTTTTCTGCCTTGGAAATGTAGCACGAGCCAGCAGGGCACTTGCTACATTTCAAAGGCAGAGATGCCCTTTTCAACTAATGGAATAGTCAATGCAGTTGATCAATCTAAATGTAAGATCCTTAGTTCCAGGTTCTGGAGAAGAGCTTATGGGTTTATTAGTGGGAACAGATTCCTCTGTTCTGTCATTTCCAATTTGTTCCAGTCGGAGTTCTGACACTTCCTCAACCCTGGCTGTGTTTCCACTTCTCAGATATCTCATCCCAGTCTCATTGCCCAGCATGTCCAGTTAAAATATGTTTAATCATGTAACCACTGAAAATGTCAGCATTTACACAGTTACATGTGGGAGAACCAGTGTGCATAGGAAGCTGTCTTTTAAGCTGGCTCCACTTGTACTCCTAGAGCTTGCCCACCCTGTGCTGCTGCCTGTGATAGAGGCAGGAGAGTGGAGGGGCAAGCAGCTCCCTGGGAACCTGTGTGCACTCCCTGCCTGAACCAGGAGCCTGCGTGTAACTGAAGGTTAACCACAACAAAGCCATAATTGCAGGGAAAGTACTGTTCAGTCCTGGGCTGGAGCATACTCAATGTGGACAGAATTATAAAGGAATGTTGTTGAGAAACTCTGGCGTGTTTCTGTTGAGCATGTACAAACTGCCATTTTTTTCAAAGACTTGTAATTTAGCCAAATGTTGGAGGATTTTCTAGGGATTGGGAAAAGCATATCCCTGATACAAAGGACATCTGCTAAATGTCATGTTCTTGCTCCAAAACATGGGCCCACTAAAGCTTCTCAAGGAAAAGGTTGCCAGAATTTAACATGGGCCAAAAAAAACCACCCACCCACCAAAAAAAACCCCAAAACTCCCAACCCCACCAAGGCATTTTTCCTTTACCTTGGTTCTTGGAAATTACTGAGGTTTTCCATATAAATTTAGCCTAAGGCAAACAAGATATGGAAAACTGCAGTCTAAATTTTGCATATTCTAAGTAACTGAAAACAGGGTCTTATAATAAATGACATTGGGAAACCATGCAAACAAATGTTATTACCGGCCCCCATTATAACAATTTGAGTAAATACCTAATATTCTTTATTTATTCAGTCCCCCCAAACAAGATATATGCAGTTTCTTTTGTTTGGTTGGTTCTTACAACCACATGATTGCACTTTTCAAAAAAAAATTATTTTTTTTTTTAAGGTGAAGCGGAGAACATACTTGACACAGAAAATACTTTGCTAGAAATGCCAAAAGGAGCCCTCACTTTTGAAAGCATTGAAAAAGCCAGAAGAGCTCAGAGCAGGTTCTTTATAGAAAAATAAGACTAATTCTCAGTCCATGAATATACAAAATTTGTTTGTAATCATGTTGCTGACTTAAAGTATGTCAAATAATTAAAGATTTGAGAATACTACCTTTTTAAAATAAAATGAATTTAAAATATTTTTCAACTGTTTCTCTATTTTATGTATTTAATGCAAATATTTTTATTTTAGTAATTCTTGTTTATTCCCTAACATGAAACATCATTAATTCCCACTCTTCAATTATCTCTATTATCATTTGGAAAAACCATTGGAAATACCTTTCCTTTATAAACCTGGGCTAAGGAACTGGCCTATTGATGATAGCAACTTTTTTTTCCTTCTTCAAATTTAAGGACCTACAGCTCATCACCTATAACTATATTTAGGCACCTGCATGAACTTAGGCATCTAGACTGAATCTTCAGGCATGATAGAGCACTAGGAGCTCAAACTGACATCAATAGGAACTGTAAATTAGAGATATAAGCAACTAGTCGACTATCCGATAAGCAAATGCTTATCGGGTAGTTGAGTAGGAAGTCGACTAGTCACTTCCCCCTCCCTTGCTGCCTGTATCAGAGAGGCAAAAAGGGCTTTAGATGGACTCGATGCACTGTGCTTGGATCCAAGGCAGAGCAGGACATGGATATAAGTGAGCAGTGCATTTTCCAAATTGTTAGCCACACTATTGCTTGCTGCCCGGTGCCATTACATTTTTCTTATCTCCCATATTTCACTGGTTAACAAACATTTTTACTTTGTCAAATCCACTTCATATCTCTTTTTCCTCTTCTTCCTATTTACATCTGACATTACAATTCTTCAATGTATAGTCCCAATGCATGTTTAACAGATATGCTGATGTCACTGAGGTTCTGTATTATGATTGGATGCTGCTCTGTACATTTTGGAGTATACAGGGTACAGTGTGATTGAAAATGGTAAAAGTGATAGCAATTAAAAGCTCTAAACTCCACATTTAATTTTTAAAGTTTTGAGTGGATGGATATTCCTCTTTAATCAGATTAAACAAACCTTTTCTGTGTGGATATTAGTGCAAAGAAATAAGACATTCATCTTATCAGATATTTTCTGATCTCATATTAAAGATACACTAGTGGAAAAAGGCACAACTGTTTAATGGCTACAAGTGCCAGAGCCAATACAGTAGTGTATATTACAGAAAACAATATTATAGCAAATAAATGTTTTTGCACACAAAACCACCAAAAAGACTAGCTGAAAATAATAAAAAGGACAATATTAATTTGTGGCTGCTGAATACAGTTGAGATCATGAATTGTTCTTTATTTCAACTATATTCCAAGATTATTTTTAAACAGCTCCTTTCTTGAAGAATTAGCTTCCTAAGGAGTTGTCTTCTACCTCCTAACCGGTCTTTATCCCTAAAAATATAAGTTTCAATAAGCAATTGAAAGGAAATAATTACAGCTACATGCAGGAATCTAGCAAAAGTCTAAAGTGAGAAACTATTTTATTAGAGCAGTGGTCTTTCTGCAGATGTTTGGTTTTTCCTTTGTGGAATCCACTCCAGCTCAGTACATGAGGGCTTTTTCCTAGTGAAATATAATTTAAAAATTCCTGCTGGAGAGTAATTTAAAGAAAATTACTCATACGGGAACAACATACTGACTCAACCAGTAAGATAGTATCCTACATTTCTCATGATGAAAAACAATTTTTCTTCTTTGTCATTGCCTGTATAAATCTCCAACTAAGTGAACACAAAAATATATTGCTCTACTTTAACTTGCAGTACAAATATTTGTTACTTTTTTGAGTATAGATATTTTGAACAGCTTTCCTTGCCGTGATGAACAGCTAAGAGTGATTTTGGCTCCAGTTTGCAATTTAATGGCAACTCATTGAAAGAGGAATGGTTCCACTTGCTGTATAAAAGTTGATTTAAAGTTAGGCGATTCATACAGCAATGCTGCTTTACAACGCCCTCTTCAAGATATAATACCTGCATCTCGCGGTGGTCGTGGCGATGCAAAAGGACCACGCTGCGTAGGAAAAGAGGCTCTTGGTTTAACAGCCCTCGTCCTGGCTCTGTCAATGACAAGTCACTGTCAGCTTTGAGCCCTCGCTGCCTGCGGGCGCCGTATGCGCGCCCAGGAGCTAGTTTATAGCCGCTGGGGGGCTGAGGTGGAGCAGCGGGGCGCTTAGGCGACACTCAGCCCAAAGCTGTAGGTGAGCAAGGCGGGGGCTGGAGGGAGAGCGGCCCTTGGGGCTGGTTTGCATGGAGGGGGCCGCCAAGGCGGGCGCGCAGCTTCAACCGGTAACTCCCGGCTGGAGGGGAAGGGGGCGGGGGTGGGGGACGTGCCCGGGCTGCGCGGGCGGGTGACTCGGCGCCTCAGGCGCTCGGCACTGCATATAAGGGGGCAGCCCGGGAGGGCGCGCGGCACAGGGCGGGCGGTTGGGCGCGAGGGCCGGGGTAGCGCGCGCGCGCCGTGCAGCGGTGTGTCAGGGCGTGTCCGGGCTGCCGCGCGCCGGGATGGGGCCGGGGCTGCTGTGCGCGGGGCTGCTGTTGGCGGCGCTGCCGGCGGGGCTGGGCGCGCAGGGCGCCCCTGTTGCTGCAGCGGCGGCGGCACCACCGCGGGGCTCCGGGCCGGGCGGCGAGTACGGGGTGAAGCTGTGCGGCCGGGAGTTCATCCGCGCCGTGATCTTCACCTGCGGCGGGTCCCGCTGGAAGAGACTGTCCCTGCAGGCGGAGGAGCCGCGGCCGGGCGCTGGTGAGTGGCCGGGCAGCGCGGAGGGGAGCGGGCGCGCAGAGCCGCGGGGACTGGGGGGAAGAGTTAGGCGCCGTCTCGGCTTCTCAGTCTACCCCCCTCCTCCTCGGCCGGGCTGCGCGGGACGAGGCTAAGACTGGGCAGCCCCTGCTCCCGCGCACTCTGCGCAGCACCGGGGCGGTCCCTCTGCCACCGCGGCCAGCAGCGCCCAGGCGGCTCGGGGGACGCTCGCTAGCAGCCCGCGTGCTCAGCTGCTACTGGCGGGGACCCGATAGAAGGGGCAGACACCCAACTCCGCCCGCCGCAGCTGGGCTCTGGCCGCCCGCGAAATGGGCACGGAGAGAAGCGCGCGCTCTGCCCGGGAAGGTTGGCTGACTCTCCAGCCACTATTTAGGGGGGGAAATAAAGGGCTGCTCTGCACCTACAACTTCGGTTGACTTCGCTTCCTTCCTCAAGGGTGCGAAAAACTGCATACCTTCGTCTGAAGCGAAGCCGAGCTTAGCCCTGGCGCAGGCACCTCGCGCTTGAGAGAGAAATTCTTCTCTTGAGCGAGTTGCTGACTTCCCGAGGAGGATTAACCACAGTGGCAGCAAAACCTCTTCGGTCGCTGTAGCAAGTGCCTAAAACACAGCTGTAACGCCAGAGCAGCTGTAGTATAGGAAAGCACCTGCCCGGTGTGATTTTTTTGTTAGAATCTCTCAGGGGACATTTACACAGATACTGGTTATGAACACACGCTTCAGAGAGGTAGCCTAGTTAGTCTGTAATCGTAAAACATAAAACAACAATGAATAGTCTAGTAGCACCTTAAAGATCAACAAAACATGCAGATGGTATAAGATTGTGGGCACAACCCACTTCTTCTCAGTTAAATTTTACTATTTACCACCTGTTTCCATGTGAAAACAGTGGCAATGGTTTGCAGCAGGTGCTGTTTGCACAGACTGAAAAGCGAGAACAGTGCATTGTTCCCCCCATCACCTAAAAAGAAAAATCCAAAAATGCCTGGGATTACTTTGCAAATGATGGAACATTTTCAAATAAATCTTTCTGCTAGATAAACTTGTTTAATCCATCATCCCGGGGGGGTGGGAGCGGGGAGTTGGAAGGGGAAAACAGAATCATGGCTATATTGTGTCATAAAAAGTGTATTTGCTTTAAGATTAAACACTTGCACTGTTGTTCAGGACTTGTTAAAATATTGCTATTGTGTATTGAGAATTCCAAACATAGCAACTGATTCCAAAGTACTTCCTAAGACTTCTGTAGTATTCAACCTTTACTGTATTTATTGCTTGCTTAAACTTCTGAATGTTGCTAATTGTTGAACAGAATATACAATTATGGCTATGTTTCTATTTACTTGTTTTTATTGTATTATAACAGTGCCCAGAATCCCCACAAGTGGACCAAAACCTCACTGTGCTAGACATTGTATGAACTTAAGACTGTCCCTGATCCCATAGATGTTTCAAAGTTCCCAAAGAGCTTTTTTAGTATTAATCCAGTTAACAGACTCTCCTGCATAGACAAAAACTGGTATAGCACATAACTGTTCATCATTTTGATACACATACTAATTAATTGCTACCAGATAGTTTCTACATGCATGTCACTTAGTTGATAAACCACATTTACAGCATTGTTTTAATATTACAGTAATAGGCTCTTATATTTGCCACAGATGTGCTAATATGGGTGTGCTTTGTTTGGCCACTGACTAATCTGACAATCTGATTTTTACCAAGTGCTGCCTTAAACATGAAATGCACTTTTCTGAGCTGCGAAATCAACCAACCAAAATTGTTCCACTGTTTTGGGGTCTTCCTAGACTTTTCAGCATTCGACACTTCACAAATAAAAGTATCAGAGAAGTAGCCGTGTTAGTCTGAATCTGCAAAAGTAACGAGGAGTCCTGTGACACCTTATAGACTAACAGATTTATTGGAGCATAAGCTTTCGTGGGCAAAGACCCACTTCGTCAGACACTTTCACAAATAAAGAAGTTCCTCATTCTCTGTGTAAAAATTGAAAACTGGATTAATGCTGTGAGCCCATACACTCATGATGTAATCTGTTTAAGATCAGTTCCATCTCAATTCCATTCAGCAATACCAATACTAGATGTAAAACTGCATCCATACAAGTTAGAGATGTCAACATAGGGGCTATGTCTACACTGCAAGGTTTTTGTGCAAAAACACAGGGACCATCCATGCCTCAAATGAGCTTTTGTGCAAGTAAATCAACAGTTAAACGGCAAGAGAGGGCTTTTGCCAGTGTAGATAAGCCACCTTTTATGAGGCATAACTCCTTTTTGCGCTGCAGTTATTGCACAAAAAGGCAAGTTTGGATGCTCCAGAAACTTGCACAAGAAACCCCTATGGAAAAAAGCACTGTGAATGGCCATCAAAGCTTTCTTGCACAAGAGCATCCATGCAGTGTGGATGCTCTCTTGAGCAAAAGCACATTGCTTTTGCGATGTGCTTTGAGGTGTGGATGTGCTCTTAAGCAAGAAATTTTTGTGCAAACGTATAGTGTAGACGTAGCCATAGTCGACTACATGTTTAACCAATAAGCCTGATCTTATTGGTTATTCCTGTTGACTACACACACTCTCCCACCCCATCACTTAGGCAGGAGCCAGTGCAGGCAAGTGCTTGTAGGGAACAGGCTTAAATGCAAGCTCTCCATGAGCACTGGCTCCACCTGCTCCCTCTCCCCACGCTGCTGCCTCTAATAGAGACAGCAGCGTGGAGGTGGGCAGGGGAGACTGCTGCCACCCTATGCTGCTGCTGCTTCTGTATCGGAGGCTCATCTCCACAACCTTGGACAGTATTTCCAAAGCCTGCCAAGACTTCGGGCTTACCATAAACCTTTAAAAAGACTTAATGTGCCAAGGAGTTGAAGAAGCACCTTTCATCAAGATTAACAACTATGAAGTGATGAATAAGTTCACATACCTGGAGTCATCTTATAGTCAGCCTTGTACATGAAACAGAACTCACATTAACATTGGGAAATTGTCATAGCAATGTCTAGACTGAAAAAGAGGTTATGGCAAAAGCTGAAACACACAAAGATGGTGTGCATTGTGCATGTGTTATCAGCACACTTTTGTATGGGAGCAAGATGCGAACCTTTTACGCTTCTTAGGAAAAAGAGGATCAATGGCGCTCAGATGTATTGCCTTTGCTGAATCTTTGGCAACTCCTTGACGGACAGTCACTAACATTGAGGTGCTCAAGTGGGCCAGCATAACCCCCATGAAAACACTTCTCAAACAGATGCCACTGCTGGTTTGGGCACACATGCCAAACGAATGATGGGTACAGCCCAAAGGATATCCTCTATGGCAAAATAGCATCTGAAAAAACCCCAAAGGATGCCCAAAATTGTGTTTCAAGGATGTGTGCAAGTGAGAGCTCAAAGAAATTGGAAGTGTGTGGACAACTGGGAAGATCACACTCAGGGTATGTCTAGACTACATGGCTCTGTCGACAGAGCCATGTAAACTAGTTTACCCGACAGTCAATGAAGCGGGGATTTACATAATCCCCACTTAATTAAAATAAAAATGGCCATGGCGCTGTGTCGACCATCAACTGATCTGGCACAGCATGGGAGTCTAGACATGGAGCTGCCACCAAGGGCTTCCCTTCTCGAACAATCCACGTCTAGACTCCCATGCTGTGCCAGATCAGCTGATGGTCGACACAGCACGGTGACCATTTTTATTTTAATTAAGCGGGGTTTATGTAAATCTCCACTTCATTGTCTGTGTTGGGTAAACTAGTTTACATGACTCTGTCGACAGAGCCACGTAGTCTAGACATACCCTCAAGACTGAAACTTTGGAAACAAGAGCTTTAACACAGTTCTCCAGAGTTATAAGAGGAAACAGTCCATCTTAGCAAAGGAGAAAGAGCTTGCAGAAGGCAGAGCCCAACAGGGCATAACATCACATGTAAATGACACAAATGTAGCAGAGATTGCCTCTTTCAGTGATGTATCTTCAGCCACAGCCACATCTGTCATAAAACTGAGTAAATTCTTTACCTCTCACTGGTAGATCCTTAGGATCTCTGAAGACTAAAGGAGTTCTTCTTCTATGGGGCATAGAAGTATTGCAGAGAGAACCTCATCCCAGATGGTCAAATTGGTACCATAAATTCTTATAAACATCTGTTTCAGTGCTTTTGTGGGGAAACAAAGTACTATACTCACTTTGCAAGCTCAAGACAGTCCAATAAACAACCCAGCACACACTTCCTGTAATAGATGACTTTGGCATAGGCTTAAGTATAGTTGTGGGCCATCACTTTCTCTTACCCAGTCAATCCCTAGGAAATTGCCTGCATCTCATAACTGCTTAATATGAATAGCCTGTGGGTATAAATAGCTTAGTGGCTTTCCATCTAAGACTGCACATAAACTGCATCAGGTCCTTGTGGGAAAAGATGTCAGGTGTGTTGCTTATAGCAGCCACACTGTTGTTAGTTATATCTATTATATTTTGAGAGACTGTGTGTGTGTGTGTCTGTCTGTTCAAGAACTCCTCTTAAATGGTAAGAGCTAGGACCACCAAATTTAGTATGCAGCTTTTTCTTATCATAGCCAAACCCTAACATGGCTGTAGGTTGTGCCAGGACAATGGGATGTTCCTGAAATCAGATTTTGTTTGTTTGTTTCTCATTAGATGGAAAGAGAGGGCTCTGATATCAGGGACAATTATATTCCAGAATGACCACAGAGGGGCAGCAAAGTACCCCAGTTCTGGGGAACAGCTTCCAGACAGCCCAGCCCCTGCCCTGACTCCTGCACTCACCATACCCTGAGCCCCTCCTACACCCAACCTCTTGCCTTGACTCCTGCACCTCCCATTCAGGTGAGCCTCTCACCTCCAACCCTGATGCCTGCATACCCCCTGCTCAGAAGGAGCCAAGCAAGGCCAGGTCAATCTTCTAGTAATTAAATAAAAACCACTGTCATCAAGGGAAATGGGAGTTCTATTCTTGTTGTCTTGTGTTTAAAGGTTTTTTTGCTTATTGTTAGAAGTTACTTCTAACCATCACCTTCCACTCTTGGCAACACTGCAATTTTGCCTAATAACCATAGAATTTAAAACATTTGTATTTTAACAGATTCTTCTCAAGCCACCAGTAATAAAGAACTGGAGAACTTGAAGTTGCAGTCAGTCTTAAGTCCTGGTTTGGAGCACCTCCAGAGAGCCAGCCTGCCTCTTGGACAGCTGTCATTGAAGGATTTATTTAGTTTATATGATTATAATGAGCACATACCTATGTCAGATGACTTTGGTGAATATATTCGTCATGTTGAGGATGCTGTCTGGAAGAACAGAGGTGAAACAGAGATTGCCAATCCCATGGGGCCAAACAGTTTTCCTTGGCCCAAGTATCCCAGAAGAAAACGGGACTTCTCAGTGGGGGTGGCCGGAGTCTGCTGCAAATGGGGCTGTACCAAAGCTGAGATCAGTACGCTATGCTGAGATTAACATTTTGTCTCTGTATTTTAGACCCATGACCTGGGTGGTAGTTGCAATGATGCTTGATCACGTATTGGATGTAGGGAAGGAAACACTCTCAATAACATGGCAATTTTGTCTATAAGCAGCTCTGCATGTTACTGCTTTTTCCCAAACTCACAAATTTATGATCATTAGTAACTTTGTTTTGCAGTAAGCTTCACTTTAGTAGATCTTTAACTTTGTGTTTTTAAGGCTTTGTATTACAAAATTACAAAATCACACCACCTCTTTGTAATACTCCAGGGAGAAACCTCAATGATAATTAAAATGTTATACTATATAAATGCAATAGTGTTGTTTTTCCTCTTCCATTGAAAACAATACTTAGGGAATCCTTTAAAGAGCAGAGACTTGGATCAATTCTAGCTCAAAGGATGTTGAAGCTCAAACAATGCCAAGCTGGCTGTTGCACCGGAACCTGGCCTTCTATACCAGGCTAAGTTAGTTAAAGGATCTAGCACAACATTCAGGCCATCTCCATCCAATTATTTCCTAAATACCATATTTTAAAACAAATTTTTCTTGTTCAGCTTTGACTTTTCCTATTAGTATATTTCTGTACTGCCCTAATAATTAATTTCTGATTGAAGAGCTAGTATCTCAAGGACTCTAGGTTTATCGTGTGTGTGGTCTTTTCCTCACTTGTTAGCCAAACAGTCAGATAATTAACACAGTTAATCTTTGCTCCTATTCACTGTTGTTCTATGATCACCTTCCAATTTGTTCTACAATATTCAATTGTTGAACTGTGTGCAGCATTCCAGATGCATTGTTGAATTCCTAACTAGAAGATAAATGAGACAGTACTTTTCTCCTAAGGATTATGGTGTCCATATTTTCATTTAGTTGATTATCCTCTTTAGATGTTTTAACTTATTTTCTACTAATATCTAATCATTTGAGGTCCTTCTGAATTGGGATATTTACAGCGCATCGTCACTTATTGTAACTTTCACATTAGTTGTATGCCTCCCACTCACTGTCCTTTTCACTAGACTCTGGAAGTAGTTGCCACTGTAAATACCAGACTTAACACTAATTGCTATAGCACTACACTTACATCCACTCATTGAAGACTATTTCTGATGACTGTTTATTTCTGTCAGCCAGTTTTCAATCCATGTTTATTTTCACCAGTTAAATTTGAAGTAAACAAATACTTCATTAAATCAATAGTGCACATCCTACATTCTCTTCATCCTCAATTTTTTAATGATACCCATTGAGATTTTACTGAGTGAAAACATGTTATTTTAAAAGAGGAGATGAAAAATAGAATGGGAACAAAATTATAGGAAGTCTTGCAATTAAAAAAAATCAAGTAATTCAAATAAATTATTTCAGTTTAGAGTTGGTCAAGCTGTTATATCAGAACAATCTTGCTTTAAAATTTTAGAATTAACATTCTGGTACTCCAACATACTTGTTCTTATCATTGGGGGTTTGTCATCTTCTCCTACTTTATCTTTCAAGATGCACCAAACAAATAAAACATTTCTTTATGCTATTATCAAAGGTTTTGTAAAGGTCAAGGTTTTGTTTTTTAAAAGAACAATACCCAATAAGGAATTAGGAGCCTAATTTTAGGTAGTGTGAGAGGCTGGGTGTTAAAACCATGGTAAAGGGCAATGAAATAAGACCTTGATTTAGGACAGCACATAGTTAACTGTAAGCGCGCACATACACACGTATTTTTCCTGAGAAGATATACTTTCCTGAATTAGAGTTGACATTTAGGTTCCCCCACTTGGACGTTTTGGCAATAATCTACAATTCTGTCAAAGCATTTAGTTATTTTATACATTTCTATGATTCTGGACAATGAAAATACTCACATTTCATGTCTGTACTCAGTTTTACATGGAGGTTCTCCTGCATTAGCCAAGTTATTACAGTACTTGCAAACTGAACACTGCAAGAAAATGTTTATTTAAAACAAGCATTTAATGGAAACAGTTCTAAAGTTTGTGTTACAAAAGCTAAGTTTTGGTCTAATTTTATCTGAATTAGTCCTTCAATATCACTGGGTCTTGGCAGTTAGTTCACCTAGGCCTCATTTTGGTCCTCTGCACAGAACAGTGTTTCACCATATGCAATCTATTTTGAGGTCTTCATGCATCTTCAGTTTCATCAGGTCAGATATGCAACAAAAGATAATTTATATTTAAGATAGGGGAGATAAAAGTTGAGCACTACACTAGCAAAAAAAATATTTCAAATGGTATGGCATGTTCAGTGCACATAATTAGATTGCATAGGATACTTTAAATCACCATCACATTTGAACTTCAAGTAATTTTTTCAATTAGTATTTGTCCCAGTATGCTCCCTTATAACTAGGATTGGCACTGTGGCTGTGAACCCCACCTTACTCTCCTCATCCCAGCCCAACTGGGACACCATAAACTCTCTAACAAGGGATCTGGGGTAGGAGGACCAAAAGAAAAAATAAGTATCTCATGGAAGGAAAAGAGTTCCAGAAACCCTTACCTTAGGACTCTTGCTGTATAAGCTCAGCTCAAGTCCTCAAGCAAAGTGTTTGATCCGAGCCTGCTCAGGATATTCTTCTGGGAGTCTAGGGCAAAGATCACTACCCATTTGCAAGCTGGATTGCTTCCCATCCCCTCCTCTTTTGCTCAACTTCCTGTTTAAATAGATCAGTCTTAGGGCAGAGCAGGAATCTTCCTTGATTATATCCAGGCTGTTCTGATGGTGAACTCATGGTTGACTCCTACCATGGTATTTCACTCCTGCCACTCCTACCTTAATTCTTCCTGTGATGCTGACTCAATGAACAATCCAGTTCCTCCATTGATTACAAGCGCTTGCTTGTTGTGGTATTTCGTCCCAGGTGATGCACACACAGTCAATATACTTTGTAACCGTCTTCTACCAGTCTTTGGCCATCTGTGCTTTCTCTTTCTTCCCGCAAGTACTCAGTTCAATGCTTGCTTAGCAAGTCTCCCATCTTCCAGACCTTATGTCACAACTATCTGTACTTTCTTTTTTTGAAGATAGTTTCTAGCATATCCTGCTTTGTCAGCTCTTTTATGCTCCCATTTGTTTGTCTTTGCATGAAATGTGTAATATCTTCCTCAGCTGTCTATGAGAGGAGTCGCCAATGTTCATCAACACACATACTTTCTCACAACTTAAACATCTAATTATAATAGCAAACTACTATCCCATGTTGCTGATCCTACTCTCAGGATCATACTGACTCAAATAAATCCTTAGCAGTACTTCCTATTTCCCCTACTGTTACTGAAAGCTCATGATGCTATATATTTCTGTTCGTCTCTAAGGTGCCACAGGACTAGTCATAGGAAAAGGTTTCAGCAAAAACGTGTCTAGTGGTACTTTAAAGCTTAAAATTTATTAGGGCATAATTTTTCAGTCGATACAATTCACTGAGGATTTATTATGCCCTACTAAATGTGTTAAGTCTTTAAAGTGACACTGGAGTCAGTGTTATTTTTTGAAGGATAAGGTTGTTGTAAAACTATGCAAAAATTAGAAGAAACAGATTTTTTAAAAATCATTTTAATATTCTTTGAAATATATGTATTGGTACAATTATATTCATAGGGATATACATAATTGGTGTCTGAAAACTATGGAAGTGTTTCTCAGATACTGTGATTTGTCCAAACTCTTATTAGCTGCTGATTTCCTTCTTATTGGATTAGATCATAGCTTTATGCAAACTCATTCCTGTTGCTTAGTACATGACTGTTGCAACTTTTTGGAATATGCTTAAGAATGAATTTTGAAGCTAAATATATTCACATTTAGTGGGCCACAGACCAGTATTATATTTGGAAATAAAAACACATTTGTGTTTGTGAAGACTTTTTTATAATATACTTCATTTATATTAAAATGATTTTCCTGTAAATATAAAAATCTGAAAAGCAGTAGCTGTAATAAAAATTTCACTTTATAGCAGCAGTCATGTACAGGTAGGACGGAGCACTTTTTCACAACAAATCACAGCATTATAAATAACAAGAAAATGTTACAAACTGAATGCCATTTGAAGAAAGTAAAATAATTATGGCTTATCTGTTAATGCAGACTATAGAATATAAAACAAAATACTAGAGCATATATATAGCTTCTGTAACGAATAGGAACTAATTTCTGAAGTACATTGATTTTAAAGGTTACCACATTTGGCATTAACAAGTCCAGCAAAATCACTGTTTTGTATTCTTTTAAAAACCAACAGAACAGTTATATTTGTGAAAGGGATTATTTTTGTCTGAATCTTTTTTTTTGTCCATAAGTTCTCAGTCTTGCAAGGTACTGCATAACTCCTGAAAGTGCTAAGCATTCTTAGCTCCTAATGATTTTACTGGGCTATGGGGATCAAGCCTTTAATATAGATAATTGTTACAATGGATTAAGTTATCCCTGTCCAACAGAACAAAAAATTGATGTAAATTTGTAGCGTCTCTCTACAAATTAAAATGAATATAAAAAATAAAAAACATGTTTTTAACAATGTTTTAATAAAATACAGAACTTCAAAAATTTTAAGTTCTAACACTACTTATGAAATCAAATAGAGTATGAAATCAGTCATACTGTACTAGAACAAGCAAAGGGCTTTTATTCATGTGAAAATAATAGCAGTATGGAAGATCTCTTCATTGCATTACACAAAATGTCCCTGAGATTTTTACATAAACAAGCTATATTCTGTGTCTCTTGAATATTGGAAACCTAGGGTGGGATCAATGAAGGGCCTTAAGTGTTGCAATACCGCATGTCACAGCTCAATTTTTAGTCACCTAGAAAATTACAGGAACACAGCGATCCACCAAACTGAGTTAGGTACCTCTACAATCATTGGGGAGAGAGAGTCACAAAAGCCAGCATGCTTGTTAGGCTAGCCAGTGAGAGATGCCAGTTAGAAATGTCTTTGCTAAGACCTGCCCCACCTTCTCTTGGAGAGATGCATCTAAATCCAGGTTACAGGGAGGCACCTATGTCTAAGTAACAATCTATTAACAGGAACCTGCTGCCTGGAGTTAGGTGTCTTAGGCACCTAAAGTGTTTCTTGAGGGAATCAGGTACCTACCTCACCCTACCAATAGTGGTGGTAGAGTAGCACCAACTGGATAACTCCTAGCCAGTGGTTAGTGTACTCATTTAGGATGTGGGAGACCCAGGTTCAATTCTCCACAACCCCCCCAGCTAGGGAGCATTTGAAGGGTGTATCCAAGGAGAATGGTCTAACCGCTTGGCTATGGAGCAGCCTGAAGTAAGGCTCCCTTTTCCCCATTGCACGGTTAATAAATAATGAAACAGTGCTTGGAAGGTTTGAAATCTAAGGTCAGGACTTCTTGACCCTGTGTCCAGTCCTTGGATTTCATGTGGTAAGGGGGCTCTGAGCCTGCCTACAGGATTGGGCCCTGCACACAAGTTATGTGTCTGAATGCCTGTCCTTCTCTAGCTAATGGGCTCAGACTGGAGACAGGCATCTGGTCAGCTAGATAGAAGATTAGGGTTGGAAGAGATCTCAGGAGGCCATCAAGTCCAACCCCTTGCTCAGAGCAGGATCTACCCCCAACTAAATCATTCCAGCCATGGCTTTGTCAAGCCAGGCCTTAAAAATCTCTAGGGATGAAGATTCCAGCACCTCCCTAGTAATCCATTCCAGTGCTTCATCACCCTCCTAGTGAAATAGGTTTATTTTTCTAATATCCAGTTGTGATCTTCCCCCATTGCAACTTGAGATCATTGCTCCTTCTATCATCTGCACTTCTGAGAACAGCCTCTCTCCAACCTCTTTGGCACCTCCCCCTCTACTATCAAATCCCTCTTCACTTTTTTCTTCTGTAAACTAAAAAAGCTAGGAGGTGAAAGGTTAACGAAGTAGCCAGCTTACCGGTAAATCACCCTTAATTGTTCTGGATAACTGTTAATTGGTGGGGGCTGGAGCAGCTCCTCACCAGCGGCAGGCAGGGAGCTGCTCCAGCCTCATGGGGGGTTAGGGAGGGGCCTGCTGGAGCAGCCCCTGCCCAACGCAGGCCCCAGCACCCTGCAGACAGGGGCTGCTCTGGATGACTGGAGTATCCCCTGCCTGCAATATGCCTGGGCCCACCGCAGAGAGGGTGAGGCTAAATCAGCTCCTGCCTAAAGCAGTGTGGAGGCTGCTCCAGTTCAGTGAGGCTTGAGCAACCCTCCTGCCTCTTAATTGGTTTACTGGTTAAAATAATGTTTAACCTGTTAACCGATTAAATGGGATTTTACATCCCTAAAAGCAGCCCAGTCCCCTCAGCCTCTCGTAAGTCATGTGCCCTAGTCCCCTAATAATTTTCATTACCCTCCAGTGGATACTCTTCAGTTTGTCCACATCCTTTCTGGAGTAGGGGGCCCAAAACTGGATTCCAGATTTGTCCTCAGATGGGATTAATCACTTCCCTCCATCTACTGGCAATGCTCCTACTAATGCAGCCCAATATGCCAAAAGAATGAGGCAGCACATACCCAGAGGAAGAAACAGAGGTACCTAGGGATCTTTTACTTCAAAACACTTTGGTGTTCAGTAAGTTTAGGTGCTTACAGGGTTTGGCAGGAGTTTTTCACATATCAGTGAAGCTAAAACTGGCACGTAAGTGCCTAAACCAGGATGTAGGCTCCTAAATCTGGGGCTCAGGTGCATATGGACTTTCATGGATCCCACCTACTGAGTGTTATACACTGCCATTTTAGATTTCTGCATTTGTTATCCCAGCAATAATGCTGTTTAATGCTTATAAAGCTAGAATATTTTGTTTGGTTACAAAAACAAAACGAAACAAAATTCCTACAAAACTCATCATACAAAGTTAAGACTCTACAGACATCTTTTGCACAAATTTTAAAATCAAGTTCAAAACACTGTACAGAAATGCAATAACTGATTTGAAAAAAAAAGCATTTGACAAATATATGGTGAAGTTACTTTTTAAAAAAACGCTTAAAGTGTTTCAAATTTTGTGGCAACAGAAGCATAAATTATTGGTAAAATACAATTTTCAGAATAGAAGGCCTGAGCTTGCTCTTCTTGCCCTTGGCAAAGTCTTCCTGTTTTTGGTCAACATAAGACTGCCTAAGTAAGATCTGCAGGAGGGTGTCCCATAGAGGCACAAACCATTCTCATACTGGCACGGGGCTAAGCTGAACACTGGGTAAGCATTGTTAGAACTTAGGTACTTTTTAAAAGCAATTTT
Organism: Pelodiscus sinensis; assembly: GCF_052426305.1. NCBI lineage: Eukaryota > Metazoa > Chordata > Testudines > Trionychidae > Pelodiscus > Pelodiscus sinensis. The sequence continues at coordinate 29,760,116 of NC_143057.1, forward strand.
CTTAGATATCGTGACAGCACTACTGTGCCCCTCAATGTCTGCGATGATTTTCCTGTGTAATTAATCTGCTGTCAATTTATTTAAAAATGAATATTCCACTTGACTAAAAATCTGGATCTATGAACAAAGGTTCATAGAACAAAAGTGCCTCTAAAGAGAGCAGGCCCAATTGAGCCGGTAGGGGGAAGGGGGAAGCAGGGAGAAACAGAACAACTGGCCCGGGGCTTCCCGCCACTGCCACAGTAGCAGCAGTGGTGGCTGGGAGCCCTGGGTCCTTTAAATCACCACTGGAGTGCTGTGCAATGTGCTCCAGGCAGCTGTAAGGTCTGGGGTCATGGGAGGGAACTCCTGGCAGCACTGAGGGCTGGCTGCCCCGCCCCTTCCAACAGAGATGCCCCTGACACTTTGCCTAGGTGCCAGGTGTGGTTGTCAGCTTCCCTGAAAATGAGATTTGCTCAACAAAAACAAAGGTGAACAACCACACTAACAAGGCAATTTAGAGTTAAATTTAGTTTATAAATTACCATATTTTAAGAGATCAAATAGGATCATATGGCTGGAATTAGAAAACACCAGTCATTGACTTACAGCTAGAGATAATGGAGATCGTGCCCCCAAGAAATATTCATGGAGGGGACACTCCACACACAGCTTCCTACCCTCATATCCCATCCACATAATACTCTGGGAGAGAATTTGGGTGGGGGAAGGGGTACAGGCTTTGGGAGGGAGTTTGGGTGCAGGCTCTGGGCTGAGGAAAGGGACTGAGGTGCAAGGGTGGACAGGCTCTGGGAGGGAGGTTGTGTGCAGGAGGGGTGAGGGGTTGGGCTCTGAGGGAATGTGGGTGTGGGAGTAGGTCTATGGTGCAGGCTCTGGGCTGAGGCAGGGTGTAGGAGGAGGTGGGGGGTGCAAGGTCTAGGAGGGAATTTGGGGATAAAAAGGTGTGAGAAGGAGGGTGATGTGTGGGATGGAGCATGGGTGGAGGACGGGGTGAGGGTGCAGGTGCTGGGAAGAGGGGGTGTGGGTGCAGGAAGGGTTGAAGGAGAGGACAGTGCAACACTTCCTTGGGACACTCCCCTCTGTAACAGGGTAAGGGGCTTCCGTTAACCTCAACAGATTGTATACCTCTTATGTGGGTCTGCAATGGACCAGGGAAGAAGACCATGAGTCCCCTAGAAAGGGCTTTTGAGTCTGGAGCTGTATTTATCTTTTTTGTACAGCTCCTTGACTTATATTAAAAGGACTGAGGCCAGAACTGGAACCAGAGCCAAGATAAATATACAGGGAGTCTGTATGGGTATCTCTGGTTTCCGCAGATCCCACAGGGTTCCGAGAGTGGGGCCTGTTCCTGTTTGCAGGGTGGCAAATCCTGGTTCCTAAACCTCAGACTGATGTGAAGGAATTTCTGCCCATGAAATCTCACTGATATCACCTTCTCCCCAACCCCTCTGGTGTTTTATCAGAGGAAGGGAAATCTGAGATGGGATGGTACAACTCCATTAGCAAGCAGACCAGATCACATAGGTAGGAGTTTTGTTGTAAACTCCTTTTTGGGAGTGGGGGCACAAGGACACTGTTAATCATTCATAATACTGAATCGTGGATTTGGAGGTGTTCAGTCCCCAAGCAGAATCCTTAAAGTTAAATTCATCATCATATTAAGGTTACTAAGATAGACAAAATAACTGCATGTAATATGGTTAATAACATGTTTAGCATTCTTATTCTCATAAGTGGCCCACTGAAGTAATTGCTTTATCTGAAGCAGTTTTAATTCCACTTGCCATCTGTATTTTCCTAAAATGTGGAGAGAACCCAGCACTTCTGCAGCAGATACATGGGGGAGAAGGGAGATAGGAAAATAGATTGTGCTGTTTCTATGCTTGTCCATTTCACAAGTTAAAATTTGGTGGGGACAGGATTTGCTATACAAATAAAACTAAAATTTGTTCCCTTTCCTTCAAAATATTTACAGTACATTACACAACAGCCTAATACATACCTTTGCATGTATTGCTGGCTAATAATGGACTCAAACAGGCACATTGAAAGTTGCTTAGTAAATTATCTAACCCTTCTTCAATTTGTCCTACAAAGAAGCCAATTCTGCGTTGACATTGAAAAATTATAAAACTATATTAATAAAGCACAAGCCCTTGTGCAGCACACTACACAGGATGCTAAGTTGCTATACATTCAGTGTGAAAACACTAAAAATATATTCTGTGCATCTCCACCTTGGCAAAGAAATACATCCAGTCTTTTCATCTTCCTAAAAACCCCACTAAAGTGGTAAGTCACTCTTTTTTGCATTGCCAAGTAAGGCAAATACTGGTGATGCAAATTGACCACATATTAGGGCACTGGTTAGAAAATTAACACCCTTTCTATTAAAGTATTTTGTTGTTGTGTCCTTATAGTAGCAAATGTATCCTGATGAAGAAAATGACCAGAATTCCTCACAGTTGCTGGTTCTGATAGAATATTTTCACATACATTTTGCCCATAGCAAAGATCATAGAATCAGAGGACCAGAAGGGATCTCGAGAGCTCATCTAGTCCAATCCCCTGCACTTATGTAGATAGATGCATGTATAATCCACAGCAACCCAAAGGACAGATTTTATTCTGTCTTCCACTACGTCCTCTGAATTATCTTCAGTTCTCTTATCCACCCATGTTGTCTCTTATACGGTCCACTCGCAGAGCAATCTCCCTAAAAGAGGGACGCTGATTTATGGTATTGTTCCAGCATTCTGTCATGATGGCATACATCTAAAAAAGACATCAGAAAAGAGATTACTCACACCAGGCATTATGAGATCCCCAGACATCTTCCCTGACTCTCTGAGAGAGCAGGTTTGTATTTGGATACAAAGGAGAACCTGAACAGGTCATTGATGCTGAAGGGAGGTCTCCATCATCCTCTTCCTCTACGAGGGAGCTCTGACCAAAAAGGGAGGTGACAGTTCCCAGGACAAATAAGGGCTAGAAACCGAGAGGTTCTCAGTACTGCGAGATAGTAGTAGTACCTCCTAGCAATGAAGATTCCAGTTCAGTAGTCACTGATAAATCATTCAGACACTTAACATTTTGTGGCACCAAATGGAGCCGCAGCACTGCTGAATTGATATGTTTGTCTCTGCAGGACTGTACTACTGGTTTTGAGTACTTCAGAGCTGACGCTGATGTAGATGGAGGCTTAATCTTGTATGGTACCAAAGAACTCAATAAGGCTACCAAGAGAGGGGTTAAGTCTAACAGTACTGAGCTTCTGTGTTTGCTCTGACCACCTCCACTAGGCGTACTAGAACCTTCTTGGAGCCATGTTTACTCTTAGAACTGTAGGATTTTCCTGCCTTGCTGGAAGATCCCTTCACTGTTCCTGCCTTGCTGGAAGATCCCTTCACTGAGCCTCAAGGACAGTATCTTTGAAAGCCTCAAAGACAGTTGACCAGGTCAGAAAGCGAGGTCTTTTTGATGTGGTACGTTAAGAATGATTTAGAACTCCTCTTAAGATTGGTAGAGGAGGTCTCTGAGGCTTTCTTATTTCTAGGATAGTGCTACTTTGACATCAGAGGGCCATGAGCTATCCACGGGGAGTGATGTACAAATAAATTCTCTGACCTGGTTCTAAACAGGGTGAAAAAAGTGCTCCATTATTAAGATGGAGCTTGATTTCCCAGTTCTTCTGTGCCTTCGACTTGAGGGCTAAATAAAAGTGACGCTTCTGTGGGACAGGAGAGTCTCTCAGGCTGTGAATGTATGTAGTCAGGGCATCTGTTGTTGACTGGGATCACCTCTCTACATGTGAGGCACATTTAAGCCTCAGTAAACTGGGCATGCCCCTTACAGAGAAGATGTCCTCAGAGAAAATAAAACAATAATTCTATAAGCAGTAACTAACCACTACTAGTGACCTTTCCTCCAACTAATTAAAGTAAACTAAGTAGAATGAACCTAGCAACTAGCTGAGGCACTCACAATGCTAAGCTCCATCTTAGGCAGAGGTTTTTGAGAAGGAACTGAGGATGGTTTGCCTGTGCAGCCTTATATAGCTTTGGAGCAGGGTATAAGTATATCAGCAGTGCATGCATAAGTTGAATGGACATCGCTAATGAAAATCTCCAATCAAAGGTGCTTGGGATGAACATGCACCGGAAGTGGAGCACCCACAGGGACACTATTCAAAGAACAATTAGTATTACACACATAGAAACTTCAACTAGTTTCAAATACTTTGAGCTGGTCTGTCAGTATAGTAGCTGCCAGAAGGGCAGTGCTTTTTTTGTGATGGTACTTCCCAGGGTGCAGTACCGACACCTCCAGTCAGAGCTCAACAACTTTTCCCCTGGAGTACTGACACTTTTGTTTTTAAACTAACTAACTCACTCACTCACCCCCCCCCCCCCCCCCCGCAGAAGGATCTATGAATTAGTCTTTTGCTTCTGAGTGCTAGGGGGCCACAGTGCTGCAGAGACTGAATGCTCAGCTCCTAAGCTCATGTCTGTCTAACCACTTTATTTGGTGGACATAAGCAAAAGCAGTGAATGATGGCATCTAGCTTTGATCTACCAGAGGAATGTTTTAAGAGCATGGCTTTAAGTTTGAGGGAAAAGGCTGGGTAAATCCTTGAAGTAGTGAACCCATTTTCAAAAAGGAGGATTTGTTTTTTTTAAATGAATGTTTCTAAAAATATGAAGAGGTGTCACATTTACTTTACAAGACAGACCAAAGACCAGTCTTACAAAGATAGTATTTCCAGATTATGTTCTGTCCCAGCCCTAAAAATGTTAACATTATATTTTGTTCGCAAAGTCCCACTGATATGTTTCAATACATCTCAATAACTGCTACTCCAGTTCTAATAAACCTCTACAAATAATAAATTTGTCCTATGAAAAAAAGATTAATTTACTCTAAGAAGTTTCCATTGTACTTATATCACTACCTCTACAGATTTGGTGGTTATGTCCTCAGGATAACTTGCAGAGCAGCTTTGACTTGCTCACCTGCACTCTGCCCATGAATCCAGTTTCATCCGAGTCATTCCTAGTATCCAAGCCAACTTTCAAATACAAACCAACCAAATACTACCTGCTTAAGAGGCAGTGTTTTGTTGACAAAACATGCCTCTGCAGACAAGGTCTCTCTCTCTCCAAAATAAGAAATTAACTCCAAAATAACTCATAAAATGAACTCTGAGCCAGTGAAAAATTAACAGCTTAATAGCTTGTGATCCATCAGTGCACCAGGGTGTAAAAAGTTGAGAGATTCACAGTTTTTTTTTTTTTACCGTGAAAAAGCATTTGCACTAGGTTATGTAATATCTGCCCCTGAAAGGGTAGTACAGGTGGAACCTCCCAAAACCAGAATTCTCTAGTCCGGCAACATCCATGGTCTGGCAGGAGGGCAATCCAGAGGGACCAGGCTGAAGCAGTAGGACGGGGTAGGGGCTGACGCTGATGGCAGCTCCCAGGAGCAGCCCCGACAGCCTGTGGCACTGGGACCAGGTTGGGGCAGCTCCCAGCAGTGCAAGATGGGGCTGGAGACAGCCCATGGCAGTGTGGGCTGGGGTCAGAGCCTCGGGCAGCCCACAAAAAAAGCAGGGCCAGAATCTGTGGGCTGCCATGGGACAGGAGGCCCAGCCCATTGGAAGCATGGGACAGGAGCCCCGGACAGCCTGCGGAAGCGGGGCCAGAGCCCATGGGCTGCCACGGGACTGGGACTGGAGCCTGAGCCCTCGGCAACCCCTGACAGCCAGACCTGGGCCAGAGCCAGCTCCTAGCAGCACAGGGCCAGAGCTTGTGACAACCCATGGCAGTGTAGGCTGCTGGAGCACGGCAGGCAGTCTGGCTGGGTCAGCAACAGCAGGGCCAGCAATCCAGCAGGAGTTGGCAGAGTTGGTGGCTCGGGGCGGTGCCAGGGAACCTTCTCTAGTCCGGCAAATTCTTTGGTTCGGGACCAGTCACGTCCCAAGGGGTGCTGGATAAGGGATGTCCAACGTGTAATCATTATTGAGATAAGTTGTAGAATTTTTTTTAAATTTAATGAGTTTTTGTTATCTTCTTTCCTTGAGGCCTGAACAATCTGAGTTGTGAAAGCCTGGCTAAAGATGTGGAAGGTTACAAAAACTGAACCAGTTAAAATATATATAACACTAGAATATTTTGAAGACATTTGGCAGAATACGTGATCAGTCTGTGTTCTCAAATAAGGGGTTTTCATAAAAAAAACAACTACCAGTAGTTATATACACAAAATGCAAGCACAACTTCAGAAGCCACTTCTAAATATAGTGTTTGTATATAAATCCAACACAATTACAATACAAGTCTCAATCCTGCCGAGAATTATACACATTATTAAACTATGAATACAGTTCCACTAACTAAGTACATGAGTAGTCCCATAGGGGTGTAGAGTTAAGCAGATATGTAAATCTTTGCAGAATTAGGCCAGACTCCTCCCTAACAAATATGTGCATTTCAAAGTTTGGGAAGAAAAATAATCAAGTAAAACATTAGCTTTTTTTAAAAAAAAAAAAAAATCTGGAAATTAAATGCAAAAAACCTCCTGTTTAATAATAAGGTTGTATAGTTAAAATCACAAAAGACAGGAAATGCAAAGTTTATTTATATTAACGGAATCTTAAATAGGAACCTAGCAATATATAGTATTATCTATTCCTATTTTCAGATTAGGATAGGTAGCTTAAAGTTTCCATTTATGTTGTAAAACTTCTATTATTACACACAGTATGAAACATAGATAAGTTAATGTGACTGTGACCATTATAAAGTCTGTATTTTTTGACTTTATGCTTGTATTAATATTTTTCCTCTAATATTAAGGCAACCAGATACGTTAATACACTGAACTATCTATTTATCTCCCAAGGGCCTTAATAAATTTGCAATTCTGAATCCAAGTCTGCAATAGGTGACAGGTAATGTATCTAGAGATATTCAGCAACATTTTTACATTTAAGTTATTGACAGATTTCCAGACTAAGAAGCGGGAGCCGAATGTTTGATAATATCTTGCTATAAGACTACTATAAAACAGCAGCACAACGTTCCAGTGTACTTGACTATGCATTTTGTGTGATTGTGATGTAATATTCCATATGCTTTATGAAAATATACTTATGCTATAAATATAACATAACCAAGATGTATTTTATGCAAGACGCCTCATATAATGTACCATTGGAAAGGTTATGAATTACTGAATATGATTATCCCATTTCTATACATGCATCATTTTTGTATCTCTAGTTAGGAATATTGGCTGCACATTTATTATCAATGTGTTCATACTGGGAAAAGCCCATCAGGTACAACAATGAGGAAGCCAAACACAGTGCTAATGGCTCATTAGCAAGAGACAGTGAACTTAGTTATTCTTTAAGCATTAGGAACAGCCTATAAGAAATGGCCTCTGGCTCTATAACGACCTGTGACCATGTCACTTGAGGCTGGAATCCATCTTGGATTCTGTATCTTTTCACAAGAAAGGGAGGAAGAGTTGGGTTTGGTAGACAGGGATTCCTGCCTTAGGCAAATCCTATTTAAGGGTGGGGAGAGAGGTAATCCTGGCTGTCAGTTCTCCCCTGGAATCCCACCCAATAGGATTTCTTGAAACAACTAAGACTGAACTGAAGGAAGGACCTGGACCCAGGCTGAAAGGATGTCTGGTCTGTGAAGATTATTAGAACAACTTTTAGGGTGAGCTGTTATCTGTAACTATTTTCTTTAATGTATTAAGCTTAGTTTGAATGTTCTGTTTTATTTTGTTTAGTAACCTACTTTGTTCTGCATGCTACTTAAATCTTACACCTTTTATACTTAATAAAATCACTGTTGTTTATTAATAAACCCAGTGTAAATAATTATCTGGTAGGGGAAGGACAAGGAGTCTGCATATCTCTATTTACACTGAGAAAGAGGGAGAATTTCATGAGCTTATACTCTGTAGGTCTCCATGCATCATAAAACAGATTTATTTAGGGTTCAGCTCCCAGAAAGGCTATCTATGTGCTAAGAATATGTCCCTCACACTATTGTCTGCTGTCTATTACAAGCAGAGGGGCATGGCCCTTCCCTGTGTCTGTGCTGGGGCAGGCTGAGACCGTGCTCAGCAACACATGATTGCAGGGTACCCAGGCTATTATAGGGCAAACAGGCTCAGTGGTGTCACAGCACATCAAGTGACAGTCTCAAGGGGGTCCTGACCTGTCACAGTGATGTTGCTTCAATAACCCAAGTACCACAAAACACGGAACTCACTCTGGCTAATCCAACATTAAGACAAAAATATTAATTTGAATACCTCATCAGGACATCCATCTGGTCTTGGCAGCCGTCCATTGTTCTTCAAAAGCTCTATCAAATGGAATACAATCATCTGCCCTTGTTTATCATTACCAATCATGCGCATGAATTCCTGAAATACAAAGTCAAGTTTTATTAATCTAAAAGTGAATTATACTTTGTAATATTTTGGAGTATTGTTTATGGAGGAAGAGGGGGAAAAAAAATCTATGACCAATGGCGTAAAAGGACACTAAGAAGGAAAATTTCAAATACATCAGGAACAAGTAAAATCATAACAATAGATTAAGTCAGAAACTAAATAAGGATAGTAATTATGATGCAGATAAGGCAGAAATATTAAATATATATTTCTGTTTGTATTCAGAAAGAACCAGGGCAATGCCTTCATATCAGAGTAGCAATGAAATAAATATTTCTTAGTCTACCAGTCACTAGGATATTAAATAGCAACTCTTTAAAGTTAAATATTTCAAAATTTAAAAATGTAAAGACAGTGTGTAACCAAGAGTATTAAAAGATTTGGCTCACGATCTCTCTGAAGCATTAATGTTGTTTTGTTTGGAAATGGTTGCAGACAGCATTAGGATATCATATCTGAAGCTTTAAGTATTCGGTAAGAGAGAAAGTCTGACATTTGAATATTTTAAAACTGTCTCATACAGTTATAAACACTAATATGGCTAAGGCCTTTACAGATGTTAGATAATTTTACACCTTCTAATTAATATTGTATGACTTGTTATAGGCGGAAATATACTGAAAAACATTAATAACTGCATGCTGCACTATGAAAATCCAATTAAGCACAAAAGGAACACTAAATAATTACAGATTTAGATCTATGCACAATCTAAAACTTTAGTTAAGCTCGAGAGAGAAGGAACACCAGAAACCTGTAACTATGCACTGACCACTGGAGGGCTTTTGCTCTTTTCAATATATGTGAAGAGTTCATATAAGACCACACCAAAACTCCACACATCAGAGGCCACAGAAAACTTGCTCTCTGTCAACGATTCTGGAGCATACCTGTATCAAAAAGTCATGGGAAACATCAGCAAAGTTAATATGGAAGGAAAAAGGAACATTATTCTGCACTTTTTTTTAGGACTCCAAACTATGTAAATCTACATGTAGGTAAGATTTTCTCATTACAAGTTTGCAGGCATTTATACCTCTGCATTTCATTACATTACTATCATTTGTATCTATGCTTTTTTTTTGTTTTAACTTTAAAAAAAAAAACTAAAATCTTCCTGCTTTCTGTTTCTACAACATTGTATTTAGAACTGTTTATCATAACGGCCTCACTTATGCAATATGATGAACATCACAAAAAATCCTCTCATGTGAAGAGCCTGACCCAACGCCCATTCATGTCAATGACTCTTTCCATCAATGTCACTGATTTGGCTCATGCTAACTAATTATACTCTTATTTAAGTTCTTCAGTCCAGGTACTCAATAATCTAATATCTATGTATACTGAACACTATATTCTTAACTCTTTTCTTTAGAGTGTAACGCTTCTAAAGTACTTAGAGCTGACAAGTACTGCTCATACAACCAGCATGTACCCTGCTCAAGAGTACAAATAATTAAGCTCTTTCATTTAAACATGCAGCTACCTTAATATATCCTAGAGTTCTCATCTTCATAATTAGTACTGTAATGTTTCCCAAGCAAACTAAGGCCATGTTTCCACTTTTCCTGCTGGAGATCAATCTTCTGGCATTTGATTTAGTGGGTATAGTTAAGACATGCTAAATTGAATGCTGAGGGCAGCTCTGGTCGGTGCCGGTACTCCTCACAGTCAGATGGGAGTGTTTGCTCCTGTTCGCCTCCCTCTGTGCACATAGCTGGAGCTGCATACCTTAAGCCAACCTTCCAGGTTTATTGTAGACCCGGCCTAAAATACACATATTGAGGTCTCTAGGAGACTACAGAGTCTTCTGCACGTTTCCTTTTCCTAGCTGAAAGGAAACTGCTTCTAGATTATGCTTTTAAAAGCATCTATTACAGAAAAGTGTTACCAAAGAGGAGGGGTTTATAGTGTGTCCTGATGACTCGGACCTATTCTAGAAACTCATCCCTCACCTGAACATTACCTTCTACTCTCACAGTCCAGGAAGAAACTTTGCTGGATGTGGTCAGAAGACACTGACCTTGGTATGGAAAAGGCTATTAGCAGGCAGATCATGTGAACAATCAACCCATAGATACCTCAAAGATACCTGAAAACTTTAAATACACAGTGAGAACTTCTATCTGGTTATCTGCAAGAAGTAAAAATGCAGAAGGGAGAGGGAGAGTCCACCAAAAAGGGTTTCTTTGGATAAAATTTTTTACGTTTCTTTTAAACTTCTCAAACATTTAGCACCTTTGCTAAACAACAGTGGAGAATTCAAAACCCCAGCTAGAATACATAGACAATTATTAACTTCATGAGAGCGGCTTGAAAATATCCACATTTACAGTAACTAAAATCCTGCACTTGCCTTTTTATGTTGAGCCACAGCTATGGACTTAGGCTTTCAGGGACTCCAGAATAAGCACAAATATTAGCACCTTTCAGTGCAATACAATTCTTCTCTGTGTACTACAAACATCCGGCCTTGTTTCATTAAGCAAATGGAAACTCACCAAAATATAGGGCTTTCTCCAGGTTCTTTTACTTTGTAGTATTCTTTGTCTTGTGGCAGGACTTTTGTCAGACCAAAGTCTCCAATTTTAACTCTGTTCTCATTCTCCACTAAGATGTTTCTTGTTGCTAGATCCCGGTGAATATATCTTTTCGTGCCCAGATACTCCATGCCCTAAATGTAAAGATAATACAAAAATTAGATAATTGCTTTTAAAACTTAATAGAGATAAAAGGTCAAATTTAGCACTGGCATAAGTGGCTGTAATTTCATTAAATTAAATGCAGTCACATTTGTCTATGGCTGTGGTGAATTTGTTTCACAGAGTTTAATCCAAATACAGGAAGAACAGCAGACTTTTTTTTATCGGAAAGCCTATGTTTTGGAGAGAGCTTAATGCTTCCTCAATCCTCTTCTTAGCCCACCAGTGGCTATGTCTATACTGCAATGCTATTTGGGGATACTGAAGTATCCCCAAATAGCTATCCCGCGTCTTCACAGCAAGCCCGTTATTTTGGGCTCGCTATTCTGATGTCCCTGTAAACCTCATTCTACAAGGAGTAAGGCACATTTTGGAATAGTGCTTTATTTCTAAATTTGGTGCTGCTGATGAAATAAGCTATTTTGAATTAGCATTGAAATAAGATACGTAATTTGCATAACTCAAATTGCATATCTTATTTCGAGTTACAGTGCAGTGTAGTCACACCCATCATTAATTCTAGCTTATTCAGAAGGGCAGTTCTTGCACCTCCTTCTCCATGGCCCAAAATGCTGTGTTGGCAGACCTCCATTCATTAGCCCAGGGAGAATGAAAGTCAAGCCAAATTTCTTGTACCATATAACAATGTGCCAACCAATAACCCAGCCTGTTTGACTTCCAGTGTTAATAGGCTCTGTTTCCCCTTCTCTCCTTTGCTTGTTCTATCCAGCTCTATTTTATCATCCTCCTTGATCCCCATAACCAGTATGTTCTTCCTCCCATCCTCCCCTATCACAAACATTCACTCTCATTCTCTGAGTAGGGGAAATCTATGACCAACCCTGTCTTGAATAAGACGTTCTTCCTGCTCTGGCTGCTCCTCAGATGTCAAACATCTTATAGGAGCAAGCAGTTGGGCTATGGTGACTATTCCTTTGGTCACTGCTGAAATGTGAGAAGGGGGAACATGGGCATGTATGGAGTGAGGGTGGGTGGGCACTGCCTCCTCAAACTGCAAGCCTCAGACAGACACATGATTTGCCCCCTCCCACTCATGGCACCACTGGCCTGACTCGAGGTGTCACCCTAAAATATAGAAGTCAAACTATGCCTAGGGGGGATCCAACTTCAGATTTTATTATTACTAAGTTGAAAATCCTTAGTTTGGGCAGTTGTATGTGGTGGGGAGGAGTGGACAGAACACAGAGTGTTTGTAGAAGCTGACCAATTTTAAAGTATAACAGTGTGGAAACATTAAGCAAGCCATCTGTTCAATCACTCTAGACCAGCAATTCTCAAACTTCATTGCACCATAACCTAGGGATGTGAGTGACTAGTCAAGTCACTACTCACTTTCCCACCCCCCCTTGCTGCATCTGTCTTAGAGGCAGCAGTGGGGAAGAGCAAGAGCTGGTACTGGGGGGAGCTGGCTTAAAAGCCAGTTTCCCCCAACACCATCTCCGCAGAGGAGGGCAGAGGAGACAGAAGCGCAGTGGTCTGAGTAGCTGGTCCTGGGCCTCTGTCTTTTAAACGTAAGAGCCGCCAGGTCCTGGACCTACCCCGCTGTGGCTCTGCCTTTTAAAGAGTTGAGCGGCTCTTACTACATTTAAAAGGCAGAGGCGCAGCGGTCCGAGTCTTGGCTCATGCTGGGTCCCGGACCTATCCCAGTTGAGGCTCTTCAGTTTAAATGTAGTAGGAGCCAGGCTGCCTGGGTACCCAGCTCCTACTACATATAAACTGCAGAGCCGCAGCAGGGGTAGCTCCTAGATCCCGCCTTCCCTTATCAACTGATCGTGTAGTCGATACAAATTGTATTGGCTATGTAAGTAGTCAATTACCCGCATCTTAACATCCTTTCTGTAACCCACTTCTCAACTAAAATTACTACACAACCCCAGGAGGAGGGACCAAAGACTGAGTCCACCCAACCCCCTCTCTGGGCCAGTGCTCCCTCTAACTTTCTCCAATTTTTCTAAATTTTGTTATGTGCACCAAGGCTTGTATGAATGTGCATTACTAGTAAAAACACATGCTGTGGGATGCAGCTAAGCAGCTGGGCAGTAACTGAATCTCTCCTGGGTGGCTGCCCAAGTGCAGAGCTTACAGGGAACATCGCTCTGGGTAGGGAAGCCGAAGCTGAAGCCCAAGGGCTTCTACCCTGGGTGGGGGCATATAACTTTAGCCTGTGTGGTAGGGTTTAGGCTTTGCTGGGTCCTAGGGCCAACATAAACTTTGGCAACCCCATGAAAACAGGGTTGCAACCCACTGTTTGAGTACCCCTGCTTTTATAAGAATCCTTTCCTTTCCTTCCATGCATCTAAAATCCAGCAAGAATTGCTCATCGAAATTTTGGATGTTGACCAAACATTTTGGCATAAAAATTTTCCTTGACATTGCAGGGCCTTTCTGCATGTGGCACACATTCTGGGGGCTGTAATTCCTTGGTGTCTTTTTGGCTGTTGGGTGTAATATGCAGGTCATGAATGGTGCTGGAGGCATGTGAGATGCAGGAAGTCAGACCAGATGGTCTGGTGACTCATCCTAGTCTTATGCTATATGACTCTAAACATTAAACCTATGGCGCTAGAGGAGGAGCACCTCACAGGCAGCAGGTCCAGAGCCGGATTTACACCTTATGCGCCTCAGTGACACTCCTGCCTCACCCCAATCTATGGCTGACCACTGTGTTGCACACAATTTTGAAGAGCTAACAAACCCCAGCACACTAGTGCCCCGAGCATATACCTAATGTGCCGAACTGGAAATCCAGCCCTGAGCAGGTCAGGTGTTTTCCCCCTCCACATAGTTTCCTGCCTGCCTCTGCCCCAGACTTGTGTCAATCTTTTTGAACAACGTTTCCTCATTTTCTTTATACCACTAGATGGCACCATTAGGCAACAGTACTTTATCAGCTGTAAGGAGAAAGGATGGCCCAATGCCCTCCAATGCAAGCTCTTGGTGCCTTTCTGTGAGTGGCACATTAACAATGTTATGGCTGGCACTTTCGCCTTAAAATCCATATATGCCCCTTCCATGACATGCCTAGTTTCCATCATAAAACCTGACCTCGCTCTCAAATCCAGGCTTCTCCCATGGCTGTCCTGATTCCTCAGTCAGGCCACTGGAGTGGGAAACTGGTAATGTTTCTGAATTAGGCATGTCAATGTGTAGATGACTACATGATTAACAGATAAGCCTGGGCTTATTGGTTAATCCTCTCGACTATGTGCATCCCCCACTGCACCTTACTGCTTCTGTATTAGAGGCAGCAAGGGAGGGGACGGGAGGAAGGGGAAGCCAGTGCCCGTGGGGCTATGAGAAATATGACATGTAGTTAACTCTGTCCTACGGGTTGGACCTCCCTGGTCTGGCACCCAGGATTTGCCCATCACTGACCTCCCAGCACCCCCCTCCACTTCTTCCTTATTGTCAGGTGCTTTTGGCCTATGCCTGACCCCAGGCTTGCGTTCTGGCCCTGGCACCAGCCCGGCTACTGCTAGCCCAGCTGTGGATTCCTGGAGCTGGAGTTCCCTGCAGCACCGTTGGACCTACAGCTCCCCAGCAGCCAGAGCTCCCCACTGTACCGCTAGCTGCCTCCGGGCCAGAGCTCCCCACTGAGCTACCAGAACACCCCTTCTCCCCCCCCCCCCCCGCTTGCCATGGGTCCCCCTGCTGCGCTCCTAGCCTTGCCACCAGACCTCCCTATACCTGGGCTCTATGGTCCAGTAACATCCATGGTCCTACTGGACCACAGATGTTGCCAGACCAGATAGTTCTAGTTTAGGGAGGTACAGCCTGTACTTACAAATGGTGAACCCACATTGGCAATGAAAATAAAATATTCATTTGCTGAATAAGGTATTTGTAATCATTCTTTTAGAAGGAAGCATTGCTAACAGATTGCAGGTATATACACGGTTAACAATATCAAAAGGTTTTCTTACCTTGCATATCTGAGAAGTATACATTAGAAGTTTCTTGTGATCCAGCCTCTCCTTGTGTTTTTGGATATAGTCTCGTAAACTTCCATATGGTAAGTATTCCATAATTAATCTCAAATTTCTACGACCTTTTTAAAAATATGCAAAATATAAGATTAGATTTTTATAATTTCTTAAAACAAATAATTAAATGTATCTGCAAATAAATGTACTAGCACAGTGCTGAAAATATTTCATCCTGGAGGCTCTTTTATTCTTGATCCATGAGAACATGTGTAGTTCCTTTCCTCATATAAATGAGTGACTAGAACAGTCTTACATAACGTGTATCAAATCACCTTCTTACTTTGTAAGGAAGTAAGATGGATAGATTTGCAGTTTTAACCTTGGCCCCATCCGCATTATCTGTACCCTTACGGTTTTGTAAGCAGGTCGTGACACCCTCCTCTATCTAGTTACAATAAACACAAAGTTGAACTATGTCCACAGAGCTGGACACAACACAGTGATGTGTCAGACATGTTTGCACATTCACACGTATCACAATGCCCAACCATGTATGTGTCAGTGCATCCTGAGAACGTGGACCTAGGACACACCACCTCACCAGGGAATACAAAGTCAGGAGGTCATACATAGGACACGTCTAAACTACATTCCTCTTCCAGAAGAGGAATATAAATGAGCCCGATCGAAAATGCAAATGAAGCACGGATTTACAAATCTCATGCTTCATTTGCATAATTGCGTGATAGTGCTTTTTCGAGAAAGGGTTTTTCAAAAAAGAAACCACAGTCTAGAAAGGGTTCTTTCGAAAAAATACCCTTTGTCAAAAGAACCCATAAATCTCATTATATCAGGAGTACAGGGTCTTTCGAAAAAGATTCCCCCCCCCAAAAAAGAACCCCGTCTAGACTGTGGTTTCTTTCTCAAAAAACCCTTTTTTGAAAAAGCGCGCTCCCACGATTATGCAAATGATGCACGAGATTTGTAAATCGGCACATCATCTGCATTTTCGTTCAGGCTCATTTACATTCCTCTTTTGAAAGAGGAATGTAGTTTAGACATAGCTATAGAGTGCCACCAACAGCACGTGGAGCAAGACACTCCAAGTAGTAAGGCACCCCACAAAGCTGGAAGGATATAGGCGTGATAATCAAGTTACATGGGGATGTCTAGCAGTCCCAGTCACCAAGCAAATAAAGCCTCAATTTTGCAATAGACAATTCATGAACATACACCGGTATCTGTACAGAACAGAAGCAAAGTCAATAGGAAAGAATATCATGTTAATTGCCACAATATTAAACATATACTCATCCTTGTCTACATGTTTAAAAATCACATTAGTAAATATCATGTATTTTCCCAATGTAGAGAAGATTTTAGAGAAAGCACTTCTAAAATTTGAAAGATGTTTTAAAGGTGCTAATGTGAACAGAATGTGCAATGAGCTCTGCAAAACACATGGATTTTGGATGGTATGTATGTACATGTTTTCCAGTAATTCACAGACATCCCCTCTCACTCAAACCTCAAATTCTCACAGCTTGACACTTTTCTGGTAAAGTAAATAAATATACAACCAGACTCATTTAACCTAGACCAAACTAATGACTCCATAAATGAAGAAACAGCCATTAGAAGCTAAGGAGAATTCTCTGTTAGTTTACCAACAATTTTATACTAGAAATACTCAAGTGGCTTATCTAGAGTACACCTTCAGTAGCATAAGTTTCTGCAATACATTCTGCTTAGCCTGAAAAACAGATAATACAACAGATTTAGGCCATTTTAAGAGGCTCCACAGCAGACAATTTTTCTCGAACTATTTTCTAATGAAGTAGCATAATGAACGTTAATCAGTCTCTCAGTTTTACTTTCTCCAATCATAATTGTGAATTAATGGTAAGTACACACAAACTAAAATGAAACACTACTTCACATAGCACAGCTTCGCCCTGTGGAATTCACTGTCATATCTGTTGCTTCAGAAGATGATTAACAAATCTCAATTCTAGTAATACACCAACCCAATAGTAATATAGTCTTGTAGAAGTGGGGTAGAGGGAATGGAGGGATGGGAAGGAAGATTCCTTTCTGAGCACAGTAGGCTGTTGTTATACTATCATCTTTTAAGATTACTAAACAATTTCTCCCAAGACGTCCTTACAGGGTTGGATGAGAGGCCACTCAACAAAACTGTTTTAAATCTATAGGCCCGGGGGCGGAGGGGAGGGAGGAAATCACTCCAATGAGGCAGCAAGGGAGAGCAAATCTACTCAATTTCAACGTATCCTGGTTTTGATTAGAAAAATGAGTGAGACACGTTATGCAGCAATGTAGTCCTGCTTTCTTTGAAATCAGAATTTATAAAGGCAATCTTCTTCCATATTTCCATTTACCTAAAAAATAATCTAATTGTTACTGCAATGTAATCGGACAATCACAGAAGTGGATTTAAACTTTTCTTTAACTCCTGAAAGTATTTTAATTAAACAGTGTGTCAGTGAATGCTTAGTAATGCCCTTTAGCCTGATTGGCCATGTGCCATTATCTATTTTAACACACATTAACATAAATGTAAATTTGCGTGCCTATATTATGCTGAAAGCTAAACCACAATATTTATACTTAGAAACATTTTCACCTCATCTTCATCTGAAGCAAACAACTATTTCCCTGTCCACAGTTATATCTGATTCATGTTTTAACTACTAACCCCAACACAAAACTGAAATTAGGCTTTTAAAGTTCTACCTAGTTACACAGGTGAAGATGGTAGTTGCCATCTTGGTCAGCAATGTTAAAAACTTGCAAAGCTTCATTTTGATTTGAAGAGAAGGCTTTTAAAAGCAAAGACCTTGGGTGAATTCCTGACACTACCAATGAGAATTTCACTTCATGACTTTAAAGCTTCTAAAATGTTCCTTGACCATTCTCTTTTCATACAGGAAATCCATGAAGTGGTGAGTTTCGCAGTCCACTCTCCTGAGACACAGCAGTGAGCCAAAACCAAAAAAGCTAAAGAAATATTTAGGTTCCCCCTCACAATTTCATGGAACTACTGATGACTTTCTACATGGACTTCTGTCTGCACTTCACAACATGACTAGTTGCAAATAGTTACAATGTTTTTTGTTTGGTTTTAAAAAGGCTATCAGAGAATATTCATCTATAGTTGCAACAGATTAACGTGATGAAACTGTGTCCATTTGGCATAATGAAGCACTGCATGATGGACACTGACTCTTTTTCCAAGTCATCTATAAAAGCTCTGATATAGTCAAGAAATGTATTCCACCAATATGAAAACATTTAATGAGTTCTGGCTTTGTTTTGATGAATAAGCAGAGAGAGTAAGGAAGGCATGTTAAATGCTCTACGTACCAGCACTGTAGCACACTCCCTTGTACTTAACAATGTTATCATGCTGCAGGGATTTAAGGATTTCAATTTCCCTTTCAAAGTCTCGCAGGTGCTCTTCGGTGCTATGTTGTAACTTTTTCACAGCCACCACCTCTCCAGTATTGTCTTGTAGTGGGTCATACCGGCACATCTCAACACTGCCGAAGTTACCCTGGACCATAAACAGAAACACTTTAACTAAAAAAAAAAACAAAACCCCTATCTCTAAGTCTCTTCCCCATCTGTGTATGACTGCACCAGGATTAAGGGGAAACACTAGGACTGAGACAGGAAGGAGAACAGGATAGAGAAACAAAAAACAGGACTATGTAGCACTTTAAAGACTAACAAGATGGTTTATTAGGTGATGAGCTTTCATGGGCCAGACCCACTTCCTCAGATCAAATAGTGGAAGAAAACGGTCACAACCACTATTTGATCTGAGGAAGTGGGTCTGGCCCACGAAAGCTCATCACCTAATAAACCATCTTGTTAGTCTTTAAAGTGCTACATAGTCCTGTTTTTTGTTTCAACTACACCAGACTAACACGGCTACATTTCTATCAGGTTAGAGAAAGGGGAGCAACCTCTGTTCCCTCTTCTCCTCCTTAACCAAACAATTTCTTCCCCACTAAAACGTCACACTTTAATAGCTGGGACGGGCTAAACCAACAGCATTGACTCCACTACAGCCTCTGAACATGTTTTACCTATTACTGCACCTTTACAGTATTTTCTATTTTTATCCATGGTCCAGTATCTTTCCCCTCTACCATCTTCCAACTGCCTTTATTTCTTGATCGTCTATTTGCCTCCTATAACGGCTCTCCCCTTCCTGCATTTTGCTAACTTTTTTTCTATGCTTGTCTTAGTTTTCCTGATCATCAGTGTCTACTCTGTTTGCTCCTTCCTAACTAATTCTTCTGAGAACTATCCCCTGCCTCACTTATTTACACTCAGTCCAATATCTCCCTTTTGCCTGAGAAACTGAGTCTTCTCTCCCCGTACTCTGACACAAACCATGTGCATATGGCGGCAGTGGTACTAATCTCTCTCCTGCCTGACATTTAATTAAACCAACCTAATTTTCTATTGTAGAACATACCTGACATTTCAAAACTCCCAAGTGGAAAACATGAGAACATGCAGTCATCATAAAGAACCCCAGTTACATGTAAAAACCTTATTTCTTCCAGCCAATTAGAGTTCAAACTTCCTACCTTGCCAAGCTGTTGTAAGAACTTAAGGTGTCTCTCTTCAAACTGCGTTGGGTCCCTGTCTTCAAATGCCCCAGAAAATCCAAAAGCTCCAATCCTCATATTTGGCAACATGTCATTTTCTGTCAATAACTCATAATCTGGGCAAAATCCAAGAAAATTATCAAAGAGCAAATGTTGTCATTATGCTGACATGCTCCTCTTTATGTCTACCCAGAGCACAGCAGAACATTAACAATGGATTGAACTGAGATATCACCTACTAAGCTGCTGCCCTAAATAATGAGTTACTACAAACCAACAAGTTAGAGTGACAGTCTGGATGCTTCCGGGCCAAAGAACTTAGTCATGACAGCTGATGCATAGTAACTCTTCTCTTAAGAATTTCCAAATATCCATTTTTGCAAACCAATCCTTGCTGCTTTAACTATAAAACCTAATGTTCAATTGCTCCATTTCTGGGGAGGGGGCGGGGAATTAAAAAATCAGAAAGTCAGTTGGTAAGTTGGGAGTAAAACCACAGCTACTGGGAGAAAATACAAGGATCACTCATATAATGTGCTTCATTAAGAAGCTAGCATTTCAATCTTGACAATATATTTGAAATATTTACAATATAATAAAAATGTATTGAGTGAGCCCCCAGTAAAATTCACTTTTAATAGAAAACAATAAAATGTATTCATTATCGTTTTTATTGTTTACACTGTGGTAGAGCCTTGGGCCCGGATCCCATTATCCTAGGTACTATACATACACATAACAAAACAATGTCTCTTGGTCTAAAGAGTTTACAACCTACTATTAAAAGTTTGTCCCCTTTTCTCCACAAGCTTACCTGGTGTGAACAAACTGTTAAGATCTCGTATAATGGCTCTGAAAGAAGGCCTGAAATCTGGCTCATAATCCATGCAGCTGTTTATAAGATTTGCTAGTTCTGTCCAGTTTGGAGCAGGAAGCTGATGTCTATCTTCATAAAACTGTAGCTTCTAGGATTAAAGACATACAAAATACTTTAACATATAATTACCATTCTTGGCAGCTTTGTAGCAAATGTGGTTTCTGCTTCAGAACAGCTATTTCTGGTTTCAAAAAGGAAGAACTTATTTCCTTTGCACAGGTAATTCTGTGCAGCCTAACTAGGATGGAGCAGTAAGAAAGTTCTAGCTGAGTTCTGTCTCTAGCTTCAAGAAGCCTCATTTTTATTATAAGAGTACGTGGATGAGTCAAAGGGGGCCTAGTATCTCGGATGTTTCTCCTGCCAGAAAGTGTCTATCCAGTGGCTCTACTAGGAATGTGCTGATTGAGGAAGCTACTAGGAAATCACAACAGCACCCACAAACAAGATTAGGCTTTTGTGATGAACACAAGTGAGTTTGTGTAAAGCTTTTATGAGGGCTGGGTTCTCCATGTAGGGGACTCACTTGACAGTTTTCAAGAGAGATTAACTATATATGTATCCAGGAAAGCCATACAATATTACAGAGCAATAACGCTGGGTTTTTTTATGTTGTATTTTATTTTGAGAGACATTTTTATATCTGTAAATACTTCTGCTCTGGCTGATTTGGGGGCTGGACTCTGCAACACCAAACACACTAATGCACTAAAAATACAATCTAAAGGTCACTAGAAAGAACAGTCAACAAAAAAACCACCGAGTTCACAGATACAGTAATAACAACTCTACTTGCCAACACTTACTCTGGGAGAATCCAATGCACCAAGGGGCTTGTCTCCTCCACTGCAGATTTCCCATAATGTGGTACCAAAACTCCACTTGTCTGTTGCCAAGCTCAGCTGTTTAGGATTTTCAATGCACTCAGGTGGAACCCAGGGTATCCTTTCAAGAAGAACTATGTAAACATGAAAACATAACAAGTCAAAAAATAATACTGAAGCGTCTACTTTTTTCTGCTAATTCTACTTTAAACACATTAGAGTTAGCCAAATTTTGAGTTTCTACAATTATCTCTTATTTTTCAGAATGAAATACTTCAACTCTTCTCAAGTTCCTGTTCGCCAGTAGTAAATATTAAATGACACACACACACACACACACACACACACACACACACACACAAATAAATGATGATCACCTGTAACTAGGACGAAGTACCATTGCTTCTGATTTTAAAAGTCCAGTAAGTATCTTCTTCTTATAGCCTCTTAAAGCCAGATCTGAGGAATTTCTACATCATTCTGTTGCTCTGACATGAATGTCCTTCACTAACCATCAAGAAACAGTAGTTCCCACTCAAGATTGAGAGGGTGAAAAATCATGCTTAGTAGTTTTCAGAGGGGGCATAACATGCTGACTCAACAACAAGCAGCTGAGTGCACACAGAGGAATTTAATTGTTTGAGTCTTCATCATTTGATCAAAATGAAAACTGGAAAGTTTAGGATAATAGCACACCACATAGTTTACTTTCCTAAGGTTGCAGCATCCTGCCAACATATGAAATTATACAGTAAAACTGATTAAAATCAAAACTTGATCAGTTTGTTTTCATGTTCCAAACTGAATACTGTATAGCAAAAATAAGTAAGTAAGTAAGTAAGTAAGTAAATAAATAAAAGGTAAACAATATCACTGAAGAAGACTACCTTTGATTTTAAAAATGTTTTCATTTGAATAATCTATGGTATAAAACAGCTAAGGAAATTGGTTTAATAATATATCAATTTTTTTACCTAACTGTAACTTTAAAAGGAAAAAAAGGGAAGACAGTGAGAATGGATATATTATATATCCATCTTATATTCAGTCAACAGATGCATTCACTTAGGCATGTCATCCTGATTATTATTAATTTTTTTAAACTCCATTTGAATGTATTTCACAGCTTGTAAAAGTGACAGAAAAGCAACATATTGTGAATATATGTATCATCATTCTCAAGAGTGAAGGATTTCAGATGCTCAGCCTGAGATGTATTGGCATGGTTTTGAAAATAAGGTCCCCAGAGTTACAAATTGGGCACCTAAAAAATCACTTGTTGCCTTTGAAAATGCTTAAGTTTCTATATGCTCTCTAAACTTCTTCTCATTATTATAATAAAGCACTTTAATCCTAACCCGCAGTGACTACCGTATTTTCCGGTGTATAAGACGACTTTTTATACTAAAAAACATCCCCCAAAAATCGAGGGTCGTCTTATACACCGAGTATAAACATACTGTAGCTTCGGCTACATACATAACGTCCCTGTGCTGATACTGTATGTACCGCGCTGAGCCAATCACGGCAAGCGGTGTCATCTATTAATGCATACAAAGCCTGCTCGGATTGGCTGAGTCAGAGAGGCGGGCTATTACAACCTTTGCCAATCCGAGCAGGCTTTGTATGCATTAATAGAATACACCACTTGCCGGAATTGGCTCAGCGCGGTACATACAGTATCAGCACAGGGACGTTCTGTATGTAGCCTAAGCTACAGTCCTGTATTACCGCACATCCAGCAGCCTAAAAGATTAGGGACGTTCTGTAAGTGGGTGTACAACAAATGGCTGGTAGAAAAGACCCCCCATCATGGCTCCAGCAAGAAGAAGGAAATTTGAAGCCAGTTTCAAGCTGAAAGTTGTAAACTTTGCCAAGGAACATAATAACTGTGCTGCTGCAAGTCAATATGGAGTAACAGAAAAGATGGTCCGAGACTGGAAAGCAAATGAAGATGCATTAAAGAGTATGCCAAGTAGTAAGTGTGCATTAAGAAGAGGCACCCCACATTGGTCAGAACTTGAAAAGCACGTAGCAGACACGGTGCACGAGCATCGTCAAAATGGTTATGTAGTGACACGAAACAAAATACGTATGTTTGCACTTCAGTGGGCCAAATCTAACCCAGATCACAGCAAAGGATTTAAGGCCACTGTATCCTGGTGTACCAGGTTCTTGGAAAGGCATAATCTGGTACTGAGGCAAAAGACCAAAATTGCACAAAAATTACCTGCAGATCTCGACGGAAAAGTAAGTCTTTTCCATCGATATGTAATACAACAGCGCAAGAAACATGGCTATGCGTTAAGTCAGATCGGAAATATGGATGAAACTCCTATGAATTTTGATATGGTTGGAAATAAAACTGTTAATCCAAAAGGTGCAAAAACAGTGTTAATTAAAACAACGGGACATGAGAAGTCCAGTTTTACAGTGGTACTAGCATGTACAGTTGATGGCGCCAAACTAAGACCAGTGATTATTTTTAAAAGAAAAACAATGCCGAAAATCAAGTTCCCTGTTGGAGTTTTTGTACATGTGAATGAAAAAGGCTGGATGGATGAAGAAGGGGTAAAGCTATGGCTTGATAATGTATGGAGTAGGCGACCAGGTGGACTTCGTCAAGAACGTAGCCTACTGGTGTGGGATATGTTCAGGGCTCATTTAACTCCCAGCACAAAGAAAAGGCTGGCAAGAATAAACACAGATGCGGCAGTTATTCCTGCAGGATTGACATCATTGGTATAGCCACTGGATGTGTGCCTAAACAAGTCATTTAAAGATCGCATTCGAGAACAGTGGAATGAGTGGATGGTTAGCGGCGAAAAGTCATTCACAAAAGGAGGAAACATGCGTGCGCCACAATTGGATGTTTTGTGTAACTTTGTCATAAAAGCCTGGAATGATATTGATGCAGAAACAGTAATCAAGTCTTTCAAGAAGTGTGGCATATCAAATTCTTTGGATGGTATGGAGGACGACTTCTTGTGGCAAGATGAAGGGGAAGCCGAAGCTGAAGCCACATCATCTGATTCGGAATTAGATCCATATGATGACCGTCTTACAAATATACCACAAGATGTCACTGATGAACTTATGATGTCAGAGGATGAACATGAGGAGGATTTTTAAGGATTTTAAGTTACCAGTAAGTCAAAACCATTTTAATTACAATTATTTAAATCAAATCTGATGTTATTAAATGGTGTTGCCTTGGAAGGGGGGTAGTCTTATACGGCGAGTATAGGCCAAAACCTATGTTTTAAATGGAAAATTAGGGGGTCGTCTTATACGCCCAGTCGCCTTATACGCCGGAAAATACGGTATCTGTCCAGCAACAGGCCACAAGTACAGCATGGTCAAACATTCTTTTGGAGAAGATGTTTTGCTTACAACATACAGTAATCTGTGCTGAAATGCCAATCTCCAAAAGGCAACACTTTAACCTGTCTGTATATTTGCACAGACTCATTTCAAACCAGACAAAACTATTCAACAGTCATGTGTTGATAACAAGATGTATTTGTATCTATCATCTGTGATGGTGTTTTAGGGACTGGAGACATTTGTCACAATAAAGCTATTAGTACAAGGAGAGGTGGGAGGAATAAAAATACAAATATTTTCAATGTTACGAACAATAGCAAAGACAGCAGACATCAAGACTTACTGTCTTTTGGCAAAACGGTAATGCTGATGCCAGGATCACTAAGCTTGATAAACGGAAGGTTTCCAGACTTCCTATCTTCTTCTCTGATAAGCAAGATATTTTTTGCGCATACATTCCCATGAACAAGGCTTTTATCTTCCTGATAAAGACAAATACATATCTATGTAAATAAACTTAAGGTAAAATCCACCAGGCATGTAAAAAGAAAATGTTAATCTAGGAAACTACATAGATCACAATATTGCACGCACAAATAAAACAATACAGCTAATCCTTCTCTGATTAGAAAACTTAAACTAAACTACGTCAGTTATCTATCTAGATTTCAACTCTAGATAGCTGTACTAAACTTTCTATAAGTAGGCAGATATCAAATAAAGCCTGAAGCAGATTAGTAATTTGAACATTGCGGGAGCTTTTACTGGTGTTAGCTATTAGCCTTATTAGAAGGTAATTTATATTGAGCTGAGGAAGTTAAAGGGAGAGCAATGGCAGGCATGATTCCTGGAAGAAGTCACTTTTCAGTTGGGATTTCCAAGGAGGAGAAAAGGAACCATATGGTAAACAAACCAGGACAAAATAATAGCTGCTTACAGAGTAGCAGGAGAGAAGGAATAAGACCAACGGAGGTAAAGGATGCAGTCAGAAAAATCAATTTAGCGAAATGTAGAGAGAAAACAGAAGAATAGTGGGACACAAGAGAAGAGAATAAGGAGAAAGACGATGTAGAGCAGTGGTTCCCAACCTTTTTTATATCATAGACCAGCAAACCCACTCTCAAACTTTTGGCAGACTGATAATATTTTATTTGCATGTTAATTATGCAAATATGCAAATAAAATGTTGCCTGTCCAACTAGCCTCAACCCAGCCCCTTACTCCCCAGTGCTTAACACCTTTTGTCCCCCACCCGTACCTCCGTACCCTTTGACTCCATCCCACTCCCCAGAGCCTGGCTGCCCCCTCTAAGAAGCGTGGCCGTTACTGCTATGCACGCAGGGAGAGCGGCCTCTTCCTTCATGCCCCTCCCTCCCCAAGAACGTCTTGCACTCCCATGGGTAGGGGCAGGGGAGTGCAGAGCCCCAGTTGGGCAACCATCCTACCTAAGGGGATGGGAGGGGAGAGGAGAGAGGGAGGCACCTCCTCTTCCACCTCCTCCTGCTGCCACCTCAGCTCCAGTGCACACGGTGGTGCACACACTCCCTCCTCCTTTGCACCCCCACCCTTCCCAAGTGTGTCTTGTGCCCCCATGAGGAGAGGCGGGGGGGCAGCGTGTAGCCTTGGCTGGGCCGCCACCTTACCTAGGTGGGAGGGAGAAGGAGGAAGGGAAGCACCTCTTGTTCTGCCTCCTTCTGCCACCACCTCAGCCCCAGAAGTGGGAAAAATCAGCCACCATGGCTGCTAGAGCTGAACTGCTGTCAACAGCCGGTTTGAGCTCCAGCAGCCGACATGGCCCAGCGGTTCATGGACCAGCACCGGTCCGCAGACTGGCGGTTGAGAACACTTGATAAAGAGCATAGAAAAGTGTCAAGGGCCACACTTTTCTATGTAGGGCATGCAGGTTCTGGGATGGAGGTTGGGTGCAGAAGGGAGCTCAGTGTAGAGGACTGGGATGCAGGAGAGGGTATGGAATCTGAGAGGGAGTTTGGGTGAAGGAGAGGATTGTGACCTGGGGCAGGGGACTGGTGTGCAGGGTCCAGGAGGGGGTAAGGGTGCAGGAGGATTCTGACCTAAGAGAGAGGTGTGCAAGATTTTGACCCGAGGGATGGCTATGCAGGAGGATTTTGACCTGAGAAAGGATGTGCACCATTTAGAAGGGAATTGTGACCTGGGGGAAGAGAGATGCAGAGGGTTTGAGTGGTGACCTGGGGCAGGAGGTTGGGGTGCAGAGTCAGGGAGGGGATATGGGTGCAGGGGAGGATTCCAGCCTGGGAAAGGGGTGCAGGAGGTGTGCCGAGTCTGAGAGGGAGTTTTAACCTGTGGCAGAGGAGAGCAGAGGATTTGGGTGGTGCTCTGGGGAAGAAGAGGAGAGTGATCCCAGGCAAAGAGCTGGGGAATGGGAGGGATGCCAGAGGAAGGCTCTGGCTGGAAGGTGTTTACCTTAGGTGGCTCATGGCCAGCAGCCCAACGGGGACCCTAAGGCAGACTCGCTGCCTGCTGTAGCCCCAGACTGCGTAAAACAGCTGGAGGCTCCCTCAATGTGCCGCTCTGGGACCACATGCCCCTGGAGAGGGGAAACCTTCATGTGCTGTCCCCCCACCCAACCAGCCAATCGTCGCAGCTCCCACTGGCTGGTCTGGGAGCCGCCAGCCGTCTGGAGCATCCTTGGGCTACAGCATGCAGAGAGCCTCTCTTGAGGTCTGGGTGGGGTAGGCTGTGGGCCAGAACAAAAGGCTTGGTGGGCCGAATCTGGCCCATGGGCCTTATAGTACCTGTCTCTGTAATGGAAGAATATGAATTTAACCGTCAACTAAAAAAGAAAAAAAATACTTACCAGGAAATGCATGGCCAGTGCCAACTGTTTGGCAACTTCCAGTTTCCACAAGATATTGATAGAATTTTTGCTCTTCTTCAAATACGTGTCCAAGGATCCGAATTTGACATACTCCTGCACCAGGATATCTGATTTAAAGAGGTTAAAAGGTAAACAGACTTGTTAATTTTTCATTCTTGTTTAATAAACATACTGCTACTCATAAGAAACATCCAATTTTTTAACTTGCACCTCTTCTCCAGCCCCCACACCCTGTAACAATAAAAGCATAGATGCTGGAACTAGGAGTATGCTGCAGCACTTCCTGGCTTAAAGTGGTTTCCATTATATACAAGATTTACAGCTTAGTTCAGTGGCTGTCAGTACCTCCACTGTCAAAGTTTTTCCAGCGCCCCTGAATAAAAGTAATGTGGTTTCAAGATAGCATCATAATGTATAGCACATTGATGCCATTTAAATATAGATTATTTATAATTTATTTATATATTTGTTGACTTTCAAAGTCAACAACTTTTAATTTTTTAAACTCAACACTTTCTAACAGTTATTCAAATTTAAGACTGTTCTGAGAACTAAAAACTTTTCTATATATAAAAAGTATATGGACTTTTGAAAAACAGAATTTAATTTTCTGTGAAACTAACAAAACTGAAAAAAAATCTCAGAAAACGAACTGAATAAAAAGAGTCAAAACTAACACTTTAAAAGTGATCTGGAATGGATCTTTCCTGTCCCAAGAAAGACAAAGGCAGAAATAAATGTTGCATATTAACCAAGCAGACTGTACTGAAGGTGTCCCCTAAGCCAACCCCCAGGCATGAAGCCAACCAAATAGTGACAGCAACCAATTTTGAACTGATACACGCCCCAAAGAAAAGTTTTTTCCTGGGAAAATTGGAGAGAGAAGAGTACAAAAACTCAGAAATGAGTAGTGCATCCTTTCCCTTACACATATCCTCAGCTATCTTGCTCAAAATAATGCTCCACAATACAACTGTGACAGAGATGTCTCAAGAATAAATGAATCCAAAGATACCTCCCCCAAATCTTCAAAATGGATTGGTAAGAGAAAGTTAAGACTCTCAGGCCACGTCTACACTATGCAGAAGATCAATGCTGCCACAGTTGATCTTCCTGGGTTCCATTTAACGGGTCTAGTGAAGACCTGCTACTTGGAACTGAGAAGGTTCCTCCATTGGTGCTGGTAGTCCTGCTTCTCACAAGGAGTAAGGGAAGTCGACAGCAGTGTTTGGTCTTGCTGACCTTCCCACTGTGCGGACGGTGTGAAAACCTGATTTAAGATATGTGTGTCTTAAATCGATCTTCCCCTTCGCTGTAGGCCAGGCCTAAGGGATTATCTTTAAACTCCTGTAATAATTTTATTGGGTTATGAAAATGCTAGTATTGCAAATGACTGTTTCTTCTATGCAGTGCAATTGTAGCCATATCAGTCCTAGCATATTAGACACACAAAGTGATTGAGGTGATACCTTTTATTAGTGATCTAACAACCATATTTATTTGTTCCTCCTGTTAATCATCAGATGGTTAGAACATGTATTGCTGGAGAAGAGACTAATTTTGGGAAATAATATACTTTGGTCTTAACTTATCATGAAAAAAATACCTCTAGCAGGTGACTGACTCAAGGATTTAATCTCATTTAAAAGCTCTATATGTCTATATGTGGGGAAGAACATGTACTAGAAGTCCTGTGGGAGGAGGAATAGCTCAGTGGTTTGAGCATTGGCCTGCTAAACTCAGGGTTGTGAGTTCAATCCTTGCCAGGGGCCGAGATAAGGCAGGGCAAATGGGGCGACCGCCCCAGGCCCTGCACTTAAAAAAGCCCCGTGCATGCGCCGTGGTGCCACCATGCATGTGCATGGGGTCACGGCGCATGCGCCGTGGCAAAGGGGAGGGCCCTGTGAAGTTACACTGCCTGGGGCTCTGCAAAACAGTCATCTGCCCCGATCCTTGCAGAGGGGATTTGGGGCAAAAATTTGTCAGGGATGGTACTTGGTCCTGCTGTGAAGGCAGGGGACTGGACTCCATGACCTTTCAAGGTCCCTTCCAGCTCTATGAGATAGGCAATCTCCATTATTTAAAAAAGTCACTAGTCTATCACTTGTATTCTGTCATTTGTATTGTTTTGTTTAATGTTTCTTTTCTTTAATAATAAAACAGCCATAATTAGTAATTGTGATGATTTTGCTTGGCTTTGTTTAATGTAATCTCTAATGTAATCCCTAATGTAAATTTAAAAAAATATTGCAACTAAATAGTGGGAGCAGTGTTTCCCTTTGCTGGCAGTAAGAGAAACAATTAGTAAGTGCTTGCCTACCATTTGCTGTTTGTTTGTACTAAATATTTTTAGTAATTATTAAAATAAAATGACTTTGCATCCAACAATTTAAAATAATCCTTTTTCACCCACAAAACAATGTTAAAATAACTTTGATAATGGCCATTGTTCTCAATCTGTGGAATCCTACACTTCTACACTGCTAACGGGGATAGTGGGTCCCCCACTGTATAAAAGGTTGAGAACCTGCAATTTATACTATTTATTTCATGTTGTTTCTCGAATCATAGAAGCTCAAGCCAAGCTGCAAAACAAATGTAGGACAGGAGCTACCTTTGGGATTTGCCAACATTCTTTCTTTGAGCAGTCAAGGAAAATAAAAGAGCATTTACATTGTATGAAACAGGTAAGTAGGATTTAGAATCTTAAACAAGTTTGTTTACAAAAAATCACTGCAAATCCCCTTTAGCTGCATTCAGGGGACATCTGTTTGAAGACTGAGCTCTTCAGTACTCCCATGAGCGAAGAAAACAATATGGATTCTGACACACTGTTGCTATGTTTTATTTTGTTTGCAAAATGGGACTCGTAGAAGGAAAACAATATGATACTAAAATAACTAAGAAAAATCACATGGAAAAATAAAATGGAAAACCAAATTTTATTTAGCAAAATCTATGCCTATGGTCTGCATAAAAGGAGTGGAGTGGAAAAATAATTGCAAGATAAGGGATAGACTAACCCTAATCTACCTGAAGACAAAATACACATGGCAAAACCAGGAGAACCAGCTGATATAAAAGCCTGGCATATGATGAAAAACATAAATAAAATAAAATAAATTTTGCAGCAGGCTTTTACACAAGAACAGAGACTGTAATGGGAGCAGTCTGAAATGAATACATATAAATATAACTGATTTTACTTACTTTCCTCTCCACAGACACATACTCCATAATTTAACACCAAATGCTTGTAAGAAAGCTGGCTCATCATGCTTGCTGCCTCAAAGAAAGACTGAAAGTGCAAGGAACAAAGAATGATAATCATTGATGAAAAATCAAAAGTTAAATTGTTTGGAATTAAACAGATTAAAACCACCCACATTTTTACATTACTTCAATTTCTAACTTATTGCAAGGATTTTGTATAACAGATTTCATCTTGTTGGCTTGCACATGGTTTGGTTAGCAATCTAATTTGATGATGTTAGGAAAATGGGTGGACAAGAAAGCTTTATACCAGGGCAAGTCAACTTTGGAAGCCCCGAAGGCCACAGTGATACTCACAGCACATGCCGAGGGCCACAACTTAAGTGTGGTTGCATATGCATACAAATATATATGCAAATATATGCAAATAGCTTCTTTCACACTGATGGGCATAAATACAAAGATTAAGGCAAGACTACACAACACGCAGGCCCCATTTAAGTCAGTTCTGCTGATATTAATAAAATGCAATATTTACCTGATTTCCACCCATATGACAGCACTTTTAATGAGCAAGGACAGTCCAGGAATTTAACTACTAAAATGCATATCAACAGAAGACCATTATATTGACTACTTTTTTGTTTTGGCTCCCACCTGTGAGCCACAGGTTGAGCCCTGCATAAATTCAAACCACACCACGGGCCACAAACTTTCTGCTTTACACATGCAGAAAGTGAGGAGTGCTCGCAGGGAATTTTTTTTAACCTGTGACAGAGAACAGAACTCCACAAAGAAAGCTATAACAAATGGAAGGTGATTCATTGCTCAGAAATTTGGAACTAAAGCATTTCACTGCAATTTGCATGTAGTGTATTTGATCAATGGTGAAATCTGGGGCCAAATCCTCTCTCTGAATCTGGCCCCATTCTGCTGCTCAGGAGATGCAAAGGGCCCTAAACACTGGCCATAATTGGTCAGCTGAGAATTCTCCCAATGGCAACAGGGGGGAAAAGCTCTTAGATGGTGTGAAGCCATTACAGCTGGCCCCTGAACCAGTCCCTTTGGCCCAAAGTATAAAGTACCAGGGGCAGAAGTGGGCATGTCTGAAGCACTGCTGCATTCTGCCATTTCTCAGTACGTGGACGTGGTCCCCTGGGACCATTGTCAAATGGTGTAGCTTAGTTGCAGCAGTACCTTGCCTGCAGCTGTGCAAGACAGAGAACAAGGAAACCTCAACTGGCTTCCTGACTCTCCTCTTCTACACAAAATTATGCTCAGTGCAAGAAAAAACCTGGCCCTGGTTTAGACAGAAATGTAACCATCTACTATAGAACAGCCTCAATTGTTCATGGTAACAAAGATTGATTATTCCTCTTTACTCGGCACTGGCGAGGCCATATCTGGAGTATTGTGTCCAGTTCCTTCCAATTACAGGAAGGATGTGGATGCATTGGAGAGGGTCCAGTGGAGGACAACCAAAATGATAGTGGGCTGGAGCATATGACCTACGAGGAGAGGCTGAGGGAGTTAGGTCTATTTAGTTTGCAGAAGAGAAGAGTGAAGGGGGATTTGATAGCAGCCTTCAACTTCCAGAAGGAAGGTTCCAAAGAGGATGGAGGAAGGCTGTTCACAGTAGTGATGGATGGCAGAACAAGGAGCAATGGTCTCAAGTTGTGGTGAGAAAGGTCCAGTTTGGATATCAGGAAAAACTATTTCACTAGGAGGGTGGTGAAGCACTGGAATGGGTTACATAGGGAAGTAGTGGAGACTCCATCCCTACAGGTGTTTAAGTCTCGGCTTGACAAAGCCCTGGCTGGGTTGATGTAATTGGGATTGGTCCTGGCTTGGGCAGGGGGCTGGACTTGATGTCCTTCTAAGGATCTATGATTCTATGACAAAGAATAGTAATTATTTACAGACAAGAAGTAATCGATATATTACTACCCAAGAACCAGACAAACCTCAGAGTAGTTTCTGTGCACTTTATCCAGAACTTTCAAGAGGACTTCAGTTTGATGGAGCTCTCCATAGTCTCCCACTTCTTTCCTTACACCTTTGAAAATCTTAGTAAAGGTGCCCTGCCCAAGGCTCTCATTCTAAAAAATAAAAAAGGTTGGGGTAATAGGGAAGATGCAATCAGACAACCTTCTCTGCCAACTCTGGAAAACACTGATCACTTAAAGTTCTTCATAAACAATGCATGTGGAAAACTTTTAAAGCTAATACATTCAGGGTCAAGAGTCAGATGACAAAAAATGAAGAATAACCATACTGGAAAAAGAGTTTAACTATATTTGTTTAGATGAAGTTTATTTTCCCCCTTTCACTGGTTGGGGATCTTTGGGGACAGACTGTTGCAAGGAAACTGGATGCTAGGAATATAAAGAATGTGAGCCTCTTTGAAGCTGGAGAAAACAGCGGGTGGGGTAATAAAAAAGGAAATGACACATAAAAACAGTTATTTATTTTATTAAAGGGCCACCCAAATTTAAGACATTTTTTGAAAATTTTAACTAAGGAACTACAGTAGCAAAACATCTTGCTGCAAAAAAGGCTATTTTAAATGGCATACAAACAGGAACTCTATGCACAACTCTCTATGGAAATAGCCAGATAGATGCAACTAATGAACTTACAAATATCAAATCCTCATTCCGGATTTTGTGAAAGACCATTTGGTTGACATTATTGTGTCTCTGCAATGTGGGTGATGTAGGTACATCAGAAACACCATTGCTCCTGAAGACAAGAAGATTTGACTTATCTGAGAGGGAAGGGAAAGAAGGTGGGGACGAAAGGAAAAAAAACAAACACAAAATCCATAATACATCTGTTAAAGATTTTTAGCACAAAGTTGTTTCTGCAGAATTATTAATTTCAGATGTAATATACTCTGATAAGAAGATTAATGTCAATTACAACAGCAGGGAGAGAACAATTTGTTTAATAAATAACACAGTATTACAGGATTTAATTAAACAAATGTCTAGCTTAGATCTTTCCAACTAGCAATAACATTCTGGTTCTCTCTTCCTTCTCTTCTGATTAGTAACGTTTCCAAGCACTCTTTTTGACAAGTACAGCCTTACATTGGCAAAAATATTCCACACCACTTCTCATGGTACATCATGTGCATTTTTAAAATGAGAAATGTCAAATTTAGCAGCTCTTTCATAATACAAACATACAGCTAAGCATTTGGTCAAATGAGAAATGCTGCTGAATGCAAACCATCAGTCATTAAGAGAGGCCAGTTTTACTTTCTCCCAGGACAGCTGATTGCTGGGATGGTCCTGGTTTGAGGAAGAAGATCACAGTACTGAGAGTAACATCTTACAAAGGCAAACCCAGGCTGACTTAACTCTGAAATCTCAAAGATTAAGGAGATGAAAATGTCCGTCGGGCAAATATACTAATCTGCTAATTTTGCTTTAAAAAAAAAAAAAAATCAATGAACTCAAAAATATTAGGCATGCTTGTGTTGTTGACAAACCTGTACCTTTTGATTTTGGAGGGCAGCATTTGGTAAACTGGAAAATGATGTTGTCTGAACGGACTGTTTCAGTCTGATAGCAACTCAACAGATCCTTAAGGTTACCAAAACTTCTCTTAGTTCCACTAAGATTATACTCTCCCATCTCATTTTTTGTTATTAAGCAGTGCTTATACTCAGCGACGCCGTCCCGCTGTAGAGATGTTTAATTAGAAAAGGAAACACCAACATGTATTATTTAAAAATACAAACAAGATGTACTCCATGTATTAAATTTTATTTATTCTTCTCAAGAAATCTGTCACAGTACTGTCATTTGGAATTTTAATCCTAGTACAACTGAGCAGACACTGATCAGACTAATATTTCAATCACTGAAAGTGTTGATTAGCATTTTGGCATTTGCAATTGCAACCAAGAGATTTAAAAGCAAGCAGAGTGAATGACCCCAGTTATAAGCGAGTCCTTCTTGCTACTAACATGAGTTATATCATGCAACAAAGTGATGATATGTAAAGGCAAAGGTGCAATAAGCTTCACGTCTTGAATGTTCAAAAGAAAATCTATTAGCAACAGTGAAATGTATTTTGTAGTGCTATGCTCTGATGCAGCTATGACTCTTATCACAGTCACCTTACAAAAACCTAGGTTAGATTCCTATTTTCATTGTCTGCAGCACAGTTCTAAATAATTAACTCCATGCTGAATCTTGACACACACACTCAACACACAGCCCATATCTTGAATACAAACTTTGAAAAGGTCCAGCTGACTATTTCTAAAGTATAGACTCTCCTTTAATGCTGTCACATACCCTTTCTTTATAAACACTGTGAAAAACATACCAATCAACACCAAATCTCATCAGCTCTCTAATTATTTGCTTAGAAAAATCAAGTCAAGAAATGATACAAACTTGCTCTGAGTGGCAGAAATGCTTACAATATCAGCTAAAAGAAATTCAGCGTAATTGTACAAAACATTTATTTCTTCAATGATTATGTTTCTCTGATTTGGCAAAGAGTCCCAAGTTTCGAACACAGTACATTCTAAAAGGCCTGACACAATAATGCTAGTGTGTAGATGGTAATGTATCATCTGCTGAAATGTACATGGCTTTGAAAGTATTGTTACAGTTACACTCACTGCTGCAATACAGCACAAAAGCTCACGCACTATTTTATGGTATATCACATCCAGGGCGAAGCTATTGTTTTTGATATTTTGAAATTTTGGTAGACAAGTCTGGTGCACTGATGATAATTTTGTGATTCAAAAAGATTCTTCATATAAACTACACCAACCCAAATACTTGTATACCGATAAAGAGCACGTAAATAAAATAAGGTATTGTGAATAGCAACAACATTATTGCAGAGGGTTCTCAAATTTCATGGCACTGCAGCCCCCCCCTTCAGACAAGAAGAATTACTACACAAACTCAGGAGTGCAGACAAAAGCCTGAGCCTATTTGAGCTCCAATGCCCCAGATGGGGGAGGAAAACTGAAGTCCGAGACCCACCGCTCTGGGTGAAGGATGGGGGACAAAGCCCAAAGGACTTTAGCTCAGTACATGAAGTTATCCGAGCCTTGATGCCCAAGGCTAAATCTCTTCTTGGGATCTGGCTCTCCCTCCTCTATGTCTTCCCTCAGCCCCTACTCAGAGCAGTGGGTCTCAGGATTCAGCCTCAGCTCCCAGCAAGTCAAATGGCAGCTTTGGTAACCCCATTAAAATGGCGTTGCAAGCTACTTTGAGGGCTTTGCCCACAGTTTGAGAATCACTGCATGAATGAACTAAATAGGAGAACACACAGCTCACATAAACAGATGATAGAAACGCAATGATTTACAGCATATAAGTGAAAAAAACTAACTATGTAGCAGTGCTCTGCTTCAGTGCAATACAAGCTACGTTTACGGTTCAGTTCAGCATACTGACCTCTATAGCAAAAGTGAGGAAGTATTTCTTAAAATCTTTAGGACTGCAACGAAGAACATAGACGCCAGTCTGATTGCCTGCTTTCTTAAGTTTACTGATGGCAAAATCCATGCTATAGTAAAAAGAAAATAATGTTCACTACTGTACGATTTCAGAAAGCAAAATCAGCAGAGATTTTCAGCAACGACAACATTATTAGAAAGCATGAATGACATCAGCAATGTGTTGGGAATCTAATAGAAGGACTGTTATCTATGTACGTGTTATGGTTAGCAACAGCATTATATAAGTAGGAAAACAGGGCTATCAAGGAGAAGCAGTTCATAGGAGAAAGAAAAACTGGTAAAAAATTACCAGAATGGTCCACCACTGAAACGGATTTTTCTTGGGAATCGCATAGGATTTTTGCTATGTATTATCTAACTATCCATGTCTTATTCCAGGGGTTTTGAATGGCATTGTTGAGGGGGTCAGAGTGGAGCACATAATTCAAAGCAATCCTATAGTTAACTTTAATATTTGACTCAATTGTTCAAATTGCACATTTCCCTCCCCATGCTCCAAAGTAAACAGAAGGCTCTTAATTTATTAGGACATGTTTCACCAATGTCTCTTGGAAGATGCAGATCTTCCACTCGGGTAAATGAAAAATTTCCAGAGATATGCCTGATTTACTAGATGTCAGACAACTGATTTTTAGTGACTGACAACATTGGCTCTTTTGTTGAAAATATGGAAAAAATTAAATGCACTTGTGACAAGTACAAATGCTCACTACATTCTGCTTACTTACATTATGATTGCACATATCCTGAGTTCAAATAATAATAGTACTTACACGATATTGGTTAAGGTACCTGTTTCCCTAAAGAACTGAAGAAACTGAACTAGGAAACAACTGCTGTACAAAAAGCAATTTGTTACCTAATAAATTTACTAGCAAGCAATTTTCTGTGTTCTCTTCACAATGATTGAAAATACGTGAATTTGCCTTTTTTCCCTTGCAACATAAATTCTAGTTCTGCTAGATCTTTCAGCGAAAACATTATGAGAACCTCTTATGACATCATACACTGTTATCATGGTAATGAAGCAATGTCCTAAATTCAGCGTCATGTCTTTGTTACATGACTGCATGACTGGGTTGGAGGAAAAATGAATTGTGAGTGGAGGAAATATCTGAAGTTCATCTGCGTTCATCTTATGATTTACAAAGAAACTTAAACATGAAACATATCACAAAGGATACCATTCTGCTATCACTCTGCAGATTTTTCCCAATAATCTCAGTAAGAATTTCATCTTCAGATAGAGGAATAATATAGAGAGAAAAGGTGTTGCAAAACTTCATGCCCCTCATCGAAAAAGGAGTGCACCTTCACTTACAAAGTCAAAGGCAAAGCATTCTACATCCTCCCCCCAAAGAAGAGTTT
Organism: Pelodiscus sinensis; assembly: GCF_052426305.1. Classification (NCBI taxonomy): domain Eukaryota; kingdom Metazoa; phylum Chordata; order Testudines; family Trionychidae; genus Pelodiscus; species Pelodiscus sinensis. Next base: position 29,797,852 of record NC_143057.1, read on the forward strand.
TGCCAAAAGGAAAAAAAAAACCAAAAACATATTTTATTCTCTCTCTACATATATTTCACTCAATATGCCCATTATGTTTCATTCCTGCTGAAGTTCATCTTTCAAGGCTCAATGAAAGTGCCTTGTCACAAAAGAACATTGCTTACGAAATTGGTCCATGGCAGTTGCTCTGGATATTTTCAAGCACTGTGGGTGGTGCTACTTCTTTACAGAGGTAATGATGAGCATCTGCGGTTAATCTATAATATCCATCAATTAACGATACAAAAGAGAGAGCTTCTCGTAATGAATGAAATTCAGCCTCCTGCAAAAGTGGGGGTGGGGAGAAAGAGAGAGAGAGAGAGAAAGAGACAGGAAATTATTTTATAATACTTAACACAATCCTCAGGTAGGGATGGGAACAGCATATATAAAATGCCTAATACACATATGCATAGTAAAGATAGACCAAAATAGCTGAACCCTTAATCCTAGTGATAAGCACTTACATGAGTAATTACTTTCCATTGAATACCTGTGTATGTGCTCAGAAATAAGTAAAATTCATTCTAAATATCTGGGCTCTATGGAGATATGTTTTCCCAAAATCTAGGGCATCACTAACTTGCAACAGTTTTTTTTTTAAATCACCATCTATTAAAGGTCACATGAGCATTCAATATGTCCAAACTCAAAGGGATCTATTTCTGCTTTAACCCCAGGGCTGGTCTCTATAGAACCTGGCTCGACTTCAAGTTCAGTAACTGTCTGAGTTGTCTCCTGGCCTGTGAGATGAGACTGGTTAGCCATGAACACTGCCTTATGATTCTGGGCCAAGATCTTGTTCCCCAGTCTTCTGCCTGCCCTTCTTTCTCACATAGCCTTCTGGAGTTTTGAAAACAAGTCTGGGGCTAATTCAGAGAAGATGGGAAGTGGGCTGCACACTAGAGTCCTGATATCAGATATGGAGTTACTATTCCCTCCCCCCCATTCTTTCACCGGAAGTCGATTTTCAAACCCTACAAAATCCTGTCCTATGAACACAGGCTATTTAAGGTTAGGGACTGTAGCTGCCACCAGCCTTGTGGTGCTTCCCCGAATCTCTATTTGTACAGGAATGGCCAGTTAATAATTAACTTCCCATACACACAGGTTATTTTCCAGCATTTCAGACAGCTAATTTTACCCCACCAGTTTCCCAGAGATCAGCATGACTTGTCTTCTGGAATCTATCAAGACAACAATCTCTGTATCATTCAACTGGAATGGACACACACATTTATGTTGAGTTATAGCTATTGCTGCAGCCACACAGTCTCTCACTGTTCTGTGAGTTGCACTGCATGGGGATCCTCACTGTTAGGACACTGAGTTGCTCTATGCCCTAGCCCTCGCACAAGCATAACATTTATACATAGCCCTTGATATCCCCCTATTCTACGGGTTATTAGGTCTTATCCCATAGCCTTCTCTCCCTGGTTTCCCAAGTCCATTCCCAGCCTCAGGTCTCACTTCACCATCCCTCCACCACCATATAACCCTACCCCAAACTTTCAAAGGCGTAGGCATTTGGGTCTATGCATCTCTTCTCTAGGCACCCTAGAAAGCTCTCTGGCTATTAAGTAATTCTCCAGGAAGGCAACCAAATAGTTGTCATCAGATGGGTCATTTTGGCCAACACACCATCCCAGGCAGTAGTCCTCTGAAGAACCTATCCAACGTCTACAATGTTTTCCAGGCCACTAGTCTCAGGGTACAGCCACTTCTGTGTTAGATGGATCAAACGGAACACCTGCTATCTTGGGGCATTGTTACCCTGTAACCTCCACTTGTAGAATCTCTGGGTCTCCAGATTTTCCTAGGATCTCAGTTTTCAACTGGGCATAGTCATAGACAATTTCTGCAGCCATGTCCCACACAGGAATGGGAGCAAGGATACTGATCCCTGGGTCTTGGGGCGAAGTCACTAAGAGGTCTGCTCTTTCAAGCATGAGAAGATAAACCTCAACATCACCCTTTGGCATCATCTTTTGTAGGTAATCATCAGCCTTTAAGACAGAGTTCCCTTGTGGCCACCTACTAGAATAGTTAAGGCCGTCAGCTGTCCAGCTACTTCCTGTAGCATGATGTGGTCCTTATGCCATTTGATTCATCAGCTGTTGGTTCATCTCGTTTTATTTGTATTGATTCCTGTTGAGCAGCCATCTGTACCGTGGTAGCCTCCTGTTGTGGTGCAGTGGCTTGACCAGCATCCTCACCATGTTAGCCACTCTCAGCAATGGAAGTGTCCACTGAGTATGAAACCACGCCTCACGTGGCAATGCACATCACATCAGCCTCAGCAGTTACCATTCTGGTGAGGAGTGCAGGCCTGGAGTAAATCAGTCCTTCTCCACAAGTTTATAATTCCTCAGTGATTTATTTACTGTTTTTACAAGGAAGGCCTTAGGGTTGGCCCATGTGTGCTTCCACCAAAAGCACTGACCCGTTATTATACTGGCTCCTAGCTGTCAGCCCTTCTCCAACTCAATATTTTCCTATGAGAAGGAGAACAGCTCTCCGACTAAGAAGAAAGTTATTCTCCAACTTTCTGCAGCTTGTTCTTGTCCCAGTTCTCTCGCTGGAAAAGATTTCTAAAGGCCATTGTGGCCTTCATCTGGGCTCAGTTGTCCTTAATTAATGAGGTCACTTCTTTTCAATTCACAAGAAGGAAGGCTTTAACTAGCTGATATCCCTGCCTTTCACCACCCTCCTACTGCTGTCTGACTTTATCGCTGTCCATTTTTACCCTGGAGTAACTCTGTTGGTTTCAGCCTGGAATAGCACAATGGTGATTCAAACCCCATGTAACGTTCCTCCCCTGTCTAGTTTCCAACGTCAATAACTTAGTTCAACTCAGAGAAAACAGATTCTGCATCGGCCACATGACCAGTGACTGTATTTTCTCTTATTTTTCTATAGTAGTTTATTTGAATAACATGAGCTATATACCAGTAGTTGAGATCTCAAGGGTTTTTTGAAGATTATCTAGTGAAACATGATGTGGCTAGGAGAAAGACTGTTTAATAGACTATACAGTGTAACCTTACATAACATGGTTTTCAATAAAACAGCTGTATAATAAATAATTTAAAATACTCTGGTCATGATTTCCTAAACTTTGTTTAAACACAAGAAAAGCAAGTACCTATTGTATGTCAAGCACATAGTCTACAAACTGTTGAACTACGATTATACCAGCTCTAATATTAAATACCTAAAACTGGACACACACTGGTTTTCACTTTTTCTTAAGAGAAGATCTTTAATAAAGCTTTTGTGCTGAACAGTAACTTGCACATATTTCCTGGCTGCAGTAATATGATCCAACTGCTGTATTTATGAAAAGAGCTACAGGTGCTGCACAATAATGGATGAAATACAATGCAGGATGGACTTAAAGTCTTTAAAGACTTTAGTTGCAAAATAAAAATTATCAGTATAAAAAAGAAAACATTTGTTACAAAATATCATTGATATAAAAAGGCAAAAGGACAAACCACTAAGTAAGTATGCATATATGAGCAACCTCTGCAATTTTCTAAATGTCATGAGGGGGGAGAGAGAGATGGGGAGGGGAAAACCAATTACCTCGTGTTTAGTTTTATTCAAATCAATATAACTAACTACAAAAGTTATTATGTTACATATCTTTCATGCACCTTCTATTTTCTGGCTTCCCCAATATTATTTTTTGAGACAGCTTCAAAAATGTGTTAAGATAATTTTGGAAAAACAAATCTTGTGAAGACAACTCTTATTCCAAAATGGTCCTCTCACTCAACCAAGAAAAAACTGAAGAAGTTGGGCACTGGATACTGAAAATACTTCTCCCTTATTTTATGTCAGTGTCCTCCGATCTATGGATTGTGTCATTCCTTCATTTTCCTTACGTTTTAGATTAATCATAACTACATTGTAGGCTGTCCTAGACCAACCATACTTCTTAAGAAAAAGGAACTGTACTATTGTAATAGGAAAACTGAACATGTTCATTACTGAAGTGGGAAAAACATCAATGAAAGAGGTAATGAAATTAGTGTTCTTTAGTAATCCAAAAGTGAAACTATTGTGGTAAACATCAAACATTTCTCATGCATATACATGACAGGGGAAGACTATATTAAAAACCATTTGTTGACATTGACAGCTTAATTATCGGCTATTGTAGATTGTATGTGACTACTGAAAAATAAATTACATCAAATTTAAAATAATTCTGAAAAACAGTAATATTTTTAAAGGCAGCCTTAAAAACAGAAGATGACTACATTCTCATTCAAATGTTCTGGAGGGTTTGGATTTACTTTCTCTAGGAAGAAAGAACCATTTTAGCAGTACATCTGTCTTGTGTGCATACCAACAAGATGTAAATCTCTGATCAGAGAGGAAAATGCCTGAAACAGGAAATGTGATGTTACACATATCAGTAATGAGGATCAAGAAAGAAACTATTGCGCCAAAAGGTTATCTCATATGGGAAATGGTGTTGGTAATATTATGTTAGAATTAAAAAGATGAGCAACTTTAGCTTTTTAGTTCACACACAAATTCTCTTTACAATATATTATAAGTGACTTGTTTACACTGTCAGGCCAACACTTTTCAAAACTCATACAATATTTGAATAATAACTATACGTATTAGTTTTGTATCCTCTCTCTTGCTGGAGGTATATAATATAATTTCTCCTTCAAACTAATCTTTAATCCCAATCCTGTAGTTGTGTGCATGTAAGTGTACTGCTGTGTCCATGCACAATGAATTGCAGGATCAGAGATGAGGTTAGTTAAAATTAAATAAGCTTAATAATTATTTAGCTAGGCACAATGAAGATGTAGAATGAACTGCATATAAAATGTCGCTGTTAATTTCAAATCCTTCTTTTCAATTCCAAGTCCATGTTGTGATGCTTCAAATACATTGGCATGTCTATATACTGATCACTGTTAAAATGTTCAGTTTTACCTTTTGCCTAATTAACATCACAATAATTTTTCCTGTATCCCAGGTTTAATAGAATTCTGATAATGCTACAATATTCACCTGCATAATCAAACCTGTATCAATATATTCAAAAATAAACATACCAGATTCTTGCTGTCTTGCTTATGAATAGTGACAATTCTATTCTCACTGGTGACAATTCTACTCTCACTGGAGCCTTCTTGGTTTGCTTGCTTAATGCTGACATCAATTATATCAGGAAAATCACAGTATGTCTGTAATTCCTGTAATAAATGTTTGTTATTATAAATACAAGCACAGTAAATGTTTTTTAAAGTACAATTCAAAATTCTAGAACTTCTACAACAACAGATAAATATTTCACCACCTTAAAAATGATGACAAATTCAAAACACTAAAGATCAAATAATCACAAAATGGATGCTTATTTGCCTTGGAAAAACACCTTGAGATCCTCAGATGAAAAAAAAACAATAAAAATCCTGTATATTACTTTAGCTATTAAAGGCTTGCACAAATGGTACAGTTGCATAAACTTCAGAAATGACAAATTTTATGTAAGTTTTGGAGGGATAGCCATGTTAGTCTGTATCTGAAAAAACAAGGAGCCCTCTGGCACCTTAAAGACCAACAGATTTATCTGGGCATAAGCTCATCAAATGTTATCAATGAATGTGTAAAAAGTTAATTTAAATGGCCTAGTTTTCTATAAAATAACTCCAGGCATTATCATTAGAACCGTCTCTTGAAAGCTGCTTTTCACTTATAGCAGGAACATTTTATATTAAATTAGGGATGTCAATGTGAAGTCCACTACACAATTAACTGATAAACCTTGTCTGATCAGTTAATCATGTCTACTACATACATTCCCACCCTCCCCGCTGCCTCTGTATGAGAGGCAGCAAGGAGGGGAGTTAGCGGGAGCTGGTGCTTGTGGGGACATGGCTTTAAGCAGGCTCCCTACAAGCACCAGATCCACCTGCCCCCCTCCTTGTGCTGCTGCCTTTGACAGAGAGGCAGCAGCATGGAGAGTGAGGGGGGCAGGGTGGGGCTGATATGGTTGAGAAGCCGGCTTTCAAGCAGGCTCCCCATGTGTGCTGGCTCCATGGATCCACCTGCCCCTCCCTCGCTGCCTCCTACAGATGCAGTGGGGAAGGGGGGAGGAGCAGCTTAAAAGCCAGTTCCCTCCAGCACCAGCTCTGCAGTGCCGCCTGCCCACCCTCACCCCCCACTGCTGCCTATCAGAGACAGCACTGGGGAGTAGGCAGGGGTGGCTGCCACAAAGTGGCCTCTCTCCGCAGCAGCCTGGGTTTGCCGTGGCAGCAGCCCCTGTCCATGGAGGGTCCAAGCTTCCGGCGGACGGAGATGGCTGCCTCCCCACGCTGCTGCCTCTGTATCAGAGGCAGAAGCACGGGGCAGCAGGCGGAAGCCAGTCTGAGCAGGGAGCTGTTTTTTGAACTGGCTCCCCTGGTGGATCGGCTCCCGCTTACCACCCATGTATCAGAGGCAGTAGCATGCTGTGCTAGGGGTTTGCCAAGGAATGTGGCAGGGAGCACACTGACTACCGCCCCGCCTCCCAGGGACTATCGAAAAGTCATGTAACCGCTAAGATTTCATGTGGTTACACAACTATTCAATTACATGATATCTAACATCCCTCCATTAAATCATCAAAATGATACAGATGGTAAATATCCAAAGCTCAGCTCAGTCTACAGTGATTCAAAAAGCACAAATGAAGAACTATCGAGGTGTTTATACGTAATTTAAAAAGTCTTGCACTGTGTGGTTCAAGTCAAACCCCACTTTTATATATATATATATATATATATATATATATATATATATATATATATCACATCAGAACTACCAAGTCAAAATCATAATTCATTCTTCACAAGTTGGATCTTCCTGGTCCAGCACCCTCAGGATTGGGCCAGTTCCAGATGAGGGATTTTGCTGGACCGGGGAGGCCATTTCTGGCTCTTCTGCCACTGGGTCCTCCAGTCCGGGCCCAGCCACCTCCGCCGGGCAGTTCCCCTGCTATACCTTGGGATCCCACTGCCCTGTCAACCCGCAGGGCTCCCAGTTGCCAGCCCTTCACCAGGACGTTTTGGTTCTGGAGCATCCATGGTCCAAGAGAGTTTCAACCTACTGCGTTAGAACCAACCAGTACATGTAACATAACCAGATAACTCTGTTACCATGCCCATATGCAAAATCCTTAAAATAATAAGTTAACCCATATTCATAAGGATTACCTGTTCTGTCAGCTTTTCACTGCTTTTATGTTTCCCTCTTGAGCACTGAATTCCGCCATTTCCAGTTATTACAATGGTCGCAAAACTCTCTTCACCTAAAGGACCTCTGCAAGGCTCTCTTACTTCAAAAATCTCTGAATAGAAGGCAGACTGAAGGGATTCCAGATTTATAAGGTATTTAAGTTTCAAGTTTCTGGCACTAGCTTTGCATTGGCCAAACTGCTGGATAAATTTGCGGAATCTGTACCTTATTCTCTTTCGTGTCAAAATATGGTAGTCTTGGATTTTTGCCCGAACACATTTAGGCAAAAAATTCTTGTAGCTGTGAATACAAGATTAGCATATAAATTCTAAGATTTATCTATGAAGCCTAGAAAAGGAAATAATTTTTTAATGAATACAAAGCCAAAATGAAAACAGTTTATCTATCAAATGAACTACTTACTGTGATTTTAAAAGATATTATGATCTTTATTTCAACCACCAGTAAAAGATGTTGAAAATGAAATCACACCTCCATTTTCTATTTTTCATTTAACTAGTTTCAACATTGCTGTTTCCATACACCTGAACATTTCTGATTTAGCCATTATCATGTGGGGTTGGAGAGAAGTCCAGTCAGCCAGTATATATTGATACTGCTAATTGTAAATTCCCATATCTATGCTAACAAAATCCTGATCTTTCTAGATCATTCAGATTTATAAACACAAAAACAAAACCATATTTCTCAAATTCAAAGAGATAACCAACAATGCTATTCTATATCATGAACTAAGCCTGGTACTGGGAGGTTGGATTTCTTAACTTTTGAGTGCTTTATGTTCTCACAATTAGTGTTCTGTTAACATTTTCTGTGCGTAACTTAAAAGATGCCAAAATCTGAAGACAATCTTAAATCAAGTTTTATTTAATCAGCTACCATTTATGTCACTAGCTCTGGCAGCATCTTGTTAACTAAATGATTGAAAAATGAAAATATATTACATTTTAAAAGTTATGACATGAAGATGTTTAAGAAAAGAATGGACCCAAAAAGAGAGGGTTACTCACCATGTGCAGTAACTGAGATTCTTCGAAATGGTTGTCCCTGTGGGTGCTCCACCTTACGTGTCTGGGGTCTGCTGCACCTCTAGCTGGAGAATTTAGGTAGCAGTGCCCTTGGTAGGTTGCGCATGCAGGACAGCCCGTATGCGCTGGTGCAGCCATTCCACATGCGCAGCCAACCATACCTTTAGTTCCTTCTCTGCCCCAGTAAATAGGTGGTTCTGAAGCAGAGGGGAGGAAGAGCGGGAGATGGAGCACCCACAGGGACAACCATCTCAATGAACCTCCGTTATTACATAAGGTGAGTAACCTTCTCTTCTTCTTCAAGGAATGTCACTGTGGGTGCTGCACCTTAGGTGACTATGAAGCAGTAGTCGTGCTTGGAGGAAGGAGGATCATTTTAAGGATGTTAAAGAGCAGTTATTCGGCTTATCATGTAATTGATACAATTTGTATCAACTACACAATTAGTCAATAAGGAGGCTGCTCTACAGAGCTGCAGCAGGGGTAGATCTCAGAGCCGGCTCAAGCCAGGACTCAGAAGTCCTGGCTCTAGACTGCTGTGGCTCTGAATTTTAAACGTAGTAAGAACCGCCCGGCTCTTACTACATTTTAAATATGGAGGCACGGCAGTCCCGGACCAGCATGAGCCTGGACTGCTTGGCCCTGGCTCATACCAGGTCCAGCAGCCCCTGTTTGCTGCAGCATAGACTGGCCATGCTCCCTGTTGGAACCCCCGTGGACGTGGGCTGCTATTGGAGCAGCCTTCCCTATGTGCCCCCATGCTGCCTCTGATGGAGGCAGCGGGGAAGGTGTGCAGGCAGCACTGTGGAGACGATGCTGGAGGGAAATGGCTTTTAAGCTGGCTCCCCCACCCCAGCACCAGCTCCTGTTCCCCCCCTTGCCATCTCTCATACAGAAGTAGGGAGTGAGCAGTCGAGTACTCTACTTGTCTATCGGGTGCTTATCGGGTAGTTGAGTAGTCGACCACTCACTTACATCTCTACTTAGTTGATTGCACAGCAGCTAAACCTGGCCAAAGTGAGTGCCACACGACAGGTAAGTATCAAGCGCATGGTGCTTGGTAAACATATGCGCAGAGGACTGTGTGGCAGTTCTACAAATGTCTATCAGAGGTATGTTGTTCAGGTAAACTGTAGTAGGTCACCTTTGCCCTCGTGGAATGAGCACGTAGCTGCAGCAAAGGGTCCTGCCTGAAGGTATGGTAAGCCAGTCTTATACTGTCCCCTGACCACATGGACAACCACTGCTGGGAAACAGGCATGCCTCTGGATCTTTCAGTGGTTGCTACAAATAATCTTGGTGATTTGTGTATCTGTCTAGTTCTGTCCAAATATAACGTGACCGCTCTGCAGACGTCCGGTGTGTTCCACGCAGCCTCTCCCCGTCCCTGCTGCTTCTATTAGAGGCAGCAGCGCACGGGGGAGGGAGGGCAGGTGGCTCTACAGAACCAGTGCTCAGGGGTAGCTGGCTTTTAAGCTGATACAGAGGCAGCAAAGAGAGGGGGGGAATGCACGTACTCAACAGGATTAACCGATAAACCTGGTCTTATCAGTTAATCATGTAATCGTCTACACAATGACATCCATAACAGGGATCACAAAGGTATGGAGAGATGGTCAGGAGATACTGTCTCTGTTAAGCTACAGACAACACTACAAATATGTTTGGGAATCACTGCTCTCGAACAAATCTGTTGCCAAAAATAGTGTGTCTGTTAATTTGCTAATTGCTTGGGCAACATGAAAGAGAAAGGCAGAGTAAGAAATAGTAAACTCTTGAGTCATCCTTCTACTGTATGTGAAAGTAAAAGTAAGGAATTACCTGACTGAATTATAGACAGCCAGGGGAGTTTGGTCCTTTTCTTTGGCCACTCTCATCATATCAAGAACAGCCATTCCAAGGCATTCTTCTTGTGTTTCATGAGTAACAGGTATCTTTATCCATCCATGCACAAAATCTTCTCGCCACTGAGAGAAAAAAAAAGCGCAAGCAACGAGTCTGAAAAATTTACTTCATTGTAATCTCTCTTTTACAATATGCTCTTTACTGAACAATCTTATGACGCCATTCTTCAGTACTCAGAGCTCTGTGACTGGCTCCCAGCTATCGTTCAACCCTTGGCAGCCCAGTTCTTAAAAGGTTTGTATCATTATTGCTGAAGTCCCACAAAGCCTGTTCAGGGATGGATGGTATGGTCCTATATTTCCAGGCATACTCTTCTCAAAAAAAAGGGGGGGGGGCGGGCGGAGGGGGAACCTGACCCTTGCTGAGGGCTATGACAAGGTGAATGTAGCACAGTCCTTCGTCCCTTCCCTCACAACATGGATCCACGGGGTTTTCATTTTCTCTTACTGCACAAGCACAATATGGTCCTGAGTTTTGTCAGCATATTTAAGACTGGCCTCTGAGAAATTAAGTTGTCTGGGCTGTTTCTGTGGAACATTCTCCAGATTCTACATTTGGATGATGGTGGCAAAAACAGTTGCAAAGAGGTTAAAAGAAAAAAGGAGCTAGTCATGACTTATCAACTGAAAGCCATACCTGAGCAAACAGATAAGACATGACAAGGTCATCAAAGACAGGGCTCTCTGCACCTCTGGAAACACCATAACGATATGCTCTGCTACTGCCATTACAATACCAGTGAGGAAAATAAAACCTGTTGAGGAACACACAAACTGTATAGCTAGGAAAATATCAATAAAAAGAAAAGTGTGTATGTGCTGAAAAAGACCACACACGTTAAACACAATCACTTCGCAAAGTTAATGTTTCTTTTTATATATGACTCCCTGTAGCAAGGTTCTTGGTCCTTTAGAAACCTCTTGTGGAGATACTTAGGTTATTATAACAACGTCCAAGGAAGACAAGATTATACTACGCCAGAGTGAACAACTGCTACATGATCCCAAAGACGACACTATGGGTATGTCTACACTTGCTCCCTATCTCGAGATAGGGATGCAAATGTAGTGTACTGAAATTGCTAATGAAGCACGGGATTTAAATATCCCACACTTAATTAGCATAATCGCGTCCGGCTGCCATTATGAAATCGCATTATTGTGAAATAACGCTGCTACATGGGGCGTTTTATTTCAAGAGAAAACCCTTCTCTCAAAATAACTTATTCCTCATACAATGAGGTTTAACAGTTTCGAGAGAAAGGTTTTCTCTCGAAATAACGCTGCTACATGGGGCGTTTTATTTCGCAATAATGCGATTTCAAAATGGCAGCTGGACACGATTATGCTAATTAAGTGCGGGATATTTAAATCCCGTGCTTCATTAGCAATTTCGGTACACTACATTTGCATCCCTATCTCGAGATAGGGTATGTCTACACTTGCTCCCTATGTGTATCATGCCATTTAGTTTAATACAAGGTAACAGCATAGCAATTAGTAAAATGGTTCTTGTAGAAATGATACTTGGTTGCTGCAAACATTGTAACTGCTCCCAATGTGTCTAAATCATATTTTAGATTACTAAAATAAATGTTTGGAACTAGGGGCAGCACTAGACAATTAATATGATGTAACTACAGAACAGAAAGCTGCCTTCTAATTAGGGATGTGAAAGTGTAACCATGTACATGGTTAACCGATGATTCTGGGCTCATCAGTTAATGTGCATGGTTACATGAAGGACCCCACCTCGGCTGCCACTGTATCAGAGGAAGCAGCAAGGGGAGGAGGCAGACAGGAGCTTTAAACGGCTGGCTCCCCAAGTGCACTCCCCCAAACCCAAACTGTGTAACCACTGAAAATTCCAGCAGTTACATGTTTACTGGAATGAATGCATTTTAACATTCCTAATTCTAATCCAACTAACAAAACTGCCAGCTGTAAATTCTGATTCCTGAATCTCTCCTGCTCATAACACACTAGATAAAACAAACTGCGTGATTTTTTTTTTTTTTGTGTACCTGGTTGATCTTACTTTGCCTTATACAGATGACATTAGTGGAAAATTAACAAAATACTCTAAAAAGAGTTAAGATTTTCAGGCTGACCACAAGCACATTTTAAATTGGAATTATTAATATGATTGGAGTACTCTGCTGTGCATCTGTGCACTCTGGTAGTCATTCTTATCTTACTCCTATAGTAGAATGGGGGACAAGCTAACATGCGCACACAAGAAATTTCAACACAATAATTTCAGCCTACCTGGTTTGGGCATTTGAATTTGCAATGAATTTACCAAAGGGACACCTATGGTACCTTATGCATTTCAAGGAAATAAATGCCTTTTCATCAGGAAAAAATTGCAGATACACAGCTCAAAAAGTTCACTTTCAGAAAAGAGATTTTGTTCATTGGATAGATACAAATTTTGCTCTAGGTTTCCTGATAATTGGATGGATACAGACACATTTTAGCCACAGAAGGAAGGACTTTTTACATTTTCAAACTTCTGGCAATTACATTAGCATCATAACTCAAAACCGCAAATTCATAAATAAGAAATTGGCCTCTTGTTATTTATCTTAAACAAAAATAATTGGAACCGTATGTTCTTTCAGTACCTTTTTGGTGTGTTAATGTAAAGAGTCAAGTAGACCTATCTTCAATACAAAGTCATGTAAGGTACAAATGATTATTCAGTTTACTGAATCCAACATCGTATGCTTCCTACCAAGTACCTAATAGTTCAAATGGAAACTATAATTCATTTTACATTATATCGTTTGCTGCTGTTTTGTTATTTAGCATTTTGCATAAATATGAACAATAAATCACAGTTCTTTTTAAGATGTTATCTGAGTTGTCATACTACCTTATTCGGTAGAGTAAGTTCAGCCTGGTTGATTCTTCTACATGGAAGATGTGATTTGGAGGATACCAAAGTCTCTCTGTTTCATTCATTAGTGCAAACATATTATGGTACACAGGCATCATACCTAGTAAAGCAACAGAAAAATAAATGTTTACTGAGAAGTTCCTTCTTATTCAGGAGAAGTTCCTTCTTATTCAGAAGATATTTTTTACAAGGAAGAAAATGCACCCTGGTAAAAAGTGGTAGGTAAACTGATAGTATTTGAGAGTCTTTTTAATTGATTATCCATAGCACTGGTAGGTCACAGTTGCATTGCAAGTTTCTGCATGCTGCAGTTTATTTTCTGCCTCTGTATCATCGCATTGTTTCTTTATGCTCCTTGCCTGACTGTTGTATCCACTTGCTGTCATCACTCATCTAGTCAGCGCTCCTGTTCACCACAAGCCATAGAACTTCCCCAAAATAATTCCTAGACCTTTTAGAAAAACATACAATCCTGAGATCCTGATTTAAGCACTACCAGTAACAGAAAATCCAACAACTCTCCACAAACTGTTCCAACTGCTAATTATTCTCACTATTAAAAGATTCATATTTTATTTCCAGTCTGAATGTATCTAGTTTCAACGTCCATCCACTGGAGTTTGTTTTACCTTTCTTTGCTAGACTGAAGAATGCATTATTAAGTATCTATTTCACCTGCAGAAATGGACAGAGTATGCACAGTCATTCCTTAACCACTTGGTTAGATAAATAGATTGAACTCCTTTAGTCTGTCATTAAAAAGCATGTTTTCTAATCTGTTCCTCATACTTGAGGCTTTTCTCTGAACCTTCTCCAATGTATTCACAGCCTTCTTGAACTGTGAGCACTAGAACTGGACACAGCATTCCAACTGAGGCCACATCAGGGCAAAATGCAGAGTTAAAATAATCTCTCTATTCCTACTTGAGATTCCCTTATTTATGCATCCCAGTAAAGGCGATGTCCCCTCCTCTGCATATTTCTGCTAGGTCCTCCTCCCTGTGAGGAAGCTCCTGGAGCTGGCGAGATGCAAAATGCAGCCATGGGACGAGGCAGCAGCAAACAACTGGGAGAAGTATGGAAAGGCCATGCGAGGACTATGCGGGAATGGTCCATAACTCAAGCCGTTAGTGCGGAGACAAACCTTTAAATTGTGCCCTGCCACTATCAGCAGATACTAGTTGCGTCTGCACCCTAGGATCTCACTAACTCCTTTGGTCACTATGTCACACTGTTAGCTCAAATTGTGCTGATTATCCACTATGACCTTCAAATCTTTCTCAGAGCTGCCGTTTCCCAGGAGACTGACCCCCAACATGTAAGTTTGGCCTACACGGTGTGTGTGTCCTGTCCACATCCCTGTTCCTCCAGCAACTTCTGTTTCACTGGGAAGCCAGGATGGTGGGTGGTGCTAGAACTTTTTAATCGTTTCTGCACCACTGGAGGATGACTTTTATATGAGGAGGATATTCCCAGGGCCAGACTGGCTGGATTTAGGGATGGATTATTAATTTAAAGTGGTGGAATGCAGTTGCAACATGCCAGAGGACGTGGTCCAAGATGTTTCACCAGGTTTTGTCAAAGTAAACAGAGTGAGAGCCAAGATGTGCAGTGCCAAGTAGAAAAGTAAAACACCTATGAGGTGTGCGGGAATTGAGTCATTGACATCAGAGTCAATGACAATTGTACTCAGTCTAGTCATAATAAATGGAACCCACTGCCCTTTATACATGAATCCCAACTTTGTGACAACAGTAAACATCAGGAAGGCCAGCGCAGTTAAGTAATCATCACAGAGAATTAGTAATAAAGCAAATGCAACAATATTCGGTGATTCTTTCTCTTTTAAGACTGTAATTTCATACCTAAACACCTAAAAACATTTTTAAATAAACACATAGTAAGTGAAACTGAATAACATTAATACATATTTTTCTGAAACTACTTCGAGGGAAACTTTACAGAAAGGAACAATGTATTGCTAAACACATTTATTTTAGTGTCTCATGGCACTCTGCAATATTAACTAGAGGTAGCTGGAAAATGGTTTAAAGTTTTCATTCGGGAGTTTTCCAGTGAAACAATGGAAAGCAGACACAATGTGAAAAATTTAGTTTAGCTGAAACCCAGTTTTCCCTTGAAGTAAGTTCAAACAGAATGTCTTCCACCAGCTCTAAGAGAGACACATCTCACAAGTGATTACAATACTGCTGCATGTCAATAAAATTATGGCACATATAAACTGACCACCTTATAGAATTATAAAGCTCTAGCTACACTGCTGTGTTTAATAATGGTAAAGTTTCTCAGGAATCTATTGACTATGGAATAAGGATGAAGCTGGGAGACTGAAAACTGAATCTTCTTGAGAGTAATCAGTTTCCTGCATCCCAAGAATCTCTAACAAATTTGGATGACACCAGAAATTGGATCTTGTGATTATTTTTGGCATAACAACATAAGAACAATCAGACCAATGGTCCATCTTTCTAGCCCATTATCCTGTCTTCCAACAGTGGCCAAATGTAGCAGAAGAGATTAAAAGACCAAAGCTTATGAAAAGAAGATCATGACCATAAAGACAGTGGGAGTGGAGAAGGGGGTGAAGTGCAAACCCTACGGACAGATTTTCAAACATACACTTTCATATGCGCTCTACTCCCAGCACACACACACACACACACACACACACACACACACACACACACACACACACACACACACACACACACACACACACACACACACACCCCCCCCCCCCCCCCCCTCTGAAACGCTAGCTTCCTGGAACAAAGTCATCTTTTCATGACATTTGCATGTGACCCACTGAGTGTTTCCCTCCCCCCCCTCCAGTTGATCTTGCTCCCTTTTTGGCTTCTTTCTGATGTATAAAGACCCAAAAGGTTTTAAAAAATATTTTCTGCCTTTTTATTTGTTTGTTTTTCAAACCTTAGCGGTATTAGCTCTGGCCTTCCCTGATTTTGCTGGAGGACTTCCTGGATCTATCAAGAGCCTGATCACTGTAAGTTCTCAAGGCTAACTGGACTAAAACAGAGGTAACAATGATGTCCCTTTCCCAAAATGTTCATCATTAGAAATTGTTTTAAAATGAATTAAAATTAAATAAAACACAAAGAGCAAGAGTCTCAGTCTCAGACTTGAAAAATCTTAACTTTTCTAAATGAAATAGCTAGAAAGGGACCTTCATTTTCTGAACAGGATAAAGTTTACTGTTCAGTTCCTGTGAAAGTTTCATTTATGCCTGTGGAAAGGTATGATCTGGTTCTCAGACTGAGGAGTTTCAGACTGAGGAGTCTGGAAGTCATGGGAAAAGAGGCTAGTATGAAATCTAAAATATCACAGGCATGAGTCATGATTAAAGGCAATGGGACTGTTCAAATAAAAAGGAAGAAAGATAATAGGATTTTTAGGTAAAAGCTTATACAAAAAGAACAAGAGATAAAACCACATACGTAAGTTAGGCAGAAGTTAAAAACAAGAGAAAAATTACGCAGGGGCTATCAAGCATAATACAGAAACAACAGGCAAGAGTTAAAAGGAAACTAAACAAAGATTCAGGCACAAAAGGGGAAATTAAACGGAGGGGAGGAAATTGCATGTGGCATCTCTCACTGCTCTGTACAAAGTCTGATTAGATTCAACTCTTCAGGGCAGGAGACCTATCTCTGACATCTTGTCTAAAGTACATGATGCTAACAAAAAAAGTTCAAGATTCATTTACATTTCTGATGTGGTTAATCAACTTGTTATATGTAACAGAGCACTAACTTGCTGAGAAAATGTGATTCGCTTGAGGCATCGATTTGAAACTACTGCAGAACAGCATCAGTCCCAATGTACAGATACTTGGCTTACAACAAAATAGTAAAGCGGCCTAACTCAAAAAAGGAATCTAAACAGGAAAATCATATGACACTTGCTTGGAATGGACTCATTGAAATCAGAAAGAGCTGCCAGCCTTACAGATGATTTTCAAGAAATAAAAGTCATGGACATACAGGAAACACAGTTATGAAAAACATTGTGTAATGTAACAAAAGAAAAACCAAAACTAAACTAAAAGTCCCCAAGGCATAGCCCAGCATTAGTTATTAATAAATGCATTATGTCACAGGGTGAAACAGAGAACTGAATAGAAATTTGGTGGTTCAAGAAGCATTTGACCAATTATGAATTTGAAAAATGGATCAAACGGTTACAACATTTTACCAAGTTCATTATTAATCTATCCTATCCAACCAAATTCAGTCTCACTCTGATATATGAAGTGTGGACTTCAGCCATTCTACAGATTTGTGAAATGTGAAAAAGAACAAACTGATATACAAAACATATACTTATTAGGGATGTAAACAGGTAACTGGTACCCGGGAACAGACCACCACGGGCCAAGAGCTACTCCAGCCCCCCAGGGGGCCAGCAGCAGTAGCTGCCACCTGTGCACAGGCCTGCCCCCCTGCAGGGAGGTCTGGAAGCAGCAACCTGCTCACAGTGAGACTGGGAGCAGAAGCTAGCCCCCTCTGTGCCCTGGGCTGCTAGCTCCTGCTGCCGCCCCCGCCTGGGATGGGCAGGGAAGGGAGGAGAGCAGAAGCAGAAGCAGAAGCTGGCCTTGAGGCAGCAACAGCCCACCATGGGCAGTGTTCCCTCTAAGATTTTCCATCCATGAGCAAAGTGAGTTTTGTCTTGTGAACCAGTATTGAGTTCATGTGTGCTTGTTCGGATGCGTGCCACTGTGGCACCCAATTTATTAATAAATATCTTATAAACCTCTCCCTTTTCCCTCTGCTGCCATATCTCCCACCCTCCCCTCACCCCATCTCCTCTCCTGATGCTTGATGCTGCCCACCCCACCGACCCTCCTCTGCTGTCCTGGCTCCTGCCCTTCTCACTTCCCTCAGCCCTTTGGGAACCTGCCACTCTCCCCATCCTCCTTGACCTTCTCTTTCCCCTGTGCCCACTTCTCCTCTAGCCTCACTCTGATCATCTGTAGCTACCCTTCCCCATCCCCTCTCCTAACACCTCCCTTTACCCACCTGCCCTGCCTCTCTCCTCTGTCCTCTGCTGCCCGTCCCTCCAATCCCCCTGGCACCTGCACCTTCCAGGTGCCTCCCCCTTCCCTCACTGCCCCTGCCTTCCCTTTCCCTGGTGCCCACCCCCTCACTACCCTCTGCCCCAGTTCTCTTCATGCCCCTCTATGACTTCACACATGACTTGCTCATCCCCTGCCTTCCTCATGCCCACCCCTCTTCTCAACCCCTCTTCTCCTGGCACCCACTCATTCCTTCTCCTCTTTCTCCCTCTTGCCTCCATTGTCCCTCCACTTTCCTCTCCCAGCATCATCCTGTCCCCTCCCTTCTTGCACCCCCACTGACACATTCTCTCCCTCCCCACCTCCTGCCCTTTTCTTCATTGTCTCTTCCTGGCCCCCTCCACCCTGCCCCTTGGTGCCTTCTCCTGCCCTGCCCCCCCCTCCTCAGCACAAGTCCCTTCCTCTCCTCCTGCACCTTCCCCTTAGTTCTTTCCTTGACCCTTCCCTAAATTTCTACCTTTGATGTGGAAAGCAGTTGGCGGAGGCGGGAGCTGGTGCCATGGTGCTATTTTTAGTACCACGGTCCTGGCCCCCAAAATCCCCACAGCACTGGACCTAGCTGCTCCCGGGGTGGGACAGCGTGCCGAGACTAGAGACTGCCCGTGGTGCTATTTTTCGTGCCATGCTCCCGCTTCCCGTGGAACCTTGGTACTAAAAATAGCACTGTGGGCAGTCCTGGCTCCTGCTGGAGTCAAGCGGCAGCTGCACCAGCCTGGTTCAGTTGGAGCAGTCTCACTGGAACAGCCTCTCCTCATACGCCCTGGCTCCACGTGGAGCAAAATGGCAGCCACCTGCTGCCAGGAACCCACCAGGCCTCTGGCTGCTGCTGCCACCTCTCACTTTTTGTTCCATTAGGAAGCTGAGTAGTAAGTGCTGCTGCACGTCTCTTAAAATGACATGTGTGGACCTAAAATGTTTAGCGTGTGGCCACACAAGTGCACAGCTTAGAGGGAACACTCACCATGGGGGAAGGTGGCGGGAGTGGGATCCTGCTTAATCGACTAACTAGTTAAACCTGTGGTTTAGCTGGTTAACTGATTCACCAGGATTTTACATCCCTAATTACTTTTATGATACCATTTGCCTCAAAGTACTTTATAGATTTTACTACACATGCACATCTCTATATTTTACCCAGTAGACCTATGCTTAATTCACTATGCAATTTGGATGAGGAATAGTGAAGAAAGGAGCTGTTCAGTATATATATTTTGTTTTCACTGTTCAATATGTGTTTCACTGCCACATTCACTACTAAACACCATCCATCCCCCACTAAGAATGAAGCAAGGATCCGTGAGCTATAATCGCAGCAGATAAACCCCCTCTCCCCCAAAGTCAATCTGATGTATGTTTCATTACGGATAAGATCATCATACTGATAAAAGGGAGAGACCTCAATCAAGGTCACGTAATTGTTGCTCTCAAGATCTGCCCTTCATTGCTCTGCAAAGAATAAGGTGGGAATTGGAATTCTCACCAGAAAACAGAAAGGATGGCATAAAATACAAGGAAACAAAATCTGGTTCTGCACATCAACCCACATCTTGGAGTTTAGCTTTCATAACTCTAATTGGGCCTGGACCACCCATAAAGAAAACATCCTGGATGTAAACATGGCAAGACCCACCAAAAAGATTCATGTTTTGTTGTAGGTTTAAAAAGTGTTCATGTGTTCTGTGTCAGAATGTTATTGCACTTACGAAATGAAACTGAATATATAATATATAAACAAAAACTCAGAATAACTGGATCTGTCTGGACTGCTGTAGGAAGACTTTACAGAAGACAGAATATAGATCTGAAACATATCTTCCCATATAAATCTACCTAGAAGAGCTGTTTAGGCAGAGGATAATGAATTTGTAGACGCACTCTTTTCTGGGAAAAAAATCATCTGCTAAAATATAGGTATGTAAACAACATATGAAAAAATGACTAAAACAACCATCTTCATTGTAAGCATAATAAGAGAGGAGACTGAACGCTTTACATGGCAGGAAGTGCATCTCTTCTGTATTTCTGCACAGCCCTAAGCACACTGTCAATACTCACTTATTTAATTAATAAATCATCAGAAGAGAATACAGTGGCTCAGACTGCCAAACAATGTGAAAAGAGAATTCAATAGCCTGATAAAAGAAATTATTCTTTAGGATAAGTGTCTACTAAATTGTTACCTAAAAAACCATAGGGACTATGGATGAAACAAAACTGTGACTGTTCTCTGGGCAGAAGCTTCATGAAACAGCCCTGTGGCTGCTAAAGGAACCTGAAAAATGGCCTCTTCTAGTCTTATGTTAGAGTTATTCGATAGTTGCACTTCAAGGACGGTACAAAGTAATCCATCGAACCACTAAAAGGAAGTAATAGGATCATTTGGTGAATTGACGCCTCACCTAATCCACATTTTGAATAATGGAACTTAAAGTAACAAAAATCCCCCAGAATTGAACAGTATGGATTTGAGTAGAAAATAGTCTTAGGACACTCTGGCCCTATAACGAAGAATTGTAACCAATTGAAGGTTTTATTCTTCTTAGGGATCTTAGATATTGTGAAATTGAAAAGTTGTGACTATTCGATAGTCCCTGGGGTGGAGCCGACAGCCAGGGCATTCCTGGCCCCACTCCCGGGGAACACCCTACCACCCTACATTGCTACCACTATATCAGAAGCAGCAGCACAGGGTGGCAGGCAGGAGCTGGTCTGCAAGAGAAGCCGGCTGCCTGCCACCCCATGCTGTTTTCTCTGACACAGAGGCAGCAGTACAGGGTGGCAGAAGCACCTGTTCATGGGGGGTCTGAGCTCCCCACAGATAGCAGCTGGTCTGCAGCAGCAGCCCCTGCCCCCTCCTCCCTGCGCTGCGGCCTCTGATAATCAGCAATGGGGGAAAGAGAGAGGCAGCACTGTGGAGCTGGTGCTGGGGGAACCAGCTTTTAAGCCAGTGTTGTATCATGCAAGCAAGGTAGTAACAAACTTCAACAGGCCTTTATTTACCAAAGGTGAAACCTCTTTACAAAGCTGCTGCTGCTCCCCTCTGTAGCTCTCACTCAGGCCTGGCCCATCTCCTCCCCCCTCCTTCCTGTTTCCTGGGCTTCCAGATTCCCCAAAGCCAGTGCTCCCAGTTCTAATAATTACAAACAGCATCTAAAACACCACAGCCAGTTTCCCCTCCATTGGCTCCTGCTTGCACCCCCTCGCTGCCTCTGTGGCACATACATATTGGCTCCAGCCTGCCCCACTCACTTTCTGTGCTACTGCCTCTCTATCAGAGGCAGCAGCATAGGGGGTAGGGTTGCCAGATAACTGGAACAAAAATACCGAACCCCTCCCTCCCCCCCCAAAAAAAAGAAAATTCCGTTGACGGAGGAAAAAAAGGGAGGGGGGGGGACCAAAGTTGCTGAGCAAAAAGAAAAAGAAAAAAAAGAGACTCCAAGGACTTATTCAGCCAAAAAAATAAAATACAGTAAAATAAAACAGCATTAAAACAACATGTCCCCTTTAAGTTCAGGGATAGGAACAGGAGAGCAGTTGAGCACTAAGACCAGGGTAAAGCATTGCTTCCCCTAGATCTTTTGGCCGGCAGCCATTTTGTGCAGGCAGCCTTGGGGAACCAAATAAGCATGGGGGCTGGGAGCAGGGGGGGGGGGGGAGAAGGGGAGGCCAGGCGCTGAGTGTTTGTAGGGTTGCCAGGTGCCTGGCATTTTTGCCTCCTGGGTGGGGAAAAATTCAGAAAATACCGGACATTTTAGGTATGCTGTATGCTCTGAATTTTTTTTTTACCAGACAGGAGCCGAAAATACTGGACTGTCCAGGTGAATACCAGACACCTAGCTACCCTAGTGGGGGGGGAAGAGGGGAGCCTGCTTTCATGGGGAGTCTACTTAAAGCTAGTTCCTCATGGGCACCGGTTCTCACTCCCCTCTCTCCTACTTCCTCGGATACAGAAGCAGCAAGGGGGTGCAAGCAGAAGCCCAGGCTTATCGGTTAATGTGTAGTCAACTACACATTGACATCCCTAATTCTTCCACACTTATTTCTCATTGCAGCCAATGTGACAGACCGTTAGAAGAATTTGGTTTGCCATGCCTTATCTCTTCTATCTGCTAAAGATTAGTGTCTTGTCTTCAGAACAAAATTTTACCATGTTAGTCATAAAGGTATAGTTAAAGCAGTGCAGAACCACATAGTGTGGAAGCAATGACACCAATGAAAATATGCTTATACCAATATAGTTTATTCCCAAACAGAGAGGGCATAAAACTACCTTGGGATAACCACACTCAAATATTTATAGAGGTTAAGTTAATGGTTGTAGCAATGTAACTATTTTGGTAACAGATCACATTCTCTAGGAAAGACAGTTATACAAGTACAAAAAATATCCAGGTCAATGGGAGGCCACGCTGAGTTGCTACCCTGGGCCAGCTAAATAGGAATTTCCAGCTCCCTGGCCATAGGCCTGGGCAAGGTCCCCCATTGGTCAGGGTTTTGGGCTGCAGTTCACAGAGTTTGCACCCTTGGTCAGGACAGGGCAACAAGCAAGCAAGCAGTTACAGGACTCAGTAGCCACGGCCCTGGGGGCAGGATAGCAAACGACAAGCAGTGATAGGGTTCAGTAGCCACGGCCCTGGTCATCTGAGCCTATCCTCGGAGCCTGGCAGTGGTCGGGGTGGCCTTGGCCTGTGTCCGGGGTTGGGCAGCAGTCCCAGAGGCCCAATCCAGTCATCCCTCATATGGCAGGGCAGCCATGCCTCCTTCCTGGGGAGGCCAGGGAGAGAGTCTGGCCTGCTTAGCTGCTGAGCTCTAACTGAGCTCTCCGCTCCTGTTCTTATCATCCCAGCATCGCCTTTCCACTTCCTGGGGGTTGAGCTGGGCAGCTTTGGCCTCTCCCAAGAAGGGGTCTTATGGACTGCTTCCCCTTCCGGGTCACAGGGAGGCCACGCTGATTCACTATAGCAGGTCATGCATTGTCTACAATGCATAAATTAAGTGTGTTAGAAAATGTGATAACTCCCATTTTAATTAACATGTTATTAAACGGCACTGGGCATGTAGTGCATACTAAGATGGTCACATTTTAAAAATGTGTTAGCTGGTTGTGGTTAACTAACAACAAGAACTGTATTTTATGTTTTCAAAGCTCTGCATAAACGTTAATCCATCACCACAGCAAATCTGTCAGGTAAATTATCTTCATCATGGCAGACCTTTCACCCACTGGATGGAATACTGCCCTGTTTGCTTTCCTGAATAAACTCTCTTTCAATCTAATCTTCCAGCCATTACATTCATTTATCTGTAAGGCTAACTTCCTGCAACGTGTTCAGTGTTTCTTTTTCTGAAAGTTTTGGTGGTTGGGTTTTTTTGTTTGTTTGTTTTTTTGGTGCAGGGGAGGAGGGCTGGTTTGTTTTTGTTTCACCTTCCCTGAGTGTCTAATCACAGGGTGCCCAACTTGTCAGAAGTAAAGAATTGTCAAGGTAGTATTCAACTGACTGTAGACTAATCCACTCCCTGTCTGTTTCAAATGCAGCAGGGATCAGGAAAGCTCTCACTCCACAAACACTGATTGGCAGATAGTCTGGCTAATACCATTCCTGAGCTATATCACGGGTAACACACCTGCCTAACTTTCCTGGTTCTCATCTATAGTAATATGAATCCAGGCTTCTTACTACTATATGAATTGATTTGATCAGAATTCTCAAATTGTGAGTCAGAACCCCAGGAGCGGTCTGAGGCCGGATGCGGTATGTGGCGCCCCCGCCTGCAGGGCCGTCAATGGACTGATGTCATCATGGGGCGCCCCATAATGTCATCATCAGGCGCCCCAGGCGGCGGCGCCCTAGGCAGCGGCTGAGTCCGCTTATAGTCACAGGCCACCCCTGCAAAACCCCCATTTTAATGGGGTCAGCAGAGCTAGTGGCAGACTTGCTGAAACCCAGGAGGCCAAGCCCAACCGCTCGGGGCTAAAGCCAAAGCCTGAGGGCTTGAGCAGTGGGTTGTGGGGCTCAGGCTTCGGTTTCAGCACGGGGCAGTGGGCCTCAAATTACAGGCCCCCTGCCTGAAGTTGAAGCCCTTGGGCTTTGCCTCCCTGCTCCACGCACACAGTGGGGTGGGGCTCACGTGGTCTCAAGCTTTCTCCTCCCCTGGGTCGTGTAGTAATTTTTGTTATCAGAAGGGGGTTGTGGTGCAAAGAAGTTCAAGAATCTGTCCTCGCCTCGCAAGATGAGGTAAAAAAAAAAATAACACAGTCAACACAGCAGGGCTAAAGTCAAATTAAGCTATGCAACTTGAGCTACATCAACTGCGTAACTGAAGTCAAAATCGCTTAATTCGGCTTTTAGCACTGTCTACACTGCAGGAAGTAGAAGGAAGAACACTCTTCCTTCGACTTCCCTTACTCCTTGAGAAATGAGGGCTACAGAAGTTGGAGTAAGAAGTCCTCCAGCTTGACATTATTTTGAAATAATGGCTTGCAGTGCAGACGTGCACTTTGTTATTTCAGAATAACATCAGTTATTCCAAAATAACGCTGCTGTGTAGTCAGACCCTCAGGGTGGTTAAGCACCGGAATATATTGCCTACGGAGGTTATGGAATCTACATAATTGAAAATTTTTAAAAACAGGTAACACAAACACCTCTCATGGAAGGTCTAGATAAAACACGGTCCTGCCATGAGCACAAGTGACTAGACTAGATGACCTCTTAAGGTCTCTTCCAGGTGTATGATTCTATGGCAACCTAATTATCTGTTATCTTTTTACTTAACCAAGTAAAATTAGAACAGCCATTTTACCAGAAGAAAATCTCTTTAAAATGGAACTTTCAGCTCATTAGCAAGTCTGTTGGGGAAAATTCAAATTCCACCCAGAAGCCTTACAAGATGAGGTCAAAAAATAGCACAGTCAACAAATTCAGAAAGTCTCCTTGCTCAAAATAGAGAGGGACAATTAGCAACTTTGGTAACAAGTAACTGGGTCCACCTGAAAAATTTTCTTGTGAGCATTCAATCTTCATTTCCAGTTAAAACAATTAAATCCTGAAATCTTGACTGAAGGGAAGGACTACTCTGAAAAAAGCCCCTGCCAGTTAAAAGAATGCACACGGTGGCCTATCAGAAATGACACATGCAAGTGATGCCACATTTGTTCTATACACAAATAGAGGGCAAAACAGAGTGTACATCTACAGCAGGAAAAATATAAGAGACTTCGCCTTGCAGCTGCCTAATCTTTTTGCTGCTGTAGTTAAGATTTCTAAGCACATAAAGGTATTTCTAAGCACATAAAGGTAGTTTCCACAACCTGGCCCATCAGCACTACCAGTTCTGTATCTTTTGTTGTTAATTTCTTATTAGGTTCTGCGAAAACATGGAAAAAAACAAATCTCTTGAGGTAAAAACATAAGCAGTTTGTTATCTGGCTTAATTTTTTAAACTAAGTATTAAAATATTATTTAAAGATTACAAATACTCATTTAACTAGTACAATGCAAAAACCACCTCACTTTCCATTATCTACGTGGTAAAGACTATTTACATAGTCTTCTAGGCAATACTTTGTATTAACAATGACCAATTATATTAACTATGCCTAGCTGGGTAATTGTTCTATAAAAGGGACAAATATTCATCACAAAATAAACAGCTTAGAACATTTATTTCATTTGGGATTTAAGAGAACTGTATTTTGGCAACCAGAGGAAAAAACTCTCAGATGCGAAGGTTATAGGTTTGACATTAAAAAAAAAAAAAGATTAGATAAGGAATTTAGAAGTCTACCCAATGTAAAACTAGTATACTTCCCCATTTGCCAACTTTTTCATTGTCAGTTCTACTTACAGTAAGTATAGTCTTTCTTTTCCAAAGTAAATTGGGATCTAAGATTTACTCTTCTACTCCTGTCTTTATAATCTGTTCAATCACAGTTTACATATTGGTAAAATATAACTAATCCCTGGCATAATTATCCATTTATTTCCTGATTTTCTAGAGATAGTTGCATATGTATAATCCATTCAGAAGACATTACTAGAACACAGTCTGAATATGTAGTAAACATATTGGTATGATATGGGACATATACATATTTGTCATTTATCAAAGTTGCATAAAATCTGTCTCTTCAGACTGAAAAATCTTAAATAGATGCAATCTCAGCAATGATAATCTTTTCCAGAATGGTGAGCCCACGTCTTTATATCACTTTACCATAGATAAAATAAGGATACAACTAAGACAACAGGTGCCATGGATCTATTTCTAAGTGCAGAATTTTACTCTTCCATTGAGGAATAAATAGTTTCCTATAAAATGAATTTGAATAATATCTTCACTGGCATACAAAACAGAAAATGAACAACATGCTGAAAAAATTATTCAATTTCAGTATAAAAAACAACAACCCAGGGGAACGTTTTGAATGAATAGTAACAGAGCAGGGAGGTTGGGAAGAATTGAATTTTGTGTCGTTCTTTTAAATAACTTTATACATACGCATCAGAAAATAGATCATGCTATTGGTCTAATGTTCTTTTTATATAAATTTAAACAGTTCCTCGGTTAGCTGAAAAAGAAAACATTAGATCATCCCTCTTTGAGATTAACCAATTTAAAATACTAACAGGAAATTATACTTTCATGTTTCCTGTAAAATGACATCATAAAACTGCAGAATCACTGGAATAGTTTACAATTAAAATGTCTGGAAATATTTGTTTCAGATACAGTGGTGTTTCCCTCCCCCCCCCCGCTTTCATATGTGACAGCAACTAATAATTACTAAACACAAACATGAATGCTCAATGCAATACTTCAACTGCTAATACTGAAAGCACTATAGCTATATTGTTTCATTCAGGATAAAAAGTTGTATTTCCAAAGGTGTTGAGATTGAAAAGGGCTGCATTTGCTGTACCTTACCAGAAAAAAAATAACTACAGGATACTAAGTTTCTGTTTTAAATATGGTGAATTTGTTTTTCATAGCTATTCTGGCATTCAGCTTTAACCAATATTTACAGCAAATACATGGTATCTACAATAGACTTCAAGCCAAGTCAATGCAGACTAGAAAAGCCTTCAATTGTTTGAGCTGTGTAAAAGGTAAAAGACAAGATTGTCTCTTTGCATATTGATCGTTGTCTGGATGTCAAAACCACTTGGCATAAATAATAAGTATTCACCTCTACTTTGATTTATCTGGAATCTCTATCAAAATAGTTCTTTCAGTTATGCAAACCACAGGTAATTTTTAAATATTTACTGGGTGCAATGTATTTCAGCCTATTTTGCTACTCTACCCAATGTATATTGGTGTCTTTCGTAGCTCAGACTAACTATACTTCTGTCCCCTTTCTTGTCTGTGAGTACACCCCCTCAGTTGTAAGGCAGTGTGCCTTCATTTCTGCTTTGAAATAATTCTCCCCACTCTTTGACTGGACGTTGGGCTATATTAAGCTGTATATCAACCAGTCTTACCCAACAGGTCTGATTTCAGACACATGTGGTCTTTGCCTTCAGAAAACTGTTACCAGTGGTTGAAGTGGCAGCAAAGTCTTCTTAAAACAAGGATATTCTTCATTTTTCAGTAGAAACAGCAGAAAAGAATTTTTAAAACAAACTACTGTACACATTTGTCCATTTTACCAAAGGGCTTACAATCGCCTGATGGTAATCCATGCAGGCCTCAATTTCTCCAGACACCCTAGTACAGTGGTCCCCAACCATTTGAGGTTGCTGGGCGCCAGGGGGTGTGGCCATTTGCCCACCGGGCGCTAGGGGGAGGGGACACTTGTGCGCCCGGGGCCAGCGCGCCTCCCCCCCCCCCTGCAAGCGCCGCACGCCCAGGGCTGGCGCTCTCCCCCCCTAAGTGCTGCGCGCCCAGGGCCGGCACTCTCCCCCCCCCCAGCGCCGCGCACCCGGGGCCAGTGCCCCCTGCAAGCGCCACGCGCCCAGAGCGTGGGCGGCCAATCCGTGATGCTCCCGGGGCCGGCGCTCACCGTGTGCCATGTGCCCGGAGCCGGCTCCGGCACCATGCATGCGCCACGTGCCCGGGGCCAGGCCAGCCCCGAGCACTTGCTGGGCGCACACAAATGCCTAGTAGATGCCTGGTCCATAGTCTAGCTTCTCTCCAATCTCTTGAAAGAGTGATCCTTTTCAAACTCTTACAGTCCTTTTGATCTTTTGGGTTTCCAGGCTTTGGCTGGAGTCAGGAGATATTAGGGATGTTAGATAGAAATTAATTGAATAGTCATGTAACCGCACAAAAAATTATTGGTTACACAACTTTTTGATCGTCCCCAGGGGCGGGGCTGGCAGCCAGTGTGCTCCCAGCCCCACTTCCAGGAACTGGGAGCCTCCTGCCATCCTGCGCTGCTGTCTCTGTATCAAGTGGCTCTGTGGTAGCAGCCCCTGTCCATGGAGGGTGGGGGGGTGTCCAACCTCCCTCTAGACCAGGCATGTCCAAAGTCCGGCCCACGGGCCAAATGCGGCCCGCGGTCGGATTTAATACGGCCCCCCGCTTCTCCCGGCTCCCCGGTGTTTTTTTTAACTGGCGCGCTCAGCGCGCCGCTTCGGGCCGCCGCTGCCACGGTCCCAAACCCTGCCCCTGCACTCCGCTTTGGGGCTGAGAGTGCAGGGACAGCCCCCGCTTCCTCCCCCTCTCCTGGCTCCCCGGCACTCCTCTGACTGACGCCGTTTCCGGCCGCTCTGCCGCCGTCCATGGCGGCCGCTGCGGTCCTAAAGTCCACCATGTAGGGCACGTCCACAGCCCTGCTCCCCCGCTTGGCTACGGGTTCGCCCTGCCCCCGGGCCGCCGTGAGGCCAGCGTGCCCTGCGCTCTCCACCCGCCTCTGACCCTACAAGCCCTCTACCTTGGGGCTGAGAGTGCAGGGACGGACTCCGCAGCTGCTGAGATCAGGGACGGACTCCGCAGCTGCTCAAGCTCAGTATCTGCGATTGGCCCTGCGCACTGTCAGCTTCCTGGCGGGCTCAGGCACGTGGAGCTCATCATTAGAGACTTCGCCACAAACAGCCACAAAGGCAAGAGAATTCTTGTTGGGCAGTATATTAGTGCAGTGTATTACTTGGGCAGTGTATTAAACCTCTGGCACTGCGCTCACATGATCCCTTCCCCTTCTGGTCAATTTTAAAAAATGGCGACTGTAAATAAGAGAAGGAAAGTTGACAGTGAGGGCCGCCGCTTCCAGGACAGGTGGAAAGTGGAATATTTCTTCACTGAAATAGAGAATCACTGTGTTTGTCTGATATGCCAAGAGACTGTGGCTGTTTATAAGGAATTTAATGTCAAGAGACACTACCAGTCGAGACATAGCACATACGATAAGCTTACAGGGCACGACCGCAGTGAAAAGTTGAAGCAACTTGAAGCTGTTTAACAGAAATTTTTCATAAGAGCCCGTGAGTCAAATGAAAATGCCACAAGGGCGAGCTATGAGGTGGCAACGTTAATTGCTAAAAATTGCAAATCTTTTGCTGAGGGTGACTTTATCAAAGAATGCGTTATGAAAATGGTTGAGAATATCTGTCCCGAGAAGAAGCAAGAGTTTGCCAACATTTGCCTGGCTCGTAACACTGTAGCACGGAGAATTGAGGAGATTTCATCAGATATTAAGAGACAGTTGACATCCAAAGGAGTGGATTTTGACTTCTTTTCAATAACCTGTGATGAAAGCACAGACCTATCTGACACAGCTCAGTTGCTGATTTTTATGAGAGGGGTGGACGATGAAATGAATGTGACTGAAGAGCTACTTGACCTCCAGAGCCTTACGGACCAAACAAGAGGAAAAGATTTATTTGTTTCTGTTAGTTCCGCCATAGATGACATCAAACTGCCTTGGAACAAAGTTACTGGGATTATTACTGATGGGGCACCTGCCATGGTTGGTGAACGAAGTGGATTATCAACCCTAATCTGTAACAAGGTGATCGAAGAAGGAGGCAAAGCTATTAAACTCCATTGTATCATTCATCAGCAAGTTCTCTGTGCTAAACATCTCAAATATGATCATGTTATGAAACCGGTGCTAAAGACTATTAATTTTATTCGCTCTAAAGCCCTGTGCCACCGCCAGTTTAAACAGTTTCTACTGGACATCCAGGCTGAATACGAAGATGTTTTATATCACAACGATGTAAGATGGCTCAGTCGGGGGTCTGCACTGCAGCGTTTCTACTCTCTCAGAAAGGAAATCGGAGAATTCTTGGAAACAAAGGGACAACCAATGCGAGAACTATCTGATCCTATTTGGCTGGCTGATTTGGGGTTTCTAGTTGACATAACAAAGCATCTGAATGTACTGAACACGAGTCTTCAGGGGAAAGATGCAGCGGTGAACCAGCTTTATTCACACCTCAAAGCCTTTGGGACAAAGCTGCAACTTTTCATAAGGCAGTTGTCACAAACACAGCCCAATACCATACATTTTTCAGCGTTGCAGGAAATAATGAACAGTTTTCCACAGGACAATATCAGTGCGCAAACGAGCAGGTATGCAGCAGACATTGCATCTCTGGCTGGGGAGTTTAAACGGCGCTTTCAGGACTTTGCAGCTATTGAAAAGGAGATCAGCCTTTTCTCCTCTCCATTCTCTGTTGACCCCGATGATGCTCCAGATCAGCTGCAGCTCGAGCTCATTGAGCTGCATTGTGACAGCGAGTTACGCAGTCGTCACCAACAGCTCTCTCTTGTGAACTTTTACCGCCAACTGGATAAGAGCCGGTTTCAAGAGATTCGAACATTGGCTAAGAAAATGCTGAGCTTGTTTGGCTCAACATATATGTGTGAGAAGACATTCTCTGCTATGAACTGTAACAAGAACCGCGTGAGGACAAGACTAAGTGACTCTCACCTGCGTGACATTTTGCGCATCAAAACCACTGCCTTTGAACCAGACCTAGCCTATGTACTGCAGTCCAGATCTCAGTTTCACCCTTCACATTAGTGTAGGCAAGTTTTTTTTTTTTTCAATTGAGATGAATACATTGTAAAATCTCAGTTAATGTCAGTTGGTCTAAATCAGTTATAAATATATTTGGACACAACATGTATAGTTGGTGTTATGTCGTTTGCCGTTTGCAATAAACTTTGCATAAAATAGTTAATTTGCATTTAATTTTAATGGTTCAAAGAATGTCAGGCAAAATGGTCGGCCCTCACGCATGTTTACTTCATCAAATCTGGCCCTCTTTGAAAAAAGTTTGGACACCCCTGCTCTAGACCGAGGATGCGCTGGCATCCATGGAGCAGCTGCTCTCCATGGTGAGCCCAGACTCACTACCAAAAGAGGCTGCTCTGTACCCTAAGCAATTTCCACACCCTAAGCAATGTGCTTATACTGACATAAATTGGTTGTGTAGCACTAGCTTTAGTCTGAGGCACTGTTTTCTATTCTGCTTGCTTTCCTTGACAGCTCTCTATTTTGCCAAGCTAACAGACTCTTCTAATAGTATTCCAATAACCATGTTAACATAAAGACGTCATAAATTACTGCAGGGCAACTAGAACAGGGCAATCTAATATTAAGCAATATTAACGTAAGAACATACATCATGAAACGAGAGCTACTATTAGAAAATATTTAATATTTCATTGTCCAACTATAATCAGAAAGATTCCTCTTTAGCCTTTGAATGGAAATCTCAAAGTTTAGACTTAACATTCCAACAAATATTCTTCAGCTGTACTAATTTCCCTATCTTCCTTCAATGAAAATAAAGCTGGCCACAGTGGAGTGACAGAACAGCCCGAAGAGCTTGAAGGAACAATAAAAAAAAAATACTGTAGTTATTCACTGTATGCACTGTACTTTCAATTTGTGTTTCTGCCAGCAAACTTCTCATTGCAGATATAAAGGTATTCCCGTTTGGAATGGCAATGAAAAAAGCTGACGTATTCACAGCAACCATCTAGATGAGAAAAGTTCATCACTGTAAATGTTATGCAACCGTTCTGCCTTTGCAGAGGCACACTTATGTGAAGTGCACATTCTCAACACAGCAAGCTACCCAGTAAAGCAGCACTCCAGACTGAGTACCCCCTTGCGTATCCAAACATTCACAACAATGTTACCAAAAGGGACCAAGCCCCAAACACCTCAGTTTTTATCACAGAAAGCTATCAATTACACATTTCTGTGAGGAATGCATTGCGTCAGCATGTCATGAAAGCTGCTTTAGATCTAGTGGAGTGAACTCTTATTTCCTCATACTTATGGGGCTAACAGCTAAGTTGCAACAATTTAGTACAAAGACTTACCCATTTTGAAAGTCTGTACAGAAAGTCACTGATACCCGTAGCCTTATCACCAAGAGTTAGGACAAAAAATATTTAAGTTATTCTGAATGATTCAAAACCCCCTTAAATCTCCAGTTCATGCAATCTAGTTTCCTCAGGTAACACATGCAGCTTTGGGGAAAGATGGTATTTTTTACAGTCTGCTATAAAAAAAAGTTGGTAAAAATTAGGGTAAGGATATAAGATCCCTTATCCTTGTGGAACACTGTAAAATGAAGGTTCAATCACCAAAACATGGGTTTTATGGGAAACAAATCTGGTCAATCAACCCCAATTTTATTTTAATGAGATAATATGGTAAGTTGATAAAGGCAACTACAGAAGTTGTAATAGCCTTCTGTACAGTATTTGACTCAGTGCCACACTACTTTCTTATTAAAACTGGCACTATGCAATATTAATAAAACACATTATATAGATTAGAACTGGCTGCCAGATGTCAGAAAGTAGCTGTCAATGGGAAATCATCATTTAACAGAAGTGTTTACAGTGGGGTTCTGCAGGGATCAGTTCTAGGCCTAATACTATTCAAAATCTTCATCAATTATCTGGAAGTAAATATAAGATCAGTGCTGAGATAATTTGCAGTTGACACAAAGATTAGTGGAGTAATAAACAATGATCAGCGCAGGACAGTCACAGAGAGTGATCTGGATCATTAGGTAAACTGGACTCATTCAACCAAAATGTGTTTTAATACATCCAAAAGATAGATCATATGTCTAAAAACAAAGATTGCTGTCACACCAACAGAATGTGACACTATGTAACAGAAAGCAGTGACTCTGAAAAGGATTGAGGGGTCATAGTTGACAAGCAACTGAACACAAGCACCCAGTATGAGGTCTTGGCAAAAAGTACAAATGAAATCCTTGGATGTATAAACTGGGAAGTGATGTAGTATATACAGCATTTGTAAGAATCTCAGAAAAATACCAACTGCACTTCTGATCTCATAGAATCATAGAATATTAGGACTGGAAGGGACCTCGAGAGATCATTGAGTCCAGTCCCCTGCCCTCATGGCAGGACCAAATACTGTCTATCAGGGATGGTCTAGACATTTATCTAACCTACTCTTAAATATCTCCAGAGATGGAGATTCCACAACCTCCCTGGGCAATTTATTCCAGTGTTTGACTACCCTGACAGTTAGGAACTTTTTCCTAATGTCCAACCTAAACCTCCCTTGCTGCAGTTTAAGCCCATTGCTTCTTGTTCTATCTCCAGAGGCCAAGATGAACAAGTTTTCTCCCTCCTCCTTATGACACCCTTTTAGATACCTGAAAACTGTTTTCATGTCTCCCCTCAATCTTCTCTTTTCTTAACTAAACAAACCCAATTCCTTCAGTCTTCCCTCATAGGTCATGTTCTCTAGACCTTTAATCATTCTCATTTCTCTTCTTTGGACCCTCTCCAATTTCTCCACATCTTTCTTGAAATGCAGTGCCCAGAACTGAACATAATACTCCAGTTGAGGCCTAACCAGCGCAGAGTAGAGTAGAAGAATGACTTCTCGTGTCTTGTTCACAACACACCTGTTAATGCATCCCAGAATCATGTTTGCTTTCTTTGCAACGGCATCACACTGCTGACTCATATTCAACTTGTGGTCCACTATAACCCCTAGATCCCTTTCTGCCATACTCCTTCCCAGACAGTCGCTTCCCATTCTATATGCATGAAACTGATTGTTCCTTCCTAAGTGGAGCACTTTGCATTTATCTTATTAAACTTCATCCTATTTACCTCAGACCATTTCTCCAATTTGTCCAGGTCATTTTGAATTATGACCCTATCCTCCAGATTAGTAGAAACCCCTCCCAGCTTGGTATCATCTGCAAACTTAATAAGCGTACTTTCTATACCAATATCTAAATCGTTGATGAAGATGTTGAACAGAGCCGGTCCCAAAACAGACCCCTGCAGAACCCCACTTGTTATGCCTTTCCAGCAGGACTGTGAACCATTAATAACTACTCTCTGAGTACGGTTATCCAGCCAGTTATTCACCCACCTTATAGTAGCCCCATCTAAATTGTATTTCCCTACTTTATTGATAAGAATATCATGCAAGACCATATCAAACGCCTTACTAAAGTCTAGGTATACCACATCCATCGCTTCTCCCTTATCCACAAGACTTGTTATCCTATCAAAGAAAGCTATCAGATTGGTTTGACATGATTTGTTCTTTACAAATCCATGCTGGCTGTTCCCTATCACCTTGCCACTTTCCAAGTGTTTACAGATGATTTCTTTAATTACTTGCTCCATTATCTTCCCTGGCACAGAAGTTAAACTAACTGGTCTGTAGTTTCCTGGGTTGTTCTTGTTTCCCTTTTTATAGGTGAGCACTATATTTGCCCTTTTCCAGTCCTTTGTTTTTCCGAAGATGATAGCTAGAGGCTCAGATACCTCCTCTATCAGCTCCTTGAGTATTCTAGGATGCATTTCATCAGGCCCTGATGACTTGCAGGCATCTAACTTTTCTAGGTGATTTTTGACTTGTTCTTTTTTTATTTTACCTTCTAAAATTACCCCCTTCCCACTAGCATTCACTATGTTAGGCATTCCTACAGACTTCTCGGTGAAGACCGAAACAAAGAATTCATTAAGCATCTCTGCCATTTCCAAGTATCCTGTTACTGTTTCTCCCTCCTCACTGACCAAAAAAAAAAAAAAAAAGATACTGAAAAAAACAGCATTCAAAAGACATTTTGGAAAAAGATACTGAAAAAACAGCATACAAAAAACAGCCACAAAATGATTCAAAGACTGAAGAAAATGCGTTCGAGTGAGAAACTTATCAAGCTAAAGAGATCAATTCACCTAGGTGAATTGATTACAGTGTTCATCTACAAGGGTAAGATACTGTGTACTAAAGGGCTCTTTAATCTTTAACAAACAAACAAACAAACAAACAAACAAAACCCCACAAAAACATGACAAGAACCATTGCCTGGAATCTGAATTTAACCACTAGGACAAATTACCAAGAAATATGGTGAATTCTCAACCTCCTGATGTCTTCAAATCAAGACTAAATGCCTTATTGGAAGATATGCTTTAGTCAAACACCAGTTAATGGGCTCAATACAAGGGTAAATGGATGAAACCGAATGGTCTTTGATATACTGGAGGTGTGATCTGTTGATCTAATGGTCAGTCTCTACTGGACTTAGAATCGACAAAAATTTCAAACTTACTTCTCTTCTTGCTGATGCCTTAATAACCAAGATAGTAATCCTTAGAGACAAGTGATAAATAGTGCATGCCCCCAAAGGTCCCATCATTCTGGTTTCTACTATATGAACTCAGATGGTACAAACCTGGTTTATCTGATTAAAGCAAACTGATCAAAATATTGGGAATACTAGTAAACAAAAAGAACAATTGGGCACACAAGACTCTCAGAAAAAATATTTTCAATTTCAGCTAACAACACGTCGTCATCAATACTCTCTAAGGGCATGTCTACTACAAAATTAGGTCAATTTTATTTAATTTGACTTTGAGCATCTGATTCAATAACTATAATTGTACATGTCTCCACTCGGTGGCTGTGGTTGATGGAGCACATCCTCACAGCCAGAGATTTCATCAACTAAAGGAGTGATGAGACTATCCCACAGTCTCTTGCAGCAGATTGGAATTCTGGGTAGAGGCCTCAATGGGATGATAACATTGCTGTGGATGGTTATGGATGCATGTCATCAGTCTCCCATGTCAGTGGCTCAGAACCAGCCCTATCCCATGATATACTTGTCTACACGCCTTTATTTTCACGTGGCATTACTGTATCCCTGGTATAGCACTTAGGTGCCCTATGTGATTCTGGCATAGATACCAACAATTCTTTTGCTGAGTCAGAGCTCTGGCTGCACAGACTCTTCCTCCCCCACAACAATCAAATCTGCTGTCTCCTGAACACTCGATGCTGGACACATTTGTGCTCAGCTGTGCTGGTGCATTTTTCACGCTGCACATTAAATGACCATTAAAAAGTTCCCAGAGCTTTTTCCTGCTCACTTGGCTGAAGAGCATTGGAGTTCAAAGTGCTTGCCAGAGCATTCACAACGGAGCACTCCAGATTATCCCCTGGAGGCCAGTAACTCTGAATTACAATACACAATGTTTACAGTGCCCCTAATTCGAGGTGGGAATGTTGTCTCCACTCATTCAGGTGGAGTATAGGGGTTGATTTTAAATGTCCTTCAGGTCAATGGAAAGGACTGGGCAATGCAGACACATTCATCACAAATTTGACTTAATGCTGAATAAATGCTCATACTGTAGACCAGCCCTGCGACTCCAAAAACAGATCCTTGAATCACATGTAGGTAACACAGAAATTATGGAGACACTCTACCACTATCTCCATTAAGCATCTGCAGATGCTGGATCCAATAGCACTAACTGGGCAGCAGGACCTATAGAGGTACCAATGATAACAGTGCAGAATCCCTTGATCTGTAAATATTGAAAACGATACGCTGGTGTATTCTTAGAATCATCGTATTTCTTACACATTCTGGAAGGCCATGCTTCCTCACAGGTCTAAGGGGAATCCCCAGCCTTGTTTCCTATTTTTCTTCTGTGTAAGAGAAAGACAATAACTTGTTTATTCCCGTGACAATGCCAATGGGTACTCAGGACAAGGGCTACAGCCATAAGGCTTTGATTAGGATTATTAAATAATGTGAATTCTGTTAACATGTAACCGCTGAAAATGGAGCTACCTGCCTCTCATCCTCATCCCATGGAGCTACCTGCCTCTCATCCTCTCCCCCGCGCTGCTGCCTGTGTATCAGGGAGGTATTTCTATTAACCAGAAAATAATGGTCTCTCACAGAAGAAAAGGGTCAGAAATAAACAAAAACCCTGGTCTATGTATGCATGAATACAGCATAATATAGTTTAGTCAGGGCCTATGCACACTATATTATAAACTAATGTTGCGGTATGTTAAAACATATCACTCTGTCCCTAGAAAAAACATCATGTAAATACTTACCACAAGCCTTACAAGCTATAGCACAAATCTCTTCTGCAATATATTCGCCAGCTGGAAACTGAAGATAATGTCCCTCGGTCTTCTCTGGGGAATGATAAAGGTAAACCTGAAGCACTGTCTCCGTCTGCTTGGGAGCATTTGTATTCCCAAGGATGTCACCATTCTGATGGAGGGTAGAAGTTGCAGTTCCTTCCATCTCTGTCATTGTAAGGCAGGCCATCTTTTCATTGTGTTCTTCTCAGAGTGGTTGTCTAAAAAACAAAAAGATTATGCACTGACTTTAAAAAGCAAGGGAAACTGAAAGAGCTACACAAGATCTGTTATCTCTGATATTTACATGGTTATAGTTTGTAAACTTGTTAACATTTCCTACTTGAATGAATAAATCTCCCTCTCCCTCTCCACACACACACTGTATAAAAACTTTTCCTGCAGGATGACAGAGTGACATCATCTGATGTCCTGCCTACCTCCTTCCTCCCTCCTTCCCCTATCCTCTCTCCTCAGCCGCTGGGAGGGGAGAGCTGGGCCCTCCACAGCCAAGAGGGGGACCTAGCCAGCAGGGGGCACAGCCTCCTAATAGATTTTTAAAAGACCTGGGATGCTTTTCAATGGTAATGTGGACATTTTGAAGCATAGAAACTGTGAGTTAAAGTACTGGGTTAGGACTGCATAATTTCTCAAAAAAATTAGCAACAGGTGAGTTTCTTTACAGTTTACAATAGTTCTACTCTGTAAAGTGACTGTGCATAGGAAAAACAAAAAGCCTTCATGATTTTTGCCGCTCAATGATTCCAAAGCCAACACTGTATGTTCATTTTACAAATAAAATCAGGATTTTTAATTGTAAGCCCTACAAACCCAGAGCATCTGCATGCCAAATGAGTTCCTCAGTTACACCTCTGCAACCCTATTGTCCCCTAAGCGACAGGTCAGAGGTTGAGCTGATGATGTATAAGAAAAGATATCAACTGAGTCACACTATAGCTAATTCAGAAAAGAATCCCTTTTCAGTTGTGCTTCAGTCCAGCCTAGCATAGTTAAATTACTTCTGCAAGTAAAAACTCAGAATACAATTATCATTAGAAAGACTTCGGTCTTCACAATGTATGTATCCTCCTAGCATTTCTTGAAGTGGCAATTTATTCTAAAATATATGACTAAGTCTAGAAGCAACATACAAACTAGTTTCAAACATTATGCCAAATTTTAAGAAGTGACTCCATCAAAAATTAATCTCCCAAATCAATCTCATGGACCAGTGTGAACATGCTCACAGAGAAGACCAATGAAGAAACTTTTTTCCATTCAATGAAAAAATGCTCTCTCATAACCATAACTATGGAATGAGGGAAAGTGACTTGACACAC
This sequence comes from Pelodiscus sinensis, assembly GCF_052426305.1. Taxonomy (NCBI): domain Eukaryota; kingdom Metazoa; phylum Chordata; order Testudines; family Trionychidae; genus Pelodiscus; species Pelodiscus sinensis. The sequence goes on from NC_143057.1 coordinate 29,836,801, forward strand.
AACCTAATACATTATACAAAATGCACTTCAATGCAAAAAACTGAGACTGAAAAAATGAACAATGACAGTATAAAACTGCTCAATATAATTTGAAGATGCATGGGCTGGGGTTATCGGTGAGAGAAACAAAAACATTTTGGAACTGTATACCATTTGCCACAATCTACTGCCTTCTAAAAAAAAAAAAAAAAAAAAGTCTGCTCTTCAGTAACATTTTTAATCACACTCAGGATTAAAGCAAAATGCAGGACAATGTAGCACTTTAAAGACTAACAAGATGGTTTATTAGATGATGAGCTTTCGTGGGCCAGACCCACTTCCTCAGATCAAATAGTGAAGAAACTCAGGACTAAGTTATCTCTGGCAGGAATGGTTTAGCTGGATCCAGAGGGGATGAACTCCATCAAAAATAGTGAATTCACTCAAAACCTCTCAATTTAACAATGGAATTTTTAAAACGCACTGGAGAGCACATCCCGGGCTAGGCTAAGAGTATCTTTGTTCTTGCATAAAACCATCATGAATTTTTCAGTATAATTAAAACTTATAAAAAAAAAAAAAAGAAAGACTGGAAAATCCCTCTAAAGTTCACTTATATTAAACCACTTGGTCTCTGGAGACAAGCATTAGATGAGTGTTTGTCAAACTGTGCTTTGCGGAACCCCAGGGCTCCGAGAGACATCTCCAGGGGCTTCTCGAGGTTGACAAACTGGAAACATCAACAGGTACAACACATACAATCAGTGGACCACTGGGGCTTTGCATACATTTTTATGCATGTAAAGGGCTCCGGAGCCCAAAAAGTTTGAGAACCGCTGCATTAGATAGTCACAAAGCGCAAAACATTTATTTTCTTAGACTTCATGAACTACGTTATTGTTTTATGAAAGGATATTCTGAAATGCTACTTTCTGACTGTCGTTAGAACACTATTTCTTCTATTATTTGAGATTTTTCCATATACAGTACAATCAAATTTCCATTGTTAATGTTGATTTCCACCTGATTACAATGTAATCAGATTTATATACCTACCAAAGGACTGCAAAACATATTTCTTTTTTAATGCAACAGGTTAATTAACAAGGGCAAAAGACCATTTTGATGACAAATCTGAAATACGGTCTGAAATTCCAAGAGATCAGAGATCACTTTTGTTATATTAAAATAAAACTAGCACCGGTACCGAGTCAGTGTTTCAAAGAAACTTTAGGCTGTTCCTCTAGGTGTAAGCATAATCCACTATGTGTTATACATCCTCCCTCTTTGCCTGATCAACAGAACATATGGGTCCGTTAAAGCTATGACCACAAATGCCTGGCTCCCGAGCTCAAATTGTAGATGCTTGTGCTTTTTATAACTCTGGCGTTTCCAGATTCTGTTCCTGGTGTTTCAGCCAAGATAGAGCCCGTTATACAAGCAATGGCACTACTACGTAAGTGTTCCAAGCAGAAACAGTCACATTCAATTTAGGCACACAAGAAAGCCATTTTTCCTAAAAGAAAAACTACCTGATATTTATCTACTTGTAGCATTAATATGCCAAAAGCCCTTTAAAGGCATAAGGGTTGCAGTTTGGTACAATATGTATGTCTGTCACTGCTTTCTGTGCATTGCCAGTTGCTCTGATGAAACTTTACCAATTTAGTTTTAATCACTGATGAAGTCTGGAGCCCTCTCTCTTCACTGCAGCGATCACTACTCTAAATAGCACTACTGTAGTAGAGAAACTCAGCCTGCCATCAAAAATAAACTTTTGCTTCCTCATCTCTGAGTTCTCAGGTCCTTCCATGTCAATTAATCACATTACAAGAAATAGCACAGTTTCCACTGAATCTCCTCTTTCTCTTATGCAAAAAAATGAAAACTTGGCAGCTGTAACAAAAGCAGATGAAAACAATTCCAGAGGCGTGATTGATGGGGACTCTTAAAATTATACTATTTTATAGTTTCATTTCTTTTGTTAACCTGAAATGCTTATGAAGCAACCAAGTGAAAGCAATAACTACAGTCACTATGAATTAGTTAATTCACCAGTAAGTCTGCCAAGGCCCCAATCCGGAAAACACACAAAAGCAAACAATAGCTGTCCTACTGAAAGTTAGTTGGGCTACCCTTCTACATAAAAGTGAAAGCACATGCGTAAGTGTTTAGAGGATCAGGAACTAATAGTGCCATTCACATTAATTAAATTATTTTGTCAGCAACTCATTTTAAAGCTGGATCACCAACTCTACTACCTTCATTCCTTGCCCTATTTTAAAAGTTTTTCCATGTGCCTAATCCCGAGCAAATGAGATTATTAGCCTCATACTAAATTAAAAACAGGACATGCCCAGAAATTTTTACCACTCCATTTTTTAGTTGACCAAAAGCCCAAGTTACATTTTTAGCATACCAATATTAATAGCAATTTGTGAGAGAAAATATTAGCTTTCTTATGATAGAACAGATGTGCTCTGAATACAGTCTTTAAACATATGCAAAAATACATACATTCTTTAAAAAAATTACATAGTAGGAGTTACTGCCCACATATTTAAGCGAGTGAGAAAGGAAAAGTAAATTACAGTCAGACAAAACCCTGGATTTTGATGCACTTCCAATTATATCAATTCTCATATGAACTTACTACTCCCCTACTGGCCAAGTTAAATCATGCTCTTCAACAAAAACCATTTCCATTATTTAACCTCTGAATAAAAAGTCTCAGAGGGATAGCCGTGTTAGCCTGTAACTTTCAAAATGAGTAGTCCAGCTCTAAGGTGCCACAGGCCTACAGGCAGTCCCCGGGTTACGTACAAGATAGGGACTGTAGGTTTGTTCTTAAGTTGAATCTGTATGTAAGTCGGAACTGGCATCCAGATTCAGCCGCTGCTGAAACTGATCAGTTTCAACAGCGGCTGAATCTGGACACCAGTTCCGACTTACATACAGATTCAACTTAAGAACCCCAGGCTTCCCCAATCAGCTGCTGCTGAAACTGATCAGCAGCTGATTCCAGGAAGCCCGGGGCAGAGCAACTCTGCCTCGGGCTTCCTGTAGTCAGCCGCTGGTAAGTTTCAGCAGCGGCTGACTTGGGGACGCCTGGGGCAGAGCAGCTCGGGTGCTGCTGGGTTGGTCCAGTAGCGCAGCTGCTCCTCGGCGCTACTGGACCAACCCAGCAGCACCCCAGCTGCTCTGCCCCAGGCGTCCTGATTCAGCCGCTGCTGAAACTGATCAGCAGCGGCTGAATCAGGACTCCTAGGGCAGAGCAGCTGGGGTGCTGCAGGGTTGGTCCAGTAGCGCCAAGGAGCGGTGCTGCGGGACCAACCGGCAGCGCCCCACCTGCTCTACCACAGGCCCCGGGCTTTGCTCCACGTCCCCCTGGTCTGCTGGGGGGGGGGGGGGGGGAGCACTAGCTGCGTCCCCCCCCAGCAGACCAGGGAGATGCGGAGCCAAGCGGCGGAGGACCCGGGCCGGACCGCGGCGCTTCCAGATCAGCGCCACGGTCCGGCCCGGGTCCTCCGCGGCTTTGCTCCCCGTCTCCCTGGTCTGCTGGCTCCCCCAGCAGACCAGGAAAACGGGGAGCAGCTTTTCTCGCCCCGGAAGGGGCGGGCGGTGGGACCAGGTGTCCCGCCGCTCCAGTCCTCCGGGGCGAGAAAATCCCCGTTCGTAACTGCGGATCCGACATAAGTCGGATCCGCATAACTCGGGGACTGCCTGTACTCACTGCCTCTAAATAAAGCTGCTATTTCTATTCTGAGTAATCACAACTGAAATTTCTTTCACTGTGAATTGTATATGTCTAAATGCTCTGCTCAGCTCAGACCTAAAAAACCCTTGCTAAAGTACTTGGGCTGAATCTTCAGTGCACTTCACCAGGGTAGCACAAAGAGGAAGGAAAGGAAGCTTAAACAGCCTAGCTAGGGATTCCACTTGCATGTTTCTGGGCAATAGAGTCATTACAACTGGCTCTATTTATGCCATTTTCTCCTTCCTGTCCCACCCCATGTGGTGCAACTGGAACATGCAGCACTCCAGTGAACAAGTCCTCAGGCATCTCTAATTTCTACGCTGGGCAAAACTTGCTACATATTACTCAGAGAACAGAAGGAAGAGAAAGTCATTTCTGCTCTGCTCTAATCCTGGCATGCCAAGCTCTGCCTTGGTGAACATGAAGATCTGCCCTCTTGGTTACAGACAGCACAAGTAGTTTCCTACTCTGACTTATGGTTAAAATCCGAATCGTGTCTGGTAATTAAAATGTAAAAAATCTATATCCATTTTCAAAACATACTGTATGTTCTATGGGGATTTAAGAACAAAGAATTTGTTCTAGAGATTACATGAGAAGGGAAAACAATGTGTCTTTTTCTGCTTCTTTGCAATGAATATAAGTATAAACTCTTTTTTAAATTGTGGAAATTTAGGTCTTTTCTTCCCAGTTGTACAGGAAAGTCTCCATGGACTACAGGAGATTTAGTAAGATTATATCGTCAAAAAAAGCACATACGTGCAATCTAATTAATTTAGTGGGACAGAAATGTTTAGTCTAAAGTTTAAAACGTAAGCTTTTCTGTATTTTTGTCAACAATATTCAGTTTATCTACCCAACACATAACTAAATGAAGAGATCAGTGTTCAGGATTCAGTATTGCACCATTTCAATTAAAGGTAAAGAAAACTCTCAATCCACATCACTGAGTCCCCTCCAATGGTACCTCAAACAGAAAATTGTATTCTTTGCTCTACTGCCAAAAGACTAAAACCACTGCTAAACGAACACGTAGGCAATTTATCTTTAACCCACATAAGTGAATATAGTAGTCACATGCAGTTTTCATTTGGAAAAAGCAGTATGATCTACACAGGCCCTTTGCAACCATCATAAACCTTAGTTCAAGGAAACTGTTCTGATTCAGTCCCTACCTGAACCACAGACAATGGGACCTGCATGGATGGTACCTACAAGAGGGGGCAGCACACAGAAGCCCCCTGGACGTCTCTCTTGCGAGGAGCTATAGGGACATGTTGCTGTTTCCTAGGGGCCCAGGTCGGCGATGCCCAGAACCCACACCCCAAACCCCCTCCCACAGCCTCCTCCTGCACCCACACTCCCTCCCCGAGTCCACACACTGTCCTGCATGCCAGCCCTATACCCCAGCCTTGAGCCCCCTCCTGCACTCCAAAGCCCTCATTCCTGGGCTCACCCCAGAGGCTGCACCCCCAGACAGAGCCCTTACCTCCTCCCATACGCCACCCCCCCCCGCCTCAGCTCGAAGCTCCCTCCCACATGCTGAACTCCTCAGCACCACCACCCAATCCGCAGGCCCCTCTTGTATCCCAAGCCCTCATTCCCATCCCAAAGCCTGCACCCCAGCCGGAGCCCTCACCGCCCCTCACACCCTCCCGCACCAGCCGGTAAAAGTGAGTGAATGGAGAATAGAGTGAGCAAGGGCAGGGTCTCTGGGAAGGGGCATGGCCTTAGGGCAGGTACGGAGCAGGGGTGTTCAGTTTTCTGCATTTAGAAAGTTGGCAACCATATCAGGTTCTAGGCTGATGTGTAGGTAACATGCCACACTTCTATATATTAAATCAATTCAGTAATTGTTTTCTAGCTTCCCTGGAACTGTTTTGTTTTAAATCCAGCAACTGAAAGCCATCCAAGGTGTTTTAAGGATTCTGGGTATACTGGAAACCACTGATTTATTAAGAAACAAAGTAACATTCACATTAGCTGTATCACCTGCTGCAACTCATCCACTAAGAAGGCAAATGGAAAGTGCTCTGCTAATCTGTGGATATCCGCATCCTCTGTGGCCCCGTGTAGATACACAATTTGTATCAGCATCCGCGTCTGCAAAAATGAGCCACAGATAGCTGCACCCACATCTGTGGATGCAGATATTTACTTTATATCCCATGGGTATGCATATCTGCTGCATATTTTTGCTGATGCGGAAGCAGATACAAATTGTATCTGCGCAGGGCTTTACAAATGCACAAGCAGGTAAGGTGGAGTTCTTATTACACACAAAACTTTAAATGCACCAAAGATTCTGGAAGCAATTTCACACTTCTCCGAGGGCTGCACTCTTAGGAAATACAGACATCCTATATTATAGCAGCTCAGTTTGCATAATGCATTATCTGCTCTGGTAGTGGTCTCTAGAAACACTGATAATGGAGGGTATTAGAGAGATAAATTGAGTGCTCTTTCTGATAAATCACAGAACTTTAAAAATAAAAATAAAAAATCTTCAACTTCCAAAATGGTTCAGTGCATGTTATAACAATACTTCCTGCACATAAGGAAATAAACTGGTCTGAATAATCTCAGACACTAAAAGACCTCTGAGGCAGCTCCCCCAGGGTCCCAACAGTCCACTGGCTTTGTCACTGCCTGCTGTATGGATCTGCCCCCACAGGATCTGCAGCCTGACAGCTCCAGGGCTCGGGTCACCAGCCCTCGAGGCTTCAGCCCATGGTTCAGCAGTTGCCCTTAGCTATAGCTCCTCCGTGGGCAGCAAGGGGCTAGGATTACCATCTCTCCCAGACTGCATGGACTGGACACCATTGCCATGAGCTGGTAACCTACAGAGGAGCATAAAACAGGCATCCCCATTGTAAAAATTGTTCCAGCACTATTGAGTTTAGGTGACTATTTTCCCAATGTAAAACAGTGTATTTGGTTAACCAAACTCCAAAAAAAAGTATGGCAAATTTTTAAAATTTGTTTCTCAGTAGGAAAAAACACAAATTTTTATCAAAAATGAAAATTGACACAGAAAAAAATCTTTAGTCAAAAATATTTCAACCAGCTCTTTTGGGGAGTCATTCAAATTATTATTATACTAACATGCTAAATTAAATATTCAAAATGTAAAGAAAAAGAAACACACAGAGTCAAGTACCTCAGTTATAGTTAAGGATTGTAAAGTGGATTTGTCTATTCATTCCATGCTGACCCTGCTAAGAGATGGGACCTATTAGACCCTGAGGTACTTTATTTCCCCACATAGCTTTTACACTGCTCAGAATTTTGCCTAGAAGCACTATGATATTTTAAAGACATGCATCAGTTTCACAGCTGCTGTTAAGAACCCTGCAGGCTACACAAAAGTGTTATGAATTGAGGGCATTTCACACTGCTGTGTGTGAAAGTTGCATGCTAGCATTATTCACAAGGGAATAGGGTCCAAAAATCAGAGCTTGAGGGGAAGAGTAGTGGACATTTGCCGCTGTCTCACAGCAGACTATAAGATATGGAAAAAAAGGAGAGAATATCAGAGACCCACTCTTTATTGGTCAGAAATCTATGGAGGGGTAAGAGACCTTCAGACAAGTTTCCTATCCCTTGCTACAGTGGAATGGAACAAAGCTTTGAATATGAAGGAGAAGAATGCTGGGATCTCTCTACCAGGGTATAGGCGACCCCTAACTAGTGACGTGACTGGTTCCCGGGGAAGCGTCTCATAACGTGAACCCTCATTTACAATAGGCACCGTGCACCATTGTAAATGCGGGTCAAAGACTTAAGTCAGGCATTTTCAGCCCCTTCCACAGTTACAAAAATGGTTGTAAGTGCAGGGGGTCGTAACTCAGGCGGGCGGAAGTTGGGGGGTTTCTGTTTACTTAATGGACCCTGCTTGAGGGCTTCATATTTTGTATTGCCATCTGGCTACTAGGTTTCTTTTAGAAAACCAAAGGAACTAGTTAAGAATTTGAAAGTGGAAGGCAGCTTGGGTGAAAGTGATCATGAAATGATAAGATTCATAATTCTAAGGGATGGGCAGGAGGGAGAAAAGAAAAATAAAGACAATGGATTTCAAGAAGGCAGACTTCAGCCAACTCAGGGAGTTGGTAGGTTAGATCTGATGGGAAGCAAGTCGAACAGGAAAAATAATTGAAGAGAGTTGGCATTTTTTCAGAGACACATTATTAAGGGCACAAGAGCAAACTATTCCACTGTGTAGGAAAGATAGGAAGCTTTGAAAGAGATCAGTTGGACTCAACCAGGAGATCTTGAATGATCTAAAAATGAAAAAGAAGTCCTACAAAAAAATTGAAACTAGGTCAAATTACAAAGGATGAATACAAAGCAAATAACTCAAGTATGCAGGGGCAAAATTAGAAAGGCCAAGGAACAAAAGAAGCATAAATTATCTAGAGATAATTGTAGCATTCTACAAATATATTAGAAACAAGACGATGACCAAGGACAGGGTAGGTCCATTACTCAAAGAAAAGGGGGAAAAACAAGAAGAGAAAATGTGGAAATGGCAGAGGTGCTTAACAACTTGGTTTTGATTTTCACCAAGAAGGTTTGTGGTGCTTGGATGCCTACCAAAGTAAATGTTGGAGAAAAGGAGGTAGGTTCAGAAGTTAAAACAGGAAGTTAAAAATTACTTAGACAAGTTAGATGTCTTCAAGTCAACAAGTGAAATGCATCCTAGAATACTCAAGAAGCTGACTGAGAAAATATTTAAGGCCACGTCTCCACTTGCTGGAGATCAATCTTCTGGTATATGATTTATGTCTAGTAAAGACCCGCTAAATTGAATGCTGAGGGTGGCTCCAATCGTCCTTGGTACTTCTCAAAGTAGTGAGGAGTAAGGGAAGCTGACAAGAGCAAATGCTCCCATTTGCCTCCCTTTGTAAAGATGGCGCCAAACCCAGCTTAAGATAAGCTGATTCCAGCTCTGAATTTTACATAGCTGGAGTTGTGTACATTAACCCAACCTTCCAGGTCTAATGTAGACCTGGACTAAGTCATTAGCTATTATCTTTGAAAAATCATGGAAGACAGGAGAGGTTCTAGAAGACTGGAAAAGAACAAATATAGTGCCCAAATATAAAAAGGGAAAGGAGGAGAAGCCACAAAACTACAAATCAATCAACTTATCTTCTGTACCAGGAAAGATAACGGAGCAAATAATTAAGGAATCAATTTGCAAACATCTAGAAGAGAACATGGAGATAATTAACAGTAATCATGGATTTGCAAAGAACAAATCACGTCAAACCAATCTGATAACTTTCTTTGATAGGATAACAAGCCTTGTGTATAAGGGGGAAGCAGTAGATGTGATATACAGTATCTAGACTTTAGGAAAGCATGTGTTACGATCTTGCATGACCTTCTCATTAATAAACTAGAGAAATAAAACTTAGATGGAGATACTATTAGGGATGTGAATGGGTAACTGCCAAGGGGAGGGAGGTCACAGGCCAAGTGGCAGTCCTGTGCGGGAGGACTGGGGGGGGGGGGGTCAGTGGCAGCCCTCAGGGCTCGGAGCTGCTACAGCCGGTCTAGACTAGTCCCCTCCAATCCCACTTAACCAGTTAACTGGTTAAACATATGGCTAGCTGATTGTATAGCTGTTCCCAGAAAGTAGTTACCAAGTAGTCACAATCATGCTGGAAAGGCATAATGAATGGGGTTCCTCAGATATTAATCTTGGGATTGGTTCTGTTCAATATCTTCATCAAAGATTTAGCTAATGGCATAGAGAATACACTTACAAAGTTTGTGGATGATACTAAGCTGGGAGGGGTTGCCAGTACTTTAGAGAAGAGGATGAAAATTCAAAATGATCTGGGCAAACTGGAGAAATGGTCTGAGGTAAACAGCATGAAATTCAATAATGACAAATGCAAAGTACTCCACTTAGAAAGAAAAAATGAATTGCACAGTCTACTAAAGACTACTACGGAAACAGATCTAGAAGTCAGAGTGGTTCACAAGCTAAATATAAGTCAACAGTATGATACTGTTGCAAAAAAAGCAAACATCATTCTGGGATGTATTAGCAGAAGTTTTGTAAGTAAGACACAAGAAGTCATTCTTCTGTCCTGCTCTGTCCTACTTGCCCTGATTAGGCCCTCAACTGGAGTACTGTATCCAGTTTCGGGTAGCACATTCCAGGAAAGTTGTAGTCAAATTGGAGACAGTCCAGAGAACAGCAACAAAAATGATTAAAGATCTAGGAAATCTGACCTATGAGGGAAGACTGACAGAACTGGGTTCATTTAGTTTGGAAAAGAGAAAGCAGAAGGGACATAATAAAAGCTTTCAAGTATTTAAAAGGTTGCTACAAGGAGGAAGGTGAAAAAAATTTCTCCTTAATTGAGGATAGGATAAGAAGCAATGGGCTTAAATTGCAGCAAGGCAGGTTTCTGTCAGAGTGGTTAAGCCAGGGCTGTCCAAACTTTTTTCAAAGAGGGCCAGATTTGATGAAGTGAACATGCGTGAGGGCCGACCATTTTGCTTGACATTCTTTGAACCATTAAAATTAAAAACAAATTAACTATTTTATGCAAAGTTTATTGCAAACGGCATACTTTTCATTTCGTCACATGGATGACAAATCTAAACAGGTGTTAAATCACTCTGCCTTTCATATCTGAAGGCCAGATAAAAAAAAATCCAGGAAGCTGAAATATATGTCAGGAACATTGTAAAGTACATTACATATTATTGGTAATAGAGGTTGTCTGTCAACTTTTAAGTTCAAAAAATATGAACAGGAACATAACACCAAGTATACATGTTGTGTCCACATATATTTATAACTGATTTAGACCAACTGACATTAACTGAGATTTTACAATGTATTCATCTCAATACATATGGATTCGTTGGGGGCCATAAAAGATAGATATTGCCAAATTACCTGGGGGGCCGTATTAAACCGGAACACGGGCTGCAATTGGCCTGCGGGCCGGACTTTGGACATGCCTGGGTTAAGCACTGAAATAAACTGTCTAGGGAGGTTGTAGAATCTCCAGTATTGAATATTTTTAACAGCAGGTTAGACAAAACCCCTAACAGGGGATGATCACTGGTGCTTGGTCCTCCCATGAGTGCGGGACTGGACTTGACCTGTTGAGATTCCTTCAAATTCTATTAATCTTGGGAGGAATCTCCTTTTCTAGTGAGATGTGAGGGAGGAGATGCTGAACATGTGTTTTTTATGTAAGGCTTTTAAAATATTTGTAACTATTCATTGGAATGCTTTTGTTTGCTTTCTTGTTTGTTTATAAAATTTGGTATCTGCCCCCATCTACAAAAAAGGGAAAGGCAAACTGAGTGTTGCAAAACATGCTAGCACTGTTGTTGCTATTCTCTAACTGTATTTGTGAAAAATCTTTGAAAAAAAACTGACATAGAAAACACTGTTCTGGCACAAACCAAAAGAAAGAGAGATAGCCTTTGAATAAATGCTGCACATAACAGCTAGAGCATAGAAATACACTTCAATAGCTTAACCAGAAGTCTAGCCACACATTTCTTTATGAATTGTATTATGGTCAGAAGAGAATCTGGAAGTAGCACTTACAACACCATATTATCCCTTTGCGGAAATTAACAAAGTAAACAAGATAACCTAAAGTCACAGTGAATCAGCAATAGTATAGAACAACCAGAAGTGGTATTACTTTGATGGTCTCTGCTGTAGCATCTCTTAAGATCCTTATTCTCAGCTATCCAATATTTACAGCTTTGAGCCTCACTATTTAGTTAATTGCTTCAACTTGGAAGCAACCTATGAGTAGATTAGATTTCATGTAAAATCAAGTTATAATTCTTCTCCTCAAAGTGGTTACTTTTAAAATCTGCATAAATGGTTCGAGTTTTATGGTGAGCAAGCAACTACTAAGTGCAGTAATTTGAAAAGAAATATATTCAAAATAATGCTTTCATTCCAGCCCTGAAATTTCTGTATTTAAAAAACCCAAGCTTCTAGAATGCTGTCCAGATTAAATTCTGTACAATATTCTTATTTAGAGATGCCCAGGCACAGTACACACAACAAAAAGTCCATGATTCTTCAGGTTTACAATCCACAGACCCAAGCCTGCAAAGATTTACACACCTAGCATAGTCCAAGTAACTTCAAAGAATCTACATGCAATATACCAAGTAAATTATGTGTAAAGATTTGTGGGATGGGGGCCCAAACATATGACAAGAGTCAATAAATGGATAAAACAAACTGATGAAGAGGGGCAAGACAGGGAAACCATGAAATTAGCATAATTAATATAATAACTCATAGTGAGAGGATGCCACAGGAAATAAAGATAGCATATTTTAAAATTTATATGTACAAGTTTTAAATAAATATTACCTCTCATATTCCTCAAAGAAAATTAGCCAGAAAAATAAAACCCTACCACAAAGATTTAAAATAAGGGGTCAATTACATTGTACTTACACATTGTAAATAGTCATAATGTCTTCAAGGGACCTATGCACAATACACAATATTGCAGTTTGTTACTACAGTTTAACTCTTCTGTCAAACCCATGTTAAAATAGAAGTGAAAACTTTTTTTTAAATGATGTTTTAAAGCCATAAATTAAACAATACAAAATGACAGTTTCTGACAGTCCATCTACATAATTCAGAGGAATGCATTTGTTTAACAGTTTATTTCATGCTTCCTTTGCCATCAGTGGCTTACAAGTTCTCCACTGTTTGCATATCTGAAATGCCAGTCAGTTACATTAAAGATACAACAAGACATGCACAGCCAAGATCACGTTATCTCGATAAACAGATCTCAGCAGAAAAATGGAAACCTACAAAAACAAGCCAAGGCTTTGAAAGCAAACCAAGGGTTGCAGTAAAACATATGCTGCTGATGTACTCTTGTTTCATAATAAACTAAAATTATAGATTGTTTCATTTACTCAGAAAAAACACAGTAAATTCAGTTTTAAAACATTTTAAAGAAGCATTTCCATGGAAACCGTGTCTTATTAGGATAAGAATTCAACTATTTATGACCAATGTAGAAAATGTACAAAAAATTTTTGTTTGAGATGTGTCACAAGACCACTAAATACATTTACAGTTTTAGAATGACTTCTATTTTGGGAGAAGAAAACTGTTGCACCTATATTCTCTATTTTAAGTATGGGAAGTCTCTCTCAAATTTGTAGAATCTTTCAAAACATTAGTAACCTATGAAATGCAGCCTATATAGCTACAGTTGTTGTACTTATAATTCTGAAATAACAGCACTGAAATATTTTTTTCAGGGTTTTTCCCTATATAGTCTTAAGAGATAACAAAGGAGATCTTTGGCCAGCTAACATTAATTTTTAATAAATCTTGAAATACCTGGGAAATGCTAATATTCCAAAAGAACAAGTGGGATGACCTAGGTATCCATGTCAGTTGACCGGACATCAATCCTGGGCAAAATAATGGACAAGCTGATATGGGACTCACGTAATAAAGAATTAAAGGATAACAAAGGGCTATGTAATCTAGCTGAAAAGAACATAAAAAGCATTAAGTCTGGAAGCTGAAGCCAGACAAACTCAGCGTATGTCTACACTACCACCCTTGTTCGAACTAGGGTGGTTAATGTAGGCAACCAAAGTTGCAAATGAAGCCCGGGATTTAAATATCCCGGACTTCATTTGCATCTTGCCAGGCGCCGCCATTTTTAAAGCCCCGGTAGTTCGGACTCCGTGCCCGAGCTCTGTGCCTTGGAATTGCAACCTCAGCTCCAGCAGGGGCCATGCAGAGCTTGGCGGGGGAACTGTGGGATGAGGCATGCTTGGGCTTGGCAGGTGCATTCTGTGTGCTGCCACTCTCTGTCCCCCCACTGGCAGTGAGCTGGGTCTGGTGGGGAAGGTCGGAGTTTCTTCACACGCACCCTGCGCCCTCCAACTGGGGAGATGGTACTGCAGCCTCGTGGCTGAGAACAAGCTCCCCACTGCAAAAAGGGGAGAGGGGGCTGAGCTCCCTCCCCCTTCTTACCCCACTGGGCAAATGGCAGCACACTGTCTGGAGGCTTTGCAAGGGGGTGCAAAGCCAGGTAAGCGTTCCCCGCCCCCATGTCCAGACCCTCAATCCCCCTCTGTCAATCCCCTCACCAAGACCCCGCACCTCCAGCTTCTTCCTGCACCCTCCCTCCTGGCCAGACACCCTGCCCCTAGCTTGCTTCTACGCCCTACATCCCACCCAGACTTCACAACTTCTCCCCCTTCTGCACCCCACCTACTGCCCAGGTCCTGCACCTATCCCACACACTGGGAGCCCTGCCCCACACTGAACTCCTCCTTTTTGTCCCCACCCCAGAGCCTAAGGAAGTCCATAAAATCCACTAACTCTAGAACCCCAGAAAAGTAAATCTGGCCTATGGGAAGCCCTGAACTTCAGCCCTTCCTTCCCCCTCGCGCCCCATGGAGCTGTAGCGCTAGAAGAATGAGGTGTCTCAGTTGGGACCACATCAGTGAGGGTTGGGAGGTTTTCGAGGAGGTATTTTGCTTCTCACTTGTGTGGTCCCCAACTGATTTTTCTGTGGGTCAGCAGCCCCCAATCCAAAAAAGATTCCCCACCCCTGCCATAAATAAAGAAAACATGGAAACCTTCTGTGTTGAACATAAATTAATATTTTACTTTATTTAAAATGAAGTTTGATAAATTAATATGAGAAAGTTAAAACGCTTAATCCGTTTAATAATTTAAATTAAACCGTTCTTCCCAGCTGCAGCCCTAGCAAAACGGCTCAGGTGTAATTATGTAATTAATGGTGAGTTTCCACTAGCAACTGGTGGTCCACGGAAAGGTTTACAGTGAACCAGGTGGTTCAGAGGCTAAGAAGTTTGAGAATCACTGAAATAGAGGCACCTCCAGTCCTTTTCCATCCAAGATAATGCAACGCAAGTTGGGTTAATGCAATTGCAGGCTAGTTGTACGAAGGGTTCTATGGAGCCCAAACCCGTCCCTGTTGATAGAGGACAGTAGGAGAAATTCTTAGAGTAACAGTGTTGGCTGCCTGCAGGGAAGTGCAAGCACTGCTGTGGGGAGAAGACCAGTGCGTGCATGCACTTCCCTGCAGTCCACATCAGGCGCGGAGCCTTGGGGCTTTCTCCCAATCTCCAGGAAGCAGGTGCTAGAGCTGTAATCTTACAAGGGGGGAGACCCACAAGGCTGGAGCACCAGGCAGGTGAGGCAGGAGGCAGCCTGAGTGCCTGGCCCAAGGCAGGCAGAGGCGGCTTCCCCACTGGAGCAGCAGACCCTGCACCTCCCACACCTTCTCCCCCACTGCACCCCCAGCCTGCTCCTGCCCCCTTCTCCCTGGCCAGACACCCTGCCCGCTCCTGCATCCTCCCTCCTGGCCAGGCACCCTGTCCCGAGCCTGCTCCTGCACTCTCCCCTGCCCCTTTCCCCTGGTCAAACACCCTGCCCATAGCCTGTTCCTGACCCCTCCCCCTGGCTAGACATCCTACCCAATTGGGGCCCAGCCCCAATATTGCCACAGGGTCCTGTCCTTGGCCCCGATTCTGGGGCAGGTCCCGCAGTCAAGTCCCCATCTGGGCACAGAAAGGGCTGGTGGCAGCCCCCCTTCTGCTCCAGCACAGGTGGGAGGGGAGGCACAATCTGGCTGCAGTGGACAGATGGGGGATTGTCAAGGGTAGTGAGCACGGGGAGCAGCTCCCTAGTAGTTTTTTAATTAGGAAATTAAAAGTAGTTAAACTTTTAAAAGTCAGAATGCCTTGGAACAGTTAGCTAAAATGGCAACACTAACTTTATCTCTGTCTCCTAAATCCTAATCACCAGCTTCTACCTATCCACTAGAGAAAATTCTACATATGAACCTGCTGACTAATCTGAAATGAGAACCAAGTCCTTCTCCCAGACCCATGGTCAAAAACCATGACATTATCTCATATTTGTTCCTTATAATTAGGGCATCACCACATTTATGATTCATTTTGGTCAACTTCATGGTCAGAGAATTTAAAAAAATAATACATTTCATGATTCCAGGTATTTAAATTTGAAATTTCAGAGTGTTGTGATTGCAGGGGTGCTGACCCAAAAATGAGCTGTGGGGCTTGTAAGGTTGTTGGGGGGAGGGGGGAGAGAAATGGATTGCAGTACTGCTACCCTTACTTCTGCGCTGCTGCCTTCAGAGCTGGGCAGCAGCAGCTGTTGGACGGGATCTGAAGGCAGAGCCGCTGACAGCAGCAGTAGAGAAATAGGTGTGATATAGTACGGTATTGCGACCCTTACTTCTGCATGGATGCATGCAGAGCTGGATCTCTAAGCCTGGTCTTTACTAGCTGCATAGCTGGAGTCAGCTTACCTTAAGCCAAGCCATGGCGGTGTCCAAACAGTGGGAGGCCAATGGGAGCACATGCTCCAGTTGGCTTCCCTTAACTCCTTGCAGAAGGAGTAGTACTGGATGCTGGCAGGGGCTGCCCTCTGAGTTCGATTTAGCGGGTCTAAACTAGACCCACTAAATCTAACACCGGAAGATCCACATCTGGAGTGTCAATCTACTTGTAAGTGTAGACGTGCCTTTAGTTAGTAGATGCCACTCTTCGGCCTTCCAGCTCTGATTATAACAGCCCATAAGGAAGAGTAGCAGGATATAGTACTGCCTCCCTTATTTCTGCACTACTGCTAGAGGGGGGCTGTCTTCAGATTTGGGTGCCCAGCTAATAACTGCCACTTTCTGACTGTCCAGCTCTGAAGACAGTGCAGAAATAAGGGTAGCAATGCTGCAATCTCCCTAAAATATCCTTGCGACCCCTCTGCAACTTCCTTTTAGGTCAGGATCCCCAACTTGAGAAAGATTAGTCTCCCCCGTGAAATCTGTATAGTATAAGGGTAAAAGCACTCAAGGACCACAAAAAACAATGAGTCGTCCTGTGGCACCTTAAAGACTAACAGATTTTTTGGGGCATAAGCTTTCATGGGTAAAAACCACTTCATCAGATGCATTAAGGACCACAAGCCTCTTATGCAAGATACACAGTATATTTATTTATCTCTTTTGCTCAATCTGATCAAACTTTAGGAATTTCTATTTAAAAAACTCCACATAGGCAGTAATGTAAAAGTTCTTGGGAAACTGTATACTTTTGTATAAATCTCTGTCATCCGGATTGGGGAAAAATACCAGTGACCTACATGTAAACAAAACAGACTTACACAAGCATTTATGGTGTCCATGAGCCACAGCTGGAGAACAGCAAAAAGTGGATCTAGTAGAGTCCAACCCACTAGCAAATAAAGATCAGCTGGCCTGAGAAGTACATGGAAGCCTGATCAACTCCCTGTGAAACTCACAAGAGCCAAATGCAGCCAATTCTACCCCAATTTATAATCTCTACAGACTCTTCAGAAGTTCACTCAGTTTCAGTAAATTTTACACACTCAGCCAGAGTCCAAGTCCCATCAGGCAAAAATCAGCTCCACAGTCATGGTGCCTTTCCCCAATCCTGTTGAATTTATTGTGCTACAGGGGGACTCAGATTCCATGACAGCATTGCAGACTGTTACATTGGCAACACTACTTCAAGTCTCTGATCTGTGCTTCAAAGAAGCAGGAAGTTGCTGGCAAGAACAGGAAGATGAAACCTACACTGGCTTCAAGAATCAGACCCCAACCAAAAGAAAAGGAGTCCACTGAAATGAAAATTCGGAGTGTCTGCTACATGACACTACTTCAAAGGAATAAGAGATCCTCCGGAAAAGGGCTTTATTCCGGAGGATTGCACCAGTCTAGACGCTTTTTTCCGGCTTTTTCCCAAGCCAGAAAAAAGCGGCGGACATCTTTATTTAAATCTCGCGGGGGATATTTAAATCCCCCGCGGATTTCCCTATTACGAAGTTTTAAATTAGCATGCCCCTTTCGTAAAAGGGGCCAGTGTAGACGTAGCCCATGTGTCTTTTACACACACATAACACAGCCAGATTTTATATTTACTATAAAACACTTAATACTGAAAAACTAACATTTTAAAATTTCATAATTGAAGGACAACCACCAATACAAAACCACAAATGACATGTCCTTTGAAGAATGTAAAAAGTGAAGAAAAAAAGTGGCATGGCAGAGAAGTGGTGTTGAAATTCTAACTTGTGTTGTTTCCCCACATAGAACACTTTTATTTTTAGTCTTTTAACACCAGATGATGCTGAAGAAAGAGAGAATAAGAAGTAACACATCAAAAAAACATTGCAGAGCCTTCGGCCATTATCTCTGAAAACTCATGGAGATTAGGAGAAAATTTGGGGAGATTAGGAGAGGTCTGAGATGATTGGAAAAAGGCAAATGTAGTGTCCATCTTTAAAAAAGGCATGGAGGACAATCCAGGGAACTACAGATCAGTCAGCTTCACCTCAGTCCTCAGAAAAATCATGGAGGGGATCCTCAAGGAATCCATTTTGAAGCACTTGGAAGAGGGGAAAGTGATCAGGACAGTCAACATGGATTCACCAAGGGCAAGTCATGCTTAACCAACCTGATAAGCTTCTATGAGGAGGTAACTGGCTCTGGAGACGTGGGGAAGTCAGGGGATGTGATATACCTTGACTTTAGCAAAGCTTTTGATACGGTTGCCCACAATATTCTTGCCAGCAAGTTAAGGAAGTATGGATTGGATAAATGGACTGTTAGATGGCTGGAAAGCTGGCTAGACTGTCAGGCTCAGTGGGTAGTGATCAATGGCTTGATGTCTGGCTGGCGGTCCCTTTCAAGCGGAGCGTCCCTAGGATCGGTTCTACTGAGATTTAAGTGGTCTGCTGAATCAACATATGTCCAAGTTAACCAGCTTCTCCAAATAAAGTCTAGTCTTTCACTTTAAAATTGATATTTTGGCATACTGTATTCTTCAGCATCACTGAAGACTGCAGAAAAACTGGGAACATATTGTGCAAACACCTAGTGCTACAAGACTTTTGGACTTTGGTTACTGAACATGTCACATGAATTACAGACCGACAAGTTGTACTGAAAGGAACTTTAAGGATTAATGTCTGTGAGGATGATCCCCTCCAACAATAACAGAAGCAGTACTAATCCCCAATCTTTCTAGCTGGGAACTTGTTGATCTATTCTCTTGAAATAAAACTAAGAAATGGGGAAAGTAGTTGTTTTCATGTCACATGGCATACCTAAGCTGCCCAAGCATAGAAATAATTAAGAGCATCTGGCTATTTATTGAGTCCACAGAGGAAAGATCTGATACCTCTATTTGTGTATGGACCACCAAGTTACATGAGGAAATTTCATAGCTGAATTGTGAGCTGGTCCAGCACTTCTCTGGGAGTCAGTGTATGCAGACACCTGATGTGATGAACCATCTCATTTACATTCTTAGGAGTGATGAATTCCTTGCTTTAATCCAAAGCGCTTTCAGGATGGCCGGAAGGTTAGCTTAAATTGTGCATATGCAGGGTGAATACGCCAGATAATCATGTGACCCTGTGTGGTGATACACACATAGTATGGATTTCTGTGGTCCGCTTATTGCTACTAAATCATATAAAGTACTTTCACATCACCATTCCAGCCAGATTATCTTTCATCTCACAGACAGCTATTACCACCTGTTAGAGGGGCTTCTTCACGTTCTGGTTTCTTGCCATGCTCTGTTTTTAATTTGAGCCTAGAGACTACAGTGTACTATTTGGATTGAAGCAGTCTTGGCACAGGCCAGACTGGAAATGGCTAGGCTGTAGTGTAGTCGGTTAACCAAATAACCGAAAAGCAAAAGCTTATAGGTTAATGCTATAGACTACACGCATTCCCCCAAGTCCCTGACAACAGTAAATTTTTTAGCAGGCTGGCCAGCAGCCCGGCTAGGTCCTGGCTCACACCACATCCAGGACCTACCCCCACTAGAGCTCTGCATTTAAAGTGTATTAGGAGCCAGATGGGCAGGCAGCCCGGCTCAGTTCCTGCTGCCTTCCTGCACTGATGCCTCTGTATCAGAGGCAGCAGCGTGGAGTGACAGACACCCGGTCCGTGGGGGGAGCTGGTTTTAAAACTGGCTCCCCTTGCAGACCAGCTCACTCTTGGCACCCGGAGCAAGGGACTCCTCGGGAGTGGGGCTGGAGTGCAATGGCTGCAGGTCCCATCCCCAGAGACTATAGAATAGTCGAGTAACTGATAAGAATTCATGAGGTTAATCGACTATTCAATTAGCTGTTATTAAACATCCTTATTAGGCAGATACTTCGACTCTCTTACGTACAGACTTTCTGTTAGTGTTCAAAAAAGTGTTATGACTGATGGCAAGAAATGTCACTTGTCTTCAGCCACCAATACTCTGAAACGCAGTTAACGAAACTTCTTGGACAGCATGCAAGTCATTACTTAGCTAGTGTTACTCACGGAGATTCTGGAGGTGCCGTGTCAACTCCAAGATACAATTTCAGTGCTGGTTTGTGGAGAAAAGCCTTAGGTCTCATATTTGAGGAGGAGGTAAGCATTTCCTGATGAGAAGGAAGGTTGTCAGCTGTTCTTTAGAAAGTCAGGGAAACGTTTGTCAGGTTCGGTAGTGGTTTGTTTGGTTTTTTTTTGGGGGGGGGGGAAATCTCAATTTTTATCAGCATCCCATCTCATCATTTTGCAGAGGAGCAGCTTATACAGCCCAAGTACACAGATTTCCTTGAATCCATCCAATTGAGTTAGAGAACTTATAGACATGGGATGAAAACTGCACTGGGATGTAAGTTTATGATCTCTTTTACATGGATGAAGATAATTTTTTTCAAATCCCCTCAGCGTTGTTCCCATTGACAGGAAAAGTAAATAGACTTCAATGGAACAGTAGTAAGCCCACCTGGATCAAATTTGAAACTTCTAACTGCTGGATACGTTTGATCATGAGTTTTTGGGAGAAGCCTCCTTGGCATGTAGCAGGGATGGAGTCTTTCAAGTGGTTCTCTTCCTAGCTTTCCAAGAAAGTACGGATTGGCAACAGTTTCTTCCCCCCTCCAAGGGATCACTCACGTTGGAAGTTATTTTATCAGCTAATAGGTATTTATATTACACAGAAGTGACCAGCCTCTTCCTTTATTTTTTTTTATTTTTTTTTTTTTTTTGGAGGGGGGGTGAATTTTCATTAGAACTTGGGTTGAGTATGGCACATGGCTTTATGCAAATTATACAGAAAAATGAATAATCCTTCCTGGTTTGCCTCATGAGTGGTTCCTCCAGCCCATCTCTGTATTACATCCTTCCCAGAAACAGAATAATTCTCAGATCTCTCCTCAACTAGCCATCTCTTAGTGAGAACTTCTTGATAATTACAGCACAGATTCAATCTTCCTTTGTTTGGGAAAGTTGACAAATTACGGGAGCACTTGGATACTACGGGTACGTCTAACCCTAAACTATGCAAATTGCGTATCTTATTTTGAATCTATTTGGAAATAGCATATTTTGAAATTTGGCACGTCTACACAGTGCCAGATTTTGAAATAATGTGCTATTTAGGGCCATCCCTTATCCCTTGTGCAATGAGGTTTACCAGGATGGTGAAATAGTGTGCCCATTATTTCAAAAAATATTTCAAAATAATGGGCAGCTTGTGTAGACGCGGGGTAGCTATTTCGGGATACTTTCTGTGCAGTGTAGACGTACCCTCAGTGACAAACCAGGTAGTCTCTAACACAGGAGTGGGCAAGAAGCTGCAGTGGGCTGGATCCAGCCCACCAAGCCACCGGATCTGGCCCACAGCTGCCTTGCAGGAACCCTTAGGCAGAGAACAGCTCACACTTTAAAAAGCCAGCTGCTCTCTGCTCTGGACAGCTGGGGAGGGAGGAGGGAGACTTCACATGCTGTTCCCATCCCCCAGCAAAATATCTCAGCTCTCATTGGTCAATATCAGTTTCCAGCCTACAAGAGCTGAGAATTTTTGCTGGGAGCAGGGGCAGTTTGGGAAGCCTTCTCCCTCCCTTTGCCCCGCATGTCTGGAGTAGAACCACATTGAGCAGTGAGCAGCCTGCAGCAGACAGTCTGCCTCAGGTTTCTTCAGATAAGCACCTTCCAGTCAGAGCCTGCCTCTGACATCCCATCCACCTGCACCAGGCCACCACCCAAACCCTCCATTCCCCTTTTCCCCCTTCTCCCAGGTCACAACTCTCTCACAGACCCTGCATCCCCTTCTACACCTCTCTCACAGTTCAGACTTCTCTTCAGCACCTATATCCCTTCCCGGACCCTGCACCCCATTCCCTTGCCTCAGGTCTCCACCCAAACCTTCTGCACACCTTTCATCCAGGTCACAACTCCCTCCCAGACCTTGTACCCCCTTCTAGAACTCCTCACTTGAGTCAAAATCCTCTCCTGCACCCATACCCTCTACTGGACTGTGCACCTCAAACCTCTGCCCCAGATCACAGCCCCCTTCTTCACCCAAACTCCCTCTCAGACCCCTCACCTCCTCCTGCACCCCAGTGCCCTATCCTAAGTTCCCTTCTGCACCCAACCTCTGTCCCAGACTGCACACCCCCTTCACAGAAGTGCAGCCCTTGACCACTTTCCAAAATCTTGGAGTGGCCCCCATTAAAAATTATTGCCCAACCCTGCTCTAATCTTACACAGAAGTGGAAACCATCAATTAGGAAATAACGGAATTGTAACTAATTAGTATCAATCTTTACAGTTAACTTTCCTAATAAAAAAAGTGTCCATACATGAAATGCTAAGAAAAGGACCTAGATAAACAAGTTACCCCAAAGGAGTGGGTTCAGTCTGAAAAAGAGGACCAGCAACTTCAGCCTGCAGCTCAACAGCATATTTCTTCAAGATATTGAAGTACCTTGTTTCAATATCTTCAGTATCTCAAATCAGTCAAGTTAGAATAGATATATAGCTTGAATGGAAATACATGTTGGAAACATTGCAGTGAAAGAGGAGATGTTGCATCTATATGGTGGACATGCTTAGTCACTAGAGAGTATTGGGACGGAATTCATAGTCAAATCTTCTGAATCATTGGCTGTTTGATGCCAAGTGATCCTTCGGGTAATCTTCTTAGGGTTTTCTCATGAAAATGGTCAGGAAAAGGAAATGATGAATTACTCTCTCATTTGCTAGTAACTGCTTAACTACTGATAACTTGTCACTGGAAAAAAAAATAATTCAACCACAGAGGAATGGCTCCAAACAAAAACAAAAGAGGTGGTTTGTTATGGAAAAATTTAGATACCAACTACACGCTCAACAACACAGAGGACAAATAGGTACTTAGGCATTTGATTGCTATTGATTCAGTACTCAAAGTACATTCACCTACAAAAGAATAAAACACACCTGTTCATTTTTTAAAATATTAACATTTGATAGACATACCATGTTTGCTAAATATGTAAGCAGAAATTTCTCTCAGTTTCATAAGATCACTAGAAACAAAATATTAATTTAAAGATGTTTACTCTGTACATGGTAACGCCCTGTTAAAAACAGATTTGGTTATTAGAATACTCTATAATGTTTCTCTAAACAAAAGCTTATTTTTGTAATGATTGCTGCATTATCTCCCATAGTTATATGGCGAGGATTTGTAAACTTGTTAAAACTTCCTCAATAAACAGCTTAAAACACAAAAGCAGAGACCACGTTAGCAATGTTTGTTCAAAATTAAGTTGGACATTCTGATCATGATAGATCATAATGCAGCTTTAGCTATAATACACTCTGCATTGTTGCTTTTGTGACAAACCTCTTCCTGGTAGAACATAAACCAGTTGTTTAATCAACGTGGAGAAGATAGGAGTTGATTTGTGCTGATGGCTACACTTTCTGCTAGGTAAAAGCCTTTGCTTTGAAGTCTCTCTCAGGCTATGTCTACAAGAAGTCTTGCACAAGAAAGCATCCACACTACCATGTGCGAGCTGTGCTTTTGCGCAAGAGTGCCCATGGCAGTGTGGATGCTCTCTTGTGCAAGAAAGCTGACGGCCATTTTAACCATAGAGCTTTCTTGTGCAAGAAATCCCTGCCGAGCATCCACACTGCCCTCTCACGCAAGAGCTCCTGTGCAAGAGGGCTTACACCAGATACAAAAAAAAGAGTGTAGTGCTTGCGCAAGAAGCCCTCTCTTACCACGCTGTACTGTAAATTTCCTTGCACAAGAGTGGGTGGGCAGTATGGATGCTCTGCAGATTCTTGCGCAAGAACGGCTGTACTCAAAGATTCATTGAGAAGTAGAGAAACAGTCTGCAAATCACTGCATCACTCTTGGCTAATTATTTTCCTTGGAAAAGGACATAGTTTGATAATGAGAGAGGAAAGGATAGCTCAGTGGTTTGAGCATTGGCCTGCTAAACCCAGGGTTGAGAGTTCAATCCTTAAGGAGGCCATTTAGGGATCTGGGGTAAATCGGTCAGGGATGGTCCTGCTATGAGGGCAGGAGACTGGACTCAATGACCTCTCAAGGTCCCTTCCAGCTCTATGAGATAGTATAATGCTCCATGTATCAGACATGATTTGGAAGTGTTTTAAGTTTTTATTTAAAACAGGAAAAGCTGCACCTTAGTTATCCCCTAACAAAATTGCTACAGCCAACCACAATCAGAAGGTTCCCTGTAATTCCCTTTCCCTGTTCCTTTTTTAGTGTTGCTGCCACGCGGCAGCCCTGCTCCTGGACTCCCTGTTTCGCTGTCAAAGCCTTGCTATTCGGCTCCAGCCCCACTGCTGGGCTCCCCGCCACCAGCTCTCCATGGGATTCTCTGGTCCTGCAACATCCATGGTCTTTCCAGGCCAGGAATATTGCCGGACCAGCATCCCAGTTAAGAGAGGTTCAACCTGTATCATGTACACAGGCTCCTAAAATCTATTATACAATCCATCTAGCAATATAAAAATCTGTCTTTAGGAAAATGGCTATTTCCTTGCTACAATATAAGCTCATTAACATGGACCACTATGACAAAGTGAGGCCAGAGGGCTACAGTAGAGTGGGGAAAGGCAGCTCTAAAAGGGTAAAAGGACCACTCTCCTATTAAAGAGAAGTGGGTTACTGCAGGTCAGTTAGGATCAGCTGACAAGAGGTGGTCTCAGGCATAGTAGAATCAGCTGAGACAGGGCTACCTTGGGCCAATTAGTGTCAGCCGATTGCACTTCAGGCCTACCTGAAACCTTTTTAAAGCCTCCTCTGCTAGGTGGAGGGAGGAGAAAGAGAAAGGCAAACACATGCAAGCAGCTACTAAGTCAGAGATAACAGGGGAGTGAGCAGCTTCAAGAGGAGAAGCTGGGGTCTCTATCCCAGGAGGAAGACCACAAGCCTAAACCTCTGCTGAGGGTGACATCTTGCCAAGGGGAAGGAGTACAGAAGCTGGCAAGGGAAAGAAGGGCCCTTGCCACACCACATTCATGTGCAAAATATTTCTTACTGAAATATGAATATTAGGCACCGTCCACAAGAGTCACTTGCGTTTACAGAAATTAGGCCACTTTTCATAATTTTCCTGCAACAGTTTTAGTAACCACATTTTAGTAATATGATAATTCACCTACAGTACTCTGCTCTTTGCTGACAAATCTGTCCAGTTTTTTTGAGATATTTATTAGGTGCGTGAATTACAGGGCTCTACTGTACATCTGTTTTTCTGTGGGAAAAAAAATGTAACCATGAAACAAACAAGGTTCAAGTGAAAAGGTAAAAAACACCTTAAGATTATTTTAATTTTCACTGTGTTTGTAATCAGATTGTTTCTCCTACATCATCACGTGAGGAATGTGGTAAAAGTTCCAGCAGCATTAGGCAAAACTGAGCTTACAGAATCATAGAAATGCAGGACTTGAAGAAGTCATTGAGTCGAGCTTCCTTTACTATGACAGACCCAAGTAAATCTACACCATCCCTGAGAAGGTGGTCCAGGTTGTTTTTAAAAACCTTCAAGGATGATGGATTCCACAGCCTCCCTGGAAAGCCTATTTCATAGCTGAACTACCCTTAGACTTATGAAGTTTTTCCTACAATCTAACCTAAACCTTCTTGCCACAGATTAAACCCATTATGCCTTGTTATACTGTCAGTGACCATGGAGAACAAATGAACATTTTTCTCTTTATAACAGCCCCTTCGCATATTTGAAGACTTATTAGGGTCTGCCCCACCCCCCTCCCCATCCATCTCTTTTTCTGAAGACTAACTCTGCCCAGTTTTATTAACCTTCCCTCATAGATCAGGTTTTCTAATGCTTTTATCACTCAGACAAGAGTAAACAAGACAGCAGAACCCATGAACCGCTGAACTTAATGTTGCTCAGATTTAAATGAAAGGGCACTGGATTGATTTTTGCTATCGGGGTAGATTATCTTTCAGCAACAGAACCACACAATCTTGAATGCATATGGATGAATGTGTTAAAGGCAGGAGGGGCTGGTGGGGACCTGTTAGGGACTGCTGTATGACATCAGAGTAGAGGATGAGAACTCCTTAGCCATCAGCCTGAAATGTGTGGCTAGTGAAATTGTGTTACGGGGAACTTCACTTTGGGAGACGCATGCTGGAGGCCTCATGCCACCAGCAGTGAAACATCATTAGAGTGTCTAAAAATTATAGAGCTGTTTAAAACCATTTTTAATCCACCTTTCTTCATGTCTGCTCAATTCTGCCAGAGGAAAACGTCCCGCAGTCAAGCAAGGCACTTAAGCAGTCTGCCTGCCTACCTGCCATGGCCCCATCCAGAAGCGCCACAGCCAGAGGCTGCTGGCAGGCATGTCTCTACAGGCCCCGGGGGGCGTAGGGTCTCTGAGATGGAGTTTGAGTGCAGGAGACAGATCTGGGCAGAGATTGGGGGCTGAGGCTAGGAGGCAATTTGGGTATATAAGAGGGTTAGGGTACGGTAGGGAGGGTCAGATAAAGGCTCTGGCTGAGAGACACTTACCAGCCTAGGTGGCTCCCCCCCAGCAGTTCAGCAGGATATTCAGGCAGGCAGGCTGCCTGCATGCCATGGTGTCCCCATGCTGCACAAAACTACCAGCAACTGCTGGCAAGCGTGTTTCTGTTCCCTAGCATCATCCTCACAGCTCCCATAGGCTGGAAATCAGCAGTGCCCCTTTGAAAATCCCAGCTTTTCTGATTCGAACAAAGAAGAACTTCAATCCAATCATTTAAGAAGTCAACAATAAAAATGCAAAGGCAATACATTACTAAATGTATTGTGGTCATTTGCATGACACAATTCAGTTTTATCTTTTTTTGAGCCAACTTCTGGTGGCGAGAGACAAGCTTTCAACCCACACAGAGCTCATTACAACTACACTGCATATAACAAATTAATTTTAACTACTATAGCAGTCACAACTGCAAGACCGACTGCATTCTAAAAGCTAGCTTTCAGATGCTCATAAATTTCCAAAATATTTACCTTCTTGGACTGTTATTTTCCATGCATGCGCTCTCTGCAAGTAAACAGCTTAGAAACAACCCTTTCCATTGTATTGAAATCATAAGAGGTCAGAAAAATCAACAGAAAATTAAAATACAGCGTGAAAAAAGAGTGAGAGATATTGAGACTGGAGACAGCTTTCAAAAGTACACTGTACCTCTTGCTTTTATGTCTCTCTAAGCTTCCTCTGTCCTGAAACTATTTGCAACTACCTTTGGGTATGTCTACACTACAAAGTTAATTCGAAATAACAGCAGTTATTTCGAATTAACTTTAATAGCGTCTACACAGGCAAGCTGCTATTTCAAAATAAATTCGAAATAGTGGAGCCCTTATTTCGAATTTGGAAAAACTCATTGTACGAGGAGTAACACTAAATTCAAAATAGCTATTTCGAATTAAGTGCTGTGTAGACCCTTAATTTGAAATAGGAGGCCTCCAGCCCTTCCCAGGAAACCCTGGTGGCCACTCTGGGCACAACTAGGAAAACTTACTCTCCTCTCCCCCAGCCCCGGAGCCATTAAAGGGGTAGACCCTGGCCACAGTGTCTGTGCCAGCTCCAAGCCTGCCAGCCCAGAGCCAGCAGTGGCCACTGGGGCCCATGACCCAGTGGCCCCAAAACATGAGCCAGCAAGCCACTGGCAGCCAGTCCTCCACCGTTCCCCAGGAGCAATCTGCCAGCTCCCAAGACCCTGCCAGGGGCTGGAGAAAGCGGGCACCTTCCTGGTCCAGGGTGGAGATCATGGACCTTATTCAGGTTTGGGGGGGATGCCCCCAACATCCACAATCTCCGCACTAGACAGAGAAATGCGGCTGTCTATGGCAGGATAGCTGCCAGACTGGCCACCAAAGGCCACATGCGAATACAGGAGCAGGTTATCATGAAAGTCAAGTTGATCTGGCGAGACCCCCAACCCTGCGCCCAAAGCTTCCCCTCCCCCTTCTTCCCCTTGCTTCCCCCTTCCAGCTCCCTCCTCCCAGGTTTCCCCCTCCCCTCTTCCACCCTCTCTCTTCCCCTCTCCCACCTCCTTTTCCCAGACTCCCCAGAGGTTCAACCCCTCCCAGTTTTGTTCAATAAACCCAGTTTCTATTTTTGAACATACGTGTCTTATTTGACATCAGGAAGGGAGGCTAGGGAGGGATAAGTAGAAGGACATGAAGGAGGAATGGGGCACGAGCCACCGGTGGGGAGGACCGGGGAGGCTCCGAGGGCTCCTCAGGATGGACGCTCTTCCTCAGGGCCTCCTGGATCCTGAAACCTTCCCGATGAGCCACCCAGATAGCAGCCTGCAGCAAGTGCAGCTGGGCTGATGGCAACAACCCCACGAGACGCACTGCCATGCTCAGGGACAGCTGTGGCTCCATGTGGCCGAGTGCTGTGGTGTCCCAAGTGTGGGCACTCGGGGCACTCCAAGACAGGACTGCTTTGCTGTCCCTCAGAGGTAGACAAGCAAGCGGGGAACCCTGAGAACTGTCTGTCTGGGTGGGTATAGGGGCCCTTTAAGCATGGAGCTCAGTTAGCCTCAGGCAGCAGCCCCACACACTAAGGGTATGTCTACACTACCCCGCTAGTTCGAACTAGCGGGGTAATGTATGCATACCGCACTTGCTAATGAAGCCCGGGATTTGAATTTCCCGGGCTTCATTAGCATAAGCGGGGAGCCGCCATTTTTAAATCCCCGCTGCTTCGAACCCCGTGTAGCGCGGCTACACGGGGCTCGAACTAGGTAGTTCGGACTAGGGTCCTACTCCGAACTACCGTTACTCCTCGTGAAACGAGGTGTACCGGTAGTTCGGAATAGGCACCCTAGTCCGAACTACCTAGTTCGAGCCCCGTGTAGCCGCGCTACACGGGGTTCGAAGCAGCGGGGATTTAAAAATGGCGGCTCCCCGCTTATGCTAATGAAGCCCGGGAAATTCAAATCCCGGGCTTCATTAGCAAGTGCGGTATGCATACATTACCCCGCTAGTTCGAACTAGCGGGGTAGTGTAGACATACCCCTAGTCCTAAACTGATGCCCTGCTGGCACTGGTTCCGGCCAGCCTTAAATTCAGTTCAGGATCCACTCAGTGTGGACATGCTATTTCAAAATAGCAAAATGCTATTTTGAAATAGTTAATTCGAATTAAGCTAATTCAAAATAATGCATCTATACACAAAAACTATTTTGAATTAAGTTAATTCGAAATAGCACTGTAGTGTAGATATACCCTTTCGCTCATGCTTCCTGGACAGATCTTGTTTGGAGTTAAACAGAACTGAGAAGTAGATTCAAAAGAAAAGTCTAATACAAGACAAAAAAAAATTCTCTGGTTATGTCTGCACTGTGGAGATTTTAGCACCAAGGCTGCGTCAATACAGCGCTGTTGCTAAGTTGGTGCATGTGAATGCTTTTTGTGAGTACTTTTGCAGACAAAATACTTCCAGGCATTCACACATGCCCTTACCACGGCAAAATCTTGTGGTGCATGAAGGGGCGGGACTTAAGCATACACGAACGATAAAAGTTTGTCGAACTAGTGCAAGTGTAGACACTGCTCAGATCTGAGGGTTGGGTGTTACAAAAGCTTTAAGAAAAAGGGATCAAAGCTACAGTTAGAGTGCTAGAAGGATTAGTGCATGGGCTAGCACAGGTACAATTTTTATGTCCTGTTTATAAAGAGAAGAAACCTATCAGCCAGGTAAGGTGTCACCTAATTGTGAAGCACTTGGAAACTATTGTTGTGGAAGCATGACAATCCCTTAAAGATTTACACTGTCTCTGTAACAGCACAGTAGCATTAAATCAGTGATCACCAACCAGTAGATCAGGATCTACCTGTAGATCTTGGTGCCTGTGTCAGGTGTTCCTTAGCCACTGTAATTATGCACCACATCTACAGGTATGATTTCTCAGTCCCATGCATTCTCTCCCTTATTCCTGCAGCAATGGCATTAGTAATAAAACTGGGGTATTAATATGGCTTCATTAGCCTTTGTTCCTACCCACATCCAATTGACACAGGGTCCTGATAGCCATTGTGCTAGCTCACTGGGGGCCCTACACAGGAATATTTTCCCCCAACAAAACACATACTAAAAAGACCAATAGAGAGCCCCCACCCTCACCCCGTGAGCTGCTCAGGGCCCAAAGTCTGCTTTATATCTAGGGCCAGCTCTGCCAACAACAGTGGGAGACTCTCCAGAGATGACCTGTGCACCCATTGGAGCTCTTCCAAGGAGAAACAGCAGCAGCTGTTTGGCCTTCACATCCCAGCCAGACAACTGAGTCACTGGAATCATCCAAGTTGAAGTCTTATTGGGAATGTAAAATCCTGTTTAAAATGATAACTGGTTAACCTATACATTTAACTAGTTAACCAGCCTGCTGCGTTGAGCCACGGACACTGCTCAGGCAGAGCAGGCCCCCACCCACAACACAGTGGCACAGGCCTCGCCCAGTCAGGCCCACCATGCTACAGGCAGGGGCTACTCTAACCCGCCGGGCTCACCACACGTATTCCCCACTCACAGGGGCAGTGCAGTACGGTAGGGGTGGCAAAGTGCAGTGGGCTCAGCCAGGCCGGAATACCCTCCCACCTGGGAGCTACTCCGGCTGGGCCAAGCCCAGTTAACCAGTTTCCTGTAAGCATCACCCAAGTAAGGTTACCCATTTATACCACTAATTCTTATCACATTCTCCTTTTGTTGGTTGTTCCTACTTCTTTCCAGGGCCTGATTCTCCTCCATTATCATGCTCCTTTGAACCCAGTATTCATAGTATCCTCTCCATACTCTTTCCTTGTCATTTCATTCCTCCACTTCCATTTTCCTTCCCTCTCTCCTCCTCCTTTCCAATTGAACTTCTCCCCATGTTTTGTGTCCTCAAGCCCTCCCTCACTACCATGCCTTGTCCCACCTCTACCTGATAACGTCCCTCTCCCACAAATAAATGGGCCTAGATAAATAAATGAATAAAGCCGACAAGGTACATGGCCATAATTACCCCATGTGTTTGCTTGTATGCTGTATATATTCCTGCAATCTTGATCTGCTATTTGTCTTTATGGATCACACAAAGCTCTACTTGGCATAATTCATGGGCAGATTTGTTACCAGAAAAAAGGCTCAACATCTGGCAAATACAGGCAGTCCCCGGGTTACGTACAAGATAGGGACTGTAGGTTTGTCCTTAAGTTGAATCTGTATGTAAGTCGGAACTGGCGTCCACATTCAGCCACTGCTGAAACTGATCAGTTTCAACAGTGGCTGAATCTGGACGTCAGTTCTGACTTACATACAGATACAACTTAAGAACCCCAGGCATCCCCAAGTCAGCTGCTGCTGAAACTGATCAGCGGCTGATTCCAGGAAGCCCGGGGCAGGGGCTTCCTGTAGTCAGCCACTGGTCATTTTCAGCAGCTGCTGACTTGGGGACACCTGGGGCAGAGCAGCTAGGGTGCTGCTGGGTTGGTCCAGTGGCGCCCAGAGCGGCGCTACGGGACCAACCGGCAGCGCCCCAGCTGCTGTACCACAGGCGTCCGGAGCAAAGCCGCGGAGCACAGGGGCAGCGGGACAGCCCAGACACGCCGTGGCTGTCCTGCTGCCCTCGGGCTCCGTGGCTTTGCTCTGCTTTGCTCCCCGCCCCCCTGGTCTGCAGACCAGGGGGACGGGGAGCAAAGCGGCGGAACACAAGGGCAGCGGGACAGCCCAGACGCGCCATGGCTATCCTGCTGCCCTCGGGCTCCGCGGCTTTGCTCTGCTCTGCTCCCCCTCCCCCTGGTCTGTAGACCAGGGGGAGGGGGAGGGGGAGCAGAGCAGAGCAAAGCGGCGGAACACGCGGCCAGCTGACAGCCCAGACGCGTCTGGGCTGTCAGCTGGCCACGTGTTCCGCCGCTTTGCTTCCTCTCCCTGGTCTGCTGGAGACCAGGGAGAGGAAGGGCCCCATTCGTAACTGCGGATCCGACATAAGTCGGATCCGCGTAACTCGGGGACTGCCTGTACTCCTCTTCCCCAGAAAAAGTGTGGAGAAGACTGAAAGACAGAGAAACAATAAGAGGGGAAAAAAGAAAGCACCAAGACATCAGGTTAAGGGCAGTAAATTGTTTTATTTAGTCACAGAAGAGGTGAGCTGTAGAATTACTGTAAAATAATGGGGGAAGATGCATTTAATTTAGGCATTATGCACTCAGGCTCCTGTGAAGCTGGCAGTGACGCTGATGCAGGAGAGGTGGAGAATTGCTTCTGGAAGCCCTCACACATCACTGCCCAGTTGCGGGTGCTCTGATGTTACAGCTATTTGCATAAACAGCATGGCAAAGGAAATGCAGGATGTTCAGCACATTTTTTTTTTAAACAGACACAAAGTAGCTTACTCTGTACCACGCTATATCATAAATTTCCCCCAGTTACGCCTAGCCATATCCTGAAACTCAATAATTTTCTCATTAGAGCCACAGTTTCTCTTTAATCAAGTGACCTGCCATCTCTTTAGTGCCTTTTACAGTAATTTTCACCATTATATGGGTCACACTTGTAACTCAAAGAAACTATTATCCTTAAAATGATCCTTTTGCTTTTTCTCTAAAAGTTAAATATGGTGAAGAGCTTCCATAATGGTCAGCAGTTCCCTTCTTGAACTTACGTTGTTTGGACTGATGACTAGTCATTTGGTTCTCCCCACCTCTTCAAATTCCAAAGCAGATCCACATTGAGCTGGAATCCTTGTCTTCACTACAAACTTACATCGGTATAACTACACTGCTCAGAAGAGCAGAAAATCCACAATACTGAGAAATGCAGTTATATCACTCTAGCTTCTGGTGCAGACAGCACTATGTTGATGGAGGGGCTTCTCCTGTTGACGTAGCTACTGCTCCTTGAGGAAGTGGAGTACCTATGCTGATGGGAGAAATTTTGTCTGCATAAAACATTTACATTCTGTATATCCTGTAACTAAATCACACATCAAATGGGAAAGAAGCCTTATGGAGAGCAAATGAACAACTTTTAACAGAAGAGTGCTAATTTCAAAACCAGTGGTCATGGTGTGTGATGATAGACTTTAGATGCATTCCTCATTCTGCATTCAAGTAAGAGCCCACATAGGTAGTGAACCTGTCATCCAGTTTTCTGTGAGAAAAAGCTGCAAGAATGGACTCAAGGAAAGATCCTTCATTTCTGGACTAGTTAGATTCTAACACGGTAGAATAACTGAACAAGAAGACAGCCCCCCCCCCCTAGTTATTGGATAGGCCTAAGAGACTTATGGCAAACTGGCAGATTACCATCTCTCTGCTACCATTTGGAATTACAGGCTATAACTTACCTGTACACATATTTTACCTGCTTTAACCTGCCAATAACTCTTATTTACTTTTCTTACCTAATAATCCTTTAGTTAGTTTACTATAGAATTGGCTTTCAGCATTGTCTTCGTTGTAAGATCTAGGGTTACCAATTGAGACAAACACCTACAAGATCTTTATCAGGCATTCTTAAAACTTAAATAACCAACCTGAGAAAGTGAGAAAACTAGTTGACAGAACCAGACAAGTACCCAGAAGTTACCTACTTCAAGACAGGCCCAACAAAGATAGCAACAGAACCCCACTGGTCATCACCTACAGTCTCCAGTTTAAACCCCTCCAGTGCAACTCTGACATATTACCTGTCCTGGAAAATAATCCCTTACTTTTACGGACCTTGGGAGACAGGCCAATACTTGTCTACAGACAGCCCCCGCAACCTTAAGCAAATACTCACCAGCAGCCATACCACATCACAGGTACACTCACCCAGGAACCTACCCCCCGAAACAAACCCTGTTGCCAAATCTGTCCACATAACTATACAAGCCACATCATCACAGGACCTAACCACATAAGCCACAACATCAGAGACTCATACAACTGCACACTCTCTAATGTGATATATGCCATCCAGGGCCAGCAATGCCCCTCAGCCATGTATATTGGCCAAATGGGACAGACTCTGCAACAAGGATAAATGGACACAAATCAGACATCAGAAATGGTAACACACTTAAACCTTTAGGTGAACATTTTAACCTACCTGGTCGCTCAATCATGGATTTAAAAGTGGCCATTTTTCTACAAAGGAATTTCACCACCCAATTATAGAGAGAGACTGCAGAAAGGGAATTCATCTACAAATTTGACACTGTTACGCTAGGCTTGAATAAAGACATTAATTGGTTAACACATTACAAAGTCAATTTTCCTGCCTTTCACATCCGAATTTCACATCAAAAGCTATGATTGGGACATATCCAGCCCACTTAATTAGCTTCATTAACACAAGTCCTGCCAAGTCCTACAATTGGCAGGTACTTCTTTTGCTGTTATTTCCACTCCCAACTCATCTGATGAAGTGGGTTTTACCCACAAAAATCTCATGATACATTTGTTAGTTTTTAAGGTGCCACAGGACTGTTTGTTGTTTCTAAAGTTACAGAATAACACAGATACCCCTCTGATACAATTGATCTATGGTAAGCAACCTAAATGTGGTATGATTTTTTAATGTATATGACCAGGGCTCGACAAATTATAGAAAACCCTACTTGCCAGACAAAAAAAGGACTCACCACCCCCACTGCGTGACCCCCACCATGCAGGTGTACGCTACCTGGAGAATGGGATGACCAGGACAGCACGTTTGCTTCTGTGACGGGGCAGGTCCGCTCCGCAGCAGTGAGGACAACCTGCCCCACACTTCAATGGCGCCGACCCCCGTGCTGCACGGGGAGCGTGGCGTTCTGACAGCGGTCTGCGCTGCTTGCTCCCGTGCAGCCACCCAGCTGAGCGGCATGTGGGGGAGGGGGGCTGAGTCCTGGGATGGGAGCTGGAAGCGGGGATGGGGCTGCACATGGGCTTAGGGCGGGGCCAGAGTGTGTGTGCGTCCCTGAAGTCAGGGGAAGAGGCGCCGGCGCAAGACAGCGCCGCATTCAAAGGGAGAGCAGCAGAGGAAGGCAGAGGGGAGAGGAGACGGAGTAAAGTAACGGAGGGAGAGGGGAGAAAAGGAATGAGCTAGAAGACGGCGGTGGGTGGAGGAGTGAAGGGTGAGAGCGGAGGGGGACAAGAGACAGAGGAAGTCAGAGAAGGCAGGAGGGAGACGGGAAGTGGAACAGAGAGCAGAGCGTGGGGGCAGAGGACGTGAAAGGAGAAGTGGAGGTAGGAAGCAGCCCAGAACGGGGTTCCTTGCTGTCTCTGCTCTGGGCTGCTTCCTACCTCCACTTCTCCTTTCACGTCTTCTGCCCCCACGCTTTGCTCCACTCCCCGTCTCCCTCCTGCCTTCTCTGACCTCCTCCGTCTCTCATCCCCCTGCGCTCTCACCCTTCATTCCTCCGCCTACCGCCGTCTTCTAGCTCATTCCTCTGTTCTCCCCTCTCTCCTCCGTCTCCTCTCCCCTCTGCCTTCCTCCGCTGCTCTCCTTTTGAATGCGGCGCTCTCTTGCACCGACGCCTCTTCCCAACGTCAGGGATGCACGCACACTCTGGCCCCACCCTACGCCCACGTACGGCCCTGCATGTGGCCCAGCCCCCGCTTCCGGCTCCTGTCCCAGGACTCAGCCCCCCCTGCACGCCGCTCAGTTGGGCAGCCACACAGAAATAAGTGGCGCAGACTGCTGTCAGAATGCCACGCTGGCCATGCAGCACGGGGATCGGCGCCGTTGAAGTGCGGGGCGGGTCACCCTCGCCACCGCGGGGCGCCTGCACCCCGTCACAGCTCGCCAGCTGCCAAAATCTACTCACCACGGGCAAGTGGGCGAGCATATTTGCCAATCCCTGTATATGACATTTTATCACAAGTCCAGTATACCTGAGTGG
Source organism: Pelodiscus sinensis (assembly GCF_052426305.1). Classification (NCBI taxonomy): domain Eukaryota; kingdom Metazoa; phylum Chordata; order Testudines; family Trionychidae; genus Pelodiscus; species Pelodiscus sinensis. Next base: position 29,872,781 of record NC_143057.1, read on the forward strand.
CAAGACAGGGTTGAAAGTCTAAAGGGACTGGTTGTGACTCCACAGTAAGACTGCTAAAACCATCCAAGAGTTTGCAGCTGTTACTGGTTTGGTGAAATCTAATTACATTATGAGGTCTACCCTGAGGCAGCCACTTCAGACAACATATCACCTGAGTCTCTAGTTCGTCAGCATGCCAGACAATTACTCACAGCAACTGGCCCACACCCAGTCTTTTTCTGCTGGTTTTAGCTTCCTCCTCCATCCTGTTCCTTTCCCTTTTCTTCTTTGTATTGTACTGCCAAAATTTCCCTGCTTGAAAGGCCCTTACTGGACAGTTTCTTCTTTCCAAATTCCTCTCCTTGTTTCTCTCTCTTGCCACCCTTCCTCAGGTCAGGGTTTCCCAAAATTACTCTTTTTGTTAGTTTGTTTGAAATAATATCCAATCTATTGAACAGACATTTTAGAAGACAAATCTCTTACATTTTGTATTTGTATCATTCAAAAGCAATTTGTTTGCTACAAGCAACTTCTAAGACAGATGCCCTGAAATATTTTATTGTGAAAGGGCCATCAAATCCCCATTTAGAAGCAACCAATTAAAAGTACAGATTATTAAGACAAAGATTTTGTCATGACCATAAAGTAAAACAAGAGACAAAGAAAAAGTATCTGTAAGAGGTAAGGCCATCATGAGAGATTAACTTTTAGAGAGGAAACATTTGCATAAAATTACATACCATTCAAATAACAAAAGTAGTATTCTAAGAAAACTATGCCAATTTAAGAGTATGTCATTCATGAAGACTACCACCACAGTTACTCATTCCTCTTTCAAGTGAAGATGACTGTACACGTTTGTTTATTGGGGATGGTTCAGAGCTTCGAAGTTCAGATCCAGACTTTTCCCAAAGTTCAAGAGCACTTTGAGTCATGATTCTGGGGTAAAGGCCCATCATTTTCAATGATTATACTATTTTCCCACTGTATACTGAAATCTCTCCCCCTCCCAAAACAAGCAAAAACAAACATGACAACTACAAGAACAATAAACTTTAGGTTTTATAATATGCCCAGATGCTACATTTATTACCAACTTTCCATTTGGAAATAGGGATATGGTATTTTTCTATATTTGCTCGGCTATAATTATAGTTTGGATTTCTCTTTGTTGAGATAGACTGTGGTGACTACGGGACACTGAAAGATACTGGACACTTGCACATAGTCAAATACCTGTATTTCAGCTATCAACTATTTGAGAAAGATGCACATGTATACTTCACACAGCAGAAACAAGAAATAAAGGGGAGTGGGTTTCCTTGGTACCCAGTATCCTTTTCAGAACATGAGAGGGTCAGAGGAAGAGATGACAAATGAAACTAAAACATTAACAGGCAGAATAAAGAGAAAGAAGACACGTGGGTGTTTTTGTTTTTACTCTGCATGCCTTTCTGAAAAACAGTTCAGAGTAGCCTGCAAACTTGTCTCTTTCGCACATACAAGTTGGACAATAAAAGATATTGCCTCTCTCACCTTGTCTCTGTGAAGACTTGATAGACTTTTCCAATGCTACATTATTTGTGGCCAGAGTTCTTGCAACTCCTCCAGAAATTAGTGCTCTCTCAATCCAACATTAAGTTTGATGTGCACTATATTATTCCTGTTTCTGTCAACATAGCGAGAAATGGTCAAGATCACCAGATTATTAAGTCTTTTATTTTCTTCTGTACAATGAACAGAGCTCACTTTCTTCAAATGTTTTGTACAGGCTAAATAGTTCATTAACTGTTAATGAACTGTATAGGTACTGTACATTTCTTCTGAGGGTTACTATGATAATTATATTGTACAAAGCAGTGAAGCTCCACTATCTTCAAACTAAATATGAAGGTCAGAATTTTGCTTTTCTTTGTCATGACAGCCAGAATGAAAGAGCAAAATATGGAAAGACAAATTAATGAGCTGATATCCACACACATTTAAAATCTGTAAAGGCTGACCTGTCACCTCTCTCACTGCTTTGTACTAGGCATGTTAATGGGTAATTGGTTAAACGGCTACCCAGTAAGCATTGCCATTAACAGGTAGTGCTTATCGGGTAATGTTTAAATGGTACCCGGGAGCAGCCCAGCAGCAAGCCCCTCTACGTGGAGGTTGCCAGCAGCAGCTGTGACAGCCCCTGTGGAGGTGGGGACAGGAGCTGCAGTGGCGGCCCCTACAGGGGAGGCTGTGAGCTGCATCAGTGGCCCCCTATGTCGAGCCTGGGAGCCACCAGGATGGAGTAGTCCTTCCCTGAGGTGGAGGTCACTCTAGCCCGAACCCAATGGGCGGGGAGGGGTTCCCCCACTTACCTCCCTTTAATGAGTCAAACGTGGTGTCAGCACTGCGTTTAGCCAATTAAACAGCATTTTACATCCCTACTGTCTACACATCATTTAACACTTTAAATATGGCTGTAAGCACATTATGAAATTTCATCAGGCATATTGCAGTGACAGTATTCAGGGAATCGGCCAGGTTGATTCTGTGAAGACTTTGCAGATGTTTCAGAACAAGAAGAACTAAAATTAGCCTATTGCTTATTTTGCTCATACTTCACTCAATCTTTGAAAGACTGCATATTTCACTACCCCAGACATGGATTAAAGGCCACAGAAGAGATGAGACCCGGAGTGTATTGATTTTTTTTATAATATGCAGAGCTCACCAAGCGGTGGCGAACCCCGCTCGCCAGCCACACGGTTCTGCGAGCTGCGCATGCGCAGATCGCACAGCGCCAGCTGTGCCGGCTTGTAATCTACTCGCCACAGGTGAGTAGATTACATAATTTGTCAAGCCCTCATAATATGTTTATGTCTAGATTTGACCTCTCATACGAAGACACACATTATTCAGCATCGAATAGCCTAGCAGCACCTTAAAGATTAACAAAACGTATAGATGGTATCCTGAGCTTTTGTGGGAAGAACCCATTTCTTCAGATGAATGGAGTATTAAAAGTCCAGATCCAAGAATAAATAAGGAAAGGCGGGGGGGAGAGGGAGGGAAGGGGGAAAAAGAGAAAAAATAGTGAATTAGTTGAATAATTCAACTGCACCAATAACGAGATACAATGAATAAGCCCAAAAGGTTCCTCTCATTATAGTGTTCTAAACATAAATAAAGAAGTAAAAACTTAGAAAGTAAATACTGGATTACAAAAATAAACTATGAGTAGTCCTGTGGCACTTTAGAAAATAACAAAAACATACAGGATCATGAGCTTTCATATGTAAAACACAAAGGAGAGGCAACAGAAACTGACTGAAAAACTAATTTTCTCTCTGTGCAGATACAAAATTGGTATGCACATCTGTCTCTGCAAAAATGATCTATGATACCTGTGGATATGCAAATATCCGCAAATTTGCAGCGTTTAGATACAAAATGTGTAGCCACAGCTGCATATGCAAAAATGAACTGTGGATATCCACAGATCTGCAGAGCTCTACGTATCTCTGCTGTTGAAATGCAGCAGAAGTAGCAAAGCAAAAAGAAAGCATTGCTAATTTGAATACACTTATTTGCATAAATTTGCACATTATTAAAAACAGACACGGTCCTAAAACTTTATATAAACAGTTCTGCTTATTTTTCACATAAGTAAACAAGAAACCTGCTGGTAAGTGAAGAATAATCAGGATTTTTTAACTGCATGTATGAACAACATAATAACTGCAGTTAGGATCTGTTTGCATTCAGAAAGAAATCATAGTGTGATATGTGTGTTAAATAATTTGTACTATAGAAAGGGATAGAGTCGTCAGTGAGGTGGGAACCCACTGTTCTAGGTAGGCACTGTACTCACTAGGACTGTCCATGCCTCAAAGATCTAGACGTGTAAATTATATTCTTAATTACCAACTGTCTGTACTCAAGTTACAAAACAGGGATTTTCACAGCATGAACCCACCGCTGCCCCAACTTCTCAAGAATGCTCAGAGATACAATTTTACATTAGCCCTCTAGCATTCAAATATGTACTGTTTATATTAATTAACGCAATGACTGTCGTTTGTTTTGCTCTTTTCTTCCCTCTCCTATTTTCTGTCTTCTGCCCTGCAGAGCTCTTCTACTCCTCCCTTCTTAAAATATTTTCACCCTATCTGCCACCTCCTTCCACTCAAAAAAATCAGTTTCCCCCTAAATCAACTAGGTGGGACCTCCCTGGTCCAGCACCCTTGTGACCTAAGTGGTCCCGAACCACAGGAGTTTGACGGACCAGGGAAGGTTCCGCCACCAGCCCCCCACCCCTGCCAGGGCCGTGCGCCTCACCACCCACTGTACCAGTCCGGTTGCTCTCCCAGACTCCGGCCCTGCTGCGTACAGCCAGGCTGGGGCACCACTTCCCACTGTGCTGGCCTGGCCAGGGCTGCGCTCCTGGGCACTGCCCTGCCGCCTCCAGCCCAGACGGGATTATCCTCCCTTCCCCTGTTGGCTGGGGCTGTGCTTCTGTTTGCTGGCTCCACTGCTTTCAGCCCGGGCAGGGCTGTGCTCCCAGCCCTCACTGGATGGTGCTGTGCTCCCGGGCACCGGCTCTACTGCCCTTGTCCCAAACTGGGCTGCACTACACACCGCCTGTGATCTCCTCCATGCTAGCCCCACTGCCACCAGTCTGTGCTCCTCATTGCCAGGCCAGCCCCTGAACCTGGCCAACCGGGGTTATCTGCTCCAACAACATCTTTGATCCTGCTGAACGATAAATCCTGCCAGAACACTGATGTTGCCAAACCAGAGTGTCCCAGATTTTAGAGATTTAACCTGTAGCAGCCACCCCTCCCAATCACATTCCCTTCCAGGCAACATCAATTCTTATCATCCCCCACACATCAAAATGAATTCTGATCTCCCCTCATAATCAACCTCCCTCATAATAAAAGAGATTTTTTTCCCCACTGTAATTCAATTTTGCTTACCTCCCCGCAATTACAATCAGTTTTTCTGGATCGGTGCTGAACCAGAGAATTTGCAAAACCACAGGAGGTCAATATTGTCTAGCACCATTACCAGCACTTGCACTGCTTACTGGGCTCTTAGAAAACATTTAGGGGGTAAATTAGAGCTAAATAACAGCACAGAACACTGAAAGACAGAACTGGTAGCTATAAACAAACTTTATGGGACTGCAGGAAACCTGGGCACACCCATGATAAGTGGACACCTGGCTAACTAAAATCATGTCAGACCACAGATATTGCCGGATTAGAATGTGCTGGACAAAGGCTCAACCTGTAGAACAATAGCTGTGCTTTATTTATTCTGCTGTCACCTTTTTCCTTTCTATTTTTCCCCTCAATGGCCTCATTGCTTGGCTACAGAGATGTGAAGTAGTAACACACTTCTGCCTCTCAAGAAGCGGATGCTGAGCTGTCACCCTTGAGCAGGTTGATCTGGAGGGGATCTGGAGCTTACCATCCTCCCTTTCAGGAGGAGACCCAGCCCCTGGCAAAGGAAGAAAAGTAGTCCTGGGAGCTGATTGTATATGGGAGTGTGTAGGGTACATGAAAGTCAACTGCTGCAGCTGGTAGCCCCTCTATTAAATGGGAAGGACTGTAGGGGAGCCAAGCTCTGGTGAGTACCCAGAGGCAGCAACAGGAGCTCAGCAGGACTGAAGAAAAGAAATGAGTCACTGGCAAAGTGTAGGGATCTAGGCGCCACAGAGGCAGCTGTTGGAAGGATAGGAACAAAAGAGCCTTTAAATAAACTTCAAAGAGGTAGCCGAGTTAGACTCTAACAGGAAAAACTTAAAAAACAACAAACAGTCCAGTAGCCCCTTAAAGACTAACAAAACATGTATGGTATCATGAGCTTTCATGGGCACAACCCACTTCTTTTTAAATAAACTGTCTCCATTCCTGCTCTCTGCCTACTGATAAGCCCACCTCTGAACCACTTCTCTTCCATAGTCCTGCTGAGCCCTGTTCCTTGCCCTTGCTCCTCTATCTGATGCAGCTCATCCTGGCTCCAGTGAGACATAAGGTGTGGGAAGAAAGGAGCTGATGCAGGAGACAGATTCTTCTAGGAGTCTGTAGTACCAGCTCCATTATAATGCCTGGAAAGTGTCTAGCGTGTGGTTTGGGCATAAAAACCATTGGGCTGGTCCAACTCATTGTGCACCACTGGGAAGGATTTTTGAACCACAATTTGGAAACTGCTTTTAAAAAAGCCAGTTTGGTAATATGGCTGAAGCCAGCCAAAATACATAATATGAGCCAGACACTACCCTGGTTTAACAAGTGCAAAAGGGTGAAAATCTTCTACTGATTTCAAGGCAGGGTACATTAACCGAAATGAAAGTGATTTACATCATCAAGTTTAATTGTAAATTTTAAAGAGCAAGAAGGAAACCTTGATTTAAATAATTGATTTTTGCATTTGTACTTTTTTTTTGTTATTTCTCTAAAGAAAATTTGATTCATATTGGCTGTTCATTATTAAAAATGGTTGATTTCTTAAGCATATAATATATCCACACACTTTTATTTAAAACTTTAACTTACATTTATTCAGATTCTAAATTTTTGCTCCTTTGTTAGAAAATAATGAAAGATACAGCTATTTATTTGATAACTAATTTTTTTAACCATGATTTGTGTCAAGCTACATTTGGAATTCAATTATAAAAGGAGAAAACCAGCATTGTAAAAATAGTTTATTAGTTAAATAAAACAACCTTACATGTGCCACACACATAGGAAAAAAAAAACAAATTTACCAAACCATGTTCTGCATTTAAAATTAAATGATGTATTAAAGGAAGTACTGTCAACAGTTAGTGAACTGAATTTATCGGTTTCTGATTACCATGATCTTCGAGGTTTTAGAACAAGCAGATTTCATGCTCTCACCAAGGATGCCATTTGGGGGAGGACAGGAGGACAATAACCCGCTTCCCCCACAAAGTTTGAAACCCTGGATTTCATACTTGAGGTCTGCTTAAACACTGCATGCCCTGGCTCCAGAGACAGTTCTTAAATGCAACAGAGTATGAGCTGCTTGCAGCTTTGCCTTTGAGGCAGGGAATTTGTTATAAAAAGAGGGAGGCAGATAATTAAGAATGACAAAAGACTTATCATTCAAGTAACTGAAAGATTGTTAGATCATAATGGAAACATTGCCAGGTACTTAAAAGATTGGGGGGAGGGGGAGTTCAAAGAGTAGCAATGATCCTTGTGCTCCTGGGATTTGAATTTGGACCAGTACTATACAACTTATAAATGTTCTTGAAAAAGGGGGTAAATAGTGAGACGGCAAAATTTGCAAATAGGACAAAATTACTCAAAATAGTTAAGTCCAGAGCTGACTGCAAAGAGTTACAAAGGGATCTCACAGAACTGGGTGACTAGGCAACACAAGGGCAGATGGAATTCAGTGTTGATAAATGCAAAGTAATGAACATGGAAAAATATACCTACAAAAATGATGGGGCCTAAACTGGCTGTTTCCTACTCAAGAAAGATATCTTGGAATCATTGTGGATAGTTCCCTGAAAACATCTGCTCAATGTGCAGTGGCAGTCTAAAAACTAAAAAACTAACAGACTATTGGAAATCATTAGGAAAGGAATAGATAATAAGACAGAAAATACCATATTACCTCTAATATAAAGTCATTGTATACCCACATCCTGAGTACTGCATGCAGATCTGTTCACCCTATTGTGATGGATAGGAGAACTGCTGGCCGCACACAGTGACTCAGGTAGCAGGCAGGTTAAACTCAGATAGCTAGCAGAGGTGATAGCAGAAAGCCAGGAAAATCAATGGGAAAGACAGGTGAAATTTGAATTGAATTGCCACTGTTTCTCTTTGCATGACTTCTAAGATAAGGGCTGGAGGGAGCAACATGCAGTCTTCAGAATTACCATATCTACAAGGAATACTGTGCATGATGGGAGTGAACTGGGCCTTGAAGTGCAGATCAGCACGGATCATGAGCAGAAAGGAATGTATGTTTAGTCACAATCAGGGTATTTTTCTTTGTTTTGGTTGTTTGGTTAAGCTTCTCTGTGTGAATCCATGCCTTTCCTCCCCTATTCACTTCCTAAGTTGTACCCAGAGATGTTCTCTGATTTAATTTGCTTTACTCAGTTGCTCTGTAACACCTACCAACCAAGTATGCTTATCAAGTATATCTTTTTGTTTTGTTAATAACATCACCTTTTTTAATTTGATGATTTAAGTCTTGTGTCCTGGAAGAAGACACAGGTCTGTGTGTATGCATGCCTAAGACTGAGAGGCCAGCTTCCAGAGACTGCAGCTTGTTTTCTCTTTTTTTTCCCCAAGCTCTCTTGCGGTAAAAGAGCTTGAGGGTCCAAGTGATTTCTAATTTTGAACCGTTTTGTTTTTTTAAAGAAAAAAATGTACTGAATTTAAAAATCCGATTCAATTACCCATTTTCACTCATCCTGTCTCAAGGGAAACATGCTCTTCTTTTTCCCCGGGAGAACCACTGTCAGTGCAGAAAGACAGGTGCTTGCCACTGTACCATATCTCCTCAACACAATGCTTTGATATCTGTAGTGCCCCCCATCTTGGTAAGTTCCTCCTAAAGAATTCCACTCAGGGACATATGGATTACAGGATGACAAATCAAAGCAACGCCAGATGCTGGGCTTACACGAAGTTTCAAAGCAGCAGCACCACAAGGAGCCCGGGATCAGCTGGGGACTCCCCAGCTGATCCCGGGCGCCGTGTGGCTCTGCAGCTTTGAAATGCTGGGAGTGGGCTTCCGCAGCTCTTCAAAGCGGCAGCACTGCATGGAACCCGGGGTCAGCAGGGAGTCCTCAGATGACCCCAGACTCCACATGAGGCTTTTACCTTTAAAGTGTAGCAACAGCCCTAGGGTTGTTGCTACACTTCAAAGGTGGAGACACCCTTTTGACTAGTTGAATAGTCAGTGCAAAATGCATTGACTATTCGATTAGTCAATTACCCATAATGTAACATCCCTAGTTGCAGCATCTCTGACTGAACAAGCTTTAGACATGGCCTTCTGAAAAGTATCCTCTAAAAAGGAAAAACAATAAACAAATGATGACAAAAATGATGTTGAAATTTGTTTGGACATATCTGATTTTTAATGAACTCTCATGTGCAATCTGTAGCAGAGATTTCAAGTAATACAAAGCTCCAGAATTTTTTATTTTAAAGCAGGGTAGATTAATTTAAATCAAAGCGATTTAAGCTAAGATTTGGAGTAAGCTTAAATTTGGAGTAAGCCCCATTGAACTCACTGGCACTTCTGTTTTTTGACAAAACAAATATAAAACGGCATTCCCCTGGAAAAGATGAATTATGCTAAGGAAAATACTCTAGATTTCTCTTACTGCAGCTTTCTGTACTGTATACTTGAGTGATTCTAAACCCAGTTAACTAATTAAACAAGCTATAAGGATTAGCTAAGCTAAACTTTTTCTTTCGAGATCTAGTAACATCTGACATAGCAAACAGCTTGGGAATTTACTTATCAAATCATACTTATACTAAAAGGCAAAGGCTGCGTCTAGATTGACATGATTTTGTGCACAAAATCTTGCCACCTGTCTACACTGGCCGCGATTATTTGCTCAAGAACACTGACTTTGTAATGTACAAGATCAGTGGTTCTTACACAAATACTATGATGCTCCGCTCAGGGATAAGCCCTCTTGTGCAAGTATTCTTGCGCAAGAGGGCCAGCGTAGACAGCAACATTAATTTCTTGCGCAAGAAAAAAAACCTTTTGCGCCGAGGCACATGCCAGTATAGACGCTCTCTTGCGCAAATACTTTCAACGGAAAAACTTTTCTGTTAAAAGTATTTGCGCAAACTCATGCCAGTCTAGACGCAGCCATACAGTCTCGAAAAATGATGAATTGCAAAGTGAATAATTTAAGTTACAAACCAATTGATCCACTCAGCCATAGCCACATCTTCATCTACATCAGTGCTGGGCAAGATGCCGACTGGGGGCTGGATCCGGCCTGCCTAACACTTTGATGCAGCCCACAGACTGCATCTGGCTGCTCTCTATGTATATGCTGCTGCACATGCACATGAATTTCCAGGCTGTGGCTCAGGCAGTAAAATCTTATTTAAATGGCTAATGGCTCCCAATAGCGGCGCTACTGGCCAAAGCAACAAAGCCCTTTGCCATGTTTTTAATTCAAAGCCTTTGGCCCCAGACAATTCTAGAGGAAGGCTAGTCCCCAGCCCTGCCCCTTTTACCTCAGGATCCTTCCAGGGCTGGAGCCAGCGCATGACCACATACCAAAATTCATTAAGTGGTCTTCCTGTAAAAATTATTGCCCACCCTTGATCTACATCATTTTCTCTCAATAAGCAGTTTTCCTTATGATATTTCATACTTGCAACTAGGCCAGCATCTTCTGGCACTGCTTACATGTTTTTCTTTTTTACCCAGGGAATGAATTTCTTCAAAGTATTCCCAGATAGGGTCTCTTACATCCAGAAGCCATGACAGTTTTTCTGAGGTAAAAGTGTGGGGGGATATAGGAAGCTCTGTGTTTGCAGAATAACGTCTTTCCTTTTCCTTTCCAGTCCAATCCACTGCCCCTTCCTATATATTGTTTTTCTGTCTTTAAATCAATGTCTCAACTAACTCCTCTTCTGTGCTTGGACAAGGTCCACCACTACATAAGCAAAGAACAAAAACAACCCTATCCACCCTGTGTCTTTCTTTGCACATGTTACTTTTTAGTTTGCTGAGAAACAGAAACTGGAAGCTCAGAATTTTCAAGTATCAAGAGCTACTAGTTAGGCTGGACAGACTCGAGTCATTAATTCATTTTTTGAGACTGGAAGTGTATGTAGGGTTGCCAGATGGTTTCAGAAAAAATACCAAAACAAAAACAAAAACAAACCAAACAAAAAATACGCCAGGAAAAAGTTTTTTCCCCCTCAACGAAAAGGACCCCGAGAGTTGTTAAGCAACACCGTGGCCCCTTTAAAATTGCAGGGGAGCAGCTCAGGGAGGCAAGATGGCGAGCCAAAAAGCCTCACCATGCCATGTTTAAAGGGGCCAAGGTGGGGGTTTGGGGTTTTTTGCTTAACTCTCAGGGTCCTTTTGTGTGTGTGGGGGGGGGGGGGGCTTTCCAGTTAAATATTAGGGGGGGTTACATACATTTTTATGAATACACTGTCTTTGCTGAAAATCCCCCAAGGTCACAGAACCTGCATCCCCTCCTGCCCCCAAGTTCCCACCCCAGTCTCCTGCCTCAGCCCAGATCCTGCACCCAAACTCCCTCCCACAGTCTTAGGCAGGTGGGGGGGGGGCAGTCTTGGACCCATTCTAGGCACCACCAAAAATTCTGCCAACCTGTCCCCTGGCTGGGAACCGCTCCAACCCTGGGCAAGGAGTCCCCTCCCCTGCCCTGAGCTTGCTAGGACCCAGGAAGCGCTGGGGACGGGAGCTGTGGCTGGGAGTCCCACTGACCCAGCAGGTGCAGGGGGAGCGATCGCTGGCTCTGACCCGGCTGCAGGAAGCAACTCGCCACCGCTGCTTGTGGGGACTCTGGGGCCAGGCTCCAGGCCTGATCCCTGAGTCCCAGCAGGGGCTGCTGCAGGGCCCTGGAACCCGGGCTGCAGCCAGAAGGGGGAATCTCCGGCAAGGCCAGTCCCGCTGCTCTCCAGGAGCCTCTTCCAGGGCAGCGCCCCCAGCCTGGCCAGGCCCTGCCCAGCCCAGCCCCCTGCCCCAACCCCAGGCTGGACAGCGCTTGGGGGGCAGGTAAGAGACACCCTGGGAGCGGCGCCCCAATGCCCCAGGCTGCTCCAAGGCCTCCCAGTCTGCAGGGATTTTAGCTGCCTTGGTAGAGTGGGAGATTAGTAATTCCCGCCCCTCTGCCTTCATATTGAGCCGGACAGCCCTGCAATTTCGCCTCCTGGCTGGGAAAAAATAAAAAAGTACTGGACATTTTAGGTGTCCAGTATTTTCTGAATATTTTACTGGACAGAAGGCGAAAATATCAGACTGTCCGGTTCAATACCGGACACCTGGCAACCCTAAGTGTACGTAGAGCATGTTTGTGATGAAATTTAATTGTAATTGTTATGAGAAATGAGAAATTTAGTATATTATTGATTTTTTTAAAATCAGAATTAAAAATCCAAATTTCTAAAATAATAATTGATGTTTAACCATCCTGTTTTGAAGCTTTCTTTTCCAACTGAAATGTCCTTCTAATGTCAGCTGGAACTATCCTATATTAAGGATCATGAATGGGATTAGGATGCCAATTTTATTTTCAAGAATGCCATTATGTAGATAAGTCAATAGTACATTATTAACTTAAGTCTCTAAATATTATAGCTATTCAAACACTTTCCATGTTGTTCCAATATCTACTCTTCCCTATACTGAAGCTCACAGAATCTTCATATACTTGCTTTATTTTTATTATAAATTAATAAAAAACCAAAATTGTTTCTCATGTTTAAAAAAATAAATATTTTTGGATTCAATAGGTAAGTCCACAATCAGTGAGAAAAACAGACTCACTAACAGCACTGCTAGTGACTTAGAAATTTGGAGAAGTGATTTAGAGAAAAGAATTGGAGAAGTGCGGACACCACCATTCCCACCCCCAAAAAACACATTTTAGACCGATTCTACTCTCACTCCAGTTTAACATAATTAATTTCAATAGAAATACTCTTGATTAATCTCAAACTAGATTTTCACTTCCTTACACTGGGTTTATGCCAGTAACAGTGCAACTGCTTTCACAGTTGAGAATATGACCCATTGTTTTTAAAACAAACCTTAAAGAAATGGTCTGGTAGCACTTTAAAGACTAACAAAACATGTAGATGGTATCGTGAGGTTTCGTGGGCACAGCCCACTTCTTCGGTAACTTGGGTCACCTGAAGAAGTGGGCTGTGCCCACAAAAGTTCATGATACCATCTACATGTTTTGTTAGCACTTTATAGTCTACTGGACCATTTGTTGGTTTTTTTCTGTACAGACTAACTCAGCTACCCCCTGACACTTGAAGTAATGCACAGTGCAGTCTCCCCATAACATACACACCATCCACATTAGCTTTAATAATTTAATTATATTGTGACAGGGACAGGCCAGAGGGATAGTTTAGAGAGTGAGTGAGAGTGAGAGAAAGAGAGAAAGGCAGCTCTAAAAAGCAGCAACAGCCCTGGCTAATTAGGAGAGGGTTACTTCAGAGCAAGGAGGAGCAGCTGACCTGGGGTTATCATGGAAAGAGTGGGAGCAGCAGAGACAGGGCTCCTATACATCAATTAGGGCCAGCTGATCTCTCTTGAGGATGCCATTGAGCCTTTTAAAAAGCCCTCCCTGCTGGAGAAAGGGGGACAAAGTGGGAGAGTATAACAGATAAGAAAAGAACCAGAAAAACTGAAAAGAGGAATGATAGCATTGCTAGAGACAGCAAGGTTGGGGGTGATGAGCTCCAACAAGGAGCCTTTGGGCTCCCTTCCCTCCCGGTAGCCTGAAAGTCCAGCTGGTAGCTGGGGAAGACTGTTTACCCAGCTCAGGCTGACCAGGGAGCACCTGCCCAATGCTCTTTTTAGCCAAAATACAGAAGCCCAAACCCTGGCAAGGAGAAGTGGGACCCGTGCTGCAGTACCTAGACTGTGGACTGAACAGGGGTCTGGGTCCCAGGAGTGGGACTGCTCTTGCCTCAATATACTAAACAATACTTGGTTTACATATTGCATGGTATATTAAATTACACTGATTGCTCAAGGGGCAAAAGAAAAAACAGACTGTGCATTGCCAATACCACACATTATTTCAAAAGTGCCACTCCCTGGTGTAATATTAAAAATGACAGTTTGTTCAAAGCTATTTTGAAAGACAGTTTATACATCTGATAACTCTCACGGTGAGAAACCCTTCTCAACAGCACGCACAGGAGTCTGCAGAGTAGAAAACTATTTGGGTTTGTGCCTTTTTGCTTCTCTCTGATATAAAAAGTCAATTTGAGAAATGTTTGATTTATTTGAAGTTCATTTCATGTCAGTTTTCCCACCCTTAGATTAACAAGGAATATGAAGTTTTGCCTTCTTTGTTTTTGTAGAGAACTGGAGTAGACATTTGGGAGAAATCTGATAAATGAGGAGGCCATGCCATACACAATAGCTGCTCCCTGGCTCCAATTCAGGGGTTCTCAAACTTCATTGCACTGTGACCTCCTACTGACAATAAAAATTACTACACAACCCCAGAGAGGGGAGGACTGAAGCCTGAGCCCCACTGCCCCAGCAGGGGACCAAAGCCCCATCACTTCAGCCCCAGACAGGGGATCCATAACTTAGCCACGCTGCTCAGATTTTAAGCCCTTGGGCTTTGGTGGTTAGGCTTGGGCTTCGGCTCCGGTACTGGCACCGCTAACCAGCCCTGGCGACCCCATTAAAATGGGGCTGTGACCCACTTTGGGGGCTTTCCCCACAGTTTGAGAACTGCTATCTCTTCCCCCCCCCCCCCAAAAGACTCAGACAAGGATGTCAAAGACAAGAATGCAATAGGTCATCTTCCACGTCTCTTTATGAGCTTTCAGTAGTGTGTAACCTTTCTTGTGCTCCGCAGTTCCATGATGCAGAATGGAAGGAGCTGGAGACCCAGCGTCCCTTTTAACCATTTATATTTTACAAAATCAACAACACCATAGTACAACACCAATACATTTTGCAGGTACAGTTCTAAACACTCAAGGGCATTCCTCATTATTCATCGGAATTTGGGCCAGTGCTCAGAATTCTCTAGATCAGGAAACTCCTGGCAGAAAAACAATTTTACTGGTTATCTTCTTTTCTACAACAGTAATTTAACCCTATTTAAAAAAAAACAAAAAACTGATGACCAACCACACCATACATAACAGTACATGTGTCACTTGGATCTTGTTTTGCTAATTTTTCTTCTGCAGATAATTCTGAAAGTGAAGTTTACTCAAAATGCTAGATCCTTGAGAGCCTTTGATGGACAAAAATCTTTCAGAAAATATACATTTGTGTTTATGCTTCATTTGACTCTGTCTCTTCCCCAACATCTATTTAATTCACCTTGGAACTCTTCTCAGTGAACACTCAGCAGCTGTTTTCCAATTATCCATTTTAAAATTCTCTTTCATTAACAGTAAAAATTGACTAACTGGCTAATCTATATTAGTATCTGAGATATCACCTTAGGCCCTGGTTGGATCTAGTCCCATGGTCTTCATAGCATCCCACGGAATTCAATGGGCTTCCTGCCTAGATGCAGTTGCAGGAATGAGGCCTCAGAAGGTCAGCTGAGTAATATAGATGCAAGATTCAGTGTCTAACATCTATCTTGATTAGTCATTTAAAACAATTCCATTTCATCTGTAAACATTCCCCACGCAGTGCTACAAACCAGGAGGGTAGTAATGCACAAGAAATACAAAATGAAACTTACAGTAAACAAAGTGAAAGCAACCAGTTTATTTCATGATCCAAATTAATGCAGAGCATAAATTTAAAATGTACTGCACAAGATTTAAATTTGAATTTTTAAAGATGATCTTAGTTTCAATATTTATGGTGTCAAATTTAGGCCAACAAAAATGGTATTAAGTTATTTTTATTTTGCTAGTGCCCCTTTAAAATATAGACTGTGAATAAATAAAAAACCCACAAATGTTTCTCTCTCAGATTTGTTTAGCCTGTTTCTGAACAATAAAATTATACAGGTTGAACCTCTCTGGTCCGGGATTCTCTCATCCAGCAACATCTGTAGTCTGACTGGACCATGGCTGTTACTGGAACAGAGAACCCCTGGAAAGAGAGCCCTAGCCAGTGGCTGGGAGTAGAACTGGTCTGGCAGCTGGCAGCTTGCAGAGCTAGTGGCCTAGGGGCAGGAAACCCCCCACTGGCCAACAGCTGGAGTGGAGCCAGCAGCCAGAAGCCTATCAGCTGGTAGTGAAGCCCCACTATCTGGGGGCATGGAGCTAGCTGTCAGGGGCAGGGAGCCCCACCAGACAGAGCAGGGCTGGGAGCCCTCCTGGCTAAGAAAACAGGAACTGAGCAGGCAGGCGAGGGGCAGCGCATTGGCTAGGACCAGCAGCAGGAGGGGCTCAAGGCCTGACCTCCCCATGGTCTGGCAAACTCTTGTTTGGGACCACTCAAGTCCCCAGGGTGCCGGACCAGGGAGAGCCAACCTGTACTACATAACAGTCATCTCACAAACTGCTTTCTAGCCCAAAACAATGTTCTTCATTAATCCTTTAAACAAATCTCTATCTGCTATGCTATCTTTTAGGGCAGTAAAGTCTAACGAGCAGATCCTTCAAAACTTATGCATGTTAATAGCTTTACTCAAATCTCATTGAGTTCACAAATATAAATATTGCCACAACTCAGTTCCACTGACATGTGGATAGTACACTGAACCAGGACTCAGGAGACAGGGATTCTGTATCTGGCTCTCCACTGGTCTGCTGTAGAACTTTGGGCAAGGCGCTTTACTAGTCTGTGCCTCAGTTTTCCTCATCTGTAAAATAGGAATGCTACTGACCTACTTGTAAAGCACTTGGAAATCTACTAATGAAAAGCATTATATAAGAGCTCGATATTATTCCTTAAGTACAAGGAAGACTGGCTGAACCAATAATTAGAAATAAAATTATAACAAATTGAGGTGGCCACAATATGATACAGATAAACCAGTGCATCACCTGTGAAAGGATAGCGTGACCCTAAAATCTATAATAATTCTTTGAACATGTCAACAATATATTGGATAAAGGAGAACTAACTAGAATAATTTTATTGCATTTTCAAAAAATATTTACCAAAAATCTAACTCCAGAAATTCTTAAGGTAACCAAGTAATCATGAGAATAAGAGAAAGTACTTTCATGGATTAGAAACTCCAAACACTTATGCATGAGTATAAATGTTTGCAGGATTGGGACCTGAATGATCCATTTTCCGCACAGCAAAAGGTTAACAGCAGGGTGGTCCAGTGTCCTATATGGGACTGGTATTTTTTAAGACACTTTTTAGTGATCTGAAAAAGAGTGAAAAGCAAACTGGCAAAAATTGCAGATGACAATCATTTCAGTTAAAAGACAAGAAAAGACCATGGAACAAGAGTTCCCAGGCAAATGAACAGCACAGGGGCAAGTAAAATTCTATGCCAGTAAGTACACAGTAATTAATACAGGAAGAAATCATTTCAACTATCCATCCATACTGCTAGGTTCTATATTAACTGTGCACACTCAGGCAAAAGAACTATACTACAGGATGGGAAGATCTATGAGAAATTGTTCACCCTTTTTCCAGACCACTGGAATGCTAAACATGAGAGAAAAATTTGTATAGCAGAGAAACAGTCCAACCACTGTGGCACTACACAGCTTACTGCTTAAGAAAGAAAGCAGAAAACAAAATGTCAGGCTGCATAAAAAAGAGACCTGAAAATATAGCATTGGTATATACTTATCTAGAATTCTGTAACATCCTATCTCAAAAAAAAAAAAAAAAAAAAAAATAGAAGAGCATCAGAGATATGGACCGGCACTGAAGATACTGGGACTGTTTAGAGAGGAGACCAGTAAAAATTAATAACAAAAATAATAATTAAGTACATTGGATGTTCTTATTCTCCTTCTTTCACAATACAAAGAACACTCCATGAAACTTAAAAACACATTCAAAACTGATCAATGATTTTTTTAATATAGTATATATTAGTCTGTGGAACTCATTACCACAAGATCATAGCTGCCAAGAACTTAGTAGGATTTTAAAAGAATAAGACATGTATACATCTAAAAGTACATCTAGATAGGATAAAATTATAAGGGAACTAACTCTTCATGCTACAGTACATAAAACAACCACCCTTCTTCCCAGAAAGTTATCGTTGTCTGCTACAAAGTTCCTTGTACCTTCCTCTGAAGCATCTGATACACTGTAGAACAACACTAGTCAGACTGACAACTAATTTAATGTGACATTGCATTCCTAGGTTGCTGTATTGTGTATTCCTAGGTTCCATGTTTACATTATTCATCTGCAACATAACATAGCCCCTCATGTTAAGCACTGCGTAAATGAACAACTTCAATATGGAGGGGTTGGGGGCACCACCTTTCTTTTCAGCATCAACCACATACTGACCATTGTAAGTAACAGACTGTCAGACTATAACGGATCAATGATATGATAACTCCCATTTGCCTCAATGATGAAGGACCTAAGATGCTCTGTGGAATATTATATCATCCAACAAAACAAGGGCCACAAAAATGATTAGGGGTTTGGAATGGGTTCCATATGAAGAGAAATTAAAAAGACTTGGACTTTTCAGCTTAGAAAAGAGGAGATTAAGAGGGGATATGACAGAGGTCTATAAAATCATGACTGGTATGGAAAAAGTGAATAAAGAAAAGTTATTTACTTATTCCCACAATACAAGAACTAAAGGTCACCAAAAGATATTAATAGGCAGCAGGCTTAAAACAAACAAAAGGAAGTTTTTCTTCACTCAGTGCACAGTCAACCTGCAGAACTCCTTGCCAGAGGAAGTGGTGAAGGCTAGAACTTTAACTGGGTTAAAAAAAGAGCTAGATAGATTAATGGAGGTTAGGCTATTAGCCAGGATGGGTAGAAATAGTGTCCCTAGCCTCTGTTTCTCTGGAGGTGGGTGACAGGGGAGGGATCACGAGGATTATCTGTTGTGATTCCTCCCTCTGGGGCACCTGGCATTGGTCACTATCTGCAGACAGGATACGGCTAAATGGACCTCTGGTCTGACCCAGTATGGCCATTCTTATGTAACAAAATGCTGTTATTTTACATAAAATACACATTCTAAAAACCTTCAGGTGAAAGTACTGTATATACTGTAGTATCTGTAAATTGCAGCATTTTTATTTGATTTAGTTTTGCATTTAACATTTCTGAAGATACAAATACACTTAATGGAATAATCTACAAAATGTTACTCCCAGATATTTGATAAATCTTCTCTAGCTCACCTTTCTATAATTTAATTATGTCTGAACCAATGTAAATCTAATGGGAGAAATACAAACGTGATCCTGAATTGAAACGCTGAGCCCAATCCTGCTTGTCTGACTCACATGAGTAGCCTCTCTAGCCCTGGTGAGAATCATGTGGGTGGAAACCTTGCACCCACAGAGTCCACTGAAATCAGTTCAATCATAACCATAAGCCCCATGAATGCTTCTTTTTAGTTGTGTGACTGTTTATTGTAAAAATGTGTCATATACCCCCAGACTTAGATATACAGCTCAGAGAATGATAGTGAAAACTTTCAATAACTATCCTGACAGACAAATGAGTAAAGAAACAGTACAGCTGCTAGCACACAAGTAACTTCCTTTTTGTCATACTCTATGGTTGTACCTAACAGTTTTTTCCATCTCATTTGAGAGCAGCTATTCCACAGAACATATTTTAAGTCCTCCATTATTCTATCCATCACTCTTCTAATGGCAGCAAGTAAGGAGGAGCAAGAGCAACAGCATTCACCACCTTTTATTTTCCCTTGTACTGATCTACACAGCAATCTAATGTATCTATGGAGAATGCTAGCCCCTCTATTGCAACTTTATAAGCTCCCTGCTGATTAGAATTTCCCTTCCCAACCACTACTTCCCTCTGTTTTGTCACTGGTATTTATATAAAAATGAAAAAGCCATGAAAACAGTTCAGCAATAAAATACCTTCCCACTCCTTCTCTGCCACAGACTACTGACTAGAGTCAGTAGTCCTTCATTCCAGTTACTAAGGAGGTTCCTCTGTAGTGATCCATTACAGGGGACTGGGTTAAAACTTCCTCGGAATCAACTAGTACAAGTTACCACCAAAATCAGGATAGACTATTTGTTCCAATCCATTATGGCAATGCTTGTATTTCTACCTGCTCTTCACAATACTGTCCCATTATCCAAAGTAGGGAAGTGGAGAGGAGAGGAGACAGAGCTTAACTCTGACCACGGCAGCACACACACATTGCAATTACCAGGCAGATAGGGCAGGTAAGGAAGCCAGTCAATGTTATCTGTCAGAATCTGTCCTCTTCCTCTCCCTGTAGATCCACTTCTCTTTCACTACTTTTCCTAATAGATAATATATATTTATATTTGCAACACATGCATATGCATTAAATCTGATGGTTGAAAGTGGGAGGGGAGAAAGCTTGACACAACCCTCAAGACGTCAGAAAACTTACCGATCGCTAATCTGTTCAAAACCAATTATGAAGCCAGAGTCACCAGCACAATTTTCTCTAGTTATTCCTGAACACTCTGCTCAGCAACTCACAAAGAAAGGCCTTTTGTGACACCTAATATTTACTAATACCAGGGATAGCACAATCCATTTCCCGTTTTAGACAGCGAGAATAAGAAATTGCTGCTTGATCATTTTGGTTTGCCAATTAGTCACCTCAGTAATACACAACTGCAGATGAAAAGGTATCTCCTGAAAATAATAAGTATTAATCCATAAACCCATAGCTGAAGGAAATATTTGCTTCCAAAGTAAGCTATTTACAAACAAATCAGACCAGCAAATTGGAAGATTAAAATACCACCACACAATTAAGCTTCAATTTTTTCCATTTCAAGGCCAACAGTTATGCTATCATCCTTCCTGCGGCGCGATAAGCAGAAAGAGGAAGACAGATTCCTACATATGCAGGGTCCATAAGGTATTTGTTGGGGGTATTATTTATGGACAAGACAGACTAGATTCCAACGAACTACAATATATACACCATCCGAAAGAGGAGGCCAGGCCTTCCCTGCTTAGCAGAAACACTTCTCCTCTCCCTCACTCTGCAGCGAGAGCCTAAAAGCAAATCGTTGCAATTACAAAGGGGGACCCAAAAAAATCCGGGTGGTTTTTGTTCTGTTGAAGGTCTCTGTCCGGAAGCACTTACAAACCACACACAGAGGCACCCACGGCTCGCACGCACGGTACCTCGCTACTACTCTCCGAATGCACAGACCTGCCCGGCGGGGCATCCGGCGGGGCGCAGAGAAGTTGGCTGTCGCGATGCGCACTCACCCGCCGCTGCCTTTCCTGGCCCCTCGCTCCGCCAGCTCCTTCCTGCGGGACGCGCTGCCCCGCGCCGGGAGCGCGGCGGGGCGGGGACAGAGTCCGGTCCCTGCGCTGCCTGGCTGCGCCGCGCCCGGCTCCCTGCGCGGCTCGGGGGCCGGCTCGCGGCGCTGGGCTCCACAGGCCTGTGCCCAGGGGCCCCCCGGCGCGTCACCGCCGCGTCATCGGCACGTCGAGGCCGGGAAGCGGCAGGCTCCAGCGGAGGGGAGGAGCCAAGGGCGAGGCTCCGCCCCCCCAGCGCCGCTCCCACGCAGCCCCCGCGAGGTGGGACTAGAGCCCGCGGGGCTCCGGAGCAGCCAGTGGGCAGATGCGTTCCAAAAGCAAAGGGGGGCGGCAAATAGTTCTCTAGGGGCAGTGGCCATCCATCTTTGCAGCTGAATGTACCACTGTCAGAGGCTGATTTGCCTTGCCCAGCCCAAGTTTCACCTCACTGCAAAACTATGTGCTGACAAACACAAAACTTCATATGCGTCAGGGCACACTCACTGAGAAATGGCTGACATTCTCCTTTTTACAGTATAATTAGAAAATTAATCTAATAGAATACAAGTATTGGACTTACATTTCAGTGCACAGGCAGCAGTATATACAACTAACAAAATCATCCAGGACTTGGTGGTGATGGGGGGCGGGGGGGACTTCAACTATCCAGACATCTGCTGGGAAAATAACACAGTGGGGCACAGAGTATCCAACAAGTTCTTAGAATGCATTGGAGATTTTGATTTTGATTTCAAAAGATGGAGAAAGTGACTGGGGGGAGGCTGTTCTAGATTTCATTTTAACAAATAAGGAGGAATTAGTTGAGAATTTGAAAATGGAAGGCAGATTGAGTAAAAGTGATCGTGAAATGTTAAGAATTCATGATTCTAAGGAATGGTAGGAGGGAGAATAGCAAAATAACTAATGGATTTCAAGACCACAGACTTTAGCAAACTCAGGGAATTGGTAGGCAAGATCCCATGGGAAGCAAGTCTCAGAAAAATCAATTGAAAAAAGCAGTTTTTCAAAAGGACATTATTAAGGCCACAAAAACAAACTATTCCACTGCATAGAAAACATAGAGGCTACGTCTAGACTGGCATGATTTTCCGGAAATGCTTTTAATGGAAAAATTTTCCGTTAAAAGCATTTTCGGAACAGAGCGTCTAGATTGGCACGGACGCTTTTCCGCAAAAGCACTTTTTGCAGAAAAGCGTCCTGGGCCAATGTAGATGCACTTTTCCTCAAAAAAGCCCCGATAGCCATTTTCGCAATCGGGGCTTTCTTGTGGAAAACAAATCTGAGCTGTCTACACTGGCCCTTTTGCGCAAAAGGGACTTTTGCCCGAACGGGAGCAGCATAGTATTTCCGCAAAAAGCACTGATTTCTTACAATAGGAAGTCAGTGCTTTTGCGGAAATTCAATGGGCCAGTAGAGACAGCTGGCAAGTTTTTCCAGAAAAGTGGCTGATTTTCCGGAAAAACTGGCCAGTCTAGACACAGCCAGACAGTGTGGCAAGAGACCACCTTGGCTTAACCAGGAGATTTTGAATGATCTAAAATTCAAAAGGGAGCAGAAAGTAGAAACTAGGTCAAATTATAAACAATGAATTTAAACAAATAACACAAGTACAAAGAGGGAAAATTAGAAAGGCCAAGGCACAGAATGAGCTGAAAATAACTAGACGCATACAGGGTAAAAAAAAATCTATAAATATATTAGAAGCAAGAAGACAACCAAGGACAGGGTAGGCCCATTACTAAATGAAGAGGGAAAAGCAGTAACAGAAAGTGTGAAAATAGCAGAAGTGCCATCAATTACTTCTGCCTGGAGAAAAGCAACAGTTTCTCTGTTTTCCCAAGCCATCATGGGAGTTGTAGTCTCTAGGGCTAGATTGCAGCACCAAGGATCCTCCCAGTAAAAGTCAGAAGCTCCTATAGTAAAGAGAACCTACATAAACAAGACATGAGAAACAATTCTTCCACTCTACTCAACTGGAATAATGTGTCTAGTTCTGGGTGATGCATTTCAAGAAAGATGTATATAAATTGGAAAAGGTCCAGACAGGAGCCAAAAAAATTATTAACGATCTAGAAACATAACCTATGAGGGCAGATTGAAATAATTGGGTTTGTTTAGTCTGGAAAACAGAAGACTGAGAGGGGACATAACAGTTTTCAAGTAATTAGAGTGTGTTACAAGGAGAAGGGAGAAAAAATTATTCTCCTTAGCTGATAATGATAGGACAAGAAGCAATGGGGTTAAATTGCAGCAAGGGAGGTTTAGGTTGGACATTAGGAAAAACTTCCTAACTGTCACAGTGGTTAAATACTGTAATAAATTACTTAGGGAGGTTGTGGAATCTCCATCACTGGAGATATTTAAGAGCAGGTTAGACAAATACCTGTCAGGGGTGAGCTAGAGATGGTACTTGGTCCTGCCATGAGTGCATGGGGCTGAACTTGATGACCTCTTAAGATCTCTTTTAATTCTGTAATTCTAAGTCACTATCTCTATGAAACTTAGTTTTTCCTGACTTTACTTGAGTTTTTTATGTATCCTGTTGTAAAACTTGGCAAATATTTAGATGAGTTACTGTAGCCCATGGAACACCTCTGAGTACCCCTGTTCAAGCACCGCTGCTCTAGGGTCTCTGCCTCCTGCCTGAAGATAGCATGCGGGTTAGGCTACATTACATTTGTGTGACAG
Organism: Pelodiscus sinensis; assembly: GCF_052426305.1. Lineage (NCBI taxonomy): Eukaryota > Metazoa > Chordata > Testudines > Trionychidae > Pelodiscus > Pelodiscus sinensis. The sequence continues at coordinate 29,896,586 of NC_143057.1, forward strand.
GGAGGGGCCCAAGTGTAACAATGCCTTGACCCTAGCCCTGATTACTGAAGGTTGTTACTTTCTCACCCAGGGTTAGACTGCCATACGGATTCAGTTTAAATGGCAGCTTACACTACAAAAGCAGGCCCATTGATTTCAGTGGCACAGCTCGGACTTGGGTCTATTGAAAGTGAGCAGAGATTACCCCTCTTTCTTGCAATATACTCCTTTCCTCATAGTCCTGGTCACAATAACCCCCCTTATTTCGAAATAAGTGGAGTGTCCACACCACTAAGCCCATTATTTCAAAATAACGGGCTAGTTATTTCAAAATCTGTACTCCTGCTTTCCGTGAGGAATAGCACTTATTTCAGTATAGTTATTTCGAAATAGCGTTAGTATGGATGCTCTGCTGATGCTATTTTGAAATAAATACTCCCCTGAATTATTTGAAGTTATTACACCCCAGTGCTTCCTGGGGTCTAAGTGAAAGAAGTGCGTCCACAATAATGGAGCCTGCCTCAGACTAATTCTGAGGCTCCCTCATAACAGGGACACTATTTTGATGTTGTGATTTCAGGAGTTATTTCTAATTTAGTTATTTCAAAAATTATTTCCTAGTGTAGACATGCTCATAGTGCTTAGCCTCCTTTTCCACTCTTGCTGTTCCTGCCTCCACCCTGCTGCAGCTCAGAATCCTCCTCTCCGTCCCAGTAAGAAACTCCAAACAGGGCTGAATGTCTGTTTCTTCTGATGGTGAGCTGGTTGGCATCAGAGGGGGTATATGGGAATGGGACAGGACACTGCAGATTAATTCTCAAGACACCTCTCTGCTTCCTTTGAATGATCACACATCTCCCCTTATACCCTCCTCCAGCCCAATTCCAAAATGACAGCCCAGCTACATGAAAGGAGCCTCAAAATGGTGATTTGCTGCTCTATTTGGACAAGGACACCAGAGCGAGGGGAACTGTAGATCAAGTGGTTCTTGGTGCACTGCTCTGTGTGGAAGGCATGTATGCACGGCAGATTGATATGATTTCTTTGGCTGGGAGAGGTTCACAGCTGTGCCAAAGTAGCAGAGTTCTAGTCATTCTCCCAGCACTACTTCCTACTTAATGTAGGGATAGTAGAGTTTAGATTCCAGCTGTTGGACCCTACCCCTTTCTGAGGCTAGGTCTAGACTGCAACATTTTTGTGGAAAAAGCTATGCAAAAGTATCCCCTCACCCTGTGGAACTGGGATGCCAGAGCAGTGAGGGTTGGGGGTTTTTGGAGGAGTTTTTTTGCTTCTCACTTGTGTGGTCCCCAGCTGATTTTAATGTGGGCCAGTGGCCCCCAACCCAAAAAAGATTCCGCACTGCTGCCATAAAGAAAACACTGAAACCTTTTGTGTTGGTGTCATAATCAGGAGTGCTAACCAGCACCCAGTGACTAAGGGGCTAACTAATGCCTCCTGTACCTAGCCAGGTATTGAGTGGTCAGCCAATAACAATGCAGGTAGGATTTTCAAACTGGAAGAGAGGGGTTTTCTCTCTCTGTCCTTTGTTTGAGATTCAGAGCAGTTTCTTCCAAGTGCTGAGGGAGATGGGAGAGACTTCTTTCTCCAAGAACAGACTTCTTACAATGTGTAAGTAGGGAAAGTTTAGCTAGTCCATCAGGATTTGTTGTTTTCCCTGTTTGGGGATTTGGAAATAATGTCTGAGGTGTTAATTGTTTTTTTTTTCTTTTGTAACCAAGGCTTTTAGCCCAGCGACTTTCCCTAAGTATCTATATCAATTTCCCTAAGTATCTATATCTTTCCATCTAGCCACTTTACTATGCTTGCAAGTGTAGTTTTGTTCTGATAATAAATAATTGTTTATTTTTTCTAATTAACTGGTATTGGTTGATGTTTGTGTTCTGGAAGCTCTGTCTGTGCATATCTGCATGCCTGACTGAGGGGTCGACTACCACAGTCTGCAGCTTGTTTTTCTCTTTTCTTTTTCAAACTCTTTCGGGGAAAAAGAGCTTGAGGTACCCAGGGGTTGGTTTCAAGTGTCCACCCCTGTTCATGGGTTAAAAAGCACTTAATGGTGGCAGCAGATTCCTGAAAATCTGGGTATTAGGATTCTGGGGGGAGAGTTTTTGTATCAGAGCCTGTAGAGGCAAGGTTTTGGAGTGCTCTTGTGAGCCCCCAACACCTGCATTCGTCATGCCACAGTGGGGAACAGCCTTGATAGTTGATCATAAATTAATATTTTACTTTAGTTAAAATGAAGTTTGATTAACTAAAAAAAGTTAAAACACTTAATCTGTTTAATAATTTAAATTAAACTATTCTCACTAGCTGCAGCACTAGCAAAATGGCTCAAGCATAATTATATAATTAACAGTGAGTATCCATTAGCAACTGGTGGTTCGCAGAAAGTTTACATTGAGCCAGGTGGTTCACAGGCCAAAAAGTTTGAGAACCACTGAAATAGAGGCACCCCAGGCCTCTTCCCCCAAGTTAATGCAATGCAAGTTGGATTAATGCAATTGCAGTATAGTTGTATCGGGGGATCTTTGGGGGGGGCAAACCTATCCCTATTGGCAGAGGACAATGGGAGGAGTTCATAGAAGGGTCACACAACACTCTTCACTTCTGGCCACGTGTCCTGGAAGTACTACCTCCAGGGGTGGGACTTTATGTGACTGGTGGGCAGGGATTAAGGGATCTGGGAGGTGGCTAATGAGGCCGGGGGCCTGGATACTGTGTCCCTATTTTTGGTTCAGAAAATATGGTCACTGTATGTATAGTGCATACTATTCAGGTCTTCAACATGCTTATATGTTAATTTATTATTCCTCTATAAACTAATATAAATGTGAATATAAAGTGTGACACGGGTTTGTTAGCAACTGATAAGGTGCTTCAGAACTGAAACTGTAACTCAGCTTTACCTGAGATGGATGCTAAGGGCACTTTCTTCAGATTTTTATCTAGTTTAACAAAATTCTTGATGTTATTTTGGCAATTAAATAGACTAGCCGTGTATACAAAAACCTAGATTTTGTATCAGCGGATTATGTAATATGGTTTATAAATGTCCCTAGTATACATAAAAGTAATAAGGGACTTCTGCTGAAACTGCAGAAATACCAACATTCAGCTAAAAACAAGAATAAATATAACTGACACAGTGGTTAAAAAGCTGGCAGTAGAACAACTACTTAGGACTCCCAGTATTGCTCCAATGGTGGAACTGAACCATAGTATGGAAACTATTTGCTAACTTTTCCTACCAGAACTGAGGCTAAAGTGGCTGCTCATGTAAATAATAGCTCTGGGATCAGGCCAGTCGTTGTGAATTATTGGGCAAATGTACCTATTGTTCTCCTGCTTTTATGGGAACTTTTCAAGTTGTAAAGTTTTTACTGTAAAAGTAAGTTGACGAGAGAATGCTAAAATTTCCCTTAATCTCTATAATTTCAGCTTCAGAGAGAGACATGTATTTTGTCTCTGAAACATTCCTTTTCGTCATATATATACACACAACACAAAGATTTTTTGAACACAGTCAGCTGTCAGTGTTTATAATTATACTCTGAAACAAACTGTTCCTTTTGCAGATCTTTACTGAAGAGAGCTGTGTTTTTCCCCACTGTTCCCCACTGTTGCAGGGTGAAAAGGAGATTTGGAAATCTCATCTACCATGGGAAACTTGAGGGGGGAACGTGGTTTGCATAAGGCAGCAAGATATGGGTTGGATGATCACAGAAATCCTGAAAGGGCACAATTCTAATTCATCCCACTGCAGAAAAAGTACTTGAAGTAGAGGTGCTGGAACAATTTTTATAGTGGGGTTGCTCAGAGCCATTGAGCCAAACTGTAAACCCCATATATAATAGAAACCACTTCAAGTCAGGAGGTATGGCGGCCACTCCCAGCACCCATGACTCCAAGCAAAGAGCTAGTCCTTGGCTTTGAGGGGGCCCAAAGTGAAATAAAAGGGGCGTGTCACCTCTCAGATGTAGTCTATAGTCAAAAACTCCTCTCCTCAGCCACAGTGATCTCTCTGCCATAAGCAAAAATCTTTGTATGCAGAAGAATCAACTTCTTCTGGGATTAAGAACCATCACAGACCTCACTTCCATCCTCACCAAGTGTAAGGTATGTGTCTTCAACCTGCTTCTCCAACATAAACACACAGATGTGTCAAGATTTCAAAAAGAATCCTAATAAAACAAAACTCTGCACACCCAAAGCTCCCTCTGGAGACAGGCTGAACCATTTGAGATCCTGTTACATTGCTTAATGGTCTACTAGAAGGTGCTCAGATATTATGGTGATAAGGTCAATATAAGAGCCTAGTCAGAACAGGAGAGGGCATCTAAATCCCTTTAGCTATGTCTACACTGCAGGCTTTTTGCTCAAGAAGCTTTTTGCAGAAGAGATCTTCTGCAAAAACTTCTTGCGCAAAAGCGTGTCCACGCTACAAAAGCACATTGCAAAAGCGATGCGCTTTTGTACAAGAGAGTGTCCATGCTGCATGGACACTTGCGCAAGAAAGCTGTGATTGCCATTAACAGAATGAACATCAGAGCACCTGTGCTTTTTCTGATGGGCTCTTTTTGTGCAAGAAACCCTTGTTGAGAGTCCACATGCACCTTTTTGTGCAAGAACTCTTGCGCAAAAAGCAGTTATTCCTTGTAGAAAGAGGTATACCTATGCTGTAAAAAGCCTTTTGTTCTGCCGTTCTACTGTAAATTTTATTGTGCAAAAAGCACTTGAGGTATGGATGCTCTGCGGGTTTTTGCGCAAAAACCCTGTAGTGTAGACATAGCCTTAGTATAGAAGAGGAGTGAGGAAGACAGGGGTTAAAATGCAAAGGTCTCTTTTTGCACAAGAAACCCCTGTTGAGCGTCCACATACACCTTTTTGCGCAAGAACTCTTGTGCAAAAAGGAGTTATTCCTCATGGGAAAAGGTATACCTACACCACAAAAAGCCCTCTGTTCTGCCATTCTACTATCAATTTTCTTGTGCAAAACACGCTTGAGATCTGGAAGCTCCACAGGTTTTCACGCAAAATGGCTGTTTTTGCACAAAAACCCTGTAGTGTAGATGTAACCTTTCTCTCTATGACCAGGTCTCTCACCTGCTGGTGATATGCTAGTGTTCAAGTTAAATAGATACACAGACAAAACTCAGGTAGAGTACTTCAGCTCTGCCATCACTGGTTTGTGTGATGTGGGGCCACTGATACTGAGTAATCTAGGTCACATGTCTAAGACCTGGCATGTAAATATTATGGTCCAAAGAGTGGGGAGAGGAGGGAATTTGCAATGTTTGATACCTTGTTCAAGAGAAGGCTTCATTTTGTCATTGGGAAGATTTAGCTCATTTATAGGGATTATGGAAAATCTTCTGTGCTATTTCTCGTTTGAAGTTATAAAAACAAATTAGTTTCAATTTTCTTGAACCAAGATCTCCAAATGTTATACAATAGAGTAATAAATTCCATCATTCTAGGAGGAAGACTAATTATATTTTTAAGTGTTTTAATGACTGAGTCATTATTTCACATTAAAGACTTGGTAAAATCTTAAATAATATGTCCTACAGAAGGCATTCTATATACCTTTCTGAATGTCTCTAAGGTATTTCTAGAGCATCAGTCACTGGAGTATCTGTATTTGATAAGTTCAAAAGACCAATGGAAAAAAGGAAAACAAGAGCAAAGACAAAAGAATTTCCAGGAACTAGACCAACCAAGTAAGCCACTATCCTTGTTTGGAGCTCTAAAAATCTGTCCTTTAAATAACTCCATTTTTCTGACATCGTATAACTTATGATTCTTGTTTTCCTCTACCTGTTTTCTTTTGTATACTGAAAAGAGGTGTAATTTGTTTTCTTTGAAGCAGACTCTGCTGTTTTCTGCAAAGAAAGATGATTTGACTCTGAAATAAGTTTGTTGCTCATTCTTCTCAAATGTATCTTGTTGTCTTATGTTAACCACATTATCCCCTTGAGCTTCCCATGATAGATGAGATTTCCAAATTCCTTCAGATAGTCTGATACCACAAATGGTTGATGTGGTGCTGATATGTATATAGATAGATTTGATTACTAATGAGTCAATTGAGTCACTCAGTAAGTAGCAGCATGAGGATTTCCTTTAATGGAATGTACATCCTCTTTCTACTCTAAAATGAAAGCGATTGTTCAGCCAAAATGTTATGCAAATGAGAATGTAGGTGGGCAAATTCCAGTAATTGTGTTAACTGCGGTACTTTTGGAAATATCTAAAATACAGCTGATTGCTGGAAAGTGATGCTTTATAAATGGCTTTGTGGGGTTCAGCACATTTACTGTGTCTCATTGACTTCCAGAGCCTATTTGCTTGGTTACAAATAAAAAGAAAAGTTTTCTACCTCAACTTGGGACCAGAAAGTCAAGCTGGGTTCATTCTGGATTACGTATCACCAGCAATAATAAAGATTTTGAAGTTGGAACATAGGACGATCTCTCTTTCCCATAGGATAAAACATGGGAGTAAGTCCTGTGGGAAAAGGAAACACTGAGATACTCCTCCAGCTCAAAATGCATTTTTTTTTGCCAATTCTCCTTGGGTTAGAGCGATTTGATATATATGTCATTCACACACAGGAGGTCTCTCCATTGGATAAGAGGCAAAACTCTCTTTGGCTTTAATGGAGGTAGAAGGATTTCCCTCTCTGAAATTTTGGGTCACTCTGATCTAGTTTGAATTACCCCAATCTTATTTTCCAATTCATTTTTCTAGCCACCATTTTATGTAGTTTTAATATCATATATTACAAGAACACAAGCTTCTTGAGGAAGGATATGCCTAGATGTTTGAGCAGCGACCTAATGCAAAGGGTCTGTGATCCTAATGGGGCATTTGGTCACTACTATAATATAAATAATACAAAGAAATCAAATAACATTATTAATTAGGAAAGAAAAGGCCAGATAAGAAAACAGCTAAGAGTGAAAGTGTGCCTCAGTGAAGTCTGCTTAACACCAATAAAGGTATTATAAATGCCATAAAATAATTCTTCTACCTTAAAAACCCCTCAGAAGTCTAGAAATAACCAGTTAAACAAAGTAACCACTTCACAAATCTTAGATGCCTTTTTCACTCAGACCTTACCCAACCTACACTTAGTCCTCTTGACCATTACACATTGTTGGATATATACAGATGTAGTAATGTGCTACTACATATTACAGTAACTAGAATTAAAGATTCAAAACTAATTTGATCCAAGGTGTTAAAACATATCTCAGAGTTCCATCAATTATCTGCTTGTGCTATACATATTGATTGAATAATAACCAGATACTGTATTTCTATTATGAAAAAGAGAATCTTTGAGATATGGAATTAAATGAATATATGGTGTTTTGCATTTAGATAAGTGTAGTCAAGACTTTTCTTATTAGAATATTTACATATGTTTACCCACTAAGGCCCCAATCTTGCAAACACTGATGCACCTGTTTAACTTTGTAGACTGTGAGTAGCCCTATTAAAATACTAGTAATGTGTTCTTCTTAGCTTTACATACAGTTAAATTGGGTGAAGAGGTGTAATCTGCAGGAGGTTATTTTGAGTGGAAAAGAAATATATTGCATGAGTGACATGGCAACAACATTTATCTGTAGTCCCCATTTACGTACCTAAACCAGTGAGTCAGCAGGACCAACTTAACATCTTTCACTGTAATCAGCTCCTCACTGCTATATAATCCTTCTTCACTTGCATCATCCCATTTGATTCCCTCCCCCTCCAACTTAACATCACCACCAATGAAATCTTCCAAAAAATATGTGCAGAGTTGAAAATAACAAATAACTAAGAAAACTTTGGAAATACATCCATGTAGACAAAATGAGATTTTATAATCTCATAGTAATTTTTTGACCCATTTATCTATGTCTACATGGTTCCTTTTACTAACTTTCTATATGGTCTCTTCTCTGACCCTATTCTATTCCCTCTTTATGCCAACTCTCTGCTAGGATCCTGGGACTTTTGCACTTTTTTTAGCCTCATTGCCATATTCTGCCAAAGTCCAGCTCCCCTAACTACCTCCACCACAGTTGTTCCTGCTCTCTGACTCCCTCACCTATGATTTAGAGCAGCAGCTGGAGTCTGAGGAAGGCTAGACTATACTTACAAATGCCCATACTAAGAAATTTATATTTATGAACATTTATATTTCCTTTCTATACAGCAAACCCTTGCCATTTGTGGTGGATGTGTTCCTGATACCACTACAAAGAGTGAAATGTGAACACTGGGAGCCACGACTCCATGCCTCCACAGCAAGCTCCAAAATGCTTCATAGAGGCTGGGAGCCACAGGGAACTCACCATAGCTGCCAGGAGCCAAAGAGATCTCACTGCAACTCCTGGCAGCTGTGAGAGTTCCCTGCAGTTCCCTGCAGCTGCAAGAAACTCATTGTGGCTCCTGGTAACCGCTGGGAACTCACAGCAGCTGCCAAGAGCTGTGGGGGGCTCACCACAGCTTCTAGCTCCTACCTCCCACCTCTCCTCCCCCAGCCTGGACAGGAGACTCCCACAAATATGCAGAACTATGAATAGCAATTCCATGAATCTGGAGGATATCCTGTACAATTATACCAGGGATTCAACAGGACTGTAGGCATACGTATCCATTACATTTTCCATCAATCTTTCTTGTAATTTGTACTTTTGAGGGAAGTTATGTTAGGTCCAGAACAAATTAAAATGTCAACTTTTTTAATTCTGTAGGCACCACAGTAAGCAAAATGCTCTGTGTGGAAGTTTCATACATGGTAACTTGAAAATTATTTGACTAATATTTATTAAGCTCCTCAGAAGAACTCTACTCTAGGACAAGATTGATCATACCAAGTTTTGAGAAGATCATATTTATTGAAACTTTCGAATGCCTAGTAATGGTGAGCTGGTTCCAATGGTTAATTACTCTCACTGTTAAATTTACACCTTATTTCCTGTTTGAATTTGTTTAGTTTCAGCTTCCAGCTGTCGGTTTGTGTTTCACTTTTCTACTAGATTGAAGACACTATTCACTGATCCCCGTTTAGGTAGTTAGTAATCAAGTCACCCTTAACATTCTCTTTGTTGAGCTAAATTGATTGAGCTTCTTGAGTCTGTCACTAAAAGGCATGTTTTCTAACCTTCTAATCATTCTTATGGGGCTTTTCTCAATTTATCAACACCCTTCTTAAATTGTGGGCACAGAAGTGGACACATTATTTCAGCAGCAGCCACATCAGTGCCAGGTACAGAGGTAAACTAACTTTACTCCTACTTGAGTCCCCTGGATCTCATTAGCTCTTTTGGCCACAGCTTCACATGGGAAGCTCGTGTTCTGCTGATTATCCTCCATGACCCTCAAGTCTTTTTCAGAGTTGTTGCTTCCTGGGATAAATATGGCCTATATTCTTTGTTCTCTGATGTATACATTTACATTTAGTCTTATAACATGCACATTGTTTGCTTGCATCCAGTTACTACTCCACCATCTCTTGTGTCATCATCCTCACATTATGCTCGCAGATTTTGCATGTTCTTCCAGGTTATTAATGAAAACATTAAATTGTATACAAGGCCAAGAACTGTCCATGTAGGTCCCCAATGGAAACAGACCCATTCAATGGTTATTCCCTATTTATAGTTATATTCTGAGGCCTATCAGCCAGTTTTTATTCCAATTAATGTGTGTCATGTCAATTTTATATTATTCTTGATTCTTAATCAAAATGTCATGCAGAACCAAGTCAAATGCCTTGCAGCCCTCAAGAGTTGAATCTGTGAGTATGAGATGTACATGGATGGAGAAATAGAGTGCCTGTTATTTCGAAAAATATTTTGAAATAATGGGTGCGTTTCTAATATGTAGGGTAGCTATTTCGGGATACCTCAATATCCCGAAATATCTTTGCTGTGTAGTCTTACCTGTAATTGTTTGGGAACAGCTATTAACAGCCAGTAGATGGCGCCTTCAATCTCCATGGTTATTTTACAGAATATATTTTATAATTCCTTGATAGCTGAGTCAGATTCTGCTGGTCCACAGGAATGGTAATTATTATAACTGTGTTGCTCTCAAATTACATTGGTGTAACTGACAACAGAATCTGGGCCAGCCTTTTTGAAACAAGTCACCAAACAATAGATAGATTTGTCTTATAATTACAACAATAAAGCAACATTCAGCTTATTTCATTTCTCAGGAAGGACACCCAGCAGGCACTGAATTTAAGCAATATCAGTTCATCATTCAAACTGTCATGCCAGCTCCACCAACACCCAAGCTTAGCACAATTCAGTAGAAATAAAATCTCATTTTGGACAGCATTTTGAGTGCTAGAAATATCCTTCAGTAGTTCTTCAGCCCAAGGAGAGATTTGAAATGAGCAGTTCGTGCAAAACATGTCAGACTCGGAAATTAAAAATATAAAAAGCAAGGGAGTTTGAAAGTCATTCTCAAGGGCAAAGAGGATGGATAATGCTTTCCAAGAGATGTCTGAATGAGTGACCAAACGAATCTCTGTGTTCATATCCTATACACCATTGTAATAACCTTTGTACAAAATATGCTGTATAAGATATCATTTGAAAAATCTCACTGATCTATAATATCATGATCAAGTGTGTGCAAGCAACATTATATGTAAAGTTATAAACATAAGGGCTACGTCTACACTGGCCCCTTTTCCGAAAGGGGCATGCTAATTTTACAGGTCGTAATAGGGAAATCAGCAGGGGATTTAAATATCCCCCGCGGCATTTAAATAAAAATGTCCGCCGCTTTTTTCCGGCTTTTAGAAAAGCCGGAAAAGAGCGTCTACACTGGCCCCAATCCTCCAGAAAAAAGCCCTTTTCCGGAGGATCTGTTATTCCTACTTCAAAGGATATCCGTGCCGCATGCTTATGGTTGCCAGGTGGTTTCAACAAAAATACCAGACACACTTGACATTACATCACAATCTACATTACATCTTATTTAGAAAATACTGGACATTTATATTTTCTCAATTTGTTTCCCAAACAGAAAGCTCAAATACTGGCATGTCCGGTTCAAAACCGGACACCTGGCAACCCTGCTCATACTCACACCACAGAGAACAAAAGAAACAGACTTTGAGAGCAGAACCTGGCCTGTGCATTTGATTGGCAATGTTTTTGGGAACATGTGGCAAGGTACTTCATCTTGAAGCACATTTATTTTAGGTTTTAGGACTAAGAAGAATTTTTATCTTGATTTCTTTTGTAATCATTTCTAACTTTAATGCCATACACTTGTACTCTTGTAAAACCTGTCTCCTTGCTATTAAATAAAATTCCTTGGTTCTTTAATCAAAATGAATCCACTCTTGTGGTTAAACTGGACTCCATTTAAAGTAGCATGACTGTGTGTGAATATTGATTCCCTTAAAAAGGCAATGGACATAATATATCTGGAAAGTCCAGAAGAGGGCAGGCCATTGCAGAAAATACATTCTGGGAAAATCCAGAACTGGGCATGTACTGGGTCACCCTGAAAGTGGTAACTCTCAGCTGGTGGAAGCTAGAGTTTGGCTGGCAGGCTAGCACTATACACACACACTTGCTGTGCTGTTTGTGAGTGGCCCAAGTGGGAGTGACAGCAGCTAAGTATTGTGAGGCTCTCAAATTTGCAGGGCAGAGGTGACAACTCTCCCTGCTCCAGAATGTCACAGCCTGCTAACAGGAACCACAACAATTCTTATGGCTGCAGAAGATCATGCTGATATAGTAGTATACAAGACTCAGAGGCAGATGCAGTAAGCCTGGTATTGAGTATTTTCAAAGTATTTCCCAAAGAAAATTTATTCTGAAGTGTAAGGACCTGTATAAAAGCCCTGCAAGAATACCATTAGCATTGACCAACAAATGAGGAAGAACTGCTGTCTTTCAGGCTTGTAGCATCTCATGGCAGGTTTAGTACATATAAAGCACTGCCAAACAAACCCTGGACACGTCTTCCTACATGGGACACAGACAGATGGTGAACTGTTTAATACTCAGGCCCTAATGCCACACAATCAGGAGTACAAATGCTATATAGATAGAGGAAACAAAGTGTTCCAGAACTTTGAGAAGGCCAGCTCACCCCACAAGAGGATACCCATGCTGGTTATACTCACTGTTGTGAAATTGTGCCTCTTTAGCTGGCATGGCAGAAGAGTTTGGAAGCAATTGGCATCTAAATCTGCTTAATCTAACCAGACACCTCTTTTGGATGGGCATAAAAGTTGTGCCTCTGTGATTCTAAAAGGGAGAACACTCCACTCAGTATGGCCTGGAAGTATGCAAGCTGCCAAGGGGGTTAGAAAGTAACAGTTGATGGGGCTGATTCATATAGACTAGGGATGGGGAACTTTTTTTTGAGTCAGGGGCTGCTGACCCACAGAAAAAAATCAGTTGTGGGCAGCACACGTCAGAAGCAGAAAAAAACCAGCCCTCACTGTGGCCCCCAAATGCGAAGGAGAAAGATACTTCCTACATTCCCCTTGCACACCAGAACCTAGGGGACCCAGCCTAGTAGATTTTGTGTGCTCCAGCACCACAGGGTGACAGCAGGGGACTGGAGCACCAGTTGCTCAATACTAGGGGTGGCCCTGGGCCTCAGGGGCTGGATCCAGGCAAGCCGAGGGCCACATCCGGCCCCTGGGCCTGCGGTTCCCCACCCCGATATAAACAAAAGTCCATCATGACAAGATTGATCTAACTCCAGCTGAACAGATGCGTCAGGCAGTAGCCTCTGCCTAAAGCTACCGCTACTAACAAATTGAGTGTGCCACATACTAAACAGAAAGCAGGTGCAGCACCCTGAGCTTGCCAGGTTCTGTGTCCATTCTAACAGCTGCAGCAACTCCAACAGGGACAGCTCACTGTCCTGATAGTGATGAATGAGGTACAGCTACTGATATATCTTCAGCATCTGCTGATGGACCAGTATCTAGTTTCAAGCCCTGATTACCAGCCTTCTCTACATTATTACAGAAACAAACCACTGTCACTATATACTGAAAAGCTTTTTCTTTCCTTAGGAAGTGTTTTCCATTTACATGGCATGGGGAAAGTTGCAATATTTAAAATAGCTTCATTATGTTACTGCATCAAATACTGGGACTGAATTGAAAGTGTTGTCGCTGTTTTATTCCTTCCACTTTCTCAGGTTTTTCATACTGTGTTTTTCAGTTCTCCTTTCCTCTTGAATTTTGTGCTGCCAGTCTGACTTTTTCCATCCTTCCCTCACTTCTATCTTTGTGCTTGCACAGTTAAATCACAGCCAGCTATGAGATGTACATGTCCATCAGTGGAGGTGATTGTTTAGCTTGAGGGAAGGCAGAAGAAGTATATCTGCATTTTGTTAGGCTCATATTTCCTCTCCACTTTCCCCTGCAGAAGGATTGCTAGAAGGAGAGCTCCTGCTCCTCCTTTCATACAAAGATGCTGCTACTGAGCTAGTGCAACATCACCCTCCCACCCCCCTACACACACACACACACATCTCTGAAACTCAAGGAGGCCTTTCTGCATGAAATGTTTTGAAGGTGAAGACTTTCATGGGAGTTGCTCAGAAGAGAGCAATCATGGCTGGGAACAACTATTTGCTGGCTCTCTCTCTCCCCACCCCCCTTAAACTGCACACCATTGCTACAGTCTGAGCAACTTCACCTTGGTAGCAATGATATAGAAACCTGGTGCAGGTAAAGTGTCTATGGCACCAATGTTCTAAGAACTATGATGTCCAGCCAAGGCTCCGTGCCATGACGCTTACGTGCTGCCTTGTCTGTCTCCACGTTCCCACTGGTGGTCTGAAATAATTGAGGGTAGAGAAAGCTTGATGCAACCAAGCATCTGTAGCATCATCCTCTGGCAAGCCTGCAGGGTGTGCATATTGCAAATATGTATGCTAGTTTGGGAAATTCTGTGAGAAGAAGGTTTGGAAGGTCATGTCCTGAGAGGTTGTCTAGTACCCAGCAGCCAACCCTGCTCCTCCCCATCTACATGCAGCCTTTGACATTCTGTTTTTCCCCTGTATAATCTGAACCTTACACAGGCCAGTTTAAGAGACACGGTCCACTCAAGTAAGCATGGCTACTTTGGGAGGCAGCATTCGCATTATGTGAATGGACAGAGCCTGCCCTCTCAGGAGTCAATAAGGGGGTTAAAACAGGAGCAGAACCTAAGGGCTAAGCCATTATCAGCCAGTTATTGGGGGGGGGGTTCAGTCACATGACTTATATTAACACCAGTGGAAGTCATGGCTCAAGACAGCAGGCACTGCTCTGAGGTCTTACTTCTGAGCTGATACAGTCTTTATGCAGGAGACACTCTGTAACACAGCAGGTGCTCACCACCACAGGCGCCTGCTGCTGGACACTCTGATAATTAGCTTTTCAGCTCTGGAGCACCCCCTTTTAATTGGTGTCTCACCCCCTGTTGCTTTTTATTCTTCACCACTTGGCGTTAGGACCCACATCCCTCCCAGACATTAGCATACTCCCCTCTGGGAAGTGGCATAGCAAAGGGAGGGGGGGGGCAGTTGCCCCCAGGTGCCACGCTACGGGGGAGCCAATTTAGTCCCCCTCCGCTCCCCGCTCGCCTGTTCCTCCTCTGCCTGCCAGCTGGAGCCTCCTCCCCACCTCTCCACCCCCAGCGAAACTGGACGAAAACCAGACACCTGGCAAACCTGTTTCATGGTGGTAGTGAAGCTACCTCTGGCCCTTCCTCCAATGAAGTTGGCATAGCCAGATAGGAAGAAGCCTGTTTCATCTAGTCGCTGAGCAAGAAGTGAAAGACATTTACAAACTTAAAAACTGCATGACATGAAACAGTATCTATATGAAATTTAAATTACTTTCACTCTGGTTAGAAAAAATGGTATTAGCAGGTCATTGATTCATACTGTTATTGCCTTGGGAATTAATCTGGCAAAGGACTTTATTGAAGCTTTAAAATCTATTAGAAAGGAAAGTGTCTGTACAAGTATTTCACGTTAAGCCTTTCTCTAGCAGCTAGAAAATTACGCAGTGAAAAAAGAGATCTTGAGCTAAGCATGGTCTATTCTGTGCTCTGGAATTTACATAAGTTAACAGGAATTTTGATCATTGCCCGTATTTCCTTTAACAAATAAAAGGGTTAGTGATGATTCACATTTGACTAACTAAATTGCTCAACCACATTTGAATGTAAATCTGGAGGCTGTGTTGTGCAATCTTATGTCCAGGGATTGTCGGTTTTGCACATTTTGTTATGTGTGATGCTATGCTTAATCAGTGTCTTAAGTCAAGCCTTAAATTAATTTGTTTATAATATTTGTTTAAGTATGCAAGCCAAACAGATGGATGTTTTCTCTTTAATTGCACATAGAAGCGTATAGAAAGAACTATAACCACTTTCTCAACTCATACTCCTTTCTTCATGCCATAAGCTCAAAGCAACTCCTTGCTCTGAATACTCCCAAACTTTGTGGCTTTGGTCCATCGTACCTACTTCACATGGACACATGGAATAAGAAGTTATCAGGAGCTGTATTGTCATTTTGTTATTTATTCCTTAATGGTACGATCTTTCATACTTTCTGGAAGTGGCTGAGTGCCTCCTGTGATGGAATATTTCATATTCTTTATAAAACTATTCCTAGGAATATGAATATACCTACCGGTAACTTGAATATGCTTTATGCAAAATACTGCATGTAACCTATCACTGCAGTGCTTGTAATACCAAGTGTATATTCTATTTGCATGCATGTGCCATTTCTGTATCAGATATTAAGAATAGTGACTGTAGATTTATCAACATGTTCATGTTGGGAAAGCCTATTTCCAGTCCATCAGACGCAACAATGAAGAGGTGAGACACAGAGCTAATAGCCCATTAACAAGAGACAACTAAGTGGGGGAGAACTGGCTCCTGGCAGACCTGTTGCTGGAATTGATCTTGAATTTCCTACTATTCCACAGGAGTGTGAGGAATTGAACAAAGTGTTCCCACCCTAACAAAATTCTATATAAGGCAAGGGAAGTAAACCATGAGAGTCTTCAGCTGGCTTCACAGACTGCTCCCCTCTCTGAGAGGACACTTGAAAACACCTGGAAACAAAAGGCTTGTAACAACAGGGATAGGAAAAGAACTGTTACACCCAGGTCAGAAAAGACATCTGTAGTCTAAAAAGGACTGTACCTGCAATAAGAACTAGGGTGAGTAATCTGATAAGTAACAGCTTATCTTAGAGCAGGGGTTCTCAAACTTTGTGATACTGCAACCCCCCCCCCCAGTTGCTCGCAACCCCCTGGGCGGTCGGGACCCACAGTTTGAGAAATGCGGTCTTAGGGTATTAGGTTTAGCTGGTATGTTTTTATTTATTTTGCTTAGTAACTTACTTTGAGCTGTCTTATCGCTACCACTTAAATCCTACTTTTTAGAGTTAATAAAATCACGTTTGTTTATTAATAAACCCAGTGTAAATTATTTTTATCTGGGGGGGGGGGAACACAACAGCTATGTATATCTTTCATTGATAAAGTAGGGAAACAGCCTATGAGCTTGTCTACATAAACCTTTTATGCAGAGTAAGATGGATTTATCTAGGTTTCTGGTCCCTCTGGGATTGTGCTCCTGGGTGCTCTGCCAAGTCCCTTTGGACATATGATGTTGTCATTCTAAGTCATGTTCCCTTCCAACAGTAATTCAGGAAGACCTAAAATAGGAACTACTAAACTTAGACATTTTAAAAATAGCTAACCTAGATAACTTGCATCCAAGTGATTTAAAAGACCTGGCTGAGGACCATTAACATCAATTAACAGATCCTGCCAGTCTAACTTGATTTCTCTCTTTAGATTAAAAACTTAGACCAATATAAAATTAACATAACAATTTTAAATCCATTTAACATGTGTTAAGTCTTGAAGTGTAAGTTTGGAAATAATTGCTGAATGAGTATGCTCTTCGTGAGGTCCCACAAAAATCAGTTCTGGGCCTTTGTTATGTAAATGTGTTTTTGTCCAGGTCACTAATAAAAATAATCACCATGGATAAAGTTTATATATGACACAAAAACTGAGACTTGGTAAATACTTTACACTTAAACCAGATCACATTTACAGAATAACCTTCCATCCTGACCATGGTAACAAATAGGACCCTATCAAATTCACAACTATGAAAAAAGACATCACGAAACATGAAATCTGTTCTCCCCTGTCACATCTGGTCTTTCATGCATTTATATCCTTTATTATGCAGACTTCATGGGGGGAAAACCAGTATTTCTCAAAGAGGAGGTCCTGACCTAAAAGGGAACTATGGGGGGAGGTCATAAAATTACTGGGGGGAGGGGTGTTCTGGTATTGCCATCTTTACTTTTGTATTGCCTTCAGAGATGAGTGGCTGTTGCCCAGGTGCCCAGTGCTAAAGAGAGCACCTCCAACAGCAGCCCAGAAGTATGGTTGGGAATGTCACGACCCCCCTAAAATAGACTTCTGACTCCCCCACTCCACAACACTCTTTTGGGCCTGGCCACCTAAAGTAGCAATACGGAAATTTCAGATTAAAATACAGGACATTTATTGTTTTAAAAATCCTATTGCTGTGAAACTGACCAAAATGGAC
Organism: Pelodiscus sinensis; assembly: GCF_052426305.1. Taxonomy (NCBI): domain Eukaryota; kingdom Metazoa; phylum Chordata; order Testudines; family Trionychidae; genus Pelodiscus; species Pelodiscus sinensis. The sequence goes on from NC_143057.1 coordinate 29,914,219, forward strand.
CATGACTTTGGTTCTATATTTCTGAGAGTCAGGAGACAATTTCATGTGCCTACTAGAGCTTGACCTTAATCTCTTCCATGGTTCTCTGGCCCCATGTCTGTACCAAATCCATGGAGAACAAGAAGAAATTTGGCTTGTTTCAGGCTCACGTGGGCATGTGCAGGAGTCACAACAGCCTTGTCTGCTAGAGGGAGTTAACTCAGACTTCATTTAGACTACGGGGTTTTTGCGGGATACCTCCGATATCCCGCAAAACCTGTGCCACATCCAAGGAACGTGTTTGATCTTCTGCTTTTTTTTGTGGACGAGCAAACATGCTCTTTCGGGGAGTCCTGTATACCGCGTTTCACGAGGCATAAGGGCTCTGCCAAAAGAGGAGGTTTTTCTGCCATTTGGCCCCATCTAGACTGGGCCAAATTGCGGAAAAGCCTCTTCCACAAAGGTGATCGGGAAAAGCTATGCAAATAGACCTAGCCTCCGCGACAAAGTTGTTTTTGGAAGTTTCATTATTATATTTTTCCAAAGCATGAGAGTAAAACCATTCTGTAAAATAAACCATTCACACCTCTAAACCCTCCCCATGGAATCATATACTACTTGAACTGGAAGGAACCTCAAAAGGTTATGAAGTCCAGTCCCATGCCCTAATGGCAGGACCAAGCACCAGCTAGACGAGGACTGGTGAACCTTTTTTTCAGTCAGGGGCTGCTGACCTACAGAAAAATCAGTCAAGAGCTGCACCCACGCGAGAAGGTAAAAACCCAAAACAAAAAACCTAAACCCTCATTGAAGTGTCCACCAACCAAAAAGCAGAAAGATGCCTCCCACTTTCCCCTTGTACACCAGAGCCTAGGCAGAAGCTCAGGCTAGTAGATTTTGTGTGCTCCAGCCCTGTAAGGTGGCAGGGGGAGAGCTGGAATGCCACTGCAGGCTCCCCAATGTTGGGGAGGGGAAGCCCTGAGCCTTGGGCTGGATCCAGACAAGCTAGAGGCCACTTCCGACCCCTAGGCCTTAGGTTTCCCACCCCCGATCCAAACCATCCCTGACAGGTGTTTGTCTAACCTGCTCTTAAATATCCAGTAATGGGAGATTCCACAACCTCCCTGCGTAAGGTAACCACCCTGACAAGTTTTTCCTAATGTCCAACCTAATCCTCCCTTGCTGCAATTTAAGCCCATTGCTTCTTGTCCTATCCTCAGAGGCTAAAGCGAACACTTTTTTCCCCCTTTCTTTTAACACTCTTTAGTTACATGAAAATTATGTCCCCTCTCAGTCTTCTCTTTTCCAAACTAAACAGATCCAATTCTTTCAGTCTTCCCTCATAGGTGATGCTTTCTGGACCTTTAGTCATTTTTGTTCCCCTTCTCTGGACCTTCTCCAATTTGTCCATCTTTCTAGTTGAGGCCTAATCAGCACAGGGTAGAGCGGAAGAATGACTTCTTCTGTCTTGCTCACAACACTCCTGTTAATGCATCCCAGAATCATGTTTGGGTTTTTTTGCAACAGTGTCATGCTGTTGACTCATATTTAGCTTGTGGTCCACTATGATTCCTAGATCCCTTTCTGCGGTACTTCTTCCTAGACAGTCACTTCCAATTCTGTATGTGTCAAACTGATTGTTCCTCCCTAAGTGGAGTACTTTGCATTGGTCCTTATTGAACTTCATGCTAGATCATTTAGAATTAAGCCCCTATTATGCAAAGTACTTGCAATCCCTCCCAGTTTGGTATCATCTGGAAACTTTGTAAGTGTTCTCTCCACGCCATCATCTAAATTGTTGATAATCATCAAACATTCTAAGGCTCCCGACAAGTGATGTGGGTTATGGAGCTGGAAAACTATAATGAAAACTTAACATATTCATTCTTTCATTGAAAAATATATGTGACACTCCCCTTCTCCATCATATCCTATGTAACCAGAGGCCGATACAAGAGGCGGATACAAGGCTTCCAACTTCTTGAGAGCAAGGAGAGCCAGTACTTAACAGGCAGGCACAAATACCTGTATGCACACCTAATGTATCTTCACACATCCTAGATGAGTGTGCACCAATCAGATATTTGTGAACACACACAACCAGTCAAGCAGGTAAAGTTATTTGTGCACAGATCTGTTTTACTGGCATATGGTAGGTGTAGGCTCACATAATTTACATGGTCTTTATTTTCCAAATTGGGCTATTAAAATTATTAGTTGACTTAAGACGTGCATTCGAAATATATTTGGTAAACTATTCCCTTTTTGCACTTAAATGCCTACACTCAGCTCCATTATACTGGCCATCATTATACTTACCTATGAGTAGGGATGTTTTTGCTCAGAACTGAGTTGCATTATCAGAGCAGTGCATCCAGAAGCATCAGATGCCAGAACTTAATTATACAGATTTATTTTCTGCAGTATTATTAATTGGACATGGAAATGAGGCTTCATGGCTCAGGGAAATGAGCAATGGAATATAGAACTTTTCACATACAGGTTGGTGGATAAAATCCCAAGCATGGACACTAGAGAGTTGAAGTTGTTGCCACCTGATGGCTTCTGAGCCAGTTCTCAGTGGACAACTCACAAAATCTATTGCCACAACTGACACATGGTGGATAATAATTGACAATCTCAACCCACATTGTGGAAACTGAACAGACCTACAACTTGAATGATCATTACCTCCGGAAGAAGTGATCCGTCAGGAGTGGGGCACTACGGGGGAGATTGCAGTACCACAGCTTGTGCTCCCCCTGGCCTCTGGATAAACAGAGGAATCTGATCAGTAGACTTGTCAAATCAACACCATTCACATAAACACTAAAAACAAGTTTAATACAACTCTTACCAGCGGGCCCTAAATAATTGTTGCTGCTTCTTCAAAGACTGGCTGATCTGTGAAACTGCATACCCTTTATACGGGCCTTTTATTTATTTATTTCCCTTCAAAACAATGAGCAAATCTGAGTCACTGCCAACATCTCAAGATGCACAACCCAGTTATTTTTGTCTAGGTGGAGTTATGGGCTAGTATTCTAATGGGAGGGTTTGTTTGAGTTCAAGTAATTTTCTGACAATTTCTTTCTTGCTAAATAACCTGCTACCTGGTCAACTTGTGGCACATCATGGAGTGGAAAACAGTCACATTTTGAAAATAACTTTTGAAAAATATTAATTACATCCAGTTTGGATACTGAAACTCCTCCCTATCTCTTACAACCTGGAGTTTGTAGATACTCCTTTAGGCCTCATGATCTGATCTCATCCAAACCCTGGGCCATTTATCAGGTGGTAAATTATAATAGCACTTTTCTTCTGTAGCTCTCAAAGCATGTCACAAAGAAGGACAGCATGAGTATCCCCATTTGCTAGGGGAGGAACTTGAAACAGAGGGGAAGTGACTTGTACAAGATCACCTGGCAGCAGGAGCAGCTTGAGGAGAGCTGCCGGCAACTGGCGCCCTAGGTGGAATGCGCGATTGGTGCCCCCACCTCCATAGCCCTCAATGGCGTGACGTCATCATTGGGTGCCACGTTAAACATGGCACCCTAGGCAACTGCTGAGGTTGCCTACACCCACAGGCCACCTCTGCCTGGCAGGCCTGCAGCAGAATCAGGAATAAAATCCAGGTGGCTGGAGTCACAGTCCAGTGCTCAGTCCACAAGGCCACACTGCCTAGTGAAAGCAGCGTGGCTGGAGGTAGTGAAGGACTGGTCGAGCTGTGTGTTACTTGCATATTGCTAGCACTTGTGTCTGGGTTGTCTGTCCAGGTCACTAAGTGGTCATTTTAAAACAACCAGAGGGAATGGAACTTTGTGAGACTCTACCCATGAAAAGCTTTCTGGTGGAAGTGCCCTTATCACTATTTGTTGGATGCGTCTGTCCAAGAAAGACTCAAGACCATTTCAGCACCTTGCCCGTCTACAACAGGATACTGCTCCCTTGAGCTGCTCATTGGCCTTTTACCCATGGACCATGTAAACAACAAGCTATCAAACCCCTGACTAGAATGGGAGTCACAGGTGGAACTACCCTCAACTCCCTTAAAGGGCCATCTCACTCACTATGTGACACAGGGGACCGAACCTATGACATAGGTTCAGATAAAGATGATGCACATTTTAAAAAATATGGACATAATCTACCAATACTGGCTGACTGTATGCTAACCCCGTCAGATATGTACAGCAGCAAGGAGTGGAATGAACAGCAATACAGGCAGTCCCCAGGTTACGTACAAGATAGGGACTGTAGGTTTGTTCTTAAGTTGAATCTGTATGTAAGTCGGAACTGGCGTCCAGATTCAGCCACTGCTGAAACTGATCAGCGGCTGATTCCAGGAAGCCCGGGGCAGGGGCTTCCTGTAGCCAGCCACTGGTCAGTTTCAGCAGCGGCTGACTTGGGGACGCCTGGGGCAGAGCAGCTGGGGTGCTGCTGGGTTGCTCCAGTAGTGCCGCCGCTCCTCGGCGCTACTGGAGCAACCCAGCAGCAACCTAGCTGCTCTGCCCCAGGCGTCCTGATTCAGCCGCTGCTGAATCAGGACACCTGGGGCAGAGCAGCTGGGGTGCTGCCGGGTTGGTCCAGTAGCGCCCAGAGCGGCGCTACGGGACCAACCGGCAGCGCCCCAGCTGCTTTACCACAGGCGTCCGGAGCAAAGCCGTGGAGCACGGGGGCAGCGGGACAGCCCAGATGCGCCATGGCTGTCCTGCTGCCCTCGGGCTCCGCGGCTTTGCTCTGCTTTGCACCCCGTCTCCCTGGTCTGCAGACCAGGGGGACGGGGAGCAAAGCCGCGAACAAGCGGGCAGCGGACAGCCCAGACGCGTCTGGGATGTCCGCTGCCCGCATGCTCTGCGGCTTTGCTCTGCTTCGTTCCCCGTCTCCCTGGTCTGCTGCCTGCGTGCTCCGCGGCTTTGCTCTGCTTTGCTCCCCGTCTCCCTGGTCCGCTGCCCGCGTGTTCCGCCGCTTTGCTCCCCGTCCCCCTGGTCTGCAGACCAGGGAGACGGGGAGCAAAGCAGAGCAAAGCCAAGGAGCACGCGGGCAGTGGACAGCCCAGATACGTCTGGGCTGTCCGCTGCCCACGTGCTCCGCCGCTTTGCTTCCTCTCCCTGGTCTGCTGGAGACCAGGGAGACGGGCCCCGTTTGTAACCGTGGATCTGACATAAGTCGGATCCGCGTAACTCGGGGACTGCCTGTACTCCTCCACGTGGATTCCCAGCCAGCACTTTGGAATAAAGTAAGAGGTGTTCCAGGGAAGCCATACCAGGCTTGACACCAAATCCAATGCGTACTGGGCCAAGATGTGGGGTGCTTAGGTTCTGATCCTGATTTCCCACCCCCCATATGTATGGGGAAACACTACTGATTTCAATGGTAGAGGACTAGACCTTTAGTCTGTCATTTGTGGCTAACCATGCAAGGCAGAGATAATCAGTTAACTACTTCACGGTGGAATCTCAGTCCTTTTCATTCAATGAACTTTCAGTAAACTGGAGCACAAGCACATTGGGGATAGTATGCCTACAACGGAGAGCAATAAATAATCTATGATGATGTTCTGACGCCTTCAAGGAGGCAGATCAGATTAGAACCAGCAAGTTCACCAACATTAAATGAAAGGACCGTTTGCACGTGCAGGGAAGGGCTAATCATACTGACAAGAACAGTGTTTACCACAAGCCAGACTTATATTTGAATAACTATAATACTTTTACATGTTTTTCAGCATCAATTTTGAAAGCTTTTTGTTCACCATGAAGCCATCTGCCTCCCACTGCTTACTTACCTGTATTAAGCAAAATGAGCTATGCACTCTTCTGCTTAGACTGTCATAATTCCGCCCTTCCAAAACAACTTCAGGGCCATGATTTCTAGAAGAGGGTTTCTCAATATATTCAAAAATAAGTCTGTGGATGCAATTTCCATTAGGGGGAGAAGTGACAAGCCCGCAGCACCTTGAGATGAGAATATCTTGTGTCTTCCCCAGAGGCAAACTGTTCCCTTACAAGTAGTAAGTAGCCATTATATAGCTGTTCAAGATATTATACAAATAATCAAAAGCCAAATGAAGATTGTGTTTTTTACCCAAAAATCACACAGCAAGCCTCTAGCAGAGCTGGGACTACTTTTGGAACGCCTTTTTGGAATTTCACTAGCTGTCTGCCAGAGTTTTCTGCAGCACTAAGTGGCTGCCATTTAAAATAGTCGTGTGCATTCTGTGTCTGTGCTTTGACATCAGCCCAGCATGACTGATGTCATAAGATGCAAAACCTTATAGAAAGGAGTAGGAGCCAGCAATTGGACAGGCGCCTGCCCATTGGAGGAGAAGATAAAAGTTGAGCGTTTTCGGCCTCAGAGTGAGCACGGCACTTCAAAGAAATCTCCTCTTTGAGGTTCTCTCAAAGTTAACCCTGTACTTCTATTTTGCCAGTAACTTTCCCAGGGCCGGTGCTTTGGCCTCTGCCTAGAAAACTAGAGATGTGCCAAGGTTCTGTATGTGGGAGTGTAACTCTCCATCCTCTGTTGAAACCAAGAAGAGTTCTGCTCCTCTCCCTTGCCTGAGATGGCAAGCTCAACCATCTGTAGCTTTACTGGCTGATGAATGAGGACTGATCAGGAAGGAGAGTATGAAATGGAAGCATGAGGGAGGAAGATGCCTACTTTAAAAGGCTTCACCTAATCACAGGAAACCTTGGACCATCAATTGTCCAAAGCATCACTCTTCTTTTTCCTAGGGACAGATCAGTCTCTTAGTTGTCTCCTCCCCACAGTGGGGGCGGGGGGAGGGGGGGGGGAAGTACTCTGTCTCCAGTTCTCTCCCCACTTCAGTGAGCCCAGCACTGATTATTTCTCCCCCAGACAGAAACCCAGGGAAACAGAATCGTGTGTCAGTCCTTTTTCCTTCCTGGAACTCCACAGAGGACAGTAGTGGATGGAAGTTGAACAGATATTCCACAATCACATACTCAACACAGAGTGCCTGGGAACATCTACTACTCCCTTCATTCTGTTCTATTCCTTGTGCTGTGTCCTTTCACGCACTAGGACACAGGTGATACCTCAGCACACTGGGTTAACATCAAAGACTGCTTACACTCAATGCTGGTAAGCTTCCTCCTCTTCGGATCTGCTTCAACCACTGTGTTACTGCAGCAGAGGTGAAGAACTGGGCTACTGGCATGTGCTCTATATTATGAGGGATGACTATCAAGACACCAAGGATCATGCAACAATCTTTGGCAAAAAAGTTAAGAGCAACAGCTTAATTCTGCACTTTAAGAGCATCACATTGTTTTTACTCTGCCTCAGTCATAATTCAACTAATTTCTGGGATGGCATTTAAGGGAATTCATTCTTAGGATAATTTCAGGTACCTCATTCTGCCTTCAGAATTAGTGGGTTTCTGTTCTGAAAGAACAGAGTCTTCTGAACAGTATTATTTGAAACATTTGATTGTGATTAAAGATCCAGGTGCTAAGAGTCAATCTGAGATAGGGATGTAAGTGACTAGTCGACTATCCGATAAGCATAGGGGCAGGGGATGTAGAAGCACAGCAGGAAATGGCACGATTGGGGACTGAAACAGTCTCCACTCATGCTGCTTCTGCTGGGGAATATGATCTGAGGAAGTGAGTCTAACCCACGAAAGCTCATCACCTATTAAACCATCTTGTTAGTCTTTAAAGTACTACATAGTTTTTCCTTTTGTTTTAGCAAGATCTGACTAAGACGGCTCCCTCTCTACTGCTGGTTCTGCTGCGATTCTGCTTTTGAAATGTACAAGAGCTCCAGTGTGGCTCTTGTACATTTCAAAGGATCAGGTGCTGCAGGGAGCATGGGGCCAATGGGGAGTCCTCCACTGGTCCAGCGCTCTGGGGCTTCCTTTTGAAATGTGGCAAGAACCTGGCAGGTTCAAAGGCAGAGGTGCCCTTATAGACTAATCGAATAGTCAAATACCACTGACTATTCCATTAGTTAATCTATCTAAATTTAACATCCCTAATCTGAGATGTAATTCCCCAGTCAATTACTGGAAACAGTACTCACCAACCAGGTCACCAACTATGAATGTTGATTAAAAGCATGTAATAGGAAATCCATCTGTTGCAACATAAGAGCAGTACTGTATTTTGCATGTAGACTGTTTGCACAGATTACACAGCATTGTAATGCCCCATTCAGGTTCTGAACAGTAAGCACACACATCTACATAATGAATTACACAGCCCAACAACAGAGCAACATGATGTACGTAACATGACAAGTTACAGCATTTTGTGGCATGTGTCTTGAATATCAACGCAGACATGACATGCTTTTCAGTTACAGTAATATCAACTAGGCTATGCCAGGACACATCTCAGCTCCCTTCACTGATGTGCATAAGAGGGTACAAGAGAGTCCAGGTTTATTACTTTTTACTGTAATGTCTACACATTGTACTAAAAAGATGTCACCCCTATTTTCCTCCTCCCAGAAGTTTTTAAGAAGGTGACAATTATCGTAAGTATCTCTTTAGAAGAGCTGTTTCTTTTGAAAATCCAGAGTGCTAGTCCAGGGAAACCAAAATTAAACAAAGAAACAAAGCTTCATTTAGGAAAAAAAAAAACTATTCAATTTTATTTTTCTAAATGCATAATCAGATTGCTACAAACCCCCCCACAGAATTTCAAGTACATGAGTATTGTTGTCTCCAATATTTTACAGCACAGTACTAATCATAAATATAGTCTTCTGTCAAATTCCTGTGTGGGGCAACATATATCTATCATGTTATGGATGCATCTCTTGCAATGGTAATGGATAAGGATGCATTCTCATGAGTTTCTAATGATGTAATGCTATATTAATCACAGTATATAGTGATCAATATAATTTGTACAGGCTTATGACCATTGTACTACCAGTGGTACAGTTTTTGAAATGGTTTCAATTTAAATTAGTCATCCTCACTGTTTGTTATACTGAGGAAAATTACTTCAATCTGTGGCCATGTGCATAATACTTTTTTCCTTGTACAAAAGCAGCCCAATACTAAACTAACACATGTGCACTAGGTTCAACCACTCCCCTCTGCTGTATAGAAAAAAAATCTGTGATATTTCATCATTTGGAAACTTGAGACACATTAAGACAGGAACCCCAACCAAACATCTCACCAAAGATTGCAGCCGCACAAGACAATTCCCTGATGAGATATATTTAGTCCAAACTCCTGTGGCTACTGCATTGTGTTGCCACCTTTCCCAAATGATCAGAAGAGTCTCATTCTGGAGTATATGAAATACTGTAAACAAACCAACCTGGGCCTTCTTAAAAATAGTAATCATGGCTCTGATATAAAACAATTTACAGGTAAAAAAATCTAGTCCAAAGGGCTACCCCTGCTCCTACAGCAAGAAAGTTGAATTGGATACAGTATAGCAAATGTCTTATGTTCTAATTTTAAAAAAAGTTACATTAAAGATATTTCTACTTTATTCCCGTACCTGCAGTTCACTAAGCTTGAATAAAGCCCATTTCATCAGTAAGAGTGTCTCTCCCTGACTTTATGGTCCTTATCTAATGCCCACTCAAGATTCAAATTCTGCATGTACAACTGAAAACAAATATTGCTCTAGTTTGAGCTGAATTTATTTCAATGTTGGTATTTCTTTGACACAGCTATGTAATGTTACTCCTCTCTCCACATTTTGGTAAATTATTTGCATTGCAAATTCTCTTTTTGGTCATCTTTGTTAAGGCTGCTTTCCTTAATGCCTCCATAAAGAGATAAAAGTGAAAATTCATAATATTCTTAAACAGTTGCACATAGCAGCCACTACATTATTCTGGAGGAGAAAGAAGAACAGGCACAACCATTTTGTGTGTACAGTGTTACATTGTATCTTTGCTGTATTAGTTTTGATGTCACATTTTCATTAAAACTGCAGTTGTTTTGTCATTTGATTGTTTTGCTAAGGTTGGAAAATCCAATGCCAACACACGTCATCAACACTTTCTCTCCACCCTTGAGTTCTTCATGAGGTGGCCTGGCTTCAATTTTGAACATAATCTGGAAGAAGCTTCTCAAATGTCGCAAAAACTCAATTCTGAAAGTGAAAGAGAGAGAGAGAGAGAGAGAGAGGACAAATGAGATTTTATTTTACTTTTTTAAAAGAAAGAGGTGTTAAATTATCTTCAACATATCAGTTACTCATCTGATAAATACAAAAGTTTTGTCTGTAAATAGAGCACAGCCTGGCACTCAATGAGACATAGGATGTTGTTGACACTGTATCTGTCCCAGGATATTTGCGAGACAATATCTTTTATTGGACCAACTTCTGTTGGTGAAAGAGGCAAGCTTTTGAGCTCTGCATGGCTAGAAAGGGTCTCTCTCTTGCTCAGGTTCTGGCTACTTGAGACAGACATAAGAAAATTGGTGCGTGGGTTTGAAAAAAAAAATCTCATTTGTATTATAGCAATGCTATGAAGGCCACAACCGAATTCGCACTGAATACAAAAAGGAAAAGCCCTGAAGAATTGTCAATCAACACAGACAAAGACTGGAAGGGGAAATTGAGGCATAGAAGTGCCATGACATGACTGGTGTCACAGCAGGTCAGTTGCTTAATCACCATAAAGAATCTAGTTCCCATGTCTCTGGATCCAATTTCCAATTCATTCTGAGCCCCACCCTGATTCCAAAATGTTCAATGCTAAACTCTACTGGAATTTCTGAAAAATATTTTTGAGGGTAGCTAAGGCCATTCAAAATATTTGGGGGAGCAATACAGTAAATGGATTCAAAAGCAGTTTCACAAGCTGATCACTGCTAGAATACACATCTGTAGAACCTAACAGCATTAAAATGAATTCTGATTCTGGACATCTTTTGGGAAAAAGTGTTTATTCCTGAAAATACATTTTTTTCCAGATTACAGCACAAGTCCTAAGAAAGTCCCAAGGCACTCCCCCAGCAGTGGGACAGTCCAGCAGTAAAAGCAAACAGACTTTGGCAGGAACTGGCAGAAAATTGTGGTCATCCTTTGGGACCATGTTAATAATCCCTCGCTGTCCTGTCACCCAAGTATAAAGGGGAGGTAATCAGGAAAAAGAGGCTGCCTGGGTCCACACACAAAGCTACCATCTCTTGGGGAGATGGATTACTTACACAGAAGTGTTGGAATTACCCTACAGATGGAAAAAACCCTTCCATCAACTGTAGTGTAGCTATACCCTTAGATTCCAAACAACACTGTCCTCGGGCTTGCTAAAGTGGCCTAACCAACGAGACGTGTCGGTACATTGCACAAAAAAGTGTCCAGATATTTCTACTGCAGTCTAGGGTAATCATTTCAAGAGAGATAAAGAGACTGTGCAGCCAGTGTCACTTGCTAGGGATGTTAAATACAGTTTAATCAACTAATTGACTACTCCAGCGTTTCCCAAACAATGGGCTGCGGCCCGGTACCGGGCCTCAGCATGGCTGGTGGCTGCCGGCTGCCGGCAGGGCTGGCCTTAGGTCGAATCGGCCCCGCGATCCTGAACCCAGAAGTGCCAGCAAGTTACAGAGCTGGGGGCCCTGTTCCACCGATATGTGAAGCTGGGTCTCTCCCCCGGCTCTGCCTGGAGCGGGCCCGGGCCCAGGCCCCGGCCCCCCCACGCGTCCTCCCACCCCGCCCCCAGAGCATCCCCGCCGTGTGCGGCTCCTCCTCACCGCTTGCAGCTGCTCATGTGCGGCGTTGCACATGGGCAGGGAGGACGCCTGGGCATGACGTGATGTCACGGCCTGAGATTTTAAAACTCTTCAGAGGCACGTGGCGAGGCCACGCTTCCTCTGGGGCCGGCCTCCGGCCCCGCAATGTGGAAGGCAGAAGGTAGGGAACGGGCTTGGGCAGAGGCGGCAGCGGCGGAGTGGAAGGGGAAGGCACCAAGGGACAGGGTGCAGGAGAGAGAGACAAATGCCAGGGGGCCAAGTGCAGACAATGAGGGAAAGGGCAGGAGGGGAGGTGTCAGTGGGAGAGGGGACAGGGTGATGCTGGGAGAGGAGAGGAGAGGAGAGGGGAGGGGGGAAGGGCATTGGGGGCTGGAGGGGGAGGTGCTGGGAGAAGGCTTGAAAGAAGGGGTGGGCATGAGGAAGGCCAGAATGGAGCAAGTCATGTGTGAGGGCACAGAGGGGCAGGAGGGGATGGGGCAGAGAGTGGTGAGGGGGTGGGTATCAGGGTAAGAGAAGGCAAAGGGGGCAGGAGCAGTAAGGAAAGGGGGAGACACCAGGAGGGTGCAGGGCTAAGGGAAGGTGCAGGTGCCAGGGGATTCTAGGGTGAGGAGGAGGGGAGAGCTGGCCACCGGAAGCAGCACTGGAAAGGGAAATCGGGGCAGGCTGGGAAGACTGGCAGGCCAGTGAAACAAGGCTGCCAGGGGAGTGCGAGGTTGGGGGCAGGGAGCTGGCTGGGGAAGATTGGGGGGAGGAGAGAAGCAGATGCCGGAAGGGGGGCTGGACACGGGCAGCAGGGCTGGCCAAGGGAGATGCGGGGGAGAACTGGCTGCCCGGGAGGGGGTTGGGGGAGTGGGGCTGGCCAGAGGCGCAGCAGGAGGAGCAGGGGGGAGAAATGAATCGGCCTGCGGGGAGTGGGACTGACCCGACCATATGTAGATCTTGGGGCACTGCCACCGTTCCCCCCTCTCCTCCACAAAGCATGAGTTAGTCCGGCCCAGGGATTCTATTGTCCCCCCCGCCCCCCCCATACACACACACACCCCCTCGAGTAGTTGCGAACTGTCTGGCTGGTAGACACACTCATGCAGCCTGAGCACACACACCAGCTAGGCAGTTCTTAACTACAAACTGATACATCTAATAATAATACAACTTACCGAATGAGAAAATACCAGACATGCAGCTAACCCCCGGCCCGGCAGCTAACCCCGCTGTGGCTCTGCTTTTAAATGTATTAAGAGACTCTAGGCTCTTAATACATTTAAAGTGCTAAAGTGTAGGGTTGCCAGATGGTTTAACCAAAGATACCGAAATGCCCCTGCCCCCCCCCCCCAAAAAAAGCAAACACCCCACCAGGGAAAAAACACCCCACCGGGGGGGGGGAGACCAGAGTTGTTCGGGGGAGGGGGGTGGGGGGGGGGGGGCAGAAGGATCCCGAGAGCTGTTAAGCAAAAAAACAAAACAAAAACAAAACAGCATGCCCCCTTTAAGAAAAGCTTTTGAGGGTTTGTGGCCCTAAGAGGCTGCGGGGGAGGTGGCGGGGAGAGAGAAGAATCAGAAAATACTGGACATTTTAGGTATCTGGTATTTTCTGAATTGTTTTACTGGATAGGAGGTGAAAATGCCAGACCATCTGGTTCAATACTGGACACCGGGCAACCCTATTAAAGCACCGCAGGGGGGACCCAGTGGCCTGGCCTGGCTTGCACTGAGTCCCCCCCACTGCGCTTCTGATTTTTAAATGTATTAAGAGCTCGCAGGCTCTTAATACATTTAAAAAGTAGAATTGCAGAGTCTGGGACTGGACGTGAGGTGGGAATCAGCTGATTCCTGGCTCATGCCCAGCCCTCACTCCTCCCCCGCCTCCTGCAGAGACAGTGCTGGGGGGAACCAGCTTTTAAGCTGGCTCCCCCAGCACTGGTTTCTGCTTCTTCCCGCCCCCCCTTGCTGTGTCTGCTAGACACAGCAAGGGGGGGCGGGGCGCGACTAGTCGAGGAACTAGTTAACCATCAGATAAGCTTTTGCTTATCAGATGGTCAACTAGTCACTTACATCCCTATCACTTGCAGGGTTAAATTAGTGTAAATTGTGAATTCTCTGTATTTAAATCATGATTTGAGGACTTTAGTAACTTGGTCAGAGGTTAGGAGTCTATTGCAGGATTGGGTGGATGATGGTGTATGGTCTGCAACATGTACACGTTGACAACGTGTTTATCATGACGGCTTCTTGCGGCCTTAAAGCAGGGGTTGGCAATAATTTTTGACCGGGGCCCTAGCCAACGCTGGAGGCAGTGGCCCACAGACCATATTTTGCCCAAGCCTGCCTTAAAGTCTACAAGGGCTTTCCAGAGCAGGATAAATTCCACTTTCCTTTTCCCAATGGGCATTTCTGGCTGGAGTCAGGCGTCCCTCTCCTTCCCTCCTCTCAGGCCCCTGAGCTGGCTCCTGTGTGCTGTGGTTGTGACCTCCTCCCCTGGATACAACTGTATGTAGAGTGGCGTGCGCTAAATTGTGAAAACAGCCTAACCTCATGTGATCTGGGATTCTCCAGGATGTGTAACACACAACTGAATGCCCAGACTCGGTGGAATCTGGAATGTGAATGTGGAGCAAGGATCTAGAGGGCTTTATGCCAATGTATCTTTGTTCAGCCTGTTTTACTTCAGAGAAGCCAGAGGTAGCGTGTTTGGTAAGTGAACACCCCCTTCCCCAATTAATAAATAGAGGCCGCCTTCATATGGGATGTGGGGAAGGGACATATGCCAAGATATTGTTTCTATTCCTAACACTATAATCCACCAGTTTCACTGTGCTAGACAAGGGAAATCAATCCTGCATAGAGATGTAAAGGAGTAACTGGTTAACTGGCGCATGGCATGGCCATAAGAGCCTCGTCCTACGGGGGGGTGGGGGGGCAGCTCCATCCTGTCCAGGCTCATTGTGGTGTGGGCAGGAGGGATCTGGGGCAAACCTGTCAGAGATGGTACTTGGCCTGCCCTAAGGGCAGGGGACTGGACTCTATGACCTCTCAAGGTCCCTTCCAGTTCTATGAGATGGGTTATAATATATGGAGATTTACCTATTAACATTTTAAACGGGATGTTACATCCTTAATCGTATACCATTTATAAAATAAGCAGCTTGGGATTGTTCAGCGTGAAAGGTGCTAAATGCAGGAGGCTACTAACATAGCAGCAATCAGAGGAGGGGGGAGATGTGGACTGGAGAAAGGGAGTGGAACTCTACAGGGTTTTGCTTCTCAGTTTTAAAATGTCACATGCATCTGTGCTCAGTAGCTGTGGAGGTTGACTTCTCAATGCTTAGATGATAGCAGCAAAGAAGTGAAAACAGAAAAAACATACATGAGCTGACATGAATCCGACTGATTTTGATAGAGACCCTGGTCCAGTGCCAAACTCCTCTGCCCTGCACTACTATGCTAAGTGTGTCAACAACAAAAGCAGCTAAAATCTGTCCGCTTAAAAATTAATACTTTACAAACTTTGTGGTTTGAAATTGTAAGACATCAGATTATACTCTTAACTGTGCAGTCTAATGACTGGTGTTAGATGAGATTACTGACCACTAAGATACTTACCTTCTGATGGTCTACTTCGCCCCTTTCACACAGATAATCGTCCATTGCTCCCCTCAAAATCAATACAAAGCCCCTTCCACCAACTCTGGTGGATCTGTTGGTTTCGGAGATATCAGGGTTTGATAATAGTTATGCAATTTATAGCTCTCATGTGATGGCACCATCATTCTTCAGTTATCACAGTACTGTACCTTTCACGTATACAGCACCGGTACCATGATAACCGAAAAAGGACAGTTCACATTCTAACTGTTCAATATCGCCGCCACATATGAACATCTCTCTCCTTTCCCTTAAAGGGGCAAACTTGGATCAATTCAGTCTCTGCTTTGGTCTAGTCAACTGTTCATCAGCCAGCTATGGTAACAAGAAAGCTCTATGCAGGAATGGGGGAAACACAGCACTCCTCTTCAGACTGGTAACTGCCACAGACCTTGAAAAACTCTTATAAAAAAAAAAAGGTCAAAGCAAAAACCCAGTGCAATCCACATCAGTTCTAAAACTTCATGGGTCCCAGACTCCATGAGGTGCCCCTTTGAGTTGTTTCTCTTTGACGTTCATGCTATGAGCGGAATACAATGTTGGAACTTCAACATTAGGCAAAACAAGACAGCTTAATCGAAGCATCAAAAAAGCATTTTTCATATACAATTCAAGATCAATACCAACAAACAACTGGCATCTGAAAGTTTAATCACCTTAGAATCAGAGGGAAAATAGGAAATGAGGAAGTCTTATTCCAGTATGTAAAAATAAACACTAGGTAACTTCTGATGTGCAGATCATTAAATGATCAGTACAAGTATTTCTGTTCGTAGCCAGCAAGGAAGCATTCTACATAAAAAATACCTGTTATTAATTGCAAATTAAACAAGATTTGGTATTTAAAGTTAAAAGAGAACAACTTACGTGTATGGAGACAGAGGTCCTAATAGGACTTTGGAAACATCCTGCTGTCCAAGGGTCATGAGGAGCAGAACCAGGCTCTGATTTGTTGAATCCACACAGCCTCCCTATAAACACAAACATTTTAATTATTAATCTTTATACAAACCAGAAAATAGGAAAAAAAGATGGAGGAACATTTACTTAAAACAGAACTATCACAGCTCTCACGTTTCAAGGGTCAAAAGATAAAATCCAGATTTTGTAATAGTAACTAACTTCACAGGGCATATTTGGAAAGGGACACGAGTTAAAAACAATACGGACATTATTTTTCTAACATTATTACTGCTATTGGTTATGAAAGCTCTAGGAATAGTTAACATTTAAACAGCATAAATGGAGAAAAACATTTGTTTTGCATTTCACTCATTTTGGTCAAGTGAAAAGGGAGTACTCTCATTCAGGTTCATGTGCACTAATAGATTACTGAACTGCTTGGGCTATAGCTCTTTAGGTCAATGTTTAAAATGGGACAACCTGAAAGCTATTCAAAAGTAGTTAAAAGGTGTTTCAGGTATTACATTTGCCCAGCGCTCTGCTGCCAATTGTTGTGCAGACACATTTTCCTATTTTTACAGAACATGTCCCTCTCCTGGTGTTGCTGCATGAAAAATCCACACAACTATAAGGAATACAGGTTGTGGAACGACACAAAGTGCCATCACATGCATAAACAAAAGCCCTGAGGGGAAATACATTTTTCTCCCTGGCTCGGTCTCTCAAACTACACCCTGGTAGCCTTATTTAGGGAAGAGAAGGGAGTGCACTATTCTGAGTGAAGCTTGATGCCTTTATATTGAATTATTGGCTGAGGATTCAGCATATGAATCTACAGCATCATCCAAGGTTATGTCTGGGGGCAACGGGGGGGGGGGGGGAATAACAGCTGAACAGTACACAATCCATAGCGTTCCTCTGGCTTTTGAATGTCTGCGGCTCTCTCCATTCCTTGGGCTTGTTGCAACTTGACCTGGCTAGGGATGTAGGCAAGAGTGTGGAATCTCCATTACATTTAGAGCAGAAGATATTTGCAAACAACTGGACATGGCATTTGCCCCTTGGCAGTCCTCTTCAAAGAGCAGACATAGTTCTGAGAAATATTTGGATAGTTTGAACAAAAATATATCAGGAAGGGAATTTATGGCTCTACTGTCAAATTATGAAGATGGCCTGTTTGGGAAGGAAGAGCTTTACTCAGGGAGGTCTATGTAAGTGGAAGATCTACCATATTTACTTTCTGGTAACTTGGCTAACCCCATTTCTGGCTCAGATGTCTTTTACTTCACTGGCTCAAAAGCAAGTAGTGCGGAGATGGGGGTGGGGAGAGCTGGCATGTGTGTACCAGAGGCAGCAGTGTGTGGATGGGGGGAGGGAGGCAAAAGTGGGTGGGTGTGGGGAGACGGCGGGCAGGCAGGAGCCGATGCTCGTGGAGAGCTGGCTTTAAAAGCCAGCTCCCCACAAGTGCCAGCTTCCACAGAGCCACCTACTTCTCCTTCCCCACAGAAGCAGCTGTGGAGATGGGGGCAGGAGCCTGTTCATGCAGAGGCAGAAGTGGGGGGAGGGGGAAGAGTTGGGAGCTGATGCTCACGGGGACCACCATCCACGTGTAAAAGTGTAACTGAAAATGTCAGTAGAAGAATAAATGTATTTTCACATATATCCCTAATGTATTCAACCTTTGGTAGTTTGCTTTTGTATATTGTTCCAGGGATTGTGACGTCAAACCTGTGATTGATTCTGGGGCAAGGCTGAACTTGTGTTTTTGTATTTTCAGAATGTCTTTTAATCGTATTGAGGTGTGTTGATTTTAAATCTTGCATTTATCTTATATTATTGTACCTAAGGCTAAGATTCTGTATTAATATAACTGACCTTAATATTTGTGTGTCGCATCTTTTAGGAACAATAAGGAGATATAAAAATGTTTCTGACAGCAGTGTCATTTTGAAATTGACACTGCCCTTTTAACATGCAAACAAAAAAACTGGACATTTTGAGAGAGTTTTTAAAGACTTGGATTTACACAATTGTGGTTTTGTTGATTACTAATAAACAATGATAATTAAACAACCTACATTTTGTTCCCAAACTAGTTAACAGTATCCCTTTAATCAAGACAATCTAAATGGCTTGGAAACAACTGCAGCACTTAAAACTTGACATATGAAAAACTCTTTATCATTAGAAAGCAGGAATATACTCCAAACCAGATCACACAGTAAAACCCCATTTATCCTAATCTTACACGTCCTCCTAGCATGAGAAGTTTATACAGAAACTGCAAACTGACTGTTCAACCCTTATTTTTAGATAGGCCTGAAATGTTTCAGATAAACAGGGTTGAATTATAATGTACACATAGCAACAAGTCATTCCTGTAACTGCCTGTGGTTTTCTAGACTCGAGCAAGAGTTACACTTTGTCTTGCTTAGCATGAAGAGAATTTACCAAATAAAGCTAGTCAAAGAACCCAAGAGAGAAAAATCTGGCACACCAGTCAGCGAATAGATCTCTCCTGACCACAGTGGGTTTGGATTGGACCCCTAACAGGCTCTCCAAAAATTGTGAGAGAAACTCTATGTTACCATTTCAAAAACTGGCACAGACTGAACCTCTAAATCTGAGGCTCTCTTTTCTGGCAGGACCACAGATATTGTGGACCAGAGAGTCCCAGCTGGCCAGGTTCAGCAGTACAGCCTGGTCTGGGTTGGCAGTAAGAGTGCGAGCACAACAGGCGTGGCAGGAAGCACAGCCTCAGTGAGGGCTAGCGTGATGGGGGGGTGCAGCCCTGGCTGCAAGGAGCGCAGCCCTAGCCAACGCTGGAGGCAGTGGGACCAGCAGCCAGGAGCACAGTCCCGGCCAGAGCTTACACAGTAGGAGGTGCATCCATGGCTGGGCTAGAGGCAGCAGGGCGGGCCCTTGTCTGCGGCTGGCGCGGTGGGGATGCAGTCCCAGCCAGGGCTGGCAGGAGGGAAGGGGGCCTGGAGGCAGCAAGACAAGCATCAGGGAGTAGAGCCAACAGCCAGGTAGGGAGCCTTGACCACAATAAACTCTGAGGATCACTGAGTTCCCGAGGATGTTGGACCAGGGAGGTCTGACCAGAACACGCAATCACACATTAGACTTATTACCATTTAATCACGTGGCAAAATAAAAGGAGCAGATGTTGCTGAAGACAGTATTTTACCACCCCTTTGCAAACAATTAAAAATACACAAAGTAGAACACAATAATGAACAGGATGACTTCAGTACTCAACTAGCTTAGTCAAGATGACAAGGTAGAAGGGAGGCTGCTTTCCTTTAGGAAAAAAAAGAGTTTCTGAAGGTTTATTGCTCTATATAACATTGCACCATCTCCAGCCCACAGAGGGAGGAGGACATGGTTGTGGAGGAAGAGGCAAGATGAAGTCCCACAGAAGGCTGCAAATATCAGGACGCAGCTCTTGAACTGGATTCTGTATCGCCTCAAACTGTGGGTTCCGACCCCCCGGGGGGTTGCGAGCAACTTAGGGGGGGGGGGGGTTGCGGTATCAAAAAGTTTGAGAACCCCTGCTGTATCAAAAGGAATCTAAAGAAAACAGGACACAGAGACAACATGCTTGTGGAAAGCTGTGGATTTGGAATTTTTGAGGGTGTAACTTCATGCCTATACTTGACTCCTTCCAGCCTCTTCTCCCCAAGTTTTGCTGACATTACTTACTCCTCTGCCCTACACTGGGAGTGCTAAACCCCCCACGGCTAGTTGAGTATTGGACTTTTGGAAGGCTTGGTGAAGAAGGCTGAACACTGAACCTTACAAAATGCAACTATGGGGTCCCATTCCAATGTCTCTGTAAGGAGCCCTGACATTTTCCTGCACTAACCCTGTTAGTCTGTGATTGCAGTCTTAGCCCTTGTCTACACGACTGTGGACTTTCGAGCTAAGTTACGCAACTTGAGCTACGTGAACAACATAGCTGAAAGTGCCATACTTAGGTCTGCTTACCGCGGTGTCTTTACCATGGTAAGTTGACAGCTGATGCTCTCCCGTTGACTCCATTTACTTATCACATTCTGGTGAAGTATTGCAGTGGACTGGAGAGCGCTCGGAGGTCATATGAAAGATAATCAACCCACTCTGGATCAACTGCTGCCCATTAATCCCGCCTGTAGTGAAGACATGCCCTCACATCAGTATTTACAACTAATTTGAATGTGAAATGGAGAAACAATGAAATGCCGCTCCTTTCACTTCATGGTTTACAGCTTAACTCATCTATCCCCATTATCTTTTGCCCGTGAATAATTTTTCAAAACAATGAACATTTCTGACCTTAACTTTGCTGACTCCTGTCCAACCCCTGCTGACCAATGCACAAGGTTTTGTTTATTGGTTAACTTTTTAAAGTGCATTTTTTCAGCCTGGAGAGTACAAAGGTAACATGAAACAGAAAAAAGGCCAAATGCCTAAAGTTCAATTACTGCAATGACAGAATGATGCAGTGAAAAGCAAAGGGTGGGCTGGAAGGCTAAACATTTATAAAGTACACAGCATTTGTCTCACACTCTTTTCAAATAATTGCCAGATGTTCTATCTACATTTGATTGACTATTGATATTTAAGCTTTTTTTTTTTTTTAAATTATTCTGTTTAGCAACAGTTTGCATGCAGCAAGTAGTGGATCCACTAATTGTTAGTTGCGGATCTGGATGATCTAGTTAGGTAAACAATTCGCCAAACGTCTTGTGGTTTTTCTCTTGTTAAATGTACAAGCAAAGATGGCCATCTTTACTAAACAGACATCTGACCTACAGACACTTAAAAGTAAAACCTCAGAGTTTCCTGTTCAACTCTCAGCTGTGTACAAGAGCTTTTGAGACAGAATAATATGGTGTATTACCTCCCCATTAGCATTTGCTTTAGAAACAATGTGTGCCACAGAAGAGGGCTTCAATACAGCAGGAGCCTTAGATAATTTTGGGGATATATATATTGGAGGGTCTGTGGGGAAGGGGGTAAGTTCGAGGCTCTTCTTCCTTTCTATAAAGAATGCTGTTTGCTTTCAACATACTTGTTGACACAGATCCACTCAACATGGGGACGTGTCTTCTGCTCTTCGATTTTTTTCTAACTTTACTGGCTGACTGTGAAATTTTATGTCAAGTTCCTACACTTCCTACAATGGGAGCTGCTTATTTGCTGGATAGGCAGCACACGAAGTACCCACCCTGGCTTCCAGTGTTCTGAGCTGCACATGGCCCCCACAACTAATGCAGGGGCATGAAAGGCAGGGAGCCTGGCTGAAGAACCTGGTGGGCTTCTGGTCAGGAGCTGCCCAGCTTAAGTGCCCATTCCCCCCCTCCCTCCCTCCCTCTGCTCCATTCCTGAACCACTACCCTCTTTGCAATCCCCTACTCTAGTCACAACCAGATCCCTGCACCTCTTCCTGCATTCCTGCCCCAGGTCACAACCCTCTCCCAGAACCTGCACTTTCTTCTGCACCCCTCTTCCAGGTCAGAATCCTCTCTTGCACTCATACTCCTTCCCAGGTTCTGCACCATCTCCTGCCCCAGTTTACAATCACCTCTTTCACCCAAACTCCCTCCCAGATCCCACACCCACTCCTGCACCCCAATCCCTTACCCCCTTCTGCACCCACCCTCCATCCCAGACCACAACCTCCTCCATTAATATCATGGACGAGTGCAACCCTTGACCAATTTCCAAATTCTTGAAGTGCCCCCCTCCCAGTCAAAAATTATCATCCCCTCCTGATTTAAAGCCTCAGCTTAAATTAGAGCTCCATTGTACTAGATGCTGGACAGACACAGTGAGAATGTGTTCCTGTGCTGAAGAGCTTACAAACTAGACAACGATGGGAGGAGAAAGAAAAGATCAGCTTTCATCACAAAGGCAGCTGGTGTCAAATCTGGGCTAGAACCTCACCTTCCCAAGTCCCAGTCCAGTGCCATGTCTACTGATGAAACCTCTGTCACTTTAAGACACCCAAACAAGCAGGAGAAAAGCAGCTGTCAGCACTAATGTCTACTGATGAAATCTTTCCATTATTGTTCCTAAGAGCTCTGTCTAATGGTGCTAAAGTCATAATAGACACCCATCTATGCCCCTCAGAAGGCTTGCAACCTAGTATGGACAGGGTTTGATTTAACAAACACCCTATACTCCAACTCCTAACCACCCAGCTTCTGAAAACTACTCGGCTACGTCTACATTGGCCCCTTTTCCGGAAGGGGCATGTTAATTTCACAGGTTGCAATAGGGAAATCCGCGGGGATTTAAATATCCCCCGTGGCATTTAAATAAAAATGTCCGCCGCTTTTTTCCGGCTTTTAGAAAAGCCGGAAAAGAGCGTCTACACTGGCCCCGATCCGGCCCGATCCTCCGGAAAAAAGCCCTTTTCCGGAGGATCTCTTATTCCTACTTCAAATAAGAGATCCTTCGGAATAAGAGATCCTCCGGAAAAGGGCTTTTTTCCAGAGGATCGGGCCGGATCGGGGCCAGTGTAGACGCTCTTTTCCAGCTTTTCTAAAAGCCGGAAAAAAGCGGCAGACATTTTTATTTAAATGCCGCGGGGGATATTTAAATCTCCCACGGATTTCCCTATTACGACCTGTGAAATTAACATGCCCCTTCCGGAAAAGGGGCCAATGTAGACGTAGCCCTCGAGTCTAGAGGCTCTGTTCAACCACAATCAAGCAGGCCAGCATAACCCAGCAATGAATCATGCCTGCATCAGTACCTGGTCTCAAAAGATGTCCCAGACCTGTGCCCTATCCACACCAAGGGCAAAACTAAATTAGAAAACAGAATATTAAAGCTGCTTTAGCTAACAGTCCCATAGGACAGAATTAGCCACTTCATCCACAGCTCACATCAACCACTAACATGTAAAATGGCAAAGGGATTACCTAACCCACCAACAGTCCCTATTCCTCTCTCAAACACTGCTTTTGCACCTCATGCTGGTGCTACCATGCACTAGGGATGTAAAAATCTTGATTAATCAGTGAACTGGTTAAATGTTAGGGGACTGCTTCAGCCCAGCTGGAGCAGCTTCCAGCGGTCCTGGTCTTAGCCATGGGGGGGGGGGGGGTCCAGTGAGTCTAGAGCAGTCCTCCACCCATGGCAGATCACAGGCAGGATTGCTGCTCCCTGTAACTAGTTAACCGGTTGCTACCTGTTTACATCCCTACCACGCACAGGGTGCGTCTACGCTGCAGCGTTATTCTAGGAAAACGATACCTGCATCCACACTGCAATAGTGTTATTTCGACAGTCGAAATAATGGAGGGCTTTTTCCGACGACAGCAAACCTCATTCTATGAGGAAGAAGGATTTTTTCTGAAAAAGCCTTGTTCGAAAAAGGCAAGTGTGAACGCGTTAGAGGGAGTTGTTAAAAAAAAGTCTCCAGGAAATAACACAGGTGCCCTGCTGGCCACTCCATCCACACTCATCGTAACTCCATAGTCCCTATCTCCTGGCAGTTCTTAAAGCCGCAGACACCCAGGACAAGGCTTGTAGCAGGAAGCTGATCCTGGGAGCTGCAACTTGCTGTGCGGCTGCCACTGCCACACATCTAGGCACTATGTCCCAGCCACAAGCCCCCCAAAGAGCTCACTGGCCCTCACAGGGAGCATGCACAGGGCTACCAAGAGCCTGCCGGGGCACGAAAAGACATGCATCCTCCTGGTCTGGGGAGGAGAACCTGGCCCTCCTGGAGGTATGGGGCAAAGTGGAGACCCTCCAGGATCTCTGCTCCCGATGCTGGAATGCCAACATCTACGGCAGGATGGCTGAGAGCCTGACTTTAGGGGCAACCGCACTCTGGAGCAGGTCCAGAGTAAAGTAAAAGAGCTCCAGCAGGGTTATGCCAGGGCGCGCAGTTTTTACTCCACGGCAGGACCCCACGCCTGCCCCTATTATAACGAACTTCACCGTATCTTGGGGGGGGGGGGACAGTGCAGCCCCTTCCCCACCCCTGGTGGTGCACTTGGGGCTGGAAATGCCCATCGGCACCCACCTGCGGGGTCTCAGCCCACGAGGAGGAGGAGGAAGAGGAAGAGATGGCCAGCATGATCATCACCATAACGGAGCTGGTACCCCAGGGCCCCAATGTCTCCCAGGCATCCTCCGAAGCCGGGGAGGGATCAGCGGGTGAGTGCTCTTTTTCAGATACACAGGCCAGGGGTGGTGGGTGTGAAGAAGAGCACTCACCCACTGAAAAGCTTATTATGAAAGAAGCTTGCAGTCTAAACATAGTCACAGACATCTGATCTGCTCTGAGAAGCTTGCTACCTTCCTCCTCTGCCTTAGCAAGCTGCCTCTTTCAGCCCCATTTCCCCTTATTTTGCAAGGTACTTGGTACCTTCTTAGGTGCTTAGCCAACATCATCAATTAAAATTAAAAATATAAATAAAATAAAATAAAAAAGGGGAGTAATAATTAAAGCAGTTTTCCTAGTGCCTGTACTATATATAATTTTAAATTTACAAATCACTAGTTGGTTCTATTGCTTTTGATTACAAAAGCAATAGTAAAAATAGTCACTGCTGCTGGAAAGCCATGTGGAAATAAGGGAACTTTGCGAGGAAATTGGATTTCTGATTCTTTCTGCCAGCTGAAGGATTGTGGGGTGTTTACATGGAACGGCCGGCTCAGAGTGGGTTTTAAGAATTTAAACAGAAGAGTGAGTTTGCAATTCAGCTTTTGTAAATGAAGTGCTGGGAATGGCCGTTGCTGTAGGCAGTTGCTACTGGAGGCATAGAGCGGCAGGCTGTGAAATGAACCTCCCCCCACTCTGTTTCTCCCTCACTAACAAAGCTTTCTAATACAAGTGGCCTCACCTGCATTCAAAAACATGCACATCTAGATCAGTATGTTGCAGGCAATTACCCAGTTTTCGCACTCAGTTTTAACAGTGCCTGGTATGCCAGTGATTGCCTGGCTCACAAGCAATTCTGTTTGGGAAGAGACTGTGTGCTCTAGGGATGTTAAAATATGTGTAATTAAATAACCATGTAATCACTGAACATTTCAGCAGTTACATGCAGGGTGGCAGCTGGCTCCCCATGCATACCAGCTCTTTGCCTGCCCTGCCCCCCTTCGCCCCCGCTGCTTCTGTATCAGGGGCAGCAGTCAGCTCCCCAGGAGCCAGCACGCATGGACAGCTGGCTTTTAAGCTGGCTCCCCGCATGTACTGGGAGCCTGTGTATAACCATGAACATTAACCAACGAGCAGAGTCTCATCGTTAATCGTGTACATGGTTACATTTTCACATCCCTTGCTCACTTTTGCATCTAAGCTGTTCGCATGAACGTGTGAGCTAGTTAGTACTGTACTTGAGAGTTCTGAGACCTGATACAGTGGAGTGGGCAGGTAAGCAGACAACTTCTCCTATGAGTGAAGTCCAATCTTCTATGTGCCCTGCATGATTCTCAGCCGTTAGCCAGCATTGTGTTATATGCTACCAAAAACTGCACATTACTAGGTAAGTGTGAAAAATCAAGTATTCCTCCCCAGCCGTCTGTTAGCATCCTGAGCTCTCTAGCACGTACAAGATACCTCACAGAAATAGGGACAAGGAAGCTCATTTCTGATGCACCACAAGGGGTAAGGTGAAGACCCAGAACACTGAAGTGGATGAGACTGTAGGGGGAAAAGACAATAAGGCTGTGTCTAGACTACATCCCTCTTTCGACAGAGGGCTGTAAATTAGACACGTCGAAATTGTAAACAAAGTGGGGATTTAAATATCCCACACATCATTTGCATAATCACGTAGTGGCACTCTTTCGAAAAAGCACCGTTTCGAAATTAAAACCACGGTCTAGACATGGTTCTTTCAAAAATGGCAGGCTTTTTTGAAAGATCCTGTAAACCTCAAAAAATGAGGTTTTTGAAAGAACCGCGTCTAGACAGACCGTGGGTTTACTTTCTAAATGGCGCTTTTTCGAAAGAGCGCCATTATTGAAATGAAGCATGGGATATTTAAATCCCCAGTTCATTTGCAATTTCAATGTGTCTAATTTACATCCCTCTGTCGAAATAGGGATGTAGTCTAGATACAACCAAAGTGATGGGGGTGCTGAGGAGAGATTTAACATGGGCATGGAAACAAAGGACCAGATTTTTTTTAAAGTACTGTGGAAAAATACAATTCAAAGAAAAAAAAGAGACAGAGAAGGATACAATATCTGTCCCTTATGACCCAGACAGTCAAAATAATTCATACTCAAGATATTCCTGACAACTAACAAGATGCTGCTGTACAGGGCACAAGCCACTTCTGATGACAGGAGTACAATGCCATTTATTACACCAGGGAAGGGTCACAGAACTAATGAAGGGATCTAGCTGTTCCAAATGGGGCCGCCTAAGGCTCCCTTCTGTTCCTTCCTTTCACTTGTTTTGTTGATACGAACCACAAATCAGACAATCTCTAATAAGATTACTGCATAGAGCAGGCCTGGGCAGAATATGGCCCGTGGTCCAAATCCAGCCCACTAAGCAGCAGGGATCCAGCCTGCAGATGCAGCAGAGAGCCCTAGGCAGGCTCCCCTGCTTGCCCCACACGCTGCTCAATAAAGCGGCTGCTGGGCTGTTTCTTTCAAAACTGTGATCCCAGGGGCAGAGGGGGAGGGGTACCTTCAGGAGCTGCCTCTGCCCCCAGCACGAGAAACTGGCCAATGGGAGCAGCCTGTTTGAATAATAGACAGCATATGAAGCACCACAGCCCCTCCCCTCCGGCACAGATACTGTATTCACACGAGCACATGGCCCTGCAGCCTGTGCAGGTGCAAAGCAAGCAGGAAGGCAGGCTGGCTAAAACGTTTTAAGCTCTGCAAGCATTTAGCTCTGCAGGCAGGCAATCAGGTTGGGCTGCTGGCTGGTAAGTTTCCTGGCCAGAGCCTGCCTCTGGCACCCCAGTCCCTCCCTTCCCCAACCCTCTGCCCTCATACCCCCTCCCAGATCTGGCACCCCATACCCTCCTGCCCTAGGTCACATTCCAAAACCCTGCACCCCA
Source organism: Pelodiscus sinensis (assembly GCF_052426305.1). Taxonomy (NCBI): domain Eukaryota; kingdom Metazoa; phylum Chordata; order Testudines; family Trionychidae; genus Pelodiscus; species Pelodiscus sinensis. Next base: position 29,941,480 of record NC_143057.1, read on the forward strand.
ATCCTCTGCCCTAGGTCACAACTGCCTCCTTCACCCAAACTCCACCCCAGACACCACATTCCCCCCTGCACCCTAATCCCTTTTCCCAAGTTCCCTTCTGTACCCAACCTCCATCCCAGACCCTGCACCTCTTCCATTAATATAATGGAAGAGTATGGCCCTCGACCATTTTCTAAATCTTGGAGTCGCCCTATCAAAAATTATTGCCCACCCCTGGCAGAGAGGCTACAATAAACATGTTTTACATGCTGAACTGTTTTTCAGTTGCCTAAGCTGCAAGCCCTGATGCTGCTGCTTCCCCAGCTGAAAGGCATGCATTAGGCTGTGAAACCCTCTTTCAGTCTGACATAGCTATGTCGCAACAGGGCCACACTAAGGCGCTGTGTAGACTGGCAAGTTTTTCCCCGCAAAAGCTGTCTACACTGGCCGCTTTGAATTTGCGCAAGAACACTGACAATCTAATGTAAGATTGTCAGTGTTCTTCCGCAAATACAATGACTCTCCCGTTTGGGAAAAAGCCCTCTTGCGCAAATGCTTTTGTGCAAGAGGGTCAGTGTAGACAGCTGAGAACCGTTTTGCGCAAAAAAGCCCCGATAGCAAAAATGGCGATCGGCGCTTTCTTGAGCAAAACCGCGTCTAGATTGGCACGGACGCTTTTCCGCAAAAAGTGCTTTTGTGGAAAAGAGTCCGTGCCAATCTAGACGCTCTTTTCCACAAATGCTTTTAACGGAAAAACTTTTCCGTTAAAAGCTTTTGTGGAAAATCATGCCAGTCCAGACGTAGCTTAAGTGCTTTCTAGGGTTTATTCAAATGCGAGATTGAGCTCAGGAAGGAAAAAAACATGCACCCCCTCATTAAGCAGTCTAGGGAAGCTTTCTGCTGTTCCTGATAGTACTCCAATTTTGTGTAGTAAGGCAGTATCTCATGTGTCATCGTTTGGCCTAATTACTGTGATTATTTTGAGCAAGTTGAATCAACTGCTAAGCAACCAATTCATTTTTTTAAAAGCAAAATGCAGATGGATTTTCAAATGCAGCAAATAGTTGTGCTAAGAGGCACATTACAACCCTTCTAATCTCTGTTTTGAAAGTCAGGGTTTTTGTTTTGCTGCAGGGTCAATGCCCTGAATCAATTTCATTCTCTTATTAAACAAGAGTTATTACATTTCTTCAAATGAAAAAGCTCATGACAAAGATGGAAAAGGAGTTGAGTAATAGGGTGAGCTCTTGCACGGTTTTCAGTAACAGACAAAAACAGTATGTGTGGAACATAAGATAAGAAGCTAATTGGTTTCATAGCATAAGGTTAATGAACCATACCTAACAGTGTTGAACATGTTGATTGTTCCTAGGTTGCCATTTCTGGCATTCTAAAATACGTCATTCCCAGGTATGTGATCTTGGGATTATTGTGCAGTTATGCTTAAAGATGGAGGGGCTAAAGGAAACCTTCTGAACCTTTTCACGAGGGGAAAAAAAATCCATTTCAGTCAGTAAAAGGAGAGAATTCTTCAAACTGAAGAGCTCTGAACTTTATTGCCGACTCTACTGCACTGGTCTTGAAAGGGAATTAAAAAATATGCCAGACATGGTTTGAAAGAGAGACAATGAACTTTTTGTTCTTGGACAGAGGTAGAGAACACTTGGGGCTCTTCAGTCAGAAAGTTTCACCCTCCAAATAACTGAGGGTGATGCACATTCTAAGAGTGGGACATCTCACGGTATAGCCTTGTGGCAAGTCATTTACTTTTAATGGCATCCACCACAGGGTGAGAAGGGCAAGACCCACCATCAACATTCTTCCCATACTGATGAGACAGCGACAGTCACTGGTCACTTCTTCGGCTGTGTTCAAAGCAGACAGCTCTGTGTCTGGTTCCCAGCTACCTGAATCAGCTCATTGTCCCACATTTATGTATACTGACATAACCACAGGTAGCTGCCTCAATAGACCCAGGGGGAGAAAATGCCTGCCTGAACCTAGTTTAATATAATTTCTATATTAACTAAGATGATGATTCTAGGAAACGAAAACCCGCAGTTTGTGTTTTAAAAAACCCAGTTTATTACTGATATTGGAGGCCGTCATAGAAACATGCTTTGAATGAAACACTCCTCCCCTTTCCCTCCAGCTACATCCACAGGACAGCAAAAGAAAGGGAACACTTTAGCTACTTACTCTGTAAATCTCCTCAAGCAGCAGCTTTGCACAGCTGAGGCCAAGTTCTTCTGGGAGCACTGCAGTTCCCTGGCCCTGGGGATTAGATGCCAGTTCAGCACTCAGAAAAGTGCCATTGGTGGTTTCTGCAACAAGAGACAGGCCAAAACCTGGAGACCTGAAAGACAGTGACAGAAATGAAAGGTATCTTTGACTAGAATATACAAAAAAGTTGAAAGAAATGAGTTGATTCTAACCTTATCCTATAGGTCTCCCTTTTAAAAGTGCTCTCTGCTAGGAGGCTACTCGATCTGCACTGAACACTTTCTCTAATTACATTTCAGGATTAATAAAAAACAACCAGTGTAATAGTTGACAGCTTTTCTCTCTCTGCCATTCCCAAGCCTAACATGAATAGTTTTTATATGTTCATTTAATTTCTTCCCTGAATACAGCTGCATCTAGAGTAACTGAAAAGTGTTTCTTTTCCACCTCATTTACAATCAAAAAAACAAACCAAACATTTGCCCAGGAGCCAAACTCTTTGGACAGTTGCTTCAGGATTTGGCAAGATCAGACCTCGTAATATGACACAAGATGCAAGTAATTAATACTTTGATCCGGTATTATTCACTGGCTCTCCTTGACTTTTTCCACTTTAAGCCAACAACAAGTCAGAGATTCACTTGTACAGAAGAATTCCACACTTCCTGTTTTATGGCAGAATTTCTTTACTACAAAGCCCAGAATAATGCCAATACACAAAGTTACCTCATATTAATGAAGGTGTTTAAAGGTGGACATTGTCTCACAGAAAAGTCAGAAGACCTGAAGAAGAGCTTTGTTTGATTTGAAAGTGTGTCCCTTTCACCAACTGAAGTTGGTCCAATAAATAGAAAACCTTGTCTCAGAAATCCACAGGATATCTGAGCTTAGGTTACTGAGAAGTCCAAACAATACCCTTTGTCTTTTGTTCACACAGTTGTCTCATTTTAAACTTTAGAAAAAAACCCTGACAATTGCTATTACATCAAGTTAGATTAACTCTCCTCAGTGTGTAAGTTTTCCTACAACAAGTGAACTAGGGCAGTGTTTCTCAACCTTTTTTTATAAAGTTGAAAAGAAAAAAAAAAAGTTAAAAGTACCCCCAGTACCTAATTTTCGGACCATTTTTTTTCCCACCATTGCAACACATATGTTTAAACAACTTAATCATAGCTGGGTGGGCAATGAAATTGTTGGGTGTAAAAAGTACAAAAAGAACCAAGTGCTGTAAAAACGAAAATTCAGTTTTCTCCAAATTTCAGTTGTGTTGATGTACCCCCAAGACTTCTCTTGAGTACCCCTAAGGATACTCGTACCACTGGCTGAGAAACAGTGAACTAGGGAAAGTGTTGCTGGACTCCCTCTCCACTACTCATCAGAATGGTCTACATCGAAATTCATTACTACTGACCTAATAGCAAGGAATGCCTCCAAGCTGAACACAGAGTAAAAAAACTAAACAGCCAAATATACTGTCTACCTCTTCAATGCTTTTAGTGCCACTCAGGATTATTATAGCTCCTGAATACCTGATAAGATCTAAAAGTCTCAAGGGGGTAGCCATGTGAGTCTTTAAAAACAACAAGCACTCCTATGGTACCTTACAGACCAACAAAATAAATAAATAAATAAATAAATATATATATATATATATATATATATATAAAAAAAATATGAGATTTAGTGGGCAAAACCCACTGATTTAGATGAATTTAAGAAAGCACTCTTGATGGCTTTAGGATAGTCAAAGTATGTAGTTTGTTCACAAAAAGGACACACAGGACAATTTTACCACAAGGGATGTAAGCGTTTAACCGATTAACCAGTAAGCTGAGGCTTATTGCTTACTATTAACAATTAAACTTCGCATGGGCTGTCAGCCCCATTGGGCCAGAAGCCCTAGCAATGTTGGCAGCCCTACTGTTAACTGTATAATTGATAAAATCCTTATCAGTTACGCAGTAAATATTTGTATTCATTTTTACACCCCTATTTACTACACAGAACTCCCAAGGCTCAGGACAATAAGAACTTATTGTCTCAGAAGTATATGCATGATTTACAACACCACCCCCATATATGATTACAATGGATATTTTTATCAGCAAACTCTCAAAAAAATGCATTGTTTCTCAACTGGTAGGGATAGAGAGGTGCTATGAAAGAATGGGGGAGGGTGAGGAGGTACTGAAAATTGTATTGCAACTTCTAGCAAAGAATCTCATCCCCTCACTCCTTACACACTCCTGCCCCCTCTGTCAGTGACTTGAAACACACAAGTAAATACATTATATACAGTTGCTGTCACTAATATATTTGCTATAAAAAGAAGAAGGTCGCAAAGTATTTTTGCCTTTGAATAGAAGAACACCAATCAGGAAAAGTTGATGTAGATGAATGCACAGCCACCTGAAATCACTGATAGCAACTTCCTAAGAATCCCAAAGTAAATGAACTCACACAGAGTGACAAATGAAACAGCATTCTTTGCCACTGATCAGCATTTTCAAAGCTTTTACTCCGCTCAGAGTTTGGAGAGAACTTTCTGTATCACATTAAAGAGCTTTAGAATGAGAACTCTTGCCTTGTTCTCGGTTTCTAATGGGTCATTTATGACAAGCAAGATGAACTCAAGCTACAAATCTACAATTGCCAGTTCACTGGTCATAAGACAGAGAAAACCCATGAACAAAGACACAAAAAAGAACTTGTGCTACAGCTTTTCATATATCTGAGACAAAAATCAAAACCCGTCTCCATACCCATGAATATGATTTGCTTTAAACGGTTGTCTCAAAAGAAGAACTTCCAGATGGAAAGTTTGGACACAGGTAAATGATCACTTAAAGGAGGGAAACCAGACAAATCAAATGAGTGACAGTTCAATTTTTTCTGAATTCAGTTTGAGTAAACTGCAGACCATTAAATCCTAGTTGTTGCAGACAATTCTGTCACAGACAGGCACAAATTCTCAGTGGCAATCTCTACTCATGAAAAACTGACTGGCAAAGGAACAATGAGGAGTTGATTGATTCTCTGGTATGACTGTGAGTTCAGTTTTAATTGCCTGTCTGGGGCGTGAGGGAAGGAGAGATTACATATGAATTAGGAAAAAATCAAATTCCTCCTACAGTTAACCCCATTTCCACCTTGCCTTTACTCCTGCTCCCAGGTCACACGACTTCCTCAGTTTTACACTTGGAATTTTTGACACATCTCCCTCACCTTCTTAGCTGAGCTACTCACTCACTCCCCCCTTTTTTCCCCATCCATCTTCTCCTCCGATTCTTTGACCGAATCATCCATTTACTTCCTGTCAGAGACCCTGCACCACCTCAGCTGAGAAGGCACCACGTGCAGCTTCCTCAAGAATTGGCCAAGGATTCAGGCAGCCGTAGCACAAGAGGACAGGTCCAGAAAGAGCACAAGGAGATACTGCCAGCTTCTGCTGGCCTGAAGGGCAAAGCGGCAAAATCAGCCCCATTTTACCATGCACTGCAGCCAAGCCACTATGGCAGCTTTCCACCCCAGCACTTGTACTGCTTTCTCCCCACCCACAACCCCACACGGCGCATACCCTAGCAGGCCATGCAGAGGTAAACCAATGCACATTTGGCCAGTTGAACACAGTTTCAAATGAAGCGCTGCACCAATATTTCCTCTGGCTGCTGCTAGTTAGAGGGCTTATGCAGGAGCAGTGGGATATCCTAATTCTCTCCGCCCACCTCAGCCCTGTCAAATTCAGAAAATCTGTGTCCATTTCTTTCTACGGCTGCTCCCCTCCCAGCACTAACCCAGAAAAGCATCACCCAGACCCACCCAAAAGGGAGATTCAACAATGTGCAGAAAGCACAAGGAACTATAAAACAGTAGTGACCCCACCCATTAACTGCCTGGTTTTGTACAGTGATGTAGAAAGTATATTAAGACATGTCCTTTTTTTTGCCCTCTTAGTTGGAACAGAGACAGAAGGAGCATCTGGAAAATAAGATGGGAACAAGGCCAAAGAAAGTCATTTCTTGGTGGTTAGCAGCCACGACAATGTCCCGTTAATAAACATGCTCTCTGGTTTTCATAAATTAGCAAAACCTGCACATGGTGATAATGGATATTATTCATGCAAATGAAGATCTAATTCCTCCTATAGTTGCACTGGGTATGAGCTACCATCTGTATTGATGAACTTTCTCGTGCAAACCCCTGACACAGAAACAGAGGATACAACTCAGAGGATTTTTTTCTCTCCTTCCTAGAGATGCTTTAGGGATTATGCAAGGAAATAAGGTGATTCATTTCCTGAAGATGCTGGCATAGAGGAAGGGATTCTGAAATCCTTTTTACCATGGAAGCTGAAATCCAGGATAGTGCACAAGATTGATTAGTCATTACTAATCCTATTTATCCACAAGAGGGGAACGACACTGGAAATGAAAGGGCAGGCTTCCACATGCTACCCTGCTAATGTGTTCCAGCCAAAACTGAGGAACCAATTGCAAGAATGGGAGGGGAATTCAGTCTCCAGGTCCATTAAGTCCTTAACCCTTCTCCATAAAGGCTTCCAATCCAGGTGCCACATGCCAAAGTATTTTACAATGCAGACCAGTCTAAAGGAGTTTGTCTCAATTCATTCGAAGACTAAAGTAATTTTTTTCTCACGGTACTGTGGGGGAGAGGAGAGAGAGATGGCTCAGGGCAGGGAACGTGATTCAACAGTACCTGTAAGAAATGCAAGTATGGGTTTGAGTGCTGGGGGCTCAGGAGAGAGGTAGGTAGGTGTGTGTGTGTGTGTGTGTGTGTGCGCGCGCGCGTGCGCACGAATCAGGGTTGGGGTGTGTGAAGAGGGGCTCAGGGAAGTAGGGGCTGAAGCCTCCCTGAGATTTGAACCAGAACGCCTCTTGCTGTTCCTCTTCCTCACTCATGGAGTGAGGGGGAAGCATACAGCGTAAATCACTCATTCCTCTGCCTCGTCCCTTCCCCAGGCAGGAGGGAGAGGAATGCAGGCACATTATGTAAGCAGGATAAAAAGAAAGAATGAATTTCACATATACAAAATGGGAAATGACTGCCTAGGAAGGAGTACGCGGCAAAAAGGAATCTAGGGGTCGCAGTGGAACACAAGTTAAATGAGTCACCATAGTGACACTGTTGCAATAAAAGCAAATATTCTGGGATACATTAACAAGACTGTTGTAAGCAAGACATGAGTCGTAACCCTTCACAGCTCTACTCTGCACTGATTAGGCCTCAACGGGAGTACTGTATCCAGTTTTGGGAACCACATTTCAAGAAGGATGGGGGAAATTGGAGAAGGTCCAGAGAAGAGCAACAAAAATGATTAGAGGTCTAGAAAACATGACTTATGAGGGCAAATTGAAATAACGGAGTTTGTTTAGTCTAGAGAAGAGAGAGCGAGGTTAACAGCAGCTTTCAAGTACCTAAAAGGCTGTTACAAGGAGGAGAGAGAAAAATAATTTTCCTTAGCCAGTGATGATAGAACAAGCAGCAATGGAGGTTTAAGTTGGACATTAGGAAAAACTTCCTAACTATCAGGGAGGTTAAACACTGAAATACATTTTCTAAGGAGGCTGTGGAATCTCCATCACTGGAGATATTTAAGTGCAGGTGGACAGACATCTATCACAGATGATCTAGACAGTGCTTGGTCTTGCCGTCAGGGCAGGGGACTAGACTGGATGACCTCTCAAAGTTTCTTCTAGTTCTAGTGTTCTGGTTCTATGAATCTCAGGGGGAGGTGAGCTTAAGCCTCTCTGCCCTACCTAAATGGTACCTAGAGGGGGGCTCTTGGGGTTGAGGCTAAGGGTTAATAGAGTAATTGATTAACTGGTAAGCAAAAGCTTATAGGTTAATGCTACAGACTACATACATTTCCCTTCCTCCCTCCCAACCAGTAAAGTTTTTTTAGCAGGCTGGCCAGCAGCCTGGCTCAGTACTGACTCAGGCCGGGTGCAGGACGTATCCCCGCTGTGGCTCTGCATTTAAGGTGTATTAGGTGTTGGGCGGGCAGGCAGCTCAGCTCAGTTCCTGTTCACACCACGTCCGGGAGCTCAGACACACCTCCTTCCCCAGACATGGGCTGCTGCCATCCTGCAAGAGGAGCTGATTTTTAAACTGGCTCCCCTCGCAGACTAGCTCCTGCCTGGCATCCGCACTGCTGTCGCCCCCGCCCCCGGGGACTATAGAATAGTCAACTAACTGATAAGAATTCATGAGGTTACTCGACTATTCAATTCACCGATAGTAAACATTCCTAGTTGGGGCAGCCCCAGACTGGTTGGGGACCTGCCCCCATCCAGCCTCAGTCATCTTCCTGGCTGCACACTGCCTTTCTTTTCACCTCAGAGTTCATTTCTTTTTACCACTTTGCTGTCAAGTAAAATCATGCCCCAGAAGTAAAAAGCTTCACAATCTTGGCTTAACTTATAGCCAACACCTATTCTGTGAAGATTTTTAGATTTGCAAACACAACCAGTTACAGGGTAGCACTTAAAATTCCATTTTCAGAAGCAGCCTAAATTCATTAAAAGCCCCTTGCTAGATACTTGGGAATTTTTATCTTTATTCTAATGTAAAGAGGTGTGAGCTGTTCTGACTCAAAGGCCCTGTAAGTACAAAGGACTTCACTTTTCAGCAGTTCCCAATGGCTATGACTGGAGTTGTGGATATTCAACACTTCTGAAAATCCAATGCAAAGTATTGCATTTACAATCATTTGCAGACATACAAGGCACCACACAAGGGGCAAAATGCACCCAGTAAGATAGGCACTTATACGGCCCTAATCACACCAATAACTAAGGGCCTCAAAACTATTTATGGATTTTATCTGCAACACCTTTATGAACTAGAAGTATTACCGACATTTTACAAGTGGGAAACTTAGGCACAGATTGGATTAAATGACATCACACAGGATGTCTTGTGGCTGAGCTGCAAACAGAGACTACCTCTTTTAAGTCCCAACTCAATGCCACATCTGCTTAGCTCCCCTTCCTATCCACAACTTGTCAGACTCCAGGCCCCAAAGCATCTGCAATAGAAATTCTGTATGAAAACACAAAAGGGAAAGTAAGTTGGAGGCAAGTATGAAGGGCTGTGTTCTGTCCTTAAATGCAAGCACAGGGCTCCCTTGGACTACAGCAGGACTCATGGGCATGCATACAAGAACTCGGCACAATTTTTATGATCAATACCTTACAGACAGACAGACAGACAGACACCCACCCACCCACCCACCAAGGAGTCCAGTGGCACCTTACAGACTAACAGATTTATTTGGGCATAAGCTTTCATGGGCTGGAACCCACTTCATCAGATGCAGCTGATGAAGTGGCTTTTTGCCCACGAAAGCTTATGCCCAAATACATTTGCTAGTCTTTAAGGAGCCACTGGACTCCTCATTGTTTTTGCAGATACAGACTAACATGGCTCTCGTACCACTACTACCCCTCTCGTACCACTACTAACACAGAAGTTCAAGTGTCCTTCACAGTGTTTATAACACATCAGTCTTTTGAATCTTTTGGAGAAAAACAGTTTTGTAGATGATCATTCACGTCGCCAAATAAGCATGCGCAATGCCCTTTTATTCCTTTGTCCACTTACCAGCCTGTTTTCAGTTAAAGCATTTCCCCTTCCCTGTGGTCAAAACAAAACAGCTCCACATACCATATCAGAACTACAATATACCCATGTTGCTTCACTTTCATGTTTTGCTAATGAACAGATCAATAAAATGTAAGAGTACAATGACTTTGAATGCTGCTAAAAACAAGTAGTCCTGTGGCACCTTAGATACTAACAGAAACAAATAGTACCATGAGCTTTTGTGGGCAAAACCCACTACTTCAGATGAGATGATCGAGTGGAGAAAGAAAAGGGGAGAGGGAAGGAGAGGGAAGAAAAAAAATAAAGCACCAGTCAATTGCAGTCCTGGTGCTAATGACGCTAATTGAGTAGGCTGAAAGTGTCCCATACTTAGCTTTTGATGTCAATAGTGTGTTGAATGTAAGGAAAGCTCATTTTATAATGGTAACCAGGGCAAGTCTTTGTTCAGATCAAGGATGTATGTGTGATCGTGTGTGCATGCATACGTATGTAAATTACCACGTGTATGTCAGTAATGAGTTCTGCCATATTTAAATTGCTTAGTCTAACCATGCAGGTACCAGGGATGTTAAATTTTGATTAATGAACTGAGTAGTCGATAGAATTTCCATCGACTACAGACAGTCCCCGGGTTACGTACAAGATAGGGACTATAGGTTTGTTCTTAAGTTGAATTTGTATGTAAGTCGGAACTTGCTCCAGATTCAGCTGCTGCTGCTGAAACTGACCAGGGGCTGACTACAGGAAGCTGGAGGCAGAATTGCTCTGCCCCCAGCTTCCTGGAATCAGCCAATGATCAGTTTCAACAGCGGCTGAATCTCGAGCCTGGGACAGAACAGCTGGGCTGCCAGGTAGGTCCCTGCAGGACCAACCCGGCAGCACCCCAGCTGCTCTACCCCAGGGTCCACAACAAAAGCCTGGTCTGCTGGGGGGGAGGGGGCACACTAGCTGTGCCCCCCCCCCAGCAGACCAGGGACATGGGGAGCAAAGCCGCAGCAGCTTTGCTCCCGGTGTCCCTGGTCTGCTGGAGACGGTCCCCAGCAGACCAGGGACACCCGGAGCAAAGCTGAGGAGGCGGAGGGGTCCCGCGCCTCCCCGGCTTTGCCAGAGCAAAGCCTCAGAGGCGCGGGACCCCTCCGCCTCCCCGGCTTTGCTCCAGGTGTCCCTGGTCTGCTGGAGATGGTCCCCAGCAGACCAGGGGCACCCGGAGCAGCTTTTCTCACCCCGGAGGTCGAGGTGGCGGGACCGCTGCGCTCTGGGCGGTCCCGCTGCCTGTGAGCTCCGGGGCGAGAAAGCCCTGTTCCTAAGTGCGGATCCGACATAAGTCGGATCCGCGTAACTCGGGGACTGCCTGTACTTGATTAGTTAATAAGGGGGCGCTTGCTATCCTGCTGTGCCTCTCCCTTTGAAATATACAAGAGTGGCCTGTGGCTTTTGTACATTTAAAAAGGGAGAGGTGCAGCAGCAGGGACACCTCTGCCCCCCCGAACATGGTGCTGGGGGAACCAGCTTTTAAGTCAGCTCCCCCTAGCACCAGATCCTGCTCCCCTGGCCCTTGCTGCCTCTCTCTGATAGAGGCAGCAAGAAGGGGGAAGCAACTAGTCAAGTGACTATCGACTATTCGATACACTTACGCTTATGGGACAGTCAACTAGTTGCTTACAGCCCTAGCAGGTAGTACCATTTCTAGTAAGAAAACTATAAGCTAATACAAGTTGTAGCCTTCACACCGCACCTACTGCACTCACTGAGCTTTTTTTTTTTGCAAGTTATACGTTAGACTAACACAACAAATTAAACACCGAAGAAAGCATTTGATGAAATGCTACCTTTAGTGGATGGATTATAATGTTATGTTGCATATTTAAGAAGTACACTGCATAAATCTAGACACAATATTTTGAGGATATGCACAAGTGAGTATTTCATTTTTCTTGTAAAGACTCATTAATTAAATGGCAAAACCAATAACCAGGTCCTGAGGATTAAATGCACCATCAAACCTGACAGCATACATTGGTCCAAGCTACCAAAGTTTTAAAAAAAAGTTAGTATGATTTTAAATAAGATTCCTTCGAATCCTTGAGACTTACTTTCCAGAACTGGTCCCCTTCATATGATCTGTATAGATATAAATATCTGGTATAAACTTATTTAGGATGCTTCTTGCAGAATCCACAATTCTGTTTGCTATATGTGGTGACACTCTGACAGAATACCTATGTTAGGAAGTCAAGGAATTTATTATGATAGGAAAGTACTTTAAACTAGAAAGATAGCTAGTACACAAAGAGATTTCAATACATTCTTTTGGATATTTGGTTTTGCAATCTATGTCCACTCATGGACATCAGCCCATCTTTCAACCTGAATATATACTTTTCTACAGTTGCATGAATTCTTATTGCTTTCTACACATTTTTTCATCATTATCTAATTTCAACAGTGAAGCCTATGCCAAACACCACCCTATCTATTACACACTTGTGTGCTGTGCAGTACAAATTGAGCTTAAATTTAGGCTCTTACCTTACATACATTTAGGATAATTTACCATAAAAAAAGGAGCCTAACAGTTTATCCTACAATAAACCTATCAAGGATTTTCTTTTAAATACATCTAATAGTGTGATTTTTTTTGGGGGGAGGGGGAAGGAGTATTGCTACATGTCACACAGATGTAGAACTGGAAAAGACCTCGAGAGGTCATCTGGTCCAGCCTCCCAAGCTGAAGCAGGAGTAAGTGATGGGAAAGCACTTCTATTTTCCTTGCTACTTAAGGAATTCTGTTAAAAAACCCCTCTCACCTGTTATTGTATTTAATTGTATTTCTGTTGCTATTTGGATAAGGCCTTCACAGTGGTGTGCTGCGGTCCAAGCACAACCATATGCATTTATATTACTATGGTGGCTGTTGAACATCACAATAAATTGCAATCTGCATAAGCTTAATGAAAAAAAAAAAAAAAACCACCACACAGGAAAAAGATACGCTGTTCCTCTGATCCGTTTGATTTTGCCCGGGTCTGTGAACTGAATGGGTCGCAAGACTTTCCTAACTGGACAGGCAAATATCACCTCCCCACCTCCTTTTGGAGGCATTCCTCTTCTAGTGATCTGGACACCAGAGTTTTTATTAAAAAAAAAAAAAAAAAGAGAAAATAGGTTAGCAAACAATGGACGAATACATCTATACATTCACACTGATGGCTTTTATTCCACTTATACTATACTAGAACATTAACAGTAGAGGCCAATGTCATGTGAATACAGGACAGTCAACGCTAACACCCAAGGCAATGCTAGAGCTAATTTACACCAAGAGATAAAGATAATTTTCTAGCTCATTTAAAAAGGGATGGGCAATGCCTGCCACTGAAGATTAGGTGAAAGGAGCAATAAAAGCAGATCTGTGCTTTGACACTACAAAATGACTTGCTTCTGAAGGAATGTAATGAAGCGTCTCAGGGTGCGTCTACACTGCAGGGCTTAATTCAAAATAAGCTACGCAAATTGAGCTACATCAATTACATCTCTTATTTCGAAATAAGCTATTTCGAACTAAGGAGCATCCACACAGCACTTATGAAATAGAGCACTCTTCTTCCAACTTCCCTATTTCTCATACAATGAAGGTTATAGGAGTCGGAGTAAGGAGTCCTCCAGTTGACAGTATTTCGACACTACTTTGAAATAACGTCCTGCTGCTTAGATGCGGAATAAGTTATTTCAGAAAAGTGCTAGTTATTTCGAAATACTGTTGCAGTGTAGCCATACCCTCAGTTGCTTAGCATGCAAAGGACTAAATCAAGTCCCCAATCCATCGTCATAAAACAAAGCAACAAGGATACAGATGCTTCAGCCTGTTAGAAACAGCAAATATTTTAAATAACTAACCCTCATGCATGCCAAATTTATTTTATTTGTTTATATATAAAGGAGAATGTTTGTATGTCTGTGTGCTAATAACTTGGGCACTAGAAGAGCTACCACAACCAAACTTTGCATGGGGTAACCTTTCCTCCAGGAGAAGGTTTTAAGGTACTTTTGGCAGTGCGGGGAGAAGCAGCTTCCTGGAGGAAGCAGCATCCTGGAGGAAGCAGCAGGGAGTGTCACTTACTAAGGCCAGCGGTGGAGGCGCGAGGCGAGGGGCGGCACTCCTAGCGGCAGCTGCCCCACTTGCCTCTACCAGGCCATTCCACTGCACAGGCACGTCCGGGGCGGGGAGCCCCCTCCTCCCTCCCACCCATGATGGCACTCGGCCTGGGCCCCTCCCCTCTGGCAGCAGCCAAGGGTTGCCAAGCGGCGAGCTGGAGCTCGCAGCTGCCGCTAGAGGGCAGTTGCGGGTGCAGTGGGGAGGCGGCGGCAGTGGCGGTGCTGGGAGCGGCCCGGGGTCTGGTGCAGCTTCCTGGTTGTGTGGCGGGGAGTCCGGCACCTGCTTGGCGCGGCCTGTGGGAGAGGGGAGCCCCCAGCGCGGCCCCATGGTGCGGCAGGTAGCAGGGCAGGCAGCAGGGTAGTTGTCCCCCGCAGTACCTGTAGCCCCGGGCGCGAGCTGGGCCGCCCCGCCCACCCTAAGTCCAGTGCTCACTCCCTCCCGCCCACCCCTCACACAGGGCACCCCGGCAGGACCCCACTGCCCACCCCGAGCAATGCAACTGCAGCTTGTGTGTGTGTGGGGGTGTGTGTGTGTGTGTGTGTGTGTATATATATATTTTACACACACACACACACACACACACACACACACACACACACACACACACACTTAAAAAAAAAGGTCAGCCCAGTCAGACACTCCTACCTGGCAGGAAAAAGTGCAGAAGACTTTTTGTTTTGTCTAGCCTTTTTTTTTTTTTGAGGGTTAGCTTTATAGGGACCACAATTTCTTCTCCATACCCCACCCTTAGCCTTAGAGCCAGATTTTTGGATTTGTTAAAGGTACAATAATTAGTGGCTTGAAAGAGAGAAGCCTCCTCAAACTAGAGGCAGCTCTGAATTTGGATAAGACAGTAGATTCTACGGTTGGCCGTCTGCACTAGTGGAAAGGGACAGGGCAGGGAAGAGAGAAGATCTCCCTGAATGACTGAATGGGAGGAAACGATGCTGAGCTTTTTTGGGGAGGCAGGAGAACATGAAGCAGAAGGAGAAAGACTCCAGGCTTGCCCTCTCCAATCTCTCCCACTCGATAATCTGGGCATTTCTCCACCACTGTGCACTGATGAGTCTGGTTTGCTAATGCCCTAAAAGGTTAACGAGATGGGCAAACTATTTAGTAACACATGTAATAAAAACCTAGTGATGATAGTACATCTCCTAAAGACAGTAGAAGGCAGGAAGCATATAGCTCTGTGAGAACCAGGGCAAAAATATCACTTTAGTCAATGCTAAATGAAAGTAATTAAAAATTCTTACCTTCAGTTCAAAACTTTCACTGTCGATTCCAAATTTCTTCAGCAAGGGCAGAGCTGTTGCCTTAAGTACATCCACCTAGAATAAATCACAAGAAGCCAACCTCTTTACTACCATGGCAATATTTATGTTAAAGGACAGTTAAAGAACCAAGTAAAGGTTTTTAAAGGATGGTCAATTATGAGTAGTCTAAGAAGAATGGGTTCTCCAGTCTAAACAATGAGGAATTATTATTTCTTTAGTGAATCTAGCTTAGTTTGCATGCTTTGCATTAAACTCCTTAGTCATCTGCTTTGTTCTGCTTGTTACCTTTTTAACCATTTAAAAATACACCTTTTTGTAGTTAAATGTATAATAGTATAACCCAGTTTTGTAATTCCTAACAGGGAGGAGGAGGAAGCTGTGCATACCTTTCTCCACACTGAGGAAGAAGGCGAATTTCATATAATTTGGTTCGTACCCCAGGGGATGTGAATTCCTGGGGCTGTGGCATGTCCCTTAAATTGAGCCTTCCCAGAGCTGATCTCAGGCTTTGTCTGCACTTAACAGTTTAAAGCTCAGCCATGGCCATACTTTAAAGTGACTGTGCAGCCGTGCTCTATGTTGCCTGGTTGACATTGGTGCTTTACAGTGCTGCAACTGGCTGTGCTCAGGGGAGGAGGTGTTTTTTCACACCCCCGGGCCAGAAAGTTGCAGTGCTGTGATGTGCCAGTTTAGAACTGGCCTCAGTGTCTGTTCATTCTGTAGCTGGGTGCAGCCCTACCTGCGTGTTGCTGCAGGAGGCTTAAGAGCCTGGCTCAGCAAGACAGGGTTAAAGGGTGCCCAGGATGGCAGAAAAGGGGGGGCTCATTTGTATCTTCAGCATATCAGGTGGTCTCCCGGGTGGCATCCATCACACATACACATGAGTCAACAACTCTGCCAACAAGTTTTGAAAGTTATCTTAAAATCCTGGCACTTTATCTGGGTTACTCAATGTTTTTCTCTCTAGAAAACATTCTGGTTCTTGGAAAAAGAACAGCCCTACTATGCAAGTTAGAAACCCTCTTTTGCAACCCACTGGGTTGAAATACTCCTGAGAAGCCATCTATGGGGGAAAGCATATTATACCACAACACTGGACCAGCTCCACTTAAAATCCAAGTTTTACTTCAACAACTACAAGATGTATTGTAATACTGTAGTCCCCAAACAAGTTCAAGATAGTACTGGGCACTGTACGGATACATAAGACTGTCCTTCTCCCAAATAGCTCACAATCTAAACAGATAAGTGAGGGAGTCTGAAGAATAATTATTATCCCCATGATGCAGAGAAATTAAGGGTTTGCCCAAGGTCACACAGGTCTGAGCAAAGATGAGAACTGACCCTGGATCTCTTAGAGCCCTGTCTAGTGCCTTAGCTACAAGCTCCCTTGGATAGCAGCTGTTCCCTCATCAGAGCCTTAGCTGTAAACAACCACAAACTGCCAGGCTCAATCAAGGTTGGGCTGTCATAACAAAACTCAGTGCTGAGTTATAAAGATGCTGCCAGGCTTAATAGCTCTGATGACTGGTTGGTTACCCTAAGGATGTTAAGAAGTAGGTATTTGGCTAACTGTGTAGTCAATACAATTTGTATTGACTACGTTCGTCGATAAGGAGAGGCGCTCTGCAGAGCTGCAGCAGAGGTAGTGGGGACCACAGTGGGCTTTTACTACTTTTAAAATGCACAGCCACAGTGGGAGTAGGTCTGGGACCTGGCATAAACCAGGACCGAGCAGTCCCGGATCACAGCGCCTCTGCCTCCGCTTCCTCTCCCCCTGCACTGAGGAGACGGTGCTGGGGGAACTGGCTTTTAATCTGGCTCCCCCCAGCACTAGCTCCCTGCCCCTTACTGCCTAGGCCTATCGGGTAGTCGACTAATCGACTGCTCTTTTACATCCCTTGGGTACACTTAAAATTGGTTAGTGTGGTGAGGAAATGTTTCCTCCTTTCCCCTTTTATTGTATTAAAAAACAAAATCATTTTAAAAAAAAAAGTTATTGGCTTGCCAAGAAACATTTTAAAAGCCACAATTTTAATGAGGCCACAACTAAAATGAACCCCAGCAATAGGTAATCCTCCTTCTCCTAGACAGCCATTAGTTAAAACTTTCCTCAACACAGCGCCTATTCCTGTTAACACAGATAACGCTGTCACATTGGCAGAAAGTCAGATTGGCTCCAGCAGCAATAGGAAAACGGGATTTAGAAAACAGAAAAGGACAAAAAGTCAGCAGGGAAAAGTTGTGTTTTCATGTTTTCAAGAGGGGAGTCCAAACAGCTGTTGAATTTAAGCCGATTAATGGATGGGTTTGTTTTTTTAATTGCTCCCCAGCTAGAACTCTCTCTCTCTCTCAACTTCATGCCAGCGTGAATAAGATTTCAATTACAAAGTCCTGGAACTCAGATCTTACGTTAGCACTCAAGAGCCCAGATGAGGTTAAAGAATTGTTATGGGCTAGATATTTTTAAACCAGATTACAGCAGCCATAGCTGCATTTGCTGCATGTCAGGATAATCTCAATCTGTTTTCCCCTTGTTTGCATGGTATCCTAGTGAGAATCTCTCTCCTCCGCTTCATAAAGAGGCACACTGCCCACCTGAATAAGACAGAGAGACAGGGGTTTTTGAATAGTCTGAAGCTGTCCCAAATCTAGATCTGAGTTTGGCAAATCTCCCAAGTCAGGAAGGGGCAGGCCTAGACAGATCACCATGTAAATTCCAGAGTACTGCAGGGCACTGTCTTGGTGACCCAAAAGAATGGCAGAATTTCTCTTCCCAGCCACTCGCGTCACTTCTCTATGAATGCCCCAGCATGGCAGTAAGGGCACCCTGCAGCAGCTAGGCATGCTGTCTTTCTGGCAACATGTAAAACTGAAGTACCAAAATCTCAGTCACTGAAATCATGTCACTTGTAACAGTGGGAGTGTCAACAGCTGGGCTCGGCATACATCCAGGCTGGAACATTTTCCCTGCTGTTCAATTGCTCCTGTTGTATCCTCTGCTTCCTGCCAGTGGTTACATTGCATGGCTGCCTGCTGTTAAACAGCTGTTTGCTTCCCCCAATGGCAGGTGATGGGTATATTTGTGCACAGTCAAGAAGACGCTTCTGCATCCAAAGCACTATGGGCCCGATCCACAGCCTAGAGAAGCCTTTCCACAAGTCCTCCATTTGTGGAAGGCATCACCTTTTCACCCATCTGCATCACTAGTAGCCCCCCCCCCCCCCCGAGAGAGGCAGGGGTTTCTGCTAGAGCCCTTCTCCCCTTCCTTAGGGAAGACTTATTGGAGATGGTGAGGTAGGTACCCTTCCTTGGAAGGGGATAAGAAGCCAGGCATCTCCTCCTCCTCCCCTCCTTCATAGGCCAAGGGAGGAAACAGCGAAAGTTCAGCAAGAGGAGCATGGAGTCAGCCATGGAAGGTGTCTGAAAGGTATCAGGAGCAGGAGTGCACACAGCCTGGGCCTGCCAATGGGAAGATAACAAGGGGCAAGGAGGGAACAAGCCTGGCTCTGTAGAGATCAACCAAATAATCTTCATTGTCCTTGCTCACCAGCCCAGGGTAGAACTCTGAAGGAATCAGCAGGGCCTGCTGCAACTTCCCCTCCCGCCCACCTGCTCTGCAGCAGAACTGAGGCAGACCGAGCGTGCTTTCCCCACAGCCGCAGCTGCACTCTGTGACCTTTCGTTAATGGTCCCAGGTTTTTCCCCGGCTGCTGCAACAGTTGGGGGCAAGGAGTCTGGGGGGCTGCTTTTCACAATGAAAGCTTAGATCCCGCAGGTGAAGACAAGACTGGCCCTGCTCACCAGTGGATGCTCCCCCCTCAATTCAAGCCGGCTGACCCTACTGTAAATCTGGTAATGACAGTTACAATGCAAGTGCTATCCACAGAAGTGGCTGTCTGTCTTGTCCTGATATTCAACTCTTAG
The DNA here is from genome assembly GCF_052426305.1 of Pelodiscus sinensis. NCBI lineage: Eukaryota > Metazoa > Chordata > Testudines > Trionychidae > Pelodiscus > Pelodiscus sinensis. The sequence goes on from NC_143057.1 coordinate 29,960,668, forward strand.
GGAGAGATTCTCTTCTCGTGCTAATTACAGTGGGGAAAAGCATCCCCTTTTAAAACAAATTAATTCCAAAATGGTGTTCTATTTTGTCCATCTGTGTATATGGCTCCAAGACCTGGTCTATTTACTAAAAAGAGCAAATTAACATTAACATTTTTTGGACAAATGTCCACTATACCTTTTCTATGCATAGCTCCAGGGCACCATCTGCTTATAAAATAATCAAACCCCACATCCATTTAAGACGCACTATATTTACCAACAGGGATCCCTATTCAGGACAGAGTTGAAGCATGTGTTTAATCCGTAGTCCATACACACAACTGCATTAATTTGACAAGAGGTATATTTTTATATAATTTTTATGAAAACAAAGTAAAAAACGCTGCATAAATAACTTTAAACCTGGCTTATGCCAGCAAAAGTGCTCACGCAGGGGCTTTGCACAGATTTAACTAGCACTTGATTTTTCGATCAATGTTCGTTGAACTGGTGTAATGTCTGCATATAGACAAGATCTAAGGCCTGCCTCAACACACATCAGTTTTTCTGAATGAAGCCTAAATGTTTAGATGTGTGTCAAAGCTGAATTAAAATCAACATTTAAGCCTGGGTGCTTTTGTCCATTCTACAAGGAAGACTTTCTTCACCGCAGTCATAGCGAGACAGTCAATTTAAAATAAAATTGCCTTTTTTTAAAAACTTTTTTTTTTAAACTTTGCGGTTCAGTGAATATCTAAAATAGCAGCAAGTGAAAGACAGGAATTTTTTTTTCAATTTCATTCTGTGCCATTTGACAGCCTTTTATGTAAAGTTCTTTGGAAATTCTCTGATGGAATGTTTTTCTGTCCAAGAATGCCAAATTGTCAAAATTAAAATGTTTTGGGAGACTGTGATTTTGCTGGTTACAGTGTTCCAGGTTTCCTAGCAGCTCACCCACCTGGTAGCAATTACCTCTTTCCACATAGCTCTAATACCCAGTTTCAGTTTCCCCTCCCATTTGTGTGGATGTTTACAAAGGAACAGTGCAAAGAAAACATTTTTTGTAACTACAGTTGCTTGTTGTTTTAAACCATAAGCACTGGCTGGGAGACAGAAAGGCCAGTCTAACATCTGTAGCTGTACTCAGTGCACTTTTTTGAACTGGTTAGATTTCCAGCTGAAAGGCCCTTTAATCTAATCACAGAAAGGACAGCAGTGAAAGTAAACACCAGTGCTCTTTCAGCCAATAGCTTTGAAACGGACATCACCTTTGCATTTTAACTCACATCTTCCTCACTCCTCTTCTATGCTAAGGCTGTGTCTACACTAGGGTTTTTGTGCAAACACCCGCGGAGCATCCACACCTCAAGCGCTTTTTTGCACAATAAAATTTACAGTAGAACGGCAGAACAGAGGGCTTTTTGTAGTATAGGTATACCTCTTTCTATGAGGAATAACTCCTTTTTGCGCAAGACTTCTTGCACAAAAAGGTGCGTGTGGGCTCTCAACAAGGGTTTCTTGCACAAAAAGAGCCCATCAGAAAAAGCACAGGTGCTCTGATGGCCATTCTCTAAATGGCAATCACAGCTTTCTTGCACAAGAACGTCCATGCAGCATGGACGCTCTCTTGCGCTAAAGCTCATCACTTTTGCGATGTGCTTTTGTAGCGTGGACACGCTTTTGTGTAAGAAGTTTTTGCGGAAGCTATCTTCTGCTAAAAGCTTCTTGCACAAAAAGCCTGCAGCATAAACGTAGCCTAAGACTTTAGATGGAGAATTAAGCTGTCATGAATGCAATTCATTGCAACTGTGGCGAATTTCATATGGTCATTTAAACTTGTGTTCTTATTAGCTTCTCTCTCAACAATCAGGCTGTTTCCTTTCTGCAAATAGGGTAAGACAGCTAAGTAAATTATGTACAATATGTTTGCTACTGTAATTGAATTACTGTTGCATGACCTTTGTTTCAGATGAACTTCAGGCTTCATTTTAGCATCCATATAAATCTGCACAATGCATGCAATAAAAAGCACTCCTGCTTCACAGAAACTGCCTTTCAAAGTTTCAGACATAATTTTCTCTTTTTATAGTACTCTGAAGGGGGAAAAAAAAAAAAAATCAACCTCTCTCATCCTTATGATTAGGAAAAGCAAACTTAGTGGAGGAGCAAATGGCAGGGCCCAACGTGAAGCCTGGAAAGACTAACCAGGAAAGGATGAGGAGCAGAAGCAGCACAGAACTGGAGTCAGGAACTGTGGGTTAGAAGCTAGAGATGGGACCAGGATGCACAGTGGAGGGGGGAGGCACAGAGAAAGGGTGGGATGGAAGGTGCCAAAGCTGCAGCCATGTGAAGGGAGCCGTGTGTGCAGAAGCAGAAAGAAATAGTTTTTGGATACTTTGGCATCAGATGTTCTGTTAATGGCTAACCTTTCTGGCTTGGTCTGACTATCTTTCACTTTCTCTATTTTTTGCCTTCTGCTGTATTTTGGTCTCTCTCTGTCTTTCAGTGGTCTTTCGCTCCATTTTATGTTGGTCTGCAGTGTTGCCTTCTCACCCACCAACCCTTATTTCTTGGTGTTGTGGTCTCTCCCTTCTTGCTCACCTTCTGTGGTGTTCCCTTGTCCGTGTTTGCTCCACTTCCCTGTGTTGCATTATCCTATCCCTCTTGGTTTCTCCTTGCGTTTCTTTCTAACTCAAAGGCAGTGAGACACCACATGCGATTTTCATAAGTGCCTTGGTGCCTATCTGCATATTACAAATCCGGCCCTATGCTATTGGGGCCACAATCCCATGCTCAGGGCAACCCTGTGGATTCTCCAGCTTCCCTGTTCTGTGTACTCCCCTTGAAGCGCTAGTTCTGGAGACTGTGAAAGAAACACAGGACACCAGGTTCTCACCTGTACTACAACTCTTACGTTCTTGGAAATAGCTGTTGAGACTCGCTAGGGTTTGAAAGAACTGAGGAATGGGGGAAAGACTTATTTTGATTTAAGAGACTATCTGAAATATGTGGTGGCTTGCATAAACCAAACCCCAAACAAGATGGGGGAGAAGGAGATAGTGGACTTGCAAATGACTGGGTGTGGTTTCTGAAAAGCTCTCTGCCCCCCTCCCCCACCCCAAGAAGGAAAACTAGGGCAGTGGCAGGTTATGCTGGATCAGTAAGCCCCTGGTATAGAGCTAAAAAGTCTCTTCCCCTCTCTAGCTTCCATGATCCCAAATTGTTGTGTGCCAATATTGAAGGAGAGCACATGACTGAAATGTGGGGTGTGTTTCGTGATTTACCTGATTTATCAGCCCAAGGTATAATGTAGCTCCAAGCATATAGAATCCTACTTAAAAATACAATGGGGGGTTTTCATGGTTGGGGTGGGAAGAAGAAAGAGCTGCCAGGGCACTTAATGAAGTTTTGTTACTTACTGAAGGGTCTACTTGGTCATTGGTTACTCCTCTGAGGACGATTCTTAATGGATGTTTCATGAAAGGCGCCAAGCAGAGCAGACTTTCCAAATAATAGCCAATACTACGGTGAGGGCTGCAGTCATGTTCCAACACGCCCCCGTACAGAAGGCCAGGCTGATAATACAGGGTGGTACCTTTTGAGAGCGAAGAAAAACAAGTGTCATTACCACACTGGAATCTAAGGAAGTTAAACGCTCTTCTCTGCCATGACAACAGCAGTAGAAGCACGTCGAACTGGAGCAGACAGCTCTTCCAAGGCACTCCTCCCCATTAGGGATGTAAAATGTCAATTCATTGGCTATTTAAATAGTTGATGCAATTTGCATCAAGTATTCGATTAGTCGATAAGGGCACCTCCACCTCTGAATCTCATCTCAACTCAAAGGCAAAAGTGCTGCAGGGAGTCGGGGGTCAGCTAGAGTCCCCTGCTGGCCCCAGGCTGCACGTGGTGTTTCAAAGCGACAGTCCCCTGGCTCCACATGGTGCTGCCACTTCGAAGCATCCCCTCCTTTCCCACCCCCCACCTTACTGCCTCGTTCTGATAGAGGCAGCAAGAGGGGGGCAAGCGACTAGCCGACTAGCGTGTTGACTGTCCAATAAGCATTTGCTTATCAGATAGTTGACTAGTTGCATCCCTACTTCCAATCCCAGTTACCTCAGCACCTCACTCTGCAGTTCCTGGCTCACCAGGTCTGAGGAGCAGGAGGGCCAGATTTTAACATCATGTATCATGTTTCACCCATAAATCAGGGGAATCTATCAGTTACCACCATCAAGGCCAATGAACAGCTACACTAGCAACTTTCACTGGCCCAGTGAGAAAGGGCAACCTCAGCACGGAGTTCATGCTGGCAGATCAGCTGCCTTACTGATTCTGTGCAGTCTTTCCATAAGCACCATTCACAATGAAGCCAATGGGGACTAGGGTGGCAAGACTGAAGAGGAATCTAGTAGTCACCCCCAGAAAAACAAGGAGAGCGCAAAGGAATACGTTGTTTGAAACATAAAATCAACCGAGTGGCGCTCATACTGGGCATACGGTCAGTACTAACTCAGGACTTCCCTGCATTAGAGATTTTTGTACATGTGCACATGAATCAACGTAGATGCCCTACACTGGTGCTATATGGGGCTGACACTGGGGGAAGAGGAAACTGTACTGTAGCCTTTATTTTTAAAGTTAATTTTAGTGATGTATTAAAAAGTGGTTAATTAGGTAACCATGTAATTGCTGAAGATCTTAGCAATTACATGCTGAGGGATCTCCAGTATATGCTGCAGGAGTGGGGCCAGCAGCCAGAGCATGCCAGGAGCTGGCTTCCGGGTGCTGGTTCCACTCCCAGGGAGCCAGCTGCACTGTGGGCTCTGCAGTATAAGAATTATACTGCAGAATCCACAACACAAGACAGCGGCCAGCTCTCCATGAGTCATTGCGCACCAGAAGTCAGCTCCCGATGCACACTGGTTCCTACCTGCTGCCCTGATTCTGGAAGAGCTATCTGCTGCCCCACATTGCTGCCTCTGCTACACTGTGGGGTGGCAGCCGGCTCTCGGCACACCCCAGTTCCTGCCTGCAGCCCTGCAAGCTCCGATACAGAGCCCGTGGTGCAGGGTGGCTTCTGGCTCCCCAAGAGTGGGGCTGGCCTGTAACCATTACAGTAACGAATAAGTCATGCTTATTGGTTAACCGTTTAAACAATTATACTATTACATCCCTATGTATTATACCATCCAGGGTTCAGCTCTAGTGGCTACCGTACTGTCTGGAGTTCAACCGAATAATCTCATCTCAACTAAAAGCACTGGCAACAGCGCTTATATAGCTATGCTGATGTAACTACAACTGTGCAGGAACTCCTAATGGAGGCAACCCCTCAGCTGGCCCACCACCACCTCGTGAATCACTGCCGCTACTTCAAGTCATGACACAAACCAACAATTCCCCTCACAGAAAATTCCAAGTTACAACTGATTGATATTTCTCTGAGCCACAGCATTATGGCAGAAAGCAAACTTAATGGAACATGAATCACTGTTTTAGAATTTCCTGGCTTTGGCTGGTTCTGACACATACTGGTCCTCTGGAAAAAGACCACCATCTAACCTGTCTACCTCCAGTATATAGATCCCTTCCCACAACTCCAAGTGACATACCATAGAAGAAAGGAACAAAGAAAAATACAGTTACCTGTTTGGTTTATCTCAATCCTAGAGCCATTGGTCACTTTGTCAATCAGTCGTATAAAACTTGCTTCAAAGTCTGTTGGAGATGAAAAAGGATTAATTTTAAAATATTTCCTTTGGGAAGTTATTCCTGGAGAGGTATTCAACCTTCACGAGAAACATGTCAATAAAGCTTTCTCTCAAAACTCCTGGGAGGAGGAAGGTAGCCAGCAATGTTCTCGCCAAACTTTTTTCATTCAAGTATGGACTTTTTCATCCATGTGCAGAATAATTGTTATGTGCACCACTCATAGAAACAAAAATTTACCTGTTGGCACTCTGGTTATCATCTGGGCAACATTAAAATCTCTCCTGAGGGGTCACACAAGCGCCCAGCTTACTCTGGTAAGCCAGGCTGGCAACTCTTTCTCCCAATTTTAGATATGGGGAAAGCGAGACACAGAAAGTCTGAGCTACTTATCCAAAGACATTGAGGAAGTCAGCATCAGTATTGGAATTAGTACCCAAAAGTTCTTTGCTACTTGGAATTAGGAACCTCCTCTTGCTTTCTGCACATGGACACCAGTTAAAGAAATATTCCTGATATGTTTATCTTATCCAACAGCTCAGCTGTTGTCCCAGTAATGGCAGAATTTTGAATTTACACAGAAGTATTAGGACTCCATGAAAGAACCATAACTGAAGACACTGGAAAATGCTGAGGGCAAAAAGAAAAGAGTACCTGTGTCCATGTGAATGAGTGGGAAAGGGGAGTCTAGGAAGCTGAGCGGAGAGTGCTGCTTTTCTATGCTAATGATTTCACTGTTACCTTGTCCTCCTCCAACCCTTCATCTCCCTTGTCATTTCCCAATGTATACTTTGATTGCAAGCTGCTTGGGGTAATGGCCATCTCATACACGTACAACATCTAACACCATGGGATCTTGACCAGGGCATTTCCCCCTGAAATCATAAATTCTCCTTTAAAAAGATTTTCAAACCTTCTATTACAGAGGATGACATAAAAATGCAAAGTGCCACTGCTAAATAGCTGTCAGACACCATCAACATTCATGTCTGGAAAGTTTGTGTTTTTTTAAAATCTGCTGTTTCTACAAACACCTGAAGTGACAATAATAGGGAAAAATATTTCCCCATCTCCTTCCCAGTTGTTTACTCTGTACATTATAGCACTTCACAAATTTAGTTGCTCAATTTCCCATTTGTGGGCTCTCAAACAGTAACAAGGAAGAAATAAATCTTGTTTTGTTTTAAAGCAAATATAACCAATCTGCCCCATATGAAGGAAGACTCCGTAGCAAGTGCAGAACCTGGAACTATACTGAATTTAAATTCCAGCCAGTTTTAAAGAGTAAAAGCATCCTTCTCATTGTGAACAGGCTGCAGAACACAAGCTAGTAAGTCATTAAATTAAGATGTCTTATATGCTGGAAAATATGGTGACTTTTTATGCTAAAAAACATCCCCCAAAAATCGGGGGTCGTCTTATACGCCGGGTATACAGGCAGTCCCCGACTTGCAGGTAGGAACGGGGCTTTTCTCGCCCCGGAGGACGCAGACTACGGGACCTCGCAGTCCCGCCGCCCATGTACTCCGGGGCGAGAAAAGCTGCTCCGCGTCTCCCCGGTCTGCAGACCAGGAAGACGCGGAGCAAAGCCGCGGAGGGGCTCGGGCAGCGGGGCAGCCCAGGCGCACCGCGGCTGTCGCGCTGCCGGCGTCCTTAGAGGCTTTGCTCCCGGTGTCCCTGGTCTGCTGGAGACGGTCCCCAGCAGACCAGAGGCACCGGGAGCAAAGCCGAAGCGGCGGCGGGGTGCCGCGCTTCTGAGACTTTGCTCTGGCAAAGCCTCAGAGGTGCGGGGTCCCGCCGCTGCTGCGGCTTTGCTCCCGGTGCCTCTGGTCTGCTGGGGACCGTCTCCAGCAGACCAGGGACACCGGGAGCAAAGCCGGGAGGCGGAGGGGCGCTGGGGCACTGCCGGTTGGCCTCTTAAAGGGGGGTAGTCTTATACGGCGAGTATAAGACGAAAACCTATCTTTTAACTAAAAAATTAGGGGGTCGTCTTATACGCCCAGTTGCCTTATACGCCGGAAAATATGGTAGCTTTTTTTAAACTGTGACCATGTTTTTCTTTTTACCAAATTATTTGACCCACTGAATTAAGTGGTTGCATAAACTATGAATTAGTTGACCCAACTATTGTTCCAGGTTTTCCCCTATGCATTAATCAATATTTGCATGCTGGAGATGGTTGTGAGTCATATGGTGTTGGTTCCACTCTCAGCTTTGATTACCTTTACTCACACAAAGCTTACATGATGGCACTGTGTTCACTTTCAGTGTGAACGTGTGTCTACATGAAACTTTTCTGAGAACAGTCTTGCAGACAAGATTTCACTTGCACAAATATTCATGTCATGAAAAGCAAACAAAATGGACTGCAAATACCAATGCATAGTCATGGTTTTTCCTCTGCACACTTTTCTCACATTAATCACAATTCTTAGGCCAAGAAACAGTCATAGGGAATTCCCTACTTCCAACTGCCTTAGGTCGCCCTAACTCTGTAGTTGAGACCATGCCCCCTATTCACTGCTTCTCTAAACTACATAAGCCCATTCTTTTCCCATCTTTCCTCAGCAGGACCACTTCTCCAAACCCCTAACTGATTCCAAAGAAAAAGCTGTATCTTGTTAAAAGGAGAGGCAAAAGTCATGAACTCTATCTGCCAAAAAACATCTCCTAGGGCAATAACATATTTATATAGTATCACAGCATTCAACTACCAGTCTCTGGGAATTTGGTGGTTTTGACAAGTACAGCTGGGGCCAGGACACAAGTGGCTGGATACAGTGGCCAGAGCAGAACTCAAGCCAAGGGTCAGAGCTGGTGACCAGGGCAAGGATCAGGAGCAAGGCAGGGAAGCGAAAAGGCAAGACCAATGTAGCAGCCAGGTAGAACCCAGTTGTGCAGACAAATTCCTGCACCTCTACTTCGGTCCAGCATGCCTCCAGTCAGGGCCCAGGAAAGCTTCACGTTGCATGATGCACTTGATCAGTAGTGAGCAGTTAAATGGGAGCAGAGAACCAACAGTTAATTGGGAACTGTATGGGACCAGAACAGCTCTGCCCGTGTATATGAATCCTGACAAGACATATGGGACTGAGTTCCTGGAAGATAGGGTTGTTTACTCTTGATGCACAAACAACAAGGAGTCCTGTGGCACCTTATAGAATAAAAGATTTATTGGAGCATAAGCCTTCGTCGGCAAAGACCCACTTTGTCAGATAACATGCTTCTGATAAAGGGGGGGGGGGGGGTATTTGCCCAAGAAAGCTTATGTTCCAATAAATCTGTTAGTCTATCTATAAGGTGCCAAGGACTTCTCGTTGTTTATGCAGATTCAAACTAACATGGCTACCCCTCCAATTCTTGATGCACAGTAATTCACTGAGCAAAGTGTCAAATAGCAACAACTATGATGGTGTCTATTTAATTTACATCCAGAATTAGATTGAAAAGCCCTCCAACAAATTCATTTCACAGGGACTGCCCATGCAAAGAAACCCTAAGATACTCAACTGGAATTAGATTTTTTTTTTAATTCATTGTGACTGTGCCAGAGATGTGCATGGTGCTTTATAAGAATGGCGAGGGCTTCCCGCGCTGAAGAGCTCAGGGTTCTCTCTTAAATCTATCCACACTGGGGGAAGCTTTTAAAAATCTATAGCAGACGGATTTAGTTCCATTACCTTCACTGCTAGCTGCAACTATCTGGGCTGCGGACAGATGACAATAAACCATGAAAGAAGCCCAATTAAAACTGGTGAGACTGGGAGGCAGAGTCACAGCCTGAGCAAGCAATAAGCTTGCAGCAATATGTGCTGGCACCAGCAGTCACTGCGTGGGACCATTTGATCCAGAATCTGAGCAGCTCCTGGTGCATCCAGTCCTATTTAGAGACAAGCCAGATCTGGCATCTCTAGTGAGAAAGGTCCGTGTACTGTTTGATCAGGCTGCTAGAATCATCCATGCTACTGCATTCTTGGCATCTTCAATTCATCTCTCAGCAGCAGTAAAAGCCACTCAACAGACAGAATGATCTTCCATTGCGTGGAGGGGCAGAGCTAATCTGAGAAGTGAGATACCAGAGCAAACAGGAAGAATGGAAAGGGGAACCTGGCACAAATTTGGTCTGTGGATGAAGAGGGTTGGAAGATGATGGGATACTGAAGACAATCTGATGAAGTCTGCCTGACTGAAAGGGCTAGCTCATTGGAAGAGGGGACCCCATAGATCAGGAGGGGTCAAATGTTGCCCCACTGAAGAATAGAAAAACATTTAAATTCATGGCACAATCATAGGGAATGATCTACTTCAAGCCACCTACTATAATTCTCATGATATGAGAAAAGGCAGAGAAAGGGGGTCAACTGCACCCCCAGGGAAGCCCTCTAATTCTCTCCCTCACCCCATATTCTTCTGATTTGTCACCACACAAAGAACACTTCCTCTAACACGTCTCTCAGGGATTGGTTCACTAGAAAATTAAGTAGACTCGCTTTGAGTGGACCGACAGCGACTGCAATAACTCAACTGGTGTCTACACTACCTTCTTTCTGCCAGCGATGAGTCTCCTCACCAGGAATGCTAGTACTAACTGAAGTGGGGGGTATTCTGGGGCACTGACCACTGCACAGACCCCAAGTTGGAGCTCACCCATGTGCCCTGGTATGACAGCCCAGAGCTGTGAGCCCAGTGTGGGACTCCATTTCGCAGGGTGGAGTGTACCAGCCTTTCTTGTAAATTTCACAGCTCCAGAGCTGAGGTCTTGCTGAGGGTGAAATTGACAAGAATGACAGCCAACAGATCATGCAAGTGTCCCTCGTGCCCTAACTATGCTGATATAAAGACCTACACCTGTCATGGAAGTGAAGTTATTATGTTGGTGTAGCAAGCCCCTTACTTCAGCTGAAGCAACATTCTACACTGACGTACTTAGGTCGAGAGAAACAATCATAGTGAATTCCCCCCTTCAAACTACCTTAGGTCTCCCTAACTCTGTAGTTGAGACCATGCCCTATTCATTGCCTCTCTCAACTACATAAGTCCATTCTTTCTCCATCTTTCCTTGGATGGGCCATCTTTCCATCCCCTAACTGATTCCATCACCGGATTCTGGCCCATTTTATCTCTTCTGTAACTTTTTTGAGTTAAGGAGACCACAACTGAACACAATATTCCAGGTGGCTGCAATCCACTGAGTGGGTATGTCTACACTGCATTCCTCTTTCAAGAGAGGAATGCAAATGCAGCTGAGCAAAATTGCAAATGAAGCACGGATTTGAATTTCCTGTGCTTCATTTGCATAATCGCATCCGGGTGCAATTTCAAAATACCCTATTTCCAAAAAAGAAACGCTGTCTAGACGCGATTACTTGGAAAGAAAACCCTTCTTTCGAAATTACCCTTATTCCTTATAAAATGACCCTTTTGAAATGTAATGGCAACCCATATTTGGATCCCGACCCATAGGTTGGGAAACCCTGAAATAGTGTAACTGCTAAGATTTCATGTAGTTACATGACTATTCAATTACCCTATATCTAACGTCCCTACCATCAATGCCTCCTGTCACACACTACTATTAAAAAACTGGACATATAGCTGGCCTATCCAAATTAGGCATCTGCCAATTCAGAAAGGGGCCTGCTTGGCTTGCCAAACCTAGCTTCCATCAGGCTGTTAGTAATTTCCTGGACAGCCTTATTTCACTCTCTAAAACAATTTTTCACTTTGGAATCTGCACTAAAGCCTGAAAACATACTCCTGTTACTAAAAGGTATAACAGTAGGAGAGCAGTCTCAGAGGGTAGCTGTATTAGTCTGGAGCTTACAGGGGTAAAACTCACTTCCAAAGTACTTCACTGGCACAACAAGGTATGGAATTGCTGTCAATGTGTTTTCTTTCCTTCTCTCTTAAAAAATATTCGTAGGTCTCTGTCGAAGGTAGATCAAGCATGCTATCAGGAAAGGGCTTCACAGTGTGATTACCGCAAGTTCATTAGGAGAACCAACAACATGGGTCTCAGTTACTGCTCCCGGAACAGCATGCAAATCCCTGACAGCTTGGTGGGGCCACAGGGACCCACATCTGCCTCCCCCCCCATCCCATGCGCATTATGAACAAAAACCACGTAGCGCCTCCTTTAAAAACAGCTGCGCCGCCCACAATACAGACCCCCGAGTCCGACTGTTTCCATAATAGAAACAAACCCGCCCCAACCCCCCCCCCACCCCACACCTCCCCCCCGGCTCTGCCCCTCTGCGTGCCACCCCCCAGGCATGCCCTCCCCAGCCCAGGCAGCCCGCCCGCTACCTCTGAGGCCGGGGTTCTCCTCCTTCGCCCGGATCTTGCGGATTTTCACCGGCCTCCCGCTCAGCGTGGACAGCACCAGGCGCTGCCGCAAAAAGTTGCACCCCGCGTAGCTGAGAGAGTGCGGCTGGCTCGCCATGCCCCGCGCGCGCCCGCCCGCCCGAGAGCCCGCAGCAGCGCCCACGTGGTTTAGAACAGGAAGACGGAACGCCGAGACATCTGGGTCAAAGGGGAAGGGGGGCGGAGCCTCCCCTCGCTCAGGGCTGCCTTGGGAAGTCCCCGCCCGCCGGGGGGGCGCCACGCGGGAGAGCGCGCGGGCAGGAGGGTGACTGTCAATAGCAAGAGCCCAGTGGCACTAAGAGAACCCGCGGCGCGGCCCGGGCCCCTGGGAGAGCAGCCATCGGAACACGCTGTTCAAAGCAACCGCAGCCAAAAACAGCAGCCGAGGCGATCGCCACGGTTCATTTCAGCGGTAGTCGCAGCAGCAATCGCAGAGAGGTAGGGGTCGTAGTTGTAGTGACGAGGGTCCTGATTCAGGAAAGTGCTCAAGCACGTGCTTATCTCTGGGCATTGCTAAGCACCTTTCCTAAGTAGGGCTGTTTTCCTGAAACAAAGATCCAACAGCAGTATAAAGAGCTGCTGCCTTGTAGGAATGTCTTAAAAAACCCGTAGTCTAGCAGAGTGGTCCCCAACCTTTTGGGGCTGCCCATGCGCCACGCCCCCAGGGTCGGCTCCAAGCATGACCCGTGCACCTGGGGCAGGGCCGGTGTAGCGAGCAAAACACTAACTTCTCAGAATTTGCTACTTTGGGTGCACTGAGCATGCGCACCCGAACTGAGCAAACTCAGTGTCCCTCGCTGTAGCCGCTGCCCTCTCTCTGCCCTCACTGCCTCCTCAGATTTGCTTCCTCCTCTTCGGAGGTGTTTAAAATGATGAAGGGGGGCAAATTGCAGGGGGGGGTGTGTCAGGTTCTGATCATGGGGCAGAAATTTACTGGCTGGAGGCATCAATCCTCTTTTTTTACCTGCATAAGATGTGCAAAATTGAAAAAATCGGGTGGTGGGGGGTGGTAGCCTTGGTTAACCCCGGGCAGGGGGGACACTGCCAGACCCTGTGCACGACAAAACCCCCGTTTACGTAGGGGGAGAGGTGGGAACAGTCACCCAGCAGTACAAGCCACCTGATGTCCTTGTAAAAATTGGTTTTCCTGAGCAGTTATACGGAATGTCATGTTTGTTTGACAGAAACTGTGACCGTCACAAAAACTGAGCGGTTTCACTTTTTGCCTATACACCGGCCCTGATCACTTGGCGGGCGCATATAAATGGCCCAGCGGGCGCCATGGCTCGTGAGCACCGCGTTGGGGACCAGTGGTCTAGCAGCACCTTAAAAACAGACAAAACCTGTCCATGGTACCTTCTGCATGTTTTGTTGGGCTTTAAGGTGCTGCTAGACTTTGGGTTGTTTTTTAAGTTTTTCCAGTTACAGACTAACTCAGCTACCCCTCTGAAGCTTTTGTAGGAATGTGCAAAAGCGACAAGGAGTCCTGTAGCACCTGATAGACTAAGAGATGTATTGGAGCATAAGCTTTTGTGGGCAAAGACCTACATCATCAGATGCATGTAGTGGAAATATCCAGAGGCAGGTATAAATATGCAGGCCAGAATCAGGCTAGAGATAATAAGGCCCACTTCTAGCAGCTGATTTGGAGGTATGAATACCAAGAGAGGAGAAGCTGCTTTTTTAGTTCACCAAGATCTTCACCAAGCATTCTTGAAACTACAATACCCACACTAGGAAGTAAGGAGACAGATTAACAGAGCCAGACGTGTAACCAGAAGCCTCCTGCTGCGGGACAAGCCCAAGAAAGAAACCAACAGAACACCACTGGCCATCACCTACAGTCCTCCGCTAAAACCTCTCCAGTGCATCATCAGTGATCTACAACCCATCCTGGACAGTGATCCCTCACTTTCACAGGCCTTGGGAGGCAGGCCAGTTCTCGCCCACAGACAACCCGCCAACCTGAAGCATATTCTCACCAGCAACTATACACCGTACCATAGCAACTCTAACTCAGGACCCAATCCATGCAATAAACCATGGTGCCAACTCTGCCCACATATCTACACCAGCAACACCATCACAGGATCTAACCAGCTCAGCCACACCATCACTGGTTCATTCACCTACATATCTACCAATGTAATATGTGCCAACAGTGCCACTCTGCTATATACATCAGCCAAACTGGACAGTCCCTACGTAAAAGAATAAATGGACACAAATCAGATATTAGGAATGGCAATATACAAAAACCTGTAGGGGAACACTTCAGTCTCCCTGGACACAAAATAGCAGATCTAAAGGTAGACATCCTGCAGCAAAAAAACTTCAAGACCAGACTTCAAAGAGAAACTGCTGAGCTACAGTTCATCTGCAAGTTTGACACCCATCAGCTCAGGATTAAACAAAGACTGTGAATGGCTAGCTAACTATAAAAGCAGCTTCTCCTCTCCTGGTATTCACACCTCCAAATCAGCTGCTAGAAGTGGGCCTCATTCTTCCTGATTGAATTAACCTTGTTATCTCTAGCCTGATTCTGGCCTGCATATTTATACCTGCCTCTGGATATTTCCACGACATGCATCTGACAAAGTGGGTCTTTGCCCACGAAAGCTTATGCTCCAATACATCTGTCAGTCTATAAGGTGCTACAGGAGTCCTTGTCACTTTTGCAGATCCAGACTAACATGGTTACCTCTCTGATACTTGTAGGAATGTATTACCGGTAGCTCTTTTTCATTTGTAAGATCGTATGGAAATGCTCCTGTAGGAAACTGCAACCAGAAGTAGTGCAATCCTACAGGGAGCAGTTCTATACATTTCTGTATGTAGAGCGGCTCCCTGTAGGAACATGCTACTTCTGGTGAGCACTTTCCTACACGAGCCCCTCCGCCAGGGCCACTCTTTGACTGGTGCCTCATTCCCACTGGGGTGACTGTTTTTACCCTTTCTGCCCTGCCTGTGCTGGGGCTTTGCCCTCTGTGTTGTGGCACTTTCCTGCCACTCTTCCCAGCACTGATTGTAACCCTGTCTCCAGCGCTTCATGCCCCACCCAGTCAATATTCATCCCTCTCCTCTATTTAGCCCCTTTTCTCCATGTTTTACCTCTTTTAAAAAGAAGCAAGCAAAAACTTATACATAGAGTGGGCAGGGTAAAGGGCAGTGGCGTCAATAGAGCTACTGAGCATGCTCAATGTGTCTGCACATGCTCTGTGCCCCCAAATTTTCTCTAATTAGCACAATCTCATAGGTAGCAGCTCTCTACATACCACTGGACCACGGGTGGTCAATTTCACACACACACGCCCCTCCCCTCCCCACTGATGGGACTCTGGGCTCTCCTGGGGTCTGTCAGAAAACCTAGTGGAGCTCCCTTGCTCCCAGGGCACTGGCTCCCAGCTCCACTGGCCAGCAAAAGCTGCAAAAGCTGCTGGGACTGCAAAAGCTGCTGCAGCCAACCCCATGGCCACCCAGCCAGCAGAGGCTCTCTGGTCCAGCAATATCCGTGATCTCACTGACCACAGATGTTGCTGGACCAGAAAGTCCCAGATAAGAGAGGTTCAACCTGTAGTAAACACACCAATCTGTAGCCATAGTGAACCATCAAATCAGTCAGACACAACTACGATTGCAGAATATAAAAATGCTTGAAATTTGTTTTAGAATCATAGAGCTGGAAGAGACCTCAGGAGGTCATCAAGTCCAGCCCCCTGTCCAAGGCAGGACCAATCCCAACTAAATTAACCCAGCCAGGGCTTTGTCAAGCTGAGACTTAAACACCTCTAGGGGTGGAGATTCCCACCTCTCTAGGTAACCCATTCCAGTGCTTCACCACCCTCCTAGTGAAATAGTTTTTCCTAATATCCAACCTAGACCTCCCCCCACTGTAAATTGAGACCATTGCTCCTTGTTCTCCTGTCCATCACTATGAATGGCCTTTCTTCTTCTTTGGAACCTCCCTTCAGGAAGTTGAAGGCTGCTATCAAATCCCCCCTCACTTCTCTCTTCTGCAGACTAAACAAACCCAAATCCCTCAGGGTATGTCTACACTACAAAGTTAGTTCGAACTAACGGACTTTAGTTCGAACTAACTTTCATAGGCTCTACACTAGCGCTCCATTAGTTCGAATTTAATTCGAACTAACGGAGCGCTTAGTTCGAACTAGGAAAACCTCATTTTACGAGGATTAAGCCTAGTTCGAACTAGCTAGTTCGAATTAAGGGGTGTGTAGCCCCTTAATTCGAACTAGTGGGAGGCTAACCCTCCCCAGGTTTCCCTGGTGGCCACTCTGGCCAACACCAGGGAAACTCCTCTGCCCCCCTCCCGGCCCCGGACCCCTTAAAGGGGCACGGGCTGGCTACAGTGCCCGTGCCAGGTGCAAGCCTGCCAGCACCCAGCCAGCAGACCCTGCACCTGGCACAGATCAAGCCACCCACCCGATGCCCCCCAGCCCTTCCCCTCTTCCCAGGACCAGGCTGGCGGATCCCGGGAGCTTGCCCGGGACCGCAAGAGGCGGGCACCCGCCTGGGCTAGTGCAGACATCATGGACCTTGTCCACGATCTCCGCACTAGGCACAGGAAAGTGACCGTCTAGGGCAGGAGAGCTGCCAGCCTGGCCACCCAGGAGCAGGTGTGCAAGAGAATCAAGGGGGTCCAGTGAGACCCCCGAACCTGAGCCCTGAGCTTACAATGGCTGTCCTGGGTCAGACCAAAGGTCCATCTAGCCCAGTAGCCTGTCTGCCGACAGCGGCCAACCCTAGGGACCCTGGAGGGGATGTACTGAAGACAGTGACCAAGCCATTTGTCTCGTGCCATCCCTCTCCAGCCTTCCACAAACTTCGGGCAGGGACACCACTCCTACTCCCTGGCTAATACCACTCCATGGACCCAGCCTCCATGACTTGATCTCACTTCCCTTTAAACTCTGTTCTAGTTCTAGCCTTCACAGCCTCCTGCAGCAAGGAGTTCCACAGGTTGACTCTGCTTTGTGAAGAACAACTTTCTGTTACTAGTTTGAAGCCTGCTACCCATTCCTTTCCTTTGGTGTCCTCTAGTCCTTCTTTTATGGGAACTAATGAAGAACTTTTCTGTATGCACCCTCTCCACCCCACTCATGCTTTTAGAGACCTCTATCCTGTCCCCCCTCCGTCTCCTCTTTTCTAAGCTGAAAAGTCCCAGTCTCTTTAGCCTCTCTTCATATGGGACCTGTTCCCAACCCCTGATCATTTTAGTTGCCCTCCCTTCTCCCAGCCTCTCTCTTCCCCTCTCCCACCTCCTTTTCCCAGTCTCCCACAGTTTTGTTCAATAAAGACAGATTCCATTTTGGAAGACACGTTATCTTTATTTAGTACATCAAGAAGAGGGGCTAGGGAAGGGTAAGTGGAAGGAGGTGAGGGATGAATGGGGCACGAGCCCCCGATGGGGAGGACTGGGCTGGCTCTGCGGGCTTCTGGGGGTGGAAACTCTCCTGCAGCCCCCCAATTGCCCCCTCTCCCCAGATGGCAGCCTGCGGCAAGTGCAGCCGGGCTGATGGCCGAGTGGTGTGATGTGCCCAGTGTGGGTAGTCCGGGCAATCCAAGCCAGGACTGCTTTGCAAGCGGGGCACCCCTTAGAACTGTCTATCCGGGGTGGGGGTTGGGTCCCTTTAAGCCCTCGGCTAGCCTGAGAAAGCATCTCCACGCTCTAAGTCCTCCTCTGATGCCTTGCCGGCACTGCTTCCGGCCATCCTTAAGCCCGGTTCAAGGTCCACTTAATGTGGACATGCTAGTTCGAATTAGCTAATTCGAACTAGTTTTTTAGTCTGGTTCCGTTAGTTCGAATTAGCTTAGTTCCAATTAGCTAAGTTAGTTCGAATTAACGTGTAGTGTAGACATACCCTCAGTCTCTCCTCATAGGTCATGTGCTTCAGCCCCCTAATTATTTTGGTCACCCTCCGCTGGACCCTCTCCAATGTGTCCACATCCTTTCTATAGTGGGGGGCCCAGAACTGGACACAATACTCCAGTTAGTATTAATTTGTTAGTTCGAATTAACTTTGATAGGCGCTACACATACAAACTGCTAGTTCGAACTTAATTCGAACTAGGTAAACCTCATTCTACGAGGACTAACGCCTAGTTCGAATTAAGCAGTTCGAATTAAGGGGTGTGTAGCCACTTAATTCGAACTAGTGGGAGGCTAGCCCTCCCCAGCTTTCCCTGGTGGCCACTCTGGGCACCAACAGGGAAACTCGTCTGCCCCCCTCCCGGCCCCAGAGCCCTTAAAGGGGCACGGGCTGGCTATGGTGTCCGTGCCAGGTGCAAGCCTGCCAGCACCCAGCCAGCAGACCCTGCACCTGGCACGGCACGAACCAGCTACCCGCTGCCACCCAGCCCTCCGCCTCTTCCTGGGACCAGGCTGGCGGCTCCCGGGAGCCTGCTCGGGTCCGCAAGAGGTGGGCGCCCGCCTGGTCTAGTGCAGAGTCTCTTTAGCCTCTCTTCACATGGGACCTGTTCCACACCCCTGATCATTTTAGTTGCCCTCCCCTCTCCCACCCTCTCCGTTCCCCTCTCCCACTTCCTTTTCCCAGTTTCCCCGAGTTTTGTTCAATAAAGAGAGTTTCTATTTTTGAACACACGTGTCCTTTATTTTGTACATCAGGAAGGGGGGCTAGGGAGGGATAAGTGGAAGGAGGTGAGGGAGGAATGGGGTACGAGCCCCCGATGGGGAGGACTGGGGTGGCTCTGTGGGCTTCTCGGGGTGGAAGCTCTCCTGAAGCCCCTTGATTGACCCCCCCTCCGGATGGCAGCCTGCGGCAAGTGCAGCCGGGCTGATGGCCGAGTGCTGTGATGTGCCGAGTGTGGGCACTCAGGGCACTCCAAGACAGGACTGGTTTGCAAGCAGGGAACCCCTGAGAACTGTCTGTCCGGGGTGGGGGTCAGGTCCCTTTAAGCACAGCCCTCGGCTAGCCTGAGACAGCAGCTCCACGCTCTAAGTCCTAACCTGATGCCCTGCCGGCACTGCTTCCGGCCATCCTTAACCTCGGTTCAGGGTCCGCTCAATGTGGACATGCTAGTTCGAATTAGCATTTTAGGTCTAGATGCACTAATTCGAATTAGCTTAGTTCGAATTAACTAATTCAAATTAAGTTAGTTCGAATTAGTGCTGTAGTGTAGACATACCCTTACTTAGCCAGTCGGTCCCCAGCCTGTAACAGTGCTTGGGATTCTTCTGTCCCAAGTGCAGGACTCTACACTTGTCCTTGTTGAACCTCATCAGATTTCTTTTGGCCCAATCCTCTAATCTGTCTAGGTCACTCTGGGTCCTATCCCTGCCCTCCAGCATATCTATCTCTCCCCCTCATGTATTTAAATCCTTTGTCTGAATTGGTAATAATAAAACAATGTATCATTATGTTACATCTTCACTGTAACCAACAAATATAACTAATAATCAATGCTACATTATTTTTATGGACACTCATTTATCCCCATTCTGCATTATGGTTGCTATCATTAATATTTATGGGTTAGACCTTCTCTTTCACTCCTATGGTAACTACCAAGATCTTGTGTCCAGAGATACAGGGGAAAAATACACTGTATGCTCACTACACCTCCTTCCCAAAGTAGATGGGCAGGCCGGCAGCCAGGAATGGCGTGAGCAATGGCTCTCCTTATAATAAGCCAGCTAATAAAGAGGAAACAGTGAGAGGCTGTGGTGTAGTAATTTGCTACTATCTCTTTAAATAAGAGGTTGAACAGAAAGACCCCAGATTGTGATCCCTGAACTACAGTTCCTTCCCCGGATTGCACTTGGAATGGTGTAACATTCACTACCCCTTATTTGCATTTTCCCTGTGGCACAGTCTAACCTTACTGAGTTGTAATTAAAAAAAAAAATCTAATGGCTGCATAGATCTGAATCTGGTAACAAAGCTTGGAAAGCACCAGAGTTGAGATGCTGGGAGGGAACAACTAGTATCACTTTAATGACACTTTAATTGCATTCATGATTATATCTTTAATAGTAATCATGGCAAAAGTGGTCTTCAGTGGAACTGCTTGTCCAGGAAAATATTAGTCACATAAGTAAAAGTAGCAGCATCATGCCTTTTAATGGTAACATGAGTCTTCTCATGCATATGCCATTAATATAGGGGAGCAAGTATGCTGGAACCCCCTACCAGTAACAAAAATCTAAGCTAAAGCAGACAAAATGAAAAACAAAGAGAATATCAAGTTCTCACCATAAAAATGAAAACAAATACAGCAAAAAGGAGTTCTCTAGTGGAGTTCTTTTCAGTGCCAACATCACAGACCCTAGCACTGTCAGCTTTCAAGGTGCTACAGCTCAATATTGAGGGACTCTCAATGACCAAGAGATATACACATGCTACTACTGACACTCAGCTATCAATTCCTGGTTTGCTGATGTGTCTCATCTCCATCATAGGCAACAAAGGCTGGCATCCTACATCAGGGAATGTATTAATCATTAGGTCTCAATGATATAACTGAATGGCAGGTGTCAGCTGACGGTCAGGGCAGGGTGTGTGTGTATGTTACCGAGGAAAAGGTTTAACGTCCGTGACTTTACGGCTAGGACCGGGGTCCTGTCGCAGAGGGCAGCCAACAGGCTGACAGACACCCTGAGTTTATAGGAAGAGCCTATTACATCTCAGATTTTAGCTGCTAGGATACAGGATCCCTTCGCAGCGGGCAGTCTAGGGAAGACTGAGAGATGCCCCAACGGATCTGTCACCTGAGAGTGACACAATCCAAACACCCAAGCTCTTCCTACACCTGTCCCTTATGACTGGCTGAAATTCTTTTAAATTGTGCTTGGTTCTGTTACAGCAACTGAAGGAGTCAGGTTAAAGCTTAAACAGTTACTATTTTATTGTTACAGGGTAAACTTAGCTGTTAAATGCTACTACTGTGTTACAGATAACACAGCCACTACAAAGGACAGGACAGAAATTACACTAATAAGTCACAGGTACCATGAAACCCTTTTGGTTCTCTGAGCTCTTATTAAATGCATGCAAAATAGACACCTAGCAGGTATATATTCTCACCCCTGTGTTCCAGACTTGGTGTGGCCAGCGTCTTTCTCTCAATCCCTCGGGAAGAAGTAGGGCGAGGTTGGGCATCCCACAGACCTCGGGAGACAATCAATACCTGCCAGCAGGTGTAGATGATTGGAGCTCAAATGGGGTGGGTTACTAAACCCCTCTTTATACCCCTTGGGTCATGTAGGCTTCTTCCTGGTCTCAAGTGGCTAATTAGGAAAAATGGCTTTGAACGCCAAGTTACCCACAAAGGGTGCAAAGCATAATTCACACCTGGGAAAATGCAGACAATGGGCACCTCTGGTATGTGATGGGTGAAGATTCCTCTCCTGGGACAGTGTAGGCGTGTCAATTACTGGTACTAGCCATCAGGGCGACGGGAGGCCCCGGGTCGTCAGCTAGCCCATTTACTGTCTGGTTTCTGTTTATGGTAGAGTCAGGGACAGGCAGCACACTTGTGTTCCCAGGGCATCAAAGGCTGATTGCCTTTCTCTTGCTCTCTGGGGGGGGTAGCGGGGAAAAACAAGATGGGGTTCATGTCTGGCTACAGCAGGCTATAAAAGTGAAAAGATCTTATGCTTTTCAGTGTCAATAAATCAGTATCTGCCAGCTGATCAATTTCTTTCCTGTGCAACTTCTCAGGACCTTCAGTCTACTGTCGTGATTTTAATTCACACCATTCTGACTAGGAGAGACACTGATGGTGATGATGATTGATGATGATCTGGATGGAGTAAGGCTAGAGAGTAGATGTAGGTAGTTGACCTGCAGCTTCTAGATGATCCTGTTCACCCAAGCAATTAACCAATAGTCAGGATACTGTAGGCTTTTTCCAGTATGAGAAACTGATGAACAAGTCAGATATTTCTCCTATTTATTTACAAGCACTATGCATAAAGGCTACGTCTAGACTGGCATGATTTTCTGCAAATGCTTTTAATGGAAAAGTTTTCCGTTAAAAGCATTTGCGGAAAAGAGCGTCTAGATTGGCACGGAATCTGTGCCAATCTAGACACGCTTTTCCGCAAAAAAGCCCTGATTGCCATTTTTGCAATCGGGGCTTTTTTGCGCAAAACAAATCTGAGCTGTCTACACTGGCCCTTTTGTGCAAAAGCTTTGCGCAAAAAGACTTTTGCCCGAACGGGAGCAGCATAGTATTTTCGCAAGAAGCACTGATTTCAGACAGTAGGAAGTCAGTGTTCTTGCAGAAATTCAAGTGGCCAGTGTAGACAGCTGGCAAGTTTTTCCGCAAAAGCAGTTGCTTTTGCGGAAAAACTTGCCAGTCTAGACACAGCCAAAGTCCTGTTGTCCTGAGTACAGCAGGAATCAAAGAGCACAAGATGGCTTCTTTGCTGACAGTTCCAAACCTCTTTCAGCCAGCACTCTACTATAAGAACATCTCTTTCTAGGCTTTTTCTTTGGACCACACTCCCAGTCTTAATTTGGCTGGTTCCTCAGATTCCTGCTGTTCCTCTTTGCGCACACATGCACAGTTGCACCTTAGCAATACTGAACCTCCCTGTATTTGCATTCAGGCCTCAGCGAAACTCCTCTGCTTATGTAGCTTGGATTGCTGAACAGTGTTACGTGTGGACTGAGTTTTGAGCAGTAGCTCTGATTGTGTTAGCTTTCTTATTCCAGAAAGAAGTTTAACTGTGTCTTACATTCTGAAGGATAGGCGTTTACACCCACCAGTTTCAGTGAAGTTTCACCCAGTTCCCCGCGAGCAATAACATATCAAAAAGTTTGTGTTTTAATAATATAATTATCCCCTTACAGTTACTGAATAGTTACTTAATTAGTGCCCACCACCAGACGTTTCTTCTTAAGCTTCTAAATCTCTCAAAACCAATCTCTCAAGACAAAGAAAAAGCAGCAGTCAAAGAATGAGCAAGAGACAAGGCAAAATTAGGATAATAATACTTAGTCACTGCTCAAAAGTCTTGTGAAGCTAAATTAATTAATACTGGTAAGGTATTTTGGGATCCTCAATGCTATTATAAAAGTGTTTAACAGACTTGTAGCTTGTAGAAGGATATATCAAAAGAGAGACAGAACTTCACTATGAATACACAAGAGCCACACAGAATTGCTCCTTAAACTGCAGAATGTGTTTTGAAAAAGAAGAGATGGTGGTGTGGGTGTTGACTGCTTGCAAGAGCCTGGCTGGGTGAGAATATATGAACAGACACAATGAGATTGCCAAGCATTTGCATTGGAGCCTCTGTAGCAGGTATAGTGTTAAATGAATGATGCAATATTACAACCACCAAACTTAAAATGCTCTTGAGGATGAAGAGGCTAAGATTTTATAGGATCTGGCAATTGTCACCGACTGAACAGTGCAGGCAAACAGGCTAGACACAGTCATTTCCGAAAAAGAAGACAAACAACCACACTAATTGATACTGCCATTCCAACACACAGAAATAAAAAACAAAAAACACCAAGAGGAGAAAGAAAACAGCAAAGTCTGAAGAACTCTGTCATGAAGAGGAATGAAACAATGATGGCCCCAGTGATTATTGGAGTATTTGGAACAATTCCTAGAAGTATGAATGAGCAGCTCAGGGACAAGTTAGGAGCACAAGACATCACAATCAGTGATCCTCAGAGGACAGTACTCTTGGGCACTGTGGGAATTTTATGGAAAGTCAAGGAGACTGAGTGCATTTGAGCACATAAAATACAGGAATTCTTCAGGGGTTTAAGTACCCAAACCTATAAATTCCATGCATGGTCGGAATTTATTGGTGCTTAATCATGAGGGATACATTTTACACAGTAGCTTTCTCATTTTACATGTAAACATTTTGTATGTTATGAAGGCTATTTGTTGAAAAAAAAAATCCCTATGATATAATACTGAGGGATAATAATAATATAATAATTAAAAAGATAATATATTTTTGCTACTATGTATAAAATGGAAATAATTATCGTTGCAATGCAAGAATCCTGTAGATGAAAATCACTGTGTATACTAATTACTAATTCTTAATTTTATGTCTGACTACAAATTAATATGCTTGGTTTACAGCTGTGATGTTTGTATGGTATGTGGCCATTGATGTTAACAGTACTTAGAAGCACTGTCATGTTATACTGTGTCACAGTGATTTCATTTCTCTGAAATCCTTTAGCTGTATATTTATTGGCATGGTAAATAATTAAAATCCTGGAGTGAAATGTGGTATAAGGAGCTGGATACTATCCCAAGGCAAGACTAAATCCACTGCTGGGTGCATTTTCCTTCAGGCTATGCTATCTTTTTAGTAATTTATCATTGGCTGCCTTGCTCTGCTGAAATATTCTGTCAATTAAAGAAAAATTAAGCAGAAAAGCCAGCCTGGTTTGTGAGAATTGGTCTGACTTCTGGTCCATCAGCCAAATTTTGTAGTGGTGCAGGCTCACTTTCTGATGTAAATGAGAGCAGAAGTTGACCCCTGATCCTTTGGTTTGTGTTGATGAGTCACTGTAAAAGTAACAGGGTGAATCTTTGGTGTGTGTTTGTGTTTTATAGAAGGTAGTTTCGTCTATCACACAGTAACAAGCCTGTTGCCAATTAAAGAGCAATACTGATCTCCTTTGAAGGAAACTCATAAACTGCAGGGCATTACTGACAATGTAGAGCCTAGTGGATGAGGTGCACCAAGTAGGGTAAAATGGAGGAGGACCCTTGAATTCTGGCAAAGCAGTGGCCTGGGATTCAACAGTTTGGTGTACAGTTCTCAGCTCTGCATTGATTTGCTGCATGACTGTGGGCTAGTTTCTCAGTCTCTGTGACTATGTCTACACTCGCACTTCTTGCGCAAGTACAAACGTTCTTGTGCAAGAATCTGCAGAGCGTCTACACTGCCAGCCTGCTCTTGCACAAGGAAATTTACAGTATGGCGTGGTAAGAGAGGGCTTCTTATGCAAGACCTATGCTCTTTTTAACAGGTGTAAGCCCTCTTGCACAGGAGCTCTTGCGCAAGAGGGCAGTGTGGACGCTCGACAGGGATTTCTTACACAAGAAAGACCTATGGCTAAAATGTCCGTCAGAGCTTTCTTGCGCAAGAGAGCATTCACGCTGCCATGGGAGCCCTTGCGCAAAAGCACAGCGTGCACATGGCAGTGTGGACGTTTTCTTGCGTAAGACTTCTTGCACAAGAACCCTTGCGCAAGATCTTCTTGCGCAAGAAGCCGCAAGTGTAGACATAGCCTGTGTGTTTTACCACTAAAATGGACAGACTGTTTACTGATGTTATTTATTAAAATTAAAACGGACACTTCTGTGTACACAGTAAAGTATAAAATATGTCTACTTCCCAGGTTGCAGATTGCATCTACATGACTAAGAGCCGCATACAATTTTTGCTACAGTTAAAGAACAGAAATGGAAAGACAAACTAACTCCCAGCCTATACACCTCACCCTAGGCCAGTGGTCCCCAACCATTTGAGGTTGCCGGGCGCCAGGGGGCGTGGCCGTTCGCCTGCCGGGCGCCAGAGGGCGGGGACACTTGTGCGCCCGGGGGCGGCCCCCTCCATAGCCACATGCCCAGGGCCGGTGCCCCCTCCAAGGGCCGCGCGCCCGGGGCCGGCGCTCCCCCCGCCAAGCACCGCGTGCCCGGCGCTCCCCCCGCCAAGCACCGCACGCCCGGCGCTCCCCGCACCAAGCACCGCGCGCCCGGGGCTGGCGCCCTCTGCAAGCACAGTGCATCCGGGGCCGGCGCTCTCCCCCCCCAAACACCGCGCGCCCGGGGCTGGCACTCCCCCCCCCCAAGCGCCGCGCGCCCAGGGCCGGCACCCCCTGCAAGCACCACATGTCCAGAGCACGGGCGGCCAATCCGTGGCGCTCCCGGGGCCGGTGCTCACTGTGCGCCATGCGCCCGGGGCCGGCTCCGGCACCATGCATGCACCACGTGCCCGGGGCCAGGCCAGCCCCGAGCACTTGGCGGGCGCATACAAATGCCCCCGCGGGCGCCATGGCGCCCGCGGGCACCGTGTTGGGGACCACGGCCCTAGGCAAATGCTCGAGGAAAGAGTTAGTTAGAACATACCCTGAATGATAAGGCTAAGGAACCAGTTCTTGATTGTTTTGCAGTCACTTTGTACTGCTGCTCCACCAATTTCACGTGGGAGAGGCTCTGATGGTTCCTAGTTCTGGTGCCAATTTATTTTCTCATTTACATCTGCCGCAGCTCAGAACTCTTGGCTCTATCATACTAGCATAGAAAGAGCAGTGCTGTTAACTGAGAGTGAACTAGACCAGCAGCCAGATGTTTAAATATAGGGACAGGCATTGTGAGTGGGCTTCAGCTGATCTCTGTTGGCATCATGTCTCCTCACACTTACCCATTTGATAGGAGTACTAGAAGATTTCTCCAGCATTGCTCAGGTCTTTATCTCAAATATCTTTTGCTTTTCTTCATTTAAATCATTGTTCTGGGGTGGGCCTTGGAATGAGGTGCTCAGGATGCAAGCTATCCCGGGAAGAGAAACCATCTGTAGCCCTCTCTCACTGCAGCAGCTTGAGGCCAGGTGAGAAGTGCCTGGCACACCCAATGGAAGGATTCTAGCTAGGGGAGAGACAGACACACAGACAAATAGACACACAGACTCTCTGAAATATATAATTGATAGCTGTCCCTTTCTCCACCCCGCCACCTGATGGCCGATTGGGTTTATAGCTATCCTAGTCCCCATCTCTGGCCTTTTGCTGTTCCCCCGTGTTCATTCTACAGCATAACTCCCTCCTCACAGACTGCTCCCTTTCCATTTTATGAGAAGCCACATAAAATGGCACAACCAAACCATGACTTTGCTTTAAGTTATGATAAGAGGAAGCTGCATACCCAATTTGGTGGTCCTAACTCTTGCCATTTATGAGGAGTTCTTGAACAAACAGACTCACACAGACAGAGAGGTGCACATTTCTAATACACATAGGAAGTAGATTGTACGGGTTATTTAAATGTTCTTTGAGAAATTCAGGTGAAAGAGGCTGTAAAAGTGAATAGTATGAGTCTTTATTTTCCCCACCTGCTTTTCAGTACATGGCCACTTTTTAAAATGCCTATATCAATATGTTATTAGATGGTGTGCAAGATAGCAGACAATCATGCATTTCTTAAAGAGACTATAATCACTGCAAATCACACCTCAAGACTCATGCTGCGAACTTTGTGCAAGAAAAGGAAGCACTTGAAGCGCTAGCATCCTGTGATTAATGTATAAAAATAACAAACAACTTATCAAACACATCTCTTCACTCACTGTCAGGGCAGAGCAGGTAGGACTAGCTGCTGGACTGCTGCTTCATTGTTAGGCAAGCAATGATCCCAGCTGCACTGCTTTGGAACAGGCAGCCAGTGGCCACAGAAACCTGCTTGCTTAGCAGCCCTGCTTACAACCCTGCCCTGAAATACCAGTTGTTGTTCAGTGTGTACCTGATCTCTGTCTCCAGCTCCCTCTGGCTTCCGTGCCTAGCTCTGCCTGTAGCTTATGACTGGCTGACACCGGCATTTGGCTTCTGTCTCTGGTACTGACTGTTGCACAGTTTCTAGATTTTGCTCCCCTTGGGCCCAGCTCCAATTGATAGGATAAACTCTTGTTTCAACCACTAGGGATGACTGCTTGCAGCCCAGTTGGCTCCCTCATGAGTGCAGTATGGAACTAGACACCTTAGAAATATGTTATATAGCTCCAATCAGATTCACAGGCACAATGTTTTACCTAGAGATCAAACCAATCATCACTGCGAGAGGAAAAGCTTCTTACTGCTTCAATGGTGTGGAGTAAAGAAAGTGTTGCCAATTCTCATAATTTCATCAGAAGTCTCATGATATATGGTGTTTTTCTTAAAGTCCCAGCTCCTGGAATCAATAATTATATGAGAATCTCAGCTTTCATTCTCAAAAATAAGTTTCTATCTGCAGTGGGTCCAGAGGGAAGATGAGTTTAACCCAGAAGAAACCAGAAGACAAAAGGATCCTTAAGCATATGTATAAAGCCAACTTCATGGTTGGGTTTTATTTTTTTGTTTGTTTGTTTTAGGTTTTTTGAAACTTTGGGCGGGCAATATTTTCAGCAGGGAAAATAATGCCGCCAGATCAAGAGGGTAAAGTAGCTCTGTCCACATGGAATAGAGGAAGTGAAGTTGCAGTGGGAGGAGAAGGTCGGTGCAGAAATTGGAGCGGTGGGATGGGAGGGGGAGAAGTATTCAGAGCACAGATAATGGTAAATAAAAAGACAAACTCATTTTGAATAATATAACTAGAATATTATTTCCAAAAGGTGCTGGTGATGTCATAAATCACAAGAGTGAAGCTAAATTGGTTGGTGCAGTCACCAGAACTTCTTGAGCTGAATTATGAGGTTATCTATATTTATAATGATAATTTATCATTAACTATCTATATTTATTTAGGTAGAAAAGTTACTTCTTGGGATGATATGCTACAAAATGGCTTTACATTGTAGAAGCTTGGAAGAATCTGTGAACTAGGTAATACAGGCAGTCCCCGAGTTACGCGGATCCGACTTATGTCGGATCCGCAGTTATGAACGGGGCTTTTCTCACCCCAGAGGACGGGAGCGGCGGGACGCCCAGATGCGCCGTGGTCCGCCGCCCCCATGCTCCGGGGCGAGAAAAGCTGCTCTCCGTCTCCCTGGTCTGCTGGTCGGGAGACGGGGAGCAAAGCCTTGGAGCATGCCCGCAGCGGGACAGCCCGGGCGCGCTTGAGCTGTCCCCCTGCGGGCGTGCTCCGCGGCTTTGCTCCCCGTCTCCCGACCAGCAGACCAGGGAGATGGGGAGCAAAGCCTCGGAGCACGCCAGCAGTGGGACAGCCGCGGCGCGCCTGGACTGTCCTGCTGCCCGCGTACTCCGCGGCTTTGCTCCGCGTCTCCCAGGTCAGCAGACCACGGAGACGGAGCAAAGCCGTGCAGGACTTGGGCGGTCCCACCACCCCCGTCTCCCTGGTCTGCTGGGGGGGGGGGGAGTGCAGCTAGTGCCCCCCCCAGCAGACCAGGCTTTTCTTGCCTACCCCTGGGGTAGAGCAGCTGGGGCCTGCTGGGTTGGTCCTGCAGCGCCGCTCCGGACCAACCCGGCAGCACCCCAGCTGCTCTGTCCAGGCGTCCTGATTCAGCCGCTGCTGGTCAGTTTCAGCAGCGGCTGAATCAGGGCAGCTGGGGTGCTGCTGGGTTGCTCCAGTAGCGCCGAGGAGCCGCGCTACTGGAGCAACCCAGCAGCACCCCAGCTGCTCTGCCCCAGGCGTCCCCAAGTCAGCTGCTGCTGAAACTGACCAGCGGCTGACTACAAGAAGCCCGAGGCAGAGTTGCTCTGCCCCAGGCTTCCTGGAATTAGCCGCTGATCAGTTTCAGCAGCAGCTGACTTGGGGACGCCTGGGTTTCTTAAGCTGAATCTGTATGTAAGTCAGAACTGGCATCCAGATTCAGCCGTGGTTGAAACTGATCAGTTTCAGCAGCGGCTGATGCCAGTTCCGACTTACATACAGATTCAACTTAAGAACAAACCTACAGTCCCTATCTTGTACGTAACCCGGGGACTGCCTGTATAACCCATATTAGCATTCACTTATAATAATTATAATTTATTAATAGTACTGCAGTAGCAATTAAGAATACCCATCATAAAGGACTCCACTGTGTCTGGTGCTGCCCAAACACAGGGGAAGAGGGGAAAACCTTGGAAAGTGTACAGTCTAAGTCACTGTTCATTTTATACACTATTGCTATTTTAAGGCCTGCCATTGCAACTCATTCACGTAGAGAATGCTTAAGTGAGAGCCAGCGCTGGGCCCTTACTATGTAATGAATCAGGGACAGTGTCCATTCTGTGCTGCACATTGGTGCAAAATGAGGCAGAATCTCTCTGTAAGGGACCATCTGAATATCTGGCAGGTGTAAGATGCTATTGGCTAGCACAAAGCTTCACCACTGGTTCCAGCATAGGGTGGTATGTCAGGGGACAGAGAAGATATGTTGCCAGAAGGCTGGAGAAGGGCAAACATAATACCTGTCCTATTAAAAAGAAAACACAGAGGACCTGCAGAATTATAGGCCATTCAACCTAACTTTGATACCTGCAAAGATACTGGAACAAATTATTAAACAATCAGGGTATGTCTACAGTACCCCGCTAGTTCGAACTAGCGGGGTAATGTAGGCATACCGCACTTGCAAATGAAGCCCGGGATTTGAATTTCCCGGGCTTCATTTGCATAAGCGGGGAGCCGCCATTTTTAAAACCCCGCTGGTTAGAACCCTGTGTAGTGCGGCTACACGGGGCACGAACTAGGTAGTTCGAACTAGGCTTCCTAGTTCGAACTACCGTTACTCCTCATTTCACGAGGAGTAACGGTAGTTCGAACTAGGAAGCCTAGTTCGTGCCCCGTGTAGCCCCGCTACACGGGGTTCGAACCAGCGGGGTTTTAAAAATGGCGGGCTTCATTTGCAAGTGCGGTATGCCTACATTACCCTCCTAGTTCGAACTAGGAGGGTAGTGTAGACATACCCTCAGTTATTAAGTTACCTGGATAAGATGATGCTTACTGGGTAACTGGTTACCTGTCCACATCCCCATTTGAAGGGAGAGCTTGTAATTTTAAGTGGTTTCTTGGCTCTGCTTGTGGGCTAATGGGCTCTGTGGGGAAGCCTATATCTGGACCTTGTGCAAAAAATGTGCAAAGAACTAGCCTGCAAAAAATGGGGTGAACTATTCCTATTTTAGGGTGCAGCCTGCTCTCTCGCTCTCTGTTTTTGGTTCTTGTGTGTTAGGATCTGGATTCTAAGAAATTAGTGTTTGGTGCAATCTTCCAGCAGGAGCATTTTATATTTTTTAATCTAACTTTTGTGCATATCCCATGAACATAGATTATGTATAAAAGCATTATGATGCTTTTAAAAATGACTCTCACATAGTGTAAGTGCATAATGCTTTTTTTCTGATGTATTTAATTGTTCTCAACTTGGTTCAAAAATGTAGATTTAATATCCTTACAAATCATAGAGTTTCTGAGTGGCTTGTAATCAGCCTGACACCAGGTCTACTTTTCTCTTAACCCCTTTGTAGGAAGAAAGCATGTGAAAAGCTTGAAGTGAGATTTCTGCAGAGGGATCTTTCTCTCTCCCCATTCCCATACTTAGCTCCTGCTAAGAACCATTTTCACCTGTTCCATCACATATTTATTATTGCTCTGAAAAGAGTTTCAAATCTATAGTCCCAAAAGCATCACAGTACACATGCACAGCACAGACTCTGATCTGTCTGACAAAGCTTTCTTTGAAGGGGAAAAATCAGTGCCGGAAATGTGCCGGCTTCCTACTCAGTGAGATCCCTACCAGATTATTGGTGCTAAACCACAAGTGATGAATGGATAAATTACATTTAATGTCATGCATTTGTTTCCATGAAGAATTGTGAAGGTGGTTTAAGGGAGTTGTAAACAACAACACTGATCATCTTTGCCATTCCAATGCAATCTGTAGGAGTGGAGCTCTGCTCCTCCATAGCTAGCCAGAGTTAGGTGGCTGAAATGTGAAGCTCCTCTGCTCAGCAGGAGTAGATATGTGCGACTCTATGGCTCAAGAGAGCTGAATGGAAGACACTGCTTCCCCTTCCTGCCTTTATTTATTGTTTGTATTCCAGTAGCACCTACAGGCCTCAGATATGCTCTGTGCTCCCTTGTGCTGGGCACTGTACAAACAGCAAGTGACTGTGCCTCCCCCAGAACCTAAATAAATGGTGCGGATAAAGTGGGAGAGGAAATGGAGGCAAAGAAAGGAGAATATAATCCATAGAATCCTAGAACTGGATGTGACCTCAAAAGGTCATCAAGTCCAGTTCCCTGCCCTCACGGAAGGTCCAAACACGGCCTAGATCATCCCTGATAGATGTCTACCCAACCTGCTCTTAAAATAGAATTGATTTACCCTCGGTCAGTGACAGAGCTGTGAAGAAAATAATCTCCCTTCCTCCCTCTTGAGTGCCTTAGTCATATTGCCTTGATATGATGCTTCTGCTCCTTCATGCCCCCACATCCTCATCCAGTTATGCCATCTTAACAGGTTTCCTTTGTGCTATGTTGCTGAGTCCCACAGAACTGGCATTCCTCTTCACAGTGCAAATACATGACATTAACTAGTTATATGGTTTATTTCAACAAACCTGATGTCTATGCAATCAGTCAACATTGTTGTAAAAGCTCCCAGCTTGACTAGACTCTAGGGCAGTTCTGCGATACAAAGAGGGACTGTTAGTACATATTTTGGGCCTAATATGCCACACAATATGTCAACAGAGCCTTGGTCATCAGGGTGACAGCAGTAGTTCAGATGAAGCAAACAGATATGTTGGATAAAATCCACATACACACATTTCCTCACAAGTATACTCTGTAACCATTTCACTCAAGTATATTACAGCTAGAGATGGCTGAACAATTTTCGAGGGGCCATTTTTCCACTGGAAAATGCTGTTTTGTCAAGATAAAGAGGTTTCATTGGAACATCTCCACTTCGACAATTTTCAGAAAAAGAATTTAAAAATGCTTTATTTCAACAAGGTTGAGATGTTTTGTTTTGACACCATTTTCTTTCAATGGGGTTGTTTTGAGTTTTCTATTGCATTTGTATTAATTATAATTTCATATGTTGTCTATCCCAAGCTATCTCCCCTGCAGTTTGATTTCTGTGATGGATTTCCTGTTTAAAACAATTGTATAAGGTTGCTCTCAAATGTTAATTAGCTAAATTTGCTGCCAAGTTTCACCCTTTGAGGTGGCTGCATGTCAGGAATTGCCAATAGGAATACTTATTAATGTCAATGCTGATAATGGCTACTGTGACCTGGAGCGCTGTCTATCTACTACCATAGGCCCAGGACCTTTTAACCCATTTTCCAAAGGCCAGCTTTCATTTTGATTTTTAAAACTGAAGGGAGAAATGCAAAATACACCCAAAGGTCTGGTTACAATACAAATTATGTACAGAGTGGTTATTGCAGTGAATAGTGTTTTTATTCAGTGCAGAATTACATTCTAAGGCTTTCTGGACTTTATTATTTGAAATGGCCTGTTTTTCCACTCAGGGTCAGACTGAGGAGTCCTGGGCTTCTAGGGACAAGAGAGAACAGGAACCTCTGAGGATGCTGTTACTTTCCCCTGGAGATCATGAAGGAGGCAAAGTGATTAACTATTCCTTTTTGCCCTAGAAAGTGGATGGGAGCCAAGGGACCTAGAACTCCCTTTTTGCTTTGGGGATAAGGGAGGGAGAGGAAAGAGGGAGTTGAGGCTGGTAGAAGGATCTGGAGCTTGTGTTTTGCCTTGATCTGAGGAGGGTTGGAAGATGGAGAGGCTCAAAGCTCCTGTTTGTGCTGGGTGTATGTGCATCTTCTAATTAACTGACTCAACTGCTAGGTATTTTAAAAACAGCTTGAGCGAAAGCTCTGAGAGAAAGAATAAGTTACTACAACTTCTCTGGGGTCTGCAGGCACTGAAAAATGTGACTGATAAGCACAGGTGGTGACTTTTTTGAAAGGAGCAGC
Organism: Pelodiscus sinensis; assembly: GCF_052426305.1. Taxonomy (NCBI): domain Eukaryota; kingdom Metazoa; phylum Chordata; order Testudines; family Trionychidae; genus Pelodiscus; species Pelodiscus sinensis. The sequence goes on from NC_143057.1 coordinate 29,994,330, forward strand.
TGGAGAAATCAAATAAATTGTATTTGCCTGGCAGCACCTAGAAAACAAAAAGAAACACATTATGGTTTAGCTTGCCTAGGGCAAATTCTGTGCTGAGGTTTGTTCACATAGAATGGGAAATGGAAAGTGTATTTTCTCACTTTAGATTATTATTTACAAAAGTTTGAAATAGTAATTTCCAGACATGAAAAGCTGAATTTAAAAACAAAATGACAAACTCGGGATGCAAGGGTTGAAGTTGTAGTGAAGAATATTAAACACGACTGTATTAGGAAGAAGGAAAGAGCATTTAAACTAAAATCCAATTCAGAATAGCTTTTTATTTTAGTCAATAAAAGAGTGTGTCTACACAGCAAGGCTTAACTTGAAATAAGCTACGCCAATTGAGCTACGTCAATTGCGTAGCTTATTTCTAAATTGGGAGTGTCTACACAGCATTTATTTTGAAATAGAGCACTCTTCCTCCGACTTCCCTTACTCCTCCCACAGTGAGGGTTACAGGAGTTGGAGTAAGAAGTCCTCCAGCTTGACAGTATTTCAACATTATTTCAAAATAACTGCCTGCTGTGTAGACACAGACTAAGTTATTTCAAAAGAATGTTGCTGTCTAGACGTACCCTTAAGTGAAATCTCAGTTAAAAACAAATCCACTTCCAATCTATTCTCCGGCTTTTCAGAACTCTGCAAAGACCTGTCCCGCACCAACTCTGACTGCATGCCACCTACTCTCTGCTAGGGTTGTCAGGTGTCCGGTTTTGAACCTGACAGTCCAGTATTTGCGCTTTCTGTTTGGGAAACAAATTGAGAAAATATCAATGAGAAAATATAAATGTCCGGTATTTTCTAAATAAGATGTAATGTAGATTGTGATGTAATGTCAAGTGTGTCTGGTATTTTTGTTGAAACCATCTGGCAACCCTACTCTTTGCCCATTCAATATGATGTTGCCTCCTTGCTCACCACAGCTGGGAATTGCTCTTACACGTGTACTATCCCATTTATAGTATCTTTGTCTTGTTTAGAGCTACTGAGTCATCTCTTCCACATATATTTTGCCTCACAACTTTCTTCCCTTAAACATTGCCCACAACATCCCACAATTTTTAGCTTAATACAGGAATTCATTCAGCTTATTTTTTCTGAATTGAGAATAAACATACCTTAGGCAGGAACAATGGTAAGAGAACAACTACCCTTGGAAATTTGGAGTCATGTAAATGGAATAAAGAAGGCTATTGATACCTTGGCAGTAACCCCTTGAACATAAAAACTGTAGGGTTCAGATATTTGTGGATCAGATCCTATAATGGTATAGGTCAAATGAAGCAACTCTAATTTATCACAGTTGAGGATCTGGTTCTGAGAAACACTGTCTTGCACTATTTGAACCAAGTAGTCAATTCTATTACTAACAGACAGAATAGGAACTATTAAAGTGAATGTCCTCCTATCAATCTCCTTTTTTGTTCAGTATCTTCCTGATATTCCTAACAGATTAGCTCTCAATTCACACATTTACCAGGTTCATTTGGGAAGGGAAGAGGAGCAGAACCAAATTACATGCAAGATAATCTGTATCTTTTTTGCTTTGACAAATATTATCAGGCACTCCATCTAAAATATTTAATGGGCTGGATACCTGATACCACAGAGATCTTTGATACTAGAAGAGAGGATGAAAACAGAAGAAAGAAGGCCTAAGACAAACAATTGTATAGTTATCAAAGCCTCAGAAAATGCCTTTGCAGAGCAACAACATTTTTAAATGTAGTTTTAGCGGCACCTAGTGATCAAAATGTTGTTGCTCACTGTTATGTTTCATTAGATTTTATTGAGGGACAATTTTTCATCTTGAATTGAGGTAACTTGCATGCAAAACTCATTGGGCTTGACTGAATTCTACAAAGAGCAAGAAATGCAAAGGATAAAAATCAGTCCCTTCTTGACTTTGTTGCTCCTGAGTATCACAACACTAGTGATACTTCAGATCATGCTGTTTTCGTTTTGTTTTTGTTTGGTTATGTGTAGAATGGAGGCTCACCTTTAACCCTACATGTCCTTGCCTTTCCCAGTTGGAGTTTAATATTCCTTTCAAACATTCATTTGTTGGTTCCCCGCTGCCTTTTACATTAGTTCAGATGCTGGGAGATGAAATTCACATGCAATATGTGACCACCTGAAAATCAAAGGGTGAGAGAAGCCATTGTTTTGTTTCAGATCCTCTATTAAAACTGAATCAGTTCCAAAAGGAATGGATTTTAGTGGTCTGGGACTCTCTGGTCGCAACATCCGTGGCCTGGAAAAACCACAGATGTTGCAGGACTAGAAAGCCCCAGCTGCAGAGGTGGCTAGCGGCTTGGAGTGGAGGCAGACAGAAGGGACAGTGGAGCCTGCAGGGTACCAGAGCCCACAGCTGGGCAGGGGAGCATGGGAGCTGGGGGCCTGGAGCTCACGGGGCTGAAGAGCCTGTAGCTGGTGGGGCTGGCAGGGACCAATGGGAGCTCTGGCGGGGCGGAAGGGCTGCCAGGAGCTCCAGTGGGGCTGCCACATTTTGTGGGGTCCTGAGCTCTGGCGAGGCTCCTGCAGAATGATTGCAGTGCCTGGAGACTGGGGAAAGGAGCCCAGTGGGGAGGCTGATACCCTCTCCCAAAGCTCCCTGTCAGGAACACTCCCTTGTCCGGGACCGGTGAGGTTCCAAGGGAGCCGGACCAGGGAGGTCCAGCCTGAATTTGTGAGAGCTTGCTGGAGCCTAGGTTCAAATACCCATGCAGCTTGCATGCACTTGTTTAGAGTAAGGGTGTGAATTTAAAAATCAATAGGATTCCAGAATAATTTCATGTGTTGGCAAGCCTTTCTTCCTCACGCAGTCTCTTGTTGCCCTAAGAAATTAAGGAACTCATGATGAAGACGGCTCTGCTTTCAGCTGATCTCCCAAGAGCAGCGTCGTTCTCTTTGATCCATAGGATACGGTGATGGTTACAATATAACCCCTTTTCATTCTGCTAAACTCAAGGCATAAGAACAAAAAAACAAGTGTAATAAGGTGGCAGTGCATTAGTCTACGTTTTCTGTCTTTTGAGTGTGTTTGATTTCTCAACCTGGATGTTGTACTGACACTCCTCTTTACTTGGAATGTCCTTGTTTTTAAAATCTCAGCGGAGTAGCCAGGTTAGTCTGTAACTTTAAAAACTACAAGTAGTCCTATGGCACCTTAGCGACTAACAGAAAAATATAGAATCATGAGCTTTTGTGGGTAAAACCTACTTCATCAGCTCAAGTGGGTTTTACTCTTGGTTTTAAAGACCAAATAAGAATGACTACTGGTGCATATCATTTTCTTGATCTGGAGCTTTTGGGCTTGACACCTTCTGAATGCCTTATGGAGACCTTTGGACCCCAGCCACACTTGATTGAGGACTGATAAAATGATTTGTCTCAAAATTTGGGTTATATCAGAATTTAAATACCCACAGACGTTTAAAGGCCAAAGAGATATTTAGAGCACCCCCAAAGTTTAAATAGCCTCACAGCTTTGATCACATTTAATGTAATCTAGCCTGACTGTAATAGATATTTCTGTCACATTTTCTCCATTGCTTCTGCCTGGCTTACAATATTACATCTATAGAAACTCTGTGAGTCCGTTTGGTTAAGAACTCCTCCTAAACAGTAGGAGCTTGGACCACCAAATTTGGGGTGCAGCTTCCTCTTATCATAACTGAAAGCAAAGTCAGGGTTTGGTTGTGCCAGGACAATGGGATGTGCCTGGAATTCAATTGTTTCTCATAAAATGGAAAGGGAGGGGTCTGGAAGGAGGGACAGTTATATTAAAATGATCACAAGGGGGCAGCAAGAGGGCATAGATGGCACCAGGATAGCTATAACTGCATTGGGCCATCAGGGAGCAAGGGTGGAGAAAGGGACAGCCATCGAGTGTATATTTCAGGGAGTTTGTATGTTTGTGTGTCTATTTGTCTGGGTGTCTTTCTGTCCCCCATCAGAGGGAACATGCATCCCTTCCCCAGCTGTGCCCGCAGCAGTGGCCACGGACAGGTTCTTCTCACAAGGCCCCAATCTACTGTAGTGAGGGAGCGCTGGGGTTGTCTTCTCTCCCTGGGGCAGTCTGCACACTGAACCCCTCATGCCCAGCCCCACCTTAGAACAACGAAGAAGAAAAAATGTATTTGTTTCAAGACCCAAGCAATGGCAAGTAAATCTTCTAGTAAATCATATAAACCTGGAGGTGGAGATTTTCAAAGGAACCAAAGAGTTAGGTGCTTAAATCTCATTAAAAATCTATTAAATTTCAGCAATGCACTGAACTTGGGTTTTAAAGTCCAGGACCTGCAACCACCTCTGCATCTGCTTAACTTTACTTGTGTGAACAACCCCACTGATTGCTCACATGTGTACATTTGCCAGAAACAGGGCTTATGGTTCTAAAACCCCACGGTTTAGGATGGTGCAGAGCTAGAGAGCACTTTACTGTACCCACAACTTTCAAAGCTGCTCAAGCTTTTGGGATGATAAAGCAAAACCACTCATGTCACATTCTACCTCTTTGTGTGAAATCTCTCATTTTAAACATTCATATTTAAAGTTTAATGGACCAATTTTCTTCAAACCTGGCTTATATTTATGATTTGCAGAGCATCTGCTAAACTGATCAGCAGACAAACTAAAGGTTTCTAATGCAAGTCTGATGGAAATCAGTGGACAATTGCCACTGACTTCCAGGCTCTTGGTTTTCCTCTTCCTCAGCATCCACCCATGCCATTCTTTTATCTGTGGACAAAATTTCTGAATACATGGGAAAAGAGTGTTTTAAAGCTCCCACCCCATCAAAAGGCTGACTAGAGTTTGGCTTAAACTTTCCACGAACAATATAGTATCTTGCTGAGACAATGCATGGAAAATTTCACTTAAATTTGGTTTGAGACATTTTAGAGAATGGGGCCTCTGAATGGAAGCTGGAATTCAGCCTTAGTTATAGCACACAATGAAATCCTGGAAATCTAAGTGAAATCCTGGAACTCTTCCAATTACAGAGATTTATCTTTATAGAAAGATTAGAATTTAAGTGCTCCCTTATCACGTTTCTGAGGATCTAAAGCAGTGTAGCTTTAAATGTGTACGAGGTCTTAAGCACATGATACTGCCAAGCATGTTAGTTAGCAAATTCTTGACAAAGTAACAATTGCTTCTCTGCTTCTAACTAATGAAGTTAAGCCAAAACTCTGCATATTACATTTGCATTTCAGAAATGTGTAGTTGCTGAAACTCCAAATCATATAATGCTGAATTCTAAACTATACTTAGTGAGGAAGTCTGATGCACAGATTTTTTATTTTTCAACTGAGATATATATATATATATATATATATAAACGATTGGTATATATAAAAAAGAGATGATAGATTCCAAGGCCAGAAAGGACTATTTTGTCATGTAGTCGTCTGATGTCCTGTAGAACACAGACCATAAAATTTCCCCTAGGTAATTCCTAGATCACATCTCTTAGAAAACAGCCAGTCTTCATTTAAAACTGTCAGCTATGGAGAACCCACCACAACGGTGGTAAGTTATTTCAATGGTTAATTACTGTTAAAACTGTTCATCTCATTTCTAGTCTGAATTTGTTTTGCTTCAGTTTCCAGCCACTGGATCATGTTATACCTTTCTCAGACTGAAGATCCTGTTATTAAATATTTGTTCCCTGTATAGGTACTTGTAGATTGTCAGCCAAGTCACTTCTTAACCATGCGTGGCGGGTATAACAGGCCAGGGCAGGCATTGCCAAGGCTACTTCTGGCCCACTGCCAGACAACTGGGCCACAGTGCCCCCATCCCTTTTTTGAAGAACCCCACTGCCGCCTCCACTCTATCTACCACCCCCGAAGGTCCCAGTTGCTCACTGTGTCTCTCCTCCTGGGAATGGGGCAATGAGGAGTGATACAGAGAGCCAGCAGACTGACGAGGTTCTATTGGGTGCCTCTGGGGCTTGGGGAGGGGCCTTCAGGGCAGGAGGAGCTGGCACTTTGGGGAAGCTGCTGGTGGCTCAAGCCAGCACTGGGGCTGTGCCGGTGCTCAGGGGAGAGGCTTGACCCAGCACTGGGACTAGTCTGATGCTTGGGTGGAGGAGGGCAGCTCAGCCCAGAGCTGGGTCCAGCCCAACTCTGGTGGCACTGGACCAGTCCAGGTCTTAGGGAAGCTGCTGACTCAGCAATGCACTGGGGCCAGCCCAATGCTCAAGGGCCAGGGGAGTGGAGGCTCAGGCTGCTGTTGGGTGGGGGGCAGTAAGTCAGGGAGCTGGTGATGGCAGTTCAGTCTGATGCAGCTGGGGGGTTGGGCCAGGAATCCTTCAGTCTGGGGGCTCTTGTATGGCTTTTCCTTTTATGGGCAGGTGGGGGGTGGGAGGGGCTTTGGGACTCCAGCATGTGGGGTGGAGACTTAGATGGCAGTGGTGGGACCAGCAGGCTTGCCTCCCCAAAGCGGGGGTTTTACCTGCCACCCATGTTCTTAATCTGTTAAGATGGACTCTGATTGAATTCAGTAGGAATTGCTCATACAGACCAACTGCATAAATGAGCTTCAGAAGTTTCCAGTTCGGTCATAGATTTTTCTAACTATAAAAGCCTAAGAAAATCCATATCTCAAAAGCCGTTTATTTGAATAGAATATTCCCAACTTTCCTTTTTCACTCATTTCCACTCCATAACTTTGAGTTTTCTTTCTCTGCCACCCCCCCACACTTTGGGTCTCTTTCTGTCTCATCCCTCCAAGGCCTTCTCAAGTCATTTGTTATACAAATTCCCAGTGTCAGTTCCATATGCGGCCACATCAAAACAAAGAAGGGAAAGAGTTTGCTCTCTTTCCTGACTACTATTTTAGGGCACTAGTATGTTCCACAGCTGACTCACTCCACTGGCAGCTGGTGTACCCTTGTGCCAGAAACCATAAGATACTCCTGAAAGGGTCCCTGACAAATTGGCAGTAGGATACTTCTCAGCTGGCAAGTGTATGTGATGAAAGGAACAGATGCTATATAAAGGTGTAAGCTAGTTACAAAGGAAGATAACATTGTAGTCCACAGATAAAAATGAGATGCCCTTTAAAGATGACCTCTCCACAGTTCAAAAATGTCCTAGCTATGGGGTTATCTGAATGTAAGGTGTACTATTGCTTTAAATAGTTTGTGATCCCTTTAAGGGTTCTCACTGTGGTCTGTGTTTTAAAAGGCCTCTGAATTCAGCCAGAGCAGCAGTATAGCCAGCCTTACATTATAGCTGGCCCACGTTGTGTCCATATAGTAAACACGGTTATATGGACTCTACCACGCCCATGCGGTTTCTTTAGATCAGTGGTCCCCAACGTGGTGCCCGTGGGCGCCATGGCGCCCGCCAGGCCATATATGTGCGCCCGCGGAGCAATCTGCACATGCTGGTGCCAGCCCTGGCCCTGGGCGCGCCGCACATGCTGGTGCTGGACCTGGCCCCGCGGCGCATGCCGGTGCCGGCTCTGGCCCCAGATGCTCCGCACATGCTGGTGCCGGCCCCGGGTGTGCGGCGCATGCTTGGCCCTGCCCCCAGTCACGTGGCCTGTGAGCGGTCCCGCCCCCGTATGCCCAGCGCATGAGCGGCCCTGCCCCCAGGCGCCCGGCAGCCCCAAAATGTTGGGGACCACTGCTTTAGATTATGTTATTATATTGTGTAAAGAGCAAAAACCACCACAACAATGAATGCTCTGAGGAACAATCCTGGTCTTACAGCTTTTAACTCAATAAGGGCAGGAAGAGCAAGCTCAGCAGCAGTGAGAGAGGCATTCAGTTAGACTTTAGTTAATGGTTAGTAGCATGTTAAGATAAGGGTAACCAAATGTCAAGTTTCAGGCACATGCTAGTGTCAGGAAAAAGACTTTTCTCCTACATATAGGATTGCACAATTATGTAGATACATTAATTTAGACTTTGATGGACCAATTATCTATTACCCTATAAATCAGGGGTGGGCAAATTCCAGCTCACGGGCTGGATCCAATCCTCAAGGGTTAGTCCCTGGTGGGCCCCCACCTCCATGTTCACTTGTGCCTCCGCAGGGCTGCGAATCACCATTTGCTGCCAATGCAAGCAGCGAGAAGTGACATCCCGGTTTGCGACACTTCCCACTGTTCGCATTGTCTGTGAACGGTGATTTGCAGCCAACCAGAGATGTGATCCCCTGTGGAGGCGCAAGTAAACATTGCGGTGGCAGCCTGCGAGGGACTAACCGTGCAGGCTGCCGTTTTTTATTGTCCATCCCTGCTATAAATCCTATGTGAGTTTGCCTTCCATCTATTGTGCTCTGTTGCAATTATGATGAAACCCAGTGGAAAAAGGAGCTCGTCTATGGAGAGGTCAAAGTTTTTTTTTTTTTTACTACAGCTGATTTTTGTAATATATTTACCCTTATTTTACAGCTCAAATGGTATACAGCAAGGGTAACGAGAGAGTAGTGGAAGAACTCAGAGTAGCAAGAAACAACATACTGTGAGTTTGAAGTCCCAGCAAAGTGTCAAGGAGTATATTTAAAATAACCTGTTTGCTGAATGAAAGATGAATGCTCTTATGATTGTGATGTGTAAATTTAATCTCTCTGGCTGTGTCTACACTGGCATCCCTTCCGGAAAAGGGATGCTAATGTAGCACTTTGGAACAGGCAAATCCGCGGGGGATTTAAATATCCCCCGCGGTATTTGCATTAACATGGCTGCCGCTTTTTTCCGGCTTGGAGATAAGACGGAGGAAAGCGCCAGTCTAGACGTGATTCTCCGGAAAATAAAGCCTTTTCCGGAGGATCTCTTATTCCTACTTGAAAAAAGCGGCAGCCATGTTAATGCAAATACCGCGGGGGATATTTAAATCCCCCGCGGATTTGCCTATTCCAAAGTGCTACATTAGCATCCCTTTTCCAGAAGGGATGCCAGTGTAGACACAGCCCAGAGAGATTAAATGATTTTTCCAATCTATCAGATTGCAAGTCAGTGATGTGGTCAAGAATATGAATTAGCCTCTTCTTTGAACCACAAGCTAAGACTGTCCTAGCCATTATAAAAAAATACTGATCATAGCTCCCTCATTCCTTAGTGTACATATCTCCTAGTTGCCTTCTATGTAAATGATCTTGGGGCATCTACACTGCACCCTTATCTTGAAATAAGTTATGCAATTTGAGCTACGCAAATTGCATAGTTTATTTCGAGTTAATTTAGAAATAGAGTGCTATTCTAAAATGTCCCTTAATCCTTGTGGAACAAGGTTTACAGGGACATCACAATAGTGAGCCCGTTATACTATGAAATAACGGCTTGCTCAAAAGACACAGAATAGCTATTTCGGGATACTACTGGTAACCTGAAATAGCTCCGCAGTGTAGATGTAGCATAACAGCTCTCAAAAGCTATGTCTAGACTACATCCCTCTGTCAAAAGAGGGATGTAAATTAGGCAAATCAAAAGTGCAAATGAAGCAGGGATTTAAATATGCGGCACTTCATTTGCATAATTGCATCACAGCGCTTTTTCAAAAAAAGGTATTTCAAAAGTGAAAGCGCTGTTTAGATGACCACAGACTTTCACTCTTGACGGGGGTACATATGAAATGAAAGGGGAATCCTCTCAACTTTCCCCCCCTCTATCATTTCCCGGCTGAGAACCTGGCAAGTCCTTTCAACCGTGCTACTAATTCATGACCTGAGGAGAGCACCTTTGCACCTGCCCCTGTCCCGTTCTGAGAGTATCTTTCTTTCCTTAGTTTATAATTTGTTACTTTATCATTTGCTTACTTTCTTCATCCTATATGTTTGTTCTATAGGGTCATGCCAATTCACTCTCAGAATATGATCTGAGGAAGTGGGTCTGCCCCACGAAATCCCATCACCTAATAAACTATCTTGTTCGTCTTTAAAGTGCTACATAGTTTTTTTGCTTTGCTTTCCTTCTGTTACTGTGTTTTATCCTGTTACTTTTCTTCCTTCCCTCCCGCCCGGGGAGCCTGCGCAGGGCCAGGAGCTTAAGCTAGCGGCTGCTCTGCCCTCAGCTGCTGCGTGAGCGTTTGTTGGGCCACGGGGCGCTGCTGGGTTGCTCCTACCAGCTTCCCCTCCCTCGTTTCCAGCAGCGCCGCCTCCCAGCCTGAAACCTCCCGGGCCAGGGCCAGGGCCGGGCCTGGCTGCTGTAAGCGAGCTCGGGGCTGCAGCTCCTGGCCTGGCGTGCGGGCTGCCGGGGCGGGGAAGGGGGCCGGGCTGGGCTGGGCTTTGTAGGCAGCGCTTCCACTTCCTGGCCCGGGCAGCGCCGCGTTCGCCGCCCGAGCTCCCGCGCCTGCTGCCTGCGCGGCGCCTGCAGCGCAAGGCCGGGGCGGCAGCCCCCGCTGAGGCTCCCCTTCCCCCAGCGCTGCGCGCGGCGCCGCCTCGCCATGGTGGTGCAGCCGCTGCTGCGGGCCGTGATCATGGGCCCGCCGGGCTCCGGCAAGGGCACCGTCTCCTCCCGCATTCTCAAGCACTTCGCCCTGAAGCACCTGTCCAGCGGGGACCTGCTCCGGGACAACATGCAGAGGAGGACAGGTAGGGAAGGGCCCCCGCGGCCCTCTCTCTTGCCCGGGGCTGCGGACCCCGCGGAGGCGGCTGAAATGGACCCCGCGGGGGTGGTTGAGCTGGCAGGGGCAGGATCCGAAGCGTAATAAGATCCTGCCCTTCCCCCGGGCCGGGCTGTGTCATTGCTCCTACCGCTGTCTGCACGGAATGGCTGGAAGCTACCCCGAGCGTGACAGCTGTGCTCCTGAGTGACCCACGTGTCGCCACAGCTGGTTGGATAAGGGAGGTCCTGCTGTACCCTGGCTCCATAGCCTAGACCTGAGCTTGAATCTCGTCAGGGGCCGTATGAGCCCCTTGTCCCGCGGAGAGTGGTAAATCAAATTAGCTTGTGGATTTGGGACAGTATCTTTCCTTGGCCATTCTCTTCAGCGTGCTCAGGACAGAGGTTGCCTTGAGTGTCCTTAGCCATAACTCCGTTGCGCAGGTTGCATGCCAGCTGCTAGTGCTTCAGTGGTGAAGCCATTGCATGCATGTTAACAAATCTCCAGTATTTGAGACATCTGGCATATCTTTCCCCCAGAAATGCTGAGTACTCACATCTCTGACAGTTGTGGGTGCTCTTAAAAACCAGGGCCCAGGTTACTGACACTGGAATCACTTCAATTAGTGGGAGACTGCTGAAGAATTGGGCCATAGATTGTAAAGTACATTGAATTCTTTTGTGTTGAAATGTGCTGTATACAGGCAGTCCCCGACTTACGCGGATCCGACTTATGTCGGATCCGCACTTACGAACGGGGCTTTTTTGCCCCGGAGCTCACAGGCAGCGGTCAGCCACCTCGAGCTCCGGGGTGAGAAAAGCTGCTCCCGGTGCCCCTGGTCTGCTGGGGACCGTCTCCAGCAAACCAGGGCCACTGGAAGCAAAGCGGTCCGGCACCAGAGCAAAGCCTCAGAGGCGAGGCACCTCCCGCTGCCGCTTTGCTCCCTGTGTCCCTGGTCTGCTGGGGGGGGGGCGCAGCTAGTGTGCCCCCCCAGAAGACCAGGCTTTTGTTGTGGACCCTGGGGCAGAGCAGCTGGGGCGCTGCCGGTTGGTTCCGCAGCGCCGCTCTGGGCACTACTGGAGCAACCCAGCAGCACCCCAGCTGCTCTGCCCCAGACGTCCCCAAGTCAGCCATTGCTGAAACTGACCAGCACTGACTACAGGAAGCCGGAGGCACAGTTGCTCTGCCCCGGGCTTCCTGGAATCAGCTGCTGATCAGTTTCAGCAGCAGCTGACTTGGGGTTCTTAAGTTGAATCTGTATGTAAGTCAGAACTGGAGATCAGTTTCAGCAGCGGCTGAATCTGGACGCCAGTTCCGACTTACATACAGATTCAACTTAAGAACAAACCTACAGTCCCTATCTTGTACGTAACCTGGGGACTGCCTGTAAATGCATAATATGATTAATAATAAAACCAACTGCGGTGGGGAGTGTGTGAGCCAAGAAGGAGACGACATCTCCTTCTCTTTTCAGAAACTCCAAATAGTGGTAAGAGGGGAGTTAGGTTAGATGATGCAACCTGGGAGAACTGAATTGGTGAAATGCAAGGGAGCCTGTTTGGTCACGTGTGCTTAAATAACATACATAAAGAGTGAAGAGGTGCAGAGAAACAAATCTTATGTGTATATATAGTTAAACGTAGTCGTTTGGAGGCAAGGAAATAAATTTAGTATTTCTTATAACTGATTAAGCAGTCACAATTCATAAGAGTGAAACACTGCTTCTTTAATAACTTAAAGACTTTTGTCAAATTTAGGGCAGTCATACTTTTTTTCTCATATGACCCACATCTTAACAGATAAATTATCTTGTCATTCATTATCACATAACATTCCCATGGAACTACAGTCACATTTAACAGGGAAAAGTAATGGTATTATTATTATTAGAAGTATTTTTAGTTCAATTCCCTTTTCTAGTTGGCATAATGTAATCAGCTAGTTATCCACGGGACACCCTCCTGCCTTCTCTATAGTTCATAGAATGACATGTGGTTTAACCATTTGATTGCAATTTGGTAGGTAGGGTAAAGTACAGTCCTGACCTGAATATTGTTAGCTATAAAGCAGAAAGCTTTTATCAGTAACCAGTAGAAAAGGGGTTAATATTAATTGTGCACATTTACAAAACACAAATGCTCATCTTTGTTTCACTTATTTCTAACATTTTGTTAAAAATAGATGGAACATTTTGTGTGGCTGGTCTGTACAGGCAGAATAGTTTAAAGCATTCCCCTTTATTTTTCTTGCAGTGTTATTTGTCTGCAAATGCTTTTTATGTGTTTGCTTTGGCAGCTGGTATGAAACTCATTTAATGTCTGACTATCTCTCTGGAATACTTATAGAAGAGGATTTTAATATCCTGAAAGCACTTGAATATAAAGCAGTACTCAGCAAAATCATGCGTGGAGTGAGTGCTGAGTAAAACTACAGTGTTTAATTCTAGTATCAAAAGGTATCTTAAACCTAGACTCTTAGATGTTGTTCCTGAAAAAGGCATTAAAAGTCTCAAAGCACACATCGAGATTGCATTTATACTGCATTGCTTCCTGTGGGCATGGTCCCTACACCCATGGAAGTAAAAAAAGTTACGATAGTCCCCTAACTTTGGGAAATATTTATAGCGGCTCACTGCGGTCATGATAGTGTTTGTGAGCATGGATAAGTTGTAGCTTTTTTCCTTATTAGCCAAACATTATTTGACTATTTAATGACATGGGACAAAGATTTTCGGAAGATGCCCGACTTCAGATGTAGTATGAGGTCTGCCTTTTTAAGAAACTGCTGAATATGTTCTTTTTCAAAATCAGGCCCCTTTAAAATGTTTCAGATTACTCATTTCAGGTTCCTCATTTTCTGGCATTTAATAGTTCAAAATGTTGCCTTAATCTTAAGTGTCTTTAAAAACTAAATAAAACCCCACCAAACCCCAAATATTATCTAGTCTACAAGTAGCAGTTATATGTCAGCAGTGACTGTTTCTGAAACAGTGGGTAGTATTGACTATTATCTACACTAATATTTTAGTGGCTTGTAGGTAGATAGTGATATGGTTGAGTTTAAACAGTCAGTACCCACACATTATGTAGCTAATAGTAGTATTGACGTCAGCTGATAATCTTACCTTGACTGAGTCTTAGACTGATGCATGGTTGTCTTCTAAATTAAGCTAAACATTCCTAACATACATTGTTTGCAGTATGGACAGGACACTATAAGCAATAAGCATTCTGTAACTTGCATGTAGACTATTTTTCTCTGCAATGAAAGTGACCAGTAGTTGTGGCAGAAGAGTTTCAGTTTATACCAGCAGGTACAGGGTAATCATTGATGTTCAGCACTTGGAAGCTATACAGTGTTATGTAAGTATGAAATACTCTTGCACTATCCATGCTGTTCTTATTCAGGTAACTAAAAGACAGTCACTAGAGTAGTTAAGCTAGTGCCTTTTATAAAATTATTCTTAAGAGACTTTTTTCTGTGGGTTATCAATTAGTTGTCTCGTTTAAAAAAGTCTCTCTCTCTCTCTCTCTCTCTCTCTCTCTCATGAAATCAGTTGGTTGATTTGTTTTGTCCCGCTCATATACATTCAGAATGCAGATGCAAAAATCATTTTCATTGTCCGTTGCTTTGACTATGTCTGCCCCTTTATATCCCTTCACTGGCTCTCTGTTCTCTGTCACATCAAACATAAGGTACCTGTCTTTGCATTCAAGGCTCTTTATAGCCTATCCCTCTGTTATCTATTATATCTCATTGAGATGTCCGTTCCCACCTCTGGTTGGCATATGATACCAGACTGTGGCTCACTTGTTAAATTTTCAAACACACACTATTTTTGTTTCTCCTCTGCTGCCGCTTCCACTAGATAGGTGCTCCCTGTAAATCTCTGTAAAGCTACTTTATTCAAATTCCTTCTTAAATTTGATGTTGGGATGAAAAACTAAACAGAATGGGAGAAATCGGGATCAGGAAAGTAGATTTATGAGATGGTGGTATCTGAAGTCATGAGACTAGATAATCTCAGGGGGATGAGCATAGACAGGGAAAATGAGGATAAACCCTAAAACAGGGTTTCCCAATCTCTTTTGGCCATGGAACCACTATGGGATCCTGAAAATTTGGCAGAGCCCTTAAAATATCATGATTTTTAATTCAATAGGTACCCAATTAAATAGGCCAAGATTTGAAAGTCTATTTTTATTTCTTGTGTATTTCTTTTCCCTCCCAAAGAAAACTATCCAAAAAATATTAACAAAATAAGAGTCATACAACTATCATTAATATTGTCTCATGGAGCCCCTGGGCCCATTGTGCGGAGTCCCAGGGCTCCACGAAGCATACTTTGGGAAACTCTCCCTTAAGCAATGCCAACACAGAGGGATCAGGAGGAGATGCAGGAGTTGTCAAAGAAACACTATTGTAGGAGCAGCCAGCTGGGGAGGAGGAGAACCAAGGGAACATCCAGTTATGGAGCTATATGGAAGAATGAGTCTTGGAGAAATTGGGGAAGAGGAGAAGAGACTTTTAGAAAGGGTTAATATAGCAAGTTGTGGATCCCTTAGATTTTGTTCACCGGGAGGTCATTGCTGACCTTGAAGAGAGCAGAAGCCCTCACTACCTTCGCTCCTCACTTGATACTCACTCTAGTATGAGTATCAAGCGAGAAGCTGAGGTAGTGGGTGTAGATGGCAGTGGGTATACTGTAGATGGCACACTTGGTGGTAACTAGGGGGTGCTATTTGGAAATACTTCTAAATGTTCTAACATTACTATTTAGGAAAATGGGGGGGGAACAGTCTTGTTTTCCATGAAGAAAGGAAGTGGGAAAACCCCACTTTTCTCAATTCTATGCCAGGTTTTATTTTGAAAAGCAAAACGTTTTACAACTGTTTACAAAACCATAGAAAGTTAACTAGAGTTAGACTTTGACTTTTCAGCATTTGCCACCTTGTTAAAAACTGTGCCAAGAGTTCAGTTGTTGAAAAGAAGAGTTCTATTGAATACATGTTCTTGAGGGTCCTTAGCAGTCTGCATTTATTATCACACTTTCCTGCTTCAGAGGGAAGATTTTGTGATGGCTTCTCTGTTGCTAAGCAACCTGTTGCCTGGTGAACATGGTCGAAGTTGGTTGGCTCTGTGCAGTAACTTCCCACAAAGACACCCTAAGCTGTTGCAGAAGTTTGTAAATAGGCATCCATTTTATGCTTTTTGGCATGAAGCGAGAATTGTAATGGCGTTAGGCCCACAGCTAGCCAAATCATGTCCTGTGTAAAGTTCAGCGGGTCAGATTTCTGTAAAAATCTATGGCCTTGTATACATGCAGGTTTTGCACCAGTGTAAATATTTTAGTTAGCACAATCTTAAGATGGATGTAGTTATACTGGCATAAAGAGCCTTATACAGTTGTTAGTTTATTCCCCTTTCTGTCTGGTCTTAGGGGGTGTACCCCTTTATCTGTACCAGTATAGCTAAAGGGGTATATTTTGCATATGTAGACAAGGACAAAGATTCTCTGCTGCAGCAAAGTAAGATGTATAAAAGAATAGATTCAGTTTCTTATCACATTCTTTCATCTTGAAATCCTCTTTCCAGTTAGTAAAACACTCCAAGATTTGAAACACAAGAACAGTGGTCACCAACCAGTAGATCGGGATCTACTGGTTGGTCTGGGAGCCTCTGACAGGTGATCCTGACTGGTTTGGCTGGGAAGCTATTCGCTGGCACTTCAGTTGCCCCCTTCAGCCACTGTCATGCTGCTCCTGCCCTCTGCCCTGAAGCTTCCCCCCGGGAGCTTCCTGCTTGCTCTGCAGGGTGTGGGAGGGAGAAGAGGAGGGGCGCTAATGTCAGGGTGTCCCTCCTCCCCCGACTTGTTTACCCCATCTCCACACAGCGAGAAAGGGATGGAGAAAGCTTGGAAATGCAAATCTCTGTCACTCTCACACACTGTCCTTCACTCTCATCTCTTGACCCAACACATAGGTGTGTGTGTGGGGGGGGGGGGTTGTTACTTCCATTACTGCTTGCAGAGTGGGTTATTTTTGTGTTTTGACTGGTCTGTACATTTCATACTTTTAGTTTCTCTTTCACACTTAAATTTAATTCTTTGAGGAGTGAGTTCTGAAATGCCTAACCTGTCGTGGCTGGAGTAATTATCCCTGTGGTAATTGCTGCTCCTGGAAGTGGCTGGCATGTCCCTGCAGCCCCTGAGAAGGGCAGAGCAGGGGGGTTTCCACATGCTGTCCTTGCCTGCCGACACCACTCCTGCAGCTCCCGTTGATCAATAACAGGGAACCGTGGCCAGTAGAAGCTGTGGGCTCAGTGTCTGTAGATGAGAGGCAGCACATGGCGCCATGGAGCCATTGCTGTACATGCCCACTGCTTTCAGGAGTGGCACAGGGCCAGGGCAGGAATAAGCCTGCCTTAACCCCATTGCTCCACCACTTGGAAGCCATCTCAGTTAAACGGTGGCCTGCCAGAGCCTGTATCCTGAACCCCTGCCCCAGCCCTGAACCTCTTCCTACACCCAGTCTCCTGCTCCAGACGTGAGTCCCCCTGCACGCAAACTCCTTCCCAGAGCTTGCGCCCTGAAACCCCTCCTGGACCCTAATCCCCTAGTCTGGGCTAAGCCCAGAGTCCCTTCCACACTCCAAGCCCCTTGGCCCAAGACCAGAGCCTGCAACCCAACTTTCTACCCCAGCCTGGGGAAAGTGAGACAGGATGGGGGAGGAAAGGGGATGGAGTGAGCTGTGTGAGGCCTTGGAGAAGGGGTTGAGTAGGGGCAGGGCCTGAAAGAAGGGACGGGAAGGAAATGGGGCAAGGGTATTTGGGTTTGAGGTAGATCTTACATTGCCCTTAAATTGAAAAAGTGATCTTCTGGTTAAAAAGATTGGAGCCCACTACACTAGGAGAACCTTTGTGTTGTGAAACTATAGCAGTGTCAGGAACTAACATGGCTTTGTTTGCAGTACAGACATTTCCTTCCCCAGGGACAGATGACGGTTTTGCGGGGCCCCGGGCAGCATAATTCCGCGGGGCCCCCCCTTTGCCACGGTGCATGCGCAGCGACGCCATGCGCATGCGCAGCGGCGCCACGGCACATGCGCGGGGCTTTCCGAAGCGTGGGGCCCGGGGCGGCCGCCCCGTTCGCCCTGCCATATATCCGCCCCTGTCCTTCCCCTGTCTCCTCCCCCAAATCAGGATCCTTAACATATTCAAGTAGACTGGAAAATTGAGTCCCAATTGGCTTTTGTTTCATTGCTAAATGAAAGTAGCTAACTTTGCAGTAGAATGATGAATCTAGCCCTCAGTGCTAGCAGCATGGGTCTGTGGAGTGGGCCTGCAATGTCCGTAATGGGAATTTCCCACACCCCTTTCTGCTAGAGCTAGGTGGAGAGCTGACATGCTTTAAAACTGTGTTTAAAAAAGGCTTCTTATCTGTCTTTAGGCAGCTACCTGTTTGGCAGTTGAGGCAGGGGAATGTGTGCTGTCCATACCCGTTTTCCCTAACCACACCCCAAACTAGTTGGGTATGGGATCTGTGCCAGTTGAGGCAAATGGAATGGTAACATGGGTGGGGAGCTCTCAGTAGTGCTAATACAGCAGGTTAAGCTAGGCATATGCATGATGTGAGCACTGAGAGCTGGTTTCATGATGCTGTCATGGTAGACACTGCTTTATTAGATTACTTGAAGTGGCATAAAATAGGAGGAATAGCACAGAGAGAATACAGGTTGGATCACTATAGTCTGGACTCCTGTAGCCCCGCAACATCTGTGGTGTGGCATTCTTGTGGGTGCTCCCAGACTGGAGCACTCACGGGGAAAAGCTGGGGCCCCCACTCAGTTATTGCTTCCCTGACCTCCCAGAGCTTCCTGAGCATTGCAATGTGCGGCACTCAAGCTCGGGGGGAGAAAGGAGGTGTGTGGGGAAAGTGGGGACACTCAGGGGAAGAGGCCAGGTGGCTGCAGAGCTCTGCAGCTGGGGGGCTAGGAGCGCAGCCCTGTAGCTGGGGCTGGGAGCATAGCCTGGCAGCTGTGGGGCTCAATGTACTCCCGCGGAGCTGTGCTCCTGGCCCCCAGCCATGGGGCTCTGCAGCCACCCTGCCCCTGCTCCCAGCAACCCACCCTTATCACCACTTGGTCACTGCTAGCCCCTCTCCTGCTACAGGAGCAGGTCCCATAGCTGTTGGCAGCAGAGGGGCCAGCATTGATCTTCCTTGGTCCAACAAATTCCCTGATTTGATGCAGCACAAGGAAGATTCAGAGGCAGTTCTGAAATGTGTGATATACCCTCCCCCAGGAGAAGATACTCAGGGCCACCTTTAACTCAGCTACATTTCCTTAGTATAATGCCTCTTGAATGAGAAACTTTATAGGGTACTAGCAATCTGAGTCAGAGGTTTATGCTATCTATAAAATGTGGATGATATGAACTGCTACTTTGTTAGTGGAGCAAAACATCCCTGTTGCTGACTGTATAAAAATATATTCCAATGCTGATAGAGATAGTAGTTGGAAGATGAATACTTTCAATTGTAGAGCCTGTGCTCCTGAACTCCTCCTTCACCTCAGGTGCTATTGGTTGAGTGATCACTTCTTGCCTGCATGAGAGGTTTTTAGAGCCTGGCTACTCTGTTGTTTGGGTTTGAGTTTCTAGGGGAAATGCTGTTGGACGAAGATTTAGAACCATCATACACTGGCATTCCTTTTCCTCAGGAACTGTAGTGCCATTGATGGAGTTCCGTACCCCGGAGCTGCTCAAGGGGGAACTACTGTGGAAACCAAGTGGAGTGAGTTAGTACCGCTTAATACCTAACTTGCCCCACATGCTGCTGTTTGTGCACTGGCAGAGGAGTCTTACCCCTGCTTTGTGTTCCCCTGCCACCAAACCCTCAGGGCCCCAGCAGAGGGTAATGTGTGGAGTATGAGGAGTCCCAGTCTATGGCAGGGAGAGTCTCCCTTTCTATTTTTATGATGAAGGGATTCTCCTTCCCAGTGTCACTTTAGCTAGCTCACCAGGACAAAACTCATGAGGGCCAGGTTTCCATGTCTTCTTCCTTCCATGTAGTCTTGATTGTAGTGAGAGAAATCCTATTTGAAATGTATGCAGAGCAGGGGTCAGCAACCTTTTCAAACCAAAGAGCCAAACTACATTAAAATTCGGAACAAGTGGTCAGCAAAGAGCCAGTATAAGAATGCCGATTTGCATGACTGAAAATATACAACTTAATATTACTAATAATTGACACGATGATTAATAATAGGATAAATGAAACATTGTATTTAGGGACTTAATGGGACTTCTGTTGCTGCATCTTTTTGTACTTTTCTTTGAAGTTTACATCATACCTGGTCAAATTTAGCTTCGCACACACAATCAGGGTGTCTTCTGTCAATCTTGAGTGCAAATTACCTTTGTGATTCAAACGAAAGCCTGCTCACATATATAGGTGGAGCCAAACACCGAAAGTAAGGCCAAGCTGACATTCTGCATGGTGTTGTATGTGACAGGAAGTTTCTTTCAAAAATTGCAGAATCAGATTATCATCATGCTCCAATTTCTTCGTCAGCCTTTTTGTGCAGTTTAATCAATTCTGCACATTGTCGAGCAAGGCATTCTAAATCAGAATTCAGCATGATGAATTTTTCCACCCAGATATCTGACTCATTGAAATCTGCACAATTTTCATTTCCAAAATCACTGACTGAGATGACCATCAAATCAGTTCTCCATCGGACGCGTTATGTGGACGAATCATAAACTTAAACAAAGCACTATGTTTGCAAAAGTCAACAAAACGAGACTCATATGCCATTAGGAGCTCAGAAACAAACCTGGCAAGCTGCTGCAAATCAAGGCTGTTATTTGGACTCTTTCTCTGATACGAATCATGAAACATTCGTAATCTTTCAAAATGTGAAAGTCTGCCCATCTTGATATCTTTGATGAAGACAGTCAATTTTGACTCGGACACAAACACTGCCAGCTGCAGAGTCAGGACTGTATTTCCTTGTCCTTGTAGCTTAAGATTCAACTCATTCAAATGACTGGTAATGTCCACAATATAGTAAAGCTTGACCAACCAGTCACAGTCTGAAAGCTCTGTGTGTTAGACACCCTTCATATCGAAAAATGACTTGATCTCATTAATGCAGATGGCAAAACAAGACAAAACTTTGCCACGAGATAACCAGTGAACATTGTGCATTAGTAGATTGGGTTATTTGGAATTGACTTCCTCGAGCAGTGACTGAAATTGATGGTGATTAAGGCAAGAATCCAATTGACACTGAGAATGACCAGTCCCATTTCTGAATTCGCTTCCACAAGATTGTGTACAAAGTGCCTTCTGGTGCACAATACAGTGAAAGTTTAAAGTGGGTGGTTCAGTTGTTCTGAAAAGAGTAAGGAATCCCCTTTGTTTGCTGACCATCTGTACGCAGACACAAGATTATCCAACTGTATTTCTCATTTACCAAGTTCATCACGGTTTTAAGGATGTCTTTACCCCTTGTTTGATTTTTTTTTCCATTGGTAATTTCTCAATCATTTCTTCATGCACAGCATTTCCATAAATATATCATCCCAGAATACACAATTAACATCACATATGTCAGTTGTCTTGTTCAAAGCAAACTAAAAAAAAAAGCAGCTTTACTCAAATTTTGCATTTGTTTCGTGTCGATTTGATGGGCCATTTTCACATTTTTTGCCAATAATGGCATGTCTTGAATTTTCTGTAAGATTTTTGTCCAAGTTGTGAAACTCGTCAAATAGTTCCTGACCAATTTTTAGCATGCATCTCTTCATGTAATCCCCATCAGCGAAAAGCGTTTCCTCTTGATACTGCTGTATGAATCTGCAAAACTTGTGGAGTTTAAGCTCCCACCTCTTTTTGACCATGCCAGCAGTCTATTTTGTTCAATGTTCATTTTATGTTGCAGCTCCTTGCTTTTTATTGCAGCTCCTTTTTTTTTCATGTGTTACCCTTAGTGTGTTTTGTAGCCAGTGGCGGCCCGTCAATACAAGCGAACTAGGCGGTCGCCTAGGGCACCAAGATAAATGGCTGTTGAGGGCTTTGGAGGCAGGGGCGCCGATCGTGCGTTTCACCTGGGCGCTAGTTGCCGGCAGCTCGTCTAGGGCTGCTCCTGTTTGTAGCAACTGCTGCATGTTTTGTCATAAAATTCGGGGTTTTTTTTTGTTTATTTGAGAACAGTTTCTCGCTACAAATGAGACAAAGTGGAGATCCACACCTATCCACAAATGCCTACAAGTTTGCTCACTCCTTTTGAAAATTTCAGTACTCATAATTTCTCTTTCTCTTCGCCATTTTTACTGTTAGGGGGTTACAGAGTTCACTATCATGTATGGTGATAGAAAGATTTCTTGACCAATCAAATAAAAAGAGAATATGCATAACCCCCAATTACTGGAGAGGATGGATGTTTGTTAAAATGAACAGTTAAAGGTGAAATAGACCAAAAAAATTCTTGACATAATTATGTGTTTTTAAATTTTTGAATTAATTTTTCATTTTAATTTAAAAAATGTTGTATTTTGGGAATGACAAGAGCCCTGTTCTAGAGCCATAGGTTGCAGACCCCTAATGCAGAGTAAGGAAAGCCATGCCTTTTTGGAGAAGGTTGGGCTGAGAGCACATGCTGGGACTAGGAAAGGGGTTGCATGGATTCAGAGAAGGAAAGGTGTTTGGATTCCAGTTGTTTTGATTTTAAAACTGCCATGACGTTGACTGTTTCTAAACTGAGATTATTTGACATCTGGATCTGAGCGGCATGGCTGATGGCTATCTCAAAGTGACAGTGTTATTCCAAAGCCTAGTTGTGAATATGAGCACTTTGCCTTAATTAAGGAAGATATTTCTGTCTTCCTATTACTGCTTTAAAAACAAAACCAGGAGGCCCCCCTTTTCCAGTGTTTGAGGGCATCAGTTGCATTAGAGGCATCTGAGACTTATTAGGGAAGGAGCTAGGAATACTCTGTAAATGGAAAACTTCATTTTCTCTTCAAGTTTGCATATTGCCCTCATCACCGTAGTATGTGAGTGCCTTCTAATACTTTCTTTAAGCATGCAGAAAACAGTAATTAGATGAACTGCAGCAAAAACTCTAAACATTGTTAAGGTTTTGGTATTTGCAGTTTTCCGGTGTCTTTCCATTGCCATCCAACTCTCTAGTTTGGGATCCTGTAGCTAGCTCAAGAAGAAAATTAAGTATCTGAATTAATAGTGATGATCCAGTTCTGCAAATCCCCATGTACAAAATCAATCAAGTTCTACACTGGGTGGAACTGGGCTGTAATTTTATAGTTAAAGGGCAGAAGACATCGTTATGATCATCTAGTTCAGTTGCTCTTCGCCTTTTCAAACTACTGTACCCTTTATAAGAAGGTTATTTGTCTCACATACCTGCATTTCACTTGACTTAAAAACTGCTTACTTAGAAAATCAGACATAAAAATATAAAATTGTCACAGCAAATTACTGCTGAAAAATTGCTGACTGTCTCCTATAATACTATATTATTATAATATAAATCAAGTGAAATATAAATATTGTACTTTTCAGTGTATAGTATAAACAAATAATTGTCTGTATTAAATTGTAGTTTGTACTGACTTTTCTAGTGTATGTAGTTTGTTGTAAAACGGAGGAAGTATATAGATG
Organism: Pelodiscus sinensis; assembly: GCF_052426305.1. Taxonomy (NCBI): domain Eukaryota; kingdom Metazoa; phylum Chordata; order Testudines; family Trionychidae; genus Pelodiscus; species Pelodiscus sinensis. The sequence goes on from NC_143057.1 coordinate 30,017,618, forward strand.
AGCTGATGTACTCTTTGGAAGACTTCTGTATACCTTCAGGAGAGAATCATTGATCTAGCTGACTTGGATAACACCGTCCAAAGAACCTCACTAAATAACTTCTGCAACAGACCCCTAACTTCTGCATAAGCTAGAGCATATTTATATAACAATTTGTTAGGGCATGTGTTGTGAATTTTTTGTGAAACCAACCATAATAAATGGTTGCCATCTAATCAAGACAGTGGGAGGGAGTGCTGGTCCAAAATGATAGTCAATGTGAATATAGTAATGCCCACAAACAATTTGTGAAGACATACATCACTTATAAAACTTGCAAATCTGGATAATGTGATAGAAATAACATTCTCTAACTGCAGTGTTTCTACTGCATGTTGCTTTATTAAATACTCCAGGAGGCATATAGCTAAAACTGTGATGTTGTTTAGTGAAAACAACATGCATCTGAAGAAGACATTAATGTCCACCAGTCTGTAGAACTTAAATGCTAAATACATGCAGAAAAATAGGGGCTCAATTTTTGAGCAGGAAATATGAGGTAAAGCTAGGCCCTTTCATTTTTACTGGTTGCAGAGCCATTCTGCCTTTTAAAGAGGCTCCACTGGTGGCTTTCTCGTTTTTCCAGTCTTAGGACCTGATCTTGCAAACACACATGTGATTAACTTTACTAATTGTGAATAGTCCTTTGGCATCCACTGTAAGTTGTAGTGAAAATGAGGGAATTAAAAAAAATTAAACAAGCCACATGTCAGTCACTGACAATTCACAATCCTGCCATCGTCAGGCTTCTGACTAAAGTTGTTTGTAGATTGCTGGGCTGCTGAGGGGCATTGCTAAATTGATATGCGGTTTGTTTTGCTTCCCTAGAGGTTGGTGTCATTGCCAAGACCTACATTGATCAAGGGCAGCTTATTCCAGATGATATCATGACACGGTTGATGCTGGGTGAGCTGAAAAATCTACACAAATACCACTGGCTACTGGATGGTAAGTTTAGATACAGGGGAAGATCATTTGTGTGGCGGGGGGGGGGGGGGGGGGGGGGGGGGGAGGGGAGGAAGGAAGAGGGGCAGGAAATGTAAATGGGAAAGATTGTGTGTTTCTGACTTGACAAGTAATGAGCACCTAGCAATTATGCCAAGGTCTTGAGTAGGCATGTAAAATCCTGGTTAATCAGTTAACTGGATAAACCTTAGCTTTAACTTGTTAACCAATTTAAGCAGGATCCCACATGGAGTCGGAGAGTGGCAGCAAGAGCTGGTAACCCCAAGCTTAGGGGAACCAGCTCCCGACCCCTGTAGGACAAGAGCAGCCCTTTGCCCATGATGGGCTGCTTCCGGTACCAGTTAACTGATTATCTCTTCACATCCCTCCTCGTCTTAAGTCTAAAAATCAGAGTTCTGCTTCTGACTTCTATTAACCTGCTGTGTGACCTTGGGCAAATCATAGCCTTCCTCCTTTACTTTCCCCATATGTAAAATGTGGATAATAGTAGGCATTCTACCTTACAGGGATACTGTGAAGCTTAATAACATGTTTTGTGATTCTTGGATGAAAGGTGAAAAATCAAAATTATATTAGTTCATACAACACCTGTCACAATGGGGATCTCGTCCATGACTTGGTCTTCTAGTTATTATGGTATAATACAAACAGCAGAATTTTTGCTGTGCAGTATTTTTTTTAAATCTTTATGGGTATAACCATGTTTTTGTAAAGTTACAAAGTGAAACAGTCAAGCCATGAAATACCAAAACTAACTCAGCTGTGCCCTCTTGCTTGTGTAGTCTGTAACTACATGTTCACATACTAACTTCTCTAGTTCCCCTGCAGGATCTCTGTCTTGTTGGAATACATAGGTTTTATCCTGTGAGTGAATGGGGGCAGGAATACCTATTCAATAAGACAGATGTTTGGCAGATCTGTGTGTTACTTTTAGTCATATTCAATGTGCAGTTACAACCATGCAGCTCTGAATGCGCAGCCGTATAGCCAATAGCACTTTTGGCCTTCAATGGACAGAATGAAGCAGAGCTCCACAACTGATACATACTGTCTCCATGTCCTCTCTTAGTTTAAACTGCAAACTCTTTGGCATAGGGACCTTGGACCAAAATCATAGCTAGTGTAATTCCATGAAGTTTAATGGAGTTTAAATGCTATATAAATAATATTGGTCTATTAAGTATCTTAATCTGAGAAAGCTTAGTTCTGTTACCACAGTTCATCATGGGTAGTTCTAGGGCAGAGTGAACTGAGTTGTATACTAAGCAGCTGTAATGCTGATATGGCAAAGTGTCAGCTTCCACAGGCTGAAAACTGTTTATTGGCTTCTACTGCAGCACTACAGATGGAGAGGCTGTAAGTTGCTGCGGTGAGATTTTTAGAATCAGATTTCTTTTTTCAGAGCAGTAAGTGTTTTTCCTCTGCACTCAAGCTATTATACATGCTCCATTGTACCTCTGCATATACTTTTTTGATACATGACTAGGTCAAATATGTATGATCTCATTGAAATGGTATTTACCACAACTTTCATCCAAGTGTCTTGAAGCACTTAACTTTCCTAACAGCCCTGTGAAGTGTAAGGCTTGTTTTTGCAGCTGAGTAAACAGAGGCACAAAATGGCTGAGTAAGAAAATCACAAAGTGAGTCAGTAATAGTGCTGCAACTCCCACCTTTCATGCATCTAATTTCTAGACACATTCCCTCACTTACAGGTCATCTCAGGAAATGGAATGGGATGATCATCTCCTACTAGTTTATTTTTCTTAAAGGTTTTCCCAGAACAGTTCCACAGGCCGAAGCTCTGGACGAAACATGTCAGATAGATACTGTGATTAATTTGGATGTGCCATTTGAGACCATTCAACAACGGCTCACTGCACGCTGGATCCATCCTAGTAGTGGCAGAGTCTACAATCTTGAATTCAGTCCTCCCAAAGTCGTTGTAAGTGATACACGTATCTCTCTGGCTGTACTACATAAATTGTTTCTAATCTATGTCAATCACTGAAACAATGTTTTATAGATTTATTAGTTTTTTTTGCAAGAATGAGTATTATGTCAATGAGAATAGTTAGAATCTCTTGTCTCTGGAGACCATGATACCTTTGTGATAACACCTTCCCTCCAGCAGGATAGCATCATTTGCATTTAGGGAGTGAGTCAGGTTTTGAAGTGACTTGAGGACTTCCACTACCCAGCGTGGTTTGCTTTGGGAATGCTATCTAGGCAACTGGCTTGTCTTGTGCATGAGGAAAGTGGATAATAGCCAACAGTGCATGGAAGGAACCAACTACATTGATCTTCATGAACCACTATTAACTAGTCTTGGAAGATACTTTTCTCTCTAATTCCATAATTAAAATTAAGTACTACATGAGCACATGCCTTACCCAGCCTAATTTATAAACATAGTCTTTTCAGTATTTAAAATCTAAGCACCTCCCTACTCTCAAGTTTGATTTTATTAAACAAAATCCATTAAAAATTAACTCAGATCAGCTCAAACTAGTAAGGCTGTGTCTAGACTGGCAAGTTTTTCCGCAAAATCATCTGCTTTTGCGGAAAAACTTGCCAGCTGTCTACACTGGCCGCTTGAATTTCCACAAGAACACTGACGATCTCATGTAAGATTGTCAGTGTTCTTGCGGAAATACTGTGCTGTTCCCGTTTGGGCAAAAGCCCTCTTGCGCAAATCATTTGCACAAGACGGCCAGTGTAGACAGCACAGTACTGTTTTGCGCAAAAAAGCCCCGATGGCTAAAATGGCCATAGGTTTTTTTTTGCGCAAAACCACGTCTAGATTGGCACGGACGCTTTTCCGCAAAAAGTGCTTTTGCGGAAAAGCGTCCATGCCAATCTAGATGCTCTTTTCCGAAAATGCTTTTAACGGAAAACTTTTCTGTTAAAAGTATTTCCGGAAAATCATGCCAGTGTAGACGTAGCTGGGATGTTAAGGACTAGTTGACTATCTGATAAGCAAATGCTTATCGGATAGTCAGTCGACTAGTCAATTTCCTCTCCCCCTCTCCCCCGCTGCCTCAATCAGATAGTGGCAGCAAAGGGTGGGGGGGGGGGGAAGATAGGGTATTTCAAAGCAGCAGCACTGCACAGCTGAGCCCTGGATCAGCTGTGTGGCGCTGCTGCACGTGGAGCCCAGAGTCAGCTGGTGACTCCCTAGCTGATCCTGGGCTCCAGCGTGGCATTTCAGTGGAACTCGGGATCAACTGAGGACTTCCCACTGGCCCCAGGCTGCACACGGCGTTCTGCATTCCTCCTTATTTCAAAGGAGGAATATGGAAGTCCCTATCGACTATTCAGTTAACTGTAACTTAATATGCTTATCGCAGACCTCTCTGGCTTGGCTGCTCTGAAGAATTCTTACACAGTAGATTCCTCCACAGGGCCAGTGCCAGCTCTGTTTATTATCCAGGTGGGACAGTGAGCCACCAGAATTCACTTATAACTCACCTGCAGAAATAAAACTTGCTAACTGTGTAGAACTGGGGTGGGCAAAATGCTGCTTGATCCGGCCTGCAGCCACCCCAATGGGACCCTCTAGCGCAGTACTGCTTTAAGTGGCTGGCTGCTCCCTGCCACTCTCTGCTTCCAGTGTCGAGATGGAGGGAAGCGGAGGAGCTGTTGCATGTTAATCCACCCTCCAGCAACATCTCTCAGCTCTCATTAGCTGGTTTCTGGCCAATAGGAGCTAATTTTGCTGGGTATGGGGGCAGCATGCGAAGCCTCTCCCACCCCTTATGCAGGGAGTCGAGGCACTGGAAGGAAGCAGCCAGCTGTTTTGAGCAGCCTGGGACTGTGGGAGGTTGGGAGCTTGCCTCAGGGTCCTGCAGGGCTACTGGCTGGGAGCCAAGGTAAATGCCTCCTGGCCAGAGCCTACTCCTGGCACCTCACCTCCTCCTGTACCTCAACTCCCTGCCCCAGGCCACCACCCAAAACCTCTACACCCCTTTTCCTGCACCCCAAGCCCCTGTCCAGATCACAACCCCCTCCTTCATCCCAGCCCATACCCCGAGCTCCCTTCTGCACCCAACCTTCATCCCAGACCCCACATTCCCCCAATAGAAAAGTGTGGCCCTTGACCACTTTCCAAAATCTTGGCATGGCCCCCCCCCATCAAAAAGTATTACCTATCCTGGGGTAGAAAGCTAGGCGAACCCTGTCACCAAGTGGTCCTCATTTTAAATAATTCAATACTGGTTTCTGGCAAGTCAGGCTATGCCACAATTAGTGGCTATTTTTAAGATGTAAAAGAATGGCGAGAGTTGATTTTATATGTCAAATGTACATGGAACCCATTCTTTCTCTAAGTCTTCAAGTCTTGGAATATGCACATTGAGGTACATTAAAATAGTTTGGGACATGTGAATTAAATCAAGAAGTGGATTCTTGAATGATTGAAATGCAGCAGAGTTCCTGTAACAGCATTATAATTTTGCATTACTTTTGATAGGCCTGTCACAGGACACTACCCATGCAATTTGATTTAAGTATTTAAAACAATTCAAAAACTTACTTGCTCGTATAATTCACAGGTCAAGTCACCTTACTATACAGTTAGTCAAAACCACTAAGAGAACACTGAGGTTTCAGAGTCCTCATATACTGTGGGCCAAATTCTGTTTTCTGATATATACAAAAATGACTTCAACAAGGTGTTTCACGTTTGTAAGTGAGGGCACGCCTTGGCTCTGTGTGTCATGTAGGATGAAGTTCTAATAATTTCCTCTTGTTACCACTAAAGTCTTCAGGCTACTGCTGTTTTACATCACTCAACTTATTAAAAGGTGTAAAGTTTCCCCCAGAGAAATTGAAAATGCAAGGTGAGGTTCAAGTAAAAACTTGCTGTTTACGCCCACATTCTGTTTGGTCATTCCTGCCCATGTTCTGCTTTGTTGGTTTTTATGCTGTCTTCTGTATTCATCACTGTAACATTTCTTCCTTAGTTTAACCTCCAGCCATATGGCCATGTGGCTCTTTACATTTAATGATCTTAGGCAGTAAGTCATATCAGCCTCTTAGTTCTGCCAGTTATACGTGACTTTACTGAAACAATTTTAAACATCCATTCCGATCCATTGTATGTCAAGGAACACTGTGTATTATGGATGTGAAAGTGTAATAGTGTACATTGTTAACCAATGAGCAAGAGCTCACTGGTAAACCTCTGTGAGGCTCTGGGTATGCATGGGAAGCTGGCTTAAAAGCCTGTCCCCTCCTTGCATTGGTTCCTGTGCTACAGCAGCAGCAGTGGGGTGCTAGGGGCAAGCAGTTGCACAATTACTTAAATGCATTTTAACATCCCTGCTTTGCATAGGTTCCTTTGTGCAGTGCATGTGACTTCACTGAATTGTGCTCCTCTACTACAATCTGAAAACCATAGCAATACCATGCATCTGGTGTAGGGATGTAAGCGACTAGTCGACTATCTGATAAGCTTTTGCTAATCGGATAGTTGACACATTAGTCGACTGGTCGCTTCCCCCCTTGCTGCCTCTATCAAAAAGAGGCAGCTGGGCAAGTGGGGGAGAGCTGGCTTAAAAGCTGGTTCCCCTCAGCTCCAGTTCCACTAGGGCTCTTGTACATTTCAAAGCGGAAGCACTGCATGAAGCCTGGCTCAGCAGGGACTCCCCGTTGGCCCCTGGCTCCATGTGGGTTTCAAATGTCCCTGCTGGTGCTCTTGTACATTTCAAAGGCAGAACACTGCATGGCATGTCCGCCTTTGAAATTTAGCAATAGCTGGGCGGGCTCTTGCTACATTTCAAAGTGGAAGTACCTTTATCGACTAATCAAATAGTCGATGGAAATACCATCGACTATTCAACTGATTTATATAATTTTAACATCCCTAATCTGGTGTTTGAGGCTGTATGTTTTGTAAATGCAGAAAATCAACATCTGACCATTACAGAAAAGATATGGATGGTAGCTTGCCCTCTGCTTTAGCTGAAAGTTATTTTTTTCATTTGGCTAACTGGAACTTGATACCAACAGGATAACACAAAGTCTGCTTAAGCAGAAATATAAAGCCATTTTGTTCTTAACCACAATTAGGGGACCGATGATATTACTGGAGAGCCACTTCTTCAGCGTGATGATGACAAGCCAGAGACTGTTACCAAGAGACTGAAGGCTTATGAGGCACAGACAAAGCCTGTTCTAGACTATTACAAGTAAGTAGTAAAATAAAAATATTTCTGTCCACCTTAGCAGGAAGAGGAACCACCTGGTTTTTTTTCCTTCAAAAGCACAAATACCAAAGTGTTGGGTTATAGATGGAGCTCCCTATTTACTGGATTAAAACCTCTTTTCCAAGTTATTTCAAGAACAAAAAAGGTACAATAATTGTGTGACATCTTTTACTGAAGTCATAGGATGCTTTGCAGCACATAAACATGAACTTCCAAAGCAAGGGCCAATTCCTCAGTTGTGGAGCTCTATTTCAGTACGTATTTTTCCCAGAATTGTATCACCTCTGCCAACTTTTCTCTCACAAGATGGCCAAGGACGTAGGATAGTAAAAGTTGTTAGGGGATAAAGATCTAAAAATCAATAAGTGGAATGGGATTGCGTAGAAAAATTTGTGAATTAAATGCAAAATTTGAGTCCAACACCTTAGAAATAGGTATGTGATGGGAGACTATGGTCTGCTGTATTGCCAGGGAAAAATGGGGAGAGAATAGTGGTCAATCCTTGGAACAGTTGTTTTTTTCCAAATCTGTCTCTTCAAGCAAAAGTGCTGGCTGTAGTTAGTGTATGTATGTTATTAATACCATTGGAGTGGTAATGGATTCTCATGTAGATGTTTATAGACATTTATCTCATTCCTTGATTGTCACTCCAGAAATATGCAGATGTCTTCCAATAATTCCCTGCATTTCTTCTATAGGAAGGGAGCTCTTTCTTTGGAGGGAAGAGGTGGAGCAGAGGGTACTTTAGGTCAGCAGTGGTTTTGACTGCAGTGGACTTTGAGGACCCAGATTCATTGTAGGATTAGGACCTATGATAAGTGTACTGTGTGCAAATGCCATAGAAAGAACATCTATGGAGCAACTAAACTGTCACAAGGTAAATTAGTTGCCACACTTTTACTCTGTTAGTTTATAGGCAATAACTTTAAAACTGAGTGTTTAACCTACTGGATTATATATAATGAAATATATTGTACCAGTATTTGACAGCCCTAAATCAAGCCTGAGTCAATTATTTTGTTATGAGGTATCTGCGTAGCTTAACACTGAGTCTTCATTCTTCATTTCAGTTTCCTTCATAGTTCAGTAGTTATTCCTGTTTGAGATCTAGACTCTTCCCTTCATCTGTGTCCCTCCAGAAACAAAGCATAACACCTTTGGCACACCTAACTTGTTTTAGAAAACAAGGTTGCTCTTGGTGTTATGGCTGTAAGCAAGTAGTCAAGTACCCAATCAGCCTGAGCTTATGGGGTAATCGAGTTGACTACTTGCTTTCTCTCCTATCTTGCTGCCTTTTTATCAGAGGGTGGGGGGCACAGAAGAACAGCCTTGGCCTGTGGCCAGCCCTGCCTCCCATGAACTAGGGACTGCTGCGCCTCTGAAGTTTAAATTTAGTCAGAGTGGGAGTATGTCTTGGACTGGGGTGAGCTGGGACAGAGCACCTCCCCTTATAGCCTAATTAGGCAGCTTATGCAAATTTTATTGACTGCATCATTAGTCAGTTACCCATCTCTTAACAGCCTTACTTGGGGTTGACCTCTTACATGTCAAACAGTGTTGCTGCTATACCTTCACAAGGACAATCTCTGATGTACCTTTCAACTCTGAAGTGGAGAGAGACTGATAAAATGGACCAAACGGATTTGTCTGAATGGCTACATTGGTATGATCTTGTGCAAGAACTCTTTTGCGGAAGACTTCTTGTGCAAAAACTCTTTCAGAAGAGTGCATCTACACTGGCATGTGGTTTTGCGCAAGAGCATCCTTGCCAGTGTTAGATGCTCTCTTGCGCAAGAAAGTTCTGATGGCCATTTTAACCATAGAGCTTTCTTGCGCACAAAATTCATGTTGCCTGTCTACACTGGCCCATGTTGCTCAAGAGGGCTTATTCCTGAGCAGGAGCACTATAGTTCTTGTGCAAGCAGCACTGATTTCACACATTAGAATGTCAGTGTTCTTGTGCAAGAACTCACCGCCAGCATAAAAAGGCAGCAAGTTTTGGCGGAAAAGCAGCTGCTTTTGCGCAAGATCGCACCAATGTAGACACAGCCAAGCTGTTCTTTTGTTTTTTTCAGAAAAAAAGGTGTACTGGAATCCTTCTCTGGAACAGAAACCAACAAGATCTGGCCCCAGGTGCATGCTTTCCTCCAAACCAAGTTGCCAGAAGTGAGCCAGCAGGAAGCTGCCTCACACAGATGAAATTGCTGCTTGTTGATGAGTCCAAGGTACTTGTCCTCTCTATTTTCCTGAGTGATTGTCAAGGATCATGGTTTTCAGTTTTGTTGGAATATCAAACTAACCAGTAGCTAAGGTCTAATCTCAAAATTTTCACCCCTCGGCTTTTCAACTTTATGCATTCAGATTTTTCACTTCTGTACCCTCATTTCAGAGCTGTATTTTTATATTAAATTTACCCAATTATTGTAAAATAGTGACCAGTTGTAATAAAAGCAACCAAAGTTTTGTGTCTGTGCTTTTGCCAAAAAGTCAGTATCCTTTTTCTGAAATAGTTACCAGGACTTCTAGAAAAATGGATTTGAGTAAAAGCATCAACATCTTTTCCTTGACATGATGCATTAGGCAAGATCACTTACAAAAAATGATTACAAGTGTTCAAAATTCACATTACAGCAGGTATTACAACTGCTCCTGTTTATCAAACACCTTTCAGTAAGTGTATCAAATGCATGCATATAATATACTTGCTGTGCTATAGAAAAGATGGCTTCAGCTACGTAATATGGATACTAAAATCATGTAGTAAAAGTGGGGTAGATAGAGGCAGAGTAATAAACTGAGAGCTAGTTACAGTTCAAACTCCTTGATTGTACTATTGTGTTATGAGAGTCCCCTCTTTCAAAATGGATCATTGCCATAGGGTATAAATCACACACTGAAAATTTGCAGGTACTAGTATGAATAGTGTTAACTACAGTAACACAATGCAACATTCTGCCCCTATGAAATAATCCAACAAGCATTGGAAAATTGAAATTTTGCTTATAATGAGGATTTTGTACCTCACCTTTCACAAGTCTTGTATGGCTTCACAATACTGTATACTGCAGAAAATTAATCTGTAAAACTTAATCCAAAACCCATTCAGTCAAAGTGGAGAAACTTGGACAGCTGAGTGTGAGCTCTTCAGTACTGGCATTCCAAGAAAAGCATTGGAGGAATATGGAAAGCTTTTCATTTGTTGCAAGTGCAAGGCTGAGGTAGGTACTGTTCAGATACATTATCTTCTAAAGGACTGTGACAAAAAATTTGCAGCCACCAGCCTTTTTGTCTAGAAACACTTCTAGATATCAGAGACTGGAATCCTTGGGACTGTTGCCTTAATGGTCATTATCCACAACATTCCCACAAGGAACCTTGAATTCTATATTTCCGTTTGACGCTAGTATTGCAGGGGGTTCTGGGCCATTTCCAGACAAAAAATGCTCCTCTCCCATCTTCACTGGCCCAAATATGTCTTCACTTTCCATAAGAACCGGATATTGGCTGTCTTATCTTCAATATGACCCGGATGCTTCTTAATCGTAGCAGAAGTGTGTACTGTCCTCCACATTCCTGCAACAACTTCAGGGCTTAGATAGTAGAACAACATGCACCTGGAGATGAAATTTTGGTTCTTTGCACAAGAAAATTTGCAATGTCACAGGATGAACTGCATAGAGTAGATAGTTTTAACTAAAGGGGTTCTGTTACTAGAGCACTGCATGGCATTGGTCTCTAGATTCACAAAAATGAGCCACAGATATCCACAATGACATCCTCAGGTATGGATATAAAGCAGATATCTATGGATTGGGAGGGCTCTGTTACCCCTGCATAGTAAGGTCACTTCTCACTAATAAGAGAAAGATGCCCTCCTGCAATCTTTCCCTCACTGTGTTTCATGGACACCACTCAACTAGAATAGGTTTTATAGTATGGAAGAATATACTTATTCTCTGCAGCTTTTGGTTAGAACCTGCTGGGAGCAGTAACCTTATCTCAGTGAGGCAGTGCTAGAGAGATCACAAGTGTTTATACAGCTATACTAGAGAGAATGTGCCACTGAAGTTGTTTCTGTATCAAACATAGTAGCTGACATATTGTAATGAAGTTCCAGTAAGCATTTCTTAAAGCTTGCTTGTTTTCACCTCTAATTCCCATCCATAAGATTGCTGTAGTACTGGAAAGAAGAAATGCTCTTATAGTTTTCCATAACCAGAATCTGGAGATCAAGGCCCAGACTTTGCTGGCCGCAAGGGGACAAAGGAGGAGCCAGAAAGGAAGCAGTTGCAGCTCTGTTTGTCACTGTATCTGTGCCAATGCTGGACCCTACCTGTGTTAGGACAGGCTAGGGGCCACTCCAAGACAGAAATACCGTCTATAGCTATCACCCAGCAAAGAAGAACCAAATCACAGCAGTTTTTCAAAATGTCAATACTAGTTCTGCACCAGCTTGGGTATTAGGCTCAAGAAATCTGGCAGTTTTCCCACCACTTTGTGTCAATAAAAAGGGTTAGTAAGCAGTAGAGAATGTGAAGCAAGAAGTATAAACTAATACATAGTTTCTTCATTGTCAAATGAGAAAAATATCTAAGCATTTATGCTATGGTCCTAGGGAGGGTCAACCCCACACTGAAATAGCCCAGCTACAATGAGACTGTGTACACAACAGAAGAAAATGGAAAACTATTAGGAAAGCTTAATAGTTTTAGATGCAAAGGCTGTTATGGTTTGCAGAGGGCTCTTAAGATACCTCCCTATGTTTTGTTATGAGTACCAGTTAGCCACTTGGCAATAATCATTAGATTATTTTCCTTTGTAAACTGAGGAAAGCTTGAAATGCCAGAACAAATTAAAGATCAATAGTGTTCATTCAGTGTGTGGCATGCAGGCTCTCTTCATTATTAATAGCGAAGAAGAGAACCAGGTTGCTGTACAATTTTATTCTGAAATTGTCCTCCCTCCCTTAGCCAAATATTCAATCATGCTAGATTCTTGTTATGGAGTCTTAATATTTTTTTAACACTGTTAGAAGAATCAGCTTTTCAGTAACTATGCCTGCTAGAAATGGGTCTCAAAACTCACTCTGAAGCAGTTATACACTTCAAGTTATGTACAGTTTAGAGACAGAGTCCTTTGTCTGAAAGCATGAAGTAAAAATGTAATCCCTGCATTAGAGGTAAAAAACCCACTGCTTTTAATCTGAGCCACCCAGGCCTGCCTAATTGATATCAGCTTTTGATTTATTGCTATTAACATGATAAATTCAGATTTGAAAGCTTACTATGTCAGCAGTATATCATGAGTACAATTATGATCTTTAGTATTCACAGAACAAGACATGTCCATTTCTATAATAGATTCTATAGCAGATTCCACTTAGAATCAACCATTTCTCGTAAACATTGTATGTATGCAGATTTCTTTGTCTGTCTTTGATTCCTAAAATTAAGATTAAAAGGCGAGTTTAGTAGCAGAAAAAACATCCAGTTTCACATTCGGTAACAGATGAGAATCCCTCTCCTAAAAGGGAACCAAAATTCTAGCAGCACATTTTCAAACATGACAAATGTGTTTCTGGATTATTCTCCTTCCAAAAAAACCACCCCCAAACAAAATGCAAAAAATAAAGTGCAGCACCCAGAAAAAATAAGTGTCAAAAAGATAGCCATATTCTTTTCTTTGTAATAAAAGTACTTGGCCTCAGTCTTAAGAATATTATATTGTGTCCATCATTTTGGATTCCTCATCATCTCTCTGTACCAATGAGTTTAAGTTACAAAGACCTGTGTTCACGTAGCTTTGAAGAGAGTCTGAAGTCTGCAACAGAAGAAAACATTAATTCTACACAATACTGAGATTCAAATTTTGCACTTGTCTACTTTCAAGTGACTTACCTAGCTCCCATTAACTGTCTGCATTTCACAGTTAAGAGCACCCCCTTTCTGCATTCCTGCCTCTCCTCAGAGCTGCACTCCCTCCTGCACCACAAGCCCTTTTTAGAACCAGCATCTCAAACTCCTCCCAAATCCCAGCCCTGACACTACCTCCAGAGCCAGCATACATACCCCCCCTTTCTGTACCCTAATCTGCTCCCCAAACCTCACCTAGCTCCCTTGTCTGCATCTCACACTGAAGAAGCAAGTTAGTGTGATGCCTAAGTATCTGCCTTTGACCACTGGTAATGTAGCTCAGTAAAAACATATCCCCTTATCCTTGAAATGTAGGACTGTACTAAGCTTTTATGCAGCTTATATAAAAATTGAGCCTCAAGAGAAATATAATTTTATTCTAAATTAACTCAGATACGGTGAAGCTGAGTACAGGTTCATCTCGATCAAAATGATTTCAAAACTAATGTCTTAATTTTGATCCCTTTCAACTATCCAAGTGGGAAAAAACCCTACGATTTCCTTTCTGTTTAAGACCATTACTGCCAACACCTTTTAAAATCCAAAGCCACCTATACTGAAACCTTAGTGTTTTACAAAGGTATTTTGCAGTTCCCATTCTCCTAGCACAGGCTGGATTTTTTTTAAAAGTTTTGATTACTCCTATGCTCCCCTTAAAGAAAACATTATGCTAATTTTTGCTTGGAAGCTCATTTGCACTTCCTACAATATGAAACACATAACTAAATTATAGAATCAGTTGTATAATAGTGTTTACTCCAGCATAGTTGAAGCAGATGAAATTACTTGCAAGGAGGTTACATATTTAACGCATTAGGGCTATATGATGGGGTGGACCAGATGCTGTGGCCCCCTGCTGGACGCCGTGTGGTCCTGTCTCACATGCTCCAGAAAGGCTATAGAGAAGTCCTCCACGCTGGGTAAAGTGGCTGCAAGGGGAATGCAGCCAATCAGGGAATAGTATGGCCCTGTAAAAGGAGCTGCAAAGCACAACATCAGCTAGTGGCAGTGTGGAGCTCAAGGGGTGCAGACTGGGTGACAGTCTGGCAGATAGCACAGTGACACCGCGGACAACTCCCTATGAAGAACGGTAGTGAGCAGGGATGGCCGCTCACTGCCCCTGAGGAGGGAAAACCCTCTCTGAGCCTGGATGGGCTGAGCTAGAGCCTGCCCCTTTAAGTCTGCAGCAGCGTGGGGGAGGGGCAGGAAGTATAAAAGCTAGGCCAGAGGCTCAGTAGGGGCCAAGTTGTTGGAGGGAGCCACAGCCTACCATGAGAAGGCTGAGGAGCCTCCTGAGGCGGACGACTGGCCTGGGCTACCAGGCGCCAGCTCAAAGAAGGAGACCCTTTTCTCCCTACATCTAGATTGGGACCATACAGACCCTGGGGACCCGCCCGGGGGAACAGGTACAACCAGAGGCGGAGTCTCGAAGTGGCCCAGGGAAAGCAACAGATGATCAAGCAGATCTAATCACCCTTTAAGCTGAGTCAGTGGGCTTTGGTGTAGTTCCCTTGCTGACCCCAGTGGCTGCGAGGCTGCCACTACTAGGGTCCTTGGCCGGGACATGGTGAAGTAGGGAGGGCCCACGTCCGCCCCTGCCATCCCTGCATTTGAGTGGCAGTCTCCTCCTTTCCACTTGTGCTGCAGAAACTGTTTGCTTGCCTGCCTGCCTTGCCCTGAACTGGGCCCCGGGCTGCCATTTTGACTGTGGGGACTTGTTTGTTTGTTGGCACATCTTCCTGCCCTGGTCTTAAAGGGGCCGCCAGGATGTACAGGCCTGAGCACCAGGCAGGGACTCAGGACCTAACAAGAACTTACGGCAGACTGGTGGATTATGCCAGGTCTTGGAGATAAATCCCTGAGGTAATGGCAAAGTTGCTGCTGCCAGGAAGAGAAGCCTTGGGGCACCACTCTTTTCTGTAGAGTGTGTGTGGGGGGAGGGAAAGGGGGAGAAGGGAAGGGAGAAACAGACTTGAGACACTACAGAGGGCACCGAGATGGACTCCCACTACAAGTATACCCTGGAAGGGATCTGATTTGCGCACAGGGTGGACTGAGCTGTATAACCGTGGTCCTCAACGTGGTGCCCGCGGGCACCATGGCACCCGCAGGGGCATTTGTGTGCCCCACATAAATCAGGGCTGGCCCAAGCCATTTTTGTGATCCCGGGCACGCAGTGACTGCGTGGCTCCACTCCCGGGAGCCTGGCAGCCTCAAAAGGTTGGGGACCACTGTTATACATCAATGGTGCACAATAATTTTTGAACAGGGGCACTTGAAAAATTTCTGAAGTGGTTGAGGGATGTCCCAGAAAGGGCAAAGCCTCAGGCAGAAAAGGCAGAGCCTTTAAACAGCAGGAGTTGAAAGGGCTTGCGCCTCCCTGACATCACGTTAGTAGGGGGCAGGAGCTGTAAGCCCTTTCAATTTCTGCTATTTAAAGGGCTCACTGCTTTCATGTTGCCTGGGAGCCGGCACTCTAGAACCCTTTCAACTCCTTCTATTTAAAAGGCTCATGCCTTCCCCAAGGCTGTTGCCTGACAGCTATGAGGAAGACACAAGTCCTTTAAATAGAAGCAGTTGAAAGGGCTAGCAAGTCACTGGCTCCCAGACAACATGCTACTGTAGGGACAGTAGCTGTGAGCCCTTTCAGTTGCTTCTATTTGAAGAGCTTGCACCTGTTGGATGGCTGCCAGGCAACACAACTGCCTAGCAGGCGTGAGCCCTTTAAATAGAAGCATTTAAAAGAGCTCACACATCTCTGGCTCTCAGGCAATGCGCGAGGAGGCGGGGTCTAGAATTGCCACATGGGCCGTATCAGGCCTGCTGAGAGGCTTTTGCTCACCCCTGTTCTACATCTACAATTGTTAATGATATTTATATCAATGACATTGAAGCACTGCAAGATCCTGAAGTGCCTTCTGAATCAAAGTATAATTTTCGTGTTGTCGCTGTGGGCAGCACATCTACATGTAGGCTATGTCTACGCTCACGGCTTCTTGCGTGAGTAATATGCGAATGAGGCTAAGCATGGAATATCGCTGAGCCTCATTTGCATACCTAATGAGCCACCATTTTTTTCAGAAGAGGCTCTTGCGCAAGAAGGAGCGTCTACACTGCCCCTTCTTGCATGAGAAAAACCGTCTTGCACAATGCCATTCTTCCTGAAAAATAATAGGTGTAACGGCATTGTGCAAGAGTTTTTCTTGCGCAAGAAGGGGCAGTGTAGACTCTCCTTCTCACACAAGAGCCTCTTCTGAAAAAAAAATGGTGGCTCATTAGGTATGCAAATGAAGCTTGGCGATATTCCACACTTAGCCTCATTTGCATGTTACTCATGCAAGAAGCCACGAGTGCAGACATAGCCGTAGTGTCTAAGATACAGTTTTCTATACAGTAGGTTCTGTATACGCTTACGTGCTTCAAGAAACCATGCACTCTGCAGTGCTGTACTACTACTGGCTTGGTGAGTATCAGTATACTATTTTGTATTTTTGATTAAGTAGTACTTCCTCATTCTCTCAACATGGCATGTAACAGATGTTTTACAGTATGTAACTTCACTCCCATCTAGTAGTTTACTCCATAAGTAGTCTTATTTGACATTAAAAGTTACTACTTTACATGAGCAAACATGGCAGACTCTGCTCCTAAAACACCTACATGATTTCTGGAAATGGATTTGCTGAGAACCTACCTGTGGCAAAAACTCCAACATTCCAAAGGAGCTGAGACCAGTATTGGCAATGGGATTCTGAACGGACATAGCCTGAAAGCTCTGTGATTGAGAACAGATTTTCACTCTTGATTTGAATGCTTCGAGTTCATTTCTAAAAGCCTCCAAGTAACCTTCTTCTTCTGCCTGTATGAAGAAAAGGTTGTCAATTAAGTACTTCTCTAAACTCAAATTTAGAGATAAAACTTCGTCTATATAAATATACAAATTACTGAGGAAAAAAGCTACACAATGAAAATGAAACAGCCCCTTCTCCCCATGCTCCCCTCCCCACCCCCACCACATTTTAGATGAAAACACTGTAGACAAACCAATAACAGCTTTGTGAAAAATCAGGAGAAAATTTAGGTGGCTTTTCTGATTTTTATTTGAACTGTGGTTAAAATATTTTTGGCTGGGATAATGAGAAAAGGATAATTTCTTGCATCTGAGGAGCTGTGAAGAGATGCTAATTTTAACCCATTTCATCTTAAAAGCTGAAAGGACAGGGGATACTCAGTAGCGGACTCTCTTCAGAAGCAAGTCAATGCTATTTAAAGCAAGGACCCCCATTAGCTGACAATGCATTCTCTAGCAAGTGAATCTGGCAGTATGAACCATCAAAGTACTT
Source organism: Pelodiscus sinensis (assembly GCF_052426305.1). Lineage (NCBI taxonomy): Eukaryota > Metazoa > Chordata > Testudines > Trionychidae > Pelodiscus > Pelodiscus sinensis. Next base: position 30,035,087 of record NC_143057.1, read on the forward strand.
GAAAGATCTTCAGATTCTTTCATAGCAGTGGACAAATTCAAGCCCAGTGAACACAAGACATCCTTTGATTTGAGGCAATCCAGTCAGAAACAGTACAAACTGCTGAAATGGGTATAGAGGTGCATTGTAGTGCAGTCATTCTCAAATTTTTTTGGCCCACCCCACTCAATGCAATCCTTTCAGTGGACCACCAATCACCCCTGATAACAAAATGCCTTGCTTATCTCTAAATACCTTAAATAGTAATTTATTCACTTTAGGCTACTGGAGCTATAACAAAGAAAGGAAATATTTCGGAAGAAAGGAAATATTAATCAAAATAATTAGATTAAGCACTTTAACTTTAACTTTCATTTAAGTTTACCAAACTTTGTATTAAATAAACTCAAATATTTCTATTCAAAACAAAACGTTTTAACATTGTCTTTATGGCAGAGGTGGAGAATCATTTTTGAGTTGGGGCCCACTGATTCACAGAAAAACCAGTTGGGCGGGCACACAAAAGTGAGAGGAAACCTCCTCCCCAAAACCAACCCCAACCCTCACTGATGTGGACCCCAAATGAGATACCCCATGGGGCTGAAGTGGGGAGGGGAGAGAGGAACACGATTCAGGACTTTCCCCAGGCCAAATTAACTCTTTGGGTGTCCCAGGGTTTGTAGATTTTGTGAGCCCCCTAGGTTCTGGCATGAAGCCAAAAATGAGGGAGTGTGGGAAGAGGCTGCCAGGGAGTGGGAGAGGAATAGGGTTGCAAGAAGGGGCGAGGGTGTGGAGTCTGGCTGGGAGGGAAGGAGGGTGTAGTAGTGGGTTGGCGGGAGGGTGTTTGGCCATAGGAAGAGTGCAGGAACAGGGGAAGGTGCAGGAGCAGGCAGGGGAAGGGTATCTGGCCAGGAGGGAGGGTGCTGGAGCGAGGGAGGATGCAGGAGCAGGCTGACGGTATGGAGTCTAGACATAAGGAGAATGGGTGGAAGCTTACCTGGCTACACGCCCCCCACCACTCCCAGGCACGTGTCCCAGGCAAGGCATCCCGCTGCTCCCACTGGCTGTGATTCTGGCCAATGGGAGCAGTGGGGAAACTCTCCAGGCAGCAAGTCCATGCACTGCTGTTCCCCCAGCCAGGGGGAGGGGAAGCAGCAGTGCACAGAGCCACTTGCTCTCCCCACGAGCTGGCTCTAGTGATGAGGCTCAGGGTTTTCTTCTCCTCTGCGTTCCCAGCAGGAAGCAAGAACTGGTGCTCCAACCTCGCAGTGAGGTGAAGGGGTCAAGCAAGGCTGGAGTGCAAACACAGGCTCCCCACTTTGGGGGAGGGGAGGGGAGAGGGAGAGAAAGGATGCTTATTAGTTGTGATTAAGAAATCACCTTGCCTGCTTAGCAATTCTTGTTTAATTTTTTTTGTAAAATGTACAGTTTAAACATGGGTATTGCAGTTAAACTTTATTAATTTCAAATGTCTTATTAAAGATGGAGTTCTTGAATTTTTACAGTGTTAGGTGTGTTTCAACATCAGTTCATACTTCAAGAACTCCATCTTTAGTGTTCTAGAACACTTCACAGATACTTAGTGTCTGCTTTTATAGCTAGAGCAGAAAAATATTGATTTTGCAAGAGCTATCCTCTTTCAGAGAGTAAGATACCAGAGGAAATGGGAGACAGTTTTCATCAACCTGTATCACTTGTGCATGTAAGATGTTACATGATCATATATGAAGTATACATTAATGTTATGTTTAGTTCCCTTTTGGGCACACCTAACAACACAACTAAATTCACAGGACTTCCATTCTCGTGGTTACAGACCATTTATTGCACAAAAGACTGCCAACAACTCAACCTTTCCCTTAGAGCCTGTGGCCATTCGCTTAGCACTTTTTTAGCTTGCAGCTGTCACTAAGAAATCTTAGCTGTTCTTGCACACTGTTGCCTCACAGATGCTGCAAGAGCTTCACTAGCATTAAAATAAAACCATGACTTACTTTTGCTCTTTGAAAAAATAGACGAAAACATCCTCGAGGATCCACATTACAACTTTTGGCCATTTCTAGAATAAACTGCATTACAACTGCTTGGTGTGCTACTTGTTCCATCAAAGCTCTTTTCTGGAAACAAAAGTGTAAGTCACATTTTTAAAGAGACTAAGTATGCAACTAAGATTTAAAATGTGTTTTACTTTTATGATTACCAGTTCTGACATCTTACAGATTTAAACTGAAAGTGGAAGAGTGGGGGGAGATGCAACTACTGAAGAACAGTTATTATGGAAGCTCTTCCAGTAAGCTGAAAATGGGGGCGGGGGGGGGAGGGGGGGAAGGAAAGAGATAGAGAAATCATTTACTGTGATCTATCTGGATAGTCTTTCTGTAGCATAAAAGGGGAAAATGTGTACCTTATTCAGATTCAAAGTAATTTAAGATTTGCCTATTACCTGTTCAGCTTCTAGGTGAAAACACCACAAAATGAGATATTTAGCAGTTTCTTCACATACAAGGTATGGATGGTCAGACAAAAATCTCTGGCTATCATCCCATCTGCTTAGCATGCCTGGTGAAAAGGAATTAGATAGCCAAGTGTTACCATTAGCGTAGATTTTGTTTATGGTATTGAATAGTAATGGAGATCAGACAGTTATTGGATCCAGTAATGAGCTATGGAGCTTTAGAGGTTTACACTGCAGATCTTACAGCAGCACAGCTGTACAGTAGTGCGGCTACAGCAGTAACGTCTCATGTAGCCACTCCTCTCTCAACAGCATAATTAAACCAGCCTTAACAAGTGGTGGTAGTTTTGTTGGCAAGAGAACATCTCCCTCTCACAGTGTTAGCCTCACTGGCACTTTTGTCAGTCAAACTTTTGTCAGTTAGTGGCATTTAAAAAACACTCTGAGAACAAAAGTGCTAGTGTAGACATAAGCTTAGTAAATGTCACCTTTATGTTTATAGCCAGGTTTATCATGCATGGAGTGGTAATGGCAAGTTCATTAAAGACTCACACTTTCACTTGTAAATGTGGTATCTTACAGGATTAAGGCTATATGGCTAGAGAAGCTTGTACTGTCCTCTTCTGTGTCTCTTCAGTGGCTAGATTACTTCAGCCTGTCAACTGCTAATACAGCAGGAGAATTAAAGACAACAATACATTTTCTCCATAATTTTCCTGCATAATGCACATAGTTCAGCTAAGCTCAACATGATCCAAGGATGTATTAGGCTCATGAGCTGAATTTCTGCAACAGTCAGAAGTCCGTCTGTTCTAAGGATGTTAAGGAAGAATCGACTAGTCGCTTCCCCCCACCCTTGCTGCCTCTATCAAATAGAGGCAGCAAAGGGGGGTGGATAAGGGGTACTTCAAAGCGGCAATGCTGCACAGAGCCTGGCATCTCAAAGCAGCAGTGCTGCATGGAACCCCCAGAGTCAACTGGGGACTCCCCAGCTGATCCCGGGCTCCAAGTGGCATTTCAAAGCAGCAGTGCTGCATGGAGCCTGGGGTCAGTGCGACTTCCCACTGGCCCTGGGCTACATGCAGAGTTCCAACTTTGAAATACAAAAGAACCCCCGTTGGGGCTCTTGTACATTTCAAAGGATGAATGCCGAAGTGCCTATCGACTACTTGAGTAGTCAACGGAAATTCCATTGACTAGTACAGTAATCTATATTTAACATCCTTAGTCTGTTCCCATGTTATTTAATACAGCGGCTGTTATTACAGGCCCCTGGATACCTGTGGACCCCTTTTTGGTGGGCTGCAGAGCGCTACCTGGCTAAACACATGGTGCTGGCTATTAAAAAAATGTATACTATACAATCAGGTACAATTACTCTACCTCTCACTTCTAGGTAGGATGTTAAAAATACAGAGACCAAATACAAACGGACCAAAGTGTAAAATAGTATACTCCCCCTGGTTCAATCAAGTTGTATTGCTTGTGATTGCCCTAAACAAAGTGGAAAAGCTGTATTAAACATCTTTAAAACCAAAACCGCAAGTGAAGTCAGAATACTAAAAAAAGTTGAAAATTCTCATGAAGTCCACACAGTTAAAAAAATATATATTTTGTTTATCTTAAGAAATTATGCTATTACAAAACAATTAAGTATTGAGTCTACACAGAGGTCAGTCTGAAAACGGATTTGGTACTTTGCATTCCATCCAGAAAGCTAAGAAGATGCATTATTTCCACTAAAATGATTACTGGGGGAAGAATTAGCATTTTTCCTGTGTGGTCCTCCTTGTACTTCAGTTATTTCAGTAACAAGGATGCAGATCAGTCACTTCTGTTGGCATATACTGAGACTGCCTCTTGCATTACTTCACATTTACAAGATTTGTTCTGAAGCCAAGAGAGCTCAAAACCATTTTATTTTATTTAAATATAAGATCTTAAAAAAAAAAAAAAAAAAAAAAGCGCCAGTATGGCATATGAAGTGCCAATTCAATTTGACTCCTGGTTGGATGGGATTGTTTCCATTAGGGATGTTAAAAAGTTGGTTAAATAGATAACCATGTAACCACTGAAAATCTCAGTGGTGACACGCTGCAGGTTTTGCAGTAATAAGCTTTATACTGGAGAGTCTGCAGCGAAGCCTCCCCAGTAGCAGAGCTGCCAGTCTTGCTCTTGGGGAGGTTGCTTCCCTGCCACAGTGATGCCGCCTGCCTGGCTCCCAGGGAAGAGGCTTCGGTGCCCTGTTGGAGCAAAGTAGCCTCCCAGGGAACCCACTGACTGTAACCGATGCCATTAACTAATAAGCATCAGCTACTGGTTAAACGGTCAGCCTGTCACATTCCTAACATAAGAACGGGCCATACTAGGTCATACCAAATGTCCATCTAGTTCAGTATCCTGTCAGCTGACAGTGGCCAATGCCAGATGCCCCAAAGGGAGTTAGCACAACAGGTAATCATCATGTGATCCCTTTCCTGTCATCCATTTACAGACAAACAGAGGCTAAGGACACCATTCCTATCCGTCCTGGCTAATAGCCATTGATGGACCTAACTTCCATGAATTTATCCAGTTCTTTTTTGAACCCTGTTAAAGTCCTAGTCTTCACAACATCCTCTGGCAAGTAGTTCTGCAAGTTGACTGTGTGCTTGGTGAAGAAAAACTTCCTTTTCTTTGTTTTAAACCTGATACCTATTAATTTCATATGGTGACCCTTAGTTATTATGTTATGGGAACAAGTAAATAACTTTTCCTTCTTTACTTTTTTCACACCAATCATGATTGTATGTACCTCTATTATATCCCCCTTTAGTCTCCCCTTTTCTAAGCTACAAAGTCCAAGTCTTTTTAATCTCTCTTAATATGGGATCAATTCCAAACCCCTAATCATTTTTGTTGCCCTTCTCTGAATCTTTTCCAATGCCAATGTATCTTTTTAGAGATGAGGCGAACACATCTGTACTCAGTATTCAAGATGTGGGCGTACCATGGTTTTATATAGAGGCAATAAGATATTCTCTATCCCTTTTGTAATGATTCTTCTGTTTGCTTTTTTGACTCCCACAGCACATTGAGTGGATGTTTACAGAGAGCTCTCCACAATGACTGCCAGATCTATCTCTTGAGTAGTTGTAACTAAATTAGTCCCTACAATATTTCCAAGTTTCCATGAGGTACTCAACAGCTCCTAATCAGTTATGCCACTAAACGTACAGGAGCCAATGACTCAAAACAATGGAACACAAACAAGATAATCAAGATTTCAGAACAGTATGACAACACATGGCATTTGACTGTAGTGGTGTTCATCACATTTCAACTATAATTAAAGTGACACCTAGTAGACAGTCTAATACATTTGGATAAACTATTCTATACCTGGCTTACTATTACTAGATGGTTGACTAAATATTTTCAGTAGTAAATACATCATGCCTATTAAAGCTATTCCTTTTGTGGCTTAAATGGCAAAGATGCGTATTAAATTCTTTACATCTTTGAACACCGGACTTTAAAAAGACTCTCAATGTCCAGTAAATAGTACTTGCTCTGAAGCACAAATACATGGTACGGGGGTAAGAAGGTTTCTGCAGAATTTAAGCTGATGCAGCATTTTCTTTCAGATTCTGCAAATAAGGCCATAATTTCTAATACTGCTCATCTCTTTTCCCAAGCAGCAGTCTAGGCAGGAACTAGAGCTAGTCACAGAAAGGATTCTAAAAGAGGATAGGATAAGCATAACAGAACCACTGACCCGCCAGACTACAAGGACAGTAACCTAGTGGAAGAGAAATCTTCACACCTTCTGTCCTAGCAGTGGTGCTCCTTCCACCTTTTGTTTGCAACTAAGCATAGTTCAAGATCTGTATTTTTTTAAAAAGTCTTTTTCCCCATAACTGAAATTCTCTTTAATCTGTTGTTACTTTGTGTTCAGTCACCAAACAAAGCTGAATCTACAAGAGATTTTAATACCTGAACTAAAATATTACAACTGTAGCTCCTTAGCTGCCATTTCCATGGAAGGATATACTTTTGATAACTACTGAGAAAATGCTTTGCTTTAAATAGCAGAACAGTAAATTCTGAAGTATCTCTCTTCATGAAGTGTCAGAAAGTAAATAAAACCCTTTCTTTTGCATGCCCAGCATTAAAAGAGTGTTTATCTAAAAAGCACAATTGACTTTAGGACTTAAAACTTCCACAGCATGCAGCCTCTTACTTGGAAAGGACTATTTTGTTATGACTATCAAAGAAAATCACAAACCCTGATATATCAGAAATCTGAACTCTGCAAGCCAGATGCTTCATTTTTAAGTGCTCATTTTATAAAACAATAGTACCTAACATAACGCATAAAAAGCTAAAACTACAAAATGCTGGAAAAAGTGGTACTTACCAAAATGTCTAATTTTTTGTTCATGTTTCTGCATGAATGATTTGGATTTGTCTTCATCTTCTATTTCTTTTATTTTATTTTGGTTAATAAAACTCTGTGGGGGGGAGAGAGAAAGCTTACTCATAAAATCCCTTTCCATGCAATTTTAAACAATGTCATTATGGGGACATCATTTTGTTTTATTTCCATTTTAAAGTTATGCTTCTAGTACAGGCCCAAAGCCTGCAAAACACAGACACATACATGACATGGAGTCTGGGAAACTTTTTACTGTTAACACAGATTTAAAAAAAAAAAAAAAAAAAAAGACTCATTTTAATATCTGGCCCTGGATTACAGCTTGGAATAGCATTGTCCTCTACCAAAGAGATTCTAACATGACAGGTAGCAAGGTATTGAGTCTTTCAAAGACTCTGAGAAATACCTATTTGTGTCTTATGTATAAGTTCACTATCAAACTTAAGATGACCAAGGTAGTATTTGATCATTTGGAGATAACTGCTGTTTTGGGACAATACAATTTTAGATCTCTGCTAGCAGCACAGAAACATTTCTATGTTTTGATGTCAGTGCAAGACCTACTTTTTGGTAGATTTTACTAAAATAAATGAAAGGATACTCATACAGCACACAATCTTGTCATATGGACTGTTCTGGATAAAAGGAGACACTCACAATATTAGTGACAAGTGCCATATAAAGAACTTGATTTGTCTAATAGTTCTATCCCCTGTTTTTACCTGGGTTTATGTACGTTGATATGGTTCATACCTTATTAAATACGTCCTTGCTAACAGAATCCATGTTCCATAGATTTTGTGTTTCCCTCTGTATTAGCGCCTCTTCTTTCTGTCTCCATTCTTCCTCCCTTTGTCTCAATTCTGAAGCATCAGTCTGTGCTTTGGCATGTTCCTGGTCAAGGGACTCTGAGTTATGTAGTGCTAAACTACCAAGTTTCTGCTGGGCCTCTGCTAGATTCCATTTGCATTCCACAGAGCTCTTCACAAATTCCTTTTGTTTTTGGCAAGCCAATTCAATCCCATGGCCATATATCTGTATGATGGGAGGGAATCAGATTTGTTTATTTGGAGAAGTGGAGAGAATTTAGGTAGCACAAGCAAACAGATATGGTGAGTTGCAATAGAATTCTGAATTGTGAAAAGTGAGGTTAAATTCTAAACAGAGACTAGAATTGATATTATACATACAGTTGGATGCTTATTTCAATATTTTCCACATTAAATCAGTACTGTTTACATGTAAAATACATCTGTAATAACTCCTAGCTATGCAGATCCAGGGATCATATATCACCAGTCAAAGCTTCTCTAACCAAACTGCAGAAGACATTTTTATGATGAAGTGTGGGCGAAAATAGGATCCAGCTGGCTCTCTCTTAGTTTTGCTGGTTCTGCACAATTAACAATAGCCAAACACCAGAATTAACTCTAAATACAAATGTCTGTAATAAGAAAGTAGCAGTTTTATAATGTACGACCATAACTAGACTATTGTTTAAATTCCAAACCAATTAATGTATTTTACTTGAAAGCACCCTCTGGAAAGGACAGATATGTAGAAAAATAACAGTTCTCATGTAAACTAGCAGGTATTTTAGCAGTTTTAAACGCCTCTTCACACAGCCACCCAGAAAAATATAAATTTCCAAATATCTATTCACAGTTTCTCATGCTTATTTTGAGCTGTGAATTATGGTAGATCTCCACCAAAATAAATAAGAAAGAAACAAGCCACAACTCACAGAAACTTAATGAAGACTCAAAAATGAAGAGAATGTCTTGAAAGTATTTCAAGGAGTTAGCTATACTGCCTTTATAGGATTTCCAGCCTGTTTGTTCCAAACCCATACTATATCTACCAGGGATGTTAAAATGTAATTAAGTAACTGTGTAGCCACTGAAGTTTTCAGCAGTTACACGTGAGGCTGCAGTCGTCTCCTGCCTGCCACCCCACGCTGTATCAGAGACATCAGTGCTGGCTCTCCTTGCATATCAGGAGCCTCTGAACTGGCATTCATGCTAAAATTCGACACTCTCCGCACGGGACTTAACAAAGACCCCAGCTATCTTACCCATTACAAAGATAGCTTCCCCCATTATCACCTCTAATTCTATTAACTCACAGACATCTCCCCTTCCCCACCTCTAATATCATTAACTCACTGGCATTCACCTCCTCCCCCCCATCCCCCTTCTGTTCTGTAATGTGATTTGTCCTTTTCATGTGTGTTCATTTTTTTTAAATTGTATCCTTTGGTATATATGGTTGTGACTATTTTCTTCCATTATTTGATTTGAGGAAGTGGGTCTGGCCCACGAAAGCTCATCATCTAATAAACCAGGCATGTCCAAAGTCCGGCCCGCGGGCCAATTGCGGCCCGTGTTCCGGTTTAATACAGCCCCCCAGGTAATTTGGCAATATCTATCTTTTATGGCCCCCAACGAATCCATATGTATTGAGATGAATACATTGTAAAATCTCAGTTACTGTCAGTTGGTCTAAATCAGTTATAAATATATTTGGACACAACATGTATACTTGGTGTTATGTTCCTGTTCATATTTTTTTAACTTAAAAGTTGACAGACAACCTTTATTACCAATAATATGTAATGTACTTTACAATGTTCCTGACATATTTCAGCTTCCTGGATTTTTTTTTCATCTGGCCTTCAGATATGAAAGGCAGAGTGATTTAACACCTGTTTAGATTTGTCATCCATGTGATGAAATGAAAAGTATGCCGTTTGCAATAAACTTTGCACAAAATAGTTAATTTGCATTTAATTTTAATGGTTCAAAGAATGTCAGGCAAAATGGTCGGCACTCACGCATGTTCACTTCATCAAATCTGGCCCTCTTTGAAAAAAGTTTGGACACCCCTGTAATAAACCATCTTGTTAGTCTTTCAAGTGCAACGTAGACCTGTATTTTGTTTCAGGAGGCTACATGTAACAGTGAACGTTAACCAATGAGCGAGGGCTCATCAGTCAACTGTTTATACAGTTACACTTTCACATCCCTAATACTTAGTCATTGACGTTTTTCCATCAGCTCGGTGGTTTGACAGGTGACATACAAACAACCGTGCCGCACATCACTTCCCTTCGTCAGCACGGAGAACGGGAAGAGGCGGACACACACGCAAGTGCCGGCCCGGCGAGGGCGGACAGACCCAGCCTGGCAGGCGGGCGGACGCGCGCTGTGGACCCCTGCCCTTGCAGGAAACACGGTTCAGCTCAAGCCACGCGTGGCGGCGTCTCTTCGAGGCAGACTTTGCACTTGGCTCCCAGGGGGCTTCACTTCACTCTGGCCGGCCTCGGGTCCCAGGCACAGCGCAGCCGGAGACCCGTCGGGCAGGGTCTAACGGGGGGGGGGGGGCAGATGCTGGGGCAGGCCCCTGGGGCTCTGCGCGTTCTGCCACCGGCGCTGGAAGCGAGGCGGAGCCGGGCAGGCGGTTGGGCTCCGTGCTGCTAGGACCGGGGCAGGCCGAGTCACGACCACGCGGACGTACCTCCGGCTCCGGCTCCTGCCCCTCCGCTGCGCGGAGACCCCGGGAGCGCGGCGGCCACAGCGCCATCCCCACCGCAGCCCCGGCTCGATCGGCCCCTGCCGTCGCCCAGGCCCGTTACCAGCCTGGCCGGAAATCAGGACTAACGTCACTTCCGGCAACAGACGCGCCGGGAGTAGGTGGGGGGGGGGTGTGCGCGCGTGTTAGTGAGATCACATGACGCTCATTCCCGCCCCCTGGGAGTCACGTGAGGGAAGCGACGCCGGGCCGGCTCGGGTTGGAGGAGCGCGGGGGCGCGGCCAGGTTGCCTAGCGGGGAGGATTATGGGGAATAAAAGCCCCTCGCGGGAGACGTGAGTCCAGACCCCTGCGGTGCGAGGCTGAGCAGCCCTGGCGATCTGCGGGGCTGGAGCCTTTAATACCCGGAGGAAATGGGCCAACCCAGCCCCTCCCACTCCCGACATTCATTGGGGATGTAGGAGGCGCAGCCATTTACATGGTGAACTGATGAATCTGGTTTGTTGGTTACCGTGAACAGTTCCAGCCCCGGGCCTGGGGAGCTGGCTGCTGCTGCTTTTGTAACACGGGGCGGGAGTGGAAGTCGTTGTAAAAGCCAGCTCCCGGCATGGCCAGCTCCCGGAGACCAGCTACTGCTCCGCGCTGCTGTCTCTATTAGTGCGGGGTGTGGCACCCAGCACCTAGTGAATTAAAAGCCCCTTCGTGAGGTACACCAGCTCCTGGGAAACTGGCCGCTGCCCTATGCTGAAGGTGCCTATAACCCCAGAAAATTTCACTGGTTACATGTATCAGAGGGGTAGCCGTGTTATTCTGAATCTGCAAAAGCAGCGTGGAGTCCTGGGGCACCTTATAGACTAACTGAAGTGTAGGAGCATACTGGTTACATGTTTCCAAATTACCAGCTTTTTAACATACCTAGTTAGAATACATAGCAAAAGACCCATTAACAATCCCATCTCCTCCACTCTTCATCTGCTCGACAGGGATACATTTATGTCATCCTAGCTAACACCTCCCCCACAACTTTGGACTTTGCTTCTGATAATCAAGGGCCACAAATTAAACCAAGGCCAATTTGCAAAACTGTCCATTTGTGTATCCCCTGAGTACACCTATTTGCAAGGTTTTTGTAATCTGTAATTAACAACACCCATTTTATTAACAGCTTTGTCAGAACAGAAGATACTATTTAAAGTATTTTAACATGGTACATCATGTGATCAAAGAATCCTGCATTGAAGTATTTATGGTTGCAGAGCCAAAAGAGGAAATGCCAGCATTAAGATCATGTTTGCCAAATTGTTGTAGTTTTTTTGGTCTGAGGACATTAGAGAAACAAGGTAGGTGAGGTAATATCTTTTCTTGGACCAATTTCTGCTGGTGAAAGAAATAAGCTCTAGCTTAAAACTTGATACTTTTATACCTGCCTTTGATATTTGCACTTCCAAATCACATGCTAGGAGTGAGAACCATTCAGCCTGACTTAATTAGCTTCATCACCTCTAGTAACTTCTTTTGCTGTTATATATGTCCTGGATTCTGTAATTTCCATTTCAACTCATCTGATTAAGTGGGTTTACCAATGAAAGCTCATGACCTAGTACACACATTAATCTCCAAGGTGCCACAGGACTGATCAATGTTTTTAAAAGTACATAATTGCAGGCTTTTATGCTGGAAATTCTGTTTGTGCGGGGGGGATGCTTTTTTTGTAAATGTGGACTGCAAGGGTACAAATGCAACCCTCCCCCATGGTTCCCCAAGTAAGCATGCTCCAGTGGGCTGGGGGAAGGCAGGAGTGGCACACTACCTAAGCCTCCTTCCCTCATGCTCTGTCTGGCTGGGAGAAGACTGGGGCTGATTTCCCATTGCCCCTCCAGCCAGCCCAGGAGCGAGTCCCAGTTCCAGCCCCACCCCCAGCCTTGCTCCTGCGGGAGGAGGAGAAAATCAGATCCAGCTAGTGGAACCATGCTTATTTAGGGGACCAGGCGGGGGGGTGTTTGCACTTTTTGCACCCCCCTTGCATACGGGCCTGAATTGTGTCTAGATCCGAGCATTTTTAATGCTGTTTGAGCCTTGGTAAGATTGCACCATATGTACCATTGTAGTTATGCCAATGCTTTCATGGAACTTGCAGAGGTTCATAATGGTTCTTGTCATACTAAGGGCAAGACTCTTCAATAGTAGTCTTCTGCACTTGGATCTTTACCGTCAGCTATGTTCAACCTTGCTCCCAGAGGTGAAAGTGAGCGGGTGTGCCCTGGTGCACAGCTCTGGCAAGACCTGGCTGAGCAGTGGCAAAAGCCAGCAGGGAGCTATTGAAAGAGCTGGCAAGGACCCAGGTTGCAATAGGACAGCAGCTATAAGAAATGTTAAGTTACTTCATGACTGCCTGCTCCTATCCTAAGATGCTGCAGAGGGCTGGCTATGTGATTGGGAATACATGCTGAGAGTAGGGGGTGGCAGAGTGAGGGCTTAGATCTTATGTAGATCATTTTGAAAAGATCCTCAAAATGTAATACCGTCTGCAGCTGTTAATTTTTCTGCAGAGCCCTCTGAGGTATTGTGGGGTAGGCTCCAGGATAAATGAGGATGGAGGAGTCTTGGTAGTGCAGCTTAAAAAGAGCTTTGCTGCCAGAGAACCAGACAGGATGGAGCTGTGGAACCAGTGAAGAGGCAGAAGATCTCTGTATGGATGTCTCTTGCTTCTGCTAGATTCTTGAGATTTCTGTAAATCTTGGAGATCCGTGGAGTGTGTACTTGCTGCTCATTCAAAAGGAGGACAAAATGTAGGACCCTGATACATGACACAGGTAATCTTGGAAAAAAACTACACCATTCATTTCCCTATGACTTTGTCCTCTTAAGGCTAGTGGAGAGGCAATCAGATCATTAAAAATATTCCACCTACCCATTCAGTATAGTTCTTTGCAGTAGTTCTCACTAATATATTCAACACATTAGAAGTTTTTAGATCAGGGATTCTCCAACATTCTTGATGGATGATTCTCCAACATCTTAATAGAATGGTTGTCTCTTGGCTCATATTCCACCGAACCCCCATTTTACAAGTATGTAATTCCCTTGTGATGAACACAGGAATTGCTTAATAAGTTGGAAAATGATACTAGTCAAGTATTGTATTTTAATAAGATTTAGAAGTTGGAAACAAAGTCCCTAATCCTGCACACACTTAAGTGCATGTATAACTTTACTTGTCTTTGGGTTCTGGGGAAGTGCAGCGCGAAGCCCGGGATCAGCTGGGGAGTCCCCAGCTGACCCTGGGCTTCACTGCCCGTTTGAAACACCGCCTCTGCATGTTTGAAAGAGGCAGTGGTGCCTGAGGTCAGCTGGGAACTCCCATCTGACCTTGGGCTCCCTGTGGCATTTCCCCAGAACCCTGGATCAGCTGGGGAGTCTGGGTTCTGGGAAAATGCCACGTGGAGCCCAGGGTCAATGGGAGTCCCCCACTGACCCCAGGCTCCATGGCTTTGAAATGCACAAGAGCCCCCATTGGGGACTCTTGTGCATTTCAAAGCAGGCATCCATGTGCAGCCCAGAGTCAGTGGGACTTCCTGCTGGCCCTGGGCTGTACATGGAGTTCTGCATTCCTCCTTTGGAATGTGCAAGAGCCCCTACTGGGGCTCATTTTAACATCCTTATCCTGGATTCAGTGTGAGCCAGGATGGAACCCCTGTGGACTGGGGCTGCTTCTGGAGCAGCCTCTGCCCATGGTGAGCCTGGGCCCTCTGCGGGCAGAGGCTGCTTTGTGGCAGCCTCTCTTCAATCCCTCACGTGGTGCTGCCTCTCAGAGAGGCAGCAGTGCAGGGGGTGAAGCGGATAGCACTGCAGAGATGGTGCTAGGGGGAACTGGCTTTTAACTGCCTCTGATAGAGAGGCAGTAAGGGGGGAATGCGAATAGTCCACTTGACTAACTGAAAAGCCTAGGCTTATTGGTTATTTGACTAGTTGACTACTCGCTTACATCCCTGTTTTGAACTCCTTTATAGTTAAAAAAAAATTGTCCACATTTACAAAAAAAAGCACCTCCCCATGGAAATTCCTGGGTATGGGTCTGCCTTGACTTGTTTGGTAACCCCTTTCTAGACCAAACTAGTTGGCTGCGTCTAGACTGGCAAGTTTTTCCGCAAAAGCATCTGCTTTTGCTCAAAAACTTGCCAGCTGTCTACACTGGCCGCTTGATTTTGCGCAAAAGCACTGACATTCTACTGTCCGAAATCAGTGCTTCTTGTGCAAATTCTTTGACGTTCCTGTTTGGGCAAAAGCCCTTTTCCGGAAATGTTTTTGCGCAAGAGGGCTAGTGTAGACAGCTAAAAACTGTTTTGTGCCAAAAATGGCGATCGGGGCTTTCTTGCGCAAAAACGCGCCTAGATTGGCACAGACGCTTTTCCGCAAAAAGTGCTTTTGCGGAAAAGCATCCATGCCCATCTAGACGCTCTTTTCTGCAAATAGTTTTAACGGAAAAACGTTTCCGTTAAAAGCATTTACGGAAAATCATGCCAATCTAGACATAGCCCTTGTGTAATATATGTGGACAAAAGTTTAGACGTATCAAAAGATTTTAAAAAATCGGTGTTTTTCCAAAGTCTAAACATGTTAGAAATTGCCTAATCAGCAAATAATCTCTCTGGGCTGGAAGCTTCAACTCCCTTCTTCCCCCCTTCAAAAAAAAAAAAAAAAAAAGGCAAGTGGAAGGATGCATATTTGGGGAGTAATCTTTGGGTTTTTTGAGGACCTTCCCAGCCCTACATTTCTATGATTATATTCACACCCTTCTGTGGATGTCTGCATCCCTGCATGGGCGTTCCATACGCTGCAGGTGCCACATCTGGTACCCACACAAGATAGGCATGTTACTCCCACCAGCTCTACAGTCCGGCCCCAGCACGCACGCGGGTTGCATGCAGCCGGCTCTGGGCAGGTCCCCAGGGCACGCCTGCATTCCGCCCCCAAGCATCGCCCGGGGAAGCATTCCCCTTAGCCCCGCGCGCAGGCAGCCCTATAGCCTTGCGCGCGCCTCGCTCCCAGGGGGCGCGCGCTGGCCGCCTCCGCGTTCCGAAGAGGAATGTTGGAACGTTTGAGTCGCCACAGCAACGCGACGCTTCCCCCCCCCCCCCACTCTGGAGAGCTGCTGCTGCTGCTGCCGCCGCGCTGTCCGCGGGTGGTCTGGGCAGAGGGGCTGGGGGTGCGGCCGGGCCCCGAGCGGAGCGAGCCCCCCCCCCCCCCGCTGGGCGCCCCGGGATGCCGCTGAAGGTGGTGGTGGAGCTGCAGATCCACGCGGTGAGGCGGGTGCGGGGAGCAAGGGCAGCGATGGGGCGGGAGCGGGGCCAGAGGGAGCAAGGGCAGCGATGGGGCGGGAGCGGCACTTACAAAGCTTCCCGCGTGGAGGCGATAGCACAGAGCCCCGACCTGCAGCACCATGCTGCGGCTGCCCGGGAGGAAAAAAAAAATCACACCCCATTTCGCTGCTCCTGTCCCCAGGGGCTCTGCTGGCGCGCTCCGTGTTAGCTCTGGCTCCGCTTTTCTCGGTGGCACTTAAAAGGAACCTGCCTGTTTAAAGGATTCTATGGGGTGATTTCGAAATAAATAATACAGACTCTGCAGAGCACAGCCAAGTAGCATTCTAATGGCTGTTACATGCATTCACTCTTCAGCCCTGAGATATATAAAGGATGGCTCTGTGGTGTACACTGGCTGTCCTGTCGGAAGGGAATTGCATAAAAAGGTGCATTCTACATCAGGGGAAAAAGGGTTGAATGGAATGGGAGTGGTTACGTAAAGGTCTGGATTCAGTGTGTAAGATTAATTATGTGACAACCTTTTTAGGGATTATTGAGTCAGTTAACGGTCCGGCAAGAGCAGAGAATTATCTTTTGTATAGTGGTTTTTGTTGGATGTGCAAATAGTTATTTTTAAAGTTGCGCTTATCTCTCAGCCTTTGAATTCCCTCTTCTGGTCTCAGATTAAAATACTTTAGTTTCTGTTCAGTAAAATGTTAAAATCAATTACATTTGATTAGCATGAATACAGTTACTGAAAAAGAGAACTCCATATATATGACACATAAAATGAGAAAATACACACCCCATTAAACCTTTTTTTAAATAAAAGGAACAAAACTCAAGAAAACATTTTGGGCCTGCTCACACAGGCCAGTCATGGGTGTTGTACTGCAGTGTGGATGTATTCTTAGCCATTTTTGAAAATCCCATTCCAGAAGCTTAGTTCTGTCCTTAGTTATATGGTTATAACTTCTATGGGTGTAACAGAAGATGGAACTGGACCCTATCTGGCACCCTTGAAGACAGTGTCAACAGAGAAGCCCAGGGCATAGGTGTTGTATCACCTAAGCTATGTCTACACTGCAGCTACTCTGCGTCTTTTGAGTGTGCCCGTTATTTCGAAATACAGTATAACAGACTTGCTATTCTGACGTCCTTGTGGAATGAGGTTTTTACAGGGAGTAAGGAACATTTTGGAATAGTGATTTATTTTGAAATAAGTGCTATGTAGACAGCGCCAAATTTTGAAATAAGTTATTTTGAAATTGACTTGAAATAAGCTATGCAATTTGCATCGCTCAAATTGTGTAGCTTGTTTCAAGGTCCGAGTGCAGTGTAAACGCACCCCTGTTGACCACAATGGTGCTCCCTGCGGATTGTGCTTGAGGCATAATTGGTGCAACAAAATGGGAAGGCTGCCTTAAAAGAATTCTGATCACCACAATTGTTTTCTTTCTTTCTTTCATAAGGTCACTTGCCCTGGTGTGTTCCTGCCAGAGAAACATGACATTTACCTCAGTGTCTGCATCCTGGGCCAATACAAGGAGACAGAATGCCTTCCTCCAATTTTCCCGCTCTTATTTCATGAAAAGATGTGGTTTGAAAAGGTGATTCTTACTTTTTATGTGCTTTGACAAACAATTCTGTATAATCCCAGAAACGACATTAGTTGTGTTAGCTCTCCTGCTTGGGATTTGTTTGGTTGTGATCCCATTTCTGTGGAAACAAAATAACACCTCCATGAGGGGATGACTATCATCTGATTTTCATGATACTGGCAGGCACAGAATTAAGATAATGACTCAGATAAAATGCTTTAACCAGCATTTTACATACCATTTTAAAATTTAAACTAACCAAGAACACATGCCTTCAGCCTGAATTTCTTTGGGAGTATTTGGTTTGGCTAACCTAAAATGTTTATAAAATAAATACTCTCTCTGCTCATTGGCTATGATATTGATGAATGGTAATTTATACTTTGTCATGGTTTTTAAAAATGGGTTTAGCACATTTTGGTGTTGTCCATAGTGACAAAAAAGTTATGTTGAAACTGCTATGGGTATCATTATTTTAATATATAAGTAGACAGTTTTTAAGAGTACAGAGCACATCTGTTGCCCTTATTCTTTCCCTAATGTCTCTAACTGTGCTCTGTCAGGAGAATCCTTGCTTTTTGCAAACAGCTTTCTATGTCTCTGTTTTCATAAATAACTCTTTTCACGTGTCTCATAAGATTCCACTTTGTAATGCAGGGGTTTTCAAACTACGGGTCGTGACCCAGTACTGGGTTGTAGAATGTCAGACACTGGGTCTCCTTGCTGCAGGATGATCAGGTGACCAGTGGGAGTGCTAAGGCAGACTACTTGTCTGTCTTGTCACTGCAGACTGCACTGAGCCCCAGAAACAGCTGGCAACAGGCCCGGCGTCTAGGCGAGGTGTGGGAGTTGAGGGGAGCACACAGGGCTCCATGCACTGCCCCTGCCCGAGCACTAACTCCGCACTCCCTTTGGCTAGGAACCTGCTTCTGGGGTGCAGCATGCTCTGTGGTGCCAGGAGAGGCAGGAAGCTTCCCTTAGTGCCCTTGCTGCACCGCTGACTGGGAACTGCTCAAGGGAAAGCCCCTCCTGCCACAGTCTTGCCACCCCCAAAGCCAGAACTCCCGGCTATGCCCCAAATCTCTGATCCTCAGCCCCACCCTGGAGCCCACACTCTCGGCAAATTATGTTGGGTTGAGGGCATCAACAATTTTCTTCTACTACTGGGTCATGTGAAAAAAAGTTTGAAATTCATTGGGCTAGATGATCTCTTGAGTTCCCACCCAGTCCTACATTTCTGTGGTTTTGTGAAAATCAGCAAAAAATTATTTAAGGCTTGGTTAAAAGATGACTTAGTGGAGATATGGGCTACGTCTAGATGACAGGCTTCTTTCGGAAGAAGCTTTTTTTGGAAGAGATCTCCCGAAAAATCTTCTTCCGAAAGAGAGCATCCCCATTTGCAAAGTGCATCGAAAAAGCAATCTGCTTTTTCGAAAGAGAGCATCCGGACTGAATTGATACTTTCTCAAACGTAAGCTGTGATTGCTATGGACAGAATGGCCACCAAGGCACCTGTGCTTTTCCTCTTTCTTCTTCTTCTGAAAGAACTCCCTCTTCCCCGTCCACACACGCCTTTTTGCGAAAGAGCTCTTTTGCAAAAAGGCTTCTTCCTCATAGAATGAGGATTGCCGAAAACCCCCTTTGTTCTTTCGATTTTCTTGCAGAAGAATGCAACTGCAGTGTGGATGTTTCTCAAGTTTTGTCGGAAAAATGGCCGTTTTTCCAACAAAACTCTGTAGTGTAGACATACCCATTGCTGATCACAGCTACTTGAAAGCGTTAAAATACTAAGGCTACGTCTACACTGGCATGATTTTCCGGAAATGCTTCTAACGGAAAAATTTTCCATTAAAAGCATTTTCGGAAAAGCGCGTCTAGATTGGCACGGACGCTTTTCCGCAAAAGCACTTTTTGCAGAAAAGCGTCCGTGCCAATCTAGATGCGGTTTTGCGCAAAAAAGCCCCGATGGCCATTTTAGCCATTTAGCAAATGATTTGTGCAAGAGGGCTTTTGCCCGAACGGGAGCAGCACAGTATTTCCGCAAGAACACTGACGATCTTACATGAGATCGTCTGTGTTCTTGCGGAAATTCAAGCGGCCAGTGTAGACAGCTGGCAAGTTTTTCCACAAAAGCAGACACAGCCTAAGAGTTAAATCCTAGCCCTATTAAAGTCAATGGCAAAACTCACATTGACTTCAAAGGGGTCAAATTTCACCCCGGGAGGCAAAGGAATCTCTTTTAGGGTGGACCAGGAAATTGTGTCTAGGAGCAATGGGGTGAAATTAAGCAAAGTAAAATGTATTTATATTTATTTAACGTTCATAATTATATTTTGATTTTATGTACAGTCTGTATATAAAAAATGGAAATTACATAATAACAAATAGGATTGTCATCTCAACCCTCTGAACTCCTCGCTTGTCTATATAGGGTTTGTCCTATGCTTCAGGATGATGACAGCCAGGGCATTGATTATTCTTTGTGGGTCGAGGCCCTGGGTTTAATCAAGAATCCTGTATTTTCAAAACAACTGTGCCACATCCACTGTTTCTTCTACTAGTAGTACTATACTAATGTCAGCGTACCAGGGGGAGATTTCCTGAAAAACCCTTTAGACTCACTTCTGAATCTGACTCAGAGGCTGCAGTGCATGAAATTTTTAGGTTTACATAACTAATATTTTCAAGACTTTTTAAACAAATTGTTACAATATTTTACAGTTGACCTTAGTAAACTGTAGCAGTCAGTAAAATATATAGTATTTCCCCAGATTGGTTAATTTGTTTGCTTGGTTAATGACAACATAGTCTGACATAGGGAAATACTTGTTGACTATATAAGCATGTTCATATGAATGCCAGATTATAAAAATGCCCTTTGTATTATAAAGAATTAATATTCTCCGCATTACTTTCCTGTAGGTATTTGATAGTGCTGTTGACCCTGCTGCTGTAACAGAGATGCTTGAAAGTAAGTATAATTGAGAGAATATTCAGAATGCATGAATAACTCTAGACAGTGTAGTTGCTCCAGATCCATTCATCCATCCATCTTTATTTTTTATTGTTGTGCTACAGGAGTATTTTAAATACATTATAATTTTTCAGCTACCTTGACATTATTTATTTGTCTTCTTTTAGGCAATCTAACAACATTTGGATTAATTCAACTAGTATCTTCAGGTAATGGGCTGGTAAATATTTTACAAAATTGTGTCCAATTAGACATTGAAAGGAGCATCCCAGTGGGTATTAATTTTGAGCTTTGCTTTGCCTTTCTTCCTATCTCCCATCTCATCTTCCAGGGGGCTTCAACTAACAGCTGTCCCAACCTCAACTCTGCATGAACTGCTTGATTGTTAGAAATATTCAGATTGCTTTACTTTCCCTCCATTCTCGATTTTTTTCTTCTCTGTTGCCATTATTGTTCATCACTGATATTTAAATATAACATGAATAATAATAATTTAGAGTTCCATTTAATAGATAAAGAGCATTGGTTCTATAACATTTTTAATGGTTTTTATAAGTGGACACAAGGTGGCAGAATAATCCTACTTTTTAAGTCTCAAAGGGGAAGCCGTGTTAGTCTGTAACTTCAAGACAGACCAAAAGAGAAAATAACAGAACTCCTCTTGTTGTAACCTACAGTCCACAACTCAGACCCCTCCGAAGTATTATACACAATCTACAACGCATTTTGGAAAATGATCCCTCACTCTCAGATGCCTTAGAAGAAAAACCTATTTTTGCTTTCAGATAACCCCCTAACCTGAAACATACTCTTTCTGATAACCATGCCATACAACCACATCATAAGCCTCCAGGAACCCAGTCCTGCAACCAAAAAAGATGCCAACTCTGCCCCCATATCTACACTGACGAATTCATCACTGGAGCAAACAACATAAGCCACAAAATCAAAGGGTCATTTGACTGAACATCTAGTAATTTGATCTACGTCATCAAATGCCAACAGTGCCCCTCTGCTATCTATATTGGTCAAACTGTACATTCTCTGTGGGAAAGAATCAATGGACACAAATCTGCAGGTGGCGGTCTTGTCACAGGCCAGCTCCTCAAGCCAAATACACAGAGAAAGCTTGGAATTACATTACATACACAAATTCAATTCACATGCGAATGGACTCAATCGTGATTTAAACTGGTGGGGACTCTACCATTGAATGTGCTAACAGCTTTCTGAGTGGTATCCTTCCTGTCTTAGCAATCTATCTATTGACTTTGATCTTTATCTGCTTAGGTTTAGCACCCATTATCCAGATACTTAAAGAAAAAACAGGAAGGGGGGTGGGAGAAAGAGCATCATTCTCTCCCCCCCCCCCCCTTTCCCTTCTCCTATTTATTTTGAGTTTTCATATCCCCTACTCATAACTCCGGTCATCTGAAGAAGTGGGTTGTGCCCACGAAAGCTCGTGATACCATCTGCATGTTTTGTTAGTCTATAAAGTGCTACCAGACCATTTGTTGTTTTTTTCTTTAAAAACAATGAGTAGTCCTGTGGCACTTTAGAGAAGGAGTGGGCAGTAATTTTCAAAGTGGTCACACCCCACCTTGGAAGGGTGGTGCCTCAGGTGGAAGGGGCTGGACCTTTAAATAAAAGCAAGTGAAAGGGCTTGAGCCTCCCCTGCGACTTCCGGGCAACACAGCGGGGCCGGGAGCTGAAAACTCTTTCAGTTGCTTCTATTTAAAGGGCTCGTGCCTTAGCAGCTGCTGGGAAGGCATGAGCCCTTTAAATAGAAGTAGCTGAAAGAGCTCGCAGCTCTCAGCCCGCCTAACACATTGCCTGGGAGGCGTGAGTTCTTTCAAATGCTTCTATTTAAGAGCCTACCAGCAGGCGCAAGTCCTTTAAAGTATTCATGCCTCCCTAGCAGCTCCCAGGCTATGGGCTAGAGGCATGGCCAGGAGCTGGGAGCTGTTCTATTTAAAGGGCTAATGGTAATGGGTTACCTGGCATCTTTGGGGAATAGAAGCAATTGAAAGGGCATGTGCATCTCAGGCTCCCAGGCAATTCGTTAGAGGGTGGGGCCAGGAACTGTTGTGCGGGTCGGATTGAAGAGCTAGGCAGGCCAGATCCAGCCTGCTGACAGGCTCTTACCCAGCCCTGCATTAGAGACTTACATAATTATATATATTATCATGAGCTTTCGTGGGCAAAACCCGAACCCTGAGCAGAAGTGATCTAATATGGAACATTTGTATATATGGTAAAAATCACTGGCAGTTTTCAGTGCTAAAAAATATATAAAATGTCACTATAAAATGTTTATATTAATTTATATATATAATTTTTATATTAATCTGTATGTGTATATGTATATATCTATATATTTTACTGGTGGATTTGTTAGGAATATTCAAATTAATTTCTTTCTCCAGATTTTCTCATCTCTGTCACTATTATTGTTCATCAATAATATGGAAATATATCACAAATAATAATGTAGAGCTCTGTTTACATGATTTGACGTTTCAGAGCTGAGCTGTTTTTTGTTGTACCCCTGCAAAAATATGTAGTTAGACTTTTTTTACAATGGGAAATTTGTATCTTTTCCACCAATTAAAATATGATCAAAGGGATTTTGCTCAACTTTTAAAAAATCCAAATGTAATACTTGTTAGTGAGACTAGCACTGACTCCAGTTTGTCTTGTACCAGGGTCAGCATCAGTGTAGTAATACTGACAACTGACATGTTTTATATTTTCTAGTGTAAACAAGGCCCCAAAGGGAGTTTTAAAGAGTTCTTTAAGGATCTTATTCTTTATTACCTTTTCTGAAGTTGTCTTTCTTTTTGACACATAGTTGTGCTAACATCAGAGCTGGAGGTCCGTATCACTTTCATAAGGACAAACTGCAGGGTAGCCCTCATACTAAATTTTGAACAAAAATTGTTTATAATTTTAATTTGACATGATACATCTTTCTGTGGTTTCTCAAAGCCTTGGCACTTTCCATGAGAAGCCTGATGGCACACTTGAGCAAATGAGAAGGAGCAGCTGCTCATTAGACAGAAGTAAAGGCCAGACTTTCAAAACTCGCTTAGCACCTAGTCAGGAGCGGCCTGAGGCCGGCTGCGGAGGCTGGTGCCCTAGGCGGAAGGCGCGATCGGCGCTCCCGCCTGCACGGCTGTCAATGGCCATGACGTCATCATCTGGCGCCCGGGCTGGCGGCACCCTAGGCAACTGCCTAGTTTGTCCAGGTTCACGGGCCACCCCTGCACCTAGTAGATCCCAGTGTGGTCATTCAAAACGTTGAACACTTTGAAAATCTGACTGTTTCATTGATGTGCCTGTTTAGGAGCAAAGGTCTTTGAAAATCTGGCCTGCAGCCTTTCATGAAAACCGATTGGTGATACGCTGCCTTTGGAGAAAAGTCTGATGTTTAAAGATTGTCTAAGGGTATATCTCCACAGAAGTTCAAATCCTGAGGTTGGCCCATGTCAGTTGACTTGGGCTCATAGGGCCTGGGGTAAGAGGCTGCTTAATTACAGTAAAGGTGTTTGGGATTGGGCTGGAACTCAGACTCTAGGACCATTATAAGATTGGACTGAGTCTGAGTCAGGTCCATCGATGGGAGCTGGTGAAGGGGGCAGTTGCCCCAGGGCCCAGCAATTCAAAAGAGCCAGGGGCTCCTTGTTGCCACTACCACAGGGGATGACTGGCACCCCACGGCCTTTAAATCACCAGTGGAGCACCGCGGTGTGTTCCCAGTGTCTCTCAGGGCTGGTTTTATGATGGGGCGAGAGGCTAGTGTGTCATGCTGAGGGCTGTCTGTCTCCAGTCCCGCCCCTTCTGCCCAAAGGCCTGCCCCTTCCTGGAGTGCAGAGCTGGTCCCCCTGCCCTGTACTGTGCCCTGGGCCCTGGCAAGTCTGTCGGCCACCCCTGGTCTGAGTGTCCACATCACAATTAAATAGCCCCTTAGTCTGAATCTTGTGAGCCCAAGTCAGTTGGCACAAGCTAGTCACAGGTTTCTAATTGCAGTACAGACGTACCCTAATTGAATAAGGCTTTGTCCTTAAGTCTTATTATGAGTGGGCCAGGATGCTTGCCTCTGAATGTCACAGAACCCATTCAAGCAGGGGCTAGCAACTTTTGTGGCAGGTATTCAGAACCCGTCTTTAAGATAAATTTGCAGGGTTGCTACTTGAAGCCCATAACTTCATGGACTGAAATGTGCTTAACACTGCAGCAAGTTTAGTTGCTGGTTACAGGAAAGCTATGCTTCAGTTACAGTATAGCAAATGGTGCGTTACAGTCCATCTCCTCATTAGTCTCCTATGCTGTGGAAGCAATGTAATGAAGGTGAAAAACGAGTTGCTTACCAAAGTGACCCTCGTCTCTGAATATATAGCTTATATAATGCCACACTGACCCTTTCTCCTCTGCTCTGCTTCAGAGCTCAATGTCACTGACTTCTACAAATAGAGAAAAACAGGATGGTTAGAAAGGTGGGGATATTTATACTCTTAAGTCAGTAGAATTCAGGACTCAGCAGGACTCAAAAGGATTCCATGGTTGGATGGCTAGGTGTGTGACTAGGTGATGTGGCGGTAACGGGGGGGGGGGGGGGGAGAGGAGAAGGAGGAGTACATTCAAAGAACAAAAAGTTACTTTGTTAAGTATCCTCTATTGTTTTTCCTGTCTTCACTTCGCGATCAAGTAATATCTTAGGGTGTGTCTAGACGTATAGGGTTTTGTTGACAAAAGTGGACTTTTGTCGACAAAACTATACCTGCGTCTACACTACCACTGAGTTTGTCGACAGAACTCGGCAGTTTTGTTGATGGCGATAAACCTCATTCTACGAGGAATAACGCCTTTTGTCGACAGAGTTCTGTCGACAGAAGGCGCTATTGCATCTACACTGTCCTTTGCGACTACACTGTCATGTCGACAAAGCGGCTTGCTTTGTCGACAGAACTGGATCTGTCTGTAGTCTAGACGTACCCTTATAGTGGACCAACTTCTGCTGGTGAAAGGGTCAAGCTTTTGAACTCTCTTCTTTAGGCCTGGAGCAGGTAACCAAGTGTTTTGAGATAAATACAAAGTGTGCCAGATTGTTAAGCGTGAAGGGTTCACACATGCTGTAGGAGACCCTTTAAAATGAAGTGGGCAATAAAGGATTAAGTATAAAGAAACCATGGCATGTGTGTACCTCTTATGCTTAACAATCTAACCTTTTATTGCCCATTTATGCTTAACATTCTGTCCCACCTTGTATTTAGCTTAGGCGTTCTGGTTACCTGCTCCAGGCTACAAGAGTTCGGTATAACTTGAAATCTTGTCTTTTCCACCAACAGAAGTTGGTTCAGTAAAAAATATCGCCTCACCCACCTTGTCTTTCTCAAATGCTGACACCAACACACCTATAACAATGCAAATCACTTCATGATGGCACCTATGCTGAACAAATATAAAAATGTAAATACGCATCTGATGAAGTGGGTCTTTGCCCATGAAAGCTTATGCCCAAATAAATTCGTTAGCCTTTAAGCTGTCACAGGAATCCTTGTTGTTTTTGCAGATCCAGACTACCACGGCTACCCTTCTGATATTTGAACAATGGACATATGATTTTTATAAGCCTTCTACGCACATTTTTGATTTATTTCATTTGAATAGACAATTAATTAATTAGGTTAATTAGTAGCAGGCACCGAGTTTCAAAAAAAGTAAAGCTTTCTCTAAATACTAATGGAGTATGAGATAAATCATAGTGCCATGAGGATATTGAGAAAACTCCCAGTGTATGTCAGTGGGATCAGGTTTTGCTACTGTATAGATAGACATTGACACTGAGTATATTCTGGAAGGGTTATCCTATGTAAAGGCAAAACTTTGGATGCTTTTTTCTCCAAATCACATCAGTGAGATTGATGGTGCTCAGATCTGCTAAGCTAGGGCCCTAATAAAGGAAAATCAAAGGCAGGTCTGAATTTGATGTGCTCTGCAAAGTTGCGCTGCTTTGGAACTTCCCCACAATACATATGGAATGTTTGTCTTTGAGGTCATTCACTCTTTCCGATCCCAAAATAGTTTGGGGCACAGGTGACAAACTGAGTCTTAAAGATGGCATCAAGCTCCGATGTTGCTGTGCTAAGCCTAGTCCTTCATTACAGATGGAGGAGTAAATGGACTCTCTCCCCTCTGCCTCCTTCATTTCACTTTCAAGATAGAGACATTAATCAAAAGCAGAGTAGTCAGAGCAATGGAAATGAGACTAACAAGTCATTTGATTTCAAAGCAGTTATTTTCTCACTCCCTGACATTAGAAGTATGACCTTCCTGGAGCCTTTTTCACAAATTAAAAAAAATAAGCACATAGGAGAAGAGCGTTCACTGACTATCAGTGTTTCTGTTGTTTTCATGACTCTGGCTGCTAAGGGCGAAACTGAGGGTTTGGGCGGGGCAGTATGCTAAAGAGGAGTAAGCTGCTGCTGTCCTAAAGCTACCTAAATGGATTCCCAAAGGGCTTGTGCGCCTCCTCATACAATCTCAATTCAGATCCACAGAAGATACCACCCTTTCTGATTCTCAGTGACATTCCTGCAGCATGCCTAACCCAAAACCCTCATGTAGCTCTGACTGCGTCAGTTCTCAGTTCTGAGAGGGTCTCCTGGGGTGCATCTACACAGCAGGGCTTAACTTGAAATAAGTTATGCAAATTTAGCTACTTAGCTCATTTTGAAATGACTTATTTTGAAATAGAGCACTCTTCCTCTGACTTCCCTTCCTCCTCATACAATGAGGCTGTGTCTACACTGGGCCACTTATTCCGGAAAATCAGCCGCTTTTCCGGAATAAGCTGCGAGCTGTCTACACAGGCCCTTGAATTTCCGGAAAAGCAACAATGCTCTACTGTACAAAATCAGCCGCTATTCCGGAAAAACTATTCTGCTCCTGCTCGGGCATAAGTCCTTATTCCGGAACACTGTTCCGGAAAAGGGCCAGTGTAGACAGCCCAGTAGTCTTTTCTGGAAAAAAGCCCCGATCACGAAAATGGTGATCGGGGCTCTTTTCCGGAAAAGCGCATCTACATTGGCAACAGACGCTTTTCCGGAAAAACTGAAAACGGAATAGTATTCCGTTTTAAGCATTTCCGGAAATTCATGCCAGTGTAGACACAGCCTGAGTGTTACAGAAGTTGGAGTAAGAAGTCCTCCTGCTTGACAGTATTTTGACATTATTTTGAAATAACTGCCTGCTGTGTAGACATGGACTAAGTTATTTTGACATAACGCTAGTTATTTTGAAATAATGTTGCTGTGTAGACGTACCTCTAGTGAGCCAGGTAAGTCTTGCACACTCTGCAAAGGCCTTGAGGCAGAATATGTGATTTACAAAAAAATTATTAACAACCTTGGAAATATATTTTCCTTTTTTCACTCTTTCAGTGGGGAACAGTCTCGCTTTTTATGAAGAGAATACTCGAGATTTTCTCTTCCCAGAGCCCAAGCTGACTCCTGTGTATCCTGGTGGGGTGAAAGAGTTATTAATGAAAACGTCTCCTCGTTTCCCAGTAAGTTATCTCCAAGTGGGTGTTTGGTGAAAAGAAGAAAGTGGTGGTGGGGGGGAAGGATGGGGGACCCTGGCTTATAGGCTAGTGTAACAAGGTGTGCTATTTTGTGAGGATCTCAGTTGGAGACATGAAATTGGACTACCCTTGAACAAAGACCTGCTCAAGTATTGTGTATGGCTCAATAGCCTCTTGAAAAATGTACCAGGAATCTACTAACTGAAGATTAAACCTACTAGTCAGAGGTCAGTGTAAAAATTGGGGAAAGGAACCCAGCAGCCCATCCTCAGCTGCTCTGAAAGGGTAGGGGCATTGGGTAAATTTCCAAGGTGCTCGTCATTGCTGTGCTTGAGGGCACAATCTTTCAGAGCTGTTTACAAACATGCATGCACAATCATTCACACGTATATATATGTGCACATACACGCATCTCCAATTATCTTTTCAAGAGTGGAGTATGCCCTTGTAAATAAGTCCATTGCCTGTCTTTCTTGCTTCTCCTAGCTTTCTGAAGCAGAAACAAAAAAGGAAAACATTAACAAAATTCTCATCAGTTTCACTGAGAATGATTGTATTTTTCTGGAGAAGCAATACATTTGACCATGTTTTGTTAATTTCATTCAGTTACTGCTTGGGAGTATTCCTACAGGCTCAAGATTGCACTGGTTCACATTTAGAAAAATATTTTCATTACCATAGGAATGTAATTGTTTTTAAATTAAATTCTGAATAAATAGGTGGTTTAGGTTTGCACATACCAGGGACATTTTTCTACTTGCCATGGGCAAGTTCTGCCTAATACGGAGAAACTTTAATGGCACCATTTATACTTATAACACCTGAGTTACTGATGAACATTTAATCCAGTTTTCTTTTATGAGAATGGAATATTATAAAACAATATAATTAACATCAGCTACATGTGTAGCATTTTATCTAGTGTGTTGGGTAGGTCAAGGACAGATTGTCTAGAGATGATCATGTTAAGTATTTTTCATGTTGTGTTAGAAATTGGAATATTTTATTAGGTTGCCACAGTAATGAGAGAAGAATAATTTTTCTCTGTTAAGGTAATCAATGTTTCATGTAACAAACCTTTGAAATGGGTTTAGATTAAATAGCATTTTATTAATCTCAGCTTCCTGATATCCCCTCTTATTGAGATTAAATAAAGTAAACTACCGTTGCCTTGATTGAGAGTTAAATTCCTATATACACTTACTTCATGATATTCTGTTTTTTATTCTTCCATAGTCCCGGTTTGAGTGACATCTACTTTAATTCTGCAATTCAGCAAAACAAGGATAATTCTGCTCACTTATTTTCTGCTAACCAACTTGCTCATGCAATATTTTTTATAGGGGACAAAGAGTCAAAACTATAATCCACTCTAAAATCCTGGTAATGTAGCTAACTCATCACTTAGAATATTAACATTATTCACAGTTGCAACAGATTCTTTTCCAGACATCATCACTGTCTCCATTTGTAAGTCTACTGCTACTGATATTCTATGGCTCCTCTTCACATCTTCCCATCTGCCTTGTAGAGCTAGTGCTGGAACTTCATAAGAAGTGTATGGATTGCAAGGATTGATTATGTAAAAATAGCCCATTGCATTTCTTTGTGCTAAGATTTCAGTGTGGGCAAAAAATAGAATGGAGCATTATATTTAATCATCTAAATTGGGATTCCATAATACCAGCTAAGATTATAGCTAATAGCTAGGCTTTGGTTAATGTTGTCTTATTAAGAGTAATTCTGTTAATTATTGTAATACATTACTGTATTCTTGATACCATATTCATCTCTTTTGTTTTCATCCTTAATTTTGTCATGTTTATAATCCATGTGATATTTTAGGCTTATCAAACTATTCCTATTTGGTGTCTGCTATGTCTGATTGTTTCTGCTAACAACATATTCATTTCTCAGTTTTAGCTAGCTTGATTTTCTGTGCTCAGACATATGCTGTTTATAATTCTCTGCAGAGTACAGTACATTTCATACTATGATTGTGACATTATTCACTGTTACACTGATGATACATACTGCTCAAGCAGTGCTCAGCTTCAGTGGCCTTCTCTCACTCCCCTTTATATTTTTGACAGGATGATTTGGTGACTTAAAAAAATGGATGAGTAAACCTTTTGTGTCCTAGCAAAGCAAAAGTCAAATGTGTTCCACTGAGGCCTCCAAATTTTCAGTCACATTATCAAATTCCATGTTATAATCCTGACTCACTGAAAGTCTTAGTTCATAATTTGAGTGTATTTTTATACATCATTTGAATTTTATATTGATACTATTTGTTATGTAGCGATTCAACTTGCAGGCTGAGTCATGTGAACATTTCACTCATCTGAGCAGTGAAATAATTGCAGCTGCTAATATGATTAAGGCTTGCAGAATTGGGCCCAGAATGTGTCCTTTCGTATCTTTACTGCATTTCATGTGAGCCCTCTTCATAGGAATTTCTGTAGCCAAGTGGACTTTCTCTGAACAGAATCCTTGGATATTGAGATTTTCTTACATGCTATTGTTAGATTGCTGTAAATCCAATGGCTGTGTCTAGACTGGCAATATTTTGCGCAAAAGCAGTTGCTTTTGCGTAAAATCTTGCCAGCTGTCTACACTGGCCGCTTGAATTTGCACAAGAGCACTGACTTTGTAATGTACAAAATCAGTGCTTCTTGCGCAAATACTTTCACGCTCCCGCTCAGGGATAAGCCCTCTTGCGCAAGAATATTTGCGCAAGAGGGCCAGTATAGACAGGCACCTTAATTTTTTGTGCAAGAAAGCCCGATGGCTAAAATGGCCATTGGAGCTTTCTTGCACAAAAGTGTGTCTAGATTGGCACGGATGCTTTTGTGCAAAAGCACTTTTTGCGCAAAAGCATCCTTGCCAATCTAGATGCTCTTTTGCAGAAATACTTTTAACGGAAAAACTTTTCCATTAAAAGTATTTCCGCAAAATCATGCCAGTCTAGACATAGCCAATGAGTACACCAAATGTAGTCCTGATTTACAGCATTGTAAATGAGAGCAGCATCATGTCCACTCTGTATCTAATCCAACTGCTACCCCCCTTTAGGTATGTCTAGACTACAGGCTTTTGTCGACAGAGGCTTTGTTGATAGATACTGTCAACAAAGCTTCTGTCAACAAAGACCGTCTAAACTACAGCCAGTTCTGTCAAGAAAGCAAGCTGCTTTGTCGACATGAGAGTGTAGATGCAAAGGATAGTGTAGATGCAATAATGCCTTCTGTTGACAAAACTCTGTTGACAAAAGGCGTTGTTCCTCATAGAATGAGGTTTACCGCCATCGACAAAACTGCCGAGTTCTGTCGACGTTATGTCGAGAGAACATGGCGGAAGTGTAGACACAGGTATAGTTTTGTCGACAAAGTCCACTTTTGTCGACAAAACCCTGTAGTCTAGACACACCCTTTGTGAGATTTTGCTTGACTGACAAGAGAAATATCAACAAGTAAACAAGCATTTTCCTATGTGTAGCTGTTCCTAGGGTTTCCCTGCAGAGATCTCTCTGTCGTAAACTCAGGCTCCATGTGCACAAAGCCTCTGTCACCTAATTCACATACTGGGGAGAGCCACATCTGCCACAGTGACTTTTTAGGAATCCAGCAGCATCTCCCTGAGGGGGTCTACCATCTGCTAATAGGGTAGATTAACAAAAGGATCTTGCTACTACATTATAGTTTGATACTCCTAGACTGTCAGACTGTGTAATAAAGTACTTGTTGTGCCATGCTTTTACAGTCAACATGAAATATTTGGATATTTGGAGATTAAATGCAGTAAAGTTACGTTAGTGCAGCCTTATAGTTGCACAATTAAACCCTCAAATTTGGAAGTGTAAAAGTTAAGTCCAAACATTCAACTTTAAATACTGTTCTGCTGTTGGAATGTGACTCCGTAAAACACCAGTTTTGTAGGATTCCAGTTTTATTGTCTTGAACTTAATGACATCTACAGTGTCCTCCCCTTGGGCAAAAATGTTAGTCATTTGTCCACTGGTACATAAGAATTCAGCTCTGTCTTTTCAACTAAAAAGTGGCTGATTCATTTGTGGGGCAGTCTCTCTTAGGTAAATTAAAGTTAAATATAGTTGCTGCTGTGGTTGTCTAAGGCATTTGTCTGCATTCTGCTTTTTCAGTTTAAGGCTGCTGTGACTGGGGTTTTTATTTTTATTCTCCTATTTTTAGTGTGTCTGACTCTCACTTGATGTTATGTCTTTTATTTTGACCCTGCTTTAATATAAATTTAAATGCCACTGGGTCCACCAGTCTGAGACAGTTAGTCAGAACTGAGATGATATAACAATTCATTTAGAATCTGAGAAGAAAACTCTAATAACTCAATACTATGGGAAGTGTCCAAGTGGACTTTTAGAAATCTAGATCTGACCATAGGGTCTGATCCAAAGCCTACTGAAATAAATTGAAAGATACCTTGATTTCAGAGGCTTTGGATTAGGCTCATACAGAACATAATTTATTGTGGAAGAATCAACATGGTTATTGTGAAAAGAACTCAGGCCACACAAATCTACCTAGAATTCTTTAATAGGAATCAACAAGCATGTGGACAAGGAGGAATCCAATGAATATAGTGTACCTAGATTGCCAGAAAGCCTGTGACAAGGTTGGTCATCAAAGGCTGTTAGGCAAAATAAGTTATCATGGGATAAGAGGGAAGGTCCTCTCATGAACTGGTAACAGGTTAAAAGATAGGAAATAAAGGGTAGGAATAACTGGTCAGTTTTCAGAATGGACAGAGGTAACTAGTGGTGTCGCCTAGAGGACTGTACTCAGCCCAATACTATTTAACATGTTTATAAATGATTTAAACAATAAGGTGGCAAAATTTGCAAATGATAAAAAACTACTCAAAAGTTTCAGAGGGGTAGCCGAGTTAGTCTATACAGGAAAAACTTAAAAAATAACAAATAGTCTGGTAGCATTTTAAAGACTAACAAAACATGTAGATGGTATCATGAGCTCTCATGGGCACCGCCCACCTCCCCAGATGACTGGAGTGTTGAAAGTCCAGAACCAAGAATAAATAAAGGGGGGGAGGAAATTGAAGTGGGGAAAGAGGACATTGGGTAAATAAGTTTCAAAGGGATAGTCGAGCCAGTCTGCCACAGGAAAAACTTAAAAAACAACAAATAGTCTATTAGCACTTTAAAGACTAAATAGTTAAAAGAGGCATGTCAAATCCAAGCAGACTGTGAAGAGTTTCAAACCTGGGTGACTGGGCAACAAAAGGGCAGATGAAATTCAGTATTGATAAATGCAAAGTAGTATATATTGGGAAACATAACCCCAGCCATACATATAAAATGGTGGGATCTAAATTAACTATTACCACCCAAGAAAGAGATCTTGGAATCTTTCATAGAACACTTAGATCTGGAAAGGAACTCGAGAGATCATCAAGTCCAGTCCCCTGCCCTCATGGCAGGACCAAGCACCATTCTAGATCATCCCTGACAGGTGTCTGTCTAACCTGCTCTTAAATATCTCCAGTGATGGAGATTCCACAACCGCCCTAGGCAATTTATTCCAGTGTTTAACCACTGTGACTGTTAGGAACTTTTTCCTAATGTCCAACCTAAACCTCCCTGGCTAGAGTTTAAGCCCATTGCGTCTTGTCCTATCATCAGAAGCCAAGGAGAACAATTTTTCCCCCTCCTCCCTGTGACACCCTTTTAGATACCTGAAAACTGCTATCATGTTCCCTCTGTCTTCTTTTTCAAACCAAACAAGCCCAATTCCTTCAGCCTTGCCTAATAGCTCATGTTTTCTAGACCTTTAATCATTTTTGTTGCTCTTCTCTGGACCTTCTCCAATTTTTCCACATCTTTCTTGAAATGTGGTGCCCAGAACTGGACACAATACTTCAGTTGAGGCCTAATCAGTGCAGAGTAGAGCGGAAGAATGACTTCTTGTGTCTTGCTCACAACACTCCTGTTAATGCATCCCAGAATCACGTCTGCTTTTTTTGCAACAGTGTCACACTGTTGACACATATTTAGCTTGTGGTCCACTATGACCTCTAGATCCTTTTCTGTAGTACTCCTTCCTAGACAGTCACTTCCCATTCTGTATGTGTGAAATGGATTGTTCCTTCCTAAGTGGAATACTTTTCGTTTGTCTTTATTAAACTTCATCCTATTTACCTCAAACCATTTCTCCAGTTTGTCCAGATAATTTTGAATTATGACCCTATCCTCCAAAGCAGTTGCAATCCATCCCAGTTTATCATCTGCAAACTTAATAAGCATACTCTCTATGCCATCGTCTAAATCGTTGATGAAGATATTGAGCAGATCCGATCCCAAAACAGACCACAACGGAACCCCACTTGTTATGCCCTTCCAGCATGATTGTGAACAGTCAATAACTATTCTCTGAGAATGGTTATCCACCCAGTTATGCAACCCCCTGAGAGTAGCCCTATCTAGGTTGTATTTCCCTAGTTTATTGATAAGAAGGTTATGCAAGACCATATCAGATATCTTACTAACGTCTAGGTATATCACATCCACCACTTATCCGTTATTCACAAGACTTGTTATCCTATCAAAGAAAGCTATCACATTGGTCTGACATGATTTGTTCTTTACAAATCCATGCTGGCTGTTACCTATCACTTTATTTTCTTCCAGAGGTTTGCAGATTATTTTTTTAATTACCTACTCCATTATCTTTCCTGGCACAGAAGTTAAACTGACTGGTCTGTAGTTTCCTGGGTTGTTCTTATTTCCTATTTATAGATGGACACTATATTTACTCTTTTCCAGTCTTCTGGATTCTTTCCTGTTTTCCATGATTTTTAAAAGATGACAGCTAAAGGTTCAGATACCTCCTCTATCAGCTCCTTGAATATTCTAGGATGCATTTCATCAGGCCCTGGTGACTTGCAGACAGCTAACTTTTCAAAGTAATTTTTAACTTGTTCTTTTTTTATTTTAACTTTTAAACCTACTGCATTTCCACTAGCTTTGTGGATAGTTTTTCTGAAAACATCCACTCAGTATTCAGCAGCTGTCAAAAAACAAAACAAAACAAAACAACAAAAACCCAAAACAACCCCAAACAGAATGTTGGTAATCATTAAGATAGCAAATAAGAGAGAAAATATCATATTACTTCTATATAAATCCATGGTACGCCCACATCTTGAATATTGCATTCAGATGTGGTCGCCTTATCTCAAAAAGATATATTGGAATTAGAAAATGTTCAGAAAAGGGCAACAAGATGATTGGGGTATGAAACGGCTTCCTTATAGGGAGAGATGAATAGGACTAGGACTTTTCAGCTTGGAAAAGAGAAGACTAAGCAGGGATATGATAGAGATCTGTAACTGATTTGGAGAAAGTAGATAAAGAAGTGTTACTTAATTTCTCATAATTTAAGAAGTCTGTGTGTGGGGGGGAGGAGGAAGAAGTTGTCACCAAATGAAATTAATAGGCAGCACATTTAAAACAAACAATAAGTTTTTCTTCATGCATCGCACAGTCAACCTGTGGAACTCCTCGCCAGAGGATGTTTGCACTAAATCCCCCCTAAGCTGAACAACCATGCAGTTTCCCATTAAGCCCTGCATAGGGGCTCAGGGTTGCAGCAGGAAGAGATATCTTTCTCCAAGCCCTGACGCTGCCAGGGCTGGTCCCAGCATGGAGCTGCTGGAGCTGGTGGAGATGAGCCACTCCCCAGTGGCCCAAACACCAAGCTGCCATGACTGGTGGAGAGGAGCCACTCCCCGCTGGCTTCAGCAGGGAGCCCAAGTCCTGGTAAGCCCAAGCCCCAGGTAAATCCAAGCCTCTTGCCCCTGCATCTTGATCCCCCCAGCCCTGTGCACCTTCCTGCACTCCAAAGCCCTCATCACAGCCCTCCCACAAAGCGCCAGAGTCTGTACCCCTCCTGCAACCCAACCCCCATCCCAGAGCCTGTACCGTCTCTTGCATGCCAATCCCAAGCCTTGAACCCCTCCCCAAATCTGGAGCCACCATCCCCAGCTCCACCCCAGAGCCTGCACCCCCGCCAGAGCCCTTGCACCCCAACTCTCTGCCTCAGCCCCGAGCCTCTCAACTCCCCTCCCAGAGCCCACATGCCCAGCCTGAGCCCTTTCACTTATCTGGCCTCCATCCTTCTGCCCCAGTCCTGAGCCCCCTTCCACACTCAGATCCTCTTGGCCCCACTCCCACTATATGAATTTTGTCATGTGCACCAATATGAAGTGATGTGTCACACGTCACCTCTGTGTCACACATCACCTCCACGTTGGTGCACATAAGAAAATTCATTCTGCTTAGAGGTCGGAAAAATTAGTGGGATCACCGATTGTGAAGGTCAAGACTATAACAGGGTTAAAAAAAACTAGGTAGGTTAATGGAGGCATCAGTGGCTGAGAGCCAGGATGGGCAAGGATGGTGTCCCTAGCTTGTGTTTGCCAGAAGCTGGGATTGGGTGACAGTGGATGTATCCCTTGATGGTTTCCTCTTCTGTTCATTCCCTCTGGGGCACCTGGCACCGGCCACTGTCAGAAGACAGGGCTAGAAGGACATTTCGTCTGACCCAGTATGGCCATTCTTATATTCGTATAGACAAGTGAAGTGCTCCATTAGTGCTGCTTGGTTTTACTGTGACTGAACCGATAAATGTTCCCTGTCAAGCCAATGAAGAATAGTTTGATGGGTCTGGAAAGTCTGCACTTGAGCCAGTCACTTGTCTATATCAAGTCCCAGCATGTGTTTGCTACCTATATGTGCCTGGGCTTGTTTACATCAATTACATTCTTACAAAGACCCATGTTCTCCCACTGTAATGCAAGTGAACAATGGAAACAAAGTTTTCGTCAAGGGCAATATGTCCTGAAGGCAGGTGATCTGGTGGTTAGAATCTCTGTTAAATGTTTCTGCACTCTGTCATTCATTGCAGACTTCATAGTATTTAAATGTAATTTTAGAGGCAACAACTGACATTTTCCTCTCCTTTCCCTCCTCACTGAGTAGCTGGTAAATTAGCTTAGCAGATTGTCAGTTTGTACATTGTCATTATGGCCTGATTTCTGTTTAATCACTAAGCCACTTTGTCGAGTAAAAGCACTGAAGCAATATGAATGTTAATTTCTATAGCCTGGTGAGGCTGCTGGCACCCAAATGTTCAACAGCAGCTTCAAGCAGACAAATTTGATTTTTCTTCATTGCCAGCAACACAGTCCCAGAAGTTCTAGCCCCTTCAAATTTACTACCCTTAAAGAATTCAAAATAGTTTTCAGTTGATAGTTTGTAGTGTCATTCACTAGAGATTGAACCTAAGAACAAAATGTGCCTGAGAGCATCTGGAATCAAGGAAGCCTCTCACAGTGCTCATTTGATCATCTGGTTGTTAATTTTGTTGTTCTGATCCAGCTAAAGTCATTGTAGTTGAGTGAAAAGTCATGACGGTCTGAATGGATTTTGGGAGACATAACATAACTGTTTTGAAACAGACTAGATTTAAAGTCGAATGTCTCCCTTTGGGGCTAAATTGTGCCTCTTGGAGGGTAGAGAGATGTGTGTATGGGGGAGAACTTTTGGAGAAGAGTGGTGAGCTGCAGAACGTGCAACTATTAGGCTGTGGCGACACTACAGAGCTTACAGCAGTGCTGGACTGCTGTTAGGGCAGATGCTGTACGCAGATGGCAGAGAGCTCCCCTGTCAACTGAATTACTCCAATCCCCCGGAGCAGTAGTGCTGTCCACACTGATGGTTGGGTTAGTGTAACTTACGTTGCTATGGGGAATGGCTTATTTACACCCCTGAATAACATAAGTTATACCACAGAGGTCCCTTGTTTACAGTTAGTGCCTGTGCACATGACAGGGCCCCAACCTGCCCTTTTCCTGTGCAGATGCACTTTCTGTAGGGGTGGGCAAATTTTTTGGCCCGAGGACCACACTGGGGCTCAAAATTTGTGTGGAGAGCTGTGTAGATAAGGCTAGGGGAGGCTGTACCACCCCAAACAGCCAAGTGAACCCTGGCCTCCAGCCCCCATCTGACCCCCTATCCTATACTCTTCCCCCATTCCCAAATCCCTGACCATCCCCTAGGGACACCCGCCTCCTATCTAACACCCTCCCCCCCCATGCTTCCTGCCCCTAGGACTCCCCACCTCCCTTCCCTAACTTACCCTGGAATCCTTTCCTTTTCTAACCCTCCCTGCTCACCATCCCCTGACCATTTCCTGGGGACCTCCACCCCCTATCCTACCTCTGCTTCTTGCCTCCTGGCCACCCCCCAGTATCTCCTGGCTCCTATTGAAACCTCCTGCCTCCTGACTGCCCCCAGGAGTCACTGCCCCTATCCAACCCCTCCCCCCATCTCCATTCCCTGGGGACTCCTGCCTCCTATCCAAACCCAACCCCCACACACTCAATTCCCCCTCAGGAGTCCCCATCTCCTATCAATGCCCCTGACTGCCATCCCTTGACTGCTCCACCCAGATCACCGGGGCTGGTGGTACGGTGAGTATGCAGCCTAGGTGTTGGGGGATCTGAGGCTGTGGGAGAGGGTGACAGAATGGGTGGGCAGGGGCTAACTTTCCTGGGCAGGAGCTCAGGGGTAGGATGGAAGGCTCTGGTGGGCCAGATGTGGCTTGTGAGCTATAGTTTGCCCCTCTCTGCTCTAGGGCTTTGAGTCTAGTGCTTTCTAATACCTGCAGACAGGTTATGGCTTCCTGTTCCCTTTCTTGCCATCTCTGCCCAAATGTAGAAGCAGAGCAGGTATAATTTGGTCTTTAGTGTTTCTACAGTTACTGTGTCTTCATAGTTACTGCTTTGAAAGAAATAAGAACTACATTAATTCAATTCCCAAGCTGATTGCAAGTTAATAGATTGTGCCTGTTAATTACAGACTATAATCGTCTTGCTGCAATATTTGTGACCCTTTTACCTGCTTTGAAAGGAAAACTGAAAGACTGATTGAGTTTTCACTGCTGTTTGGCAGGTGTAGTCTGGAGCATGAAGGGCCCATTAAGGAGAGTGGTGTTTAGTAAATACAGCTTTTAAGCAAACAGGAAAGAGCTGTCTACTCTCTCAGATGTCTAGATCTAGATATAGAAAAACGGAATTCTTCTCCCATTTCATCCCAGCTCTAGTTCTTTGAGAATGGGATACTTCTCTGGGGTTGTTAGCATTTTAGGTGTTTTTCTGCATTGTTGGCCTTGACCATCCTCCTTTCCCACTTTGCAAGGATTAGGCCCATAAAGAGAGTCCATTGCCTCCCTCCTCAGTGTCATGTTACCGGAATATGCAACCTAAGAGCACTTTGCTTCTTTTTCCTGCCATATTGCATTGCAAGTTCCTTATGATTTTGGTGTCTGTAGTCGCCCATGGTTTTTAATATTTTTGGTTTTAGTGGTTTCTGCGGCCACTTTTGCTTCTGAAATAATGTGTAAGAAGCTTGAGGAAATGTCACTGAATTAGAGAGAGTTGTTCTTGCTCATCACGGCAACGCTGTAATATCTGCACCAGGGTATTCATGTTAGTGATTTCACTTCTTCATTGTTTTTAAGGGAATTGCACCAAAAATAGAATTTTCCACAAGAACAACCATCACTGAGTTTCCACTTCAGTACAGAAAGCTGTTCTGTGTAAGTATTTTAGTAAAAGGCACAAATATGGCCAGAAACATCAGTGTTTGATCCTATGTGTCACATTGCACCCATCACCTTTACATTTAAGTGCCTCCTACAGTAATAAGAATCACACCAGTTCTGCACTGAAAGGCTTTTTTTAAAAAAAAAATTTCTTCTCTCAGTTCTTCTGCTATAACAAGGAGCTTAATACTTGGTGGTTGTTGTCAGGAGGATGTTGCTGCTTAGTCTGAGAAAGTCCAACACAAGAGAATGGGGCTTGCATTGTTTCCTAAAAGAGGCTAAACAGGCAGATTGTGATCTCTGGTGGGAAGGGGTTCCCTGACCATAGACCTTTACTGAGAATTGTTTGTGTGTGGCTGTGAGTGTTTCATTTTTTGCATGCTGTTGGTTGCTGTTTCTTTTGCTTGTTCCCTACTGCTCCCCCAACATAGCCTCAGTTTTCCCTGGATTGAGCTATAACCAACTAGTCAAGACACAATCTCCAGTGTCATTCATTCTTCTGTACCAGCAGAGTTAGGCTCATTACCAGGTAATTATTCTTTATGGTCCAAATTTTGCAATATTTTTTGAAACAAAGCTCTCAATAAAGTCAAAGAAAGAGGTGTGGTTTTTTTTTCAATTAAGGGTTGCAGAATTTGGCTCATTCAGAATTATTGCTTCTTTGGAGCCACATTCTCAGGTTCTTACTCAAGCAGGTTCTCATTGAAACCATGACCTCAAGATTTTGACTTTAGATCTAGATTCGCATGGGAAACCTCAGACCCGGGGGCTGGATGTGACCCCTGGCTTGCCTGGATTCGGCTCCTGAGGCTCAGGGCTCCTTCCCCCCTAGCACTGGGGAGACTGTGCCTACTGCAGGACTGGAGCACACAAAATCTACTAGCCTGGGCCTCACTAAGCTCTGGGCGTGTGAAGGGGATGTGGGGAGTGTCTTTCTCCTTTTCAGTAAGGGACCACCCCAGTGAGGGTTTTGTTTTTTTGTTTTTTGGCTTCTCATTTGTGTGTGGCCCCCGACTGATTTTTCTGTGGGTCAGCAGCCCCTGACCCAAAAAAGGTTCCCCGCCCCTAGTCTAGATCCTTTGATCTGCTGAATGCTTCTTTATAGATACAGGCAGTCCCCGACTTACGCGGATCCGACTTATGTCGGATCCGCACTTACGAACGGGGTTTTCTCGCCCCGGAGCTCGCAGGCAGCGGTCCCGCCACCTCGACCTCCGGGGCGAGAAAAGCTGCTCCCGG
This sequence comes from Pelodiscus sinensis, assembly GCF_052426305.1. Taxonomy (NCBI): domain Eukaryota; kingdom Metazoa; phylum Chordata; order Testudines; family Trionychidae; genus Pelodiscus; species Pelodiscus sinensis. The sequence goes on from NC_143057.1 coordinate 30,075,818, forward strand.
TGCCCCTGGTCTGCTGGGGACCGTCTCCAGCAGACCAGGGACACCGGGAGCAAAGCCGCAGCGGTGGCGGGGTCCCGCGCCTCTGAGGCTTTGCCAGAGCAAAGCCGCAGAGGTGCGGCACCCCGCTGCCGCTTTGCTCCCCGTGTCCCTGGTCTGCTGGGGGGGCGGGGGGCGCAGCTAGTGTGCCCCCCTCCCCCAGCAGACCAGGCTTTTGTTGTGGACCCTGGGGCAGAGCATCTGGGGCGCTGCCGGTTGGTCCCGCAGCGCCGTTCTGGGCACTACTGGACCAACCCGGCAGCACCCCAGCTGCTCTGCCCCAGGCGTCCTGATTCAGCCGCTGCTGGTCAGTTTCAGCAGTGGCTGAATCAGGACGCCTGGGGCAGAGCAGCTGGGGTGCTGCTGGGTTGGTCCAGTAGCGCCGAGGAGCGGCGCTACTGGAGCAACCCAGCAGCACCCCAGCTGCTCTGCCCCAGGCGTCCCCAAGTCAGCCGCTGCTGAAACTACCAGCGCTGACTACAGGAAGCCCGAGGCAGAGTTGCTCTGCCCTGGGCTTCCTGGAATCAGCTGCTGATCAATTTCAGCAGCAGCTGACTTGGGGACGCTTGGGGTTCTTAAGTTGAATCTGTATGTAAGTCAGAACTGGCAGTCAGTTTCAGCAGCGGCTGAATCTGGATGCCAGTTCCGACTTACATACAGATTCAACTTAAGAACAAACCTACAGTCCCTATCTTGTACGTAACCTGGGGACTGCCTGTATACAGTGCTCTTAACTTCAGTTGAATCAGTAGAAGTTGGGACTATAGAGCACCACACAGAGGGCCAACAGCATCTTTCAGGATCAAGCCCTGGATGAGAGATTGTCAAATACATTTAAGATGTATAAAGAAGAGAGGCATGAGTCCCCGCTCCCTGCTTTCAATTATTGACGTTATGTCACTTCTCAGCTCAGAGTCTCAGACACCCCTCCCCCATTTTAATTTGTAGCTACAAAGAGCCAAATTCTGCTCCCAAATGTGTAGGAGCCCCCCGATGACTTGAAACTCTGCTCAGCCGACTGTCTTCTACAGAGAGGTTTGGAAATAGCCTGTACATGTTTCTGCTTGGGTAATCACTTTATGAGCCAATTCATTTATCTGGCAGGGAAGAAACAGAACGAGGATACAAAGATCTGCATCGGTATCACCCAGGCGAAGGAGCATTTCACCAGCACGATGTAAGACTACAAAGAAAAAGGATAATAAGATCTGCAAGAGCCTTGCCAGGTTATTAAGATCCCGCTCTCCATCTCCAAAAGCTACAAAGCACTTGTGTCAGCTCTGCAAAGCAAACCAACATCATCAATCAAGGCTAAGCCTGGGATCTGGTGGGTACAAACTGGAAACAGAAACCAGGCCACCATTTGTTGTTAGACACGTAAGTCTTAAAATTGCCACACTAAGTTAATTTTTTTATTATTGTGACGATATTAGAGTAAATTGGGTGCTCCTGTCATCCTTCCTCATAAAGCTAGAACAAGAGGAGACTTTAAGAAATTAACCAGCAGCAAATCTGAAAATGTAAAAAGAAATGCTTAATTAATCTGTGGAACTCACTGGTATCTCTAGGATTGAGGTCAGTTAGTTAGCAGATTCAGGGAAATATTAGACGTTTGTATGACTAATAAGAGAATCCAAAGTTACATTTAGATGGAATAAAATTATAAATTACATTTAGATCTCATTCTTTAGGACATAAACAAGCCACTGATGAGGTCTTTCCTCTGAATATCTCAAATCACTTTACAAATACTCGCTAATTAAGCATCACCGTGCCCAAGTGAGGTGTATAACACATGCACAAAAATGAAAATGGGGGGACTGAAAAGTGCTCTGTCTCAGTATATTTGTATGTTCAGGTAATGGGCATTGTAGAGAAGCCTAAATTAGATCCTGGTAGAGAGAGACAGATCTATCTATCTATCTATCTATCTATCTATCTATCTATCTATCTATCTATCTATCTATCTATCTATCTATCTATCTCACACCAGCCAATCCATTACATTATCTATATGTCATTTCCTCAATTTGTAGTTTTAATTTATTTTAAATGGTCATTTATAATCGTAAATGTCTATACCCTGTTGCAATCCATGAAGGGGTTATATTTTTGAATCCCCTGTTCACGAACATGAAAGATTTCTTGAGTCCTCATGAAGATGAAAACATTTTTTTAAAACTTTCCTAACCACACTCTTAAAAGAAATGTGAAAGGTCTAGTGCCAGATACACTCTTCCATAACAAGATGGTACTGGTCATTTCCTTATTATAAAAACATCAATAATGTCACAATCCCAGTGTTTTGTAAACAAGGTGGTGTTACTGAAGTGTCTGCACTGTGCTGTGTATATTGTTTCTCCTCTTTTGTATATTATTGTACTTGTGGAAGAAAGAAGGGGAGGCGGGAAGAAACCATTTTTTAAATTATTTTCTTTGTAGACTATAAGCAGCTGCAAATAGGCTCATGTCCAGACCTGGTTTTCACAGAATAAAAATTGAGCTTCATATTATTCCTTCATTTTATGTAGTTTGCAGTGATACTGATTGTTGTCATATGCTGAATATATGAATAGAGACACTGGTTTTATGGCCCATTACAACTACAGGTTGAACCTCTCTAGTCCAGTTTCCTCGGGACCTGACCGGTACCGAACCAGAGAATTTGCCAAACCACAGAAGATCAGTATTGTCTAGCAGCATTACTAACACTTCCGTTGCTTACTGGGCTCTTAAAAAGACATGTAGGGGTAAATTAGAGCTAAATAAGAGCACAGAACACTGAGAGCCAGAACTGGTGGCTATAAACAAATGTTATGGGACCACAGGCAACTTGGCCACGCCCAAGATAAGTGAACATCCGGCTAACTAAAGTCATGCTGGACCACGAATGTTGCCAGACCAGAGAGTGCCAGACTAGAGAGGTTCAGCCTGTATTTGTAACCCACCCTGCTGCCTAACACTCTCCATTGGCCTACTACTGCCGAAGTGTTAAGTGCTCACTTCATTTTAAGTGGTCTCCTACAACATAGGTGAATCTAGCCATCAGTTCTACCTTGTATTTAGCTTGGACCTCTGGTAACCTTCTCCGGACCTGCTGAAGAAGGGTGTGAAGGAAGCTCAAAAGCTTGTCCCTGACCTACGATCTCTCTTTCATTTTAGGTAGATAGTTGTAACCCATTTGGTGAAAAAGCTTCAACACAATTACCTCACCGAAATCCCAAACAAAATACGATCTCAGCAAGGAATTCTCTTGACTTTCAATTGAAACAAGGTACTTACAATATTTTAATCAACTATATATTTGAGAGAGTTTTTCTGTCTGCCCATCCGTCCGTCCGTCTGTCTGTTCAAGAACTCCTCCTAAAAGGTAATTGCTAGGATCACCAAATTCAGTATGCAGCTTCCTTTTATCATCACTTAAAGCAATGAAAGTGTTTGGCTGTGCCAGGAAAATGAGGCAGTCCTCTTTTGATTACTTTTTGAGTTCAATGCTAATATGGTGATGAACAAAGAAAGTAGTAATGTAAGAGTAAATACTAATAATCAGCTGTTGAAATATCTTTTTTTTTCTTTTAGCTTTATCTTTTGATAGCTCTGAAGCATCAATTGCCCCAGTTCAGGTAATGTAAAAAACAACAATTGTAAAATTACGTCTCTTCTGTTAGCAGTATAATCAATATATTTTAAAAAGAGAATTCAATGAAGGGAGTTGATGGCTTTTGGAATAGTAAAGCTCATCTGGTTATCTGTAATGGGAAATTATGAGGCAACGCTTGCTCTAGTTATGGGGAAATTAAAAAAATCACAGATTTTTTGTTGAGAACACAATGTCAAAAAGTTGTAGGTCACATTGTTTTCAGCAAAAATCCTTCATGTTTCCCTGAAAATAGCTTGAAACCACTTAAAACGCAGGCCAGTTATCCATACTTCATTACATTGGGTATTTATGGAGTCAAATTTGTAAAACTCCTTAGAGGAATCTAGCTCACCAGAGATCTGGCCTTGGTGACAAAGACCTATGACTCTAGATGCTACATCTGTGACAAATCTACATGGAAATCTATTATAATAGAAATCATGGCCTAAACAAACATACAGTTTTAGTAATGGAATATGGAGCCATTTACCCTGAAGTCATCGTTCCATTCTACCTCAGAGTGGTATTAACAAGAAATCATTACTATCTGACAGCTGTTTGGTAAGCTAATGCACATCTATGTGCAATTAGTTAATAGCTTCAGTTTGGATTGGTATTCACATAAAAGAAACTCGACTGACACATTGATTGGTATCCACAGCAACTTTTGCAGGAAAGCCAAGAAATAAATAAATCTAAAGACTGAACCATCTTACGTCTTCTACATGGTCACTTGTAAGTCTGAATTGATGCACATCTGTAGACTAGCGTAGGAAGTTTCGCATTACTGTTCTGATGTCCAGAAATCTCCATCTCCAGTACTTTCAATTTCCCACCTTTCAATTTAGTAAATTCACTTTGAAATATTTAAATCCTACCAATGTGCCAAAATCTAAGAGGACAACAGAGGGAAAAAGGTTGCCCATTTTCCATTCCTATTCAATCATTGGCTACGGTAGCAGATGTTTTAGTGCCAGTTGTGCTTATATATTTGTTCTGATTTTGACATTAGTTCACAGTCATACCAAATCCTGTCACACAGACCATTGAACAGCCAACAGATGATCTTGACACCTGTCAGTCACCACCAAAGTTAGCCAGATTAATGTAGAGGTAGAAATTTCCATATCCTTACCAGTTCGGGTATGTCTACACTACAACGTTAATTCGAGGTAACTTACTTCAAAATAGTTAATTCGAATTAAGCTAATTCGAATTAACACATCTACACAGAAAATGCATTTCGAAATAGCATTCTGCTATTTCGAAATAGCGCGTCCACACTGAGTGGACTCTGAATCGGAGTTAAGGCTGGCTGGAACCAGAGTCGGCAGGGCACCAGGTCAGGACCTCCTGTGTGGGGCTGCTGCCTGCAGCTATCTGAGGTCCATGCTTAAAGGGACCCTACCTCCCCATCCCGGACAGCCAGTTCTCTGGTGTCTCTGCTTGCTTGTCTACCTCGATGAGGGACAGCAAAGCATTTGTGTCTCAGAGTGCTCTGGTTGCCGTCACTCGGGACACCCTACCACTCTGCAACATGGAGACAGAGCTGCCCCTGGGCACTCTGGTGCGTCTTGTGGACGCGTTGCCATCAGCCTGACTGCACTTTCTGCAGGCTGCCATCCGGGAGGTCTATCAGGGGGCTGTCAGTATCCAGGGGGCCCTGTGGGAGAGCTTCCGCCCCGAGGAGCACTAACAGTCTCCGTGGGGGCTTGTGCCTCATTCCTCCCTCACGATCTTCCACTTACCCCTCCCTAGCCCCCCTTCCTAATGTCAAATAAAATACATGTATTTTCAAAAATATAAACTCTCTTTATTTAACACAACTGGGGGGGGGGGGATGAACCTCTGGGGAGACTGGAGAAAGGGGGTGGGAGAGGGGAGGGGGAAAACTGGAAGAGGGAAGCAAGGGGAAGAAGGGGAGGGGAAGCTCAGGGCTCAGGGATGGGGGGTCTCACCGGACCACATGTCTCGCAGCACAGCAGGCGCGAGGGCCTCGGCGTCCCCGGGGGAGTGGGGAGGAGGTTGTGGAGGTTGAGGTGGGGGGTTTGAAGATTGAGGGGGAGGGTGTGGAGGCGGGAGGGGGAGAAAGAGTGGGAGGAGGAATGGTAGCTGGGGGCAGCGGCACGAGGCAGCACACTCTGCACCAGAGTCTGCAGATGGGCACAGATGGCACGACCCTAGGCAAGCAACTCCTGCCGGAACTCCCGTTCTTCCTGCGCCTGCTGCTCCATAGAATCATAGGACTGGAAGGGACCTCGAGAGGTCATCGAGTCCAGCCCCCCGCCCTCAAGGCAGGACCAAGCTCCGTCTACACCATCCCTGACAGATGTCTATCTAACCTGTTCTTAAATATCTCCAGAGAGGGAGATTCCACCACCTCCCTTGGCAATTTATTCCAATATTTGACCACCCTGACAGTTAGGAATTTTTTCCTAATGTCCAATCTAAACCTCCCCTGCTGCATTTTAAGCCCATTACTCCTTGTCCTGTCCTCAGAAACCAAGAGGAACAAATTTTCTCCTTCCTCCTTGTGACACCCTTTTAGATATTTGAAAACCGCTATCATGTCCCCCCTTAATCTTCTTTTTTCCAAACTAAACAAGCCCAGTTCATGAAGCCTGGCTTCATAGGTCATGTTCTCTAGACCTTTAATCATTCTTGTCGCTCTTCTCTGTACCCTTTCCAATTTCTCCACATCTTTCTTGAAATGTGGCGCCCAGAAATGGACACAGTACTCCAGCTGAGGCCTAACTAGCGCAGAGTAGAGCGGCAGAATGACTTCACGAGTTTTGCTTACAACACACCTGTTGATACAACCTAGAATCATATTTGCTTTTTTTGCAGCAGCATCACACTGTTGACTCATATTCAACTTGTGGTCCACTATGACCCCTAGATCTCTTTCCGCCATGCTCCTTCCTAGACAGTCGCTTCCCATCTTGTATGTATAGAACTGATTGTTCCTTCCTAAGTGGAGCACTTTGCATTTCTCTTTATTAAACTTCATCCTGTTTACCTCTGACCATTTCTCTAACTTGCTAAGGTCATTTTGAATTATGTCCCTATCCTCCAAAGAAGTTGCAACCTCACCCAGTTTGGTATCATCTGCAAACTTAATAAGCGTACTCTCTATCCCAATATCTACATCATTGATGAAGATATTGAACAGTACGGGTCCCAAAACAGACCCTTGCGGAACTCCACTTGTTATCCCTTTCCAGCAGGATTTAGCACCGTTAACAACAACTCTCTGACTACGGTTATCCAGCCAATTATGCACCCACCTTATCGTGGCCCTATCTAAGTTATATTTGCCTAGTTTATCAGTAAGAATATCATGCGGGACCGTATCAAATGCCTTACTACATGGTCCAGTGGGTCCATGATGTGGGTCTGGGCTTGCAGGGCCCCCAGGTGCTGCTCGTGGTACCCCTGCAGTGTTGCAGTGGTCCTGCGGAGCCTTTGGGTGTGGGAGCATGTCTTGGGCGGGAGAGTGCACCCTGCACGTGCAGCTGGTGTGTCTGTGGAGAAAGAAGAGAAGTGGCCAGTTCTCCCTGGCGGGACAGTGGGTGAAGCCCAGCCCCCTCTGCGAGGTGAGGACGACCGTGCCCTGCATTGTCAGAGCCATTGGGCTTGCACAAAGGCCATGTTTGGAATGTCCGGCTATCCCTGGGAGTGGGAGGTGCCCCGAGACCGCACCCATGCCCCTGTCCCATGTATAGTGCGGCTGAGGTGGAGGGAGATGTACCCTGCCTCTGTGAAGAGGGGGCGTGTGAAGGGAGGGCGTCCTGCTGTGTCCCGCCCTGGGGTCAGGAGCGTGTCAGGTCTCTTCACACATGCGTGTGTCTATCAGGCCACGGCCCCTGGGTGTCACGCAGCTGGAGCCACCTGCCCAAGGGTGTCATGGCACGTGCTTTCACATGCACAGGTTGCTGCATGATGTGTGGTAGGCAAGGCCCACACGCGGTCCCTGGTCTCCCTCCCTGCCCTGCCCCCCGGGTAGGGGACGGTGATGGCAGGGGCGGATATAGGGCAGGGCGAACGGGGCGGCCGCCCCGGGCCCCGCGCTTCAGAAAGCCCCGCGCATGCGCCATGGCGCCGCTGCGCATGCGCATGGCGTCACTGTGCATGCGCTGTGGCAAAGGGGAGGGCCCCGCGGAATTATGCTGCCCAGGGTCCCGCAAAACGGTCATCTGCCCCTGGGTGATGGCACTTACCTGGTGTGGCCTCCCCGGATGACCCTACTGACTCTGGTGCTGGGACAGCTTGGGGGTCCTGCCGGCGTGGCACCCTTCACGATGGCCCCTCTGCCGCGCCCAGGTCAGGGCCCTCCAATCCCGGCTCGCTGCCCCCCGGAGTGGCGCGGACCGTCCGGCCCCCCAGGATGCAGTCAAGGGCGGGGAAGTAGGGGCAGGTGTCAGCCCTTGCTGCAGCGCCGCCCCTGGTGGCCCTGGTGTACGCCTGCCGCAGCTCCTTTACTTTGAGGCGCACCTGCTTCTGGGTATGCCTGTGGCCCTTTCTGGCCATGCTTGCCGCTATGCAGCCATAGACGACCGCGTTCCTCTGCCTAGTGCGGAGATCATGGACATTGGGGGCCTCCCCCAAATCTCAAGGAGGTCCATGATCTCCGCACTAGTCCATGAGGGTGCGCGCCGTCTACGACCCCTGGCTGGCCTCTGGGTGCTGGGGGACTGGGCGGAGGATGGCTGGCTGCCACTGGATGGCATTGTGTGGCCACTGGGTGAGGGGCTGCGGCTGCTGGCAGGCCTGGCTCTGGCACATGGTGTGTGGCCAGACTCTACCCCTTTAAGGGCTCCTTAGGGAGAGGAGAAGAGTTTTCCTGGTTTGGCCCAGAGTGGCCACCAGGGGAAACTGGGAAGGGCTGGAGGCCAGCTATTTGATTTAAGTGTCTACACAGCACTTGTTTCGAATTAGCTATTTCGAATTTGGCGTTACTCCTCGTAGAACAAGGTTTACTAAATTTGAATTAAGCACTCCGCTATTTCGAATTACATTTGAAATAGCAGTTTGCATGTATAGACGCTATTGAAGTTAATTTGAAATAACTGCTATTTCGAATTAACTTTGCAGTGTAGACATACCCTTCTAGATTAGGAGTCAAAAAGGGCCCCCAGTGTTCACTTTTTACTCTTCTCTAAATAAAATGGCTCTTGAAAAATTATATATGATATGAATAAAGTGTAGATTTCAAAAAATATCTATGGATTTCTGTCAAGGAAATCACAGCAAATTTTCAAAACCTGTCCTACTACCACTGTTAATGAATCCTGGTTATTTTTCTCCCTAAGTACCAACCTTCTCACTCATGATATATAACTTCTTAGATCAAAGAATCGGTCATCACCACCTTGCTCCCTTGTAGATAGTGATACAGCTGAATGTTAAGATTCTGCAAAATTCCTAACCCACTGTTCTTATAGAATAATTGATAGAGAATATGATTGGAAGGGAATATCATCAAAGGATAATGATCTGCTGCTATTGCATGAATATTGAAGCACAGGTGAATCACTTATTTCCAGAAAAGGAGATGCAGATCCTATGACGTTGTTCTGTAATAAGGACTTTATTTCTCTTGTCCCAAGTGGCTGATGTAAATGTAATTATTTTAGCTATTGGATAATTATGCCACAGATCATTGTACTGGTGTACTGCACTCTTATTCTCTCGCTGTGTTCTGGCTAACTTAGAGATTTTGCCTCTTGTACTAAGAGGAGAGAGGGTTGAGGAGGCGTCCCGGGGATTAGTTGTATGTGTCCTTCATTTCTGGAGACATTGCTTTAAATCCTGCTTTAGATTACTAGTGAAAATGAGTTTGCTGTTTGCACCTTGGTTCCCAAATGCCCATGAAACAAAAATACCAGCCTGTCTTACCCAATCAGAAGTGTTGACTAAAAAAAAGAGAGGTATGGGGTAAAAACAGATGTTGATACTTTGGACTGAGATGCCTTATGAAAAGTTGCTCCTGGCTTAATCAAGATAGTGCTGTCAGTGTTAGTCCCTGGCACTCTCGTCCACCCATGGAATAAAAAAGACTGTGATCAGAGACTAGCTTATCCAACAGCACTTATGACCGGATGTCAGCACGCAGGCCCATGTGCAGAGGAGCGAAGCAACTGAGCTGACTCGCCCTGATAGGTAGGCTAGGAAGAGCTCATTAGCTTGACCTCATGAATGTAAAAGGTTGAGAGTTCCCTGAGCCAAAGAGAGAGTCACATGAGTTGACCAGAGCTATTAGGGAGGATCTTGAGACTCAGGGGCTGCTCAGGAAAAGCTCTGACTAAGATTTGTCTCAGCCCTTGCATTAGTTGAGAATAAATGCAAACGCCAGCAATGGGGTAAGTCTGGACCAAATTCTGTTTTGCTGCATTACTAGTGGAGCGAAAATCTTGCCCTTTTATAGTGCCCCTCAGTCTTTCTCCATAGCAGAATATCTGATGAGTGAGCACATTGACATGTGTTACGCTGTTGCCACACTGAGGCTACATCTACACTTCAGGCTTTTTGCGCAAGAACTGTTTTGTGCAAAAGTTCTTGCCCAAGAGCGCGTCCACACTGCCATGTGCTTTTGCACAAGAGATGTGTTTTTATGCAAGAGCGTCCATGGTGGTGTGATTGCTCTCTTGCGCAAGAAAGCTCTAACGGCCATTTTAGCCATTGGGGTTTCTTGCGCAAGAAACCCCTGTTGCCTGGCTACACTGCCTTATTGCGCAAGAGCTCTTGCGCAAGATGGCTTATTCCTTGTGGGGAGAGGAATAACGCTTGCGCAAGAAGCCCTCTTTTCTGATGCTTTACTGTAAATTTACTTGTGCAAGAACACACGTGCAGTGTAGACGCTCTGCAAGTTTTTGTGCAAGAATGGCTGTTCTTGCGCAAAAAGCCTGCAGTGTAGACGTAGCCTGTTTGGAGGATAAATGGGAAAGTGTCTTACAAGTACATTCTTGCGGCAAACAATCAGATGAGATATTTGGGGCTCTTCTAGAGAAAGCGTGCCAAATTCTGCTCTCTTTACTACCCAGCAATGCCCTTAACTCAATCAAGGTGGGTTGGGTGGATATAAGTGGGACAGAATCTGACATGCCACACTGCAACAGGTTTGGATTCCACACAATTTCTTTTGGGTTCTAGCCAGAGAACTGAATAGCAATATCCAGAGTCAGACTGCTTCAGGGACTGAGAGAATTGAGTTGTTTGCTTGGAGTGAAATAGTTGCAGAAGGTCTGGCCTTGTGTTTAATTATAAGCTTCATACACGGACCTCTTTGTTGTCCTATCACAAGCACCTTGAAGTTGATATTCCAAAAAGCTCCTAACTGGCAAACTTCCAACTGGCAGGTGCAGGTTTTTTATGGGTATTTTCACTGCCCTTCTTTGTGTTGTTTTTCTGCTTAATCCCTTGCAACACCAAAAGTCAACTTTGCCAGAAGGAGTTGTATTCTTATACAGCACAATTTAGATTTAGAGCATGACAGTAGAAACAGCATGCTTATCTGTTCCTAGTTTATATTACACTTTCACAAATACACTTGCTGAAATATTGACTTGTATGAGCTTTTGTGGACGAATTATGATTAGCTGTCCATCAGTGTGTTAGATTCTGATTATTATTATTAGCTGTGAAACACATTTTCTAAGAGCTTCTGTTTGATCCAGATTTTCAAAGTGTTCCCATTTACCTGCCTGGAGCTGGGGTTTGTTCATACACACAACGGTGCTTTAACAGATATGAGTTTTCAATGTCAGTCTTCCCCACTCTCTTCATTGCCACCAAATACTGCAGATTGTCACTGTTTCCTCCCTTCCTCTCTCTCTCTCTCTTTCTCCTGTTCTCCTCCTCCCTGTGTCCTTTCTCGCTAAAGAAAAATGTTTCCTTGCTCCACAGGTTACCAGGGAACCAGAGGAACAGACCACATCTGACCATGATTCATCATCTCTTGAAACGGATGAACTAGTACAGTACAATAACTTGTTCAGTTCTCCCACTCAGGGGGATTTAACTTTTCACCGCACCGCATCATTTGCCACCTCCCCATGTTACAGATCACCTAGTCCTGTTCGGAGTCACTCTTCTTTGCAGCACAGGTTATTAATGCTGAATAAAAATCTATAACTTGAGTGACATGGTGCTGTAAGTAGGAGCAGTGATGTTGAATGACCAAAAACATTCACATTCAAGCAACTCTCAGATATGTTTCTATGGATCATTTTGACAGTACTCACAGAGTGAATACTGAAAGCTACAGAGCTGTGAGGACATATATGGGAACATAGGAATAGCAATACACCAGGAAACCAGTGGTTCTTCTAGTCCAGTACTATACCCTGTCTTTGACAGTGGCTAATACCTGATGCTTGAGAAAAAGGTACAAGAAACTCTGTTCTAACAATTGGGGGAAAATACATTAACAGAAGTTTCTTGGTATCCTCAGTCAATTAATGGTTAATGGCATATGCTTGGGAATGTGAGGTTTATATACTGTAAACGCCTCTTAGTCATACCTGATGTAACTGAATGTTCTTATTAGCCATACAAATATGCTCTTGGCCCCAATAATATCTTGTAGCAATTAGTTGCACACACAACGGGCGCATTGTGTGAAAAACAGACAATGAATGTATTCCCTCTCATCAGCTTTAAATTTGTTGCCTTTAAGCTTCCCTGACTGTCCACCTTGTTTTTATACTGTGAGAAAGAGTAGCAGAGTTTATCTACTCTGTATCATTCATTAGTTTTTATACCTCTATCATGTCCCAAGATACTTGACTTTTAAAACTGAAGAGTCCCAGTGTTTTCAGTCTTCCTTTAATGTATCTATCTATAACTAGAGCCTGAGTCTTACTTTCACCTGTCAGTAACAAGTGAAGGCTGATATTGCTGAAGTCAGTCTGCCTGTCACCCTGAAATATGTTCAGGGTTGTTGATTGTCTTGGCTGAGTGGGGAAATTAGTTGCCAAAAGTACGAGAAGAATAATTTCTCTGGTGTCCATTGTTCCTGCATTGCAGAAAGTGCAGGGGAGAGGTTAGAACAGTTTGTTGGCAACCACATGTTGCCTAGGGAGAGGCTGCCACCAGGGTCAGTATGTTTTGCAGAAGAAATGGAAAAAGCTCTACACATTGGAGAGCATGTGGGAGACTTAAGAGAATGGGGAAAATGGTATATATTATTGTTTGTTTATTTGTATAGAGCCAGAAGCCTAGTGTGCTAAGTGCTGTGCAAAGATAGAATAAGAAGACAGTCCCTAACCCAAGGTCTTAAAATCTAAGGAACAGTTGTGTCTCGGCTTGGTTTCTCAGAACATTAACTACCACCACCTTCCTCCCTTCCCTCTGACTCCTCCATACACAGAGCATTTTGGAGATCAGTCAAAATAACTGTTAAATCATTTTTCTGTTAGGCATCAATCCAGCAAAGCACTTACAGGTGTAGTTAACTTTAGGCATGTGAGCTGAGTAGTTTTGCTACATTAAAATCAGTGTATGCTTATAGTTAAGTGATGCTTAAGTCCTTTACTGGATCAAGGTCTTTGGCAGGAATGGATTGTTATGGAGTATCTTTTATCCAGTTTGCTTCTAATTCTCTAATGCTGGGTTCCATGTAGTATGTTGGCTGAAGAATCCAGAAAGATAGAACACTATTTCCATTTATAGGTCTGTGTAGCGGATGGAAAAATGGGTGCTTCTGTGTGAAAAGGAAGCACTGACTAATCTCAAACTTAGAATAGCTTAGTTTGGCTACATTCCTCTTCATTGTATGCCATGTGAAAATAAGCTGTTTATTGTCAAAAGATCATCAACTACTGAAAAACACAGTGCTGTAACAGGGATCCTCTAATATTTTTGTCTATGTAGATATGACAAATTGTGTTGCAAAGGATTGTGTCTAGGTGCTCAGTTTTAACTATTATAAAAAACCGACTAGGGCTGAGCTTTCATAGATGCCTGAAGTTCAAAAAATTAAGTATCCAAGCTTCTTTACTTCTACAACCCAACAGGTACTAAAGTAGCAGTGGTGTTTTCTGATTAATAAATCATCCTGCTATTTCTTTTGAAAAGAGCTTTCCTTTCTTTTTGCTGCTGCAGTAATTTTCTGGTATGACTAGTTCTGTGCTCAAGTCCCCCAACCTGCCTTCTCTTGGCACACAACTGCCTAAATATTTAACTAAAAATCATTGATACCTCTAGGGCAGCCAGGTTGGGAGGGGACTTAGAAAAATGAAAGCTCTTATTTCACAGATGTAGTAGTGTGATTTTTTTATGTGGAGGAGGCCGCTTTCACCAGCTCAGCAAAGTCCAAATCTCACATGAAACTTGATTATTGACACAAGGGTAAGCTGAACTTGTTGGGCCAAGTTTTAGAAGTGTCCTTTTTTGTGCACCCAATCAGGGCCAGATTAAGGTGGGGGCTAGCCGGGCAGCTGCCCGGGGCACCAACCTATGGGGGGCACCTGATGGCAGCTGTAAGGGGTGCTGCACGCTTCAAGGTGTGCAGCGCGCCAGAGGGCAGGGCCACTCGCCCGGGGGTGGAGCCGCGTATGCATCGTGCGCCCGCTGCTCGGGGCGCAGGAATGGCTCGAGCTGGCCCTGCACCGAATTGCCTGCACATGTGATTTTTTGTGTGTGCATGATCTTTTGGATGTATCAAGTGATATCATTTATATGATCAAACCCAATTCAGGTATTTTAATGCTCCTTTTAGACACACAGACAGAGCTTCTATTGGGAAATCAATTGCAAATGCCAATGTGCAAAAATATAATTGTGTGAAGAGGCCGTGTTTTGAAAACTTGTCTCATTATATGCAGCAGCATGAATGGTACTGGTATATGTGTGGTTTAGGTCTGAGTTTTATCAAAACAAGATTGGTTATCTCTGTGACCAAACAAGAAAATTAGGCAGCTTTTTTATTATTGTTTTTAACAGTTTAACTCATTAAACCTAAGGATGTTTTTTGTCATTGTTTCAAAGTTGAGATTTTTGTGTCCAATTATGAAGTGGCAGCTTGGGGTGTGATGTAGTGCAAGGCTTACTTGGGACAATTCATCAGAGTGGCATTGGAGATCATTTGGCCTGCACTTAAAGAACTGGATTATTTTTGTTATTATGTGCAGCCCTGCAAACAATATGTTGATTCTGCACTTTGTGGATCAGCTCTGGCTTGCAAAGCATAGTTGCTTGTATAGTGCTCAGTGCTGCACTTTGTTGATGAATGAATATGTTGTTCCTTGGTGGTTGACGTTTATGGATTATATGACTAATCTTTGTGGTGCTTTTCATATTCATTTACTTTAAGAAAACAAATTCACCTTTTTCATGGACTTTATATCCCAAAGGATAAAGGTGCAGTCTTACCTTTGCTTATAACAGTCAAAGCAGGTGTGTAGCTGCACTACTTCTCAGTAATGTTAAAGCACATTGATTAATCCTCAGAACTCTTCTGTGAGTTGGGAAAACAGCAATAGGTCATTTTACCAAAGGGGTACCTGGGACATATACAAGCTTTACATGAAAGTAAGGGAGTAACAGAGCAGGCGAGAAGCCAGGGGTTTGCCCTTTTGGTCTAACCAGTAGGTGACAATCCTACACATTTTACTTTGCTTATTCATTTCCTACTTGTTCTCAATGCACTGGTCCTGCCCAAGAGAGTAGAACTCCTGCACTTCAGGACATACTAGGCATGATTTAAAGTGAATGTTCAAATTGCCGGGAGGCTCTAGCAATAATGTTAATTTGGGCATTTAGTTACATGGCAGAACCATGTATTATGCAGCCTTTGAAAGATGCTATAGTTAATTGACTACACTCTGTGCCGGCAAGGGAATCCTGCCAGCAGGGGAGGAGAGGGCTTCTTTGGATTATTGACTTTTTGCTCTCTGCAGTGGGGGAGGAGGGATGGTGGAAGAGAAAAGACAATGGCAAGGGGACAGAAAGGTGGGGAAAAGAAGATATCTGAAGAGATGGGAAAAGTTTAAGGGAAATGGGGATAGAGTGAGGGAGAGTAGGAAGTGGGGAACACAGGGGAGGGGGAGACAGGAGAAAATGTTAGCAAAAGGCAAGTGAAACATAAGTCCAGTGAAGGAATAGGAATGATCAGTAAGTACCAAATGTGAGCAGGGAAAAAATGTGCATGAGTGAGAAATGAATGGAGAGAATTAGAAGTGGAAGGAAATGACAGAATAAAATAAAAATAGCATGAAGGGACAGGTTGGTGAGAAACCAGCTGCAGGTAACAGCTGTTGCCTGTTTGAGTGTGAGAGAAACAATGAAAATGAGAGAGGAAATGGTTCATAAAGAGACAGAAGAGAAGATGGAGTAAAGAATCAGGAAAGGGAATGAATGAGAAGAAAGAAGAAAATATCTATCGTGCTTTAGATCTGCAAGACACTTAAACCCATGGGTGGTGGGTGCAAGAGGCAGGGGAAGGCATTGGGTACAAGAGGCCCCACCCACATTCTGCCTCCTGCTTCAGCATGGCTCCCAGGCTGCCTCTGGGATTCAGCCACCTTGAGGCTAAGACTGTGCACCACCTGGCCTCCCCATGCTCCAGGGCTGGGGAGTGTGGGAGCATGTGCCACCTGCTGTCCCCATAGTCCGGGGCTGGAGAAGCTGGGACTGCACGGCTCTGGGCTGGGGAGGCTCACGCGGTGGGGAGGAGGATAAAGACCTACCCCTGCAGTGGGAGGTGGCTTGCCGGGGGAGGAGAGAGCTGGAGCCTTGTGCTGTGGTCTGGGAGGCTTGGTTCCTGTGCTGGGTGGAAGAGATGGGGCTGAGGTTTGCCTCCCAGCTCAAGGTTCACCCACCACCCATGCTTAAATAGGTGTTTAACTTGGACTATGTGAGTTGAAGTCAGTGGAACTTCTCACATGCTTTACTGAACAAGGGGCCTTTGCTATCCATATCCACTAAGTTGTGCAATTGGACAGCCAAAAGATTGCCGAGTTCCGTCTTAAGTGGGTCCTCTGAAGAGTCAGTCACATTCTCAGTGGCACAACTGTGATACATTTTGTGTTTCAAGAGGGCCAAACACCTCTTGAAACTATCTTGCTTTTTCTTACACTGGTTAGTGTGTGAAAAAGGACATGATGAATAAGATTCCATCAGAGAAAATAAAAAGACTTAATGATGGAGGAGAATTTGGGATGTGACTAGCTTGATACATTTTTGCAGGTTATACTCCAATCCTCATTTCAACTGGGAAAAGGTCCACAAGAGAGTGCAGAGTCTCCTAACCTCAAACCAGGCCAAGCAGAGACTTTCCTTTGTGAGTATCTATGTTGTAACTCTAGAGCAACTAGTGCCAATACTGGCCTTCACTGTTTTTTAGGTTTCTCTGTCCACTCAACCTCTCACTTCCCTGGGTAACTTATAAATGTTCCAGCTGGGTTTTCAGCATCCAGAATATTCACCCAGAAATGTCTGGCTAGGTCGGGACTAAGTATTATCTCACTGTCTCACCGCCAGTACCATCTGTACCGTAAAGGAGGAAAAGACAGGTCTTGGGCTCACCAAACAAATGCAGCAGTGGTGTCCGTGGCTGTACTAGAGAAGGGATTGAGAACATGACTGAGGATAGAAAGAGGTATAATAATGTTAAAACCCACACACTCGAAGGCATGGAGAGATGAATTAACACAAGAACAGGGTTTCAGTACAGTTGCTGAAGCAGAAAGGCTGTTTTGATAAGTCTTCTGGAGCTGGTCCGTATGAATAGTGCTCTGAAGCATTGTGCCTTTTTTCATATATGAGCATCACCCGCCTGCCATTACAGGCAGTCCCCGGGTTACGTACAAGATAGGGACTGTAGGGTTGTTCTTAAGTTGAATTTGTATGTAAGTCGGAACTGGTACATATTGTAGGAGAAACTCTAGCCAAACATTTCTCCAGAGCTCAGTTTTATTCTCCCACACCTCACTTCCCTCAGTCCTTTATTCTCAAGCTGAGGTGTCTGCTGAGAAAAGCCGCTCCGCGTCTCCCTGGTCTGCTGGGGGGATGGGACGCTAGCTTTGCATCTCCCTGGTCTGCTGGGGGGAAGCAGCTAGTGCGGGGTTGCCTCACCCCATTTGTAAGCAGGGATCCGATGTAAGTCGGATCCATGTAACCCGGGGACTGCCTGTACTGGCAGGAATCTCTTTGCTAATGTAGGGATCCAGCATTTGTGGATCTAGCTGAGTATCCCATAGCAATTTTAAATACATCTAAGGAAGCGATTGGCAATTCACAGTCCTGCTTTTCTGTGGCTGTCATGCACCTAGATGTTCAGGGTACTCAAAGCTTTCCACACTGATTAGCTTATTTCTAATTTAACAAATGCACGTAATACATTTAATTCATACTAAAAGAGAAAGGATGTATATCAGAGCCATGATGCCTTCTCCCCAGGCAAACTAAATGACCCTTATTGATAAGAATATCCCCACTGAAATTATGCAAGGTGAAATTGGTGTTCTCAGTCTCCCTTTAGACATCTATAAAATGGGGTTAATAATAATAGTAACCAGGGCTCGACAGTTACGGCAATCTATTCGCCCGTGGTGAGTAGATTTTAGCCCGGCACGATGCCGCAGCACTATCAGCGCATGCGCAGCACAGTCTGCACATGCGCAGCATGCCAAACCGCGCAGCTGGGGAGCAGGGCTCGCCGCCACTTGTCAAGCCCTGATAATAACTACCAACCTCATAACAAGATGATAGAAGTCAGCAGGAGAACTTGCATGAATAAGGGTTGTGGGATTAGGCTTTTAATTTCATTGGCATATTTAAGAACTCTGGATCTTAAAATTCATACAGTTGCTGTCACAGCTTGACATCACAAAGGGTTCATCTGCCCTTGCATGCTTCTTTTGGCAGCCTGTAGTGTATATCCCATTTACATTTTAGTGTGGGAATAAATAGCAGTGTAAACAGTGAGGCATGGCTTAGGTGAGCACAGTAAAGACCAGGGGTGAGCAATAATTTTTGATGGGGGGGGGCACTCCAAGAATTTACTAAGTAGTCATGGGCTGCACTCTTCCATGATATTAACCGAGGAGGAGTGGGGTCTGAGATGGAGGTTGGGTGCAGAAGGGAGCTCGGGTAGGGCATTGGGATGGAGGAGGGGTGTAGGGTCTGGGAGGGGGTTGTGACCTGGAGCAGGGGACTGGGGTGCAGGAAGGGGTGCAGTGTCTGGGAGGGGGTAGGTGCAGGAGAGGATTCTGACCTGGGGGAGGAGGAAAGGAGGAGGTGCAGGGTCTGGGAGGAGATTGTGACTGGGGTAGGGGGTTCAAAGTGTTTGCGTTGTGACAGGAGGGACCTGTGGCAGGAAGTTGCAGTGCCAGAGGGTGCCAGGTGCAGGCTCTGGCTGGGAGGCACTTACCTAGGCAGTTCCTGACCTGCAGCCCAGTGGGATCTTCATGCAGCCTTCATGCCTGCTGCAGCTCCTTGCTGCTCAAAGCAGCCAGTTGTTGGAGCCATGTCTCTGTGCATGCCGAGCGCCCCTTGGGGAAGGGCAGCTTTGTGCACTGACTGTCTTGCAAACATGGCCCAGGCTGCTCCCATTGGCCGGTTTCCAGCCAATGGAAGCTGTAAGGATTGTGGTGGGTCTGGGGTCAGTGCACAAGGATCTCTCCCCAATGGGTGTGCACTGCAGGGATGCACATGGCTCCAGCAGCCAGCCTGCTTTGAGCGGTGTGTCAGGCAAGACAGCCAGGGAGCCTGCCTGAGGGTCCTGCTGGGCTGCAGGACATTGGTGGCTTAAAGGGTTGTGGTGGGCTGGATCAGAAGCTTTGGCTGGCCTGATCCGGCCTGTGGGCTGTATTTTGCCCAGCCTTGTGAAGATGCATCCAAAGGGAGTGGGTGTGCAAGTGAGTTACATACTCTACATGGCTCTCAGTGTCCAAGCTCTGCCTTTCCTTCCACACTTGCTGTTTTTAGCAGAGTACTGTCCTGCTGCTGCCCCACTGCCTTGCCTCTGCCAGAGCCTGACATGTGGCCACACATCAGAGTGTGAAAGTGGTGTTCTTTTCATTGTGGAGTATAGCTACATGTACACTCATGCCGCCAAGAATGGAGTGTAGTATAGAGGTAGCTCTAGTGCCATCATGTGTAACTTCACTGTGATTCTGCTTAGAAAAATATTTCTCATGAAGTCAAACAGAGCCAACACTGCTAACATTCATACTCTCCAGTGAGCAAATCCACTGCCCAGGGCCACATTAATCCCTGCTACAACTCCATCTACTTTAGGGGAGTTACACCAGAGATGACCTTGAGCCTGACTTTTTAAGTGACTTGCCACAGAGTAAATCAATGAGAAAGCTTGGAGTAGACATTACTACATTAGTAACCATTAGACAGACATCTATCAGATGCTTGGTCTTGCTGTGAGGGCATGTCACTGGACTTGATGACTTCTTGAGGTCCCTTCCAGTTCTACTACTGTATGATTCATTCCACTGAGCAACACTGCCTCCCTGAAACCTTGCAGCTCTTTTCTGCTTTTGTAGTCGTGTTGTTCCTGCTCTTCCCATTATTTTCAGTTTATGTCTTATATCAATCAGGAGCTGTTCTTGTTGCATAATTTCAAAAACTTCTAGATGGAGACATAGTTCAAGAGAGTTTACTGAAGCTGGCATTACTTGCTGCTATCTCACTAAAATGATTCTGACCAAAAATGCTGGGAAGTACAGAGGACAATCTCTTAGGTCTATTGCTCTGAATATATAATAAATTGTTTTAACTTCCCTAGAAACAGCTGATAGGTTTACTTTTGAATAGTACATTAACAGTGCTTATGAAGATAAATAATAAAATTAATCAGACAGGCTTTTTCAGGGAGCCACTGATTCTGAAATTGATGATGTCCTTGAAAGAAGGTCCATCTCTTTGAGGAGTTCCCCTCAGGATGGTTCACTGGAGCAAAGATATTGCTGAGTAGTTGTCATCAGAAAGGTAAGCTTCTTAAATGCTTCTCTTCACCTTTAGATTTACTGGAATTATTTCGGATTCAGGATGTGTATACATTTATAGTATTCTTTCAGGAGAATCTGTTGTAAAAGTTTGTTAAGCAGGCCTATTTCCTGACTGTACAATTGTAATTTACATGTAATTGCCTAAGCAAGCTATATTTTTGTGTTCTTAAAGTACCTAGTCACATTAAGAGCCAATAGACTCAAAAAAGTGACACCATAGAGTAGTTCTTTGTTTATTGCTTCTCTAGAATACCATATCCACTTTAATTAGTTTACATTAAAAAAACCTTTTCTTTCTCTCTCTCTCTCTCTCTCATCATGCGAAGTTCTGTCCAGTTAATGCCTCAGCACTGGCAGCAAAGATTCTGCAGTTGGAACTGTGTTTAACAGTTCTTGTTAGGTTTTCAAAGGGATCTAGGCAAGTGAAGGTGCCCAACTTCCATTTAATTTTAGTGGGATTTGAGTGCCTTACTCTTCTAGGCTCTTTTCTTGCTACATAAGAGAGAACAGAATTTAGTCCAGTCTCTCATTAGATGGATTACACTGCATTAGTAGCAGATGTAAAAAACTGGTCAGCTATTAAGTTGGGAAAAATTACTGAGGTTTTCAGTGTATGGTGACTAGATTTTCAGATAATCAGAGTTTTATTGTTGTTCAAATTGGATTGGGACACCGGAATTATTGCAAAATGAGCCAAAATATCATTGATGACCACCCTACACTTAAGATTTATCTGTCATGTCTCACCTGAAACGTGTCCTCTCCTGTAGCACTGTGTCCCCAACACCATACAAGGATCTATGTTCAGTAGAGCCTCAAAAAGAGAGGTGCCACTTGTCACCAGACCTCCTGCAATGAGGCCTCCAAATATTGAGGTCGCTCTTAGCTTCAGACATCTGACAGGATCACCGCCTGACATGGTAGAATTGCAGATAGCAGCCCCTCTAGTTCTTTCTCCTTTGCATCCATGTGAGCAGCCTCCAGTGCTGGCAAGAGGAGGGTGCACATAAAGGATGGCAGGAAAGGTGGAAATTCCCTACTTGCATGGATTCAGCCTATGTGAGTATTGAGGAACATGAGTTCTAGTCGTTCAGTTGCTCCTCAGCCTAACACTCTGTAATGTGTGCAGTGACTTTAAGAAGGATTATGTAGATCCTGTTCTCTACAGCTGCTGCGACAATTGTTGACACTCTTGGACCAGATGCTGCTTATAACTCTCTCTGAAATGCCAACTACAATTTAAAACTTAATGTTCACATATGGCAATAATTGGCCACCTTATTGCCTGGAGTGAGAGGTGAAACGGTGAACAGACATGGACCCAGAGCCGCTTGCTCACCACTTACAAGTGTTCTCGCTAGGTCAAAATTGAGACACACGTGGAAACTTCGTGGTGAGGCTTGCACTGCCACTGCTTATGCTGCACCTGGTGTATGGCTAAATTAAGTACTATAGTCTCCACCCTAGCCAGATTCTCCTGTAGCTTATTTAAACATCTCATTTTTACAGGCATCTCTCCCTGAGGCTGCTGCCATGTGGCTAGAGGTGCTTCTCTCAGTGAGAAGTTTCACAGAGCACTGACAGTGCAAGTAATAGCTTCTGCTGGAAGACTGCAAAGTTACACTAAAGGCGTATTTTGGCTGTAAGAATTATATGTAGTGACTTGAAATTTAAGGGTGGGGGGAGCTCTAAGGCACTTGAAATGTTGTAGTATCCCTCCTGAACGTCCAGATTAACAGCACCATATGTTCCATAAGATATCTTTACATACATACTAGTTATATAGCAAGGACTTAGGTGGTAAATTTCATGTAAAAAGTAACTACTATGCAATGAAGTACAACAGCAGATCCTCGTGACGGGTTTGGTGGTAATTACTATAGGCCAGAATAATTATTTCCATGGAAGATTCATGAAAGCCAGAGAGTCTGGGTCATGGACGTTTCCTCAAATTTTTCCCAGAACATATTTGGGGGGAGATAGGATGGGCACAGTGGAGTTTGGTGTCTGAGTGTGCGCAGAGGGTTTAGTCCCAGAACTCCTGACATTTGATCCATAAGAAGCTCCCATGCTATGTCCAGTGACCCGGATACCTTCCCATACTCCTTGGAAGTACAGCTGTAATGGAGGCTCATGAACAAGGTTTCCCTCCCAGGTCACTCCCCCTCTCAGGGGTTTTGAGGTCTGTGGCACAAAGTCGAGCTATAGAAAAAGTAATAAAGCCTTCAGCTCTATTACATTTTCCATTGACTCTGTGCAGTTTTGAAGGGAATAATGCACATAGGAAAGCTGTTCCATCTGCCCCTCTCCACATGTGGCGTACTGCAGAAACCAGGAATGGGGGTCCTGCCACAGAGTGACTGAAGCAAGCTAAAATCTGCCTAAAAGGAGAATAATCCTGATTCAAATCCTGGCAAAACTCACATTAGAGTAGGCAGGAGTTTTGCCTACATTAGGAGTGCAGGATTAGGCTCTCTTTATCTTAGGTTTAGGAAACATTGTTAATTAAGAGGACTTAATTGTGTGTCCTATATCTTTAAAATATTTTTTCAAAATCTCATTTCCCTGAAATTAAGTTTACAATAACCTAAAAAAACTACTTGCCTGGAAAACAGACTTCAGAAATTATTTTTACACAAAAATTCTAGTAGCTATTTTGTAATATATCCTAACTCTTTTAGCAGGAAAAACTCAACGACTGGTGGACTCGGATTTGAAGAACTGAGACAGACCTCTCCACCTCAGAGTTGATTGGGAGTTCATTCTCTGTGTGGTGTTATGTCTAATCTATTTCTTAAAGCAATACATTGTAGTTTGTGCAGGACAAGCACGTCCGATTGAATGATGGCAGTGTGCGGCTCAGATATTTTCATAAGTGTTAGTTCATTAAGGACTAAAAACAATAATAATGGTGCTGCAAATCTTTGGGCCTTAGTGGTTTGCAGAACTTTTTGCAGGTGATTCCACTGGGACTGGTCCAGCTTTGGAACTGACTATCTAGAATGAGTTGTTTTTTTCAGAAGTCAGTTCTCCTCTCAATATATGCACATCATTCTCATCTACCCACTTGAGGAGAGAGGAATAAAGACCCTTTGAATATTAAATTATTGTCTGACATTTTTTCAGAGAAGCAGTTAAAGTGAACATATGTTAAATGCACATCCTTTCTTGGAACATTTGTTTAAATAAAGTATTTCAAATAATTGTGTTATATAAAATAATTTATTTAAAAATGAATTTGTAATAAATTATGAAGATGGCATCTAGGAACTTTTTCTGCATGTTTTTAACTGTAGACTTGTCTGATGAAGCACCATTTAATATAGTTCTCTGCTGTTATTATGAATAATAAGAGGCTTACCAAGCATTCAAAAACTAGTAGAAGGTGCAGAGAAATAAGTCACAGATACAAACATTGGAAAGGAATTATAAGAGATTTTCGGAGAGAAACTAGATGTTTTGCTTTAGTCCCATTAAAACCCATTGGAGAGAATCAGAATGAAAACAGTGGCCTCATTCCTTCCTCAGTGGGAGTCTGCAATACTACAGCTGCCATCATCAGAAGCTTGTGAGGACGCAAGTCAGCAGCACTCTGAGTCCTAAGGGAATCCCCACATGTGAGAACACTGCTGCCTCCTTCTAAGGTCCAGGGCTAGACTGCTAGCACAGTAATTTCCCCAGGAAAGTAAGTACATGCTTGAGTTTCTCTGCAGCACAGTGAGTAGGAGAATGGAAGGGACCAGCTCTCTAGTGTGAATCCTGCCTTAGCATCTGTATTATACTTTATTATAATTAGGAGGAGTGACTGACTTAATTCTTCGTTTTGTGTTCCCTGTGGGCTGCCTCTTGCTCAGTGGTGGATTGTTGCATCAGAGGATTGCTCGTGAGTAAGAGTGAGAAAGATCACACCCACAGTCCTGTTCATCCAACCCTCAGCAGTACAATAGGAACAATAAAGTAAAAACCAAAAATTATTTTTAAAGCCTTTCAAATCTCCCTGGAGGCTTTTTGTAAACTGCCGAGGTAGAGGAGTGTAATGGGTCACATCATTTGTGGACTGCACCATTCACTTTGTTTAAGCTATTCAGCTGCTGTGTGGTATTCACCCGAATCACACAATGCTGTCTTCTTTTTGGTTCTGAGGGCGCTTCCCCCCCCCCACAATCCATGAAACACTTTTCAGAAATTGAAAAGCCATTCACGAATTAATCAGGAACTCATGAAAAGTCAGGGCAATGATCTCATGTCTATTAGAAATTAGCTCAGTGCCTTGTCAGCTGCTGGTAATATGCAACACACAGCTGTTTCCTTACAAGCACTCCCTTTATTGAACTATGGAAGTTTAGCATATCATTTTTAGCAGTGAGAAAAAATCCAAGTCTGGTACTGGCTGAGGGATGGACTAGAGAAGCAGTCGGCAACCTTTTCAAACCAAAGAGCCAAACAACATCAAAATTCAGAACAAGTGGCCAACAAAGAGCCAGTATAAGAATGCTCATTTGCATGACTGAAAATATACAACTTAATGTTACTGATAAATCAACATGCTTAATAATAGCATAAATGAAACATTGTACTCAAGGACTTTATTTAGTGGGACTTCTGCTGCTGCCTTCCCCCCTCCCCCCCCACTTCTCTGAAGTTTACATCATAGCTGGTCAAATTCAGCTTCCTGCACGCATTCAGGCTGTCTTCTGTCAATCTTGAGTGCGAATTACCTTTGATATGATTCAAATGAGAGAAAGCCTGCTCACACATATTGGTGGAGCCAAACATTGAAAGTAAGGCCAAGATGACATTCTACAGGGTGTTGTATGTGACTGGAAATTCCTTCTGTGCTTGCAAAAATCAGATTATCATTGTTCTCCAGTTTCTTCCTGTCAGCCCATTTGTGCAGTTTTGCCACATTGTCGAGCAAGGCATTCTAAATCAGAATTCAGCATGATGAATTTTCCTACCCAGATATCCAACTCATTGAAATCTGTTATTTCCATTTCCAAATCGCTGACTGAGATGCCTGAAACGACTGTCAAATCCAGTTCTTCAACGGACGCTTTATATGGCCAAATCATAAACTTAAATAGAGCACAACAAAACAAGACTTAAATACCCATTAGGAGCTCAGAAACAAACCTGGCAAGCTGCTGCAAATCAAGGCTGTAATTTGGACTCTGATACGAATCATGAAACATTCATAATCTTTCAAAATGTGCCAGTCTGCCTGTCTCGATATCTTTGATGAAGACAGTCAATTTTGACTCAAATCCATACACTGCCTGCTGCAGTCAGGACTGTAATTCCTTGCCCTTGTAGCTTCAGATTCATCTCATTCAAATGACCGGTAATGTCGAGATAGTAAAATTTGAGCAACCAGGCACAGAAATAGCCCCATATTTGCTTCCATACTGAGCCATATTTGGCTCTAGAGACATTGCAGACCTCTGGACTAGTGGGTCTAATAAATCTTTTCCATCTGTGACCCTTTTGGGTTTGATCTTGCCTGGCTAAAACTAGAATTGATGTGTGTCCTATTGTCCTCACCATTTCTACCCTCCTTGTGCCTTCTCTTTATCATACAATGTCCCATTTAGCATCTGCATTATCTAGTAAGGAGGTTTCTGTAAACCCCCTCATGACCAAATTAGCACAACCTATGTCTTTCTCTGAGCTACTGTAAGTGGCAATGAGGGGCACCTTGCCCCAGGAACTGTGTATTAATGCTGGCCATGGCTAGTCGAGAAACCGAGGGCCAGATTTATGTAAGATCTGTACATGTAGCAGAAAGTCAGCCTTGTGAGGGGTTGTAGAAGGCATGATGGACACATAGTCTCCTCTCTGCTGAGGGCCAGGCAGGCAGATAGCTGAGCCCCCAAAGTGACTGATCCTGGCCAGGGAAAGAATGTGCCCAAAGAAATTTATTCAGCACATCTCCACTGCAGTCTCAACTGCTGGCCTTGTATAACTGGTCTGGGTGGAGATTAAAGCAGCCCTTTTTTGGAAGAACTCACTTCTTCTGGTAACCCTTCTCCACATTGAATCTCCTCTCTGGATTCCTTTCATCAGCAGGAGCTAACTTAGCCTGGTCACAGAAAGACGGATCAAAAGATGAGATCAGGCTGGGAGGGGTTGTAAGTGCTTTGGAGGGATAGGGTCATAATTCTAAATGATCTGCACAAACTGGAGAAATGGTCTGTGGTAAATAGGATGAAGTTTAATAAGGACAAATGCAAAGTGCTCCACTTAGGAAAGAACAATCAATCAGTTTGACATATATAGAATGGGAAGTGACTGTCTAGGAAGAAGTACTGCAGAAAGGGATCTAGGGGTCATAGTGGATGACAAACTAAATATGAGTCAACGGTGTGACACTGTTGTAAAAAAGCAAACATGATTCTGGGATACAGTAACAGGAGTGTTGTAAGCAAGACACGAGAAGTAATTCTTCCGCTCTACTCTGCATTGATCAGGCCTCAATTGGAGTAGTGTCCAGTTCTGGATACCACATTTCAAGAAAGATATGGAGAAATTGGAGAAGGTCCAGAGAAGAGCAACAAGAATGATTAAAGGTCTAGAGAACATGAACGATGAGGGAAGACTAAAGGAATTGGGCTTGTTTACTTTAGAAAAAAGAAGACAGAGAGGGGACACGATGGTAGTTGTCAAGTATCTAAAAGAGTGGTACAAGGAGGAGGACAAACATTGTTCTCCTTGGCCTCCGATGACAGGACAAGAAGCAATGGGCTTAAATTGCAGCAAGGGAGGTTTAGATTGAACATTAGGAAAAACTTCCTAGCTGTCAGGGTGGTTAAACACTGGAATAAATTGCCTAGGGAAGTTGTGGAATCTCCATCACTGGAGATATTTAAGAGGAGATTAGATAGACACCTATCAGAGATGGTCTAGACAGTGCTTGGTCCTGCCTTGAGGGCAGGGCACTGGATTTGATGATCTCTCAAGGTCCCTTCCAGTTCTAGTGTTCTATGATTCTGTGATCCATTCCAGACTCCTGCTGGTAGAAGATTGCTCTTTTGCGTATATTGACTAGGTTTTTGGGATATTTGTGGAGGTTCATTTGATGGGGCATGTTCACAGAAGACCCTTTGAGGCCGTTCCCTAGTGTGCTGTTTATGCCACTGACACCTTGTTTTCTGGGGCTCCCCACCACCATGTCTTGCTGGGCCAGATACTCTGGTCTGCCCTAGACAAGGCACAGAGCTGGCTCCTCTCCCCCCGAAGAGCAATGCAACAGTGAACCACTTCAGCTCTGGGAGAATGCAGTTCCAGGGCACAGCACTCAGGGAACCAACCCTCAAAAGCAATCAAAGCACCAAGTAATAAGTCTCTGTAAGAGTTTTACATAATGAAAGCTCATTCAGGAAAGTCCCCTTTATCAATGAAAGGAGGGTATTCACACTGATTGTTCCCCCAAGTAACAATTAGTAAACAAAAGTGTGTTTATTAAGTAAACACTAGTAAACAAAAAGTGTTTTTATTAAGTAGAAACAGCAGGATTTAAGTGGTTGCAA
Organism: Pelodiscus sinensis; assembly: GCF_052426305.1. Lineage (NCBI taxonomy): Eukaryota > Metazoa > Chordata > Testudines > Trionychidae > Pelodiscus > Pelodiscus sinensis. Next base: position 30,103,987 of record NC_143057.1, read on the forward strand.
GTGAAAACAGACAGATCAAAGTAAGTTACAGAATTAAAATTTAAAGAAAATGCATAGTTAGTTCTAATACATTGAAGCTTATTGTAAACTTACCCTAAAACCTGTTCTTATTTCCAAACCTTCAAGTCAAAGATGATCTTCTATTCTAATGTGGGTCTCCAGCCCTTCTTTTGGGTATGCTATGCCATGCCAGCCAAAGACAAAAGGACTCATAGCTTCCCATTGTTAAAGTAGACTCTTTTTTTCTGGGCAGAAATCTTTTGGTCTATGGAAAATTACCTGGTCAAATTGGTATCCCAGTATAAGGTGGTATAGTTACATGTCTTCCAAGGACCAACCACTGCTTTGAATTAAAGGGCAAACAAGTCTGTTTACAAGTCATTAAGTTGATCACCCAGTCATTAAGGATTCCTGAGCAACATTGATGGGTCTCATTAATACAATTAATATTATAAACAGTCTCATACTTTCTAACAGTGATGATGCATGCACCAAAATACAAGAATGATACATGCACTAAAATAGGATGTAGCGATCCAGCAGATTGTAACATTAAAATTGATCGGTTACATGAGGTATTTTATCCAAAGCATCTTCAAGTATTTGAAATGGCCTCTGGATTTGTGTGCTAACATTTTTATGCTCTTACTTTGTGCCTTTTAATTCTCAGGTGTGTAGAATTCCATGGTGAATGCACAAGGGTATTGTATAAAGTGTGTAGATTGGTGATTAGTTTGAGTCCTTTCAACTCCTTTTGCTGTGAGTGGGATTGAAGGGTGCTCAGCACCTTATGAGCCCCTCCTAGTCACTCTGTGCCTGCAAACACTTTTTGCATCCTTGTCCAAGTTTTACTCTATCTAAAAAGCATTTGTCCTTAACATGCAATTTTACTTTAAAAATATTCCTTCAGAATCATTAGATCTACACCTTGTGCATATTCATGATCATAGATGATTGCTTCAGTGGGAAAATAGATATTTTTATTTCTTTTCATTCAGTATGTGCTGCAGAGCTAGCACAATTTATAGGAGAATGATCTGGATTATTTTTTTTCTCACACCGAATCAGCAGGTTTATTAATGATATTCCAGCTGTATTGCCATATTTTGCTTTCTCTTATTCCTGTACAAACTCAGTGTCTTCAGTGTGGTTGTATATGTGTAATTTAGGGCAGAATTAGGTTGGCACAATCTCTGTTACACTGGATAATGTACAAGTCTCTTCTACTCCCAACAGATAAGCAAACAAAAAACCACCTCCACCCAACAATAAAAGTGGGTTTTACCCATAAAAGCTCATGATCCTTTGTTAGTTTCTAAGGGCATGTCTACACAGCAGGGCTAAAGTTGAATTAAGCTACACAACTTCAGCTGTGTCAATTGTGTAGTTGAAGTAAAAATAGCTTAATTCAGCTTTTGATGCTGTCTACATTACAGGAAGTCGAAGAAAGAACACTCTGCCTTTGACTTCCCTTACTCCTCCTGGAATGAGGGTTACAGGAATCAGTCAGAAGTCCTCCAGCTTTCAAAATAATGGGTTGCAGTGTAGACACGCTCTTTGTTATTTCAGAATAATATCAGTTATTCTGAAATAACGCTGCTAAGTAGACGTACCCTAAGATGCCACAGGTCCACTCATTATTTTTAAAAATGCACACAACTTCTCTCTCAGTTTCCAGGTGAAATCTTTTTTGTTGGTAAACTGAATGAGTGATTGCATGGTTTGAAACAATACAACTTAACAATAAAAACAGCACTGACATGTTGCAGGTTCATTATGTTTCAAAATGTACATTTTTAAGCCAGTAGTTAATTTAAGTGGCAGGAAATAGTAGCCTGAATGTTTTAGAAACTAAAGAGTTTTAAAATTAATCTTTAAGATCCTTCTGGCTATGAAGTCAGTTCATTTAAGACTCATAAGCACATTTTACTTTTGCAAATGAGCTATAACAGAATATTACAGCAAAATGTTTTAAAGCATGGTTTTATATTGTGATAGGAATCTAGTTCTGGAGTGTTGTTCCTTGTCCGGGTATTAATGTGGCAACACCCAATATATTATTGAGACGCGTACTTTGGATTCTCTCTTGTGAAAATGTGCATGGGATACAATAATTGTGGAAAGTTGGTTTTCTGATTCAGAAGGTAAAGTTTCTCTTGATAATATTTCATAGCTAAGCGAGGAACTCAGGACACTGGGAACCAGTTTTGCCATTGGTGCTAAACTTGAGAGCACATACAAATCCCAGTAATCCATATTGATGTGCACACAGTTGGTGGAGGTAATGTAGATTGATCGTGCAGCATCGAGGCAGCTTGCCCAGTCTAATACTGTTCTTAAAAAGAGATTGCCACAGTGCTATAGTCCTCTTCTTAGCAAGAGGGGTACAAGCCTCACTTGCACTGAGCATCTGCTGCATGTAGCTGAGGGAGGGGAGGCACATGTGGTTTGCTGACAACCAGTGGTAACCAGTGGGGAGGAACACAAAGGGGTGTCAGCTAAAAGGGGCCATGTGACCTCCTCACCTCACACCTGATACTCCCCTCCTCCCAGCCTGGGCCCACACACTCTCCCCAGCCCATCCCTTCCCGATCCCACATCACCTGCAGCAATAGGAGTCTATCCTACTGCACTGCACCAGGCAGTGTGGCCAGAGGCTGCCTGAGAGAATGTAGCCACCCGACCCCTGCCCCTCCCTGCATTCTGCACAGCAGGTAACATTGGCAGGAAGTGTGGCTGGAGGCTGCCTGAAACTTAAGAGGGCTGCTGCACCACCTCATCCCTTCCCATCCCCATCCCATTACCTGGCAAGGGCAGGGTCTCTGCCCCTCTGTTGCTACACTCCACTGGGCAGTGTTCCTGCTCCCAGCCCATGTGGCTGGAGGCTGCCTGGGAGAGTGTAGGAGCTTGGCAGTGTGACCAGAAGAGGAGAAGCTATGGCTGCTGGTCCCTTGCTCCTCCCCTCACATCATTGGGGTTGTGTGTGTCCCTGCATCAATGGCTATGCTACTCCTGATCCTGGAGCTGTTCTTATTGACACTGTGTAGAACAATTCCCAAGGACCCTTCTCCCTTTGGGGAGAGGCTGAAAGCGCCACTCTGTGAGCTTGCTCCCTTCCCCTGCAGCCAGGCACGACACCCCTGCCATTTCCCCACATGACAGTGGGCACGTGTGTGTCAGCAGGGGCTGGGTGAAAGACCATGACAACGAGCCTTTCCCCAGTCCCCACACCAAGACATAATATCTCCTGATCTTCACTGACCAGGTGGAAGTAAAGTGAAACAAAACACCCATGCACGAAATGACAAGTCAAAGGAAAGAAAAAGTAACAAAAACAGGATGTTTGCAACTGCCCATTCATCTCAATAGGACTCTGCACTACTACACTTCTACCAGGAGGTGGAGCTGTGTGAGGCTATAAATCAGCAACACTGACATGGAGGGCCTTTCATCTGCTGGCAAAATGGCATCTCCCAACAGTGAACAAGTAGAGCTGTCTTCTAGTGTGCTCCTCTATCCAGAGGTGACCCAAATCCATAGGAAAGCAGTGTTTTCAGGTAAACAAGCACCCAGGTGTCCGTCTGTGATGTTGTGGGCAGGACACTGGACACGCCAGCTCTGCAGTGTGCATCTTTTTTCTCTATTTCCCTCATGAGGCTTCAGGGAAGAGATGTTACACCAGTAGGATAATCTTTTGGGGGTTAAAATTAACCCTTCCGTGACTTCCCTTCCTTGAGCTTTCCCTTCTGTGGGTGTGTTGGCTTGTCAGGCCATTGGACTCCTAATATGAGCATTGCTTGTGGGTCATTAATGAGGGTATGGCTGCTGTATATATATCCAGCATGAAAATACACCATAGAGACTGAGATTTACTAGTTCACTATTTAATCTTAGCATATTTCAGGGGTGTTCTAAAATAGCTGATTCACAGTCCAGTGGTGAAGGCTGAGAGCATAAAAAACGATGCAGGTAAAACTGAACTGTCAAGGTACGCTGCAGGCTAGTTTACAGCAGAATGTAAATGTTGTCAGAAAGTACTTGGATGCTCTACTACTGCAGGTAGCGGACTGCAGACTCAAGACTAGCTGTGTACAAAAGCAATGTGATCATTGCCTACATAAATGTGTGCTACAGTGATTGCTAGATTAATCTGAATAATTATGTGACATTGTTAGAATAAATTGTTCAAGTGTTATTTGGCAGTGACAGTATTTATTGTACAGGGACAGGGTATTAGCATGTTAGTTGTATTAGGGCGATTAACACTTATTTTAAAATGAGAATAGGTGCTGTATCTGTTTTTGATCTACTAGAACTGAGTGTGGAGTAATTGGCAGGAGCTGTCCTTGTTTAGTTTGACAGAAAGGGGGGTTGGCGAGTGTAGCGGGCAGGGGGCACAGCCAGGGCCGGATTAAGGGGGGGGGCTAGCTGGGGCTAGCTTCCTGGGGTGCCAACCTATGGGGGGCACTGATGGCAGCTATAAGAGGCGCTGTGCGCCCAGTCGTGCGGCACCCCTTAGAGCTGCCATCAGGCATCGCGTGCCCGATTGCAGCTGTAAGGTGCGCAGTGCACCGGGGAGCGGGGCTGCACATGCGTCATGCGCCTTGGGGTGGAGCCACGCATGTGTTGCGCGCCTGCTGCCCAGAATGCAGGAATGGCTTGAGCCGGCCCTGGACACAGCCCCATAGGAATAGTATAAATGAACCATTGTACTCACAGATTTATCATTGTACTCACAGACTTTATTTAATGCGACTTCTGCTGCTGCATCTTTTTTGCATGTTTCTTTGAAGTTTACATCGTAACTGGTGAAATTCAGCTTTATGCATACATTCAGGCTGTCTTCTGTCAATCGTATAGTAGGGGGCTGGAGATATGGGGGTGCAGGAGTCTGGATTGGGGCGTAGGGGGGCTCAAGGCAGGGGGTTTGAGTGTATGAGGGGCTCCAGGCCCAGGGTTGGGCTGTGTGGGGGTGCAGGAGTGTTATAGAAGGGGGCTGGGAATGAGGGGCAGCAGGAGTTTGGAGATGTGGGGTTATGACAGGCTCAGGGCAGGGGTTCAGGTGTATGATGGGCTTAGGGTGTGGGGGGTGCAGGAATATTATGATGCTGTGGCCAGATGGGGGCTGGGCCCCAATTGGGGAATTGTTGGCCAGGCTTAATTTTTAAATAAAGTAAAATATTATGTCCAACACAAAAGGTTTCAATATTATCTTATGGCAAGGGTGGGGAACCTTTTCTGGCTTGGGGGCCACTGACCCACTGAAAAATCAGTTGGGGACCACATAAGTGAGAAGCAAAAAAAAAAGTCCAGGGTTAGTGAATTTTGTGGGCCTCCGAAGCTCTGGAGTGGGACCCAAAATGAGGGGTTAAGTGTGCAGGACAGGGCTTCCAGTGAGTGGGATAGGAATGGGGTGCAGGATCTGGGAGGGAGTTGGGATGTAGAGAGGGTGAGAGTACAAGGTCTGGGTGGGAGGTAGGGTGCAGGAGCATGCTGGGGGCATGGTGTCTGTCCAGGGGGGAGGGTGCAGAATCAGGGTGGGGGCAGGGTATCTATCCAGGGGCGAGCTGCAGGTAGGTGTCTGGCCAGAAGAGAGGAGGCAGGAGCAGGGTAGAGGTAGGTGTCTGACTGGTGGGAGGGTGCAAAAGCAGGCTAGGAGCAGGGTGGCTGACAAGGAAGAGGGAGTAGAAGCAGGGTGGGGGCAGGGTGTCTGTCCCAGGGGAAGGGTGCAGGAGCAGGCTGGGGGTGTGATCAGGGCTGGGTCTTGGTGGGGGAGGGAGTGCATGAGGTGCAGGTCTGGGCATGATTGATTAGGGGTGCTTGGTTTTGCACCATGCGCCGCTTCCAGGCATTAGAGGCTTTCTCTGCTGCTCCAATGCGAGCAGCGGGGAAAGTCTCCAGGAAGTGCATCTGTGCACTGCTGTTCCCCCAGCTGAGGGGAGCGGCAGTGCACACAGCCATTTCTGGCTCTGCTTCCTAGCAAGTCAGATCGGCAGGGAGGCTTGAGGCTTCCCCCCGTCCTCCTGCAGGAAGCCGGTGCTGGCTCTCTAATTTTGCAGGGGGCTGTGAGGCTGGAGTGCCAGTGCAGGTTCCGTGCTGCAGGAGGGGGGAAGAAAGGAGAGCTGAGCTGAAGCTTGTGAGTGAGGAGGCTGGGTGGAGGGGCAGGCGCAAGGAAGCCATCAGCAGGGTGAGCAAAGAGCTTGCTGCGTCCCGGTACTGTGCACCATGCTGCGTGCAGGGCTTCTTCCGCTTTAGCTCTGCCTACCCCAGCCTATTGACACTGATGTAATTACGTCTTTCTGTCATCTCAAAGGAAATGTTTTTAATATATATAGATGTCATTAGTGTATTGCTTGCTGAAGATCATAATATCATATCTCTAAAGGTCATCATCCCTCCACCCTCCCCTAGGCTGCCTAGGAGCCACCAGGGCACCAGTGTAATAGTACAGTGTAGGGCCACGTAAATATGACATCCCTTCTAGTACTGTTGAATTATTCTTACTACATAATCTCATGTTACAGAACACTTAGTTGGTAAATTGTTGTCATATCAACCCTTGCACTAGCTTATCTGACTCCAGTGCTATTAGTCTCCATTTTCTTTTTGAAGGAAGCCAGATACATTTTCTGGTATCTTTTAAGGGCAAGATATTTGACCACACCAATTTGCAGCAATTGAGCATCTGATCATGTTTTCAGATGTTTTAATTGTAATATAGGAATGAGCTAGACTCTGCAGATCATCTTACATGAATTGCCAGATGTCCTATGGTATAGTATTTTGTAAAGCTAGCAAAGAAGAATGGGCAAGGATTACATGTCTGAGTCCAACAATTGGCTGGCAGTATTGATTCATTAAACCTTACTGTAAGGTCTCTACCCTCTCCTTCAAATCCCTCCCCAAAACCAACATCTATTGTGATGCCTGTAAGTTATTAGGCAACTAATAATAGCTAGACTGGGGGGTTAGTTGTAGACAGTTGATATATAATTTAAAAAAATATTTTGTGTTTATCTCTCTCCCTCACCCACTGTCTGTTGCTTGTTGTCTTAAAATTGTGAGTTGTTTGGGACAAGGGACTGGTCTTGTATGCTTCTAGCACAGAGGAGATGCTCTGAGTGGGTACTGTAGAAATTCTAATACTAGTAACAAACTTTACCATCACCATTTATTTTGTAAAGAATGTATTCTTTGAAACACCAGGAATATGCCTTTACTAATGTTTGGAAGTGCCTAATCCATTGTAGATGCTCCTGGACTGCAACCCGAAAGAACATGCCTGAGCATAACAATTAAATCTGATTTCCTTTCCCCCAGGCCTCCGTAACTTCTCGTAGGTCTCCGTAATATCTGAACTCTGGTGTATTTTCATCCCATTTTAATCTGATTGACTGGACTTTGCTCAAGAATTCCCATTGTAGTCAATGGGCATTTTATCTGAGTAACTGCAGGAGAGGACCTTTTCCTATAGGATTGTTGAACTTCTCTGCTATGCATGCAAATCAATGCATAATATCATCAGAGAGTGATGACCCTGTAGGTTACGCTTTCAGTAGTTTGGCTCTGATTCATTATGGTACATAAGCATGTACATGACTTTAACCATGTGACTAATCTTGTGGAAGTCAGTGGGACTAACCATGTGCTCAAAGCTTAAATATGCTGCTGGCTGAGGCCCATAAGCATTCCTGAATTCCATTAAGAGTGAAATAAACAAAACAATTTACAGGCTACACAGTCCATACAGAGAGTTGTAAATAATCATCAGAAAATTTTTAAAAAAGTTTAGCTTAAAGTTTTTAAATTATGGGTATATAACTCGTTTAGCAAGCAGAACTTAGAGCTGTAAAATGCTCAGATGCCATACTATCAACTGCAGCTGTGACCAACAGTAGATGGAGTTTAAAGTATTTATCTGTACAGGGTGGGGCCTTGATCTTTGCCTGGGGTTCCTAGCTGATTCATGGTATTAATATGAGACATGAACAATACAAATCTTTTTTGCCATCAGGATGAAATTGCCATTACCCACTGTAAGTGGGCGAATAACTTAAAGAATGATGCCCATTTAGTAAGAAAAAGGGACTGGACACAGTTACTCTGATTTCATAATTTCATTTAATAATTGCTCAGCATGTCATAACTACAGTAACAAATCAAGTGCTTTACATAGAGGGAAATCACAACTGATTATTTGGTGACACACTTACAACTTAGGGTTACACTAAAATGCTGTATGCTCTACTTCCACTGTGTTTCTCTTGTCACCCTTCTTTGTGTATCCTGGAGAGGTATTCTCAGACAGAAAAATATAGTTGGAGTGCACAGATTATGTGTGTGTTACTGTGTGAAAGTCTATGGGCTTGATTTTCTCCTGACTTACCCCACCAATTGTTACTGGTAATGCCACTGAAGCCAATGGAGCAATGTAGGAGTAAAAGTAGTGGAGATAAGAAAAGAAGTAGACTTGTAAGAGAAAAATACTTTGTTTGGAATGGTATTTGCCACTTTTTTAGTTGTCAGGATTAAATGAGGTCAGCAAACTCCTCTGGGCCATATTCTAGGCTGTTTTAGGTATGCACAACTCAATTTCAATAGGGACTTGTGTGTGAAAATGGAGAGAAAAATATGGCTCTTTAGATGAAACAAAAGACAGGACTATGCAGCACTTTAAAGACTAACAAGATGATTTATTAGGTGACGAGCTTTCGTGGGCCAGATCCTATTGATCTGAGGAAGTGGGTCTGGCTCACAAAAGCTCATCACCTAATAAACCATCTTGTTAGTCTTTAAAGTGCTGCATAGTCCTGTCTTTTGTTTCAGCTACACCAGACTAACACGGCTGCATCTCTATCACTGCTCTTGAGATGGCAATTGTAGGGCTTCAGTGAAACTAGTGGGAGTTATTCCATTGATTGCATTGGGGCCAGGAATTGGTTTCTTTCTAACAGAACATGCACTTGTTCCATTTTGATGTTGTTGAAAGTGGTGGTAATGATGGCTAGGCTGTAGAAACGTTGTAATAATGCTGTGTTTACTAACACACTTTTTAGGTTATCGCTCCCAACTATATTATCACTCCACTTTCTGTACCATTTGTGTTGGGCCCTTCACAGACACTTGTCAGGGATGGTCTAGACCAGTGTTTCTCAAACTGTGCTCCGTGGAGCCCCAGAGCTCCGCAAGACATCTCCAGGGGATCCGCAAGGTTGACAAATTGGAAACATCGATAGGTACAACACATACAATCAGTGGATCGCTGGGGCTCTGCATAAGTACAATACATACAATCAGTGAACTGCTGGGGCTCCGCATAAATTTTTACACATGTTTTTGGGCTCCGGAGTCCTTTAGTTTGAGAACCACTGGTCTAGACTCTAGAAGGTGCTTGGTCCTGCCATGAGTGCGAAGGATTAGACTTCACCTCTTGAGATCCCTTCTAGTCCTATGATTCTATGATTCACAAGTTCACAGTAGGGGAGGGTGCCAACAGCTTTTCTCCCCCTACTGCTCTTTCAGACCACACCTTTGCATACATGCTCAGGTATCAGCTGCTACATAGGAGGGACAGAGAACAACTGCTCCACAGCAAAGCTAGGATTAACCGTTATTATGTAACATTAGGAACATGGCACTATCCTTTTAGTGGAACTGTTTTGGCCTTGATGGTGTGCACACACACAGAAAGCATACTTGAGGAGGGGTGTCCAGGTGCAGTCTGATGACCCAGTGGCCCTTTAACTCAGAGGAAGGATAAAACTGTTAGCTTGGGGTTTTTTTGCTGGTGAACTTAAACAAGTGATTTCTGTTCACCACAGGGAAGATAAAACTATAAGCAAATAGTATATATCATGCTTATGTGGCTTCATTTTTTATCTTCTAAAATGTACATAAATGTTTCATATATGTTAACTAGATGCAGTTCCTTTCTTCTCAATTGGTTCCTAGAAAGGTTTCCATTGAGACACCTAGGGCTCGTCTACATTGGCCCCTTTTCCAGAAGGGGCATGTTAATTTCATGAGTCGTAATAGGGAAATCCGCGGGGGATTTAAATATCCCCCGCGGCATTTAAATAAAAATGTCCGCCGCTTTTTTCCGGCTTTTAGAAAAGTCGGAAAAGAGCGTCTACACTGGCCCCGATCCGCCGGAAAAAGCGCCCTTTTCCGGAGGATCTTATTCCTACTTCAAAGCGCCCTTCAAAGTAGGAATAAGATCCTCCGGAAAAGGGCACTTTTTCCGGAGGATCGGGGCCAGTGTAGACGTTCTTTTCCGGCTTTTCTAAAAGCCGGAAAAAAGCGGCGGACATTTTTATTTAAATGCCGCGGGGGATATTTAAATCCCCCGCGGATTTCCCTATTACGACTAGTGAAATTAACATGCCCCTTCCGGAAAAGGGGCCAATGTAGACGTAGCCCTAGTGTCACTAAATTTGGACAATCCGGTGTGAAGGATTTTAAGAGTTATGAATGATTTTGAACAAGAGACTCCCACAGATTTCAGAGGAAATTTCATGGTTAAAACCGTGTGTGCCACTTATAAAATGTTGGGTCCAATCCAGAAGTTGTTTGCACAGCTGGAAAAGGGCCTAAAGCAGCAGTAACATTCTTTTCCCCTTGGCTGTGTCTACACTGGCATGTGTCTACACTATTCTGTTTTCAGTTTTTCCGGAAAAGGAGCATCTACATTGGCAGGCTGCTTTTCCGGAAAAGCCCTTTTTCCGGAAAAGCGTCTGTGGCCAATGTAGACGTGCTTTTCTGGAAAAGAGCCCCGATCGCCATTTTCGCGATCGGGGCTTTTTTCCGGAAAAGACTACTGGGCTGTCTACACTGGCCATTTTCCGGAACAGTGTTCCGGAATAAGGACTTATGCCCGAGCGGGAGCAGAATAGTTTTTCCGCAATAGCGGCTGATTTTGTACAGTAGAGCATCGTTGCTTTTCCGGAAATTCAAGGGCCAGTGTAGACAGCTCGCAGCTTATTCCGGAAAAGCGGCTGATTTTCCGGAATAAGTGGCCCAGTGTAGACACAGCCCTTGTGTATGAGGCCAGATCTGTGGAGCTCCCTAGAAGACAGAATCCAGAACTGCATGCAAGGAAAATGATTTCTGGAGGGAGAAAGCAAGTGTTTGAATCAAACTTGGTGGGTCACACCCTAAGCTGCTATGTGGCCACAACTACATATGAGGATTGGCATCCCTGGATTTAACAATATCATCAATATATAGGTAGATTGTCTGGTGCTGCAGCTCCTCCTATCTAGCAATATCAGCTTGCAGGTTGGCTACACAGGTTCCTTAGTGCTAAATCATGTGTTGGATAGGAGGATTCTTTCCCCTATTCCCTCTGCAGGTAAAAGATTTGCTTGCAGTTTTAAGATTGGGCCCCTGAGGGAATAGTCTCCTTTCCATAGTGAAAAGGGTAATCCGTACACAGTAAAACTGCAAATGTATCACTAGTGAAAGCAATGCAGTGTCAAAGCAGTTCATTGGGTTTTTCCTGCCATAACAGCAGAAAACCAGAATTCCACGGAAGGATGAAGTGTGGATGGTACGACAGAGAAAGGATGAAAGAAAGAAATATTTAATTAGATCACATTGTGCCCTATAAGAAACGGGTTACAGAAAAGATTTTTTAAAAAGGGCAAAGCATAGTATAGACAACTATGGAACTGGTGGGCTTTTTGTCCTATTAACAAAGCTGTACAAACAAAGATATTTTTATACTAGTTCTGCACAAGTAAAGTATTGATTTACTTAGTTTGTACATGCTTTTATTTTGTATAAACATATCAGTACTTTTACTTGAGAGTCACACTGTTATATTTTACAATGTTTATTTTAGATACATAGTCTTATGTTTTGCTAACAGGGCTGGTGACAGATTTCGCTGGGCCCTGGGCAATGTGTGTGGGGGGGGGGGGGCCATAGGGAGAAAGGGTGGGGCTAAAGACTGCACTCTGTCTCCCCCAGACAGCCCTTATTGTTGTCTGGACTGTGCCGCATGGGGCTCTGGCATCAATTTAAAGGGCATGGGGTTTTGGTCACCACTACTTCCCTCGTAGCAGCCCTTTCAATTGCTGGGCCCTGTCAGCAGCCCTCCTCACTGACATAATTTAAGAGCCCAGTTCACTTAAATAGAAAAGTGTAGGATTGAATTTACTATCTAATAATCCAGGAATTTGCGTATTTCTGACACCATGGAAATACAATTTTATGTTTACTAAAGTATATTTAAGAAAAAGAAACTCTGGGGTATGAATTTCAATTTGCTTTGCAAGTAGGATGGTCAACATGACGGAGATGTTCAAGGCAAACGGTTTGTTCTTAACAGAGATTCCTCCCTCAGGGAATCATTTTGCACCATGGAAATACTGAATCCAGCACTGCATAGAATGTTTGACACTATGGAATGTATTTATGAAGAAGCCCGTGGTGATATTGTCACAAGTCAATAGAACACATGGCTTCCTTAGTTCAGAAACTTTGATAAAATAGTATGACTTATCTGGTAGAACTTGGCACTGAAATGGTGGGATTTAGGGGTTTTGCAGCTGCAAAATTACACATGTTTAACCAAGAAATGAAAACAAGGAGCAAACAAACCAACTAGTTGTGTAAAGCTTAGCTAGCCAGTAGCATGTCTCTAGAAAAAGGAGTGCCTCATCTACACTTGATTTTATGTCATTTTTTCCAAGAAGAAAAGATTTGGAAGTCACCTATGATTAGCTATTTTCATCTTCATTACTCCGCCTGTCCTGGAGCCGAGAAGAACTAGGCTAATATAAAAGATGGACAATACTGAAGCTAGCTTCTTGCATCTTCCAATGGTGATGTATTAATAAACTATCAAGGAAGACCTAAGTTGGCAGAGAGTTTCACTTTACAATAATTTATTCAAAAATAAGAGGAGCAAACCTGTATAGGCTTCACATACGAATACTCTCTGGTGGCATTCATAGGGGAAAAAATTTCAACAGCATAACATTAGAAGCTCTTCCTTGACCAGTAAGTTCCAGCATCCTGAATGTTTAAAATAAAAGCAACATAAAACCTCAAGTGGTAAAACAGTTTTTGCAGAATGCTTAAGGTCTGTTTTCCTTTGAAACTGTTTTCCCTATGTGTTGTTCAAGCTGCAGAAGTGAGCAATTTGGCACATTATCAAGTTACAGAAGATGGTCTAGATGCAATTTTTAAAAATGTGAAAGACAAAAATATCAACAAGAATTCCATACAGAGTAGCAGAACCGAAGAGAGATGTAAAACAGTGCAGTCTGCTTTAGAGAAGCACATTTGCTTTGCTTCACTGGTCTGGTTCTAGCATCCAGCTTATGAGCAAGATGATTTCAAAGAGCCATTCAAAAGCCTCATCCATCTTACAGGATTAAAAAATTACATATTTTACAACTTGCCTTCCCATCAACTTGCTCACAGGGACAAAATGTTGAGACTCCAAACAGTGGGGAAAAAAACAATCAAATCTAATCAAATCTACTCAAGTTTGTTATTAGCTCTTTCTTAATTATTCTTTAGCTTGCTAAAAGATCTCACATATGGTGGTGTCCTTCACTGCTCCTTCAGTGCCATTGGAAGCTGTAGACTTTAGAACTTTGATGTCTGGGTGAATGATATGGCGTCAGATTTATCTACGGCAAAACCTCCATTGACATAGGATTTCTTGGTTCCTCCTCCTTCATTACCAAGTGCTGATGTTTCCAAGGCAAAAGGATTGACTATGTTGACTTCAGAAGAGCCACCCATCTGCTCTAGCTCTTTTTTTGAGAGCTTCTCCACAATTCCTGCACCAAAGGCATCTCCGAGGACATTTACCATTGTTCTGAATCGGTCCCTATGGAGTAAAAATATTGTGTTACACAGGCTAGGATTTCTGGTTCCAATGTACTTTCTTAGAAACTGTGTTATTTAAACACAAATATTTTTTAATAATCAATTTAAAATTAAACTACTAGTGTACACTGATCCAGATGTTGTATTGGTCTAACTCTGGATTTACACTGGGGTAGAAACTAGGAGCAGAATTTTTTTCACTCCTTGTCTTTAGGCAATATTATTTGAAAAGCCTGGAATTACTGTACTAAAAAGGTTTTTTTTTTTTTTTTTATAAACAGTTAATATAACATTCTGTTATGGCAGAAGTCACTAGGTGGTAATATTACGTGTAGTTTTACAAATAGAGCTGGGCAAATGTTTTGGGTTTTTTTGATTCACTGTCCTGTTCCCCCCCCAATCATTTCAGGCAGCGGGAGCTGACAGAATTGCCAGCCTACTGGGCAATGTGTTAGGGATGTAAATGAGCAAGTTGACTACAGTACTGGCATTTCTCTCTCCCCCCCCCCCCCCCCCTCCTGCTGCCTCTGTAGCTTGAGGGAGTCTACCGTTCCTGGGTCAGAGGTGGAGAGGCTAATTCTCCTGGCAATGGTTCCCTCTGACTTGCTGCTGGCTGGCAGGGGCTGCTTTTTTCTGCCTCTGGCTAAGAGCTCTTCTTCAGCTCACTAGCATCAGCACCACAGCAGAGTGGATTGATTTAAATGGCAATTTAAATCACATACAAAATTAATTGATTTAAATCAAGTTTCCCACTGATACTCCTTCACATATTTCTAAAACAACAGTGCAAATCTGGTCACTAAAACATGTTAATTTACAACTCCGTGCAGTATTTTACAACATGTAAAGAGGGTATTTGTTGTGAACCTTTTTTTAGATAACTTGATTTTTATCAATTTAAGAAATAGTCCATAATATTCATTAGCTGTGTCAAGCTCCAAATGCAGCAGCAGTACATTAGGAATGGTAAGAACTAAATCACACAAATACAATTACATTAATATTTTATTAAACTAAATCTTAAATGTTACATAAATGTTTCACATTTGTGATAGTAGCAGTTTCCTGATTGCCAGTTGATGGCTGTCCTTACACTTTTTTTTACATTTTCAAATTTTATTAACTCTGAGGACATGTCTACACTAGCGAGAAGATCGAGCCTCCAGAGGTCAATCTTCTAGTATTCAGTTTAGCAGGTCTAATATAGACCCCTAAATTGAATGCTGAGGGCAGGCCCTGCTGGCATCTGATACTCCTGATTCCGCAAGGAGCAAAGGAAGCTGATGGAAGCTCATGTTCCCATTGGCCTCCTGCTGTGTGGATGCTGCCACGGCTTGGCTTAAGGTAAGTCAACTCCGTTTTGCATAGCTGGAGTCGCACACCTCAAACCAATCTGTCTGGTCTAGTATAGACGAGGCCTAACAGAACACTACATGTGCAGTAGTCTTAAAACTTCTATTAGTTCTTATCATCCCCACTCCCACTGTCATTCTGATTGATAGATTGAAACAGAAATATAAGTTTTACTGCTTTTTCAGCTCCCGGTCTATTCGATTTATGTGAAAAATACCAAACTATGAGAATATTCTCTCTGTGTCTGAAGAGGAAGCTACTGCTGTGAAAAGTTGGCTTAGCAACTGAAGGAACTCTGTTTCAAGGTGCCTGGCTAATGATTCCCACCAATTCAGGAGACTGACTTTATTCAAAATATCATCAGTAAACTTTTACTGATTATATGCTTTCGCTCCAACACTGAAATTTATTATGACTGGAATAACTGAGGAGTAATCACACAGAGATGTCTATGCCATTGCAGCATCATCATCTTCAGAAGTTAGCCGTCTGTCTTTATATCTGGGGTTAAGAATGTTCACAAGAAAATTAGGTGGAGTAGTGTTTGATCCATTTGCTTCTTGTGTGCCTGTAGTTTTAACTTTCTGGTGAGATATTTCTTTCGTCAATATCTCTTGAAGTGCTTTCCAAATTTGGACAGCATCAGCAATGCAGCAGCAATTCCTCTGAAGTAGTGTAAGGCTATGGATAATAGGTGTCAGTATACTGAGCCTATCCTCTACGTTCCTCTTTGAGCCACTGTTAGATACTTTGGATGAGATACTGCCATCTATTTAATCACAGTTTTCTTCCCATTATATGAGAATAGGCCAATTTTTGATAAATTGTTCAAAACAATGTATTACTATGGAGCATCCTTCCATTTTTTTCTTCGAAGTATCTTCTCAACTTTGCCATATTTGCAGAATTGTTTGTGATAAAACTGCACGTGACAGTTGACTTTTGCTCCCTGCCGTTTCTTTTAAATATTCTGTTGTATGCATTTCCCAATGTATCTATTGTTTCTGATAGATATGCAACCCCATCTTCTCTTGTCACACAGGCACAAATTATTGGATCATTGTGTATATTGCACCACCCATCAAGCTGGCAAATTTTCCCTTTGTATTTCTTGCACACTGTTAAAGTTCCTTCTGATTCACTGTATCTGGCAATCTTCCACCAATGTCTGCTCTACCCAGTGGAGTTAGCCTGGTCATAAGGACTCAACCATGTCAATGAAGGTGTTTATTGTTAACAATGCAAAAAGGAGAATTTGGTATAAATGAACTGAACAGCCTTTTCATCTATGGAGTCTTCTTGCTATTGGCCGGTCTTTATTACAAACCGATTCATGATGGTGGTTTTATTGGATGATTGAAATCTTTTGCTTGCTACTGACACTTAGTTGTCTGAAATATGTTTAGTTGCAGCACTGCTGCTAAAAGTACTAACAGATGCCTCTGACGTTGTTGCAAATAAACAGCCTTTATGCTTACATGGGATCCTGAAACAATTTTCAAAAATTATTTTGAACAGTTGTTCTCAGTCCTGGTTGCTGATTCAACCTGCTCAGAAACACAGCTCTTCTTGACTGTTCAGTGCTGCTAGCTAGCTAACAACTCTGCACTTGAGGAGCATAGCTGGAAAAGTCTGGCTGCCTTCCACACAGACTCGCACTTATATACTGTCCTACAGTCAGGTCTGTCCCTAAGGTGCACAAGGCCTGAGGCAACCTCTCCCAGCATCCCAGGAGCAGGTCCTACCCCACCTCTGCCCCTACCCACTTCACCCCCTCTCCCATGCCCTGCTCTTGCTCTGTCCCTTCTCCTTCCTGTGCACTTGCCTGAATTCCCTCCCCCCCCCCCCCCCCAGCAACTTACACTGTGGAATTATTGGGAAGCACAGTGCAGGATGGCAGCAGTGGTCATCCCCCACACAAACTCTTGCCTTTCTTTTTAAATCCCTTTTCCAGGACAGCAGCGATGGTTGGTGATGGGTCTGCTGTTGTTACCTGCACAGCGTGTGCCATGTTTGTCTTCCTCCCGGAAGAAAGAATGGATTTTATCTGCACCAAGTGCGAGCTGGTCGACATTTTGGAAGAAAAAATTAGAGGACTGGAGGCCCAAGTGTCGACCCTACGCTTGATCAGAGAGGATGAAGACTTCCTCGATAGAAGGCAGCATTTAATCCTTCAAGCACGGCAGGCAGAAGAGCCAGAGAGGGCAGTATGTGACCAAGAAGAGAACTGGCAGCATGTAACTTCTAGAAGGGGAAAAAGGCCAGCACGGGAATCCCCTGATGCTATAGAGGTAAGTAATCGCTTTCAAGCTCTCTCCACAGGCTCTGCAGTGCTGAAAGCCCTGGAAGGGACCTCACAAGGAAGAAACCAGAAGGGAACACCATCTACTGGAAGGCATGGGATGCGTAGTCCTACGGATGGGGCTTCCGCGGTCACCACGCCCAAAAGGAAACGACGGGTGGTGGTGGTCAGGGTCTCCCTTCTAAGAGGGACTGAGCCATCCCTCTGCCGCCCGGACCTGGAATCTTGAGAGGTGTGCTGCTTACCGGGAGCTCACATTCAGGATGTCACTGAGAGGCTTACCAAGCTGATCAAACCTTCGGATCGCTACCCCTTCCTGCTTCTCCACGTGGGAACTAATGATACGGCCAAGAATGATCTTGAGCGTGTTACTGCAGATTATGTAGCGCTAGGAAGAAGGATCCAAGAATTTGGAGCGCAAGTGGTATTCTCCTCCATCCTCCCTGTTGAAGGGAAAGGACTGGGCAGGGATCGTCGAATTGAGGACGTAAATGCGTGGTTGCGCAGGTGGTGTCGCAGAGAGGGCTTTGGTTTCTTCGACCATGGGACTCTGTTCCGGGCGCAAGGATTGTTAGGAAGAGATGGGATCCACCTAACGAAGAGAGGAAGGAGCATCTTCGCGGGCAGGCTTGCAAACCTAGTGAGGAGGGCTTTAAACTAGGTTCGTCGGGGGACGGTGACCAAAACCCTGAGGGGAGTGGGAAAGTCAGATACCGGGAAGAAATGCAGAGAGGAAGGGGCAAGAAAGGAGGACCCATGTTTCGAATGGAGAAGATAGGACGATCAACTGGTTACCTGAAGTGTTTGTACAGTAATGCGAGAAGCCTGGGCAACAAACAGGAAGAACTGGAGGCCCTGGCCCAGACCAAGAAATATGATTTAATTGGGATAACAGAGACTTGGTGGGATGACTCGTATGACTGGAGCGCTGTCATGGAAGGGTATAGACTGTTCAGGAACAAAAGGCAGGGGAGAAAAGGAGGAGGAGTTGCACTATATGGAAGAGAGCACTACGATTGCTCTGAACTCCAGTATAAAGAGGGAGAAAAACCTGTTGAGAGTCTATGGGTTAAGTTTAAAGGAGCAAACAACAGCCTTGATGTTGTGGTTGGTGTTTGCTACAGGCCACCGAATCAGGTGGATGAGGTAGATGAGGCTTTCTTTGGACAACTGAGCGAAGCTTCCAGATCGCAGGCCCTGGTTCTCATGGGGGACTTTAATCACCCTGACATCTGCTGGGAAACCTATACGGCAGTACACAGGCAATCCAGGAAGTTTTTGGAGAATGTTGCGGATAACTTCTTGACACAGGTGCTGAAGGATCCGACCAGGGGCCGTGCGCAGCTTGACCTTCTGCTCACAAACAGGGAGGAACTAATAGGGGAAGTGGAGGTGGGTGACAACCTGGGAAGCAGTGATCATGAGATGGTAGATTTCAGGATCCTGACCAAAGGAAGAAAAGAGAGTAGTAAAATACACACCTTGGACTTCTAAAAAGCAGATTTTGACTCCCTCCGAGATCTGATGGGCAGAATCTCCTGGGATGTTAACATGAAGGGGAAAGGAGTCCAGGACAGCTGGCAGTATTTTAAAGAAGCCTTATTGAAGGCACAGAAAGAAACCATCCCGACGCATAGCAAGAGAGGCAAACATGGTAGGAGACCGGACTGGCTTACAGGGGAAATCCTTGGTGAACTTAAGCACAAAAAGGAAGCTTACAAAGAGTGGAAACTTGGACAAATGACCAGGGAGGAGTTTAAAGGTATAGCTCGAGAATGCCAGGGGGTTATCAGGAAGGCAAAAGCGCAAATGGAATTGCGACTGGCTAAGGATGTGAAGGATAACAAGAAAGGTTTCTACAGGCATGTTAACAAGAAGAAGGTGATCAGAGAGGGTGTGCAGCCCCTAATGGATGAAGGAGGTAATCATGGAAGGGATTCTTAAGGAATCCATATTGAGGCACTTGGATGAGAGGAAAGTGATTAGGAATAGTCAGCATGGATTCACAAAGGGCAAGTCGTGCCTGACCAATCTGATTAGCTTCTATGATGAGGTAACTGGCTCGGTGGACATGGGGAAGTCAGTGGATGTTATATACCTTGACTTTAGCAAGGCTTTTGATACGGTCTCCCACAATATTCTTGCCAGCAAGTTAAGGGATTGTGGATTGGATAAATGGATGGTAAGATGGATAGAAAGATGGCTAGAAGGCCGGGCCCAGCGGGTAGTGATCAATGGCTCGATGTCAGGATGGCGGTCGGTTTCTAGCGGAGTGCCCCAAGGTTCGGTTCTAGGACCGGTTTTGTTCAATATCTTTATTAATGATCTGGATGAGGGGATGGATTGCACCCTCAGCAAGTTTGCGGATGACACTAAGCTGGGGGGAGAGGTAGATATGCTTAAGGGCAGAGATAGGGTACAGAATGACTTAGACAAATTGGAGGATTGGGCCACAAGAAATCTGATGAGTTTCAACAAGGACAAGTGTAGAGTCCTGCACTTGGGACAGAAAGAATCCCAAGCATAGTTACAAGCTGGGGACCAACCGGTTAAGTAGTAGTTCTGCAGAAAAGGACCTGGGGGTTACAGTGGATGAGAAGCAAGATATGAGTCAACAGTGTGCCCTTGTAGCCAAGAAGGCTAATGGCATATTAGGTTGCATTAAGAGGAGCATTGCCAGCAGATCAAGAGATGTCATCATTCCCCTTTATTTGGCTTTGGTGAGGCCGCATCTGGAGTATCGTGTCCAGTTCTGGGCCCCCCAGATGTGGACGCATTGGAGAGGGTCCAGCGGAGGGCAACCAAAATGATTAGGTGGCTGGAGCATATGACTTATGAGGAGAGGCTGAGGGACTTGCGTCTGTTTAGTCTGCAGAAGCAAAGAGTGAGGGGGGATTTGATAGCAGCCTTCAACTTCCTGAAGGGAGGTTCCAAAGAGGATGGAGAGAGGCTGTTCTCAGTAGTGACAGATGGCAGAACAAGGAGCAATGGTCTCAAGTTGTGGTGGGAGAGGTCCAGGTTGGATATTAGGAAAAACTATTTCACTAGGAGGGTGGTGAAGCACTGGAATTGGTTACCTAGGGAAGTAGTGGAGTCTCCATCCCTAGAGGTGTTTAAGTCTCGGCTTGACAAAGCCCTGGCCGGGTTGATTTAGTTGGAATTGGTCCTGCCTAGAGCAGGGGGCTGGACTTGATGACCTTCTGAGGTCTCTTCCAGTTCTACGATTCTATGAAACTCACCAGTGGCAGGAAGGAGCTGGAGCGACCTGGCAGCCTGCTCCACTCTGTCCTGCCATCTCCTCCTAGCCTGCTGTGCTCCACTTCACCATGCTTGGTCCCCCAGGTAATTCCAAAGGTCCCGTCATAGGACTGTTGAGGCGGCTGCCATGGGGATCCCAAAGATTGGGGCATAGGATGTTTACCCCAAGCCATCCATGATCAGAACAGCTCTGCCTATAGTACACCCATGTTACAACAACCATCATTTAACTCCACCTGAATACGTTAGTGGAAAAATCAGCCCAACATTAATGATATTTTTAAAAATCAATCACCTTAAATAGCTGAATTCAATCAAAAATATTTTCTCTGGCACAGATTCATTTCAGAGCTAAGCAATGCAGAAGCAACAGCCTCTTCTCTGCTGTGCAGATGCGATTATTAGTCATTATCATTACAGCTTTGCTGATAAAGGGATTTTACTTTATAGATACACAAGTTTGTAGCTATCATTTGCATTAAAATGGATTATTATTGTTTTATTATTAAGAAATCAAATTTTAGTGCATGTAAATGTCTGATTGCATGATCCAAAGTTCAAGGGAGGAAAGAATTTGTGTAAGACATAAAAGAACAACTTAAAAAGAGGTGGAATATTACCAGTTTACAGGCACTGTGCAGTAAACTTAATGGGCTGTAAATAACAGCTCACAGGTTAAAAGCACATCGTGTAGAATTCTGTGATTACAGCCTCATTCTGAGTTACGAACCAAACACTTGGCCGTAACTCGATCTGTTCGTAACTCGGACCCCATTGAGTTACACGCGACTGTGCTGTTCGTAAGCGCGGGGTCACGTTCGTAACTCGGGGACTGCTTTTACGAACGCTCTATGGGAGCTTTGGTCGTAAGTGCGAATGGTTGTAACTCAACCGTTTGCAACTCGGGGAGCAGCTGCATACTGAATCCTTGGGAACAGCCCTTTTTTTCATGTGTATGAAGCTCTTTCCTTTAGATGCTCTTATTTCAAGTAATTTCACATTGCTGATGTTAACTAGATTACAGGTCCTGGTTTAACAGCTGTGACAACAAACGTCTTTAGGGGATTCCAGAGTACCAGGGAATACTCTTGAAAATCTGCCCTATGAAATATATGGTATGTGGTACTATAAAGGTTTTAAGATTCCTGAATTTGATACTGGCCACATTACTACTATAGGTAGCACAGTAATAGCCATCTAAAGAGCATCACTAGTGCTGAAAAATCTTTGTATTGAAGGGCATGGCACTTCCCAGAGGAGTTTTTTCTGATAAAAGCATTCTGACTTCTTCCAAACAATTTTTTGTCGTAAACAGTTGTGAATTGTGCTAGATAGGCTCCCCATTCTGGATGGGATACGTCTGTCCCCATCATCAGATAATGAGTAGACTTAGTGAACAGTAAATCAAATAAAAGTCTGATTAGCATGAGGAAGACAAAGAAACTTGCTGAGATGTTGTAACTCTGTGCATCCTTTTTTAATAATGATATCAGTATGACTTGATAAACTGCCATATTGAAATAAAAAAGAAAGGTAGTCCCTTACTGAAAGTGGAGGTAGAAGAAACTCTTTCTTTTCACCTAAAGGTACTCCTTGTTGAGGACAGAGCAGTGAATTTTTCCCAGCTGGTAAGGAGGGGATGTGTGTCTATAGCCTGGGAGGGGCCTGTTGCTCTGTCCTCAGAAGAGAGCTACAGCTGTCACTGAGGGAGAAGTGCCCCTCCCCAAGCCAGACAGCTTCGTGTGCAAGTCTTGAGCCCCTGGTTGGGTGGGGCTCATTAAGCAGCTGTGGGGCTGTGCTTCCACACAGCTTAGACAGAACATGGGTGCCCTCCCGCCCTGCTACCTCTGTATCAGAGGCAGCAGGGAGGGGGGGCAAGTAGGAGCTGATGCTTGTGGGGAGGCAGATCCCATGGAGCCACCTATCTCCCCATGCTGCTTAAGAGGCAGCAGCGCAGCGGTGAGGTGCATGTAACCCAGAGGGTTAACTGATGAGCTCAGGCTCATCGGTCAAAGGTGTACACAGGTATACATTCACATCTCTAATCTGAAGGCAGAATCACTGCCAACAGCAGCATAGAACTATAAATGATATGGTATTGCCATCCTTACATCTGCGCTGATTCTGGCAGGGTGCCACCTTCAGAGCTGGGAGCCTCGCCAAGTCTGAGGCTATGTATAGACTACAGGCTTCTTGTGCAAGAACTCTTTCACAAGAAGGAGTTATTCCTCGTAGAATACCTATTCCGGGAACCCCCCACTGTTCTTTTGTTTTACTTGCACAAAAATGCACTTGAGGTGTGGACACTCCGCAAGCTTTTGCGCAAAAACTCTAAAGTGTAGACCTAACCTGAAGGCAGTACAGAAATAAGGGTGGCAATATGGTGATTCACCCTTTTCTCCCCCCCCCCCCCCAAGGATAAACTTGTGACCCTGTTGCAACTTCCAATTTCAGAAAAGCTAGTCTTCCCCATGAAAGCTGTATTGTATAAGGTAAAAGACCAGATTTCAGGGTATGCAGACCAATTTCACAGTCTGTGATGCGTTTTTCATGGCCATGAATTTGGTAGGGCCCCAACTATAACAAATACCACTGACTGATATGGGTATTTTTTCTTACAGTTCTTTTTTTCACTTACATTTTGTAGCCTGTATATTTTGAGTTAGATTTTCATGAACTGAGGCCATTTTCTTATCTACTCTTGCAAATGCAATTATCATTACTACATTGGTGAATTGTGGCACTCTGGTGTGAAAAACAGGTATTTAAACACTGATGTGCATATGAAGTTGTGGTAATTGGTGTGAGTATTTTGTATGTATTGTGTGTATGGATTGAGGCCATTTTCTTATCTACTCTTGCAAATGCAATTATCATTACTACATTGGTGAATTGTGGCACTCCGGTGTGAAAAACAGGTATTTAAACATTGATGTGCATATGAAGTTGTGGTAATTGATTTGAGTATTTTGTATGTATTGTGTGTATGGATCTATGTCCTTGTTTTATAAAAATCTGGTCTTCTATGTCATCTTCAAATAAAATATAAAATAAAGATAAAAGAGGGCCAACTTCTGCTAACACTGTTATTTGTTTTAATTAACAATGATCTTTATCCTCTAGGGAATAAATTGCCTAGGGAGGTTGTGGAATCTCCATCACTGGAGATTTTAAAGAGCATATTAGACAAACAGCTTTCAGGAATGAACTAGATCATGGGTTCCAAAACTGGGGGGCATGAAGAAATTCCAGGGAGGGCGTGAGGCAACCCAGCCCCCTCGCCCGTCAGTCACCCTCCCCCTCCCCCATAAGTTTTGCTGTTATTTTTGTTTTTTGGCCCTGGTCATTTCCTTTTTTTTGCTCAACAAGTTTTGCCGCTATTGCGGGGAGGAGGAGAGGGGCGGGCGGACCGTGTGTGTGTGTGTTTCTCAAAAATCAAAAAGGGGGAGTGATGCCAAAAAGTCTGGGAACCACTGAACTAGATAATATTTACTCCAGCCTTGAGTGCAAGGGGTTGGACTAGATGACCTTTCCAGGTCCCATGAATCTATGATATAATTGTATGTCAAATCAGAGGTGTGGCACTGGTATCTCTGATCAATTTTATTTCTAGTTAATTTTTAAACATTTTATTGAACAGCCTAGACAGAAGGAGAACTAAACACAGGATTAAAAGTCTGGTCATAAATGTTCATGCACTATGTATAAGATACATTAATGAAATAGTTAAATGCTGAATATATTAAACTTACAGAAGCCAGTCAACTGCTATGATCAGGGTAACATCTTCAGCAGGCAGCCCAACTGCACTCAGCACAATCACCATGGTGACTAGTCCAGCCTGGGGAACCCCTGCAGCTCCGATGCTGGCTGCAGTAGCTGTGACACTAAATCCCAGACAAATCAGCAAAAAAACAGTTTGAGAATATCCTCCTCCTGAGTGGATTTTTCTGCTACATTCAGACATGTATATTTATTGAAATACAAAACTAATTTGTAAAACCCCTGCTTCCTGCCAGTCCCATACTTTACTGGGAGTTATACCTGCGCAGAGGCAGGTAGAATCTAGGGCCCCAGGAGGTTTCGATCATTTGCAGATGTTATCAGTGCTATTGTTGACATAGTGGCTGATGACAATTAGGAGTAGACCTGACCTGTCCTTGGCTCTGCTGTCCAGAGCAAGTACATAGACCCCCCCAGCACGCTTAGAATCTGACTAAATAGCAGGACTGAGGCGAAACTTGGGTGGGGTGGGAGTCATAGATAGTGGGTTGCTCTGGGTTCCTCATTCCCCACCTCAAATTTGAACACAGGTCCCCTGAACAAAGCCTATTTACTGAGGATTTGTCAAAGAGGTGCAAATGTAACCTTTACTGCTCAGTGGTGTGAATGATAGGTATGAAATCAGCAAAATTCCATTAGAGCGCATGAAATAAATCCACAATTCAGTAACAATATAAAACACTCATGTAATGGCATCACCCTCACCTAATGGTAGCTATTTTGCCAATATCCATATCTAAGTCATTAAGCTGTGCAATAAAAACAGCTGCCACAGCTTCATAGAGGGCTGTTCCATCCATGTTGATTGTAGCTCCGACTGGTAAAACAAATCTGGTAATTCTTTTGTCAATATGGTTTTTGTCTTCTGCACAGCGAAAGGTGACAGGCAAAGTTGCTGAACTGGGTCATAAATAAACAAACAAATAAGCAGTACACTACTAGAATGACTGTTCTTTTATCAATCTGATGTGCTTTTTTAAAAAAAGGCAAATGGTAGTTAAATTTTGCCTGAGGGTATGTAAGAGTTGTGCACATACAATGAAAGTGCAGTGTGTCCCTGGAAATGAAATAGTAATTCCCATCTCTTTTCATTCCTGGAACAATAAAAGACAGTTACCTGTTTCCGTAGCAAGTGTTCTTCAAGATGTATTACTCATGTCCATTCAGCGTAGGTATGTGTGCTCACCACATGCACCGGTAGATTTTCTCTCAGCAGTATCTGTAGGGAACCGGGTCTCAGTGTTCCCTAGAGTGGTGCACACATACTGCACTATATAGGGAGCTCCTGGGCCTCTCCCTCTCTAGTTCCTTCTTGCTGGAAACTCAGACAGAGGGAAAGAAAAGGGGGGGATGTTGAATGGACATGAGTGACATATCTCAAAGAACACCAGTTACAGAAACAGGTAACTGTCTTTTCTTCTTTGAGTGATCACTCATGTCCATTCAACCTGAGTGACTCTAAGCAGCATCTGCAAAGGTATGCAGGAGTTTAATGCAGCTTTCTTTCTTTTCTCCTGTTTATGAACATGCAGAAGAGAGGACAGCACTACCAAATGCTGCATCTCCTCTGGCCTGCTGCATAACAGCGGTAATGAGACGTAAATGGGTGGACCAAAGACCACATCTGCTGCCTTACAGATGTTGGCAATTGGGAAATTAATTAGGAAGGTGGTCAAAGAGGTTCATGCCCTGGTACAGTGAGCTTTGACGAATGATAGAGGTTGGATGCCTGCCAGCTTGTAGCACATTCCGATGCAGAAGGTGATCCATCTGGAGATCCTCTGTGAAGAAACCGGAAGACCTTTCATATGTTGAGAGGATTTATGGAAGGATCACGTGTGGTCTAGGTAAAAGGCAAATGCCTGATGTTCATGATATGGAGGCATCTCTCCTCACTGGTCTTATGTGGTTTAGGATAGAAGACAGGGAAAAAGATATCCTGGCCCAAATGGAAGGCTGAAACCACCTTAGGGAGGAAAGCAGGATGCAGTCTAAACTGCACCTTATCCTTAAAGGAGGCCATGTGAGGTGGTTCTCAGGTGAACGCTGAAAGCTCGGATACCTTCCTTGCTGATGTAATTGCCACCAAGATGGCCACCTTCACAGACAAATGAGACCAGGAACAAGAGGCCAGCGGCTCAAACGATGGACTCATCAGCTGAGACAGAACCTAGCCGTGAGGTTGTGGGAGAATACAGGTTGGCCCTGAAGTGGAGGATGAAAGGCTGAGATTGTGGCTAAGTGGATCTTGATTGATTCAAGAGCCAGACCTGAGTGTTTCAGGTGAAGGAGGTAGATCAATATCATCTGCAGAGGGGCTTCCTCCTTTCTGTGCTGCCCAAACAAAACATCGGGTCCATTTCACCATGTAAGAAACCGCATTGGAGGACTTTCTGTTCTCCAAAAGGACTTGCTGCACCTCCAACGAGCATGCCTGTTCTTCAGGTTTAGCCATGAAGCATCCACAAAGCATCCATACTGTTAGCTGGAGAGACTGAAGGTTTGGATGCAACAGTTGGCCCTGGTTCTGCGAGAGACGGTCCAGGCAAGCTGGAAGTGACCACAGCCACCTGTCCAGCAGGCTGACGAGCACGCCAAACCAGTGCTGATGAGGCCATACTGGCACAATGAGGATTACCTGATCTTTTGCAACACCTTGCTGATTAGTGGAAAGGGCAGGAAACCCTCCTCGAGAACAAGTTGGGAGCAGAACAGAAGACACTTTTCATTCTGGCAGGTAGCAAAAATCTCAACCTCTGGAGATCCCCACTCTTGGAAGAGTCACTTTAAGGTGAAGGGTCCACTCATGGTGAGAAGAGAACTTCCTGTTCAGGTGGTCCATGATCACATTCTTAGCTCCACAGAGGTGACAGGCCTCCAGGGAGATATTGTGCCTGATGCAGAAGCCCTAGACAGCTAGTACATCTTGGCAGAGAGCTGCGGAGTGGATCTCTCCTTAACTATTGATATAGAATATTGTGGCTGTGTTGTCTTTGAGAACTTTCACCACTGTGCCCAACAGGTGTGGGAGGAACACTGTGCATACCTTCCATACTGACCTGAGCTTTTTATCATTTATGTGACGGTTCAGCTCTGCATAGGTTCATGTCCTCTGCATCTGCAATGATACGAGGTGGGCTTCCCAGCCCCGGTCCAAGTCATTGGACAGCAACAACAGGGAGTGCGAAGGTTGCTGAAACGGAACTCTGGCCAAGACATTGTCCAGTACTGTCTACCACTGCAGTGTCTGGAGGACATATGGGGGACAGTCACTATTCTGTTGAGAGGGGTGCCATGCTGGGGAGCATACCGATGCCAACCACAGTTGTAGAAGGGCATATGCTAAGACTGGTGAAGTGCACAATGAAAGTGAACGCCATCACGTGGTCAACTATTCTCATTCAAGCCCTGGCTGTGGTCAGCAGTGCAGTTGACGCATGGCGAATGAGGCTAGTGAGCAATTCGAACCTGTCTGGAAGTAATTATAATTTGCACTACTACTGAGTCAAGGACTACCCTGATTAACTCTGGACTGGAACTAATGTAGACTCTTCCTCGTTTACCAGGAGGCCCAGCCACTAATACGTGTCCAGCAGGAGAGTGATGTCATGATGGACTTAGTTCTCGTACAGGCCTCTGACTCACCAGTTGTCAAGGTAGGGATACTCCTGGATCCACTTGCATCTCTGGTAAGTCACCACCATCAATGTACATTTGGTGAATTCTCTGTGAACTGTATCAAGATCAAAGCGGAAAACTGCAAATTAGTAGTGATTTGCACCTCCCTTGAACCTCAGGAAATGCCTATGTCCCTCAAAGATCATGGATGGTGTACCAATCCCCAGGTTCCATGTTGGGGATGATTGAAGCCAGGGAGACCATGTGAAACTTGAGGTTCTGTAGATGGTTGTTCAGGTCTCACAGGTCAAGAATGAAGTGTAAAACCCCCTTGGTTTTCAAGATTAAAAAAAATGGGAAAAAAACCTTTTCTGTATAGGAGTGGACCTCCTGTGGAGCAAGTCCCCCACTTCCTGTGTGAGAAGGGTTTCATGAGAAGGGTCCCTGAAAAGGGGCAAACATGGTGGGTGGAAGGGGAGGTAGAGGACAGTTGGAGGGTATAGCCATGCTCTGTTGTGACCAAGACCCAGTGATCCAACATGATGGCCCTCCGGGCTGAATAGTAGGGGCAGAGGTAGGAGGAAAACAAAAGAGAAAGATCTGGTGTGAAACGTATGTCGCCCCTGGGTGCACTCTCAAAAGGGATGCTTGCTGGGGAGCTTAGGGCAGGTAGAGAAGGGTTGGGTGGCTGACTAAGCTTACCTGCTTTGCATCCTGTATGGCTTAGACTCCCTTGGACCAGATCTTGCCGAAAATAGGCCGCAGGAGATTGAGAGGGAGGAGGTTTAAATGTTTCCCTCTCCATTCCCAGGACATACAATGCCCAGTTTTTAGGGTGGTTCTCAAGTCTTTCAGGCTGTGCAATTTAGTGTCCGTATTCTCTGCGAACCAGGTCTGACTGGGGCTCTTGAAGTGAGTTCTGGGCCTCCACGGACAAGCCCAAGAGCAGGAGCCATGCCAACTGACGCATGGAGATGGTTGAAGCCATAGATCGGGCTGCTGAATCCACAGTATCAAGGCGAGTTGGCACACTGCTCTAGCTGCCACTGCCCCTTCCTCTATCTTGACCTCCTTCCCATGGTTCTTGGGTACAGAGGGCTGAACCACTGATAAAGTTTACATCCAAAAAGATCCAGGCATCTGGAGTCCTTATTGTTGGGGACTAGGGCAGATTGATCTCGGCGCTCCCTGTAGTTAAATAACTTTACCACAAGTGAGTTTGGGGCCGGGTGGGTGAACAGACTGTTGTAGTCATTAGCGGGGATGAAATACTTGCATTCTGTCCTTTTAGATGTCAGGGGAACTGAGGAGGGTGTCTGCCACAAAGGAGGGTGTTTTGCTATCTTGTCCACTCTTTGGGTAGTGGCAAGGCAACCCTAGCTGGAGCCATTTGCCTCAGAATTACAAAGAGGGTGTCAGTGGGTTCCTCCACCTCTTCTGCCTGAGGATCAAGGTTAGTGGCCACCTACATCAAGAAGTCCTGATGGGTCTTGTTGTTCTGCAGGACCATAGGAGGGGTTGCCACTTTTGCCTCATCTGGTGAGGAAGATGACAAGGCCTGGGCTGACTGCTCCTCCTCAGGGAAATGACACTGGGGTGGAAGGCATTGTATGGTCAGTGGCAGAAGTACAGAGCCCTGTGGATTGATCCACTTGAGCTGCAGGGACTTCTCCAGTGCCTTGAACCTGTCTGACACCGGCTTGGGCCTTGATTTACGTGGTCCGGGGCTCTTGTCTTTCCTGTATTTCTTGCCCCACTTCATTGGAACTACCAAAGACTCTTGGTATCAAGAAGTTGTCGGTGGCGACAGGGAAGAGGGGCACTTTGCACTGAGGCATTGGTGCTTAGCCTGAGTTGGACCATTGGTCTTGCAGAGACAAAGCCAACTCCAACAGCAGTGCCTTTAGCCTAATGTCTCTATCCTTCAAGGTCCTCAGATGGAAGACCTACAAATTCAATACTTCTCATTGATATTACCTCACCCAAGCAGTGGAGGCAGTTTTCTTGAGGGTCACTAATAGGCATAGCCCTGTGACACTTAGTACAGTGTTTAAAGCCAGGAGACTGGGGCAAGTCCTAGCTGGGGACTGACTATTTACAAGACTAACACTGTCAACTATAACTATTTAAACCTATTTACTCTTGAAAAGAGGGAAATAGTAAAGATTAACTATGCTGGAGCACTATTACTGGTGGCAAGAAGGAACTGGAGAGGACAAGTGAACAAGTGAGCAAAGTTCAAGTAAAAGTGCCTTTGACAGGAATATAGGACTGGGTCAGACTGAAGCTACCTATATATTGTGGCATATATGCTCAACTCTAGGGGGTGCTGGGACCTGTTCCCCTACACATGCTGCTGAGGGAAAATCTTCTCGCATTGGTGCATGTGCCAAGCACACGCACCTACATTGAATGGATATGAGCAATCACTCGACGAAAAACTGAAAACAACACAATAAACAAAATGATATTGTGAGCAATGTACTAATTTACAGCTCTGTTTTCTGGAATTACAATCAAGAGATTAAGCACTAATCTCAAAAGCATTGGCATAACTCCAGGATAACTCCACTATAGTCAATAACACACTTTTGGATGCTATATAAATAATAATTTTAAGAGAAATACTTCCTCATAGGTTTATACTCAACAGATTTACAATGGTTCATCTAAGATCAGGCTGAGAAACACAGGCAGCAACGATATAAACTAAAGAGTTGATTATTGCCAAGTATATTAATGCTTGAGGGAGAAAAATGTTTGATTACCTGGAGGAGATCATGAGGGCTGTAAGAAGTGCTTGAGCCATCCCCATGGCAAACTGAAAAGGGTTTTTCCTTACTATTATTAAGTAGATCAGTGGCAGAACTATAATGGAATGGATTGCAAGTCTGCAAAAGAAAACAACCTGTTTTAAGAATTAGATCTATCTGATCTCATGATCTTAATGAGGAGCTGTTAACCAGTGTCCAGTACAGGCAGTCCCCGAGTTACGCGGATCCGACTTATGTCGGATCCGCAGTTATGAACGGGGCTTTTCTCGCCCCGGAGGATGGGAGCGGCGGGACGCCCAGATGCGCCGTGGTCCGCCGCCCCCATCCTCCGGGGCGAGAAAAGCTGCTCCCCGTCTCCCTGGTCTACAGGGAGACGGGGAGCAAAGCCTTGGAGCACGCCCGCAGCGGGATAGCCCGGGCGCGCTTGAGCTGTCCCCCTGCGGGTGTGCTCCGCGGCTTAGCTCCCCGTCTCCCGACCAGCAGACCAGGGAGATGGGGAGCAAAGCCTCGGAGCATGCCCGCAGTGGGACAGCTGCAGCGCGCCTGGGCTGTCCCGCTGCGGGCGTGCTCCGCGGCTTTGCTTCGCGTCTCCCAGGTCAGCAGACCAGGGAGACGGAGCAAAGCCGTGGAGGACTTGGGCGGTCCCGCCACCCCCGTCTCCCTGGTCTGCTGGAGGCGGGGTGCAGCTGGAGCCTCCCCCCCCAGCAGACCAGGCTTTTCTTGCCTACCCCTGGGGTAGAGCAGCTGGGGGCTGCCGGGTTGGTCCCGCAGCGCCGCTCCGGACCAACCCGGCAGCACCCCAGCTGCTCTGCCCCAGGGGTCCCCAAGTCAGCCGCTGCTGAAACTGACCAGCGGCTGACTACAGGAAGCCCGAGGCAGAGTTGCTCTGCCCCAGGCTTCCTGGAATCAGCCGCTGATCAGTTTCAGCAGCAGCTGACTTGGGGACGCCTGGGTTTCTTAAGTTGAATCTGTATGTAAGTCAAAACTGGCGTCCAGATTCAGCCGCGGTTGAAAGTGATCAGTTTCAGCAGCGGCTGACGCCAGTTCTGACTTACATACAGATTCAACTTAAGAACAAACCTACAGTCCCTATCTTGTACGTAACCCTGGGGACTGCCTGTACTGTCTTCAGAAACCTTAGAGCAACTCATATTGATGTCAGTGATAATTACATGCATGTATTCCAGGGCAGATTATGCCTACTTGGTGTTAGTAATTTTGGATGGATGCACTTCTCCTGAACAAATTTTTTATGGGGGGTATTGCATGTCTGTTTCCTGTATACAATATGAAATGGTTAAGAACCATTAATGTTTAACTGGTTAACAGTTTTAACATCCTTAATCAGAGTTGTTCCAAGTCAATATGATTATGCTGTTCTTTGTACTCAGGCCAACAATTTAGTCTTATCTCACTTGACTATTTATGAAAATTTATTTCCATAAAACTTCCTCTTACAATTAAAAAAATCCTATCAGCAGCTGAGAAATAGAGTTCTTCCTAAGAGAGAAGCCTGTCACCCAAGAACACAGTCTAGTACAGGTGTGTGGTCAATAATATTTGGTGGTGGGGGGGGGCGGTGCAGAGGGTTTGGAAGGTGACCAGGGGGAGGGAGTTGGGGTACAGGAGGGGCTGAGATGCGAGAGCAGGCTCTGGCTGGAGGTACTTACCTAAGCATCTCCTGGCCTGCAGCCCGGCAGCACCTCCAAGGCAGGCTGGGCTCCCTGCCTGCTGAAGCTCTTGATCACTTAAAACTACAGACTGCTCCCTCCATGTGGCTCTCAGCTTTGAGAGTGGGAAGATAATTGTGTTGTCCCCATCCCCCGGCCAATTTCTCAGCTCCGATTGGCTGGCTGTTTCTGGCCATTAGAAGGTAAGGATTGGTTTGGGGGCGAGGAGATCGCATGAAGCCTCCCCCTCACTGCAGAGCAGAGAGCCGCATGGACTGTGCTTTAAAAAGTGGCAACTGTATGTCTGAGGGTCCTGGCAGGGTGGTCTGCAGACTGGATCCAGTGGCTTGGTGGGCCACAGTCGGCCCCCAGGCCGTATTTTGTCTGTCCCTGGTCTAGTACCATCTTACAAACACCAAGATTTAAACAGTTCCTTGCTTTTAAAAAGATGAGAAGGAGCTGATAACAGGGACATTTATTTTCTCATCCTCTCCTCCCCAGCTTCTCTTTGGGCCCTGGCTCCTCTGGCCTGCTCATCATACATTTTAGGTCAATTCCTCTTTCTTTAGACTGATAGTGTGTCCCCTTTCTAACACACAATCTGTGAAACAGAGAAGCAGACACTAGAGTAGAGAGATACTGGGGATGGTGGAGAGTGAAGGAGGGGGATACTGGAACCAATTAGCATTTGGGGGGGAAACACTTGGAACAACATGCCCTACAGTGACTTGAAGGAGAGATATTTGGGGGTCATATATATTACAACCAGTCTGAGAGACATAATGGAGTTCAGAAACACATGAAGACATTTGGAGATGAGAGAAAAATTGTAGAAAGATTTGGGGGCATGGAAGAGAGAAAGACACACACACGCTCCAGGGTGACGGAGGAGCACATTAAAAAAGTGGAAGGACACAAGAAAGAAATCTGAAGACATGAGATGGAGACAGGAGAGAAAAAGAGGGGATGGAGTGGAAGGGCAAAGGAAAAAGGGCCCAATCCTGCATTATTTTGAGCACTCTTCACCCCCAGCAAATACAATGAAGTTTGAAGGTGTCCAGGAACACACATTGATCAAACTCAAAGAGAGGCATGTGAAAAAACCAGAAAAGATGGTTAGAGAAAATTCAGAACATACAGTTGCAGAGAAAGAGGAGGCCAAAATACAAAGACAGAAAAGAACAAGAAAAGGTCAAAATAACAAAGATTAATAATAAAAATCCGGCTAGGTGTAGGGGAAAATATAGTAATGAAGACAGGGAGGGACGACTACAACTGGTCTCCTACATAATAAATGTGAGCTAGGTATTTAGCTATCTAAAGATGGGAGAAGGAAGAGCAGGCATCTTTCCTTCACTCCTGCTGGCTAATGCCTGATGCTAACCTCACTTCTGTGAATCTGTTTATAAAATACTCCCCCTTTTGTTCAGTGTTTCAAAGCATGTGCTCTTTTCTTTGCATTTCCCCATAGTTAGCTACAGCAGAGCTCTGCGGAGCTTTCCATAAATCCTTCCTGCATAGTCAAGGAGAGTCGATCACTGGCCCTTTTAGGATGAGAGCCTATGGTCTGCAGGGCTGAAAATCCGGGCGCCCTTAAAGGGGGTGACCTTCAAAAAAGCATTTGGGACTTATTTACAAGCCATTATGCCCCAGGGCATGTGGCTGCTATCTAAACATAAAGATACATGTAGCAATACTTCATTTACTTGTGTCTACTTGTGTGTTTATACAGTACCCAGCAAGACATGGGCCTTATTAGGGGCCTTAGGGTTCTAGCTAGTGTAGTTCTAAATAGTGTAGTTGATTAACCGATAACAAAAGCTTAGGGGTTAATGCTATAGACTACATACATTTCCCTTCCCCTGACCTTGCCAGTAAATTTTTTAGCAGGCTGGCCAGCAGCCTGGCTCAGTTCTGGCTTGTGCTGGATTCAGAACCTATTCCTGCTGTGGCTCTGCATTTAAAGTGTATTAGGAGCCAGGTGGGCAGGCAGCTGGGTCCAGGAACTCAGACCCCCCCTGCCCGGACAGGGGCTGCTGCCTTCCTGCTCTGCTGCCTCTGTATCAGAGGGAGCAGCACTGGTCAACAGGCAACTGGTCCACAATGGAAACTGGCTTTTAAACTGGCTCCCCTTGTGGACCAGCTCCCTCTTAGAACCCTGCACTACTGCCTCTGTACTGTCGCTCCCACCCCTGGGGACTATAGAATAGTTAACTAACTGATAAAAAATCATGAGTTAAATATCAATTAACTGATATTTAACAGCCCTAGTTCTAACACAGAAGAAAAAAACTATTAGTAGGTAATAATAATATTTGCTGTCCTAGATAAAACTGAAGTCAAAGGACAGTAATAGGTCAGTTAGTGAATACCTTCTCCAGGCTATCTGGAGTTGTTAATGTACAAAACTGCTGAATTTATACTGTATCTTTCTATATGTTCCTAATTTCTGCCCATCGTTTGATTTATAACTAAAATCAGAAGAATTAATTTGAATGAACAGAGGTTATTGGAAATTATTAATTTCTGCCACCTTTATAAAATTGGCACAAAATGTTTCCACAACTAGAATGGAAATTTATAAAAAGAAATATTATCAGAATCAAGTATTTCATTTCTGAATCTGTAATAAATCTTAATTTATATAGTCATTACATTTCAAGGAATTACTATTTGAAATTTAAAATTATTTCTTGCTAGTCCCAATGTGAAAGCATACATAATTAAAATATACTTTTGAAATAAAAATAGGGCTGTCAAGCAATTAAAAAATTAAGCTAGATTAATCGTGCGATTAAAAAAATTAATTATGATTAATCACACAATTAATCGTACTGTTAAACAATAATAAGACTCCATCTGATCCCAGGCTCCATGTTGCGCTGCCCCTTTGCAACGCTGGAGCGGTGTTTCAAAGGGACAGTGCTGCACAGCTGATCCTGGGCGCCACTCGGGGCTGCCCTTTGAAATGCCACCATGGCGTTTCAAAGGGGCAGTGCCGCGTGGAAATGCACATTAATTGACAGCCTTAATAAAAAACCATATATATAGCAAAGATTCACAAAAAAAAAAAAATAAGATTGTTTCATTTCCTTTTAGAGAAGCTTGAGTTAAGCCCATTTATGTTAACATAAAAGCGGCCATAAGTCAGACCAAAAGTCCATCTAGCTCAGTATCCTGTCTGCCGACAGTGGCCAACACCAGATGCCCCAGAGGGAGGGAACGCAACAGTTAATCCTCACATGGTCCCTCTCCTGTTACCTATTTACTGACAGATGCTAGGGATACCATTCCTACCCATCCTAGCTAACAGCCATTGATGGACCTAACCTCCATGAATCTATCTAGCTCCTTTTTGAACTCTGTTAAGTCCTAGTCTTCACCACATCCTCTGGCAAGCAGTTCCACACGTTGACTGTGTGCAGAGTGCAGAAAAACTTCCTTAAGTTTGTTTTAACCCTGCTGCCTATTAATTTCATTTGGTGACCCCTAGTTCTTATATTGTGAGAATAAGTAAATAACTTTTCTGTATTCACTTTTTCCATACAAGTCATGATTTTATAGACCTCTATCATATCCCCCCTTAGTCTCCCCTTTTCTAAGCTGAAAAGTCCAAGTCTTTTTAATCTCTCTTAATATGGGACACATTCCAAACCCCTAATCATTTTTGTTGCCCTTTTCTGAACCTTTTCCAATGCCAATATATCTTTTTTGAGGTGAGGCAACCACATCAGTATTCAAGATGTGGGCATACCACAGTTTTATACAGAGGCAATAAGATATTCTCTGTCTTATTCGCTGTCCCTTTTTAAATCAGTCTTAACATTCTATTTGCTGTTTTGAATACCGCTGCACACTGAGTGGATGTTTTCAGAGAGCTCTCCACAATGACTCGAAGATCTCTCTCTTGAGTATTTGTAGCTAAATTACTCCCCATCATATTGTACGTATAGTTGGGGTTATTTTTTCCCATATGCATTACTTTACATTTATAAACATTATTACCCTCTCTTCGCTCAGTTTTCAGAAACCTTGTGAAATGCTTTTGAAGAATAGCTTGTGTCAGTATACAAAGGTGGGCACAAGCGCTGAAGCTGCTTTGGATCTGGTCTCTAAACAAAACATGAATAAATTCTCAGTACACTGAAGATATTTTGAAGCTGAAGCTTAAGGCAGCGAACCAACACAATCTGGATGTTATGCTTCAGTGCCTTGGAAGCAGATATTTAAATGCACCTAATTTAATGGTAGTGTAAGCACGAATTTATTTTTCAAACAGCGTTTTTTATGGGATATTCTTCAGAGGTGTAGATTATCTATTGCTATATTTCTCATTGCCGTTAAACTGTCTTTACTAAGTCCCCAGACCTACAAAGGGATTAGTGTAATGGTCACACACAAGGAAGATTTTGTAGAGTCATTAGATTTAAAATAGATTTTTTTTTCCTATAAGAGGTGCCCTGGATTAAAGCTAGATAGTAAATGCTACTTTTGAGACTTTGTCAGCGACTCTTGTCTCAAAGAATCAATGTCTCAGATTATGCCTCCGAATCAATTCACAGAGGAGATTCTCTGG
This sequence comes from Pelodiscus sinensis, assembly GCF_052426305.1. Lineage (NCBI taxonomy): Eukaryota > Metazoa > Chordata > Testudines > Trionychidae > Pelodiscus > Pelodiscus sinensis. Next base: position 30,141,166 of record NC_143057.1, read on the forward strand.
ATGCGAATCACCTGCTGTGTGTGGAAACTGCCTCCCTGAAATAATTTCCTCTCCTTCCCCAAACCATGGAGCTGGGAATAGGCCACAAGAGGCATAGTGTAGGGGCATAGGTTCTCAGTGCAGCTCATCCTAGCCTACAGATGCCCAGAAACTTTGAAAAGGGCAACATAACCTTTTCAATAGGCTGGCAAACCTGGGCTGCTAATGAGTTGGTGAGAGCAGCAGGGTTCTTTATGCCAGGAGATTTCCTTTCCCAGCCCCATCCTCCCTGAGTTTAGTGGAGGTATCACTCTATTTTCTAAAGCAACATTACCTACTGAGCAGTCAGTTAAGACAGAAAGTACTGAGTTCCATATACTCCTTTTCTTTTTATGTTGCAAGCAATGATGCTAGAACTAGGTGTATTGGATTGAAGCAGTAATAACAGATATCAAATACATGGTTTCTCTGATCAGCACCCCTGGTTGCAAGGCAGCTGGCAGTTTAAAGGAAAGGGTGCACTTCTAATGCAACATATCCCCAAATAACTTTAAGATGAGGGAATCTTACCTCAGATCTTATTTTCTGTCTGGGTATAGTAGAAGCTGGTTTGTTGTAGATAATGAAAATCTAATAAAGTGTGGTCCAATCAAAGCATATATTTTCATTTTATTTTTAAGGAATGACATACCCACATAGTACTGTAGCCATATAAAGACCCAGTTTGCGAAAGATTTCCCAGTCCTCAACTTCTATTATCTTCCCAGCAATCAAGAACATAATGCCAAGTGGCATACACCTATGGTGCACAAAATAGCTTAATTAAAAATGCATTTTCTGATAAAGCTGATGTTGCTACACAGATTGTGCCAATAAACAGATTTTGGCACAACAGAATATATTTTCTTTCTTTAATAAGAAATATTTATTTTCATCACTATAAAAATAAAGGAAAATTTGGGGTAGGAGTCTGTAACAATAGAATTTTACTCACTTTCAAAAGTATTACATTAGAAGTGATTTTTCATATGAAAACAGTGTTTGCAAATTTAGGTGTCAGAGTATATATAGCAGTAACCACAGTTCCACATGCAATGAGTAAAGACATATTCACAGAGGTTGGAGAAGTGGGCGAGGGATTACAAACTATGCCCCAATCCTGCAGAACCTTACATATGAGAGTAAAATCATGCACATGAAAAAGAGTTTGCAGGATTGGGACCTATAACCTTACTCTGGAAAGAGATCCAGATAGGAAAGTTCCCTTATTCTCAAGGAGATTGCAGTGCAGAATCATGGGCTATATCTCTCTATAATATATATATTAATACATCAGGACAATGCATTTCTTGTGGAGGACAGAACTATCAATCAATCGAGGCAAAAGCTATTGCTTTACAAGCTACACTGGCTCTCTTCAGATTGAGATCTCACATGCTTACAACCTGAGCCTATAAACTATTATGGTGTATGGTGCATACTGTCATGAGTGTTGATTTTTTTCAGGTCACAGTAATAAACTTGATGCTTTTATTTTCAGGTGTTTGCAGTATCAAGCCCCATAAAGGACTGGTAAAAATCATGCCCCTTATTTTGCAATCTGATTGCTACAAAATCTTATAACAAATAATGTCGCACTGAATAGGCAGGTAGTCAGACTGCAGGATTTTACTCCAATTTCAAAATTAAGGCCTGTGTTTGTAATTTGGTTTCCCTGTCCAAAATAAATGTCATATAATCTCAAAAAGCCTATTTTTAGTATTGGGTTAATGATTCTGAAGTTTCACATTACATGACCACTTTGTGAATACAGAAGTAAGTGAGGGTTCAAATTGCAAACTAGTTAATATTATAGTTCCTTATTTGAATTTGCAAACTATTTATTAGACTTACTTTTATTTTAAAGTAGTTTGCTGTGAGAAGTTTGCTGTGATCACACAGACTGTGATCATGCTTTCATTAAAGCTTATGGCAAAATTTGCTTAAAGGAGAGAACAAAAAAATACCAAGATATATCATTGTACTCACCACATGATGATCTGAACAATGTTCATTGTAGCATCGTTCAGTGCATTGAAAAAGTCCACCAGAACTCGTCCTTTTTCTCCCATTTCCCCAATAACAATTCCAAAGACAAGACAAAAGACAATCAAGCCCAGTACATTAATGCCACCAGAATACGTGCCTACTATTTTGTATTCTTTGGTTGTGTTCTGTAGATTGAAACCAGGAAGAGTGTTACTGAAAAGGAACAGTGTATATACTTTATATGAGTGCTAAATGAAAACATCTTATTTCACCGAAAAGACAAGGTGCCTGATTCTTTGGTCTCATACTTGCAGCAGGGAGCATGTGTGTTTGTGTATGGGGATTAAGATGGTTTAAAGATGCCTTTATGATCCTGTGGTTATTCAAGCAGGGATGGTAGAACAATCTGTTTAGTGGGGGTTCTGAGAGCCATTGAACTAAACTGTAAACCCTGTGTATGATGGAAACTACTTCAAGACATAGCATGCTGTTGTTAGAGTTGCCAGGTGTCTGGTTTTCAACTGGAATGCCTGGTCAAATAGGGACCCTGGTGGTTCTCATCAGCACTACTGGCTGGGCTGTTAAGTCAGCTTGGTAGTGCAGTAGGGACCGGAAACTAAGGCAAGCTCTCTACCTTGCTGGCTCTGCATGGCTCCCAAAAGTGGCTGCCAGGTCTCTGTGGCCCCCCCAGGTGCAGACTGACTCTGTGCACTGTCTCCACCCCAAGTGCCAGTTCCAAAGTGCCCATTGGCCAGGAACTGTGACCAATGGGAGCTGTAGGAGCATTGCCTATAGGCATGAGGGCAACATGTGGAGCTTCTTTGTGCCTAGAGATCACAGGGACCTATTAGTTCCTTCCTGGGATCAGCAGTATGTGTCACCAGGACCCCAAACCCCTCTTTGTACCCCAATCCTTGCCATAGCCCAGAGTCCTCTCCCACACCCAAACTCCCTCCCAGAACCCATACCTTGCCTGATTTTTTACTGCTTTCCACTTTTCCATTTAATTTAGGCAAATCTCCCCTTGCTCTTATGAGAGTTAGTTTTAAAAAAAAGCATCTGATCAATATTCATTATACTATTCTGTTCAAAATTTTGTATTCAGGTATTATTAAATCCCTTTTACTTTTTTCTCCAGGCTAATACTAGTCTTTTCTAGCTGTCCTCATACATAAGTCTTTCCATACCTCTGATCATATTTATTAAAACACTTCTTTTTCAATCTTTTCCTTGTGGAGCTATCAAATGATAAGAACATTTAACTACTACCATCAGGATGCCAACACATGGTCACATTCTATTTTCTTTCTGTAATATCCACAGGTATTTTATTTGCTTTTTAACCTCGGTTGCACATGAGACACATAGTTTGAGCGAGCCCTCCATTATGACTCTATTTCCTTCAGTGATTCAGCAAGTTTAAAATTCATCATCACATGAGATCTTTAGATTATTTTCCCCCATTGCATATCTTATTTATGTTCCAAATAAATGTCACCAACTTGCTCTTTGCTTCCTCCTCCAGATCATTAATGTATTGAACAAACTATATCTCAGTCTACAAATCCCTCCTTATTCTTATCTCTCTCTTTGTAAAACAGAATATAGTAATAAAAACCGTACCTTCAAAGCCTCTGTTGCCATGACATTTGTAACAAGCCCTCCCGCAAGCGTGGTGCTGTTTTTTTCCGGTACTTTTTTAAGTTTCAATTCTTCACGTTTGCTTTTATACTGAAATTTGGAGTGAAAAATTATAACATTTATTTGGGAATACCAAGGAAAAGAACAATGGCAAATCTACCCAGTAATTCAGAGCAAAAGACATACATTTCTGACTTCCATAAGATTTCTGGCCAGCAATTGTACTCAGATATGTGAAGCTTTCAAATAATTTTGAGTGACCGAGGGCACGTCTAAACTACATTCCTCTTTCGAAAGAGGAATATAAATGAGGCCGATCAAAAATTCAAATGAAGTGCGGATTTACAAATCTCGTGCATCATTTGCATAACTGCGTGAGAGCGCTTTTTCGAAAAAAGGTTTTTCAAAAAAGAAAATGCAGTCTGGATGGAGTTTTTTTTTTTTTTTTTTTTAAAACCCTTTTTCAAAAGAACCTGTACACCTCACTTTTCAGGAGTATGGGTTCTTTCAAAAAAGGTTTTTTTTTTCCCCAAAAGAACCCTGTTCAGACTGCGGTTTCTTTTTCAAAAAACCTTTCTTCGAAAAAGCACTCTCACGCGATTATAGAATCATAGAATCATAGGATTGGAAGGGACCACGAGAGGTCATCGAGTCCAGCCCCCCGCCCTCAAGGCAGGACCAAGCTCCATCTACACCATCCCTGACAGATGTCTATCTAACCTGTTCTTAAATATCTCCAGAGGGAGATTCCACCACCTCCCTTGGTAATTTATTCCAATATTTGACCACCCTGAGAGGAATTTTTTCCTAATGTCCAATCTAAACCTCCCTTGCTGCACTTTAAGCCCATTACTCCTTGTCCTGTCCTCAGAAACCAAGAGGAACAAATTTTCTCCTTCCTCCTTGTGACACCCTTTTAGATATTTGAAAACCGCTATCATGTCCCCCCTTAATCTTCTTTTTTCCAAACTAAACAAGCCCAGTTCATGAAGCCTGGCTTCATAGGTCATGTTCTCTAGACCTTTAATCATTCTTGTCGCTCTTCTCTGTACCCTTTCCAATTTGTCCACATCTTTCTTGAAATGTGGTGCCCAGAACTGGACACAGTACTCCAGCTGAGGCCTATCTAGTGCAGAGTAGAGCGGCAGAATGACTTCACGAGTTTTGCTTACAACACACCTGTTGATACAACCTAGAATCATATTTGCTTTTTTTGCAACAGCATCACACTGTTGACTCATATTCAACTTGTGGTCCACTATGACCCCTAGATCCCTTTCCGCCATGCTCCTTCCTAGACAGTCGCTTCCCATCTTGTATGTATGGAACTGATTGTTCCTTCCTAAGTGGAGCACTTTGCATTTCTCTTTATTAAACTTCATCCTGTTTACCTCTGACCATTTCTCTAACTTGCTAAGGTCATTTTGAATTATGTCCCTATCCTCCAAAGAAGTTGCAACCCCACCCAGTTTGGTATCATCTGCAAACTCATTTATACAAATGAAGTGTGAGATTTGTAAATCCGTGCTTCATTTGAATTTTTGATCAGCCTCATTTACATTCCTCTTTAGAAAGAGGAATATAATTTAGATGTGCCCTGAGTTTCTTCTTTTGAGACACTGGGAACTCATACAAAGATACTGTGGTTCAAATTCTGCTTCCCACCCATGAGGTGCACAATATGGAATCTGTGCAGTTCCTTGGGGATGGAGCAGGATTTCTGAATCCAGCACAAGAGATCTGCAATCCATGGGTATAGTCAAGCAAATATTCAAATGAAATTTCTGAGAGTCACTATTGAGAGGTTGGTAGTGAAGATGGTAGCCATGAGGATACAAAAAAGGTTCTTTCCTCTTTGCTCCTGCAAAGAAGCCGTTTACAAGACTGGTGCAAGGTGTAGTATTTGTCCCTTATTATATACATACAAAATTACTACAGGTTGGACCTCCCTCGTCTGGCACTGTTAGAACCTAACTGGTCCCAAATGAGGGAATTTGCTGGCCCCCCGACCATCCGTCCCGCCCCACCACTTCTGGTCTGGCCGGCCCCTCTGTCCCTGGCCTGGCTGGGCAGCTGGCCCCCTCCTGCCAGTCCCATCCCATCTGCTGCAAGCTCCCAGACCTGTCTGCCAGACGCTGGCCCCAGGGCTCTCTGGCTCAGGAACATCCATGGCCCTGCTGGACCACAGATATTGCCAGACCGAGAAAGTCCCAGTTTAGGGAGGTACAACTTGTATTGCTATAAACGCTTTTACATACTGAATACACACATTCTATTTTGCAGAGAAAGATAAACATCTTTTTTGGGGAAATGTTAAGGTCTGTACTAGGTGAGCTTCAGATCCCTGCAGTAAATCTGATACTCCACTGCTGAGGAAGGAAGAAAAAAAAAAGCGGGAGGAGGAGTTGGGGGCGGTAACATCATAAGGTACAACAAATATATTTGCAAATCTCCTCAAAAGTTTTTTCCTCAGTTTTACATGTGAATAAATTGGGAATGAGACTGTTGTGGGTGAATGGATCATTTTATCTCTTCTGTAGCACCTTTAAACATCTTAGCTCTTCTAGGCCTCATTCTTTCTCACAAGAGATTTTTGGACTATAATCTCTTGTCTGTCATGTGGAAGAGACATCCAGACACCAGTTCCAATAATCTACAGAAGATTTGAGAGAGATGTATGGGGTGTGTAGGGAATGAAAAAGAGTTCAAAATGAAGAGTTCAAAAAATTTCTCAATATAAGAACAGGGTATTCAGATATCGTTACAAAGGTCTCACATCTCAACCCATACATTATCTCTGAAGAATAAAACGTTGTGCTCACTTAGGCTATGTCTACCCAGCAACGTAATTTCAGAATAACTGATGTCATTCCGAAATAACAAAGTCCACGTCTACACTACAAACAGTTATTCAGACATAATGTCGAAATAATGTCAAGCTGGAGGACTTCTTACTCCAACTCTTGTAACCCTCATTGTACAAGGAGTAAGGGAAGTCAGCGGAAGAGTGCTCTCTCAGACTTCCTGATGTATAGACAGTGCCAAAAGCTGAAATAAAGTATTTTGACTTAAGTTACGCAATTGATGTAGCTCAAGTTGCATAGCTTATCTTGGCTTTAGCCCTGCTGTGTAGACATGCCCATACTGCTTTGATTCTTCTTCTAGTTCCCAAAACAGTGGATCATGGAAGGGATGAATAATTTTTTTTGAGCCAGCAATAAAAAGTCTATTTCAGTAGAAAGGAAAATGAGATTTTTAATAATATAAATTTTCCAGTAGATCATGTCTCAATTCTGTGCAACAGCCACCCTGATTTTTCATAACTAATTCCTTGCACATTGCTGCAACTCAAGGGAAACACCTTGGAACTGATAACACCTGGGAACTTGGAAATAAGAACTGAATAAATGGGAATAAACTGTAGTAACAGCAAAAAATATTTGACCTTACCTGTTGAAAACAAGCCTGGACAAGGTTTTCTGGGAACATATTCCTGTTAAATAAATTAAAGGCTTTGCAGTGTTATGACGTACTAAAACAATCTATTTTTCAAAATAAAATAACCAGCTAGTTGAAAACCAAAATGGGGTGTATTGCTTTTGTACACAATCACTCTTCCCAGTGATGAATTTATCATCGTCAGCTTTGAAACACTGGTCAAGACAAAACTTCAACTCATAATGTTCTGGTAGCTGTTTAATTTAACGTGGAATTCCAGGGCCACTTTTCAGTATTTGACATTTAAATTGATTAACAACCACATCCAGGATCTTTCAAGGTTGCCAATTTTCATGATATAAATAAGCAACCCTGACATTCAAAATATGACAAATTCAAGCTAATCCCATTTCAAAATTAGGCCAAAAATGAACAAATTCTTTTAAAAAACATTGTTACTGGATCCCCCAGGGTGCATTTTGTGATCCCACTGCATCCCCCTGAAGTTTATCCTGTTCCCTTGTGCTACCCCTCCTGGTACCTCCATTGTGCCCCCTGGTACCTCCATTGTCCTTCATCCTAGTGCTTCCTCATGCCCTTATGCCTACTTATTATGCTTTCAGTATCTTCCCTTGCCCTACACTCTCTTTGGGCCTCCCTGTGCCCCCCCATGCCTGCCTCCTGGCTCTTAGTACCTTCCCTCAGTGGCACCTCAGGCAGGCAGGAAAGAACTGGAAGGAACTATTCTGGTTTGGAACTGTTGTTTAAACTCCATTTGTGTAGTTGTGTACGCAGCTGTCACTGGGGATGTCCTTCTCTGTCCCACCCCCCCATGAGACATCTGTAGCACTTGGAGGGGTTTTTCTTCCCTCCTCCTGAGGGGTGCCATTTCAGATTTTGATTGGGGGGCAACTCTAACCATGATTCTAGGGATTATTTAGTCCTTCATTTTCTGGCAGAAAACTTAGCAGTTAGCTGACAGGATATAAATAAGCAACCCTATCTAATTCCTATATAAAAGAAAGGCAAATATTAGACCCATTCAGTTCTAATAATAGCATGTTCTGACATCATGTGGCAAGTCACTTAAGGGTTTAAAATATTAATATATAGTATTACTTTGTTATTAACTCTGCGGGGAGAGAGAGAGACCCTATTAGGACTCCTGGGTATTAGCTCTGAGGCGGGGGGTTCTAGTAGATTCCAGCAGGGGCAAATACATCTGGATTCTATGTAAAAACATTAAAATGGCCATAATGGGTCAGACCAAAAGTCCCAGTACAGACCCCTGGGGGTCATTACTATTTACTTCTTTCCATTTTAACCATTTATTCCCTTTATTCCCTATCTTTTGACTGCAGTACCTGACAATGTTTTCCAGATCATCTAATGCTTTCTGGATCATCCATGTTTACTTTAATGACAAGCCTTTTGTTACCTTAATCATCCTGCCTCTGTTAATAAACTCCCAGACAGAAAGGATGTGCTGCTCCCAGTTTCTGAATTCAATACATATCACATTCAGGTTGAGTTGAACTTAAGAGCTCTATTGGGGACTAGAGGGGAAAACCCCTAGTACAAAATCCAAGGGAGCTACAGCTCCCCCAGTCTCTCTAAATGGTGCCCCTGCTCCTCACTCCGTGCAGTAGCCAGGCTAAGAGCTTTTCTTTCCACCCTTCAGATTTTTATTTGTTTTTTAAACAAAGACAGGACTCCTTCCCCTACTCTTACTCACTCTCCTGGTGCTGTTCTGTTGGGGGTGCCTAGAGTTCCAGCTGAATGAAGGCACTGGAAATTTTATGTCCTTTAACAGTCATGTGCATGCTGCTAGTATGCACAGTCAGGCAGCAGGGGACGGGAGGAGAAAGGACACACAATCACAGGCTAGAATGGACTGCAGTCAAATCACCCGAGTTAAACTTTCATTCCAATTGGCTGGAACCATTGGTAAGGGTGGATTCCAAGAGCCAAATCAATAAATAAGAAGCTATAATGTAAAAGTGTTCAACACACACAAACAACCCCTCCCCCCAAAAAAACCTAGCCAACAAGCAAACAGGAGCCAACTTAGCCTGAAACAAGATGAATTTCCACCAATTTTAGGCTGAACTGGCACCCATGTGCTGTCTCCCTCATTTGCATGAGGAGGACAGTAATGAGTCTAAATTCATTTTTATATAGTTAATCATGTATTGGGTAGAGATGTGCAGGAAGAGGAAGTATGTTTATGAACACTGTGGTGGGGGAACAGAGTTTTTGTAGGCCTGGATTTCAAAATGACAAGATGCATCAAAGGAAGTGGCAAGAAACCCTCTAGTGAGCAATTATGGGATAACCTGCCCTGATGGAGAGTTTCCTCTGTAACCCCATTATCTAGAGGATGACTCATTCCTTGAAGCAGGTGGATTTATGTCCCTTCCAAATCATTCTTAAACTCTTCTCTTTATTTCTCAAAATCTTACTAAGGTAACATTTCCTTTGAAGTCTTGGGTAGTCTGCACAAGTGTGGACTGAGTGAAACCAGGACCAGGACATCAGGATTTGGTCCTTAAAACAAGTTGAGATGAACCTGTGCAAAAGTTGCTAAAATTCATAGTAGTAGAATTTTAGATCACTATTATAACTTTTAGGTAACGACCTTCATGTGGTTTATGTATCTAAAAGAGTGTTACAAGAAGGAGGGAGAAAAATTGTTCCCCTTGGCCTCAGATGACAGGACAAAAAGCAATGGGCTTAAATTGCAGCTAGGGAGGCTTAGGTTGGACATTAGGAAAAATTTTCTGTCAGGGTGGTTAAACACTAGAATAAATTGCCTAAGGAGGTTGTGGAATCTCCATCACGGGAGATATTTAAGAGCAGGTTAGATAGACACCTATCAGGGATGATCTATTCTAGATGGTGTTTGGTCCTGCCATGAGGGCAGAGGACTGGACTTGATGTTCTCTCGAGGTCCCTTCAGTTCTACTATTCTATTGGTGTGTCTAGACTACATGCCTCTGTTGACAGAGGCATGTAAATTAGACTACCCAACACAGTCAGTGAAGCCAGGATTTAAATATCCCCGGCTTCATTAAAATAAAAATGGCCACCACGCTGTGCCGGCTCAGCTGATCATCAGCACAGCGTGGCAGTCAAGACGCGAATCGGTCGACAGGGAACGCCTTTGTCGACCGCTCCTGTAAACCTCATTTCATGAGGTACAAGGGAGTGGTCGAGAAAGGCGTTCCTTGTCAACCAATCCGCATCTTGAATGCCGTGCTGTGCCAACAATCAGCTGAGCCGGCACAGTGCGGCGGCCATTTTTATTGTAATGAAGCCGGGGATATTTAAATCCCGGCTTCACTGACTATGTTGGGTAGTCTAATTTACATGCGTCTGGTGACAGAGGCATGTAGTCTAGACATACCCTATCATATATATAGTAGCCCATTGTCTGTGCATCTGTAACGCTGATGTACACGGCCACGCCCCCTGGCCGTGTACGTCAGCGCCCCGCCCCTCTTCCTCTCCCTCTGTGGCACACTGCGCCACTCAGCTGGGCCCTGGCGGGGGAGCAAGGGTGGCAAGCGGCCGTTTGGGGTCTTGCCACCCCTTGATCCCCTACTGGGGCCCAGCTGAGTGCGCCATGGAGGGAGGGGAAGGGGGCGGAGCGCCACAGAGGGAAAGAAAGGGGGGCGGGGCTGGCCGGAAGGAGGGCGGTAAGCAGGGCTGGTGGGGGGGTGGTGTCTGGGGGTCGTGGGGCTGGCCAGCAGGAAGAGGGGGCAGGAAGCAGAGCTGGGGGTGCGATCAGGGGCCGTGGGGTTGGATGGGAGGGGGGGGGACAGAGGAAGGGGGGGCGGGAAGCAGACCTGGCGAGGGGTGGGGGGGGGTGCAGCCACTGGCTGCAGCCGGTGTCCTTCTGGCCGCGCCCCCAGCAGGCACTCCCTTTACTCGCCAGCAGAAGCCTGGCGAAGGTGGGGCTGGGAGCCACTCCCCCTGCCCAGCTTCCGCTCGCAACCAGATGCTCCCAGCTGGGAGTTGGGTCACGATTGTCACTGGGAGCCTCTGGTCCCGTGAAAAAGGCGGGCCGGGGGGGGAGGGGGTGGTGGCTGGGAGTCCCGGCCCCCGCGCCACCCGGCTTTTGCGTGCGACCACAGGGCTCCCAAAGCCAATCAAGCTCCACCTCCCAGTTGCTTCCCCCCCCCCCCCCGCTAGGCTTCCCTCCGGTGGCCAGCCGGAAATTCACAAAATACCGGACATTACACATGTCCAGTATTTTCTGAATTTTTCTACCGGACAGATGGTGCAAATACCGGACTATCCGGTAGAAAACCAGACACCTGGCAACCCTAGCCCAGGCGGGAGCGCTGCTCAGCTGGGCCCCGGGCGGCAAGCAGCTGTTTGGGGTCCGCGCTCCCCATACATGCAGACCTCAAATGGCAGCTTGCCACCGCTTGCTCCCCCGCCATGGCCCAGCTGAGTGGCGCTGGCACTGCGCCGCTCAGCTGAGCCTCGGTAGGACAGGCAAGGGGGCGGGGCACTGATGTACATGGTCAGGGGGCGGGGCCGTGTACGTCACCACCCCCCTTCCTCCTCCTGCTGTGGTGCTGAGTGGTGCACCCCTCAGCTGGGCCACCGCAGGAGAGAGGAAGCGGGGGGCGGTGACGTAGACAGCCCCGCCCCCTGGCCGTGTACGTCACCGCCCTGCCCCTCCTGCCCCGCGGCGAACCGGCTGAGCGCACAATACTCAGCCGAGCCGCCACGGAAGGAGGGGAAGGGGGCAGGGCGGTGACGTACACGGCCAGGGGGCTGGGCTGCGTACGTCATTGCCTCCCTTCCCCTCCTGCTTTAGCACTCAGCTGAGTGCTGTGCCCCTCAGCCGGGCCGCCGGGGGATCCAGCAGTGCAAGGGGCTATTTGGGCTCCCCCCCCCGGTGGGAGGGGAAGGGAGGGCGGTGACATATACGGCTCCGCCCCCGGCCATGTATGTCACTGTCTCGCCCCCCTCCCTTGCGGCAGCCCGGCTGAGCAGGCAGCACTCAGCGAAGCGCCACGGCGGGAGGGAAGGGGAAGAGGAAGAGGGGCGGGGAGAGAGAGGCAGGAGGAGGAGAAGAGAAAGAAAGAGACGGAGAGAGCGGCAGGAGGCGGAGGAGAGCTGAGAGAGAGCGGGGAGGCAGTAGGAGGAGAAAGAGAGAAGACGGAGCGAGAGCGCTCAGGAGAGAAGACCTGAAAATTCCGTCTTATGACGGGCTAATTGGCTAGTGATTCTAAGAAAAGGGTAGCCAAGAGCATAACTGTTGCAGAAGTGGCAAGCAACAGGCCAACTTAAGTTTTCCAGCATGGCTGAATATGTGGAGCCCAGCTGACTGCTTCTGCTATACTGGAGACAGATTGTTTTCTCTAACCACCTTTACTGAGAAGAGAAAGCACTGCAGAGCTACACTATGAAGTCCCCAGTGCTCTACCAAACAGAATGAGAGTTACCATCAAGCAAGTCACCTATTGATCTTTTTTGGCTTCTCTTCTCATATTAAGACAGTAAGTATCACATTTTATTTCCAATTGAGGCAGAAGAAATAAATGGCATGGACAATGTTGACCCTGGATTCTTGGGCAAGTTACTATCTGAAGTATTTCAGAAGGGTAGGTAGCCGTGTTAGTTCGTTTCAGCAAAAACAACAAGGAGCCCTGTGGCACCTTAAAGACTAGCAAATTTATTTGGCATAAGCTTTCGTGGGTTGGACCCCTCTTTGTCAGATGCATCTCAAGTTTCTCATGTATACTGCTTTATTTGCAAAAGCAACACACGCAGGTTGCTTGTGTAGGCAAAGGGTATTTTATAAAACTTTTTTGTATGAATGCCATTTAGAGCTATGTGATCTTTTATCTAACTTTTGGGAACGTAGCTTTTGGGTTTTTTTTTTTTTGTATTATTACACTTCAAAAAGATATTGTGAAGCATTTGTATGTTAAGCACTTTAATCACTGCATTATATCATTTAGGTATTTGAAGCAACAGTATGGAAACTGAAAAACTCACCTAATCAGATCTAGCATAGCATCCACTGTTGTGATATCAGGGGTACTGCCTGTTCTGTCAATTTCCTCAGCTCTCTGAGATACCCCAGGTTTCATGGACACAACTAGCACAATCCCTGTAATCAAGAGAAAACCATATAATTGTAATCCTAAGAGGAGGTTTCACCAATAGAATAGAGTGGTGTTTTCAGTGGTGACTCTATGATGCTACTGAGAGTGTCAGACCCTTCTGACATTACTCTTCATGTGTATATTATCTAGTCAAAACTATATATATAATTAACAGCAATTATTGTAAGAGCAAATGGTTCCTTTTCTTGATGTTTTCAAGAGCTGATCTAATTTTTCCTCCTCACTCTACCAGTACTTTTCATTATAAGCTTTCAGATGATAATATGGTTGCCTTGTTCCATTAATCCACATAACTGAATTTACTTTTGTAAAGATAATCTTGAGTATTAGGTTCACACAAGCCTAGGTTTCAGAAACAGACAGAACTGAAAATATCTGTAAACATAAGGCCTGATCCTGCTCATAATTAAGTGAATGACAAGTTTCCATTGACTTCAATGGGGTCAGGAATTCATACTATTCTGTAATAAAAGCTAAGCCCTTGTACTGGTATTCATTTTTGTCCCAAAGAAATTAACAAAAATAAATAAAATTGCAGCTCCAAGATCCTTCAACACCTCTGTCAATGAATGACTTTTATTGGTGTAGGCAGAACTAACTTTGAAATATAAGCTTTAGAGCAAGAGTTGGCAATTCCCAAATTATTCCGTATTTAATCTCCATGGGCATTTATTCACTGAAAGTTCCTCACACACAAATGTAAACTAAATAAGATATTATCCTGAGTAGTAAACATCACAGGCCAAAATTATCGTAGTGTTTGACATCAGTGAAGTTTTGTTAGGCTCATGCCTTTACACTCCCATTTAAGTAGCTTTTTCATGTACAGAGAGGTCATTCTTGGAGCAAAATTCTGCCTTTAGAGGAGTTTGAACTATTTCCATGAATGGGAGCTACCTGTGCCCATAATTTGATTCATGTTTGTTAACTCCACAGAGAAGTTGGCAGATGGGGGTTAATCCTCTTCATTGGGTCAAAAAAGGGTCACAGATGTCCACTTTGAGGGCAGAGAATTGCAAGGTGGCAAGGCTGGGCTGCTGTGTAAAATTAGTAGACTACAAGAGGGGATTGTGGTACAGGAAGGCAAGAGTGAAAATGAGTGTGGGAAACCTCTGGGAAGAGCGAAGGAGCTTAAAAAGAAAGCAGCATGTTATCTCCCTCCCTGGGGAGGTGAGTGCCACTGGCTGCGTCTAGACTGGATGATTTTGCGCAAATACTTTTAACGGAAAAGTTTTTCTGTTAAAAGTATTTGCACAAGAGAGCGTCTATACCGGCATGTGCCTTTGCGCAAAAGATTTGCTGTTGCGCAAAAGCATGCATGCCAGTGTAGACGCTCTCTTGCGCAAGAAAGCTCTGATGGCCATTTTAGCCATTTGGCTTTCTTGCACAAGAAATTAACGTGGCTGTCTACACTGGCCCTCTTGCGCAAGAATACTTGCGCAAGACGGCTTATCCCTGAGCGGGACCATTGGAATATTTGTGCAAGAACCACCGATTTTGTACATTACAAAGTCAGTGTTCTTGCGCAAATACTCGTGGCCAGTGTAGACAGGCGGCAAGATTTTGCGCAAAATCATGCCAGTCTAGACGCATCCACTGTGTAATTGTGCTTCTTGGACTGTAACTGAAACAAGTCTCACTTTATAACTTTGCTTTTTGGGCACTGGCTGAAGAAGATTCTATCTGCATTTATGTTTGGTCTGATAAAAGGCCAAATGCTATTTAGTCAATTATGCCATACTGATGATTAAATTTTATCCGGGCAGAGAGTTGCTGATCTTGCTCCAACTGAAATCCATAGCAAAACTCCTACTTATTTCAGAAGTATAGGATCAGACCCTTAGTTTCTTTCTTGGACTCCCCATCAATTAAAGATTTGTTACAGGCCCCTGAGATAGATCTTATTACCAAGGATTACAGCTAAGATGGTAGTGGCAAGATAATATATAACTGCACGCAAGCCAATCTTCCCAGAAACACTTGAGTCCAAAACAGCAACACCTGGGGAAAAAAAAAAATGAACAGATTTTAAAGAATACACATACTATTGTATAAAGTGATTTATTTCTATGAAGGAGATAGTTCATCATCCTAAATCTTCCTAAACATCTAGCAAGCACCCAATACTAATAATATCTAGGAATACTTTCTGTAACAGATTTACAATGTTTGCTTGAGATACCCTTTGCGCATGTGTTGGAAAGGGTTAAGTGTTTTGCTTACTTATTGAGGAGACTCATTACCCTACCTGGATATAATGTCTGACAGAGTCAGGTTAGAGAACTAGCAGAGAGTAGTTAAGGGGAAATATATTAGCCCTGGATTAAATAGGTCCCTATTCCCAGGGTAGACTAACAAGGGCTAATCCAGAGCCAGCAGGAACCTGCTAGAATCAATCAGTGCAATCAGGCCAATTAAAACATCTGGAGCCAATTATGAGGTTTCTCCGACTATTTGGTGTCCAGGAGGTGGGCGGGCGTTAGCTACAACCCAAGTAGAGGGTGGGCCCAGGTTCCCCCTCCCCCCCAACTTCTTATTTCAGTACTGAAAAGAGATTGGCTTTAGTACAAGTGTTTATTCTACCCTGTAGCACTTGGTGGGGCCACAGAAACTATGAAGTGTGTTTTCCCTGTTTTTTCCCATCCTGGCCAATGATGAGAGTAGCTCCACAAACAGCAAGATGGTGTCTAACTTGAGAGCTTCTGTGAGCCTTTGCAGCAAGTAATCTGACTGAAAGTGAGGGACCCATCAAGACTGAGGAGGAGCTTTGTCACAGATGGAAGGTTTTTTTTCCTCCCAAGTTATTTGAATAGTCTCTTTAAAAAGACCTTAGATTTCTGAGCTCTCATCACTTAACTTTAGAAATAGCACCACTGAAAAGCATGAGGGCAGTTCATGACACTCAGATCTATTGTTTCAGTCTGCTTGGTTTCATACTCCTGCAAGAAACAATGCATTACAGGCTGAATCTCTCTAGTCTGGGAATCTCTGGTCTGACGGACCACTGATATTGCTGGACCAGAGAGCCATTGAACCAGAGTGTCCTGGTAGGCTGGTGGTAGGCAGTAGAGCCAGGAGCCCAATGGCTGGGCATAGTGGCCCAGAGACCTGGTGGCTTAGGGTTGGCTGCAGAGCCTGGAAGTCCCAGACAGTGGATCCTAGCAGTGGCAAAGCTTTGGGACAGTGGAGCCTGGTGGCCTAGGGCTGGTGGCAGAGCCTGGAGCTGGTGGTCAGGGCAGGAAACCCAGCAGCACAACTGGTGAAACTCAATCTATACCACAGCTAGTTAATGACTCTCAAGCTCTGTGATTCCCCTTATGTTTGTATTGATCAGTATAGTCAGTCATGTTCTCAGAGGTTAGTTGGTTTCCCTTAGACTAGAAGTGAGTTACTCAAGGGCTACGTCTAGACTGGCATGATTTTCTATAAATGCTTTTAATGGAAAAGTTTTCCGTTAAAAGCATTTGCGGAAAAAAGCATCTAGATTGGCACAGATGCTTTTCCGCAAAAGCACTTTTTGCGGAAAAGCGTCCGTGCCAATCTAGACGTGCTTTTCTGCAAAAAAGCCCTGATTGCCATTTTCGCGATCGGGGCTTTTTTGGGCAAAACAAATCTGAGCTGTCTAGACTGGCCCCTTTGCGCAAAAGCTTTGCGCAAAAGGACTTTTGCCCGAACGGGAGCAACATAGTATTTCCGCAAGAAGCACTGATTTCTTACATGAGCTCATCAGTGTTCTTGAGGAAATTCAAGCAGCCAGTGTAGACAGCTGGCAAGTTTTTCCGCAAAAGCAAGTGCTTTTGCGGAAAAACTTGCCAGTCTAGACACAGCCAAGATGTTTAACCTCAGAAAAGTGAGTCTAAGTTCAAAGATGTTTAAAGACAAAAATCTTTCAAAAAAAAAAAACCAAACCTCATCTATGGACCCTTAATCACAGCAAGGTTTGGGCAAATGTATTTTATGTATATGCTAACAATAGCTTGAGCATCAGGTGTTTAGATAATACCCTGATAATACTATTCATTAGTTTTTCACAATGCACGAACAACTTAAAAACATACTGAGATTCTCTTAGTATATTGTTTTCCTGTCATAGACTTTCAGGTCAGAAGGGACCATTGTTATTATCTAGTTTGACCTCCTGCATGTTGCAGATCACAGAACCTCACCCACCCACTCCTGTAATAGACTCATAACTATTTTATTGCTTGTCAGACATTTATGGTATTACAGGATCTAACAGCACACAGAAGAACCAGATTATGTATAGAAAGATGTGTGATGAAAACAACTCCCTTGGACACAGTAAAAAGCCCAACCTATATTGAAAATGGGTGAAGCCCCTTTCACAACATTTTCATGGCATCAGCAGAAAAAAACCTCCAGCATCACAGTTAGTGGTGTTTGCTACGATAATGAAGCAATCTCATCAGAAAAGCAAATGTGCATGGAGACCAAAGTATCCTTTTTCACTTTTTATGTTAGGAAATTGGTAAAATACATACAATAGAGGGAGGAGCTTGTACTGCCACAGTTAATGCTTGGATATTGTAGTTTAAAGTGTTCTTGCGAGACGTGATAATAAATTCTAGATTTGCTTTGTGTATAATAAAAGGGCTTTGGCTTCTAGGGTTGTCAATTCCACACCTCCCACAAATGATAAATTCGCAAACAAGATTTCAAGCCATGCTTTTAAAAAGCAAATTGACAAATTTTTGTTAAAACACAAATGTATTTTGGTAGGAAATACTCATCAAATTTAGACAACTATGTACTTAAACCTTGTTGCACTGAATATCAGTACTGGCGAAAACAAGTATGGCATTTATGGCTTCACTATTAGTAATATAAACCCTACCATAAACTTTAAAAGGAATGGGGAGAGATTTTTAAAAAATAAGGCTTTGATCTCTTTGATCTGCCAGCCATGCTAACTGAGAGCTGAAAAAGCTAGGTTATTTACTTATAAAGATTCTATAATTAGGATAAGTTCCTGTCACATTAATTCTGTTAGCTCCAAAATGATGTTCCTGTGCAATCCCATTGGCTACATCTAGACTGGCATGATTTTCTGCAAATGCTTTTAATGGAAAGCATTTCCTTATTACACATAGCTTATTTATGGCATATAAAAGCCAGTACAGCATAGTGGAGTATTTTAACATTTGGCCACGAACAGCAGATCCTCAGTGACATGGGTGCAGAAGAGGCTGAAGGCTGCAGATATTGCAGCATGCTTTCTCTGGACTCTTTACCCTTGAGAGATGGTGATGATCATGCTCTGTGAACCAGAGCTGCACTTCAACATTTTATTATTATAATTATAAACCTTAAATAATCAGAGCCTGCCTGTGTTTCATGATGGTAACCAGTACTGATAGGACAGGACTCACTGTACAGTCTTAAGAGAATGGAAGCAAATCTTTGTCTATTAATAGCCCTTGACTTTGCAGTTCTCTCTGCCTCAGTAACACTGAACACCATAGAGTGTATGGTTTTAGTATCCTTCAGCACAAAATGTAAAGGTGACTTGCAAGGGAAATGAGTCTTGCTTTTTACACAATAAACATGATGCAGAGTAACCAATTGGCACAGCAGGCTCCAAATATCAGCCAACCCTAACAATGAATTGGGGGGGGGGGAAGGGGAGATGGAAGGGGCAACTGCCCCAGGGCCTAGTGATTCAAAAGGGCCCAGGGCTCCCAGATGTCGCACTTGTAGGAGCAGCAGTAGCTGGAGCCCCAGGCCATATGAATCACTCCCGGAGCACCGCATGGCGCTCTTGGGGCTGGTTGGAGGGGCGCCAGGGGTCAGCATGGCACACTCCAGGCAGCATTGAGGGCTGGCTATCCCAACCTCACTCCTTTTGCCTGAGGCCCCAACCCATCTGGGAATGCAGAGCTGCCCCCCACACCATGCCTAGGGGCCCGGAGAGTCTGTCAGCCCTGCTGGTAACTGCATTTACTAACGATATATATGTTTGGCCTAGCTAAATATACACACTGCCGCTATTCAGGATTCTCGTGGCTTCTGAACAACAGAAGACAGCAAGGGCCCTGTAAGGACCAAAAACTATTAGTTCGAAGGGATACAACCTGATTCACAAACAAAACAGGAAATAAAAATTGGCTTGTGCCTTTTCTTTTTTGCTCCTTTACATTTTTTAAAAGTTTTTTTTTTTTTTTTTAAATATAGAAATGCACGTCTTCTCTTCTCTGGAGAACTCAGTGCTGAGGTCAGAACTAATAAAATGTTATCACAACAACCAGTGAAAGTTTAGCAAGTGTAAGAGGAAAACAATTTTTGTTCAGGTGTAGTCTGCACTTGGAATAGCCCCAATTGAGTCATCAATGGCCAGTAATTGCCACTGCACTGATGCTGACCTGCAAACAAGGACAAGCTGGGGCTTGTACCCATTGTGGTACAGAGTTCACATGCATACAAGGATAAATTTTGATTAGGTGAATTAGCACAAAGCTAAAAAATTCAGCCTCTTTGGCCAGAAAATAACACTTCCTGTCCACCCTTTTTGAGGTTCAGGAAACAGAGGTTGGGGTTTGCCGCTGGATCCAAAATGGCCTCATTGACTGGCAGAGCTATTTTAGATTATGCTGATGCCTGCAGTCTATCCATCAACTTGTATTGTACCTCAGGTACCTCCATTAAGGAAATATCCAGGGAATCATCCACACTTTTGTACAGGTCCTGAAAGGACTTAAAGTTGTCTCCTGCTGTATATGGAGGAGGCATTATCAATTTGTCAGGAAAAGATGGGAAGATGTATGATGGAGGTAAGGTTTCTTCCTCCTGTCTCCCCTACAGATCCTTCCATCTCCTCCTGCGTTGTATCAGATCTGGAGGATGCAGGTGGTTTGGGTACTAGTGCCTCATGTCTAACTGCAGCTGTTACTTATGGAGCTGTCTCCTGAGCTCTCAGGGGACCCTAAGAGTCCCATCTCTGCCATGACTGTGGGACTGGAATGGGAGGGAACCATGGAAATGATTGTCACATCTGGGGTTGGCTGTGCTGCTATTATTGCTGCAGCTGAGAGGCTGGCTTTGGAAAGGGGAGGCAGGGGGAGAGAGAATTCCTCCTCATCCTCACTGTCACTAGAAAAAGATGGAGCTGAGCTTGAGAGTATACCTAGTCTGCTGGGGGCCTTCTAACATGGGTGTAGTGTTGGTTCTGAATAGTTGTGTGCCCAGTACTAACAAAACTGCCAGCTCCTGATGTGTGCTGAGAGGCCTTGGCAGAAAACTGGTGCAGAGGGCTCGTGTTGCTGTGGTACAGGGTCACCCCACGCCTTGGATGTGGTCGGTACCGGGGAAACATGGGTACGCAGTTTGTGGCATCTTTGTCTGTGTGTGCACCAATGGCTGTGGTCTGATGTGGTGGCTTGGGTACCAACTATGTTGGTACTGATATTGGCAGTACCAACAGCACAGGGGCGGTCTTCTTTGGCTTCAGTGCCGAGACCACCAGGTGTGCTTCCTTGGAGGGCACTGCCCCTTGGAGTTTGTTTATACCGGATGACCCCAGTGCCTGCACATCCCCTGAAGCCTGTACCTTAGGAATGGAGGAAGGCTTCTGCTGAGGGGATAGCCTCTTAAGTGGCCTGTCCACCGAAGGTGATGAAGGCTTTCTCTTAGTTATTATCTTGGGGTGTGTCTAGACTACATGCCTCCTTCGACGGAGGCATGTAGATTAGCCAGATCGGAAGAGGGAAATGAAGCCGCGATTAAAATAATCGCGGCTTCATTTAAATTTAAATGGCTGCCCCGATCTGCCGATCAGCTGTTTGTCGGCAGATCGGGGCAGTCTGGACGCGATGCGCCGACAAAGAAGCCTTTCTTCATCGGCACAGGTAAACCTGGTTTCACGAGGCTTACCTGTGCCGATGAAGAAAGGCTTCTTTGTCGGCGTGTCGCGTCCAGACTGCCCCGATCTGCCGACAAACAGCTGATCGGCAGATCGGGGCAGCCATTTAAATTTAAATGAAGCCGCGATTATTTTAATCGCGGCTTCATTTCCCTCTTCCGATCTGGCTAATCTACATGCCTCCGTTGAAGGAGGCATGTAGTCTAGACACACCCTTGGATCCCTTGGTGCTGATTATCCCCTCACCTACAGTGGCTTCAGATCAGGGGTTGAGAGGCCTGGGATACTGGTGCTGAGGTTGGTCTTTCTATCTTCTCCATTGTCAAAATCTTGAGCTGAAGATCCCTGGTCTTCAAAGATCTGAAAGAACTTTTTACAATGGTGGCAGCTCTTAGGAGAATGATCCTGGCCCAGGCACTGGATGCACTGGGCATACCCATCTGAGATTGGAATGGACATTCTGCATGTCAAGCATCTCTTAAATCCTGGAAAGCCTGGCATCACTACTCTATTAGTAACTATTAGGAAAACACTTTTTTTTTAAAGAAAAATACCAACAATTAAGGGGTGGGAACCCCAACAACACTATCTAATCACTGCCTACTAATTAACAAGTAACACTATCTAAAAACTGAACATAGAGTGCTTCTGGGTTCTGACCAAGCCTGGAGCAATTGAGAAGGAACTGATGGCACACACACGCCAGTACACTTGCTGAGGCATGAGTGGTGTTGCGCATGCGCTCTAGCACTCAGGGTGATACTGCTGCTAAAAAGTTGTGATTATAAGTGCAGGAACGCCAAGTCACCTATAGTGGAGCGCCCAAAGGGACACCCCTCCGAAAAAAAGTGTCCTGTAGGTTGAGGATAGACAGCCAGTCTCCCTTCTCCAAGACAGGGATCATGTGTCAAGGATTACCATCTTGAAGTGGTATGTGTGGATAAAACAGAAGAGGTTGCGTAAATTGAGGCTAGATCTCCATCCCCCAGTTTTCTTCATTGTAAGAAAATAGTGGTGGTAGAACTCTTTCACCCTGTGTGGTTGAGGTATATATTCTATTGCTCCCAGCTGTAGGAGATGGTTCAGTTCCTTCATGAACATGGTATTGTGAGATGAGTCCTTGAAGATGGATGGATGGGGAGGATGGACAGGAGTAAGGGTGTTAAATATCGGTTAATGTACTAATCAGTAGTCAATGGAATTACCATGGGGCTCTTGTACATTTCAAAGGAGGAATGCAGAACTCCGTGTACAGCCTGGGGCCAGCGGGAAGTCCCGCTGACTCCAGGCTACATACAGGCATGCCAGTTTTAAAATGTACAAGAGTTCCCCGTTGACCCCAGGCTCCATGTTGCGCTGCCACTTTGAAACACCGAGGCAGCTTTTGAAAGGGGCAGCACTGCATAGCTAAGCTGCGGATCAGCTCTGAGGCACTGCCCCTGTGAATGCTGCCTTGGTTCTATCTGATAGAAAAGGCAAGGAGTGGGGGAAAATCGACTAATCAACTGACTATCTGATAAGCATTTGCTATTTCTAGCACCCATTTGTCTGGTCATGTCTGTCCACACTTTGTGAAAGGATGATGTTCCCAAATGGTGTGGGGGAAACTGAAGTTAGCCCTGAAGAGTTTGGGGATGTTGTGCCCTTGATCAATCCTTCAAAAATTCTGGTGTGATATTGAGGGCTGGGATAGTGCCAATTGGTTAGTTGTCTGTCCGCATCTGTTTTGATACTGTTTGTGTCTATTATCGTAATGTCTCTGAGGCTATGTGAATGAGGTTGGTTTATATTCGTGACTGAAAGCTCTGCCCTGCTTTCTCTCTGTTATAGATACATGGATACCCATGGTCTTCAGGGTAGATCAAGAGTCCTTTAAGGTGTGGCGAGCAGTGTCTGTAGAGTCCATGAATAACTTGAATCCTTTTAAGGGCAGAGCCTTCACAGTGCTTTGAACCTCCTTGGGGAAGCCAGACAACTGCAGTCACAATTAGGGATGTAAAGGACTAATAGACTAGTTGCTTCCCCCTCCCTTGCTGCCTCTATCAAAAGAGGGGGTACTTCAAAGCAGCAGCACTGCTTGAAGCCTAGGGCCAGGCCCTGGGCTCCACACGGGGGTGTCCTACTGGGGTGTTCCCAGGCTGTATGTGGCTTTCAAAGCAGTCAGTGCCGTGTGGATTCGGGATCACCTCTAGACTCCACCACTGACCCTGGGCTCCATGCAGTGCTGCTGCTTTGAAATGCTGTGTGATATTTCAAAGTGGCAGCATCACATGGAGCCTGGGGTCAGCGGACAAATCCCCAGCTGACCCTGGGCTCCACACAGTGTTTTCACATTTTCACTACGGCTGCTGCTGCACTTCAAAGGTGAAAATGCTGTATTGATTAATTGAATAGTTGATGCAAAATGCATCAACTACTTGATTAGTCAATTACTCAACACTTAACCTTAATCGTCATGCCCTTCGCATGACCACGGCCATGGAGATGAAGTGGGGAGCTGTGTCAGCTCAAGGGCAGTGAGGAAGAAAAGTGCTTCTTCACTGATATTGGTTCGTTGTTATTGGGAAGGTGTTCAATAAAAGATGCCATCTGCTCAAAAATGCTGTGCATATATTTGGCCAATAGAGATGCATAGTTGGTGATCCTTAGTTGTAGAGTAGCTGAGGAGTAAGCCTTTTTACAAAAAAGGTTCAGCTTTTTCCAGTCTCTGACATATGGGGTAGCATGAGCTGTCTGCTGACTATTCGTATGGTTCATGGCCTCCAATAGTGTGTTTGGGGTGAGTGTGAAAAAAGGAAATTAGTTTCTTGGGGAGCCATGTAATATTTTTTTATCCAACCTTTTACAGGTCAGTGGAGGTAGTGGCTGGAATCGGCTGTATCATTTTTGCAGGGCACATGAGTAGGGCTAGCTGTGGGAGAGGCATGAAGTATGTCTACTAACCTGTGTTGTGTTTCTGGTTAATTTACCAGCAAGATGTACAAGGAATCTGCCACTCTTCTATATAGCTCCAGGAAAGATATGAAGTTGTCTCCTGCTGTGGTGGGAGGAGGCATGATTATGTTGTCTGGTGAGGAGGACAATATGTGGGCTGGTGATGGAGATTCCGGAGCTGATTCTTTCTCCACCATCACCAGATCATCGTCTTCCTCAGCCCTTGAAAGCATGGTTGTGGGAGCAGAAGACATTTGGACCTGCATGCTGGAGTTCTTTGTGGTGGAGCTTGAGCTTGTTGCACCCTGTACATAACCCAGGGTCCTCAGGAAGGCCACTTATTTAGCACTGGAATTGGTGGGAGGTTGCCACTGAATGGTGTTGCACTGCTTTTGGTGAGGAGTAAGGATGTTAAAATATGGTTAATTGACTAGTTGATGGAATTTCCATCGACTAATTGACAGGCACTTCCGCATTCTTCCTTTTGAGTCCCCAGCTGACCCAGGGTTGCCAGGAAATGCCGCAGGGAGCCTGGAATCAGCTGGAGAGTCCCCTGCTGACCCTGGGCTCCATGGCTTTGAAATGCATAAAAGTCCCCGCTAGGGACTCTTGTGCGTTTCAAATAAGGCACCCACATATAACCCAGAGTCAGAAGGACTTCCCGCTGGCCTGGGCTCTATGCAGAGTTCCACATTCCTCCTTTGAAACAGACAAGAGCCCCAGCAGAATGTGGAGGAATGCAGAAAAGCCTATCTACTAGTCAACTGGACCCCGGGCTCCATGTTTTTGAAATGCACAAGAGCCCCCACTGGGGACTCTTGTGCATTTCAAAGAAGGCACCTGTGTGCAGCCTGGAGTCAGTGGGGCTTCCTGCTGGCCTGGGGCCATACAGGGAGTTCTGCATTCCTACAAGAGCCCCAGTGTGGGCTCTTGTACATTTCAAAGGAGGAGTGCCGAAGTGCCTGTCGACTACTCAAAAGACTATCCGATAAGCAAATGCTTATTGGATAGTCGATTATTCTTTAACATCCTTAGTGAGGAGTGGCTTGGAGTGTGAACACTCAGTGAGTCCTCCTTGTTGTCACTGGAGGGATCTACCCGGCAGCACTCCAGCTGCTCTGCCCCTGGCTTCCCGGATTCAGCCGCTGGTCAGTTTTAGCAGCGGCTGAATCGGGGAAGCTGGGGGCAGAGCAGCTCCAATGGTCCAGCTGCCCGGAGAACTTCCAGGTTCCTGATGGTGCCGGACCATCAGGAGTGCCGGACCATCAGATGCCGGACCATCGGAGTTTTACTGTATCATGTTTTACAGGTTGTGAAGCCAAGACAACACAGGAAAACTATCTCTTGCCACCCTCTCCATTTACATAAGAGGGGAGATTTTGTTTTCCAAGTTGAAAATGTATCAGGTAAAATCATTGCCACATTGTAAAAATCCTTGGGAGTTTTGCTATTTACTTCACTGGGACTCAGATTTCCCCCACCATGTTCAATTTATTTTAAAGTGTATGCTGTAACAAGGGAAATCCAGGTGTCAGATCATAAATTATTTACATAATGGCAAAGAAAGTACATTTATAAAATATATAGATGAAATCAAGATGGGAGAGATTGCAAGTACTTTGCAGGATAGGATTAAAATTCAAAATGAACGGGACAAAATGGAAAAATGATCTGAAGTAAATAGGATGAAATTAAATAAAGGCAAATGCAAAGTACTCCTAATAGGAAGGAACAATCAACTTCACAAATGCAAAATGGGAAATGACTGCCTTAGAAGGATCTGGGGGTTATAGTGAACCATAAACTAAATTAACACCATTGTGTTTAAAACAAAAAAAGCAAACCTTAATCTGGCATCTATTAGCAGGAATATTTTAAACAAGTAATGAGAAATAATTCTTCCAGTTTATTCTGTGCTGAGAAGGCCTCCGATGGAGTATTGTGCCCAGCAATGAGCATTTCAGCAAACATTGGATTAACTGGAAAAAGTTCAGTGGAGACCAACAGAAGTGATGAAAGGTTTAGAAAACATGACCTTGGGGGAAAGATTTGAAAACCTGATGTTTAGTCTGAAGAGAAAAGACTGGGGAAGGGAAATAACAGCTCAAGAACATAAAAGATTGTTACAAGGATGAGAGTGAAAAAATGTTCTTGCTCACCATTGAGACAAAAAGCAATAGTTTTAAATTGCAGCAAATGAGTTTTAGGTTGAGTATTAGGAAAATCTTCCGGTCAGATAGTTAAGCACTGGAACAAGTTGGCTAGGGCAGTTGTGTAATCTCCATCCGCAGAGATTTTTATGAGCCTCATAGACAAACATCTGTCAGGAATGGTCTACTTATGTAGTCCTGCCTTGAGTGCAGAGGACTGGACTAGATAACATATTGCAATCCCTTGCAGTCCTACATTTCTATGAATGTGACTCCTACAAGGATAGATTTTTTTTTAAGAGGAACCAGTTTCCCTAAAGGCAGTATTCAGTTCTGTTCACTGTTTTATAATCCAAACTGGCACTGAGATCTTAAGGAGGTCCTATCTATTTCCACTAGAAAACCCATCTTGTCCTGGGACACTAAGGAATCACTCAAAGATGTACATCAACCTTGATCTCAAAAACAAACTGGAAAGTCAGTGCCTTTTTAAAATGTAAAATAATCCAAATGTCACATTCTTCTATGAAAAACAGGTAACCTTTTCAAAAGTACATTGGGAACTTCAACAGTGACAGACATTGAGTCTAATCACCTTTTATTCTGCTCCTGTTTCTCTCCTCTTCCCTCCTTTCTTTCTTTCCCAAAATAGCTATTCTGCATATTTTGAGCAAGCTTGTTATTTTGAAATATAATGGGCTCACTATTCTGACGCCCCTGTAAACCTTGTTCCAGAGGGAGTAAGGGGCGTTTCGGAGTAACACTCTATTTTGAAATTAACCTTGAAAAAAACTATGCAATTTGAGCTATGCAAATTGCGTAGCGTATTTCAAGCTACAGATGCAGTGAAGACATACCAATGATGTCTAGTACAACAGGATGAAGGAAAATAGCCACAGTAGTATAAACAGCTATCTTGCATGGACATGCCTGTTTTGTTTGCTTAGCAAGCACTTCATAACTATTTGGATACTGGAAATTATTGTCAATACCTCCAGGAGTTATAGAACTTAAAGGTGTGTGTGTGTACAGGCAGTCCCCGACTTACGCGGATCCGACTTATGTCGGATCTGCACTTACGAACGGAGCTTTCTCGCCCCGGAAGTCGGGGCGAGAAAGCCCCGTTCGTAAGCTGCTCCGGTGCCCCTGGTCTGCTGGAGACCGTCTCCAGCAGACCAGGGGCACCGGGCGGGTTCCCGCGCTTCTGAGGCTTTGCCAGAGCAAAGCCTCAGAAGCGCGGGAACCGCTGCTGCTGCCCCTTGAGACCCGGTGCCTGTGGTCTGCTGGGGACGGTCCCCAGCAGACCACAGGCACCCGGACTGAAGCCGCAGCCGCAGCCGCGGGGGGTCCCGCGCCTCTGAGGCTTTGCCAGAGCAAAGCCTCAAAGGCGCGGGACCCCCCCCGCGGCTGCGGCTTCAGTCAGGGTGCCTGTGGTCTGCTGGGGACCGTCCCCAGCAGACCACAGGCACCCAGACTGGAGCGGCAGCAGCGGCGGTTCCCCGCGCCTCTGAGGCTTTGCTCTGGCAAAGCCTCAGAGGCGCGGGACCCCCCGCGGCTGCGGCTTCAGTCCAGGTGCCTGTGGTCTGCTGGGGGCCGTCCCCAGCAGACCACAGGCACCCAGACTGAAGCCGCAGCCGTGGCGGGGTCCCTCGCCGCTGAGGCTTTGCCAGAGCAAAGCCTCAGAGGCGCTGCACCCCGCTGCCGCTGCGGCTCTGCTCCCCGTGTCCCTGGTCTGCTGGGGGGGGGGGGCGCAGCTAGTGTGCCCCCCCCCCCCAGCAGACCAGGCTTTTGTTTTGGACTCTGGGGCAGAGCAGCTAGGGCGCTGCCGATTGGTCCTGCAGTGCCCCTGGGCACTACTGGACCAACCCGGCAGCACCCCAGCTGCTCTGCCCCAGGTCCTGATTCAGCCGCTGCTGGTCAGTTTCAGCAGCGGCTGAATCAGGACGTCTGGGGCAGAGCAGATGGGGTGCTGCTGGGTTGGTGCAGTAGCATCCCAGCTGCTCTGCCCCAGGCGTCCCCAAGTCAGCTTCTGCTGAAACTGACCAGCGCTGACTACAGGAAGCCCGAGGCAGAGTTGCTCTGCCCCGGGCTTCCTGGAATCAGCTGCTGATCAGTTTCAGCAGCAGCTGACTTGGGGACGCCTGGAGTTCTTAAGTTGATTCTGTATGTAAGTCAGAACTGGCGGTCAGTTTCAGCAGTGTCTGAATCTGGACGCCAGTTCCGACTTACATACAGATTCAACTTAAGAACAAACCTACAGTCCCTATCTTGTACGTAACCCGGGGACTGCCTGTATATAAATTACTGAAAAGAAATGGGATGTCGATTGACCAGGCAATGACACTGTCTGTTCCTTTTTCTTTAGCAAAAGCTATTTGAGTTCTGTGCTGAGAAACTGACACATTTGAATGACAAATATTCACTTGTATTCAACAGGAACCAAATCTGCCAAGGCAACAGCAAAACAGCTCGCACAGATCTCTTTTTAGCCCTTACAAACTATAGATGTGAGGTCAAAATAATAGTTTAAAAACACAGCTTGCTGAGATTTTGTGGGGATTGGTAGGTGGTAAGCATACTATGCTGTTAGTGACATAATTTCCTCCACCCCAAATGTTGGACAGGAGAGTTTCATGAAAAATTAATTTGGATCCTCTGAAGCCTGTACAAATTAACCAGATTATATCACTTATTTTGAAAATCCAGCTTCAGTTTCATCCACCATTCAAAGGAGTGAGCTTATTTCAAAGGTTGTTTGAAAAGAGAAAAGGGCTTATTTTCTCTTGATAGCTTTTTCTGGAATTCTAGTCACTGATTCAAATTCAATATGATAAATAATAGAACTCCTCTTTCCTTTCTTTTCCATCTTCCAGTGCCATAAAACCACTACCACACAATTTAAATTTGCCACTGTTCATCATTTAAAACTTAGGGCATGTTTACTCCTCTCTTTCTCCCCTGCCATAACAGTGATGGGTAACCTGTGGCTCACGGTCCACCTGTGGCCTGTGCATTTCCTGATCACTTCCCCACATGCCTCTCGTACACTGGAGCCCCACACTTCCTATTCCTTCCCTTCCCTCCAAACACTTTCAGAGCACCATAAATTGCCTGACTCGCACACTGTTCCTGCTCCGCTCCTCCCCTCCATCCAAGAGATTGAACATCATGAATCAGTGGTATCCTGGTCTGCATCAATTTCCAACTCCCATTGGCCAGGAACAGCAATCTCTGGCCAACAGGAGCTGCAATCGCCCATACTTGTGGAGGTGCAGGTAAATATAGCAGTGATGGCCTGCCAGGGACTAACCCTGGCAAACCGTCTGTGTTTTATTGCCCACCCCTGCTCTGACCACAATGTGGTCTCCCTCTCCTCAGTCAAATCCCAAAGGCCTTTCCGTGGTAAACCAGCCAAATAATGAAGGGTATATTTAACATAAGCCAAAAGCAGAGACTGTTTGTTTGGCAAACATAGGTGGGTTTATTATGGAATGCTAGAGGAAGACAATGTGAGCTTTTGTTTCCTGAACAAAAAATGACAGGATAAAAAACAAAATAAAATAAACAAACCAAAAAACCTACTATCCCAACCTTGTAGTTAGACAGCTATTGCTGCTACCTTCTGCATTTAAAGTTTTATTCTGCAAATACTTTTACTACTAGTTTTAGTATTTATTACTGTACATTCATAGAGAGTATTCAGACTTAGTATTATCAGGTTTGGACCCATGTCAAGAATGCAGGGAAGTGAGATGATTTACAAAACATGCAAATGACCATGGGAGGATTTTATCATGCTGTCGTGGGGTCGATAGGTCTGTCTCTAGGTGGGGGCTAGGTACTCCATGGCTCAGCACCATGCGACTCAGTAGTTTGGATCTTCCCTCACAGTCCTGGCTACTAGGACAACACGGCCAGGCAGCTGAAGTCCATGGTGAAGCCCCTCAGACTCAGGGCAATGTATCCTAATGGTCAGAGTCAATAGCAAAGCCCAGTTTTCAACAGGGCAGCACAGCTTAGCAACCAGGCTCAACAACAAAAGTCCTCTCTCGCAGGGTGCAGCTTAGTGACCAGAGTCCGTAACAATGCTCTTCTCTCGCAGGGCAGTATGGCTTAGTGGCCAGAGTACATAACAATGCCCCTTTCTCACTAATGGCCAGAGTCAATGGCACAAAGTGCAGATTCACCACATAGGGTGGGGGGAATTAGGGTAGGGGTACCCAGCTCTGTCCTCTCCACTAAGTCCCAACCAGGGCCCTGTTGGAGGGGGTTTGCCTGCTTTTAGCTCAGCAAGGCCCCACTGAAACATGTCGAGCTGTTTTGGTAAGGCTACTGATTCCCACAAAACTCCTCTGAGTCACTTTCTACCCTACTCTTTGTCGCTCTAGCTCTGGTTTCTCTGTCTCTTCTCTCTCAGTGGAGTCCTAGGCTAGCATGTCTGGTTCGACTCTGGCTGGCATCAGCGTCCTAGTGGGCATGCTTTTTCTCCTCAGGATGTAGTACAGCACTCTCTTCTCCTTCAGCAGACAGCCCCGATGGAGCTTCTCTTCAGGCCTTTATACTTGACCTTTTGCTAGAGCATGCCCAGAAGAGCTAAGGGGGCAAGGCCTCCTCAGCTAAGTAAGTAAAATTAACCTTTTCAGTACCAGTACAGGGTCAACATGCCCTATCACACATACATTCAGTTTTTAGCAGAGTTATCTTCCGCATTCTGACAATCTTTTATTTCCATTCACATTCTGTATGGAAACATTTCACTTAAATAGAATTTTTATGATCTAGGATTGCAGATAAAAGAGTTTAATAAAATATTCTTATAATTGATTTCATATTAAGGAGAAGAAAAAACAAACACCAGCTGAAGGAATATAACAAACAACATATTTTTTAGGAGTTTCAGCGGATAGCCAAGTAAGTCTGTTACAGAAAAAAACAACAAATGGTCTGGTAGCACTTTATAGACTAACAAAACATGTAGATGGTATAATCTACATGTTTTGTTAGTCTATAAAGTGCTAACAGACCATTTGTTGTTTTTTAACATTTTTAGTCATACCTGCAATTATGCTTGATATGATCAAAGGCAGAATGATGAGTTTGAGCATTCTCATCAGAAGCTCTCCAGGAAATGCAAAGTAGAACTTGTCCAAGTTGGAGAGGTTGCCATATTCTCGTACTAGAACTCCTATCCCAATACCTAGAGGGAAGATTAAAAACATAATACATATTCAGGATTATACAATAGTTTGTTATAAATACCTAGAGGTGGAAAGAATGAAAACACAAGTATTAAAGAAAATGTGTAAAAACAAACCCAGCTACCAATATTTTAAATTTTCTGAAGTTGTGACTTTTAAAATGACTCCATGTCAGCCATGTACAGATATACATACACTTCAATATTTTCTCTTGGCATATTGTGGTCAAGTAACAAATTAATACAATAAATAATAAAATAAAATGTCTGAATTGAGAAGACTATTTATTCTTTTCCTTATTTAGGAAACCAAATAAGGACACGAGCCTAACTTTAAGCATCTCTTTTGAAAAAATTTAACTTAAATGTTCTATGGCTCAGCCCTGTTCCTTATCCGTAAAGCCTGCAGGACTTTGTACAGCTATTCTATTTAAGGCATAGGAAATAAGTGCCATAGGCTGGACCACTGCTTCCTGCAGTTCCCATTGGCCAGGAATGGCAAACCATGGCCAACAGGATCTGCAAGCAGCTATACATGAGAACCCACGGGTAAATAAAGCATCTGGCGACCCACCAGGGACTAACCCTAGCAAACCATGTCAGGCCCATGGGCCTCTTATTCCCCACTGTTGTTCTATTTATATCTACCAAGAGAGTTTACAAATAGATTTTTTGTAAAATGTAATATTCATCATAGACAAATGTTACTCTATATTAAAAAAATACATTAAGATAATATATGTAAGTAATCTTGTGATTTGGTTACTCCATATCAACAAAAACATGTGTAGTTAGCAGTATTTTTGGTTCATATACTCCATCTCATTAGAAAAAAATCATGTGAAAAATCAGTGTCAGTGTAGTCCCTACATTTACAGGCAGTCCCTGGGTTACGTACAAAATAGGGACTGTAGGTTTGTTCTTAAGTTGAATCTGTACGTAAGTCGGCACTGGCATCCAGATTCAGCCGCTGCTGAAACTGACCAGCGGCTGACTACAGGAAGCCTGAGGCAGAGTTGCTCTGCCCCGGGCTTCCTGGAATCAGCCGCTGATCAGTTTCAACAGGCTGAATCTGGATGCCAGTTCTTACATACAGATTCAACTTAAGAACCTCAGGCGTCCCCAAGTCAGCTGCTGCTGAAACTGATCAGCGGCTGATTCCAGGAAGCCCGGGGCAGAGCAACTCTGCCTCGGGCTTCCTGTAGTCAGCGCTGGTCAGTTTCAGCAAAGGCTGACTTGGGGACGCCTGGGGCAGAGCAGCTGGGGTGCTGCTGGGTTGGTCCAGTAGCGCCGCTCCTCGGCGCTACTGGACCAACCCAGCAGCACCCCAGCTGCTCTGCCCCAGGCGTCCTGATTCAGCCGCTGCTGAAACTGACCAGCAGCGGCTGAATCAGGAAGCCTGGGGCAGAGCAGCTGGGGTGCTGCCGGGTTGGTCCTGTAGCGCCCAGAGTGGAGCTACGGGACCAACCGACAGCGCCCCAGCTGCTCTACCACAGGCGTCAGGAGAAAAGCCTGGTCTGCTGGGAGGGGGGCACTAGCTGCGCCCTCCCCCCCCCAAGCAGACCAGGGAGACGCGGGCGGCGGACCGAGACGCACCACGGTTCCGCCGCCCGGGTCCTCCGCGGCTTTGCTCCGCGTCTCCCTGGTCTGCTGGTCTCCAGCTTTTCTCGGCCCGGAGGACGTGGGCGGCGGGACCGCGGCACATCTGGGCATCCCGCCGCTCCCGTCTTCCGGGGCGAGAAAAACCCTGTTCGTAACTGCGGATCCGACGTAAGTCGGGGACTGCCTGTATTTAATTCTCTCTAAGCATTCCACCAATTTAAGCCACTATTCAAACCAAATGATGATTGTATTATTCTGCTATTTGAACCATACAGAAAATAGCCATCAGTGAGTATAATCAGTGGCTAAAATAAATTACTGGAGGAATCTGTATTTGTTTCTATCTTTCTCGTAAATGAATTCGGTGACTACTCTGCTTAAAAGTAAAGGTAAAAGATAATATTACTGAAAACAAATCCTACTCCAAGAGAGTTCATTGCTTGCTTAGGACTGAACAAACCCTTTATTTTTATTTTAACTTAGAAATTAAAATATGTAGTCTAGGACATGTTTACCAATGTTCTGACAGATATTTAGCTTTTGTTTCCTTAAATAATTATAAAATCATAGATTCCAAGGCTAGAAGGAACTTCCCCGAAATAATTCCTAGAGCAGATCTTTTCACATAGATGCATATGATATGAAATATTGGATATGATTTTTCTAGTCCATTATGAGTGTTCAATTGTGACTTGATGTATGTTTGACATGGCAGTTATATTTAGTTAACATTCGTCCTTTCTTTTCATCTTCCTCAATGTATTTTATACAATTTAATACAAATGGTAAATATTTCTTTTTTTCCTCCTTACCTTTCCATATCTTCCCTCCACAATACTACTTTTTTATGATTTTCAAGGGAATAGTTACATAAGGTAACAATTTTGTAACACTCTGCATACTTTGGTCATGATCATGGTAAGTGTCAAGAACCCTAATCTCCAATCGGATTCAGTTCAGCATTCAGAAACTTGAAGGACTGGCCCAATTTGGCAAACACTTACTAATGTTAGAAGCCACACTTATGTTAATAGGATTACTAACTAGACCAGAAATTTAAACGAATTAGGTGCAGATTTTTAAAGGCATTCTGGTATTGCTCCCCTCAATGTTTCAAAATTGACATAGGAACCAAAGTCTCATTTTCAAAAGCGACTTCTCTACACTTAAAATGCAACAGTGGTAGAAGCTGCACTTCCACTATCTATGTGGATCGGAGGTGAGGAGAGAAGAGGAGTTATCCACTCAGTGATAATCAACCTTCCAGAGAGGTGGTAGCTAAATCAATGGGATAATTGTTTCATTGACCTAGTGCTGTATAGATGGAGACATAAACTCTCTTAACTATGCTGATCAAGGGGTTATGGACTTTTGCCATCCCTGACTAATTTAAAGTGATCTAATTTTCTAGTGTAGTCCAGGGCTTTTGGTACCTAACACACACTGAAATAACTTAAAAAACAATGAATAGTCCTGCAGCACCTTAGAGACTAACACAGATCTATATAATATAGATAGCATCATGATATAGATATAATATATATAGCAAAATATAGATAGCATCATGAACTTTCATGGGCACAACCCACTTTTTCAGATGAATGGAGTATGGGGCCTGGCAGTACAAATAAATAGCAGAAAAAGAGGGGAGATGGGGCGGGAAAGGGAAAAAGTCTTATCAATTAGTGTGTGCTAAACTATGATAGTAGAGTGGGTTGTGAGTGCCTGATACTTAGCTTTTGATGTCATTGGGTGTTTAATATCATCTGCAAACTAGTAAACAGTGAGGTGGCAAAATATGCAGATGATACTAAACTGCTCAAGATAGTTAAGACCAAAGTCGATTGTGAGGAGCTTCAAAAAGATCTCACAAAACTAAGTGACTGGGAAACAAAATGGCACATGAAATTTAATGTTGATAAATGCAAAGTAATGCACTTTGGAAAAAATAATCCCAATTATACATACAACATGATGGGAATTAATTTAGCTATAACTACTCAAGATAGAGATCTTGGAGTCACTGTGGACAGTTCTCTGAAAACATCCATTCAGTGTGCAGCAGCAGTCAAAAAAGCAGGAATCATTAATAAAGGTATAGAGAATAAGACAGAGAATATTTTACTGCCTCTATATAAATCCATGGTATGCCCACATCTTGAATACTGTGTACAAATGTGGTCGCCTCATCTCAAAAAAGATATATTGGCCTTGGCAAAGGTTCAGAAAAGGGCAACAAAAAGATTAGGGGTTTGGAATGGGCCCCATATGAACAGACATTAAAAAGGCTGGGACTTTTCAGCTGAGAAGAGGAAGCTAAGGGGGACTATGATAGAGGTCCATAAAATCATGACTGGTATGGAAAAAGTGAATAAGGAAAAGTTATTTACTTGTTTCTATAACATAAGAACTAGTGGTTACCAAATGAAATTAATAAGTAGCAGGTTTAAAACAAATGTAAGGAAATTTTTCTTCAGCGTACAAACAACTTGTGAAATTCCTTGCTGGATGATGTTGCAAAGACCAGGACTTTAACAGGGTTCAAAAAAGAACTAGATAAATACATGGAGATTAGGTCTATCAATGGCTATAAACCAGGATGGGTAGGAATGGTGTCCCTAGCCTCTGTTTGTCAGAGACTGGAAATGGATGACAGGAGAGGAATCATTTGATGATTATCTGTTTTGTACACTCCCTCTAGGGCTCCTGGCATTGGCCACTGTTGAAGATAGGATGCTGGGCTAGATGGACCTTTGGTCTGACCCAGCATGGCCATTCTTATGTTTTAAATTTTGCCACTTCGCTGTTTACCTCTTTCTTCAGATCATTTATAAATAAGTTAAATAGGATTGGTCCCAGTACAAACCCTTTGGGGATACCACTAGTTATTAGGGCTATCAACTGATGTGCATTAATGCCTACGATTAACGCAGGGAAGGATTAACCTGTTAATTTTTTTAACACATTAATCACAGGCGTTAATACTGCACTGCCCCTTTGATGCATCGCTCCTGAGATTCACTGCCCCTTTAAATTGCTGGTCTGAAGATTCAAAGAGGTAGCACATTAGGAGCTGGGGATCAGTTGGAATGCCCAGCTGATCCCCGGCTCCGTGTTACGGTGCCCCTTTGAAGCACAGGTTTGGTGCTTCAAAGGAGCAGTGCAACACAGAGCTGGGATCAGCTGGGCATTCCAATTGCTCCTTGGCTCCTAATGCGCTGTCTCTTAGAGGCGCTGGGGTGGCGCTTCAAAGGGGCAGCACTGTACGGAGCCTGGGGTCATCTGGGGGCTCCAGCTGACCCTGGGCTCCCATGGTGTTGCCCCTTGGAAACGCTGGGGAGACCTTTCCAAGGGGCAGCTGCACTGAGCCTGGGGTCAGCTGAGGACTCCAGTTGATCACGGGCTACTGCGCCTTTGATTAATTTTTTTAATCGCTTGACAGTCCTACTAGTTATTCTCCATTCTGAAAACTGACTATTTATTTCTACCTGTTGTTTGATGTCAATTACATATTCGAATGTCCCTGTAAATCTCATTCCACAAAGAGAAAGGAATGTTTCAGAATAGCGGGTTATTTCAAAATAAGATCTAAATAATATATGCAATTTACAGAAATGCATGTCATTTCTTCCGTATTGGGGCAAAAAAAGATCCTTTGCTATCAGCAGGTACTGCAGTGAGTTTACTCTAGGTGTAGAAAGTATTCATGGCAGAAAAATCTTTTCCTTGGATAGGGCTCTGTGGCCCAAATGCAATAAGGCTATTTTTCATTGTTGGTTGCTTGTTTTCCTACATAGGTGTCCTGCTACTACTTCACATCTATGGTCTTGCTCAACTCATAAAGCCATGGATATAGTTTACCACAGCAAGCACTTCAGGTAGCACACCTACACTTTAATTTTCCTGGACACTCATTAATGGATCTCCAAGTTGCTGTTTTGTTTCAGACCAGTTCCTCAAGCCAAATACACAGAGAAGGATTGGAACTTAACTTCATTCACAAGTTCAATTCTTATGCTAATGGTTTGAAGGGGGATATAGGGTAGCTCACACACTATCTTCCACCTTTTAATGACTTAACCAACCAACCAATGGAGATGCTAATGGTTCTTAACAGCCTCTTGTAACTATTTGAACTATCTATTCACTGTCTGTTTTTTTCTTCCTCCCTTCTCCTTTTTCCTCCCCCCTCCCCCCCCCCCCCCCCCCCGCTTTCCCTTATTTATTCTTGGATCTGGACTTACTATGCTCCTATCTTCTGAAGAAGTGGGTTTTGCCCCTCAATGCTCATGATACCATCTACATGTTTTGTTAGTCTTTAAGGTGCTACTAGACTATTTGTTATTAAATTAATGACATTTGTAAGGAAATATAGTACACCTAATTACACAAGCAGGCAGAGACTTGTGATCTTGGCAATGGGATTTTCTCACTATTTAAAACCATGTTACAGGGACAGGAACTAACTAGATGGCACATAGGACTGGTAACAAATAGTACAATTTGTCAATTGCAGGATGCTGGCATTATATAAGCATCAGAAATTACTACAAATGTAGTAGTCTGTGACCTGGATAGGCAGATGTCCCAAAACAAAAAAACACCATTATTGTTTGCATCTTTGTTGATAACATCACCATACAGGCCAAAGACTGAATGAGTCATTGAGAATGAACTCTCTTATTTATCTAGAGGTTTCTTTTGTCAGAGCTGAGGCACCTTCACAAATCTGTATGACCAAGCTTCTTGCAGTGCCTGTAGCTTCAGTTTTTCAGGGTCTATCAGTCTGATACCACTAATGAGCATTATAGTCACATGATATTTTAAAATCCCTATTGATGGAGAAGGTATATTTGCAGATTTTTCAGCAAGAGAAAAAAATTCAGAGGCCTATTATTTACATTTTTATTATTCAAAGTTTGTGGCATAAATATTGGAGATTGATGAAGTAGCAGAAAAGGCATAACAAGGGAATAGATAGATATAGTATCAAAATTTAGGACTATCCATACTACTTCTTTCCTTCTATTTCTAGTTGTAGCTGTAATAGTAGGCAGTTTATTTAACTTGTTGAAAACAGAAGTTTTGCACAAGCAGAACAACGAAGTTGAAGCTGCAGTTTTATTTTCAAACTGCAGCAATTATATTCTGTGGTTAACATTGAAAAAGAGTTTGGCCAATAAGGAGGAGCAGAAAATATGTTTATTTGGGATGCAATCAGTTTCAAGTTATTATTTTAAGTTTCTGATATTAAAAGGTGTTAATATTTTATGAGAAGTGGATTGACTACATAAGAGTCATTTACATTCTAACAGTCTACCGCACAATCTGTCAAATTGGATGACATGAATTATTTAGCAACTCCCTAGTGAGGGTCTTTATTTTATTCATTTTACAGCAAAGCAAGTAGAAGCTGCAAGACAGCCTGCCTACATGAGACTGAAGAGTCTGTCTCTCACCCTGTAAATAATTACACAAAAGAACTCTCCATCTTGGAGAAGGAGGGAACATTATCCCCGATTTATCAGGAAAGAGAATTAAAGCGCAAATGTGTCTGTGCCAGACATGCAGGCAGGTCTTCTAGGACCTCGATCTTCCTTGATTTTTCACATGTTGGCGCAGAAGGCGCCCAGGACAGGGGTCCCTCGCTACAGAAATGAATCTGTCTTGACGGGCATTCCAGCACCGGGCGCTGGCCCGCACACACACGCGTGTGGACGTAAAAATCCAGATCGCAACAATCAGCATCATCCCCACGAACTGGCTAAACTAGGGTGCTGATTATCCCGCGGTTCTTTCCCCGGAGACATGCCCGAGAGATATGGGGGGGGGGGATAGACTGGAACCCCCCCCCCCGGGGGCTGCCTGGTCGATGGAGCGGTCCCCCACCCCGCTTTGAAGCCCACCCCTGAGAGCCGGGGTTAGCGCGGAGGAGGTGGCGGGGTGCAGCGAAATCACCCCGCTGCCTCCCCGCGTGGCTGGAAGCGGCACCTCCCCGACCCCCGGGCCGCAGCCCCGCAGGATGCGCCCGGCCCCGCTCACCCAGCAGCACGGCGAGGATGGTGCTGAGCAGCAGCCAGTTGTTCCTCAGGAAGCGCTTGCAGTCGCAGCCCGCCATCTCGGCGGCGGCGGCGAAGGCCGAGGTGAGCTCCGCCGCGGTTCCCGGCGCACTGGGCTGTGCGAGCGTCTGGCCCCGGAGCTCGGCGCCTCCTGCGGCTGCAGCTCCGCCCGCGGCTGCCGCTGCGCTCTGCGGCTCCCATGCGCTGGAGGAAAGGGGTGGGGTGGAGGCAGGAGACAGATGCACCTGGCCGCGCCCGCGCCACATCGTCGCGCTCCCGCTCTGCGCCCACCGCGCGCCCTCTGACCCCGGGTGGGCGGTTGGGCGCCGGGGGCTCATCAGCCTCGCGCGCCCCGCGCCCGCCACGCGCCATTAGACTGGGGGACAGGGGGCGGTTGGGCGCGGGGGCTCATCTGCCTCGCGCGCCCCGCGCCCACCACGCGCCATTGGGGGGGGGGGAGGGGGAGGGTTGTTGGGGCTCTTCTGCCTCACCCGTCAGGGGGCGCCCCTGAGTCGGCCACAGTCTTGGCCTCTCCTCTCGACACTCCTGGCAAAGGGGGACCCGCGTCATTCGCCCCCAGGGCAACCTGCTCGAGATAACACCGCCCAGGAGGCTTCCTTGGCCGCAGGTAACAACAGCCCCTCTCCTCCTCCAGACCTGCCACCAGCCCTTAGACACAGGGGCTGGCAGGAGACGTTGGGGACACTCGCTGAAGTTGTCTTTGGTGTCCCATCCCCCCCAACCTCTCCTTGTCCATTCACAAATCTCTTCGCTTTTCTCCCCCACCCTCTTCCTGCCCTTCACAAGCTCCTTCCACCCAGGGGCCGCCCTAGCCTAGCTGCCAGCAACTGGCGCCCTAGGCGAACCATGCAATCGGCATCCCCACCTCCAAACCCCTCCGTGATATTGCGCCACCATTTGGCGCCCCATTTAACTTGGCGCCCTAGGCGACCGCCTAGTTCGCCTATATCAGGCATGTCCAAAGTCCGGCCCGCGGGCCAATTGCGGCCCGTGTTCCGGTTTAATATGGCCCCACAGGTAATTTGGCAATATCTATCTTTTATGGCCCCCAACGAATCCATATGTATTGAGATGAATACATTGTAAAATCTCAGTTAATGTCAGTTGGTCTAAATCAGTTATAAATATATTTGGACACAACATGTATACTTGGTGTTATGTTCCTGTTCATATTTTTTGAACTTAAAAGTTGACAGACAACCTTTATTACCAATAATATGTAATGTACTTTACAATGTTCCTGACATATATTTCAGCTTCCTGGATTTTTTTTTTTCATCTGGCCTTCAGATATGAAAGGCAGAGTGATTTAACACCTGTTTAGATTTGTCACCCATGTGACGAAATGAAAAGTATGCCGTTTGCAATAAACTTTCATAAAATAGTTAATTTGCATTTAATTTTAATGGTTCAAAGAATGTCAGGCAAAATGGTCGGCCCTCACGCATGTTCACTTCATCAAATCTGGCCCTCTTTGAAAAAAGTTTGGACACCCCTGGCCTATATGGACGGGCCGCCCCTGCTTCCACCACTGGCCTTTACAGGTAGAGCATTGCGGCTGCACTATTTTGCATTCACATCTGTAGCCGTAAAAAGGGGCTGCGGACATCCATATCCGTGGATGCAGATCTAAAGCAGAGCTCCATGGATTTGTGGGATTTTACACATGCATTGCCTGTCTTGGGAAGTTTCAGTGAGCTGAACTTGGAGAGAACAGCAACTATTTCCCTAAAATTGGCTTGCTCTGTCTTCCTGTATGTCTGCATAGCTGTTAGGCACATGTGGTGGCCCTTGACAACTGACTCCAGCTACTGGCCAAGGGGCTGTTTAATTGTGATGCAGAAGTGCAGAAGCCTGGGTTCTAGGATCCTCTGAGATGGGAGGGTACCAAGGCCTAAGTCTACGCTGTAATTAAAGCATGGGCTAGTCATGAGTGTCTCATTGCAGTGTAGATGTAACCCAAGAGTCTGACACCGCTTAGTGACACACACTGGTTACACTAGTGTTGGCTGTAGAACACTTCGGGTGACCCAAGTGGTCAACACAATGTAGTAATAGCTATTCCATATACTGCATTCTACTACCAATGACAAGCTTATCTCTAGCAACTCCTGCCTGCATTGGAAGCACTGGAGGCAGAGAGAAAAGCATGCCAGGCTCAGGAAAAGTCATTGGGTATACTAGATGTGCAAAATATCAGCAGTCTTTGAGTGGGTGGGGCTTTTCCTTTACCTTCCCTCCTGGTGTAATTGGTTCTTACCTATGGAATGGTTCACGGAATAAGGAAGCTTTCCAATTATGGTAAAGTGCTTTTGCGGAAAAGCGTCCGTGCCAATCTAGACGCTCTTTTCCGTAAATGCTTTTAACAGAAAAACTTTTCCGTTAAAAACATTTGCGGAAAATCATGCCAGTCTAGTTGTAGCCCCCCCAGTAGGGAGACTGCTGTTGACTTTGAGAGCAATGCACTGTGGGTAGCTACCCCACAGTGTCTGCACCACTATGTGTTCTGGGTTATGCTTCTATGCATGCTGGGACCAAAACTGTGTAATGGGAGGTTCTGGGTTCATGTCATCAGTATCCCATAATGTGTTCATTTATTCCCTTCCCCTTTGCTTGACATCAATAGGAAACAATCTTTTCGCACCCTTTTTGGCCCTGGTTACCTGCACGGATGCCATAGCAGCACAAGCTTGGACCCCCTCCTGGATCATGATGTGCATTGTGATGCTGATGTTTACCTTGATGCGCCTAATGGTGGAGTATGGGAGAGCGTATGCATGGTAGGAAGATGAAGATGAATCTCGGGATGCCATGGACACACTGTTCAGTCAAGTCCATGCATTGAGCAAAGTGGAAATGCAGCGAAACAGTGGAACATCAGTTCTGGTGTTGTCAGAAAAGCACAGACTGGTGGGACCACATAGTGCTGTAGAGATGGGATGATCAGCTGAGGCGGCAAAAATTCTGAATGCACAAGGCCACTTTTATGGAACTTTGTGAATGTCTTTCCCCTGCCCAAAAGCGCAGGGACACTGGAATGAGACCCGATCCGACAGTAGAGAAGCATGTGGCAATTGCCTTGTGGAAACTTACAATGTCAGATAGTTACTGGTCAGTTGGGAATCAATTCGGAATGGGGAAATCATGGAATTTGAACTCATGAAACTCATGAGCATGTGTGCTGCTCAGGTGTGCTGCCTGCTCTGAGGTGTGCTCACAACACAGGGGAAATGAAATTCAAACTTTCCCTGGGCTTTCCTGTTCACCTGGAGAACAGTAGAATCACAAGTTTTGACCAGAGCGATCACAGCGGGACGCTGTGGGATGCCTCTTGAAGGCCAAGAATGTCAACTTTCCTACCTCTGGGTCTGTGCTATCATAAATTTGATCATGCAATGTTGAAATTTGCATTACTTTCCATGAAAAGCAGGAGTACCAAAATCGGCTTCAGCAGCCTTTAGAGTTGATGGAATGAGTTTGGTAGGGTGGACTCATTGTTTAGAAAATCAGCTGTATGTGGCTAAATTTGACCTAAACGTCTAGTGTAGACCAGGCAAAAAATTAGATGTCTAAAGAAACATTGTTCATTTTCTCATGTAATATGTTGACACTGTAATAGAAAAAAGAGCAAAATAATCTATGTTATGAGTATGATTACGGCACGTACTAATATGGCTTGTGCCACTTTGTTTACCTAAAGGCTCCATAGCCACAGTGCCTTGTGGCTCCCATTGGCTCTGGTTTGCCATTTCCAGCCAAGGAGAGCAATAGGTATAGCAGCACCTCTACTTTCTGCACTTATGCTGGCACTCATCAGTCATCTTCATACCCTGATTAATCTCATTGGAGATAAGTAGATAGCTGTCTTCTTTCCTATCTGGAAGGTAATCTGTTTCTCTCCATTTGGCCATAGATTTTCAAGCATACTCTAATTAAGTATCCGTATTTCCTCATATGTAATCCATACATTTCACAATAATATTAATCAGCATTATGTCCTTAGCTTATTGTAAAGACCTCACTCTATATACTTTCATAATACAATAATATTGTATAAATGGATTCAATTGTTTATCAGTTGAGGTTCAAAGCCCCTATCTTTTATAAATCAGAATAAGGTATGAATATGGGGGTGCTTAGTGTCACACACACAAAAACAAATCAGATCACGTAAATGTGCCATTACTATTTTGTTTATGCTCATGAAGAAAAGGACAAATTGGAGAGAGTCCATAGTGCTGTAACACAAAGACAAGGTTTAGAAAACAAGATCTATGAGAAAATGTTGGAAGAATTGGGTTAGTTGAGTTTAAAGAAGAAAAGGAGGGAAGGATAGGACATAATTAATCTTCAAATATGTAAAAAGGTTTTACAAAGAGGAAAGAAATCAAATGTTCTTCATGTCATCCAAGAATAGGACAAAATAATTGATTTAATTTGTAGCAAGGAGATTTATGTTGAATATTAGGAAAAAGTTTCTTAACTATGAAGTAGCTAAACAATTAAACAGGTTACCTAGCTCCCTGGGATGTTTTAAAGAACAGATTAAACAAACACCTGTCATGGAAGACCTTAATCTTGCCTCAGACTGAAGGTTTCTTGCCTCAGAATGAAGTTAAGAAATAGCGTTTCTTATCTATCAGTCTGTGGACTGGTGCTGATGCCTTAGATCTCCATGGCACAGTTTAGGGAGGCAGCAGGCCAGTCCTTGGCATCAAAAAGGTTCAGAAACACTGAACTGGATGACCTCTTTCCCACCAGTGTGCCTAAAAACTGACCTGAAGGCATCATCTTTAGGGGAGAAAAAACAATTGAGTCTTCTTGCTAATTCAGTCTTTGTACTCTCTCTGTCAGGTTTGCTAGTCATTTCCAGCTATGATAGTTTTTGTGATGCAGACATATCTACTCAGAACTGGACAGAGACCATGAAAGTATTTTCACATACTGCAAGTCACAAAACAATCATCAGAGGTTAATGGTTTTTAGTCCTTACTGGGCAGGCTGGATATGAACAGCTGTCTCAGGGCACTGCTGAATCAAGGAGAGTTCTTCCATTTGAATATTAATTTTTTTGAAATACATTAATGCAACTAAAGCATTTGGAAAATATTGCCAGAAATGGTTGCTAATATCCAGTAGGAATTATTGACAGAATGATTTCTTCTGCCTTATTATTCAGGGAAAGTCCATTAAATTGGAAGTTTGCAGTAGTTATTTTTATCATGAAGCCTGGCAATTATTAGAAAATTTCAAATTATCATGTAATTTCACTTCTGAATTATATATCTAATCTTCAGAAAAATAATTTAATAAAAATTATGGTGTTTGTAACATACTCAAAATATTTCCAGTTGTCATAATTTGGCGTGAATCCAGCTTGCTAGTAGCTCTGTTTACTCTTCTCCCTACTGATGCTCTTTTTTGGTTATAAAGCAGACAAGCCAGGTAAGATGTAAGCTGTGATCTTTTGTAGAATTACCTTAAAATGAGCCTGTTAAACACAATCTTTCAATCTAAAAATTATAAAATTAGCTTTCATCAAAATAGCCTTGCATTGGCTCCCCTCTTATCTTTGTATCAAGGCCTGATAATGGCCCCAATTCAGAAATGTACCTAAGCATTCCCTGAATTGAGACCTCAATAGATGCTGAGCACTTTAAGCTCTAGAATCTGACCCAATTGGTGTGGAACCTGATCCTCTATGACCTGATTTCAAATTTGACAATAACTATAATTAATAACAATCCAGTTTAAATTATCAAAATAATATTACAGCTGGTCCC
Source organism: Pelodiscus sinensis (assembly GCF_052426305.1). Lineage (NCBI taxonomy): Eukaryota > Metazoa > Chordata > Testudines > Trionychidae > Pelodiscus > Pelodiscus sinensis. Next base: position 30,186,023 of record NC_143057.1, read on the forward strand.
CGAATTACGAACACATCGATTTACGACCAGTCATATTTATGACCAACCTCCAATACAGCCGGAACCCAAGTTATGAACAAAATCCGCACTTACGAACAGCACGGCCCTATATCAATGAATGTAATCTGACTTACAACCACATCAAGTTACAACCAAGTGCTTGGAATGTAACTCGTTTGTAAGTCGGGGATCGGTTGTGGTGTCAAATTGCCTATTTTTTTAAAATCTTAGGTAGAGTCTATGTTCATGGGGAAAAATTAACAAATGCTGATTATTATTTTTTGATAGGGGAAAAAAACTTTAAAACTGCAGCTTATCTGCATAGTGTGTTCCCATTTGGTCAATATCAGTTGAATCTGCAGGATCCTTCTGTCTATATTCTTTTGTAATTTTATACAATTGGCTATGTATTGTCCTCCTCCTGCTGCTAAATTCACACAGATATCCTTATTTGATTTTTTGTGATCCTCTTTTAAGCAACTGTATATTGCAGTAAGATTCCCTGTAACCACTTCTCCTCCAGATTGCATATCTTCTACTGCTGTTTTAGCAAAGACCATCTACACTGTATCAGCTTAATAATTGTTCTCTTTATTTTCACTACTGAGTTTGTTTAAAATAGGTTAGCTGATCAGCAAATGTTTCAACATGGATCAAAACAGCAAGGCTGTTGAAATAACGGCTGTTATTTTGAAATAACTTTGCTGTGTAGACATATCCAATCAGAGGCACCAGTGAAGGGTGGCAGGTGGAACCAGTCCACAAGGGGAGCCAGCTTAAAAATCAGCTCCTCACACAGACTGGCTCCCGCCTGCCACCCTGCACTGCTTCCTCTGATACAGAGGTAGCAGTGTGGGGTGGCAGCAGCCCCTGTCTATGAAGGTTTGATCTCCCTTCAGACAGAGGCTGCTCTGACATCCCACCTGATCCCCTCCTCCTCTGCACTGTTGCCTTCCGTGGAGCCACTGCTTGTGGGGAGCCTACTTTTAAGATCTATTACTAGGTCTATTACTATTTAGTATTTTCATTTATGATTTAGATAACAGAGTGGAGAGTGCACTTTTACAATCTGTGGAAGACACCAAGCTCAGAGGGGTTGCAAGTACTCTGGAGGACAGAATTAATATTCAAAATGCCTTTGCAATTTAGGGAATTGATATGAAACTTCAAGATGAAATTTAATAAAGACAAGTGCAAAGTATTATACTGGGAATAACTGACTATGTCACAGTACTGCTGAACAGGATCTGGGAATATAAGTAGGTCACAAATAGAATATGAATCAACAATGTGATGCAGTTGTAAAAAAGGCTAATATCATTTTGGAATGTATTAACTGGAGTGTCAAATGTAAGACACAAGAAGAAACTGTTCTGCTCTGTTTAGTATTAGTGAGGCCCCAGCTGGAGTACTGCGTTCTATTCTGAGCACCACCCTGAGGAAAGATGCCGACAAATTGGAGAGAGTCCACAGAAGAACTACAAAAATGATAAAATGTTTCGAAAACATGACATGTGAGGAAATGTTAAAAACATAAACTCAACGGCTGCATCTAGACTGGCATGATTTTGCAGAAATACTTTTAACGGAAAAGTTTTTCCGTTAAAAGTATTTCCACAAAAGAGCGTCTAGATTGGCATGGATGCTTTTGCACAAAAAGTGCTTTTGCGCAAAAGCATCCGTGCCCAGTATAGACGCACTTTTGTGTGAGAAAGCTCCGATGGCAAGTATTCTTGCGCAAGAGGGCTTATCCCTGAGCGGGAGCATCAAAGTATTTGCACAAGAAGCACTGAATTCTTATATTAGAACATCAGTGCTCTTGCACAAATTCAAGCGGCCAGTGTAGACAGCTGGCAAGTTTTTGTGCAAAAGTGGCTGCTTTTGAACAAAATCTTGCCAGTCTAGACGCACTCGTGTTTAGTCTTGAGAAAATAACACTGAGGAAGGACCCTATAATTGTCTATGATAAGACCTATTATGAAGAGGATGGTACTCAGTTGTTCTCCATGTCCACTGAAGGTAAGATAAGAAGTAGTTGTTTTAATCTTCAGCAAGGTAGATCCAGATTAGATATTAGAAAAATCTTTCCAGCTATAAGGATAATTAAGCTTTGGAATAGGTTTCCGAAGGAGGTTGTTGAATCCCCATTGCTGGAGGTTTTAAAGAGGTTGAAAAAACTCCTAACTGTCTTGGTCCTGCCTGAGAGCAGGGAATTCTCTTCCAGCTGAGAGCAAGTATTATTTAATAATAGCAATGACATACAAGCTCCAGGAATAAATAAAAAATGTTGGTCCCACTTATGCTTGCATTGAATTATTTCTTTCCAGGAAACTGAAAAATAATAGTGTGTTAAGCAAATATTGGTCTGTTTGTGGAATAGCAAATTATTCCACTAAAAAGATGATGCTTTTATGTTGCCATATCAGGTTGGCATTTTTTCCTTTCCATAATGTGAAATGTGTATTAACAATAATGATACATGGAGAGTTAAGGACAGCATAATGTTTTATTGCCAGTCCTATACTTTTGTAGAATGATTCATTATATGATATTGCCTTAAAGACTAACAAAGCATGTAGATGGTATCATGAGCTTTCGTGGGCACAACTCACTTCTTCAGATGACAGGAGTACTAGAAGTCCAGATCCAAGATCCCCCCTCCTGCCTTCTCTTATTTATTCTTGGATCTGGAATTCCTACACTCTTGTCATCTGAAGAAGTGGGCTGTGCCCACAAAAGCTCATGATGTTTTGTTAATCTACATGTTTTGTTAATCTTTAAGGTGCTACCAGACTATTTGTTGTTTTTTAAGTTTTTCCTGTTACAGAGTAACTCGGCTACCCCTCTGAAGCTTTTATATAATATTGATGTGTCATACATGTAGCTACTTTAATGTTATAATATAATTACAGATTTGTGCAGGCAATGGGCTATTTGCTGCTCTTTACAAATGGCTTAGATGGAACTGGAGGGCTTTGTTCACCCACATGCCATGTGAAGGTTTATTTTAATGAAGATATAATGTAGTGAATGTGAATGCTTTCCCTTCAGAAGATGATAGTAAGTGACAGGAGCATTTTAAAGCCTAAATCACTTAGTAACACATGGAAATGGATGAGTGGGTGAACATTAATCTGTACTGTTTGAAAAAACATGTTAACTTACACTCCCAAAAGATCTAAAGGCCAAAAATGAAGAAATCTTTCAACAATTCTGGACTGTGAAGCATAGTAAAGATAATTACACGCCATGTGACCAAACTTTTCTATTTATTTTCTGATCTCAGTACTGGTCACTGCCCATAACATCCATTCTGAGTATAGTTAAGCAATTATTTTGGCGCCAACTCTCATGATTTTATCATGAGTCTTGCAATATTTGGTGTTTTTCTTAAAGCCTGAACTGTTGCGCTGTGTCTAGACTACACCCCTCTATTGGCAGAGGGATGTGAATAAAGCACTTTGAAAGTGCAAATGAAGAGGGGATTTAAATATCCCGTGCTTCATTTGCATAATCGCATAGTGGCGCTCTTTCGAAAAAGCGCCATTTTGAAAGTAAAACTGAAATCTAGATGCAGTTCTTTCAAAAACAGAGTGCTTTTTTGAAAGATACTGTAACCCTCATTTTTTGAGGTGCACAGGATTTTTTGAAAAAGTGCCCTGTTTTCAAAAGAACCGCAGTTTTACTTTAGAAATGGCGCTTTTTTGAAAGAGCGCCATTACGTGATTATGCAGATGAAGCATGGGATATTTGCCGACAGAGGGGTATAATCTAGACATAGCAGTTGAGTTGCATGAATACATAAGAATCTCAGCTTCCATTATTTTAAAAAGTGTTAGCCCTTATGGCTATGGAGAAAAGGTTAAATATGTAACCCCAGTGCACCTTAAAAACTGGAAAACCAGAAAGCAAATAAAAATAATTAAAACTGTAGTATGTTTTAGAAATATTAGTCTTTAATATAGCATAATTGCTCTTTAGCGACTGTCTCATGGTTTTGTTAACATTTGGAATTGGCAATATTGTAATAAACACATCTAAAGAATTACAGTCTTTACAGAAAAAGCTTTATTTTGTAATTTGTAAGCTCTTTGGGGTATGACCCATCTCTTTCTTTCTGGGCTTTTACATTGGAGTGATGGACCATAACTGGGACTCCAAGCTATTACCACAATATAGATAAATAATAAGGGGAAATAAATTTGCAGTGGTTTTGATGACCAAGACAACTAGCTTTGAATGATATCTGCAGTAGGGATCAGAAGCTGATTTTAAAAAATCATGTAACTCCATATTGTTTTGTTGGTGGTTTAGCCTTGCGATTCTCTGGAATGTTAACGGCTAAGTCAAGTATGAGATGTGAACATGACATTTCCATTCTTCTCCTGACAAAAGGCTGAGTGTCTTAAAGACGCGACATACAGTACTCAGTCTCTGGAAGAGGGAATAGGCTGCATCATTAAAAGAACTTGCATGATTTGCCTTAATATTGAGAAGTAAAGGATTGTACAGATGTCTGCTGACTAATACTAGAGTTAGGGATGTCAAGGAATAAAAATGGAGTGGCAAGAGAGAAATGGGGAGCAAAATAAAAAAAATGATGCTGAAGTGATATAGGAGAGGGCCAGGTTTTCAGTTTGTGTGGTATAACACATTTTAATTCATCACAGAGATTTTTCTAGTGAATGTCTACATGGCACATATTTAAAATGGCTCATTCTCAAATGACAGAAGCTGATGCAATTTGGGAATGGTTGCACTGGTTACATCATTAGGGTCTGACAATATTTGCTGCATACTTAATGTTGCTCATAGCAATGAAGACAGAATGAGTTTGAGAAAAATATGATTAGCAGAATATAATAAGTGACCTCAGAGACGTGGCTTTGAATCATATACTTGGTTGCCTACTTCTTGAAGAGATTGCAAAATGTGATACGTCTAGAAGGCTACATCGACACTGCAGGCTTCTTGCGCAAGAACTGTTTTGCTCAAGAGTTCTTGTGCAAAAGGTCTTCCACAAGAGCGCATCCACACTGCCATGTGCTTTTGCACAAGAGATGTGCTTTTGCACAAGAGCATCCGTGGCAGTGTGGACACTCTCTTGCGCAAGAAAGTTGATGGCCATTTTAGCCATAGGGGTTTCTTGCTCAAGAAATTCACGCTGCCTGGTTACACTGCCTTCTCATGGAAGAGCTCTTGTGCAAGATGGCTTATTCCTCGTGGGGAGAGGAATAACTCTTCCGGAAGAAGCCCTGTTTTCTGACGCTGTACTGTAAATTTACTTGCGCAAGAATGCGCGTGCAGTGTAGACGCTCTGCAAGTTTTTGCGCAAGAACAATAGTTCTTGCGCAAAAAGCCTGCAGTGTAGACGTAGCCAAAGGGTTTAGTTATGCTCACTACATTCCTCCTCCCTCAGTGGCTTTCTTTCCCCAACCCTTACTCACTTCACTGAGCTGGGGCAGGCAGCTGAGGTGAGGACTCCAGCTTTGGGTGTAGGCTCTGGTGTGGGGCTGGGGATGAAGAGTTTGGTGGGGTGCAGGATGGGGTGAGGACTCTGACTGGTGATGCAAAGTCTGGGGTGGGACCAGGGATAAGGAGTTTGGGGTGTAGGATGGCACTTTGAGGGGACTCAGGACTGGGGCAGGATTGGAACTTGGGGTTGGGATGTGGGCTTACATTGGACAGTTCCTGCTCAGCAGCACAGCTGGGGGAAGGTGGGCTTCCTGCTTGTCCTGGCTCCATATTGCACCCCAGAAGCAGCCAATAGGTCTAGCTCATAGGCAGGAGGGCCAAAAGGCTCTCATCTGCAGGTACCACACCTGCAGCTCCCATTGAGCACAATTCCTGGCCAATGGGTCTGTAGAACCAGTGCTGAAAGTAGGAGCCGCAAAAGGAGCCCTCTGGCTCATCATCTAGGAGATGGATCTGCTGGCCATTTCTTGGAGCCAGGACAGGTAGAGACTAGCGTGTCTTAGCACCACAGTGTCACTGACAGTACTTTTAATGGCCCGGTCAGTAGTACTTACTAGAGCCACCAATTTCCATTTTTGATTGGGTGTTCTGCTTAAAAACTGGACACCTGGCAACCATAACCACATTGCTTCCATTGACTATTATGAGTGGAGGTGAACCACACGTGGTAGAAAGCAGTCAAAGGAGCTGAAGAATGTCAGAGAGAGCTCTGCAAAATGCTCTTTTTTCTCTATGCATAGAATGGCCATTGCATTCACTTGATGGATTTAGGGGTTCCTATTAAGGAATGCAGGAAGGTGAGTGCCACATACATTAGGCCAGTCTCTATGGCATTGTCCCCACAGTCCCATGAGGGTTTGCACATGGAAGATAATATTGACACAGCACTTTCTTCTATATATTCCCCTCCATGCTTTGAAACTGCTCTTAAGAATGAATTTCTGAGGGACAATCAGCAGATGGGAGTCCTTAGCATCATGTGTGTGTGTGGGGCGGAGGGCTACCAAATTTGTGGTTCATTTTGGTCAATTTCATAGTTTTAGGATTTAAATCTGAAATTTCATGGCATTGTAATTATAGGGGTCTGAAGACAAAACATAGTTGGGGGGTGGGAGTTATTGTGTGTATGTTGCAGTATTGCTACTCTTTTGTCATGTGGTTTGACTTATTTTAGATCCAAGGGCAACCAGGACACTCCAGAGAGGCTTAACCACTTCCTTATTTATTGCAAGTTTTAAGCAGTTAATATAGTTGTTTCAGTTTTACAAGCCTTAAAAACAATTACTGTACAATTTAAACCTTAAATATTATAAATGCTAAAGCAATTAATACAGCACAAAGCAATGCAAAAGCAATTAATAGAAGATCTACTATAATACAACTAGCCAATTAGCCCGTCATAAGATGGGATTTTCAGGTCTCTTCTCCACATTGGTCTTCTCTCCTGAGCCTCTGGTCTCTTGCTTCGTCTGTCTCTCTCTCTCTCCTCCTCTTACTGCCTCCCCCCCCCTCTCTCAGCTCTCCTCTGCCTCCTGACTCTCTCTCTCTGTCTCTCTCTTTCTCTTCTCCTCCCTCTCCTGCCTCTCACTCGGGGGACTGCGGGAGAGCGCGGAGCCCAAACGGTCGCTTGCGCCACTTGCTCCCACGCGGCGGCCCAGCTGAACGGCGCAGAAGTCACCCGAGCACCATAGCAGGAGGAGAAGGGGGGCAGGACGGTGACATTCACGGCCAGGGGGCAGGGCCTGTAGCTGCTGTCATGCCGCACATCACCGCCCCGTCCCCCTTCCCCTCCCGCCTTGGTGCTCGGCTGACTTCTGCACCGCTCAGCCGGGCTGCCATGGAGGAGCAAGAGGAGCAAGCGGCCGTTTGAGCCCCACACTCCCCATGCAGCACCGGCCGCCCAGAGGGAACAGCCAGCTTTTCAGCAACAGCGCCACCCAGAGGGAACAGCCAGCATTTCAGCATTACAGACTCTCAGACATTGAGCTACTATATATATGATATGATAATAAAGTGATAATAAAGCCTAGTTCACTTACACTTTACCTGTATGCTCCCTACAATACCAGGCAGGAGGTCATGGTTCCTTTGATTCCCACCCATCGGAACGCCATGCACTAATGTAGTTGGTATGAAGGGTCTATTTACTTCTAATTACAATGAGCAGGATCTGTGGGTCAATGCTGCTCCCTCCCTCCCATCGATTCTTCTTTCTAAGCCCATTTTATAGCAAAGCGTGACTTGGTCGTTCTAATAATATTTACTAATTGATTATGTTTTGTGTAAGATACCTACACTGCCCAATACCCTGTTTGGGGTACACTCTGCTACTCAGGATGTTGCAAAAACTATGTGCGTAGTTAACAGTTTTATGGCTGCATCTGTAATTTTTGCTTATCAGAAACAGAAGTATCAGTCCAAGGTTGATCATCATGTGTTCTTGACGTGGGCTTGTGTACCATGCTTAATCTGCATTGTTATGCAAAACAATCCTGCCTCTCAAGGCTTCTCCCTCGGCCTTGTCTGCATGCTTATGTGCATCAGACTTGAGATAGGCCTGTGTTTTGCTTTTTAGAAATTTGCACTGTGATCAAGGCAAACATCACCATTTATTGTCAAGGCAGGGCTGTTTGGGCTCCCTACCTTTCTTCTGCCCTTCAGCCAGAAGTGGCACTTCTTTCATTGCTGGGCAGCTGGAGAGCAGTGGCTGTTGGATGATGGAACTGCCACAGAGTAAAGATGGCACAGTGCAGAAGGAAAGATGACACGGTATAGTATTTTCATCCTTACTTCTGTGTTGCTGCATGCAGAGCTGGGCTCTCAGTCAGCAACTGCCACTCTCCAGCTCTAAAAGCAGCAGCGTAGAAGTAAAGGTGGTATGGTATGATATTGCCACTTTTATGAGCAGTCCATTATCCATTTGTAACACAGTAAGGATCTTCTGGGTGATTTGGGGGCAAATCACAGATACATTAGTTGGGCTGTTCGAAGGAATGCTCCCTATGCAAGGGATATCCCAGCATATCTTTGAGAGGGATGAGCATACAGACCCTGTGAGATTCTATCCCAAGATGAAAATGTACAAGTAGAAGTAGAAAGTTTTTGCTTAGAGAGATGATCCTTAATGCTGAGCAGCAGGTGAATCTGGAAGGATCACTGGATATTTGGAAAGATGGTAGAGAAATGAGATAATGATGCGTGGAGTGAACACTGGCCGCTGGAACATAGAGATTGATTCCTGCTGACCAAAAGCAAAGGGTCAGGTCTAGTCTACACTAGAATAGCTACAGTGGCTTAGCTGTGCCAATGTAGATGCACCCCTATAGTGCTGCTAGTGCAGACTTTATGCTATGGGAGGGAGAGCGCCTGTTGACATAATTACTCCACCTCCCCAAGTGGCGGTAGCTATGTCAGGGAGAGCTTTCCTGCTAACATGGTGCTGTCCACACTGATACTTAGGGTCTGGGTAATTTACATCATACGGGGAGAGGCGAGAGGCTTTTCCACATTTCTGGGTGAATTTTGTTATGCTGAAGATAAGGGAAGGTACAAAAATAAACATAGTGTAGTACCGTGTAGTCTAGTGAATGCTCAGTATGGTAAGTAAATCTTTTAGACGCTGTTAGTATACAAAAGATTATATATTAATGGTAGTTATACAAGTAGTTATCTCAGTGGTACTGTTAGTATTCCAAGGAATTACTGTTTATACTCATCCACAAGATACACAGGCTACGTCTAGACTACATCCCTTTTTCGTAAAAGGGATGTAAATTAGACGTATCGCAATTGCTAATGAAGCGGGGATTTAAATCTCCCCCACTTCATTAGCATAAAAATGTCTGCTGCTTTTTTTCCGCACGGAGCTTTGCTAGAAAAAAGCGCCAGTCTAGACGCTGATCTTGTGGAAAATAAAGCCTTTTCAGAAAGATCCTTTATCCCTTATTTCAAGAGGGATAAGGGATCTTTCAGAAAAGGCTTTATTTTCGGAAAGATTAGCGTCTAGACTGGCGCTTTTTTCTGGCAATGCTCCGTGCAGAAAAAAAGCAGCAGACATTTTTATGCTAATGAAGTGGGGGAGATTTAAATCCCCGCTTCATTAGCAATTGCGATACGTCTAATTTACATCCCTTTTACGAAAAAGGGATGTAGTCTAGATGTAGCCAGAGTGTTTATAGGCATTGCTAGTGTTATCCCTCTATCCAGAGACTCACTACATAATGTTGAAAAAATCACTTCACTTCTTTGCACTTCTGTTTCACTATCTGCAAAATGGAGATGATGATATTTATTTACCTTTGGTAAAGCTCTCTGACATTTACAGATGAAAAGCGCTATACATGTGCTAAGTGTATACTAGTGCAAAGTGCTACTTTATTATTTATTTATTAATGGCCAGATGGTGGAATATTTGAAGTCCCTTGGCTTTGCCGCAGGACCAGGGGCTCTGGAACAATGTGTACCATGAGGGTGCTGAGAGCCACTGAACCCAATTATAAACCCTATAGATCAGTGTTTCCCAACCAGGCTTCCGCGGAATCCTGGGGTTCTGCAGACCATTGTCAGGGGCTCTACGAGAAATCGTGGAATAAATAAATAAAAATTTTGAAATACTGCAAACAATTCCAAATATCCCTTGAAATATCATGGGAATTTTTGTCTGGCAATTGGCAATACTGGAGTAATCTTCGTACGCTACCAACTGCCTCTTTGTTTTGTTTTGGTCAGTTCCTATCTAAGGCTATATTTAGTTGTATTGTGCCTGCCCTCCTGCTTCCCAGAATTCTTCGCGTTTAGCAATAATTGAATTGCGCTCCCCGCTGTCAACTTTTTCTGGCCAAGCAAACGTTTTCATAGATAGGGGTTCCTCGGGATATGAAAAAAATATTTTAGGGGTTCCTCCATGGGAAAAAGGTTGGGAACCCCTTTGGATAGCCCTTCAAGACCAAGGATGCAGTGTCCCACACCCAGTACCCTTCATTCCAGCACCTATTCTCAGGATCTTAATTCATCTGGTAATGTACTACTGGGAAGTCCCTGACCTGAAGGACATTAAAATGTGAAATATAAAAATGTAAAGAAAATGAATGTAGTTATATCTATCGCAAGATTAAAATTTGAGCTGTATAATAGCATGTTTTCATGGATTCATAGCCTGATTTAGAGCAGTTATCTTTTCATAGTAGATAAAGAGTGATGATTATCAACAGGAATTCAGGACTTCAACCTGAGCATTCTGATAGGGTTTATAATGAACTGAATTGACAATAGATTTATCATATTTTCACAGTCCTGACTTGACATGCTTTGTGAAAATAAACAAACCTTTCTAAAACTCTGAACTGATAAAACAGTCTTTGTAAGAATAAAATCCTTTAGGGAAACAGAGGAAAAATGTAGTGACAGGACTCCCTATCACTTTGGGAGGCATAATAACTTCATGGTGATCCCTGTTCTTATTATCTGTTTTGTCACTTAGGACAACTACCCAAAGACTAAAATATGAACATCTGAGTTCATCTCTCTGCTAGTGCAGGAACTCAGAGCAGGTGGTTTGCATTACCATTCAGGGACTGTGGGGCCAGTTCAGTGCTGGCATAGGATATGAACAGCCCCCTGAATTGTCTCCATAATATGTCTTTTGGCAGCAGGAAATTTTCAGGGTCCAGGACCATTCCAGTCACTCTTCTGGCTGATCACCAGTATGCTCATGGATGACTTTGGAATGCCCCCCCAACAACAAAGGTTTCTGAGGGGGCAGAGCAGAGTTGCCTCTGTATTTGTCTAGGAGTGTTAGTCAGCAATGTGGTCATAAATGACTTATTATCAACTCTCTTGTGTGACACCATTCCAAGGACAAGGCAATAAATCAGCTAAATGCATTTACATGGAAGAGAAAGTGATAACAATATATATTAGGGATTGCCATCAAACAATTCCTCTCTTTGTGATAAATGAATATGTGCTTAATTTATTGCAGAGAGTTTTCTTCTCTTAGCTTGTTATGTCACCCCATCTATTACAGAGATGTAAAGAAGAAATTAAAAAATATGTGTGGAGAGATTTGTTCTGTCAAATGACTTTCACTGAGTGTATGGTCACTTAGTTCATAGACACAGTAGCACAGCACAAAGATGATGAGGTTCAGAAAACTGCAGAGAATTTAACTTGGAGGAAACTGGGCACAAAAATCTCAGAACGTGAGATTTCCAATGTATACAGGCAGTCCCCGACTTACGCGGATCCGACTTACGTCGGATCCGCACTTACGAACGGAGCTTTCTCGCCCCGGAAGTCGGGGCGAGAAAGCCCCGTTCGTAAGCTGCTCCGGTGCCCCTGGTCTGCTGGAGACCGTCTCCAGCAGACCAGGGGCATCGGGCGGGTTCCCGCGCTTCTGAGGCTTTGCCAGAGCAAAGCCTCAGAAGCGCGGGAACCGCTGCTGCTGCCCCTTGAGACCCGGTGCCTGTGGTCTGCTGGGGACGGTCCCCAGCAGACCACAGGCACCCGGACTGAAGCCGCAGCCGCGGGGGGTCCCGCGCCTCTGAGGCTTTGCCAGAGCAAAGCCTCAGAGGCGCGGGGAACTGCCGCTGCTGCCGCTTCAGTCTGGGTGCCTGTGGTCTGCTGGGGACGGTCCCCAGCAGACCACAGGCACCCTGACTGAAGCCGCAGCTGCGGGGGGTCCCGCGCCTCTGAGGCTTTGCCAGAGCAAAGCCTCAGAGGCGCGGGGAACCGCCGCTGCTGCCGCTCCAGTCTGGGTGCCTGTGGTCTGCTGGGGACGGTCCCCAGCAGACCACAGGCACCCTGACTGAAGCCGCAGCCGCGGGGGGGTCCCGCGCCTCTGAGGCTTTGCCAGAGCAAAGCCTCAGAGGCGTGGGGAACCGCCGCTGCTGCCGCTTCAGTCAAAGCGGCAGCAGCGGCGGGCCCCCGCGCCTCTGAGGCTTTGCTCTGGCAAAGCCTCAGAGGCGCGGGACCCCCCCGCGGCTGCGGCTTCAGTCAGGGTGCCTGTGGTCTGCTGGGGACCGTCCCCAGCAGACCACAGGCATCCAGACTGGAGCGGCAGCAGCGGCGGTTCCCCGCGCCTCTGAGGCTTTGCTCTGGCAAAGCCTCAGAGGCGCGGGACCCCCCGCGGCTGCGGTTTCAGTCCGGGTGCCTGTGGTCTGCTGGGGGCCGTCCCCAGCAGACCACAGGCACCCAGACTGAAGCCGCAGCCGTGGCGGGGTCCCTGCCTCTGAGGCTTTGCCAGAGCAAAGCCTCAGAGGCGCGGCACCCCGCTGCCGCTGCGGCTCTGCTCCCAGTGTCCCTGGTCTGCTGGGGGGGGGGGGGGGCGCAGCTAGTGTGCTCCCCCCCCCCCCAGCAGACCAGGCTTTTGTTTTGGACTCTGGGGCAGAGCAGCTGGGGCGCTGCCGATTGGTCCTGCAGCGCCCGTGGGCACTACTGGACCAACCCGGCAGCACCCCAGCTGCTCTGCCCCAGGTCCTGATTCAGCCGCTGCTGGTCAGTTTCAGCAGCGGCTGAATCAGGACGTCTGGGACAGAGCAGATGGGGTGCTGCTGGGTTGGTCCAGTAGCACCCCAGCTGCTCTGCCCCAGGCGTCCCCAAGTCAGCTTCTGCTGAAACTGACCAGCGTTGACTACAGGAAGCCCGAGGCAGAGTTGCTCTGCCCCGGGCTTCCTGGAATCAGCTGCTGATCAGTTTCAGCAGCAGCTGACTTGGGGACGCCTGGGGTTCTTAAGTTGATTCTGTATGTAAGTCAGAACTGGCGGTCAGTTTCAGCAGTGTCTGAATCTGGACGCCAGTTCCGACTTACATACAGATTCAACTTAAGAACAAGCCTACAGTCCCTATCTTGTACGTAACCCGGGGACTGCCTGTAAACTGGATTGAACTAGGGCTATTAGTTAAATTCTGAAGATCTTCTATGTGCCAATATTACCAGTGAAATTACCCTAATTGGGCACTTTTCAAGAACTCCTATGAAATCTTGACATTAACATGAAGAAAGATCCATAGTTAGGCTGTTTTCTGGCTGTAATGTTTTTTCTTGTCAGAAAATTTAAACTTGTAAATCACAAGCAGATTCTATTATTCAGCGAGAAAGCTTTGAAATAGAGTATTTAAAAAGTACTTTGTAGATTACTGTGGAAGGTTACATTATCTATGAGTAAGATGTTGGGGAAGCTTGCTGCTGCAATTCTTCCTGCATTCTGTAAGGCAGGCATGTCCAAAGTCCGGCCCGCGGGCCAATTGCGGCCCGTGTTCCGGTTTAATATGGCCCCACAGGTAATTTGGCAATATCTATCTTTTATGGCCCCCAACGAATCCATATGTATTGAGATGAATACATTGTAAAATCTCAGTTAGTCAGTTGGCCTAAATCAGTTATAAATATATTTGGACACAACATGTATACTTGGTGTTATGTTCCTGTTCATATTTTTTGAACTTAAAAGTTGACAGACAACCTTTATTACCAATAATATGTAATGTACTTTACAATGTTCCTGACATATATTTCAGCTTCCTGGATTTTTTTTTCATCTGGCCTTCAGATATGAAAGGCAGAGTGATTTAACACCTGTTTAGATTTGTCATCCATGTGACGAAATGAAAAGTATGCCGTTTGCAATAAACTTTGCATAAAATAGTTAATTTGCATTTAATTTTAATGGTTCAAAGAATGTCAGGCAAAATGGTCGGCCCTCACACATGTTCACTTCATCAAATCTGGCCCTCTTTGAAAAAAGTTTGGACACCCCTGCTGTAAGGGAAGGGGTAATTGCAGTGATAGGTGTGTATCGAGGCAGTCAGTAGCAGCCTTAAAAAACTTAAAAAACAACAAATAGAATAGTAGCACCTTAAAGACTAACAAAACATGTCGATGGCATCATGAGCTTTCATCGGTACAGCCCACCTCTTCAGATGACAGGAGTGTGAGAAGTCCAGAGTCATGCTATTGTTGCTGGAGTCAGGACCAAGGAGTGCATAGCAATACATGGATGGTCCAAGATCCATGAGGACTGTGTTTATTTTTTACTTTCTTCCCAGCTAGAGGGCAGATTTCATTATTCCTCTAAGATTGTTTATGGCTAGGTCTCCATGTTTGGGCCTTTCAATAAGGCTAGCAATATATTCTGTGAAGGGTGCACGTGGAAGGGGAAGAAAGAAAGGTGAAGGGGCATTCTTTAGGATAAGGGTGAGAGCAGAGCTAGCCCTGGGGTGCTCTGCTTCATGCCACTGCAAGCTCGAAGGGCTGCAGGGGGGAGTGGAGCAGGCTGCTGGATGGCTTCAGCTGCTACTTCTGCCTGAGTGCAGGGAATAGGGGTGTAATATATTAGGTCAGCCTGAGCACCACTGAGAGCGTCCAATCAGGGTGAATTGCTGAACACCAGGGCAACTTACAACCCAAGACTGGGGTTTTCCCTATAAGGCATACCGAGCGCTTCCACTGCGAATCTGGCCAGCTGGAAGCCTCACAAGCAAAACCCCTTAAACACCTCAGCATTCCCTGTGCCACAACCAGACCTCTACCTTAAACATGTGAGAAGTTATAAAACCAATCTCATTAACTCTGAACAGGTTTTCCCAGGCCCAAAGAACTAGCCACAGTCCCAGGTCAATTTATATCTTGTATCTTACCCAAAAGAGCATGGTGTGACAATCCTTAAGAATCTAAAATGTAACGGTTTATTGATAAAAGAAAGAAAAGGCTTTTATATTCCTGGTGCCTCCCAAGCTGGAGCTGGTCACCTGATTAAGTGACCTGTGTGTGTCTTACATGCAAGTATTGATGATGCACTGGCTGGTCTGCAGACTTCCAGACGCATTCCTCAGGTGTGTATTGGCAACTCTGACATCCATTGTCCATGCAGCACTGCTAATTAGCGTAGCCATTCATTGAATAGCCTTCCCTTACAATAGATGGTCCAGGCTCCCTGCCAAACAGAGAACATTTAAATACAAGTATAGTATAGAGCCCATATTCATACCGTTACATACAAAAATCATGCAGGTACATGAGTAGCATACATAGAATCAGCATAGCATAAGCTTTCACTTGACACATTGCATGGCCCACTTTGCACCAAATTTGGAGCAAACACACACCAGAGGGTGCAGAAGTGACCTGTCTGCTCACATAAAAATCCAATAATGTTACAGGGGCAAGGCAACCCTTGCTGCCACCTGGCTGCCAGTAATCCCTGTGGGGTCGAAGGCAGAGCAGGAATAGGAAGGGTTTGGCAGGGGAAGGGCTTGAAGGAAAGGGTGGAGTGGGGGGTGAGGGCAGAACAGAAGCAGGGTGGGTCTGCAGTTGGGAGCTGGCCTGGATCCCCTGCTTGAGGCACGGGGTGGGGGTTTGCTCTAGGCCCCGACCCCCTAGGATGGTGCAGAGTGAAATAATGATAATCAGTGGATCTTTGTTTCAAAACAGAAAAAAATTGCCAGCTCCTACAGATATTCAAACTAAAAATAGAATTGCCACCAGGAAACATTAATGGAAAAATGGCTTTTTATTAAATATGATCTCAAACTAGGATTCTTGATTCAATTCACCTCACATTGCAGGGAAGTTCAGATCTGATTGACTACAGAAGACCCATCTCTGTTTACAGTAGTCCTAGAAGACAAGTTCTGTAGGAATCTGTTTAAGTCTGCCTGCTCAAAAATTTCTGCACATCACTTTTCAGGTTTTCTTCAAAAACTATTAATGAGAAATACTAGGAAAAATGCAGCTTCCCATTTTCAACCCAACCCAATCCACTCCAATCCACGAGTTAGTAATGTGCTAAAAATGTTTGACAAGTGAAACAAGTGTATAATGATACACAGATCACCCTATTAACAGATATATAGTCCATGTTTTGTTAAGGCCCCTCAGTCACAGACTGATACATGATTTCCATAACCACTTACAAACTTTCCTGATAAATTTGCAACTTTTCTGTTCCTTCAGGCAGAACTGACAGCTGGAATCCATTACATAGATTATCATTTTAGACCATTTCTTGCACTCACTCATTCTTCCTAACAGGATGCAGTAAACAAGTGCAGTCCTCAAACAGGAGGTAGTAGAACCTGACATAGGGGCTCAGTAAGAAGAGTAAAGATAAGGGGCAATACAAGACAGAAAACAGGAAGGTTAAAGATCTCACACAAAAAGGGATAGAAGGGGATCTACCCGTGTGCCATCCTGGCCATTTGTAGACTGTCTTAACCGCTTTTGCTTTGTTGGTTTCTCAGCAAGAGAAAAGATCCACTGAGCAGGAGTCCAGTTAAAAATATTATCCCTCCCGTTATAATTATAATATATTATTACTGGACATAGATTAATATAAATCTTGTTGTTCTTCATTGTTACACCTTAATTTGTAATTATGGGCTAAATTCTGGGATCCTTATTCACTCTGAACACTGCTTTCTCATAGACCTGGTCTCATTCCTGCCAATGGGCTAGCAAATTCTTTGTGTGAATAGGTTTGCAGAATCAGTGACTTCCAGCTCGAATACAAATTGACACAAGAGGTGATCTAGATAAATGGGAAATGGTTTCAGGTAAATGGGATGAATTTCATCAAGGACAAGTGCAAAGTAGTCCACTTAGGAAGGACCAATCAGTTATACACATACAAAATGGGAAATGACTGTCTAGGAAGGATCAGGGCCATAACCAGGGCAGGGCAAGGGATGCTTCATAATCCAGGGCACAAAGACGCAATAAGTAAAAATAAGCAACAAAACTAAAGAGCATGATGTGTGCTAACCTAAGAAGAGAGGGCGCAGAATTAATATTTTGCTCTGGGTGCAAAAATACCTAGTTATGGCGCTGGGAAAGAGTACTGCAGACAGAGATCTCATTGTGGCCCACAGGCTAAATATGAATCAACAGTGCAACAGTGTTGTAAAAAAAGCAAACATCATTCTGAGATGAATTAGCAGGCGTGTTATAAGCAAGACAGGAGAAATAATTCTGCTGCTCTATGCTGTGCTGACTAGGCCTTAACTGCAGTATTGTACCAGTATCACTGAGTGTGGAAATAACTAATCAAATAGTTCAGTTCTTAAAGATTCAAAAAGGCTAGACAATAAAGACCAAATTTTAAAAATATTAAATTTGTTCCAGATTTTGGGTCCCCAATATTAGACACCTTGGGCCTGATTTTTCAGACATCTTGCACCTGTACCGCCCTACAGTTGTTGATGTTAAGCACTTTGAAAATCAGGCCTAAGGTGTTTCAGAACCAACATTCCAAATCACTGGGTCCTTTAGAAAATGTTGGCCTGCATCTGTTAATCAGATGTCATCTCTTCCCTAGAACTGATTAGAACAGTCCTTAATTTTTTTCCTGATCCCCTCCCATCATCTCTCTTGAGCTTGATGCCACTGTCATTTTTTATTTGCATATTTGTTATGTTGTTGGAATGTTGCCTTGTGAACTTGAATTCTCATGCAAAGCAATTTGGGCATTTCTGTCTTGGTCCCTTTTTATACTCAGTTGAGTTGCCCCTGTATTCTTAGTCATTTATTTGATTATTTGATTCTTTATCTTTGTATTAAGCTGCTCAAGACAGATAGAGAGGTGTTGTTATGTTTCTGATTTCCAGAAGACCCTAAATGGTCTACACTAGTAGTTTAGCTTGAATTTAGCCGCATTAGGTTGAGACGAGAATAATGGTTTTACAGACTAGTTCATGGGTGGTGCATGCATGAGTCATGTGGAAGATGTGAAGATTCTTGTATCTATAGATATCTGGATTTCCTAAAAATCTAGTCAATTTCCTTGAAACTGAAAATAATGCATTTATTACGCAAACAGCATACAGTGGAAAGGCCTTTGAAGAATAGAAATGAAGATGCCTTGTCAAACATAAAAAGCCCATACCCCTGGTTTAATTGAAATATATTGCATCAGTACTCTTGTGAGGATGCTAATCTTTTTGTTGAAGTCAGTATGTAACGATAAAAATAACCTCCTGTGTGGCTGGATTTCTTTTTAATAACTTGTCATATGTTTTTCCAAATAATACCGAATAGTGCTAATCGTTCCTTATGAAGATAACAGCTATTCTCCAAATAAATCTGACAGAGCTATAGTGAAAGGTAGAATGCAGTTATGTGAATTAAAACAGTCATCTTTATTCAGTGCATCTTCATGTTCCCTGAGATAAAGAGTTGGGAAATATACAGACAGGTGTTAGAGTAACTGGACTAAAGAAACTTGCAGTAATGGAGGAGAAAGGAATTGCCCTTAAAGTTTGTCTTCAGAGTACTCAGGCTCTTAGCTCAATCTCCTCCCCCAACCATCCAAAAAGGAAAAATACAGGGAGTCCCCGGGTTACGTACAAGATAGGGACTGTAGGTTTGTTCTTAAGTTGAATCTGTATGTAAGTCGGAACTGGCATCCAGATTCAGCTGCTGAATCTGGACACCAGTTCTGACTTACATACAGATTCAACTTAAGAACCCCAGGCGTCCCCAAGTCAGCTGCTGCTGAAACTGATCAGCAGCTGATTCCAGGAAGCCCGGGGCAGAGCAACTCTGCCTTGGGCTTCCTGTAGTCAGCAGCTGGTCAGTTTCAGCAGCGGCTAACTTGGGGACGCCTGGGGCAGAGCAGCTGGGGTGCTGCTAGGTTGGTCCAGTAGCGCGGCCGCTCCTCGGCGCTACTGGACCAACCCAGCAGCACCCCAGCTGCTCTGCCCCAGGCGTTCTGATTCAGCCACTGCTGAAACTGATCAGCAGCGGCTGAATCAGGACTCCTGGGGCAGAGTAGCTGGGGTGCTGCCGGGTTGGTCCAGTAGTGCCAAGGAGCGGTGCTGTGGGACCAACCGGCAGCGCCCCACCTGCTCTACCACAGGCCCCGGGCTTTGCTTCACATCTCCCTGGTCTGCTGAGGGGGACACTAGCTGCATCCCCCCAGCAGACCAGAGAGACACGGAGCAAAGCGGCGGAGGACCCGGGCCAGACCCGCTGCGCTTCCAGATCAGCTGGAAGCGGCCGCGGGTCCGGCTCCGGGTCCTGCGCCGCTTTGCTCCCCGTCTCCCTGGTCTGCTGGCTCCCTCAGCAGACCAGGGAGACGAGGAGCAGCTTTTCTCGCCCCGGAGGAGGCGGGCGGCGGGACCAGGCGTCCTGCCGCTCCAGTCCTCCGGGGCGAGAAAATCCCCGTTCGTATCTGCGGATCCGACATAAGTTGGATCCGCGTAACTCGGGGACTGCCTGTATCTGACTTCAATGAAGACACAGACAATCACCTCAGGGGCTCA
Source organism: Pelodiscus sinensis (assembly GCF_052426305.1). NCBI lineage: Eukaryota > Metazoa > Chordata > Testudines > Trionychidae > Pelodiscus > Pelodiscus sinensis. The sequence goes on from NC_143057.1 coordinate 30,205,754, forward strand.
TAGTCTTCCAACTCCCTTCCCACAATTCTCTTCTCCTCTCACCTCCCTCAGATTAACAAGTTTTCCTAGGTCCTGCAATTGACACCATTGGCTGGGAAAGAAATCTTGGTGTGTCAGCATCAAGAACCATGGAGTATGTTCCCAGAAATACAGAGTGAGTGGAGAAACAGTGAATGCACTGCCACACAGGCAAAGCTTTGCAGTGGGGATGCTTGCTGCTAGCCAAGGTGGTCTGTGCAGTCAAGTCATAGCTAAAGAAGCTCCTGTCTGAATGACGTTTATGATGGCTGGGAATTTGTAATAAGTAGCTGTACTATGAGACATCCTCTGAGTGTCTCTTGTGGTTATTGTAGAAAGAGGCAACTTTTTTGCATTAATTTGAAGTTAACAACAATCTGTTTTGAGAAAAGTACTTTAAGAAAAGCACCTTAAAAAGACAATTTAATAAAGGGGGGGAAATGAAAATCTGTTAGCTGAAGTTAAAGATAAATAAGGAGGAGCAGAGCAAATTGGGTTACAAAATGGTAGTTTTCATTCTACTTCACTAGACTGCATTATACAAACCTAACAAACTGCCATAGACTATGAACTCTTGATTATCTGGAAGTGAATTATAACCTGAGGTATGTGTCAAGAATTCTCCATTCTAGTAAATCTTTGACTTCAGAGGAATATGCCCATTGTTTTGCCAAAAAAACAAAGCTGTGACTATAGGCAAGTTCAACATGTGATTAGGATACAGCCAGGAATGGATGCATCCTAATCCTCTTAGAGGAGAACCATTAAAGAGCCTGCAATACAGATGGCATTCTTTGCAAATAAGATTTAGTATAATAAGATAATACACTGCTGACTTCAGGCTGTGATTAGGTAATCCAAAGGGATGATAAATAATTAAAAGATAATTGTGGCATGAAGAGTGTGAGTTTAGAAGGTGGATCAGGGACAGGGGATCTTTTTTTGATTCCTATAACAGTCTGTAAACAGGGTTAACGATGGCAAAGTCAGATGTACATGTAATAACAAAGAAAATTATAGTTTCTGTAAATTTGATTTGATAAACCAACATTGTCCAAATATTTAAAATATAAATCCCATTATATTTATTCCCAACCTGTCAATAACAGTATAAATCAATTATTGCAGCACAAATTACATTAAAACATTATTAATGTTGCTAAATTAAGCACTCAAAAGTAAGGAAATGCCAAGATTAAGATTGCATGTGCAACCTTAGGTTGGCTCCCTTGTGTGTATGCAATATGCCATAGTTTTTAACTACATGGTCACATATATTTTCCACAGACCCCTTCCTCATTCAGCACACAACCTGATGAGCAGTTATTCAATGTTTTCCCCTTTTTTTTACTGTGTGGCTCTATGCTTTATTTATCACATACAATTCAAAGCCTTCTCTGAAGAGAGATTTGTGAAATTTTTCCATGTGTTTTTCTGTAGAGATCATCTTTTAAATATCCAAGCAGTTCACAAACATTACTTAATTTAATTTTCATAGCTCCCTTGTGTGCTGGAGTATCCGCCCAATAGGGGGAGAGAATAAAAGACTGATAGGAATTTGAGAGCTCACCCCACTTTATTTCACCTGGAAGTTGCTTCAGGTTTGATTTATTAGACTCAGCTGTGAAGGAGCTGGGTCTTCATGAAAGAAGAAAGTGAAAGCTAACTGGGAGCTCCAGGAGAGAAGAGGAATTGAGTTTCTGCTTTCTGGGAAGGTAGGTTGAAGAAGACATTAGGGAATTAATTCTTATGATAGGGCCTGGAAAGCATATAGCGTACAGAGGGATAGTTCTGAGGGGCTGGAGTTCCAGTAAGAGGAAAAAAGAACCTGACAGGAAAGCAGAGATTTAGGAGTTGTAGGTGAGGCATGTTAGGTGTGTGCTACAGAAAAGCACTAAAAGTGCCTAATAGGTAGGAAATAGCTTAGGAAAACAGCAGTGTAGCTGAAGCTCAAATGTAGATGCATGATAAAGTGTTCTTGGGCTGGAACCCAGAACAGATGATGAATCAGAAGTTTCCTTACTATCCTTGAGGATTATTGAATCCTGGGTGGTGCTGGAGACTGATCATTGAGAATGGGCTGATGACTAGCCGAAGAGAGGGTTGATGACTCTCTTATCTTGGCTTTTCTGTTACTCTGAAAGGAGTGGAAACAAAATGTGACTTATCTGCAGGGCTGAAATAACTCTTGGCAGGAATATTTGAGAAATATACTATCCTATGAGGGGGCACTCCAGTATCCAATTCAATCTTCCATACTCTTCTGTCAGATAAAAGGGGGATATGAGCACCATTTTATAGGTGGGAAAGTAATACATGGAAAGGTAAAGGAAATATTGACTAAGCATGAATACTCCATTTGATAAATACAGGCCTGACTTTTTTTTTTTTTTTCAGGCTACTTAACATAATAAAGTGTTTTATATGATCAAAACACAGCTCCTGTTGACTTTAGCTGAAGCTGTGTGTGATCCCCACTTTGGCAATTTAGGCTTCAATTTAGTGACCACTAGTGAAAAGTAAGGTTAAGTGAGTTGCCTAGCACCACATAGTAACTTTGTAGCAGAGGCAAGAATAAAATATAATGCTCCAGGGTAGCATTCAAAAACTTTACTGTGAGACTATTACTTTTCTGTGTGTAGTTCCCTGCCTCGGTATACTTCCTCCAGCTTCTGACACAAATGAAGCAGGGGTCCTACTGATAAGTGTCTTTTTGTTGTTGTTGTTTTTCTTTACTAACCTCACTCTTATTCCTAAAGCAAAATTGTCCGGTATGCTGAGCAAGACCGAAGTCCTGTGGGGGGGGGAAATAGCGTGTGGAAAAAAGAGTCTTCTTATAAAGCATATGCACAAAGGAACCCAGTTAAGGCACAAAGCAACCTTAATTTCAGCATTTTCCAACTTTAAGTGCTTGGGTTTTTTTACAACCCTAACAATACTTTTAGCATATGTTTTGAGTGCGTATTTCCATGTGAGATAATGGAGTAACTGATAACAGCAAATAGATTGCCATCCTCTGTGTGGAGCAGTACTAGAGCGGGAGTGGGGGACACGTTCTTTGCTGTAATCAAATATTTGTGTAACCCACTAGCAAAAGAATGATTAGATTCAGGAATCTCAGGTTCCATTCCAGGCTTGGGAAAGGATTGTTCTCTGGAGGGTAGTGGGGAACAAAAGAGTCTGTACCCACATCAACCTTGACTCTTTCTGCCCATATTTTCTTCATTATCGGTATGTCTACCCTGTAACATTATTTCAAAATGACTTAGTCTGTGTCTACACAGCAGGAAGTTATTTCAAAATAATGTTGAAATACTGTCAAGCTGGCGGACTTTGTCTCTTGTAACCCTCATTGTACAAGGAGTAAGAAGTCGGAGGAAGAGTGCTCTGTTTTGAAATAAGTGCTGTATAGATATGCAATACATAGCTTTTTTTGAGTTAAGACCTACTGTGTAGATGCACCCTCAGAGAGAGGCTACCCTAACTGCAGGGATGAGGCTTAAGCAGCACATGGGCTGGACTCAGTTCTCCAGGATTAGTCCCTTGCAAGCTGTCAGATGCTTTATTTACCTATCCAGCCACTCACAGCTCCTGTTGAGTGCAAACCACTGTTCCCAGTCAATGGGAACTCTGAGAAGTGGTATCTTGGTCTTCACTGCTTCCCACAGCATCCAGTGGCTGGGGGAGGTGGTCGGTGGTCTGTGGCCAGTGGGAACTGCAAATGTCCATACTGGCAGACACACATTTAAGCCTGGCAAATCGGGTCTGGCCTGTGGGCTTCTTATTGTCCATCAATAATTGTATTCTCAACTCTAACAGAAGTAAGATATCTTGTATTCCAGCCCATAAGGGAGAATAGGGACATTGAACACATATTATAACTCCCATGAGGCAATGAGCCACCGTAGCAAAATATATTTTCTGTACTACTGACCTGACTCAGAATGGAACGTTCTTGGAACCTCTGAATCAAATTGTTTTGTAACACTTCATTTCATGGAAAAATCAAAGCTTCAGTTTGTATTAATTCAGGGGACAAAATATTATGAACATTTGTTTTACTAGAGATGGTAATTCCAATTTTGTACCACTTTACCTGGAAAAGCATAGACACTGCACAGAAGTGCAAATGATTGACAGCTATCAAGTGCAAAACCATATATAGGACTCCTATCTGCCTTTTTGTTAAGGTTATGCTAATTCCATTAAAGTGTGTGCCCAAACATCATTGACAATGAGAGCAGAATCTCTTGCATAATTACACTGCATTTAGAATTTTGCCCTAACAGCTTGTGGGTGTCAATAAAGCTGTATATGGGGGAAATATCCTGCAGTCCTGGCACACTCAGAAGTCAAAGTTGAAGTTTTAGGTATGCAATGACATGTATGGCTGAGACTGGGATATAGCTCAGGCAGAACTTAGTTCTATATATGAAAGCCTGACCTTTATTTGTGGGAGCAAGGATAATAAAACTCAGAAGGAGGTTAAGCACTCTGCTTTCATAGGAGGCATTCTGGCACCGATCTCTGGGGCAGGTATGACTGCTTTACACTTAAATTGGATGTATAGGCAGAATAATCATGTGATTAACTAACTGTAAGTGGTTCACTCCAGTAGACAGATTTCTTAGTGGCATAGCGCTGGTGTAGAAGCTTGTATTCCTCTCTTTCTGCTGCTCATGTTGGAAATGGGGCCAGCAAGAAGGGGGTCTAGCCAAAACATTCTAGAACCCTTCTGTCTGTCAGGCTATGTCCATACTACGGAGTGATTTTTTTTGAAAAATGGCCCTTTTTGGAAAAAACGTCACTTATCTTTTTTTTCCGAAAGAGCTTCACTGCAATCATGTTCTTGGGGGGCGGGGGTGGGGGGAATCAAAAGAACAGTGGGGTTTTTCCAGCATTGGTAAACCTCTTTCTATGAGCAAGAAGCCTTTTTTCAAAAGCTCTTTCGGAAAAAGGCGTGTGTGGATAGGGAAGAGGGAGTTCTTTCAAAAGAAGAGGAAAAAGCACAGGTGCCCTGGTGGCCACTCTGTCCATAGTAATCACAGCTTAAGTGCGAGATAGCATCCGCAATGAATGGACGCTATCTTTTGACAAAGCCGCTTGCTTTTTTGATGTGGTTTGGCAGTGTGGATGTGCTCTTTTGGGAGATGTTTTTTCGGATGATCTCTTCTAGAAAAGCTCCTTCTGAAAGAAGCCTGCAGTCTCGAGGTAGTCTCAGATGCCATATTGGCCCACTGAGGTTGTTCATTGCTGGCAGTAGAGTTGTGCTAACACATGCCAGGGCAATGAGCTGACACGTAGTAGCACCAGGATTGGATGAGCACACAAGCCACCTTTACACTGCCTGCAAAAAGAGATACAGTGGTGGCCATGACAGCAACAATCTGGATCTGACCCATTATGTGGAAATTCCTTCAGTAAGGAAAATGCCTGGGAATGGCCTCTGTAAAACAAAATAACACTTCTTTCCTAACTAATACAACAAAATGACCAGCATCTAGCCAATTACAGTGAGCAAACTGATCCAACATGGTCAATTACAATAAGGAAACTAAAACATCATGTGCCATCTTGCAGCTCCGTACTGATCTCTCTGAAGTGCTTGGTAAATTTCTCATTGACTTCAGTGGGAATAGGAGCTGACACTTAACACACAGAGCTGAAACTGCAGTGTTGGATTTCCTGTTGAACATGTAAGTTACTGATTAGCTATGGCTATGTCCCAAATGAAACAAATTATTTCTCTTACCCTGAGAGAAGATTAAAGCTTGCATGCATTTGCTCATCTATCTTCTAATCAGTAGCTGTCTTTCCATCAAGATTCAGCAGTGTGACTCCCATTTGGAAAAAATATTCTGTTCTCAATAATCTGTGTCTGGCTCTGGTGTTCCTGTAAATCCTGCTTTATGATTGCCTTCACGGGCCTGATTTATGGACAGCATGCCAAACATCTCTTGACTCTGTACACAAAAAAACAGTTCTTCTTAGTAATGATTCCCAATGGCTTTGCTAGCAGTTCTTTAAAAGCCAAGATAGTTCTGACTTTGGTGCTATGGGAACACGGCTGTGTCTAGACTGGCCAGTTTTTCTGGAAAATCAGCCGCTTTTCCGGGAAAAACTTGCCAGCTGTCTACACTGGCCACTTGAATTTCTGCAAAAGCACTGACTTCCTATTGTAAGAAATCAGTGCTTTTTGCGGAAATACTATGCTGCTTCCGTTCGGGCAAAAGTCTCTTTTGCGCAAAACTTTTGCACAAAAGGGCCAGTGTAGACAGGCAAGATTTGTTTTGCGCAAAAAAGCCCCGATCGCGAAAATGGCAATCAGGGCTTTTTTGTGCAAAAGCGCATCTAGATTGGCCACGGACACTTTTCCGCAAAAAGTGCTTTTGCAGAAAAGCGTCTGTGCCAATCTAGATGCTCTTTTCTGAAAATGCTTTTAACAGAAAACTTTTCCGTTAAAAGAATTTCTGGAAAATCATGCCAGTCTAGATGTAGCCATGGATTGCCAGACTAGACCAGACTCAAGGTCCATCTAGCCCAATATCCTGTGGCTGATGCCAGATAACTTATCTCAAGGGAAAGTTTCAGCTTTATACTAAATAATTTAGAGCTGTGGGCCCTGATGCAGAGAATTGCGGAAAGGCTATTACGGCCACATCTAGGGCTATATTAATCTGTCACTGGGCCCTAGGCAAATATATGCTTCTCCCTGCAGAAGGGAGGCCTGAACTTGGGGGGCAAAGGGTTGGGGGGAAGAGAGCCCTTTCCATACTCGCTCTGTCCCAAAAGCCTGGGGCTGGATCCCCACTGTGGATGTTCCAACCTGGGGGACTGGGTCACAGAGCCACTCACATTTGATCTGATTGCCCCTTCATCATGATGGAGAGAGATCTGAACTAAATCTGAGATGCTGCAGCATTAACTTGCAATGCCTCAAGCAGAGTACTGGGACAATATTGCTGCTGCTGTGAGGTATCTGGGGGGGGGTGGACTTTCTCTTCCAATCCAACTCACTGGGGTCTTCCCCTGCGTGGGACCATGATGAAGGTTGCAGTGTCAGGCAGGCAGTGCATATATGCAATGTTGGGATGAGGGGAGGGAGGGAGACAAAATGCAGCTGATGGTTTGCCTTAGTAAAAGGTTTGGGAGCCACCTTAACACTGGTTTATGCCCTGCAGTTTTTCTTTCATGACATCCTTCTCTCTGATTTAAAAACAAACCCTTTATTACTACTCTAGAACTTCTCGTTACTAATATCCAGTCTTTTTTTAAAAAAAAATCCTGCTGAACTATGGGGCACAATGCAATTTTGTGGCCAGGAACCTATATTTCAGTATCTAGCAAGATCTGAGAATAGGTTTTCTGAGTTTCTTTGGGAGTGGTAGGTGTTTTGTAACTGCTGCTCTTAATACAATTGCCTCCTCCACTTGCATACAGGATCTTTGAGTTTCTTTTTTCACTCCTTCAAAGTTCCTGTTCAGTGTCAATCTGCCATTCAGCAGTTGTCATTCAAGTGGTGAGCAATTCAGGTTTGCCCTTCACTCAGGAAAATTTTTAAATCCTTTTCAATTAAATGCAGTGCTCATGAAATATCTGACAGTCCTGGAGTGTAAAGCTCTTTTTATCCACATTAAAACTCCAACACAAACAGCAGCAATGCAGTCATCTCTGAACTGCCTTGACAGTGTTGCTGAGCCCTGACCTGTTGTGGGTAAGAGGGAGAGTTCATTTTCTAGTTCCTTGTCCCCTCTTCTGGGACTTGCTAACAAGGGTGCTTGTGGGTTTTTGTGATGTGGATCCTCTTTCACTATCAGCTGGCCTGAGTGAGAGAACCAAATAAGTACCGAAGGACAACTTATTATTTAGAACTAACCTAGGTTAGACCTGAGTCAAGAATCTAGAAATTAAATCTTACTTGGCTAGTGCCAAAGAATTGACGATAAAAAAAATAATCATTTTTAAACTTTAGGCTCCTCCATTAGCAGTCCAATGCGTCACATTAGCAAGGAGAAAGTTAAGGGCCTATAGATCAAATTAGCCCAGCTCTGTTATTTCTGTAACAGATCTCAGGTGGTGAGAGGGGATTTAAAATGAGAAGACTATGCAGTGGATGTCTGACTAGAAAGGAAAGTATGACTTTGCTGCTCCTTTTATAAAAGAAGCCAAGTTGCAGCCTGGAATCTGAGAAGTTTGCTGGTTGAATGAGTTCTGGTGGATTAGATGACTGGGCCCTCAAGATAACTGAGAGTGGCTGTTTGAAGACAGGCCTGGTGTGCTCTGGTGGACTTATGGGACCACAGCATTATGAGTACTTGGTTTACCTTTTTGGACTTCAGGATGGGTGGAAATAAGACTGCATTAACTGGCAGGTTATAGCACCACTGCTTTGGACTTCATGGGAGGTGAGGGCTGACTCCTACAGACTGAGGAAAGGCAGGAGGCTGACCATTAGGTCATGTTGCAGAGAGCTAATGTATCACACACCTTATTGTCCATTTCCTGAATTAGTGTCTAAGTTCTTGAAGAGATTCCTTGAGTCAGTAGATAGGCTGGAAGCATGGTTCTCAGAGCAATCACCAAATGTGGAAAATTCTGTACTCTGTTGCCATGGAGTGAGATGCAATTTTTTTCTGAGTTCTTACTTTAGACACTCTTAACGAGGCAGAATTGTGCTTTTTTTTAAACTTTAATTAAAATAGTTTCAAAAACCAAATGTATTGGGCCATTCTGTATTATAAACTTGTAAGGCCACTATTCTATCATTTACACAAGTGCAAACTGAAGTAACTGAATGCAAGAGATGCTCCACGTGCTTGTCTAGCTGAGAGCAGAATTTGGGTTGTAGAATTCTCCAAAAGCACATTTACCTCGTGGCATGCTGGCCTTGATGCAGTTGGTTTTTTGTATTCAATAAGGCTTCCATTTATGTACGAAAGAAAAAGTTCATTGGTGATTACTCAGTACCCCTGGAAAGAAGATTGAGGCTGTCAATATTTCTAAATAGACACTACAGCTGTGAAATTTTATTTTAAATTAAACTCATTCTTGAATCTGCCTCTCCAAGCATGCAGTGTTCTCTGTAAAATCTGTCTCATCAGTCAGGCTTTTGTCCAAGTTGGGCATGACATTTCCCCCCTGCTATTTGGATACCAGCGAAAATTTTGCTAGTCTTTTTATAGCGCAATCTTTTTTTTTTTTTTTTTTTTTTTTGAGCTGCGTTGATTAGATTTAATCCATTATATGGCTTCTTTCAGTGGATCAGCCTAGCCCTTGTGCTCTGGAGAATAAGGACTGAATTAGACTGTTTATATGTAAGCCACCATTGGAAAATACAGACATTCTGTACAATAGAAATGTAATAGCCATTCTTCACTGGGAACGTGAGTGAGCAGTGACTCATATACTGCAGTTCTTATTCAGGCAACATTTCTACCCGCTTAAAGATTTGAATAAACTTTAGGATATGGTCCAATATCTTAGAAAATACCTTCATCGCTAACTCAACTGGAAACTATGGGGGTAATTAGTAGTGGCCAAATCTTTATCAGTGTCTGATGTAAATGGGAGTTTTGTCTAAATTAAGATTACAGAGTTGGGCTCTTACCTAGGTAGAGTATAGATATTTGGCCAAACTCAGACACTAGTGATATGCCCCTTTTTATACTGTGTGGTGATATAGCATGCTAACTTAGAAGAAAGTGTGACTTCTGAGTTAGTTATGTGTCCTAGAACACCTAGGTTTACCTTTCAAGACAGATGCTGAAACAATTTTTATAGTGCTGGTGCTGAAAGCCATTGAGAACACAACTGTAAATCCTGTGTACAGGCAGTCCCCGGGTTACGTACAAGATAGGGACTGTAGGTTTGTTCTTAAGTTGAATTTGTATGTAAGTCGGAACTGGTACATATTGTAGGGGAAACTCTAGCCAAACATTTCTCCAGAGCTCAGTTTTATTCTCCCACACCTCACTTCCCTCAGTCCTTTATTCTCAAGCTGAGGTGTCTGCTGAGAAAAGCCGCTGAGTCTCCCTGGTCTGCTGGGGGGGGGGAGGGGGGGGGCGCTAGCTTCTTGTCTCCCTGGTCTGCTGGGGGGAAGCAGCTAGTGTGGGGTTGCCTCACCCCGTTTGTAAGTAGGGATCCGATGTAAGTCTGATCCATGTAACCCGGGGACTGCCTGTATTATGAAAGCTATGCATGCTTTACTTACAGCAGGGGCGCTGTGTACCTTCTGTCTCAGGTGTCCCATTCAATTACAAACAGGGGCCAGACTGCTTAGTTGATCACTTTGATCACATTACCACTCAAGATTATATGTTTGCAGGATCAAGAGAGCATAATATAAACCAGGGCTACTCAACTTTGGAAGCCATGGGGGCTGCAACAATACTCATAGCGCATGCTGAAAGCTGCAACTTAAGTGTGGTTGTATGTACATGCAAATACATGTGCAAATAGCTTCTCTTTCCCTGACGGGCATGAATACAAAGATTAAGGCAAGACTACACAACACACAGGCCCCATTTACATCAGTTCTGCTGATATTAATACAATGCAATATTTACCTGAGTTCCACCCATATGACAACACTTTTACTGAGCAATGACAATCCAGGTATTTAATGATTAAAACGCATATCAACAGAAGACCGTTATATTGACTAATTTTTTTTTTTTTGGCTCCCACTGGTGGGCTGCATGTTGACCCCTGCGTAAATCCAAACTGCACCATGGGCCACAGACAAAAGGGCCGCATGTCAAGTAACCCCGATATAAACAGATGGGACATCTGCCAGTTACATAGGATAAAGTGAGGTTACCCCCAAGAACCACATGGTGACAGACAGTAGCAAATCATATTGTAGCCTTATCGTCCCATTAGGGGTGAATGAGCATTGTATTTCCAGACTTCCTTTTTGTTTAGTCCTCATAATGTTAATTTATTTTCATTCATATGCATTTTCAGATTCTTATTACGCACAATCTGTGAATTTAAACCTGCCCATTAAGAAAATGTATTCAGTTCAGCTAATGCTTACGTTTCAGTACTGGATATTCAGGAACATGCAACACTAGTAAAAATGCAGGAAAGATGTGTGCCAGAATTTTTGAAGTCCTGATTAGCTTTTGATTGAATATGCAGTGCAGGAAAAGAACTAAATGTGGTGTCCTTAGAGCTGGCACTAGGCATAAGCATGCTAAGTAACACACAGGGTCCCAAGCAGCTCAAGGGGCCCTGTCTATTTTTATTGGCTCTTCATTATTGGGAGGCACACAAATTTCTGCTGAGGCCTCCCAGAGGGCTATTACCTGCTCCTTGCACTTGTGAAAATAATTGGTTGCTATACGGCTTTCATTAAGCAGCTTAATGCCTGATATGTGCTGATAGCTAATCTTTGCTTTTGGTGATACTGAAATTCAGCGAAGGTTCTTGCTGTACCCATTTCAGTTCAGCAATAGTAGAGATTATACATGTGTATATGGGGAAGGGAGACTATATCCCTAAACGTAGCTATTAAATGGGCATGTGACTTATGCCAGCAGACTAACCCAGGATTAATGCTGGGCAGGAGGCTTCAGATGGTATAAATCTGTTTTATCATAGATTGTGGGTCACTTTAAACCATCTAGGGGCTTGCAGGCAGGCAGTGCAGGCCTTATGGGGAAGCTCTGAGGGAAGGTGGGGGTGCAAAAACACCACCTGTCTCTAACCAGAGATGAATCTCGTTTTGGAATCTGAATCGATCAGGTAGGTGAACTCCATCTAAACACTGAGAGACAAGGAAGTTTCCATATGAAAAGATCAGATGACATGTAACAATCAACCTTTGAAACATCTTGGCACTGAAGTCTCTCTAGTCCTCCGATACCATGGTGATGAGCATGATATAAATGCCTAGATAGACATATGGCAATCATCTCTGATCTCTAGAATCATCTGCCCTTTCTCACTCTACCTTTTGAGCATAGGAATTTGTCCCACACTTATTGTCTGCATTTACACCAGCTACCCCAGAGAAACTGATGGCTCTGTCTAGGCCTTGACCTTACTTGCATGTCTTTGTGCTAGGAGCAGTGATATAAGCACATAGTCAAAGGGGCTGAATTGCAGACAAGGATGCCCATGCAATTTCATAGTGTTCTTTGAAGTGTGACTGGGACTGGGTATGTTTAGCCACCAGTTTAAATTATGATAACGCATTGGACGGGGGGGGGGGGAAATAAGGCTGCATCTAGAATAACAATAGGACAATGAAACTACTTGACAAGGCAAGTGTCACCCTTCTGCCAGTATATGTCACTTGGCATGCTCTCTGCCAGTGGCAGATGATGGAGTAGTGTTCATGAGCCAGCATTTGCTCCCAATCCTATTTCTGGATCTGGATTTCCCTCAAACTGGTTTCTGTTCCAAGAACTGACACCATGCATAGGAAAACTCTTTCCAGCCCTCTCAGGGTTTTTTCCAAACCTCCTGCCTACTCTGAGAAGGGACTTTATGGGGGGGGGGGGAGGGGAAGAGGCAGAATAGGGGTGGGGGTGGGTGTGTGTGTGTGTGTGTGTGTGTGTGTAATTTTGTACACCTTGACTGGCACATTGCACTACAGCAGCAACAAACCATGTAAATATTTTGTTAATTTCAACTTTGGAAACAGTGAGAGGTCTATCTCCTGACTTTATAATAGACAACCTAGCCACTGGTCCCTGCTTGTCTCCACAGGTACTGGATAAGTAAGCTTTCACTGGAACACAGCAGGGCAAAGGACTAATAGCTGGCATCACAATCCTGCTGTGATTATGATGAACTTCAAAAGAAAAAAGCAAACCTTAACTGGATTTGAGATGCAGGATATTGGGATCATGTCATATTGTAAATTAAACTTTCAAAAGGTCATCTTCTGTCATTTTCTTCTTTGCTGAAACACTTGTGAACAGCGCTCTTTCTGTTAACAATAAATTGTTCCAAATATTGGCCAGTATGAAACATGGCAAATAAAGAAGACTGTTAAGTGTCATGTTTTGGGGTACAATCCAATAAGGAGTTATTACAGGAGCCTACCCTTTAGCTCTGAGTGTTTATAAAATGCTCTGGTCCCGTTGTTTCCAGACTGTCTGTTTAAACAGCTCTGGTTCAGCAATTATGACTCAATCTGCTAATGACACCTCCACCACATTCTGGTCTCAAGTTTTTTAATTACTATCAGTTCCATATTTTCCACAGATTGCTTGCATCGAAATATCCAGCCCTCTCTAAGGCTATGTCTACACTACAGTATCCTGGAAAAGCTCTGCTGCATCCCGGGAACGTGGCCACTTTCTCGGAATAGTTTCGGAAGCCCTGTATTCCTAATTTTTATGAAGAATAAGGGATCTTCCCAAAGAGGAGGTTTTCCCCACATTTGGCCCCATGTTGATGGGCTAAATGTCAAAAAAAAAAAAGCCTCTTCTGAAGGGGAAAAAAGTGGGGGAAAAGTACACACATTGTGGGGTTTTTGCATATCTTTTTCCGGAAAAAGAATGTAGTGTATACATAGCCTGAGCTACTCAGAGAAATAATGTAGGAAGCTACTAAGTATTGTCTCTCTCATATAAATATTAACTGGAATTAACCATCACTTTAATTCAAATTAAAGCATTGGTCTAGTTTAGATTACAAATAACAAGTCTATTAACAAAAGGACATGGATTAAAGGATGGCAACTTTGAAGTTAAGCTTATAAACAGTAAATATGCTTTCTACCGGCTAAGACCTAACTTCAGCAATTTGCTGAAAAATATACCTTGAATAAAAATAGTAATCTGCTATTCTCAGAGACTTCAATCCCCTTAGTTGAAGGATTCATCTCTGAGCTTGCAAGAGCTCTGTCTCCTTGTATGTCTAGTGACTGGTGCTAAGATGGCTTCTTCTTTCCCTTTTTATATCTTTTCCAAACGTTCTTTTTCCCTAGACTCGAGGACTTCATGTTATTTCTCCTTTCCTGTGAATATGCTGCTGACATGTAAATGCAGCTTCCATTACCTCTGGTCACATCTGGCTTAATTTCATTGGAGTCAGGTAACGACTTCCTTTCCTGTTTGGGAAGGAACCTGTTTAATCAGACTTAAAGCATAATCTCTTTGAGCATTCATAGTTCCTCATGCATACATTTGACAGTGTCATTTGCTGCTTCTTCCAGAGATGTTCCCATGAGTACTCCACTGTTGGTGTCAGTTGTCCCAGTGCTGCAGATCAGAGTTTTCCCTATCAGTAGTCTGCAGGACCACACCTACATATCAGACACCTCATTTCATCCGTGCCTTCTCTTCACGCGCATGGTCTAGCTCCCTCCTGTTCTTCTTCTATTGCAACACATGGTTGTAGATGGAGTGAGCTCCTTTCTCCTCACATCCTGTCATACAAGAAAATTGAGTTCTAGTTAGTAGATATTAGTTACATTTCTTGTTTTTCTGCAGTTGAAAAAAAAACCAAACAAAAATGGTGCTTTGGCCTCAGGGGCCATAGTGTGTGTTTTTTTTTTTTTTTTTTTTTAAAGGGGGGGCAAAAAAATAAGAGCGAAACTTTTCAGAATTACTAAAACTAAGGACAAATTCACACCATGCTTCAAAAAATGTGACACTTGCCAGGAGCCTATGCCCGCTTCAGATGGGCAGTCCTCATGTATTCACTGTCAACGTGCACACACAAGTGCTTCCACTGCTCTAAGCTAACAGCTAGAGCAAGACTCAACAGAGAAATGAGGTTCCACATCCTCCTTTTTGATAAGGCGCTTCAACCGGCACAGTCGGAGACTTCCACTACTCAGTCGGACCTGGACCGGATCAAGAAACGTAGAGACACCTCTCCCAGCCCATGATTCTCAGCTAAAAGAAGTGCCACTCCAGTGTGGTCTTTACTACTGAGCCATGTCAGCAACGGGGAGAAGCCTGGAACATCTGGCACCGCCCTGGCCAGTTCTGGAGATGTGCACACCAAGATGTGCTGTCCTACACCGGTGCTGGCTACTTCAACCATGGCACTAGCATCTGTACTGGCTTAGGATCCGGCACCAGCTCGGATATCATCGCCATCACTGGCCCTGACAAGATGGAGGGGACCAGAAACTCAGCCAGTCGCTACGGCACCAGCTAAGGCGCGTTCTAAGACCAATAGACAGACCACCGACTCCCCAAGGCTTGATGCTTAGCCTGAACCCCTGACTGAGCCTGACCCGGAGGACCGGCCGAGACACCTGCACCAGGGAACTGGCTGAGCCCCGTGGACCTGCAAGTGGTAGAGGACTGGACCAGACTGTCTGGGCCCCAGTGGGACGAGAGCAACCCAGACTCCTCAACTGACCAGCCAGAAACTCAGGTACCTGCTGAGGGGGAGAAGGAAAGTGGCCCGGGCATTAGTGGGGGCTGTTAAAGGCCCCAATGCCAACGCATTTTGGGCTGGAGCCCCCGCTGAGCCCATAGCAGCCTGCACTGCTGCTCCTAAGGCCCTTGGCTGGGGCGCAGTGGAGTGGGCAGGCCTGAGCCTCCCTGCCACCTAGCTACCAGGTGGTAGTCGCCCCCTCTCTGCCCCAGCAGGTGATCGGCCTGCACCCCTCCTGAACAAGGAGACCCTAAATCTGTGTGTTTGCCACCAGGGCCTGGCCTTTCTACTAACTGTGTTTGCTGCCCAGTCTACAGCAAGGCCCGGGCCCTTAAGACTAACTGTTTATTTGTTGCCCCACCCTGAACCAGGGCTGGGAACCTGAACTGTGGTGTTGGCCTGCCCTGAAGCAGGCCTAGTGTTTGTACTCATTGTGTGTGCTGCCTCGCCTGAAGGAAGGCCAGGGGTGAACTAGTGACTTGGGGCTTTGGATTAAAGGGCCAGTGCAGTGGGGCAGAGTGGCTCCCCAGTGCCGCACCATTCATCTCTCACTTGGCTACTTCGACACACATCACTGTCTCCTCTGCCCTCTTCAGGAGGTTCAGTCAGATCCCCTAAATCTCCCACTTCATCAGCTTATGCTGCTTATCACAATGACTGTAGGAGCACCTTTTCTTCAAGACACTCCTCTCCCACAAGATCTTACTACGATCATCATAGACATAGATATTACTATGCTCACATCCATTGGGCCACACGATATTATCAATCTCCAATGCTGTGATGGATTGGAGGAGTGCTGGCCAGCACCTGATGATTAAGAGGTTACACTCTGGTAGCTAACAAGGTTGTTGGCAGGGAGTCAGAAGAACCAATAGGGATAGTGCTGAAGTTTGAATTGTTCCAGATACCTTTCCTGTTTTCTTTTTCTTTGGGGGGGGGTGAGGGAGTCCAACTAGGAGTTGGAAGACAGACAGAATGATTTTAACCCAGGCAAGACTACCATGCCTCCAAGGAATTTGTGGCATGGAAATGAACTGAACCCGGAAGGGATCACAAATACATAAAGGAGAAAAAGTGTATCTAGTTGTGATAGGGTATTTTTCTTTATTTTTGTGGTTTGGTTTGAACTGCTCTGTATGAATCTAGGCCTCCTCTCCTCCATTCACTATCCAAGAGTTGTTCCCAGAGATTTTTTTCTGTTTTTAATTTGTTTTACTTACTTGATTTCTAGGTGATACAAAGCAACTATGCCTTATCAAGTACATCTTTTGGTTTAATAAAAATCACCTTTTTTAAGTTGATGATTTGATTCTTGTGTCCTGGGAAAGAATGGGGGTCTCTGTGTACTTGTCTACCTGCCTTGACTGGTCGGCTATCAGACTGCAGTTTGTGTGTTCTCCTTGTTTTCAAGCTCTCTTGTGGTAAAAGAGCTTGGGGTACCCGTGGGTGGATTCAAGTGTTCCTCTCCCTGGTTTTCAGTGTAAATCACTTGATGGTAGTAGCTACCCCCCAGAGTCAGTAAGTCTGTGACTCTGGGGAGTTTTTGTAAGTAGAGCCCGTAGAGGCAAGGTATTTTTAAGATCTCTTGCGGGCCCCCACCTTCCGCACTCTTGTGCCTAGACTTTATGAAAGTCTTTGAATTATTTCATTTTTTTCCACAGGACACATGATTCACTTGGTGCACAGGATGGATCTGCCTTAGGGATCAATTAGAGCCATCCAGGAAAGGAGACCATTATCCATAGGACCCCTGACTTCTTTGTTTTGGAAGTTGGAAGCTACACAGTGAATGAAGCAGGGAACTGCAGTAGGAGAAAGGATGGTCACCTGGCTAAGGCAGTTGAATGCTGCCGGGGAGGGGAGAGGGTGGAATTGTGCCTCTGCCTCAGAGTTCCTATGTGAGGCTAGGAAAGTCATCTGAAGCAAACTTATCAAAAGTGGTTGTGAGAGTTCTTCTGCAGATGAGGAACTAATACCACCCCCTCACCGTCCAGCGATGTTGTGAAAATAAAGCTAATGTTTTTGAAACACTTGGCCATGACAGTGATGTGAGCTCCATGGAGAAACCAACAAGGAAATCCATAAATCTGTCTTTTGGAAAGTGTTTGTTTGAATAGTATGCCATAAATAAAACACTGTTCAGTGCATGACCCTAGTGAAGAGAAAACAAGGTGTTTTTTCCCTCACCAACTGGCAGTTCTCAGAGTCTTCAATCTCCTGGGTTGAAGGACCCAGCTTTCTCAGCTTGTAAGAGCTTTGGGTTCTTGTGTATGTCTAGTTATGGGACCTATTTATACCATCAGCTGCTCGTTTGAGTGACACCCATCCTAGGCACTGAATGAGCCAGGGTCCTATGGAAAAAGTGTATGATTATGTAACTAAGGGGAGTATCATAATGAAGACACAAGGCAACTGAATTAAGGTTGCACAAACAGTCTTAATTTTGGCATGACAACCTTAATATCGTGTTTTTGTGTAATGTACAGAGCTGTACGATTCCTAAGCATTGGCAAGAGCCAGTTGTTACTTAAACAGAGCTGCATATTGAAAGGGCTGGTCAGACAATAGGCTATCAGTTAACTAAAAGTTTGTAAGAGCTGACCATCATTACTGTACTTTTATACTGCTGACAAAGCAGTAAAAGGTGATTTAATAATATACATGCCCAACTGGGGAACACAGAACTGCTGTCCTATCTCCATTTCACTTCCTTAAAGGTTCCCTATATAACTGATTGTCTTCCCCCGATGTAATTCAGAAGCAAACTCCACTGAAGTCAACAGAGCGGTAGTGTAAAACTGTAAATGAGGGATAAAGCACAGGCAATTTTTGCAGTACATTGGTGGAGACTTAGGTTCCTTCCCACTGGAATGTCACTACGGCTGAACCAGCAATCCCTGAGAAGGACATGTGCCAAGTATAGGGATCATTTAAATGACTTCTCCCCTGTAGTGAAAGTTGGGGAAACAGGAACCAAATTGTGATTCTGGAGATGTAGTCCAATTCCTGTGACGTTCCTGGGACAACACATATATAACTCTGCACTGTCCCACCTAAGGGGCATGTAGCAAAGTCACATCGGGGCCTGAATTGAGCTGCTGCTGAAATCAATGCAAGTCCTTCCATTGACTTAAGTTGGGCCCTTATTCATCTGTCTTTCAAAACAGGACAAATGGTGTTTTTAATCAAAAAAAGCAGCCCCGTAAGACTTTTTTTTTTAATGTAGCAGCCTGTGGTGTTGGTCTTAGTGTGCATTAAGGTTTTTTTTATTCCTTATCAGAAAACTGTAACTGAGCCACTCTTAGACATAACATTATCCAGCACTTGTTTCAGTCAGAGTGAGTTCTGCTCGACTGAGCACATGCTAATTAAATTTATGATTTAATTAGAAATCACAAGGCTTTGATAGCCTCACACTTAGTGAACTAACCTGATGATAGTTATGTATTTAATGCTGAAGCTATTAATTTTCTTATAAAAGAGCTAATTGAAAGCTTACCTAGCCATTGTTCCCAGGTCTTTTAAATTCCAAGGTGTAACAAATTAAGGACAAGAGTCTAAATTCTGCAGTAACGGGGTGAAATTTCTCCCTCTGCTGGGACTTCAAGTAGGAAGTAATTTTAAGAAATAGTGGGCTTCTTGTGGTGGTTTGAGTGTGAGAGAACTACTGCATTCAGACTATGCTACTAATCTGAGACTGCTATGCAAACACAACCCAAGAATGAATGTTTTGGTTGGTGTAGGAACAGTGGTTCAAGAGGGGACAGCCAGTTTTAACTAGAAGAATTAGTGGATTAGAGCACTGGCTGGGGCTGTACTAAATTTCTGGCAAGCAAGACCTCCTAAACTCTTCTAATGAAGTGAGACCTTATGCCCAATATGGGACTATCACAGAAGACTTGAAATGGACATGTGTATAAGTTCACTAAAGAACTTTTATTGGATGGTTGCAGGACCCATGTGGCCTGTTAGTGCACAGCATGCGTCCACATGCCAGCTGATCACATACTGACTAGCCCTGTAGACTAACTCTGAGAATACCCATCTGGGCTACAATCAGCAGCACATGCAAGAAATTGGAGCTCTAGAGGTGAGGCGGCTTGGTCTTTAATACAGACTGTGCTATGGTCACTAACCGTATGCTCACAGGACTGTCTTAGTCAGCACTCACAAGTCAGTATTCCTGAGTTTTTAATACTGGTAGTTAAATAGATGAATTACACTGGCTTATACATTCACTAACACTTGGGGCTTTGGATTGAGAAATTCCCGCTCCAGTGGCCTGACACCTTTTTAAGGCTATTAACTTACTGACTCAGAATCTGAATAAGTTATTAGCGCTAACTTGGAAAAACTCGACTACTGGAGGAAGGCAGAGCAAACAGAGGGCCATATTCTGCCATTTACTTCCTTAGAACAGTATCTTACTCTTCAAGAAATGCCATTAAAATCAAAGTGACTGCTTGCTGCTTATTCAATATCAGTAAGGCAGTGTGATGGGATGTGTGACCCACATAGTGGAATCAAGTGTTAACAGGAGCCCCAGAGCTTGGTTTGTCCACCTGGTGGCACCTGTAGGCTGAGGTAGGCCTAACTCATAATGAAAGGCCACTGGGGAATGACTGGATGATTTTGTAACAAGAAGCTTGGAGTGGAAGGGGCTGCAGAGGAAAAAAGTTTGTTGTCCTTGCTACCATGAGAGTGGGTGGAGAGACATGTGAGGAACAGGAAGGCATTTGCAGATTGAGGGGAGAGCCCAGGAAAGAGAACACTAAGAAATCCAAGGAGGTGGCCGTAAGGAGTCAGTGAATTAAACCTTGACTGCCTGTCTGGGGGTTCCTGGACTGGAACTCAGTGGAGAGGGCAGTTTGGTTGCCTGTTACCACCCGCTAATAATGTGGTATGAAATGTGTTAGGAAGGGAACATGGCTAAGTGAAGCTCTGAGTAAAGGGTATGCAGACAAAGGGCCCAGAGCTGAAGGTGGCAAACAAAATGAAGGGATCAACCACTTTTGTCCCTATTGGACTTGCTGTTACCCTGGGGGCAGGGTTAAATGTGATCTGGCAGGAAAGCTTGAGTCCTGAGAAGACCCAGGCCACTTCAGGGCTGGAACTACTAGCTACAAGGAGTACTAGAAGAAGAGGCTGCTGCACCATGCCTAGCTGTGAGAAGAAATGCCAACGGTGAAACATGCCAGTCTTCATCCACCTGGTGGTAGAATCAGGCCTAGAAAAAATATGAATATTCTGATGGGGGAGGAGTTCTGTGCTTACTGTGGAGGGAAACAAGAAAGGGACACTCCTTACAGCATGGGGTAAGAGAAGTGGAAAGCCTCTTAAGGTTGGTTGGCTTTTTTTTTTTTAAAGGAGCAGATAATTGGGGAAACAAGCAACTTTTTTTCCAAAAATTAAGACACTAATATGGAACTACCCAAAAAAAAAAAAAAAAATCAAACCCACCCCAAAAACAAAACTTTACCAGAACAAGTGCAATAGAAAAGATTATTTTTATAAAAGGATTGGCAACTTGTTAATGAGAGCTTTTGGGGTTTGTGTGTCTGTGACAGGCAACTGTTTTCACTTGTACAACTTTCTGGTCACGAAACACTTCTGTATATTGCACACATGCAATTTTATGAGTTAATAGTTGTCATAGTTGAATGCCTTTCTTGCTGCTTTTGCAACATATTAACAATGTTAATTTAAAATTGCCCAGAGGACAGTGCTGTTCCATTTATCATTAATATGGTACAGAAGCTAACTAATACTTCTGTAGTGTCCTCAAATTGACTATATTAGACTGTGTCCTATAGTTAACATGCTGGAATGATAAAGAATCAAAAAACTGGCTCCATGATCAAAGCATGATGGGCACAAAACACTTCAGAAGATAATGGAAAAGCCTTGATGTAAATTGATGGTGCAGCCTCATCGGAAATAGTGTGTGGAGTGCTGTCATGTGCTTTGGCCTTTGGATGCGAGAGGAGCCAGTAAAAACACCTCAGACTCTTAACTTTATTATGCACAGAGTAGTAAAGGAAAGCAGGGCATGGTTACACAGATCTATTTCAATACACAGGATAGTTAGCACAGACAATTATATAACACCTACACCTAGGACAAGACACAAGATACTTAATTTTAAGGATAGGGATATACATGCACTTATTTCTATAAATCACACCCAGTTCCACTGCTAAGACCTTTATGATTATCAGACGGGAGGTCGTGGCCTCGTTGTTTCCCCATGCACAAAGGTGTTCACAATGCATCGGTCGGTAGGAACAGGCACAACTTCTAGTTGCAGTGAGTAAGGTAGTGGGGACCCCTTACCCAATCCCTCCCCCGGATTATCTTTTCTACACCTACTTTTATAGCAAAGCGAGACTTGGTCGTTCCAGTAAACTCTACCAATTGATTATGTATTGTATATGCCCATATTTGGGATACATCCTGCTATTCAAACTATACTACACATGATTGATAGTTCTATGGCTGCATCGGTGATTTTCACTTATTAGAAATGTTATGTATCAGTACCAGGTTACTCCCAATGTTCTTGGCATGGTTTCACTATACCAATACTCCCTACACACTATTGTTTAAAGCACACTTGACTTTCAAAGCTCACTCCTCCTCAGCCTGGCCTACATTCTTACATGCACTAGGCTTGAATCAGACCTGGTTTGTTTTGTTAGAAGCTGCACTTTGGTCAAGGCAGTCATCGTTAGTCCAGTGAAAGCGGGGCTGCACAACACAGACATTATTCTGGTCAAGACGGGGCTGTCCAGGCTCCCCTACAAGTACCTTGTCACTGCACCTGAGAATAGATGTTGCACAACAGTAGGGAGATCAGAGAAAAGTGGTGAGCATGATCAAGGTCATGGAAAAAATTCAGCTGAACAGTGATTGAAAGGCTGGGATTAAGTTAGAAAGGTGATGACAGGACGCAATAAAAATATAAAATTACATTACAGTGTAAAGTGGAGCTGCAACTTTTCTCCCTGTGCCATACCGTAAATCAAGGCAACAATGAAATTAAAAGATGGTCAGTTTAAAACTGCCCCAGGAAAATGCTGCATTTCAAATAATTAGACTGCAGTTATTAGCTGTTCACTGCTACAAAATGAAGAGACCTAGAATTTAGTAAGATTCAAACGGGGCCTGGGCATTTATACACATTTTGGAAAGGATGTTAAAACTCCATGCTTCAAGGTTTAAATCAATTTCTGTCTAATACAGTCTGAGACTTAACGTGGCATAAGTTGCTCTCATATTTGTTACTGAGGAAGGCTTCTTACATCATCTTCTGAAGCATCTGGTACAGGATGCTATTGGGGACAGGCTACAGGATTAGATGGGCATTGGATCAGATCCAATAGTGTAGTTCCTAAAGAAAACCTGCCATTTCCCACCCCCTCTTCCCCCACTTTCTTGTAACTAGCTGACCTGAGGCAGGGATACTTCCATCACTGACACATCAGAGCCAACAATGTTGCATTTCCAGAACTGAAACGGGATTTTTCTGGGTGGCTTTAGAGGACTGTTCAGTTGAATTTGCTGGAGTTCTGATTCTCACCACTCTGAGACAAGAATCCGTGCCTAAATTCTGAAAATGATAGATCTGATTCTTCACTGTCTTGCATGATGTGTAGTCACTGACACCGGTACAAAGTAGATGTAAAATACTACATTTAATTTCCATAGGGACAAAGGGGCAAGGCAGTAGAGAATCAGGCACGCATGCCAACCCATAAGGAGATGGTATACATCTCATTTTTTTAATGAACAAAACTTTCCATGCTGTGTAGGGGCTTTGGGAGTTATCCTGCATGATAAGAACCTCTCTCCCAGCTAGTGCCAAAAATGGAGTTACTGATAAAAATCACAATACTGGAAAATAAAATCTGCATTGAAGCCACAATTTAAATAATGGGAGACTTGGATTAGACATAAAAATGTTAGAAAATGGAAATCAAGCAAAGAGTACTAGTATATCAAATGAGACCAAGGCAGTCATTTCCTTAATGGAGGGTATGTAACAGCACAACACTTTGAAAGATTGTTCTATTATAAGTGATATCTCTGATCTCCAATCTGGTTGCTATAAATTGAAGCAAGGAGCTTCAAAGCTACATTTCCCTTGGAAAATGAAGACTATAGCAACCAGCAAAGTGAATACAATTGATATAACAAACTAGAGGTAAAAGAGAAATATCTACGGACAGGTTGGCAGTTCTGTCTCCTTTCCTAAATCAGAGAAAACTATTAATAGCTTAATTTGACATATTTTCACTTCAGCTAAGCAATTTAGGTTTGCTGAACCAAGAGCATTGAAGTCTTGTGACATCAGATCAGCCGGTTAGAGCTGCTGAGCTAGTAACCTCACACAAGCCGATCCCTCCACATCACACTAATAAGCTAATAATGCTCAGCCATTGCATTCATAAGGATCTGGGCCTTGGCATCTCCTCAAGCTAGAAGTGCTGAGCAAGTAACCTCAGACCAGCAAATCAGAGTTGCTGAGTCAGTGAACTTACAAAGACCTGCAGTGTGATATCCAAGAACTAGAAGGGTAGAGACAGTGACATCTGAGAGGCTGGTCTCTTGCCACAACCCCAGAAAACTAGATTTGCTGTACCAGTAACCCCACAAAAACCTGTCCCTTGACATAAACCCAGCAAGTTATAGGAACTGATCCACTGGTCCGTGAACTGGCCAGCAAGATGGAGGAACTGAGTCAATGAATTCCAAATGAACTTAATTGTTCTTTATCAGCCCAACAAATTCATGACAATGAGCAAGGGATCTATCAGAATGCAGGTCCCCTTCAAGGATTGCCAATTTTCTCAGCCAGACACCATTGCTACAGATGGCATCCAGTCTATCTGGTTGGGAAAACTGACAAACCTATGTTCCCTTCTCTCCCTAACATAGGACAGTCTCTATTTCTTTTTACATCTGTGTGGCTGGGGAGCTCAGCTCTCCTAGAATGTTCCTTCTGCAGCTTCATCGAATAAGGAAATTTGGACTCCGTAGTGGGGAGAGTCTGAAGCAAGAAGAGCTGGTGCCTGGCTGGGGATTCCTTGAGCTCTGCCTTTCATGAATTCCAAGTCTTTTAACCAACAGTCAGAACAACTCCCTCATCTCATGGATGAGAGGAAAGAAGAATTCAATATAACTGTTCCCTGTCTTCCTGGAGAAGAAGGGAAGAAGATAGACAGAGACTCTGTTGGATAAGGGATCAGAGGGGGAACCTAGCCCCTTCTGCCATCATTCCTTTTCCTGGAGAAAAGCATGGCTCTGTCAGTTCCCTCTCCCTTCCTGGCAATCCATAGCGGGGTGTGTGGCTGGATATTCCCCTTATCACTGCTCCATATTCATCTGTTGCACGCCCTCCTGAGTACTTATTTGGTTGAATGTAGCTCTGGCTGGGGACAGGGACTCACATATCAGATATTTTATTTTCCCTATGCTATATCCCAACCCAAATGATGCACTGACACATCACTTTACAATATCAACAAGCATGATAAAAACTGCTGAGTTTCCTCCTCTATTTTAACCATTGAGGAAAATGCCATGCGAAGGCAGACCTCTCTTAATACACAACACTAAATGACAGCTGAACCGGCTCAGGGAAGATCACTGGAGTATGAGAATGTCTGGTCGTAGTGTAAAGTGACACTTCCCCGTTGGTGCCACTAACACGAAAAAGGAACTGTGAAACTCCTGGGTTATCTTATATTCAGATGTGTGTTTTGATGCCCAGCGACAGCTCGAATTAATGTCGGGTACAACAGCTGTAGCACAATGCAGGGGAACTGGCCCTTCACAGAGCAGCAGAATCGGAGTCCAGACATTGAAACAATGCAAAGACAGATCTGGTCTGTGCTCTTCAAAGCTCAGCTAACCCTGCATCTGCCTAGAAGTTTTAGTTACTCTATTTTAGACAACAAGGAGTCTCCTAGGAGTGAAGAGACAAAGATCAAAGGAGATATCTGAGACTTTCCTTTGCTGTATGATAAAATTTGAATGCCTCACCTGGTCCAGTATCAAAAGAAATAAGGCTATCATTGCCTGAAATGGGTATCCAATGCCAGACTTCTTGTGTCTAGTTTTCAGAAATGCTGAGCACCTGGAATAGTCACTGGGGAAGTCACTTTACCTCTCTGTAATTGCTCAGTATAATCAATAAGAAATATCGGGAATCAACAGTAAAGTCTCCCTAGAACAATGCAGCCAGGGCTGGAAACGTCACATAGTAACTTGCATTAAAAAGACAAGTTGGTGAACAGTGTCTTCAGGGCATGCCCCAAAGTGTACTTTTTGAAGAAAAGCAAATCATATGTATCAGATTTTATTTTAGTCCTTGGCAATAATGGAGGTGTGTGAAGTACTTTGCTTCCTTCCCACTTTCCCCCAGAACTTAGGGGCTCACCTCTCTTTGAAAGCTTCAGGGGGTAGCCAACTTTGTTGTTTAAGTTTATCCTGTACAAATTAATAGTTTGGTAGCACTTTATAGACTAACAAAACATGCAGATGGTATCACGAGCTTTCGTGGGCACAGCCCACTTTTTCAGATGACCGATCTATAAAGTACTATCAGACCATTTGTTGTTTTTTAAGTTTATCTCTCTTTGAAAGTCAGCTCCCGTTTGTGCCTTTTGACATTCTTCCATGTTATATTTGGATTTCTAAAGATCCAAGGCACATATTGAATGATCAGTTACTCCAGTTATAGCAATACCAAATGTCCTAAGAATCATGGTTACCCTAATGCCGGGTGACTCCACATTTACAATAAATTGTTATTGGGGAGCTATATTTGTGCACATTTATGAAAGTTTATAAAGCCTTGTGGAACAAGGTGGGTGGTGTAATATCTCTTATTGGACCAACTTCTGTTGGTGGAAGGGATGAGCTTTTGAGTTTTACACAGCTCTTCAGATTTGGGAAAAGTAACCAGAGTATCTAAGCTAAATACATATCAGGACAGATTGTGCTGCATAATGGGCTCTCTCTCCTAAACCACAACAATACTTGTGACAGATATGGCTTTATATATTTGCAGTAAACTATGAATTGGAAAGTGGTTGATCTTAAACATAAGGGCCCAGTCTTATGCCAATGGCGTGCTTTGCCTGAAGGAAACAGTATGCATATTTTCTAAATCAGCTTTGCAAAAATTGTGCTGCAATACATCTCATTTTTTATTTCCTGGACTTTTATTTGGCATTGGTGACATCTTGTGGTGAATTAGTCTAATTGGAAGTAAATAGTCTGTAGCTATTCCAGGATTTTCTCATGTCTGCTTTCTTATTTTCTAGCAATAGTTGTGAATTTTTATACACAAATAATACCGTTAACTCATTACTCCATTACACCAGCTTTTTCATGGGAGAAATTCCCCTGTACTCCAAGGCACTTTTACTGAATCAGCTAGTTCAATAAACTGGTAAATCAGACTCCTATTTGGATTCTTCCTCTGAAGTTTTGTGATCTTTTAGCTTTTACTTTTTATTTTGCTTCCCCACTTCCAAATTTCATTTGTATCACTTGATCTCAATTCTTACTAGAAACTCTTGTCTGATTTCTGCCAGCAACATTATGCATGTTATTAAGTAAGGCCCTTCATTTTGATCTTGTTCCCACCCAAAATAGAGGGAAGAGAATTCAGCTTTACCACTTGAATTTCAAGTGTCATTCTAATTCAGATCCACAACTCTCTAGATGATCCTATAGCTCTGGGTCTAAATGGCATCCAAAAATAGACTTTCTAAATCCGGATGTGACTCGAAAGTCTTCTGAGAACAGCCACAATCTCACATTGAGATATATCCATTTGTGACTAACAATTTTGCATACTTAGACTGTGAGAGCAACAAGAATGAAAGAACAAATGAAGTCTCTGATGAGACTGTGTGGATGCCTGTGAGTCTCCTCTGTACAAGCTGCAGCAACTTTGAAAACAAAATAGCTGCTGCTTCTGTGCACTGTGACAGAGGTCTTTGGATTTTTAAAACAAACTTAGTCTTACAGAAGGGCTGTCTTTTATGTTGTAGGTGGATGTGCCCATCCCTTCTAATTTGGAGCTATTGTGTGTCTGGGAATTTATAGCAGAATGGAAATTCTGAGTTTTGACCAACTTTGGTCTTGAGCTCTGAGAGTGATGCCTGTTTAGTAAATGCCACACAAAAGCTTCTTTTGAGTGCATCCCCCAGTCTGCACAATAGCTTAGAACAGTGGCATGAGGCATGACCACAAATTGACAACCAAATAATTCTAACCAATAGTGAAAATGTGATATCATTTGAGATTTCAACCTTTGTTTGTTTTTAAACCTGTGTTCTACTCAATCTTCAATAACCATTTAATATAGTAAGAATACTTTTTTTGTTACACTGTTGCTGCTGCTGGTTCAGCTTCATTAATGACTGCAGTCATAGGAGTGCTCACAGACACACGGTTCCAGTCGTTGGTCTTATATCTTATATTATCTTATACAGCATAGGGAGGAATATACAGAAGAGCTCAGCAATCATTAACTCTGCTCCCATACAAGTTCTACTGCTGACTTTAGTGGAAGCCTAGTTATATTCACAGTGAACATCTTGGAAAATGCATCCCATAGGTAGGCTTGGAAGGATTAGATTTTTTTTTAATAGGTCTGTTAGTTAATTGCAATTAAGGCATGCAATTAACACACAATAAATGAACTAGATTTTTTAAAGTCACCTACAGGTTGGACCGCACTGGTGTGGCACCCCTGGAACCTGAGCGGTCCTGGATGAGGGAATTTGTCGGATCAGGGAAGGTCTCCTGCTACCTGCACCTGCTTCCTGTCTGCAGGGCCTTCAGCCTCGCTATTGGTCGGGCGACACAGCTGCTCTGGCCCTACTGCTATAGTTGCTGCTCCAGCTCCACTGCTGGCGCAGCAGCATACAGCCCTGGCCCTGCTGCTGCGGCACCGGCCCTGCTGCTGGCTGGCATGTGGCCCCGACCGGGCTGCAGACCTGATGCAGCTCTAGCTGGATCGCCACGGTCCCGGCGCTGTTGCCACAGCCCCAGAGCAGCCTTTATCCTGCTTTCCAGATGTGGGAGCCAGCTGCATCCCTGTGGCAGCCTGTGTTGGCTGCTCAGCTGCTCCCAGGGTGGGCAGGCCTCCAAACCACCACCCTGTGCTTCCCGGGCAAATGCTTCCCCTGCTGGGCTGCTATGGTCTGGCCTTACTGCCAGCCAGGCTGCCGCAGCTCTGTCCCTGCTGCTGGGGCAGCACAGCCCTGCTCGAGTTGCCATGGCACAACCCCACTGCCGGGTTGGCATGCACAGGCTGCCTCTCCCCCACTACCACGACACTGCTACTGGTCTGCTGAGACCCTGGCTCCACTATCATCTGCCTCGCCATGCACGGGGCTCTCAGCTACTTGCCCTCGTGCCCTAGCGTGCTCTCATTCAGCAACATCCATGGTCCTGCCAGGCCGCAGATGTTGCTGGATGAGAGAGTCCAGGTTTAGGGAGGCGCAACCTAAATTAATCACAGTTTTAATCAGATTGTTAAACAATAATAAAATAACCATTTAAATGTATTATAAATATTTTGGATTTTTCTACATTTTCAAATACATTGATTTCAGTTACAACACAGAATGCAAAGCGTTTAGTGTTTGCCTCATATTTTTATAGTGAAAATTGTAATAAAAATATGAAGTGAGCACTATGCACTTTACAGAGAGGTATACTAAAAATCATTATATTTGAAGATTATAGAAAAATCCTAAGTATTTATAATGGGTGTTTTATTGCTCTACACTGTGATTAAAAACAGTTGCTATTCACAATTTTTTAATTTCCTGATTAACTACAAGTATTTTAATCATTTGACAGCTGTAATTTTTATCAGTAAATGTCAGCAAGCATCAGTTCTACTGTACAAACCCAAAATGACAAATATTTCCACTGATGACCAAAATTAATGGCTGACCCGAGGAAACAGGCTGCTTGATCATCACAACTTGACTTAAGAATATTTAATTTGCATGTTTTGACCTGCAATATTGACAATTTGGTTTCAAAAAGTTTAAGCTTTAACTATTGAAACTCCATGTCTATGAAGAAATTGTCCCGTATTTCCCACAAGTGTGAAAATTTAAAAGATTTTAAAATATCAAGACTATATAGCTTTAAAAAAACACATTAATTTCCGCTCAGGTTACCCAAGTGTTTAAAACAGCGGTGGACACCTAAAGCTCTAATCTATACAAGAGCTCCATTGCTGCCATAGGTGGCGGAAAACTACTGATAGTAATAAGGGAATTGCTAGCAAAAAACTACAAGGTATCCTCATCTATAGTGATTTACCCTGAGGATTTCCCCCTGCGTATTGACCAAGCCTTTGTCATTCTGATCGGTTGCTTTCTAGGAAAAAGTACTTGTGTCCATTGTTTCATGCTAATATTTTCCTAGTCTTGTCATTGCTTGCTTTGTTCAGCTAGGTACCAATAGAAATGTTGTGCTCTCTAGCCTGAGAGAGACAAGGCAATTGCTACTAGAAGTACCCTGTGCCAGAAAATTCATACCTTTCAGCGTGAGAAAATAAACACTCCTAACTGAAGAGATCTGGCTAAATGAAATTTCAGGAATGAAAGAGAGAAAACACAGTGGGAATCATATATGCCACAGCCCTGCTTTTCTTCTCATGATGTGGGTATAGAGAGATGCTGCCAATATTTTGATCCAATCCTATTCCCTGTGACCTGTGTTTTAAAAATCCCACAGGACCAGGGTGCATGCACAACAAACAAAATGATTTAGAGGCCAAGGAAATATATTTTGTTTCTGTGGTGAAGCAAAACTGCTTTCTTTTATTCACTACCAAGAAGGAAAGTAACACCACGGGAAACCAGAGGAGTAAGCCAGATCCATCAGTACACCGAGGGTATATCTACACAGCAACTGGGAGTATGCTCATCTGCTATTTTTGGCATACTAGTTTTGAGTGGAGGCGTAGGAGTGCATGGTGGAAGCCCCAAAGTTAGTACCTCTGCACATTAGACAGCTGCACCGACAAATCATGGTTTGCTTACAGTTAATCTAGCCATGGATGGTGGATGACCCTAGGGCTGGGTGCAGCAAGCCTCCAGTCCTGCCCCTTCCACGTGAGGGTCCATCTCTGCCAACCAGGGCCCCCCTGGGAGCCAAGCATCCCCCCACAGTAGGGGCAGGCCACCCACCTCTCCCTGAGGGAGGCACACAGTTTCAGCCTTCTCTCCATCCCAGCCTTCCCCAGCTCGGAGTGCACAGGGAAGTTGGGGTGGGTGGGTGGGGGGAGCGGTGCACCACCCCAGCCTTCCCCGTAGCATAGAGAGAATGAGCACCCCCCACCCCCAAATGTCATATGGCCCCTTATTCCTGGAGCATGGGAAGTGCCCAGCCTCACCTCCATGGCCTTGGTGGAGGTGAAACCGAGGCAGTCCCAGGGGCATGCTGAACGGGAGGAGAGCAGGGGCTGGAGTGTGGGCTGGCAACTTGGGAAGGCGTTGCCTTCTCCTGCCTCCCGTGGATCTAGGCAACTCACTGTCACAAGAGGCTACAAGCAGCTATGTATGCACAGCAGCTTCACATGCTGGGACTTTGCCTCTGCTGGTACGCCAAACCTAGTGAGGCTAGCTAGTGGCAAAACTGCGAGGAAAGAGGCACGTCTGGCTCTCTAGGCACATAAAACCTCTCATGGGAAAGTTGGCAAAACAACTTTCAAAGTATCATTGGTGGAAATGATGCTAGAACAAGCTAGTTGATGGCTTAGAACAGTGTTGCAGACGGATGACACTCAACCGAACCATAAAGCGGGGGAGTTATGGCTGGTCTCTTGACATCTATTGACCCATAGAACCAAACAAAGAATGGAAAAAAGGAAAAGTGCAGTGGCCAAGTCATCAATTTGTTCACTTCTTAGAAACCAAGGCAGGAGTGAAAAGTATATGATCAGAACAAATAAAAACAGTGTATTACATAATGTACTTGAAAGATAAGACCTTACTCCTGAACAGGGAGCATAAGAATGTCATGCAGTAATGATGCAAGTGGAAAGATATGAATGGGAAATCATCTGTCAATCCAAATTGGTATGGGAGGGCAATGGACAGTTTTATCATGATGCACCTAACTTATCGACATCAGGAAGACAAGGTGGTAGACACGGGGATTAGGTTGCATTGGTGATGAAACTGAAGACAAGCCTGTCTCTCATGGCATTTAACTCAGTATCTTTTTGTATGCTAAAGATGAGATTCAGAATCAAATCCTGTGCTTTTACAATTGTACAGATGTATATGCTGACCTCAGCAGTGTCTATGGAAGAAATTGATGACTTTTTAGAATGACCCAGAAAACAATACAAGTTTCAAGATAGTACTTGTTGGTGATGGGAGATTTTAATGCAAAAATAGGATTAGACTGGAATTTGTGGACTGAAGCAATAGGCAGATTTGGACTATATGAAGAAAATGAAAGAGAGGCTATTAAATTTATGCCTAAGCAATAATCTGATTATAATTAACATGGTGTTTTAACAAAGAAAGCTGGAGAGGAACTGAACATGGATCTCATCTGATGAGAAAATGAAGGACATAATACATTTGTGAAAAACAGATGGAAATAAAATGTAGTGTCATGCAGCTCACTTGGAAGTGATATTGGAACAGATCATAAGTTAGTGCTGGCATCAATTAGATTGAGGCTGAGAGCAATCGAAGTGCCAAGAGCTAAGATCTATGTTGTGGAAAAATTGATCGACCCAGGTATCGGGAAAGAACACAAAGAAGCCACATAGAAAAACATCCTCTCTTTGAAAGAAGAAATGTTGGCGAGCGTTTAAAACGAACAGGATTGCAAGAGCTGCTGAACAAGTGTTGGGGTTCAAGGCCAAAACAAAGAATCAAACTGGTTGCGGGGGGATGTCAAGTGCTGCAATTTAGTGACAAGCATAGATGCTCATTCTCCATTAGCTTTGTAAAAGCTGAGTACAGTAAGTTAACCATAGAGATAAAATAGAAAGTGAAGAAGTGGAAAACTGCATGAGAAACAATCTAAATACACAGAAGAATAGCTAGAGAGAAATGTCTGGAGATACACATACTGCTGGTTATAATCTGAATGGTGTTTTGATCCTATGCAGGTTGATTATGCGGTAGGGCTATTCTCTAATGGCTTCCCTCTGCACCTGGGCCTGAATTAGGGTTACAGCATTGGGATATTGTATGTTTGTGTGTGTGTGTGTGTGTGTGTTAAAAAAATGATGGGTTACAGAAATACAAAATGCACTTCAATTGTTCCTAAACTTTTTACTAAAGCGACCCCTGGACCAACACCATTCTGGTGTGCTCGTTTAATACTGATTCAGAAGAGGAGAATGTCATCTGCTGGATCCACAAGAACGCTTCTTGTAGTATTTTGGGTGTATCTAATCTTGTCCCATTCAAAGGCTGCCATTTCCAGATGCAACCCTACTTAGCGTATGAGCTCTGGTAAGGTCACAGCCCCAAATGCTATAGATGTAGTGATAAATAGCCCTTCATTCCTCTGAATAGACTCCACAGAAGGGAAATGGTCTGAGGTCTCTATTATGTAAAAGGTTTCTTCCCTTGCTTAGATATTCACTACTCACATATAGATACCAAGCTTTTCACAGGGGACTGTATAACTGATTTCTTAATTTGTATGGACATTAAAACAATTAGGACAAAAGGCCATTATTAGTCTTTTACGGAGTAATTGTTATCTGACTGGCATTCTGTTGTGCTCTTCTTATCCCTGCATTCACTCATTAGGCTGAACAGGAGTAAATCTTCCCCATTTTTAATGCTTAATTTAAGGGTTTTTTTTATAGTTGAAGGCAACAAAGTGCTTGCTACAAATCAAGTTCAGAATTAACATGTTGCTTAAAACATACTAGATGCCATGGTGAATGTGCAGCACCAGAACTACAGATACAGCTGGATATTCTGTTTGTCCTTCCCTCACATCCTCTACTTTTGAAAGGATAGGCCCAGCTGCTTGAAGTCTTTCCTCTATAACTCTTCAATCCCTCTCATCACAGTGTGACACCCAGCTGCTCCACTCTGAAGGTTGCAATTGAGTTTCTGGTGAAAGTGAATTTTTCCATCACCTCCAAATTCTACAAGCAGAGACTGATCTGCCTGAAACTTGATAAAGCCGCATAGAGTGGTGCATGCACTATGAAGTCATTTGAACAAGGGTTACAATACCCTGAAATTAAAGGTACTATCAAAGCTGTGAAAGTCTAACTTCTTTATATAGATCTGGGGGAAAGAATGGTAGATAAGAGCCACATGGGCTCCCCTAGGTTAGATCTAATGCATGAATGTCCATGTTGACTATAAATATGGAATGCTATCAGAGATTGGAAGGGAGCCCTAGGAGAATACCCCAGGAATAAGTACTGTTTTAGGCTGGCCCTATGCTGCTCTTCATACAAGTCGAGGCGCTGGGCGTGGCTTGCTGGTGGACTTATAGGCTGCATCTAGACTGGCAAGTTTTTCCGCAAAAGCAGCTGCTTTTGCGCAAAAACTTTCCAGCTGTCTACACTGGCCGCTTGAATTTCCACAAGAACACTGACGATCTCATGTAAGATTGTCAGTGTTCTTGCGGAAATACTATGCTGCTCCCATTCGGGCAAAAGCCCTCTTGCGCAAAAGCACTTTTTGTGGAAAAGCGTCCGTGCCAATCTAGACGCGCTTTTGCGCAAGAAAGCCCCGATCGCCATTTTTGCGATCGGGGCTTTTTTGCACAAAACAATACTGCGTTGACTACACTGGCCCTCTTGCACAAAAGCATTTGTGCAAGAGGGCTTTTGCCCAAACGGGAGCAGCATAGCATTTCTGCAAGAACACTGACAATCTTACATGAGATCGTCAGTGTTCTTGTGGAAATTCAAGCGGCCAGTGTAGACAGCTGGCAAGTTTTTCTGCAAAAGCAAGTGCTTTTGCAGAAAAACTTGCCAGTCTAGACACAGCCATGCACTATTCACATACCTATAATTTCCTGAGTGTCCCAGGGTGAATGCACATAAGACACACGACCCCCCCAAAATTGTGAGTTAACTACCAGGGCAGGTTAATTCATTGTTATTGGGCTTTACTGTAGTCTAGACACATGTGTGTTGAGGAGAGCCAATGCTACAGGGAGGCTCTTATATTCCATAATGCCCCTGCATTTACCACAGGCTGTGCTCTTTCTAGAAGATATTTTGCTGCTGAGGGTGATAGAGAAGCAAGGGAAGGTCTTCTGCAAGACTGCAGCTTCTGTCCAGGCCCTTATCTGGCTTGCCTGTGTGCAACAATGGTCATCTTTCCCTCCACCTCCCATACGCAGACACCATGGCACAGTTGCATGGGAATGTTACCTTTTCTGGGATAATGAATACAGCCGCTGTGCCAAGGAACCTGGGAAGGTGGATTACCCAGCATCTGCATGACCCTTTTGATGAGATCTGTGAGTCCGATTCCGGTACTTCAACGTGAGTCGATC
Organism: Pelodiscus sinensis; assembly: GCF_052426305.1. NCBI lineage: Eukaryota > Metazoa > Chordata > Testudines > Trionychidae > Pelodiscus > Pelodiscus sinensis. The sequence goes on from NC_143057.1 coordinate 30,240,674, forward strand.
AAATCTTGTGCCCCATCAAATTAGCCCTGTGTCACTACCAGCACCACACAGTCCCAAGCTTGTTTTCTGCAACCCTTCAACCCCCCCAACAACTCACTTCAGCACTTCCAAATATCAGTGCTGCTTATCTGGTGTATCCTCTGCTGTGCTTCCCCAGCCTCTGATTGCTATGACGGGCTAGCCTACTCTGTGGTAAAATATAGCTCCTGACTGCATGCATCTATGGACACCAAGCTATCCTCTGGCTCTGGGTCCACCTCCTCTTCAGCACCCTCGTCTACTATTTTCTCCTCCTGGCTCAGTCCATTCTAGGATGGCACCTGAGGCCCTAAAATACCCTCGAGGGTCTTTGGATGGAGATTGTGGGTACAGCAGGCAGTTTGCCTCCTGCACCTCATAGTAAGTATTTCTCAGGTCCTTCACTTTGACCTGACACTGAAGTGCATCCCAGTCACGGTCCCTTTTGGTCATACATCTTGATATCTGTCTATAGGTACCATAGGGAGGGAGGAGAGCACGCCATGCCACCCGGCCCAGCTTCTCCAGCCCCGAGGAGGGCAGAAGGCATGTGTATGGCTTCAGACTCTGCAGCCCTGGAGCATTGAGAGGGCAGGCACCGGGGGAAGCAATACTCTGCCCCCAGAATACCTACAGCAGAGTGAGAGTGGGGCTATGCCTGGTGGTTTGAGTAGGCAAAGCCTTCCCCCGCCTAGAATACTGGATTCTCGTGTCAGTGTAGATAAGGCCTTAAAATAGTCAGTTATTTTCTCACTCACATGAGAAATGAGAAAAATTCAGGCCCCATAGTGGCAGGATCATACAATGCACAGTCAAAATACAAAGAGTACATTGTAGCATCTCTTCTTGCATTATGTTAACTAGTTTTGTGTTATACATATTATGAGCTTTATGCTGACATTCTAAAAGGTTGGATTAAAAAAATAAGGTTGATATCCTCTGTCAAAATGAAGTATTTCTCTTCCTGAGGATCTGGCCCTAATAGTTAATGCATGCTTTATTTATTCTAGACAACAGCAAAATAATGTCAGACATGTAGTTTTTGGTGAAATCTTTTGTAGGAACCTTTCTTCGTTGTTTGTCTGAATTAGTGACGAACACAAAGTTCAAAAGAGTTAGTTAGGTGTGCCCAGATTTGAATGTGTGTTTTCAGTTAAACTTATTTCTCTGATTTAGAAATGGGACTGGAAATCTATATTGATTGAGATGTGTGTTTATGTATATTTGCTGCTCCTCATGATCTCTGTTTTGAACTACTGTGTTCTATTATTGCTCAGTTGAAAAAGTCCAAGGAAACAGAAATCAAATTAGCTCCAATTTCTTGTCTCTACAGAAACAGTCCCTGCCTCACGGTGGGATAAAGCAAGGGATGCCATTCAGTTTCATTGCTCTTTACCCAAAGTGTAAATGGAACTGAACATGCTTCAAAAGCTGGACTGTTGACATTTCAGCCAGGTTTTGCCTCACTCCCTCTCTATCATACCTGTGTTCAAACCCTCACAGGTGCTCACATGAACAGTCTTTCTGCCCTGCCTTTCAAATAGCCTGGCAGTGCTGCTCCACTGAACTTCACCACATGCTGCCATCCCTGCAACCCATCCCAAAAAGGGGTTTCACAGAGTAGAAGGATTCTTCAGAAACTTTAATGTAGCCACAGGCTATATTTACATTTCATTGGGTTCCTTGTGACTGGGCACATCTTGACACCAAGGTTGAGGATTCCTCACAGAGATGGGAAGTCTTGTGTGTGAAGGTTCTGCACTATGGGGGCACAGACTGGTCCAGCATGATTCTTGTTTCATGCATCCTAGCTTGGAACACAAGTGCATCTATTTTAGATCTGTCCTATAGAGGTCACTGCAAACTCACTTGCGAAGAAGAGGTAACATTGTTTTTCACAATAGAATCAATGTTAACACTAAATGTAGACTGAAGACTCCTTGTCTGTCTCTAAGCAATGCTTATAGCTCATGCATGGTTGCAGAGCGACAAATGAAAATGACGTTTACTTTGCATAATTGGGACTAGTATACCAAAGAGCAGGACATTAACAAAAGTTAGAATTTTCAACTTGGTTTTTCTATGAAATTTGATAGTTTAACCCTGAACTCTAAATTAGAATAAAATTCTCATTTCTACCTTGCGTTATCCTCCATTTTAAGGTGGACCTGCAATTTCCATAGAAACATCAGAGCTTTCTATGAATAGGCAAAGGTGGCTGTCAGATTTTTATTCTACTTAAATCATGTTCAAAAGTATGCATGTAATGGTTAAAAAGCATTACAAAGCCAGCCTACTTTCACCAGTAATGGCTGAGTGTTCAGGCAGACAGAATGAGGGAGTATTTTAGCAAAGAGGCACCACCTTACCAGGAATCTCTGATTAAATGTACAGGCAGTCCCCGGGTTACATGGATCTGACTTACATCGGATCCCTACTTACAAACGGGGTGAGGCAACCCCGAACTAGCTGCTTCCCCCCAGCAGACCAGGGAAATGCGAAGCTAGAGCCCCCCCCCCCCCAGCAGACCAGGGAGATGCGGAGCAGCTTTTCTCAGCAGACACCTCAGCTTGAGAATAAAGGACTGAGGGAAGTGAGGTGTGGGAGAATAAAACTGAGCTCTGGAGAAATGTTTGGCTAGAGTTTCCCCTATACCAGTTCCGACTTGCATACAAATTCAACTTAAGAACAAACCTACAGTCCCTATCTTGTACGTAACCCGGGGACTGCCTGTATTTGGGAAATAAATCCATGAATAAAAGTAAAGGAGTTATCTGCTGTGATGGAGTATAAAGGGAGATAAGGAAAGTAAGGGGGCCCCTTTCTTTAGAAACAAGTGGGACACTATCTTTCTTTAGTACTCAGATCCTAGAAGAGATGGTTAATGTTCCTATATTTTCCCCCTACATTCTTATTTTTAAATTTGTATTATAGTAGCAATTTGAGGCCTCACTGTGTTAGATACTAGACAAACCTATAATAAAACAGTCCTGGTCTATGTGATTTTGGTAATTAACTATATGAACTAAAACTTAAGCTCTTAAATCAGCAAGGTATTGCAATGGTAAATTCAGCAATACATGAATACCTCTTAAAATCTGGGCCTTTCAATCTATATAGATAAGGTAGAGAGTGGAAATGTTATTCCCATTTTATGGATGGGGAACTGACAAATTTAATTGACTTTCCCAGGACATGTAAGACATCTGTAGCACACTGCGGAGCTGGGAGCTGAATTCAGATTTCAGAAGTTTCATACCAGTATCTTAAGTGTACCAAGCCATCCTTTTTATTATACAGGTGTGCATTTTAGAATCCTTTTCCAGCTTCCCAGATATTAGATGAGTACATTTTGCATCTTCTCAGATAAAAGAAAAATGAACTCTAAAGTGTGTTCCAGCCTACCAAGAAGAATTCTATCTATGTTAGTAGCAAACACTTCAGGGGTGCTAAGAAGATAATAGACTAAACGACACCTTAAAAATAGATCTGGTGAAGTCTCTTGATGTGGTAGTGCAAGTAGACAGAGAAAAGGCTGTCCAAAGTAGCAAGAAATATGTACTACAGTCTTGTGAAAAGTCTATACTCCGCATTCATACTCCCATTAGCTTCTCTACACTAGCCTCCCAAACCCCCAATCTTCCATTGCCAACCTCCATAGCTAGCCAAGGTGAGCTCTAGTGCAGAAAGTAGAACAACTACAACTGTATATATGTTTGCCACCATATTATCTACACCTACTCACAACAGGCTTAGATGACAGGGTGATAGAAACATAGGCACCATTGGTGTCCCTCTACTCTAGATCACCCTCTGTGGCTAATGAAAGGTGAGAAATGCCAAGAAAAATCAAGCTGTGGAAATACACTCTCCAACACCTTCTCTTTCCAAAGCTTTGAATTAAAGAGTTAACAATACCAACAGGGTCAGAAATTATCTTGGTTTCTCGGAGAAGAAGAAAGAAAAAAATCCAGTGGAAGCCTGGAACTGAAATTTCTATTTGTTAAACTTTGCTAAATTGTAATTACCAAGTGACACAAAAAGGCTGAAGATTAAGTTGTCACGTTAGTGAGCATTAAATAGCTGTGTGGTCTGTCTTTGGTGTGACACTGGTGGCTGCATTTGTACTACAGAAAATGCAGGGCTGTTGTTTTGTTTTGTTTTTCCAGGGGGGAGATTTTTATCCTCTGGAGAGACACCACAAAGTATCTGCAGGTGGAAGGGACCAAACTTGGCAGAACTAAGGAGAGGTGGGAGAAGATTTGTAAGATTTTGACACTATTTCAGGAGGGCTTTCGAAAAAAAAGCTGCCACTGAAACTCATCCCTTAATTTTGACCGCCTGCAGCCCCTTTCCTAAAATCATTGGCGCAATGGTGTGCCGGGTGGGGCTCCTCACCCCTTGTCTGTGATTTGCAGCTGAAATACCAGCACCAAACCTAGCTGCAGTGAGACCCTTACCCTCTTCCACTCCTCTCTCCTGGAGTGGGAGCACCCCTTCCAGCTGGACTCCATTGGAGCTCCCAGCTCACCTGCTTCTCCCATTCCACTGCCCCCTGCTGGAGGAGAAGGGCTCTTCCCTCAGCTTCCCTGGCTGGGTGCTGGGACACTATTCTCAGCTCTCCCCTCCCGAGACTTTCCAAGCAGGGATGCGGCTCAGCCCAATCTAACGCACACATTTTCTTTCAAGTCTGGTGGTGTTGGTATTAAGTGACACAAACTACTACCCTTCTCAGGGGTTAGACATGATATCTCTGACGGGTAGTTGTGTTAATCTGTAACTTTAAAAACAATGAATAGTCCTGTGCCACATTAGAGAATAACTAACTATTATATATAAATAATATATTTATTAGTCTCTAACTCTATGTGTAGATTACAGGCTTCTTTTGGAAGAAACTTTTTTTGGAAAAGATCTGCTGAAAAAACTTCCTCCAAAAGAGTGTCCACACTGCAAAAGTGCATCGAAAAAGCGATCTGCTTTTTCAGAAGAGAGTGTTCAGACTGAATGGATGCTATATTGCATGTAAGCTGTGATTGCTATGGACAGAATGGCCACCAGGGCATCTGTGCTTTTTTCCCTTTCCTCTTCTTCCGAAAGAGCTCCCTCTTCCCTGTCCACACATTCCTTTTTGCGAAAGAGCTCTTTTGCAAAAAGGCTTTTTCCTCGTAGAATGATGATTAGCAATGCTGGAAAAACCCCTCTGTTCCTTTAATTTTCTTGTGGAAGAATGCAATTGAAGTGTGAGCGTTCCTCAAGTTTTGTTGGAAAAATGGCTGTTTTTCTGACACAATTCTGTAATGTAAACATACCCTAAGGCACCACGGGAGTACTTGATGCTCTCTCTACAGCACTCTAAGCATCTACCTACCATTCTTAGAAACCAGAAAAGTCAGGTTTTCTTTGCCTTAATACAGAGCTCTGCCGGTGGGCTAGCAGGATTACCCGGCTTCAAATGTTGTGACTATAGAGCTATTTTTATTTGTGCAACAGCATCATTATTGATTTGTTTGTATTCTAGGAGTGCCCAGAAGTCTGTCATTTAAGACAAGGCATCAAGTGGATGTAACAGATATGATGGGAGGAATGGGGAAGGGAAGATGAGAGTAATAGCAATATGAACAAGGAGATTTGCATAAATTGGCCATGGGTATACTTTGATGATTCCAAAACACATGTTTATTATATAAATGTTTCATTATATGCATAACTATGCACTACAATCTTCTGTAAGGTATTTACATAGAGATGTTTTAGAAGAGCAAAAAGTCAGTCCAGAGAGTTTGACATGCTTGACTATCAGTCAGAAAATTAATCCATTGATTTTTTTTTTTAATGGCTGTTATTTGAGCTAATCAGTCTCTCTCATTATCCATGTATTGAAGGCAATATATAGCATGAAGCAGATTAATCTCAAAATGGAGCTGATGTTACAGTAACTGCTCTATCAGCGTTGAATAATTATAGGAACCTAAGAAACCATTTACAGCTCTCTATATGGCATGTAACACAAAAACAGTTAGGAATTATAACTGCACTATACTAATCCGAGGCAGAGGTGGCACTTTCTCCCATACAGTTTAAATGACTAGATAGTAGTTTATTATTTCAGAAAGACCCAAAAAATTGGTTGAAGAGCCAATTGGCTTCCAAAATGATTTACCCAAAGAAGAAAGAGAGGAGAAGTGTGGGTATTAAACTACTTCATACTACAGAATCAAGAGGGGAGTTGTTGTTTTTGCAGGTATTGGCCACAAAGGTGTTCAAGTGACAACTGAGTTCAAGTTCCTTGATGCAAAAATCTTTGTGCTTTAAGCTGCTTTGAGTTTGCCTGGGTAACATACAAGCATTGCTTGGGCAGGAAGTAATGGACGACTTTGGAGATGTCCCCCCTCTAACCTGGCTGTACTATTTCTTTAAAACAGGGGTAGGAAACCTAAGGCCCCGGGGCTGGATGCAGTCTCTGGATTGGATGGATTCAGTCCCTGAGGCATAGGGCTTCACCTTCAGCATTGGACAGCTGGCACTGGTACTTCAGCTCCTCACCATCCCACCCGGGGGCCTGGAGCACACCCAGTCTACTTGCCGGGGCCCCCTAGGCTCTGGCATGTGATGGGAATGTGGGGAGTATCTTTCTCCTTCTCAGTAAAGGGGCACATCAGTGAGAGTTGTTGTCGTTGGTTTTGTTTTTTTGCAGCCCCCGACTGATTTTTCTGAGAGTCGGCAGCCCCAGATCCAAGAAAAGTTCCCCATCCCTGCTTTAAAATAAATTGATTCCAGGTATTTCTAAAGCATCTATCACCATGATATCTAAGCACAGCACAATGAAAAATAATGCTGAATGTGCCTTAATAGTCATAGGGTATGTCTCACTTGCACCCTCTTTCGAGAGAGGGAAGCAAATGCAGGTGAGTAAAATTGCAAATGAAGCGCAGATTTTAATTTCTCATGCTTCATTTGCATATTCACGTTATGGCGCTATTTCAAAAAAAGAAATGCTGTCTAGATGCGGTTATTTCAAAAGAAAACCCTTCTTCCGAAATAGCTGGGAAACCTTGTTGTAGGAGGAATAAGGGTTATTTCAGAAGAAGTGTTTCTTTTTTTGAAATAGCGTTATTTCGAAATAGCGCCATAATGCAAATATGCAAATGAAGCACGGGAAATTCAAATCCGTGCTTCATTTGCAATTTCGCTCAGCTGCATTTGCATCCCTCTCTCGAAAGAGGGTGCAAGTGTAGACATACCCTCAGTCTCCCTTGTGTCCTATGTGGATATCATTTTGTGATTCCTATCTCCAGTGCTTTTCTTTATTTCCAGCATCCCCAATTATGAGTTGCCTTCTCTCTTCTAGATCCCAGAGAGACAGCCACAGGTGCTATGCAAATAGAGAAGCCATGGCACAGGAGAGCTAGCTGGCTGAAGAAGCACATAGCTACTTCCAGCTATCCACTTACCCCCCCAACAATGCACTTAGCACTACCCAATGAATGTTTCCATAGTACAGCGCTGAAAGCTGATAAGAAGTAAAGCATAGAGATTATTTGTACTGCAATAGTACCTAAAGCGTTTTTGTTGCCCTTGTTTGGATGTGTTTGTACATATGTAATCTGAAAAAACATTAGTGTGAAAAGAGGTCAGATATGGATCCACATTTTACAGGTAGGGTTCATCTGTCTCAACAGGCTCAGTATTGTGAAGTGCTGAATGCTCTGGTCCCTGTCCAGCAAAACACTTAAAGCTCATGCTTAGCTTTAAGCATTTGAGTATTTCATTTACATCAAATCACTTAGATGACTTATGCAGACCTTCAAAATGTTTCCTTGTAAAAGCTATGTATTGAGCTGTAAAATGGTGGAACTGGAAATTAGAAAAAGAAAAACAAACAAAAACACAGCAGTAACTTTAAACACTGGCAAACACTCACTAACAGTTGCTACTTAACATACAATATTATGATATCTTTTATTTTATTTACTAATAATTGGATAGGAAAGTTTATTCCATTCTTTCAGTGGCTAAATCTCCATTAAGCATAAAGGTTTTACTTAAAAAAACAAAACAAAACAAAAAAACCACTTGACTAGTTAGAATCCTGTACTGACAAAGGTTTTTTTTGCTTAAGTTGGATGGGTGTGTGTGTGTGGGAGGGAGGGGGGAGAGATGAGACTATTTTTGTGTGTGAGTGTATCTTCCTTCTCTATAGATTGAGACATAATTGCTTCTCTTCAAAATATGTTCTTTTGAGTTGAGGCTCACAAAGATCTTTGGGTGCTGATAAATGAACATTTATTTCTTGATAAGTAAGTTACTTTAACAGAAGGAAACAATGCTATGTACCTAACAGTTATTCAGATTCTTCAATTTTCCGAGTCATAAAAGAGCTGAATCTCTGTGCTCAAGTTTTTCCAAAATAAATTGTATATCTCTGGACTGTGCATTGTCAGATTTGGCATACCATGGGGGTGGCTCTAGCAAACACCACTTTTGCATTCAACCCCAGCAATGACAACAAAAGACTTTTTGTTTGGATACAGTCTCCCAAGAACCATCTATCGGTGTAGGAGTGCATTAAAAAGATTAGGCTACTCATTCCCTTCTGTATAGATTTACTTGGAGGCAAGGAGGCGTCATGAAATCACTAGGGCAGGATCTCAATCTATTGCTTGAAGCATTAGCAGGCTTTTTCTAAGCATAACCTTTAATGGACTTGCTACTGTAGTGTTAATATAATTGAACACTTTGAAGAGTGGTACTCCTCCCTGCATGTTCTCACCTGGAATTCTAAATGCCAAAGGTTTTCACAGAGATACAAACATCTCCACCTGTAGTGAATAGTGGATTAATTAATAATTTATTTTATAATCAGACTATAGGCTTAGAATGCCTAAATGTCAACTGTTTTTAAATAGGGTAAATTAAATGGAGGAAAACTGTAACCGAACACACTTCTAGCAATGGAGAGAACATACTTAGAGAAAATACAGGTCTATGTAGCACTTTAAAGACTAACAAGATGGTTTATTAGGTGATGAGCTTTCGTGGGCCAGACCCACTTCCTCAGATCAAATAGTGGAAGAAAATAGTCACAGCCATATATACCAAAGGATACTATTAAAAAAATGAACAAATATGAAAAGGACAAATCACATTTCAGAACAGAAGAGGGATGCACGGGGAGGGGAGGGGGGGAAGGAAGGTGAATGCCTGTGAGTTAATGATATTAGAGGTGGGGAAGGGTAGATGTCTGTGAGTTAATAGACATCTACCCTTCCCCACCTCTAATATCATTAACTCACAGGCATTCACCTTCCTTCCCCCCCCCCCCCCCCCCGCATCCCCCCTTCTGTTGTGAAATGTGATTTGTCCTTTTCATATGTGTTAATTTTTTTAATTGTATCCTTTGGTATATATGGCTGTGTCTATTTTCTTCCACTATTTGATATGAGGAAGTGGGTCTGGCCCACGAAAGCTCATCATCTAATAAACCATCTTGTTAGTCTTTAAAGTGCTACGTAGTCCTGTATTTTGTTTCAGCTACACCAGACTAACATGGCTACATTTCTATCACTATACTTAGAGAAGTGTAGGGCCAAATGATCCTTTAAGATCTGTACTCTACTGCCCATTAAAGTCAGTGAACTTCATGTACATATTGGAGGGCAAAATTTGGTGTAGCAAATGGATACAGATTGAGCCAAATCAGCGAGGAAACATTTGCAAGCTAAAATGACAGATGATTTTAAAATATCCATTATTTTCAATGAGTCAGCTTTTAGTTTGTCTTATTTTCTGGAAGTCCTAGAAAATGTGTTCCGTCAGGAACAATCAAGGCTGTATTTTCAACATTAACTCAGGAGTTTTAACTTCAGACGGGAGGATTTGATATATAGCTATTGTAACAGAAAATTGCCTCCAACATTGCGATAGGGTATCTGTAGCTGCGCATTCTTTAGTCATTCACACTGCACACCATGTGCTTGGCCAAGGGTTTATATAATGAATTGTTTCTACTATTCCTTTCAGAGTCCTGTTTTAACCGGAATAAAGATAGTAATGGAAAGAATTATTAATAGGTACCATATCATATTGTTAATCAATTTTACATTTATTGTGATGGCTATATATGGATCTTAGAGCACTTTCTATGTAAGCATGAATGAGTTAAGCTTCACAACCTTTAGCTACTATTATGCCCATTCTACAGATGAATAAACTGAAGCATCGAGAGATTTTTCAACAGTGACTTGCCAAAAGCCAAAGGGTAAATGGCAAATGGAAGTATATGGGCTTACAAATCACTACAGTGACCCCTACATACAATTTCTCATGGTTCAGAGTTAATGAAGTTTCTACTTATATGTAGACACAAAAGCAAAGTAAGAAAAAATAACATTTTGATACCTCTTTAAAATCTTTCTTGCTTCAGATATGTGCAAATAGACTTTTGAGGGCAGTATCTGAACAGCTCCATCCTGGTACCTGAGCTTGTTTTTAGTGACAAAACTTCTGTTGACTTCACTGACTTCAAGAGGAGTGGGACCTTCTTAGGAAATAGACTGTCTAGAGGACAAAAAACAAATCCCAAACCAACAACCTCAAATGGAGCCATTAATCCTAGGAATAATCAAGTTTTTGAATATATCAGAAATAATTGCCTATGAAATCAAATAATGAACAACTGCACAACATTATTTAGGATGCATTTTTTTAAACTTGTAGATGGTATCTAGTTGCTACAGTGATGGGCACCTAAATGTAGATGCTACATAGATTCTTTTCTAAAGGACTGATAGAAGGAGCAGTCAATGTGTTTGACTTGTGTGATCTGATCCCAATATTGTTTGGACACATTTGAATGATATTTATTTAAAACAAGGCCAGGCCTTTACCCTCACTTCCATAATTACTTATCTACAGCTTTTAAAATGATTTTACTTCTCACATAATGGACCATGTCTTGGAACTGTGGAAATCATAGCTCACTATGTAGTTGATGCATCTTCTCTATAATTCTATGATAAGCTGTCATTCTTTTTTCAGAACTTATCAGCCCAGAAAATTATCTTCCAATCATTATACAAGACATCAGCTATTACACTAGAATTCAGCCTATTGAAAATGATGGGCACATCTTGCTCTCTTTACTCTGGACTTGATTGTCCACAATACTACCAGATCAGGTACATGTTAAATTGATGTGGAATGTGAAAGGAGGATACTAATTTTGCAGCATTAATCTCCTCTCCTCCCAGTGGGGAGGTCTAGGAATTGGGGGGTAGAGGTGGTATTGATAAAGTTGAGGTCCAGCTATCACTCCTCAATCAACATGCTTCCTTCCAGAGATAGCTGAGAGCCAGCTCAATCTCTGTGCCTAAGCATCTCAGCTGCTTGCTGTTTGGAGCTGAGGGTTTTGCTCAAGGTGACAGGCCAGTGGGACTACAATTCCTGCAGGAACAGTGTTCCATGGGAAGGTGATTTGGAAGAGGCATTGACTGCTGCATGTATGGTCCTGCCTTTTATGGATGTACCAAGATCCACACAGCTCTTTAGACAAATGCATGTTTAAGGAGTCAAGTTCCCTGTCACTGTGTGATTGTTTTTGCTCTTTAATATGCATTTTTCTGGACCTCACTGCTTCCTCGGGCAAAACTTCCATTGATTTCCAGGAATGGACTATGTGTGGATAAATATTAGAATATGAAAAAGAATTTGAACGTCAGAAAGTATGGTTAAAGTTTGGAGATACAGAAACAAGAGAAAACAAAAGACTAGCTGTGTGCATACCACAGAGGTAATTAGAAAAATGCTGGTGCTCACAAACAAGAAAAGTGAGTTTCAGTGTTTCACTTATCAGGCATACAATCTCAGGTTGCTGGGCTTACACAAGAAATCATTATTAATATCTGAAAATCTTAGTATAGGACAAACAAATGGTGGTTCCACTTTATCTCAGCATTCCCTTCTAATGTTTCTTTGTGGGCTGTGGGAAATTACATTCCTTGCATCCTATTAGAGTTGTAATGGCTGTACAGTACTATATGTAGTATCAAGACAACATATACTAAGGGGTAGGATGAGTTCATGTTAGCTCCTGATATTGAAAGCAGGACATACAAACCCTGATATTGAAATCCAGACATACCAAGCCTGTAATGCAAGCTTGGTATTATAAGCAGTGTCCGCATAGCTTTCAGATGATGGATTCACGGATTCTGGATCTGTGTGCTGAATTCACCCCAAACCTCTATTGCATGGACACTAGAATGAGAACAGTATGGCCAGTGGCTAAATAAGTGGCATTCACACTGTGGACACTTGCAGGGCTGTATTGCTACCAGTAGGAAATCTTGCCGTTCAGATTCTTTCCCGAGTTTAAATTCTTGCAGTGCCGGACTGCTATCAGTTGGAATGTCCACAGTGGAGGGCCATTGTCATGTAAGTGTGCGGAGCCATTAATCATCTCCTGCTACACGAGACTGTGACCCTCAGCAAAGTGCAGGACACAGCGTATGGATCTGTAACTATTGCATTCTCGAAAGATGGTGGTGCGATAGATGGCATGTGTATCCTAGGCACTGGCCACCTTGCCCTAGAGTATGTGTTCCCAAACTGGGGTGTGTGAAGAAATTCGGGGGAGGGAGAGGGCACAAGGAGACCCAGCCACATACTCCCCCGTCAATCCCACCCCATGTTTTACTGCTTTTTTTGGGAGGGAGGGCATGAGGGTTTCTCAAAAATCAAAAGGTGTGATTCCAAAAAGTTTGGGAACCACTGCCCTAGAGCATATAACAGAAAAAGCTACTTTTCCATGGTTATGCAAGTTTTAGTGGATCAACAGGGATGCTTCGCTGACATCAGTGTTGGGAGATCCGGGAAGATGCATGACCCTTATATTTATGAATGTGTCTAGACTACATGGCTCTGTTGATGGAGTCACGAAAAGTAGTTTACTTGACATAGTCAATTTCACGAGGCATAAGGAAGCGGTCAACAAAGGCTTCCCTTGTCGACTGATCCGTATCTAGACTGCCGCACTGTGCCAGATCAGCTGATTGTCGGCCCAGCTTGTCGGCCATTTTTATTTTAATGAAGCGGGGATTATTTAAATCCCTGCTTCGTTGACTATGTCATGTAAACTACTTTACATGGCTCTGTCGACAGAGCCATGTAGTCTAGACACACCCTATAAGAACACAGGACTGTTCAGAAAGCTGCAAGTAGGGAGGCTTTAACAATGAACCACAGTAATGTGTTGTGGTGAATTGTGCTGTACCTGACCCTGCAGTTCTGGGGCTTGTTAGGAATTATGTGGTACTTTGGTGTGAACGTGTGAATGTAACACTGTCAATTCATCTATTAATTTTGTGGTCCTTGATGTGCTGTTTGTCACTAATCCTATGAGTTATGTTACATAGCATCCAATTCCTTGTTTGGTTACTATCAGCACTATTATGTATTCTGCAGCATATGTTGCGAACTAATAAAGATGTATTAAGTTTGAAAGAGTAGAATTTTACTGAGTAACAAAAATAGGGAAAAAGTGGAGCAATTTTAAATGCAAATAAATTTAAAAACTCAAACGAATGGATCAGAACTTAATTAAGGGAAAGAACATTCATACCTATTTTGGCGCACATACTACTGTGGCTTTCACAGGTCAATGTATGTGAAACTGTGGTTGTCATTATCATCCCCTACAGTGGAGTGGTAGGACTAAGAATGCAGCTTCTGATGCCATGGGGGACAGAAGGAAAGGGTTTGGAGGTGTTAAAGTAGAACTCTTCATAGGCTTGTCTCCTTTTGCAGTCTATGATTTGTGGACATATAGGTGCAGCATCTATGTTTCTTGTCAGAGAAGATAATAAAATTTGAAGAGAGACAAATTTTAAGTAAAGATGTATGCATAACATCAATCTGACTTTGTAGGGAAGACCAGGCGTAAGCCTACTTAAATTCAGACATAAAGATTGAGAATCTAGCCCCTCCCCCATCTTCTTTTTCCTATTTGAAAATACCCTGGATGCTCACACTTGAGGTCTGAAAGCTTGAATATTAAAAATTTACTTTTGTTTCCCTCACAGAATATTATTTTAGATGGCTATGTCTGACTTCAGGCTTCTTTCGGAAGATGATGTTCTGGAAGAGATCTTCTGAAAAAACTTCTGAAACAGAGCATCCACACTGCAAATCCGCATAGAAAAAGCAATCTGCTTTCTCAAAAGATAGCATCCACACTGAATGGATGCTATATCTCGCATTTCAGCTGGGATTACTATGGATGGAGTGGCCACTAAGGCACCTGTGCTTTTTCCTCTTTCCTCTTTTTCGAAAACTTCATCTTCCCTGTCCCCACACACCTTTTACCAATGTTGGAAAAACCCCTCTGTTCTTTCAATTTTCTTTTGGAAGAATGCAATTGCAGTGTGGACGTAATTTAAGGTTTTTTTTGAAAAACAGCTTTTTTTTTTTTTTACAAAAAAACCCCTCTGGGCTACATCTACACTGCCTAGTCTTGCACAAGAACATATGCAAATGAGGTATGGTGATGCATACTTAATGAGCCACCATTTTTGCGCAAAACTCCCCTCTTGTGCAAGAGCCGTTCTGCCTGAAAATAAGCGGCAGAACAGCTCTTGTGCAAAAGCCCCTTCTGCAAAAATGGTGGCTCGTTAAGTATGCAAATGTGGTGCTGCGATATTCATTGCCGTGCCTTATTTGCATATGTGCTTGCGCAAGACTGGGCAGCGTAGACTTAGCTCTGTAGTGTAAACGTACCTATCCTGCCAACTATATTTTGTTATTCCTGTGTCTTTATTGGAGATGTATAGCTGAAACACTTAACACTCATAGTCATAAGAGATCGATTAAACTTCTGTAGGAATTGAGGTGTTCATGCCAATGTCATAGCTCCCTTCTGGTTTAGCTAAGTACCATCCATGAATCTAAAAATCCCCTGCAATTTCAATTGCATATTGTATTCTTAATTTTTTGTCACCAGGCCTTGTCTACAAAGCTGGGCTAAAGCTGAAATAAGCTACGCAATTTGTGTAGGTTAAGTTGAAATAGTTTATTTTAGCTTTTGGTGCTGTCTACACAGCAGGAAGTTTGAGGTAGAGGACTCTTCCTCCAACTTCTCTTCCTCCTTGTAAAATGAGGGTAACAGGAGTTGGAGCAAGAAATCCTCCAGCTTGCCATTATTTTGACATTGTCAAAATAACTGCTTGTAGTGTACATGCGGATTATGTTGTTTCAGAATAACATTAATTATTCCAAAATAACACTGCTGTGTAGACGTACCCTAGGCTCTCATAGGGTCACTGTATATTGTTAAACAGCTGCTGCAGGGTTTCCTCCCCAAAGTTAACTGCATTTTATTGAAGAGATTCCTCTGTATGTTTATGTATAATAGATCTGAATTTTAATGCTTTGATTCCTATGCATTAACAGGAATATTTTCTGAATTAGAGTATTGCAGAATCAGGCTCATAATTTGTCAAGTACTTTATGAGCTTCAAGATGAAAGAGCTGTTAAAATCTGAGGTTTTTTTTCCTTTGTTTTCTAACACAGCTTTCTCTCTCGTGTTGGGTTCTAAATGCACATGTCTTAGCTTTCACTGGCGTGTTATGTTTTGATGACTTCAAAATTGGGCTTGCACGTGAGTAGAGGGGAGAAGAAGCTGGCTTTGTTGATAAAGGAATTTTAGAAATATTAGAGGTATTTTGAAATAGAGTGGTTGCACTGTAAGAGAGAATGCGGGCCATGCTGATGATTATGTACCAAGACAGACCCATTATAATGGTATTAATTGTTAAATTTGGCAAAATAGATGGAGAATAAAGTAGCCAGTTAACAATCCAAACTCTGTAGCCCTTATTCTGTAATTATTCATAGAAAACTCTCATTGATTTAACATAAGGACTGAGTAAGAGCTACAAGCTTTGGCTACTATTTATAAAACTGAAGAGCAAGATCTTGACCTAAGAACTCACATCTAAGCATGCCCCATTTGTACAAACTAGCTGTTTGACTGTGGTCAGTTTTCAGCTGATCGAGTAAAGATCTCTGATTCCCTTCATTCCTGCCATGCCTTGGTGTTAAACACCTAAGTTTAAAGGAACAGGAAGAGGTCTCTGGTTCAGAGCTGCTGGAGTGATAAACAATAGGGGGAAAGATGCATGGGCGCACATATGCACCTCTCAAGCATTTCAGTCTCTTTCCTGCGGTGACACACAAGACTTGGGGAATGCAACCACAGGATTTTGGAATGGATTTAATTTTATTCCTGGTTACTTGCTATTCCTTGTTTTACATCAGGTGCACTTCAGTCTCTTTTATCATTTCACATTAATGTAAATTGTATAAGTTACATAACTACTAATTGAAACAGAAGGTAAGAACAGAGATAAAATTAAAGAATTAGACTTTTGAATCAGCTAGCAATGTTTCTTGTCAAGGTGCCACAAACACCTGAAAGAATAAGCGAAGTTTCTTTTTCCAGCTTTGAAAGCAGAAAGTTCAAACTTACTCCTGTATTACACTGCAAGACCACCACATAGTTATGAAAAGCCAGCTAAACCCAAGTCATCCATCACAAGTATCTCTTACCTGGTCCTCTGATGATGGAGTCATTCTGGTGATGGAGTCATTTTCTCCATTTGCTCTTTTGCCAATTTACCTCTGGCTAAACTGAGCTCTACCCTTTCCAGGGTAACACAGGTAAAAAATAAAAGTCAGCTTGGACAAAAGAATTCCACAAATAATTCACCTTCTCCTCACATTACTACTTACCAGGTGCATCTCCTGAGGGCACAACTCTCCTAGAGGCTAATGTTTGAGAGAGAAATGACAAAGGGTCTACACTAAAAATACCTGGCCTTCTACTCTCTGTTGGGTTACAGCAAGCTGCAACCAAACAGCAGAAGAGAACATTTGAAGAGAGACTTCCTCCTTCCTTCTCATGGAAGCTCTAATCTTTGGTTCTTGAAAGCACTCAGATGCTCTTTTGGCTTTCCCCAAACTCTGCTTCCATGATTAAGGTCATATCCTTCCCCCAGAAAACATTTCAAAGAAAAGCCACAATCATCTCCAAAATAAATGAACTCTCCACTCTGGAATTTTTTCCCCTCTGTTCTCTCAGATCTTTCTCAGAGTCCTTTAGTCATTGCCCCCATCTTCCACATCCTGTCTTGGAGTGACAAATCAGCAGCTACCCCAGCTCTCTTTCTGGTACGAGAGAGAGAGGGATATGCATAGACCCTCTTTCTCACCATGAACTGTGGTAGCAAACAACTCCAGACATCCTTTTTTTTTTCTTAGAAGTCTCAGAATTTTTGCTGTCAAGGTCAGGGAAATATGAGACTGGAGTAGAGCTGGTCAAAACATCTCTAATTCCAAACATTTTCAACAACAGAAGGGACAGATTTTTGTGAAAGTTTTGTGGAAAATGGTATTATTTTTTTTGACCAGCTGTAGACTAGAGACCAATTTAAAGGGTCAATGCACCCAGTGACAGCATCTAATTATAATTTCCAGCATGAGGCACCTAACACAAAGATTTTTCTGGATCTAAAAGTCATAACTTGAGAGCATGACCAGGCCCTAAAGCTTGAAGATCTAATTTTCAACAGCCACACAGCATGATTCTGTCTTAGTGAGGCAACTAAATGAGGTCATGGATGTATAATAGATTCTATTTTCATTTCCATTAAAGCAGTCTTATTAGATGTGTTCTCAACAAGGGAGAAAAAATGATGCTTTGGAGAAAATAGATCTGATTTGCTAGACAAGAGCTTAATTTTCTGAAAAGCTCCATTAAGCCATCTTAGGCTCCCAATAAGCGTGTGTAATATCTAATAAACTTAATTATTCAAATAGCATGGCTTCTCCTATAGTAATGTCACATACACTATGTATTGGCATTAAACTGGGCCTGACTGACTATATGGTTGGCTGTTCAGCAAAGCATTCTGGATGGCTGTGTCTACACTGGCAATTTATTCCGGAAAATCAGCCGCTTTTCCAGAAAAACTTGCCAGCTGTCTACACTGGCCGCTTGAATTTCCGGAAAAGCACTGACGATCTAATGTAAAATCATCAGTGCTTTTACGGAAAAACTATGCTGCTCCCGTTCGGGCAAAAGTCTTTTTCCGGAAAACTGTTCCAGAAAAGGGCCAGTGTAGACAGCACAGTAGTGTTTTCCGCAAAATAGCCCCGATCGCGAAAATGATGATCGGGGCTTTTTTGCGGAAAAGCACGTCTAGATTGGCCACGGATGCTTTTCTGGAAAAAGTGCTTTTCCAGAAAAGCGTCCTGCCAATCTAGACGCGCTTTTCCGAAAATGCTTTTAATGGAAAACTTTTCCGTTAAAAGCATTTCCGGAAAATCATGCCAGTGTAGACGTAGCCGATATGTTTACCTGTCGATGTGCTAACATGTCTAATCTGGTAATTTTTAACTAATTTAAATGGCTTGCATAATATATAGGAAATTTAGGCCAAACTTTGGATGTGATGTGGAATAGTAACACATTCCATCTTGCTTCAAATAAGATCACAGTCTCTTTGGGGCAGGCACCATCTCTTCGTATGTCTTTATACCGTGTGTATCACAATGAGGCCTCAATCCTTGATTATGCATTTGTGTGCTACCATAGTGCAAGTAGTAAATCATAGTGTTTGAAAACCCACTTACAGTAGAGCTAATAGGCTTCATGTCAGCATCTCTGAAAATTGGGGCCTGTTGAATCATTGGTTTAAAACAGTGATGCTTTATTTTCATTACATGGAGACACTAAAACAGACAGCTTTTCAGGGAAGTCAGATTTAGTTCTTGACAGTTGTCAGTGTTTTTTAAGCTGATGCTCTGTCACTGAGGTTTTACACCATACACCTTATTGCTCAGAATGTTTGTTCTATTGCTTTTGTAGATTTAAGTCATAAATGTACAGTGCTCAGACCTTATCTGGCAAATATCCTTATTAATAAAAGTTAGTTCATTGTATAAATCTATAATAAACACATTTGCACTGGCTCTAATGTAAATGCAGGAGAAGATCTCATTAATTCTTAGTGATGGAATCTAATAATATAACTTAATGGAAAATTCTGGCATATGGTATCAATAAAAATATAGTCAACACAGTAGATTACTGTGAAAGTGTTTTTTTTTTGTTTTGTTTTGTTTTGTTTTGTTTTTTAAGGCCAACAAGTAAGTTCTCCTTACATAAGCTATAAATGTTCCTTGAATTGTTTGTGATTTTAATGTGGTTTTGAAGTGAAGCATATCTTACAAATACTTTCTGCATAAAACCACAAATATACTACATCGTGGCTACTCATAGATTTAATCCATTCACTGCTGAAACATCCATACACATAGCAATAAATAGACTGGATAACAATGTAAATGTATGGGAACTATTGATGCATTAATATCTTGAGTTATTTGCATACACCAAGGAAACTTTAAAGAAAATAGCATGGAAAAGTACATCCTCCTTTTGTATATTTCCAGACTTCCTTTAATATACAGAAGTAAAATGAGGCCAGGCTAATAGCAAAAGAGAGTTGGCTCTAATGAGGACTCACTAGCCATAGGCTCAAGACTGGATGAAGGAAACTGTGTCCTACGCACAGCATGAAATAAGGATGGAGCTTCTATTGGGGACCTCTTCTTATGCTAAGACTCTGCCTCACATTTGCAGTGATCTCTCCTCCCTCCCAGACAGACAGGGACAAATACCTGCTGCTTCCCCTTCCAGGAGCAACCAGGTGAGGAACAGGGCAGCTCTTTGCCATTCAGAGGGGCAGGGGCAACAGCAGTTGGGGGCATACTTGCTTAAGTCAGTGAGCTGGGCCTGCTTGTAGTCTTCTGTTACCTACAACATTCTGTGTTTGGGTAGTGTAGGCAGTGCTTCTAGAGGACTGGATCTTGATAACAGTCACTGAGATAATATGGGGTAATTCACTTCTCTCCGAATTACTGTTTCATGCTCTCAGCATACTTAAACAGGATTACATTGGTTACACAATAGTCACATTTTCTTCACAATCATGAGGATTATTTTTTTTTAATTTCAACAGAAACAGAAGTTCTGTTATTATGTGATCCAAGGAGCTGAGTTCCAACATGCAGGTGTGTTCCATCCCTGGAGGTGTGCTTTACCCTTCCCTGCTCAGACAACTCACCTCTGTGATAGGTAAAATGTCAGAAGAAAAAATGGTATTTTTCATTTTTTAAACCTTATTTTTCACATTGCCATATAATACTCTCTATATGTAATAGTCCTTTCCTGGGTGTCGGTGAAGAGTAAAAAATATTGTGAGACCAGTCATGAAAATCTAACAGAATTGACCAAAAGTCTGTAAATAGAGGAGGTTTAAATATCAGTACTCCAGTGATAATATAAGGTGATGTGTGCTACTACTTGTATGGACTGCACTCGAGACACTTGCAGTAAAAAGTATGCATGACTTCCTGTGGGGCAAGCCCCAGAAGAAGACAGACACTGACTCAGTGTAAATTAATTATTTCAGATGAAAGACTATCCAGATACTAATGTGTGTTAACATCACCCACCCCAATTCCATCTCCTAAGAGAATGAGTGGCAGAGTAACCCAAAGGGAAGTGAACTTGACCTTTCTGTGCACAACTATTCTTGGTTATCAGGAGAGTCAGTCTCCCCTCATATAGTCACAGCCGGTGGGAGTTGCTAAAGGACTCTTCCATAGTTATTAAAAGATGGAAAAGGGGGCTAGATTCAGGAGTGCTGGCAAAAGAGACTGAACTTTCTTTCCTAGTCTCACTTGCATCAAAGTTATAAACAGGTAATATCCTCATCAGGTGATATCCTTATTCACTAACTCCAGTGGCTACATTGTTTTTCTTAAAACTTCTGTTCTAAAGACAGAAGTTTGGAATGTTAGAAGTATCCCTGATGGAGCAGTGGGCAATGTGCTGCTGGTGATAAATTTAGTGGGCATAGTGCATAGGAAGAGGTCACAGGCACATTGCAAATTATCACATGGCTTTACAGTTCTTTGCACATTAGTGGGCTTCATTCATCCCTGTAGGTGCAGAATTTACAACCTCCACTGTCTGCGGAGGCAGCTGCATACACAACACCACAGCTACTCTTTCCTGGGGATTCAATTTACAGCAGATCCCATCACTGAGAATACATGATGGTTCTGCTCTGATGTACTGCTCCCAAACTCCCAGCAAGCTGATTTTATGCTTCTCTAAGGAATGACCCATACTGGAATAAAGACCATTTTTTAAAAAAATTAGCTAGCAGACAAAGATCAGACAAATTTAACAGGTGTTAGCAGCGGTATTCATGCTGATGTGTTAGTATGCCTCTTATCCTGACATAGGCAGGTCCTAATACAGACTGTTACAACACCTCTCCCAGGTGTGTTTCATCCACTTCCTAAACTGTGCTTGCCTGATTTGCCTTGCACAGTACCAGCCTCCTGGTTCCATTGGCTAACCCTAGGGTGAATCAAATACTGTGTAATTGTGGGTATGCAGTATAATAGGAAGAGGATTTGATCCAGTACCTTGGTTCCATTGAGAATCTGAACCAGAATCTAATTTTACAGCTGGATTTAGCTTTTTATTGGATTGAACCATAATCCTGGGCAAATACCCCTAAACTCTTTGGGGCAGGGTGGTCTGAAATCCAGCCAGGGTATTAATCTGGCCCTTTCGGTGGGATGTACTGGGCTTTCGATGGTCTCTCTGTGTTTCCAGAATCAGGAAGCGGCACAGGCAGATTCTATGGAAACTGATCCAGCCTTATTCACACCAAATCAAGTACAACTATGAAGAATGCCCAGGAAGGCAGGGAAGTGTCACCAGCCTGTCAGTCGCCTAGTTTCTCTTTCCCAACCTCCCTCTCTGTGTGTGAGTCAGAGTGAGTGCTGAGGGGGAGAGAGACACTCTGCCTTTGAATTAGCCAACTGGCTGACCAGGAGTTACCCGCCCCTTTGCCCCCTCCCTCCCTCGGCTCTGGCACTCGGGAGACTGCTGGCTGGCGGCCCTTAAGCATTCACCCCTCCTCCCCCGCCTCCTTCCCTGCACTGCAGTCCCTCTGTCCACACAGCACTGATACAACCAGCGGAAAGCACGGGCAGCCCAATTCCTGCGCTGGCAGCAGCCTGGACCCCCCCCCCCCTCCTCTCCAAACAAGTCTGGAGAGACAACACTTCCCTCCTCCCAGGAACAATATGACAGCAGTGAGCTAGCAAGGTCGCCAAACAAGTCAACTTCATCTTCCTCAGCCTCACCTACGGGCACTGACTGCGGGACACGGCAGTGAGAGGCGAGCCCTCGAGTTTGGTCAACCCAGATTTCCCAAGAGAAAAGAGAAAGCTCCTCTCCCCAGCCCTCGCTTGGCATGTCTCTTCCCGAGCCCTGATGGAAACTGTTCCTGCTCAAGTGGAGGACAGCCTCTCTCAAGTGTGTTTGAAGGGAACCAGAGTTGCTTTTCTTTCTTCAGCTCTCTCCTTGCAAGTGCTGGCTGTCATTCTTGCCTAGAGGAGAGAGGGGCTCTGCCTGGAGAAGGAATATGCACCTTGGGCTTTGTTGTGGAAAACCTGGTTACCTGGTAAGTGGATGCTGCCATAGGAACTTTGCTTGCAGGCGCACGCACACAGAAGTAAAAGCTGACCTAACCATCAAACCAAGCTAAAGAGCCTCACGTTAGCCAAAACACCACGGCGGCAGCAGCAGCAGCAATCCTGTGGAGTCTAAACTGTTTTGTATACACACTCTCCCCCTCCCCTGCTTCGGGGGAAATGTATTTAAGAGGGGGAAGGTAGAGTGCGCTTTACTTGATCAGCTGAGCGGGGAACAGAGTCCAACTTCCCACAGGGATTCTGAAATGTAGCCCATGGCTGTATGTATAGAACGACAAGGTGTAACAACCAAAGGGGCTGTGCTTTAATCTGACCACGGCTGGGTGTGAGATTTACTTGCAGGAGGGGCGAGGGGTTAATTGACAAGAGGTGAGGCTCGTGCGATCTTACGGACAAGGCAAAAGCTTGGTAGTTTGTCAACGACTGTAGTAACTAGTGTAAAGTTTCGACCTAAGGGGACTTAAGAGAAGAATAGGAAAGGGGTGAATGAATGACGCGAGGAATGCTGTCTCATAAGTACTGTGTCCGTATATGCAGGCAATTCAGTCTTCATTATTTGTTGTTTATTTTAAGTGTAGCCGTGATAGAGCTTCATTGCTTTATATAGAGAGCGGGCGTGTGTAAATGTTGGAGTTGGTGTATGTACACACACCCAGCAATTATATGTAAGACCCTTCAACGCTCTGTTTTTGTCAGCTCTCCAGCAAACACATGCTTTTACATTTTGTGCGTGTCTAGTGTCAGATACCGTTCACATGTCTCACTCCCGCTGTACGGGACTTGATCCTGGTTCTCGGCTCCAGTCCTGTGAATTATCCGGTGTTTTTCTGCGAGCCGCCTTTGGAAACCATGAGTCTGCAGCTCTTTTCTCAGGCTTTCCACGGTGTGTTTGTTTGTTTGTTTGAAATCCTGTGGTGAGGTTACTTCGAAGTTACTCACTGTCTGCTCTTGAGCTGGAGAAAGAGCGATGTCTGGAAAGTTGGAACAGGTATTCTCTGACTCCGGGAGATTTGTCATCCTGCTGATGATTAAGCCGAGACTTAATTCCTCGAGGAGGAAATGAAGGACTTTGCAAAGAAAATGACCGTGGGATGCTGTCCCCTGAGTGTGTGTTGCAGCCAGAAAGTAGAGTAAATCGCTTCGTTGAAAGCCGGGCTGGCTGCAGCGAGGCACATGTCTCCTCTTTCCCCTTAGGCAGCTGACTTTTTTTCTCTCTGCTCTCCTGAACAGCCGTATTCACAGCAGCGCGGAGAGGAGAGGAGGGCTCGCAGCACCTCGGGTCTGCGTAGCCGTGGGCAGCGGCGTGAAATCCACCTGAGCGGTCCAGTCCGTTTCCCCTCCTTTCCGCCAGCCTCAGAGGCAAGTTGAAGGCTGAGCCCTGGTAGCTAGTTCCCGGGCGCAGCAGCCAGCGGTGCTAAGGAGCCGCATCCCTGCTTGGAAAGTCTCGGGAGGGGAGAGCTGAGAATAGTGTCCCGGCACCCAGCCAGGGAAGCTAAGGGAAGAGCCCTTCTCCTCCAGCAGGGGGCAGTGGAATGGGAGAATACACAGGTGAGCTGGGAGCTCCAATGGAGTCCAGCTTGAGGGGTGCTCCCACTCCAGGAGGGAGGAGTGGAAGAGGGTAAGGGTCTCACTGCAGCTAGGTTTGGTGCTGGTGTTTCAGCTGCAAATCACAGGCAAGAGGTGAGGAGCCCCACCCGGCACACCATTGCGCCAATGATTTTAGGAAAGGGGCTGCAGGCGGTCAAAATAAAGGGATGAGTTTCAGTGGGAGCTTTTTTTTCCGAAAGCCCTCCTGAAATAGTGTCAAAATCTTACAAATCTTCTCCCACCTCTCCTTAGTTCTGCCAAGTTTGGTCCCTTCCACCTGCAGATACTTTGTGGTGTCTCTCCAGAGGGTAAAAATCTCCCCCCTGGAAAAACAAAACAACAGCCCTGCATTTTCTGTAGTACAAATGCAGCCACCAGTGTCACTCACACCAAAGACAGACCACACAGCTATTTAATGCTCACTAAAGTGACAACTTAATCTTCAGCCTTTTTGTGTCACTTGATAATTACAATTTAGCAAAGTTTAACAAATAGAAATTTCAGTTCCAGGCTTCCACTGGATTTTTTTCTTTCTTCTTCTCGGAGAAACCAAGATACTTTCTGACCCCGTTGGTATTGTTAACTCTTTAATTCAAAGCTTTGGAAAGAGAAGGTGTTGGAGAGTGTATTTCCACAGCTTGATTTTTTCTTGGCATTTCTCACCTTTCATTAGCCACAGAGGGCGATCTAGAGTAGAGGGACACCAATGGTGCCTATGTTTCTATCACCCTGTCATCTAAGCCTGTTGTGAGTAGGTGTAGATAATATGGTGGCAAACATATATACAGTTGTAGTTGTTCTACTTTCTGCACTAGAGCTCACCTTGTCTAGCTATGGAGGTTGGCAATGGAAGATTGGGGGTTTGGGAGGCTAGTGTAGAGAAGCTAATGGGACTGTGAATGCGGAGTATAGACTTTTCACAAGACTGTGGATTTGCAAGACTGGGTCTGTGGCTGTCGGCCTCTCCCTGATCAGTGATCCACAGTCTCCTTGCTGTAAGTGCGTTTGCTATTAGGTATCAGAGATAGTTCTACTTAAAAGAACCTGACTTGATAAAGTTTTCAATATGTGCTCTAATGTGAAAAGTGCTTTAGAGAATACTCTCTGTGGGCATGTGTACTTTCCTCAGTACTTTGTTTTCAGGCCTAGCCTTAGGGCAAGGTGAGCAAGGAGGATTTTCTTTGGCCCTGCACCTTCAGGGTCCGCGCTGCCTGGCGCCCATCCACCTGGCTGCTTGCTCACTGCTCTGGTTGTGAGCTGCCCAGCCATGTGGTGCAGCCAACCACAACAGCCACCTTGAGACCTCCAAACTCTTCGGCTGGGTCTGTTTGTTTTATTTTCATGTAATGATTGTCATGTTAGATGGAATCTGAAAGTTAGGAAGCTGGACTTTATTCTTAGATACATGAGCCTAAATTTACTTCAGATATAGTCACTGAGTAATTTCAGATTCATACTGGTGAGAATTCTGCTCAAGATGGTTTAAAATAATTTTTATTCAGATTAATACTTACAAGAATTAACAGGGTTTAAAAGTCACCCATAATGGGTAAATTCCAACTATTTAAGAAGGGAAAAATGTGGATTTCAGCCTTTGAGTGACTTACTAACAATACAATTGTGTGATAGCCAAACGATAGCCAAACCTCTAGAACGGGCTTTATCCTGTTCTCCTATTCATTGCACACGTTCTCATATGTTAAGGAAAACCAGATTCTACGTTTGGGCCTACTCTAGGTTAAATCTTGTCCCCATAGCATCATCTGTGATACTGAAACTGCAGGACCTTGTGAGACCCACTTGGACTCTGCAGCTTCTGATGCTTCAGAGGAGGAAAGCAAATACTGGATGCAGCCCTGTTGCACTTACTGGCATCCAATCCCTGTCCTTCTCTGGATGAGTCCAGGATTCCTCCTAAGTGACTCATCAGGCCTTTGAAATGTTGCAGAGTTGGTACCCTTCTCCACATCATCTCCATGGGGGGTAATGTGTATGGGTTTCTGACTGACTGATGGCTATGAAAGACTGAATGGGGCCATATTAGTTGGAGACCTCCTATAGTGACAACTTCAAGCTAACGTGGGCAATCAAGAAGGAAGCAGGGAGAACTGTAGGGCGAAGAACAGTATTATTGTCAGAGGGGGAGCTTTGCGAACCAGTTTGAGTGGCCATCAGGACAGCTCTATCCCCTTCAAACCCTGCACCCAAACATAAGCAAGTGTGTTGATTTTTTTTCAACCACTTGTGCAGAAAAGCTTGTAGGGAGTTTGTGAGTGGTGGTGAGGAGGGTGCTGGAAGGCTGCATTTCTACCAGGGTCGCATTTTATAAAGTAGTTGTGTTATCTGAGGTATATGGTGGTGGTTCTAGTAGTGAGGTGTGTGTCTCTGGATGGAGAAATAGAGAATAGGACTGTTAGATGCTTTCACTTCTAATCTTCTTGCCTTTGTGGCTTTGTGCTAGGTATGTTATGTACAGAGCAATATGTAGAGAACCATCATGTAGTGGTTTTGTATATTAATGTTTTTGTCAAGAAATCTTTGGCTAATAATAAATATTATCCTTGATGAGACACAATGCAAAAATGCATAAAATAAAATTAAAAGTTTGAATATTTCCACAGAAAAGACACTTGGAAAGAATCAGTCTTTTTTCTGCGTATCTTCCAAACAATGAATGAGCTTATCTAGAGCCTTCCATTCTGAGGCTCCTGTGATACAGGATCACTGTTTCATTAACTATAAATGTTCAGTATTTCTGATTATTTAAGTTTGACCCATAAAATGTTATTGACATATTCTCTAAACAAGTCTTGCACTTCTCATTCAAGCAAAACTACAATTCACTTGATTAGGAATTTTTTTTTCTGAATAGGCATTATAGGATCAAATTGTACATTGAGATTTCCAGACACTCAGACTGGTTTAACTACTTCTATTGCAGTCCAGTAGCTTTATCTTCCGACAGGACTACCCTCAATGTATTATACACTATTTATGCATACCATACTAGGGACACAAATATTTGTGAACTCATCTTTTGTTTCCCTTTATGAAGGAATTGATTCAGTTTTTCCAGGCCTGCAGCTTGAATTTAACTCATACTGTGTGGTTTACTGAGAGTAGACTCATGAGTCAGACATGTGGATTTTGAGTAACTGTTGTCATGTTTTTAGTAACAATGATGTCAGTTAAGTAAAATACAGTTTTAAAAAGTGGGCCTAATCATGCTTCTGAAGACGTCAGTGGGAGCAAGAATGGACCCAAGAACGAACTTTACTCATTTTTTAAATGTTATTTTAAAACTATAAACAAAATAAAGTGCTCATGTTTATATCACATATCTGAGGTTATAGTAGGGCAAACTCTGTTCAATAAATGAATATAATCTTAGGATAGTTTTCATTTTATTGGTAATA
Source organism: Pelodiscus sinensis (assembly GCF_052426305.1). Lineage (NCBI taxonomy): Eukaryota > Metazoa > Chordata > Testudines > Trionychidae > Pelodiscus > Pelodiscus sinensis. The sequence goes on from NC_143057.1 coordinate 30,268,337, forward strand.
TTTTTATGTTTCTAAATTTTTATATTACATTTATACACTTGTATTTACATGTTTCATATATAATTTTGTTTTCAGTGACTTCTTTGATATAGTATACTTGTATTTTCCATGATTAATACAGTTAGATTTTTTTAAAGGACTATGTTGGGACTGGTTATGAGTCAGATTCAACAGCCGATAATATTTAGCAAAACATTTACACATGCACTTAACTTTCAGCATGTGCTTAAGTCCCATTGACTGGTAGTTAATCACATGTTTTATAGTGCTTTGCTGAGTGGGAATGGTCTTAAGCACACATTACAATATTTGCTTGAATTAGTGCCTGCGTGAGTAATCTGCTTGACTGAAACATCATGGAATGATAAAAACCAGTGGGATATTGTAATACTTGGCTATCTATCTGGAGGGACACACTAAAATGTAGAAGAAGAAGGGTAACAATATAAATACACACACACACAATTCCATAGTGTGTGTGTATAACAGAATTTCATAGAATTTTTCTGATAATATTTCTAAGTGGTAAAGACCATTCAGTAGAATGTATAGGGATACAAAACTGAATCCGCATATACATATTATCCGGGCTATGCAGTCATAGAAATGTAGGGACCTTGAGAAGTCATCAAACACAACCTCCTGTACTGAGGCAGGACCAAGTAATTCTAGACCATCCCTCACAGGTGTTTGTCCTACCTGTTCTTAAGAACCTCCAATGATGGGGATTCCACCGCTTTGCTTAAAACCCTGTTTCAAAAAAAGTTAACCTTTTAAACAGTTTAATTGCAATTGTTTAACTGGCTAACCAGGCCGCAGTTGAGATCCGGCCTGCATGCTGGGCGGGGTTTCCACCAACCCTGCCTTCCACGGGTAGGCGCTTCTCCAGCTGGTTGGGTGGGGTCCCACCATGCTGCAGGCGGGGACCACTCCTGCAGCATAGCTGGTTAACATGATAAGCATGCTGGCAAGGCTAATGCTTACTGGATAACTGGTAGAGATGTAAAAAATCGGTTATAAAGGTAATCATGTAACTGCAAAAAATCTTAGCAGTTACACTGCTGCAGGCTGTGCAGTATAAAGCTTAAATAAGGTTTATACTGCAGAACCTGCAGTGAAGCCTCCCTGGAAGCAGAGCCACTGCTGACCCTGCTCCAGGGGATGAGGCTTTGCTGCCACAGTGAAGTTGCCTACTCAGGAGCCAGGCCAGCAGGGATGCCGGCCCAGCTTCCAGGAAGGCTTCACTGTGGCCTCTGCCACTGGCTCTTTGGGAGCGAAGTGACAGTTCATGTTGGCCCCGCTCCTGCAGAGCTGGCTGCTGGTCAGAGCTTAATTGATAACATTAACCAATAAGCATCGGCTAACATCTTTAGTAACTGGTTAACCTCTTACATCTCTGTTCCAGAGCTTGGCTCTAGGGTGCCAGGTGTCCGGTTTTGAGCTGGACAGTCCAGTATTTGAGCTTTCTGTTTGGGAAACAAACTGAGAAAAATTAAATGTCCGGTATTTTCTGAATAAGACGTAATGTATATTGTGATGTAATGTCAAGTGTGTCTGGTATTTTTGTTGAAACCATTTGGCAACCCTACTTGGCTACCTTTTTAGATAGATATTAGGAAAAGCTTTCTAAATTTAATCTCTCTTGTTGCAGATTAAACCCATTACTTCTTGTCCTGCCTTCAGTGAATATGGAGAACTGCTGATCACTGTCCTCTTTTTAACAGCCCTTACCATATTTGAAGACAGTTATCAGCCCTCCCCCATCTTCTTTTTTCATGAATAAATATGCTCAGGTTTTTTTTATCCTTTCCTCAGAGGCTTCCTGATCAGAAGAGGGATAACAGTTCACAATCATGCTGGAAGGGCATAACAAGTGGGGTTTCTCAGGGGTCTGTTTTGGGACCGGTTCTGTTCAATATCTTCATCAGCGATTTAGATGAAGGCATAGAGAGTATGATTATTAAGTTTGCAGATGACACCAAGCTGGGAGGGATTGCAAGTACTTTGGAGGATAGGGTTATAATTCAAAATGATCTGGACATACTGGAGAAATGGTCTGAGGAAAATGGGATGAAGTTTAATAAGGACAAATGCAAAGTACTCTCCTTAGGAAGGAACAGTCAGTTTCACACATACAGAATGGAAAGTGACTGTCTAGGAAGGAAAAACTTAAAAAATAACAAATAGTCTAGGAGCACCTTAAAGACTAACAAAACATGTACATGGTGGTATGCGCTTTCGTGGGCACAACCCACTTCTTCAGATGAGAGGAGTGTAGAAGTCCAGATCCAAGAATAAATAAGAGGGGGAGGGGGAAAAAGTTAAAAAAAAAAAAAAAAGAGGGGAAGAAAAAAGAGACAGTGAATAGATAAGCTTTAGAGGTATAGCCGAGTTAGTCTGTAACAGGAAAAACTAAAAAAACAAAAAATAGTCTAGTAGCAGCTTAAAGACTAAATAGTTACAAGAGGTTGATAAGAACCATTAGCACCTTCATTGTTTGTTTGTTTGGTTAAGTCATTAACGTGGAAGATAATGTGCGAGCCATCTGATATCGGTTCATATGATTTGCATAAGAATTAAACTTGTAAATGAAGTTAAGTTCCAACCCTTCTATGTGCATTTGGCTTGTGGAATTGGTCTGAAACAAAACGGTGACTTGGAGATCCATTAAAGAATGTCCAGGAAGATTAAAGTGTTCTCCAACAGGATTTTGCCCTTTCGGATATCTGATTTGTGTCCATTAATTCTTTCCTGCAGAGACTGTCTAGTTTGGCCAATATTCATGGTAGAGGGGCATTGCTGACATTTGATGGCATAGATCAGGTTAGTGGATGTGCAGTTAAATGAGCCTCTGATTTGGTGGCTGATATGGTTGGGTCCAGTGATGAAATCACTTGTGTGGGCAGAGTTGGTACCGGGGCTGATTGGTGGGTTCCTGGATAATTATGATGGCGGTATGTTGTGTGCTTACTGGAAATAATTTGTTTGAGGTTAGGGGCATTTTCTGTAAGTGAGAACTGGCCTTTCCCCCCCAAATCCTCTGAGAGTGAGGGGTCGTGTTCCAGGATAGGTTTTAGACTGTTAATAATGTGTTGGAGGGGTTCAAGTTGTGGACTATAGGTGATGACAAGTGGAATTCTGTTGTTTTATCTTTTGGGCCTGTCTTGAAGTAGTTCATGTCTGGGTACTTTTTTTGGCTCTGTCGATCTATTTTTTTCACTTCTCCATGTGTGTATTTCAGTTTTAAGAATGCTCTATATAGCTCTTCTAGGTGTTTGTCTCTGTCTGTGGGATTGAAGCAAATCCAGTTGTATCGTAGGGCTTGGTGTATACAATAGATTGAAAAATGTGTCTGGAATGGAAGCTGGAGGCATGAAGGTAAGTGTAGCGGTCGGTAGGTTTCCGGTATAGGATGGTGGAAATGTGTCCATCATTTAATTGTACTATAGTGTCAAGGAAGTGGATTTCTCGTGTAGACTGATCCAGGCTGAGGTTGATGATGGGTGGAAGTTTTTAAAGTCCCTGTGAACTTCTTCAAGGGTCTCTTTCCCGTGGGTCCATATGATGAAGATGTCATCAGTGTAGTGTAAGTAGAGTAAGGTTGCTAGGGGGCAAGAGCTGACAAAACATTCATGGTCGGCCATAAAGATGTTGGCATATTGTGGTGCCATGCGGGTGCCATGGCTGTACTGCTAACTTGAAGAATTGGAAGTTGTTCTGTGAGGACAAAGTCACAGAGCTCTGTAACTAGGTGTGCAGTGCTATGGTATTCCTAATAGCCTGTACTTCATCTTCATGTGGAATGCTGGTGTAAAGAGCTTCTACATTCATGGTGGCCAGGATGGCATTTTCATATAGATTACTGATGTTTTGTAGTTTCCTCAGGAAGTCGGTGGTGTCATGAAGGAAGCTGGTAGCATAGGGTCTGAGGAGAGAGTCAATATAGCCAGATAATCCTGTAGTAAGTGTGCCAATGTTTAGTTTTTCCTGTTACAGACTAACTCGGCTACACCTCTGAAGCTTATTTACTCATTGTCTCTCTTTTTTTTCCCTCCCTCCTCTTTTTTCTTCTTTATTTCCTTCACCCTTCCCCCCCACCCCCACCTCCCTCCTTCCCTTGTTTATTCTTGGATCTGGACTGCTACAGTCCTGTCACTTGAAGAAGTGGGTTGTGCCCACGAAAGCTCATGATACCATCTACATGTTTTGTTAGTCTTTAAGGGACTACTAGATTATTCGTGGGGTTTTTAAAGTTTTTCCTGTTACATACTAATTTAGCTACCCCTCTGAAGCTTTTGTCTAGGAAGGAGTACGGCAGAAAAGAATCTAGGGGTCATAGTGGACCACAAGCTAAATATGAGTCAACAGTGTGACTGTTGCAAAAAAACAAACAAGATTCTGGGATGCATTGACAGGAGTGTGGTGAGCAAGACATAAGAAGTCATTCTTCTGCTTTACTTTGCACTAATTAGGTCTCAAGTGGAGTATTGTGTCTAGTTCTGGGCACCACATTTCAAGAAAGATTTGGATAAATTGGAGAAGGTCCAGAGAAGAGTAACAAAAATGAAAAAAGATCTAGAAAACATGATCTGTGAGGGAAGACTGAAATAATTGGGCTTGTTTAGTTTAGAAAAAAGAAGACTGAAGGGGACATGATAGCAATTTTCAAGTATCTAAAAGAGTGTTACATGGAGGAAGGAGAAAAATTGTTCTCCTTGGCCTGTGATGCTAGGACAAGAAGCAATGGGCTTAAATTGCAGCAAGGGAGGGTTAGGTTGGACATTAGGAAAAACTTCCTAACTGTCAGGGTGGTTAAACACTGGAATAAATTGCCTATGGAGGTTGTGCAATCTCCATCACTGGAGATATTTAAGAGCAGGTTGAATAGACATCTATCAGGAATGATCTAGATGGTGCTTGGTCCTGCCATGAGGGCAGGGGATTGGACTTGATGATCTGGAGCACTGTGTCCAATTCTGGGCCCCCCACTACAGAAAGGATGTGGATGTTTTGGAGAGGGTCCAGCAGAGGGCAACAAAAATGATTAGGGGGCTGGTGCACAAGGAGAGCTGAGGGATTTGGACTTGTTTAGTCTGCAAAAGAGAAGAGTGAGGGGGGATTTGATAGCAGCCTTTAACTACCTGAAGGGAGGTTCCAAAGAGGATGGAGAGAGGCCGTTCTCAGTAGTGACAGATGGCAGAATGAAGAACAATGATCTCAAGTTGCAGTGGGGGAGGTCTAGGTTGGATATTAAGAAAAACTATTTCATTAGGAGGGTGGTGAAGCACTAGAATAGGTTACCTAGGGAGGTGGTGGAATCTCTATCAATAGAAGTTTTTAAGTCCTGGCTTTACAAATCTCTGACTGGATGAATTAGTTAAGGTTGTTCCTGCTTTGGGCAGGGGGCTGGACTATATGATCTCCTGAGGTCTCTTCCAGCTCTATGATTCTACTGTATGTATAATGATGAGGGCGTGCAAAGAGCAATTAAGGCATAATCTATATGGTTAATGGAACCAGAATAGCAATATCTGTTGTATTTTACATTCTTAATTGTTTCTGTTTGTGTCTGAGTAGACAACTATAAATTGGTCCAATGTCACAATGGGGCAAACAGCGCAAAGTTTAGAGAAGCAATTTCTCAGCTTCATAAATGGTGGCTTCTTGGAACACTGATTTGAGGGCACACATGTGGAGAGGTCCTTCTCCAAGTTAGCCTGAAATGCCGCACAAGATGTAAGATGACTATGTAATAATGACCCCAATAAAAATAATATACCAATGAGGAAGGAAATTAAAAATACCCTACAGTAAAAAGCGCAGATATTAAAATCCTTATTTTTGGCCTGGAGACTACAAAAGTCTATCTGAACAGTCACTGAAGTCATGCACAATTAACCAGAGGGGAAGTAAGATGGTCCGGAGGAAAAAAACAACAAACACACACAACAAAAACAAAAAGCCCACAAGGATAAATTGCTTAGTTAAGGAGATCATTAAAGCCAAACAAAGTATTCTCCAGAAAACAGAAATCGAGCTCTAGTGAAGCTAGCAAAATATAGCATAAGCTATGTCGGGTAAAATGTCAGATAGAAAGAGGGTGAAAAGGATATTTAAAGATCAAATACCCCAAGACATAGAAATAGTCTTAAATTATATCAAAAGCAAGAAATCCATGAGAAAATCAGTGGCTCTGCTTGGCTAGCTGGGAGTAAAGGGGAAATGGGTACTAGCTTGGGACTCAGGAGACCTCTGTTCAATGTCCTGCTTTGCCAAATATTTCCTCTGTAACCTTGGACAAATCAATTAGTCTTTCTGTGCATTAATTCCTCATGTGTCAAATGAGGTAATAGCACTTTCCTATCTCACTGGAGTGTTGTGTGGTTAAATAAATTGGAGATTGAGGGAGTCAGCTATGCTGGTCATGGGGGGCAGGTAAGTACCTGTAACAAAAATATAGGGAAACTAAGGAAGAGATTACAGAGAAGTTAAATGACTTATCTGCATTACCTTCACTACAGAGAATATGGGGGACATCTGCTGCTGCTATAAATTTGCTGCAATTCAAAAAAGGACAAAGAAGCAGACATGGTGAAAAGTAAATTAGATTTTTTTAAAACATTGATTATTTTTAAAAATTTAAGATCGTGTGGTTGGTAGCACAGAAAATTATATTTTATAATATTTATTTTGGTAATGTCCCTTTAATATTGTTGACTAATGCTTATATTTTCTTCCATGCACATAAATGTCAGTCAGTACTAAAAGTTACACATAGATATCAAGAAGAAAATCAACTCAAGTATAATTTAAATTAATGAAATATATTGATATAATGGTTAGCTTGACATTCAGTGAAATATAGTACATTTCTTCTGCAAGTGTGAAAAACAGTAGCAGATGATAAAAGTATGACAAAAACAAATCAGAATTCTGCATCTTATTGTAACATAGAGTATTACAGAAAAATAACAAAGAAAGCTGAGTATTAGTAACACGTGGAATATATTGACCTGGATTTGAGAGAGCTCTAGAGGTGTGTATATATATTGTATAGAAATATTCTTCTGTCAATTAATCTAAATACGCTGTTTCAGAACAAAACTAATAAATCTGTCAGGTATAATCTCCTCTTTATTATGCTTGCACTTTTCTAATGTAGTTAAAAATTATAGACAAGAATGATTTTGGCTAGCTGCTGATTTATGCTGCTGTGTTGTACAGCCTTGCCAACAGCATGACAGATTTTTGTTTATAAGTTCTTTTTCTAAAGAGCCAGTCACCTGTGTTAGGGCAAGGTACATTCTGCTTACTAAAATGAACCTTGGGAATCTAAGAACATTCAGCTCTGTCTGTCCTTGGTTGAATTGCAAAATGTGATTTATGCTGCAGCCATGCAAAAAATAAATGATACTGCTTTTTAACCAATGTGTTTTTCTAATTTACATTCTTGTAGTATAAAAAATTAACAATGAAAAATAAGAGAATAGGATTAGGCCTTTCATTATTGAGTAACAAATTGAAATGTGCATATGAATGTGTGTATATATGTACAGTATGTGTTTAATTTATATTCATTAAATAAATATATATACACATGCATGCACACACATGCTCTTCAAGGTGCTGAACACTATGGTCCTAGTTCACCAAACCAGTTACGTGCGTGCTTAGTTTTTTTTGGCAGATCAGGGCCATAGTGCTTAGACCTAGTAGATCGAAGTTTTTAACTCTAAGCATGTGAATAGAGCAGTCTGGGATGGCTGTCTGGGTACCTGGCACTAAGAGTTACCTTGCTACTTTCACTACTAGCATGAGGGAGTCGTGTTAGTGGTAACTGGATGTTAGCTCCCTGACTTTCAGCCACTCAAGCACTCTTCACTGGGCTGTGCCACCTTTGTCTCTCTCTTTCAGGTTAATGAGGGACCTTGAAGTATTCCCTTGTGATACCTAGCCCCTGACACTGGCTAATCACAGGAATCCCAGATCCTCTGCCCCCAAAAGAGCAATGTGCCCTAGTTTACTAGTATGACTTTAAATCACCACACCTGTATAAGACACAGCATTTATAAGTACTTGTACTAAAATAAAAATAGCTTTATTTAAGAGAGTAGAGATTCAACAGAAACAAGACAAAGTGGTGGAAAGAAATTGTTACAATACAAAACAAAATAATAAAATATGAACTTGGGTCTACACTTACTACCAGTTACCTTTCCTATCTAATAAAGTAGCTTTCTCTCCAAAGTTCAGTCTGTTGCAGAGCCCCTCTCTATTGAAACATTCCCCCCCTTTTTTTAACCTTCAGCTGGTTTTGATTGATTGCAGTGGTCTCTGATGGCTTTCCATTAATAGGCTTGGGATGGAGCAAGGCTAGCAATTAGCCTTGCATTACATCACCAGTTAATCAAAGAGTGGTGACAACTCCGTTGTTTCTGAACGGATTGTCACCAAAATATTATCCTGTAGTGATTAACCTTTATTACAAGACCATAAAGCATACTTTCAATATAGTTACATACCTCTTTAAAGATAGTGAGTCTCCATAAGTTATGAGTTTTCTATAGATACTTCACTTTATGAATAAATAATCTGCAAGATGTGAGTTGTGTGTAATGAATTTGTCCGGTCTGAGATGAGAGTTGTTTGCAAAGAACAAGTGATCCTTTGCCAAGTGGCTTCTTTTTCATGTAGTCCTATGGGTTTCTGTCGTGAACCATCTCATCTGGTCCTGTGCCCATTGGTTTCGGTGGAATTACTCATGTGCTTAAGTGTCTTGCTGGATCAGGGAGAGGGTGCCTAGTCTTTTGCAAAAGAAAGCCCTCTGTGTCAGGATTAATATAAACATGTATGTTACATTTGCGTCTCAGTGTTGTGTGTGCAAATTGCAATCATGCAAAACAGTTAGCTTGGCATCTAGGTGCTCATATAACACACACACCATGTGGGTGTGGAGTACTTTCCCTCTTAGTGGCAACAAGATCACTTACAAAGAGAATAAATGTTTTAGCTCAAGTGGTAGAGACTAATGTATTAAGCTCCAGAGGTCTCAGGTTTGATTCCACTGTATCGGCAGTATGCATCAACAAATGCAGCTTGTGTTCACAGATCTATGCAAGTGAAGAAATACTCTGGGAAAAAATTGAGCTAGCGCAATGCTTTAGAAAATTTGCCCCATCGTTTATTATGACATTAAAATAGTCTGAATGTATAAGATTGACATCTTGATATACCTTTGCAATTATTACAATGATTTTTTATGAACTTAGCATAGTAGGACACACAGCGAAACAGATTTCAAAGGGTTTTTCTCTACAGGATGGGATTCCACTAGGAAAAATACTGTAATTCTGACCTTTAGAATGTCAATGGGCATCTCTTTCATGTTCTATACGTAGCTCAATATTGCCTGGTTGCAGTGTTTTGGTTCTCATCACCTTTTTAATCAATAGACTGAAGAGCTGGCAGAATGGGACAGTGGTGCTCATATTGGTTATAACTTCCACTTAGCAGCTGCTTTTCACTCCAGGTTAACTTCCTTGACTTGCTCAGCATTCATTACCTTTCATGGCTAGTTTGTCTAGTGTGAAGACAGCTGACCTTATTATAAACTTCTGCTTTTGAAGCAGCAGGCTTTCTTATTACTGTTCTGAGTCATCATTCAGCTTTGTCCTCTCTCTTTGATTGCTTGTATATTGCTCATACTTTGCCGCTCACAATCAATATATTTTTATTTAGTTAAATATTGGGTACAGTCCTGTCATCACGTATTATTCACTGTAATGTAAAATATTTTATGTATTTTAACAGGTTTAATCACTATGGATAACTTGGACTGATATCACTGAGACCCGTGGATCTGTATAACACATTTTGATCATTCCAACTACTTGACAATGAATGGCAGGTCATGCAGTATGAGTCACCGGACTTCAGGTACCCCTCATGGTCCCGGGATGATCAATGGACAACAAATTCCACCGATCAGAGTTCATGCAGGAACACCTTGCCCATCTTTAAATAGCAGCACCCCAAGCCCAGCTATTGGAAGCTTGTCCGCCAGTCTCCATTTAAAGATGCCCCTTGGAGGAGGGGTAGCTCCTCAGAGCAACATCACTGATAGTACCATCCACCTCCCTGCTTTAAGTCCCAGGAGACAAGTGGTTACAAATGGGAAGCCTTTATTCCAAATCCCACAGCCTCCAGGGCTGCCAGCACCACAGTTTTTAAAGTCAAAGCAGCAGGAGTTTGGGAACAATTTCTCCCCAAGCACAATTAAAGGTAGGAGCCATTTTCTAATGCTACTAGTACTGTTTTTCTGCTTATGATCCTTCCTTTGCTGCTATCGCATACTTAATCCTATTGGCTTATAGGAATTAAGGTCCATATTCTGTTGTTTTATCACAGTTATTCCCGATGAAAGAGATTAGAAATGGTTAGTGAGCATGTAATCAACATATTCTGACTTTGCTTTGCTATTGCAATGTCTTAAACCAGGGGTGTCCAAACTTTTTTCAAAGAGGGCCAGATTTGAAGAAGTGAACATGCGTGAGGGCCGACCATTTTGCCTGACATTCTTTGAACCATTAAAATTAAATGCAAATTAACTATTTTATGCAAAGTTTATTGCAAACGGCATACTTTTCATTTCGTCACATGGATGACAAATCTAAACAGGTGTTAAATCACTCTGCCTTTCATATCTGAAGGCCAGATGAAAAAAAAAATCCAGCAAGCTGAAATATATGTCAGGAACACTGTAAAGTACATTACATATTATCAACTTTTAAGTTAAAAAAATATGAACAGGAACATAACACCAAGTATACATGTTGTGTCCAAATATATTTATAACTGATTTAGACCAACTGACATTAACTGAGATTTTACAATGTATTCATCTCAATTGAAAAAAAAAAAACTTGCCTAAACTAATGTGAAGGGTGAAACTGAGATCTGGACTGCAGCACAGGAGAGCGCAGGGCACGCTGGCCTCACGGCGGCACGGCGAACCCGCAGCCAAGCAGGGGAGCGGGGCTGCGGATGTGCCCTACACGGCAGGCTATAGGACCGCAGCGGCCGCCATGGACGGCGGCGGCGCTGCTGGAAGCGGCGCGCTGCGCACACCAGTTCAGAGGAGCGCCGGGGAGCCAGGAGAGGGGGAGGAAGCGGGGGCTGTCCCCGCACTCTCAACCCCAAAGCAGAGGGCCCGCGGGGTCGGAGAGCGCAGGGCACGCTGGCCTCACGGCGGCCCGGGGGCAGGCGAACCCGCAGCCAAGCGGGGGAGCGGGGCTGCGGACGTGCCCTACAGGGCAGGGTCTAGGACCGCGGCGGTGGCGCGGCCCAAAGCGGCGCGCTGCGCGCGCCAGTTAAAAGGAGCACCAGGGAGCCGGGAGAAGCGGGGGCCGTATTAAATCCGACCGCGGGCCGCAATTGGCCCGCGGGCCGGACTTTGGACATGCCTGTCTTAAACCAACAAGTCCAAGTGGTAATTTTATTTGCTTTTTTAGTAAACTTGTGCAAGTATTATAGAGAAAATTCTGTAGTGGATGGTAATGAATGACTAAGAACTTCTCATGGCTGCAACAATGTTGTTTAGGTTTTTGAACTGTGTGTGCTGCACAGTGTGTAAAGCTCTTTAGATAATATGAAGGGCTATTCCCCGTCAAACACCTTTCAACCATAACTTGCTGGTTGATTTTTGGAAAAAATTGTATGTGTCATCCCTAACTAATGACGAGCGAACCGTACAGGGTGTGGAGCTCAGTTCTATTTGGATAGACATTTGTGGCTTCAGAGGCTTATCTGAATGTACCTGAAACAGTGGAGTCTGAAAACAAAAAAGGATGGAACTGGGGGATTTGATTCATGTTTGAAATACTGAGAACTATTTCAAGTATTTTGGCACCTCCCCTTCCAGTCTTGGAAGTGCAGGGAATTCCAGATTGAAGGAAGTAGGCAGTTAACATTTTTCAAACATCAGAAAAAGTTTTTGCTTTGAGTGAAAGTTTGAGGTAAAGTGGGGAATATCCTATGTATTTCAAGTGGTTTGCTTCAGCTGCCTCTTGCTTTTCACAACTTTAAGTATGTGGCTGAAGTATTTGACGTGTTTGACTATAATGAATATACTATAGCTACACCTGCTCATAACAGGCATATTGGACATATTCAATTTTTTAGGAAAACTTTCCCTGCTCTTTTTATTATAAGCAATAAAGTAGGTTGAAAATTCAGGATTTTTTCTTTGGCATCTAAGGAAAAACAGAATTTTTAAGGTTACCTGGGTGTGTGAACTGCGTTTGGTAAAGTTATATATAATAGGTATTGGTGCTGAAATCAAGAAAAGAAAACAGTAATAATTTACATTAAAAGATGTTGCTCAAGGTACTATTAGTTTTATAAAAGGCACATTTCTATTTTGTAATTATGTTGCAAAAGTTCAAAAGGAACATAAGTACAATTTCGAAAAACCTTCTGTCCTAGTAAGAGTAATCTTTTGTAATCCATTTGTGTATTGTGAGAATCCAAACCATATTGTTTTTTCTTATTCTCTGGATAAGAAAGGCGAGTCTGAGCAGGCACTATTGTATGTCTCTTACTTTAGAGCTCAGTATTATCTTACTTCATTTGTGGCACTGATTGCATAATAAAATTAAAAGTACAGTGTTAAGGCATCTAATAAAGAAAATATTGGGCATTGTGGGATTTTTCAGGACATAAAATATTACAAAATAGACATAATTTATTGTTAGATATGTGTGTATTCAACAGCAATTTGTGAACTATCATTTTCACTTTAAAAATCTACCCTGGCTCTGCAAAAAAATACCGTATTTTCCGGCGTATAAGATGACTTTTTACACTTAAAAACATCCCCCAAAAATCGGGGGTCGTCTTATATGCCGGGTATAGAACGTACCTGTGCTGATACTGGTCCCCAACACAGTGCTCGGGGCTGGCCCCGGGCACATGGCGCACGGTGAGCGCCGGCCCCGGGCGCGCGGCGCTTGGCGGGGGAACGCCGGCCCCGGGCGCACAAGTGTCCCCGCCTCCTGGCGCCCGGCGGGCGAATGGCCACGCCCCCTGGCGCCCAGCGGGGGGACGGCCACGTTATGTAAGTGGGTGGTAGAAAAGACCCCATCATGGCTCCAACAAGAAGAAGGAAATTTGAAGCCAGTTTCAAGCTGAAAGTTGTAAACTTTGCCAAGGAACATAATAACTGTGCTGCTGCAAGTCAATATGGAGTAACAGAAAAGATGGTCCGAGACTGGAAAGCAAATGAAGATGCATTAAAGAGTATGCCAAGTAGTAAGTGTGCATTAAGAAGAGGCACCCCACATTGGTTAGAACTTGAAAAGCACGTAGAAGACATGGTGCGTGAGCATCGTCAAAATGGTTATGTAGTGACACGAAACAAAATATGTATGTTTGCACTTCAGTGGGCCAAATCTAACCCAGATCACAGCAAAGTATTTAAGGCCACTGTATCCTGGTGTACTAGGTTCTTGGAAAGGCATAATCTAGTACTGAGGCAAAAGACCAAAATTGCACAAAAATTACCTGCAGATCTCGACGGAAAAGTAAGTCTTTTCCATCGATATGTAATACAACAGCGCAAGAAACATGGCTATGTGTTAAGTCAGATCGGAAATATGGATGAAACTCCTATGAATTTTGATATGGTTGGAAATAAAACTGTTAATCCAAAAGGTGCAAAAACAGTGTTAATTAAAACAACAGGACATGAGAAGTCCAGTTTTACAGTGGTACTAGCATGTACAGCTGATGGCGCCAAACTAAGACCAATGATTATTTTTAAAAGAAAAACAATGCCGAAAATCAAGTTCCCTGTTGGAGTTTTTGTACATGTGAATGAAAAAGGCTGGATGGATGAAGAAGGGGTAAAGCTATGGCTTGATAATGTATGGAGTAGGCGACCAGGTGGACTTCGTCAAGAACGTAGCCTACTGGTGTGGGATATGTTCAGGGCTCATTTAACTACCAGCACAAAGAAAAGGCTGGCAAGAATAAACACAGATGTGGCAGTTATTCCTGCAGGATTGACATCATTGGTACAGCCACTGGATGTGTGCCTAAACAAGTCATTTAAAGATCGCATTCGAGAATAGTGGAATGAGTGGATGGTTAGCAGCGAAAAGTCATTCACAGAAGGAAGAAACATGCGTGCGCCACAACTGGATGTTTTGTGTAACTTTGTCATAAAAGCCTGGAATGATATTGATGCAGAAACAGTAATCAAGTCTTTCAAGAAGTGTGGCATATCAAATTCTTTGGATGGTATGGAGGACGACTTCTTGTGGCAAGATGAAGGGGAAGCCGAAGCTGAAGCCACACCATCTGATTCGGAATTAGATCCATATGATGACTGTCTTACAAATGTACCACAAGATGTCATTGATGAACTTATGATGTCAGAGGATGAACATGATGAGGATTTTGAAGGATTTTAAGTACCGGTAAGTCAAAACCATTTTAATTAAAATTATTTAAATCAAATCTGATGTTATTAAATGGTATTGCCTTGGAAGGGGGGGTAGTCTTATACGGTGTTTTAACTGGAAAATTAGGGGGTCGTCTTATACGCCCAGTCGTCTTATACGCCGGAAAATACGGTATTCACTAGTAACAGCATCAGCAAATCTCAAAGTGTCATTTAAGAGGCAGCAGGCAGGAGTGGGCTGAGAGAAAATGCATTAGAGCAGGAGGGAAGAAAAGTGGACCTGGCCTGCCTAAAAGACCCTTTGAAATATCAAGAGGGGATAAAAAGGTCTTATCATTCATTTAAATTATAATTACAAAAAATCCAGGATGTATTGTTTAAAGGGAGTTCTCTCAGAAAAGTAAATTTTAAAAATGTACCATTTTCAAATAATCAAGTTTACATCATCCCTTTAAAATGTAGTTATGCTCAGAAAAATGGCTTGGTATAAAATGGCATGTTATTCTGTGACATCTGCTTGGTATATCTTTTTATGTTGATTGCTCTTTACTTTTTGGGCAAAAATAAATACTTTCTATATTTTTATTTCCCATTATCTCTATATTATGAGAAAATCACCTGGATTCTGTTCTGGGCTGTATATCAGCTGTAGAATTGTTAACTAAGTTACAATTGCAGACTCTTTATGAATAGTAATGATGAAAGAACCAAAAATAATTAATCATGACTTTCATATACCGTGGTGAGATTGTAACATTGGAACCTAGAAAAGAACCTTTTTATTTGGAAACTTCATAAAGTTTATCTTGAAATCATTGTACAACCGTAATCATGAAATCCATTTTTAGAGTTATTTCCCAGTATACAATTATAATGTAAGATTAGCCAATAATTGGCAGCAGAATGTGACGCTCTCTGTGTGAGGAGGAATTACCTCAACAGCTAACCATAAGATAGTAGGATTTTAAAGGATTTAGGCATGAGGAGGCTATTTTTAAGTTTCCATTCTGACTGTTATGCTGTGTGTTAATTTCACATCCTGCTTGTAAAATTCGGTATCAGAAATTTAATTAATGCCCTTAACTTATTCTGTAAATTGGTTTGGAGCAGGAGCTTAATTTATTCTCTTGGTAAAGTATCATATTTGCCTATGGCACTATTTCTGGATGTTCTCAATGTTATTGCAAAAATTATTCTCCTGGCCCCCTGTTCCCATCTGCAACAAGCACGGACTACTTGTCAGCACTTTTCAGGCTCCTAGCCCCATCCCACCTATAGTCTCTTAGGCTTTGTCTACGCTTACTGGGAGATTGACACTATGGAGATTGCTCTCCCAGGGGTTGATTTAGCAGGTCTAGTCAGGTCATGCTAAATCAACCACTGATTTCACTTTCATTGACTCTGGCACTCCACCGGGTTGTGAGAAGAACGGGAAGTCAACAGGAGAGTTTCTTCTGTCAACCCCCCCGCAGTGGGGATGCCATTGTAAGTTGAATGAAGGTATGTTGACTCTAGCTATTTAACCTTAGTTTGACTTTGCCCCCTAGTGTAGAACAGGCTTTATGCAGTATTGAGCTATTAACTCTCATCTTCATTCCACAAATGATGCCAGTCTTGACTGCCCGTTTTTATAATATTCTTACAAACATCTTCATTCTTTTACCCAGGCCTCCCCTATTGTTTGGGATGAGCTCATTGTAAAGACAGAAAAAGATACTTCATCCTCCACCTTCAAGATCCCTCCTTAAAACCATGCTTTTCAGTGCTCCAAAAATCAGCACACTGCTTAGGCAGCTGGTTTGCTGTGACCACTGTTGTCGTGCTGACCTTTGTCTGCTCATTTTTTTGTTGTGCTCCCTTCTCATCTGTTTCATTTATCCACATTTTTTCTGTAGTCCTACACTTAACCTATGTCTACACTGGGAAGGTTTGCTGACAGAAGTGCAGTCGATGTGCAAAAGTTGCCAAAAGTGAAAACTGGTCACGCAGTTTTTTCTGCTTTCCATTGTCAATGTCACCAGAGCAAAGCAATGTGGGAAAACATTCCACAGTACAGTGTTGTGGGAAGGCAGAACGGATTCCTGAACTTCTTGGTATTCCTTTGTAGCTTTGTGAGCTCTCTGTTCTGAGGGATGTCAAAAGAACACAGCTATCTCTCCAGCCTTCCCCCTGCAGCAGCAGTAATCTGCCTGCTGCTATGTTCTTAGCAGGGCAGAGCAGGAGCAGTCCAGTTATTTGTTCTTTGTTCCACAAATGGACCCTCTAACTCAGCTTTGAAAGGGGAAGGGTACATGCCTGCAAGGTAGCAGAGATCACAAAACACTGACACAGCCATCAGGGCAGGCATTGGGGGATACTGGAAGCCAGGTCTCTTGTCAAAAAAACCTATCAAAGTCTGCACTGGCTTTTTGTCAACAATAAAGGGAGGGAAAAAGACACAAGTCTCAGATATGGAAATTTTTGTCACCAAAACTGTGTGTTTTTTCCCAACAAAAGTTGCATTGCAGTGTAAATGCTCTCTCTGTTTGTCAGCAAAACGTGCCAGTGTAGACAAGGTCTTAGATTGCAAACTCTTCAGGGTAGGAACTGTCTCTTTGTTATATATTTTATGACAGTAGCACCTAAAGATGCATATTAGGGTCTAATCTTTGGATGAGCCTATAATGTTTTTATCATATTGATTTTAGACTAGGAAGAACTGTACACATACGATCAGTGTACACTTATCACCAGTCCAATTCAAAGCATAGAATCATAGGGCTGGAAGAGACCTCAGGAGGTCATCGAGTCCAGCCTCCTGCCCAAAGCAGGACCAATCCCATCTAAATCAACCCATCCAGGGCTTTGTTAAGCCGAGACTTTAAAACCTCTAGGGATGGAGTTTCCACCACCTCCCTAGGTAACCCATTCCAGTACTTCACCACTCTCCTAGTGAAATAGTTTTTCCTAATATCCAACCTAGACCTCCCCCCGTGGATCTGAGACCATTGCTCCTTGTTCTGCCATCCGTCACTACTGAGAACAGCCTCTCTCCATTCTCTTTTTAACCTCCCTTCAGGAAGTTGAAAGCTGCTATCAAATCCCCCCTCATTCTTCTCTTCTGAAGACTAAATAAGCCCAAATCCCTCATGCTCTCCTCATAGGTCATGCACTCCAGCCCCTTCATCATTTTGTTTGCTTTCTGTTGGACCCTCTCCAATGTGTCCACATCCTTTCTATAGTGGGGGGCCCAAAACTGAATGCAATACTCCAGATGTGGCCTCACTAGAGCCGAATAAAGGAGAATAATCACTTCTCTAGACTTGCTGGCAATGCTCCTCCTAATGCAACTTAATATTCCATTCGCCTTCTTGGCTACAAGGGCATACTGTTGACTCATATCCAGCTTCTCATCCACTGTAATCCCCAGGTCCTTTTCTGCCAAACTGCTACTTAGCGATTTGGTCCCCAAAGCATCAGCAAGACACTGAGGGTGCGTCTACGCTGCACTGTAACTTGAAATAAGAGACACAATTTGAGCTATGCAAATTGTGTATCTTATTTCGATGCTATTTTGAAATAGCTTATTTAATCATTTGGTGCTGTCTACACAGTGCCAAATTTCAAAATAAAGCACTATTCCAAAATGACCCTTACTCCTCGTAGAATGAGGTTTACAGGGACCTTGGAATAGTAAGCCCAAAATAACGGGTTTGCTGTGAAGACACAGGATAGCTATTTCGGGATTCTCTGATATCTCGATATAGTGTTGCAGTGTAGATGTTGCTTCTGAAAATAACTTAAAAGGAACACAGTAAATGTGCTCATATGACTACTGCTCTGAAAAGTGCCACGGTTTTCTTTGGTTTGACAAGCTTTGTCGTTTTTGTCAGAGAATTTTACTAGAAAACAATGAATTTGAAGAGTAAAAATGACATAAAGTCTCTGGACCTATTCTGGGTAGGACTTTCAAAAGTGCTCAGCTCCCAGTGGTATCATACCACTGAATGATAACAATTTCCATTGGGTAACAGAGTTAGGCCAACACCGAGTGTTTTTGAAAATGCTGACCATCTCCCACCCCCCGGGCCAATGACCTTGGTAAGAAGATGAGAAATGGGATTCAAAATATTCAAAACAGTGAAAGGATTTAGTTTGTGCATCTTCCATTAGAATTAACCCTGGCCAGTTTTGAAAATCACAAATAGATATTTAACCCAGGGCCTGCACCATGGAAGACAATGATAAAACTGCCACTTATCTTAATGGAAGTGCAGTATCAAGCCCTATGTCTTTAAACTCCAACAGCATCCGTCTTTTACTAATAAGTGATTGATGTTGTCATGGCTAAGATTTTCAGCAGATCAGAAACCCAAGAGTCACTCACAACTCACTGAAAGCAGCAGTTAGGGCATACCATAAACAGTGCTTCCTTGTGGGACAAACAAGTAAAAGAAGTAGTTTCACACGGTGGTGTTTAAGGGGTTCAGTTTTCATGAGTTCCATACTTGGAACCTCCTGTTCTTAGAGTCTCCACTTGCTCCCGAAAGACTGGGCCTATAGTCGTCAGGAGGTGGGATCAGTTCTGGCCTGGTAAACTAACCTGTGCCTTTAAGGCTACAGTCTTTCTGTTTTCATGTTCCAAGCTACAAGCCCAGAAGTACTCAAACTCAATACAGTTATTGAGAAAATGTGACGATGAGACAGAAATCCTCTTAGTCATGAGTTTGTGCATTGATGCGCTTGGAGATCATGTAGTACAAAAAGTAAAGACCACTGTGAAAATGATCAGTATTTAAAGAAAGGGACTATAACTTCAAAGGACTTTGGTGAAAACTTGACTGATTACAGACATAGGGCTTGCTTTTTCAGTCTAGGAAGGCCAGCGCAGAGACGTCTTGGAGAAGCAAAAGATGGCTAATGGAGAAGTCTCCTCCGGCAGAGAGATTCTTTGCTGGCATACATCTGATGGAGGTGGCTATTCTGCTGCTACATCATCCACCCATCTTATAGGCAGTTCAAGAGAAAAGATGGGCTGTATAAGGGGCGTGGCATGGGCAGGACAAGAAGGGGAGAGAGTGTGTCAGAATGGCATTCTAATCTACTACATTCAATCCTCTAGGAGTCTTACAACAGTGACATGAATGTGAGCTGTCCTGTACAGCAATATCTTGCACTAGGGCTGAGCATGTCTGAATCAGGGAGTTGCAACCAGCTTCTTGTAGCCACCACACTGAAGGTAGCAGATAATCCGTACCTTGGAATCAAATCTTGTCTTTAGTCACACCAATAAAACTCTCTAGAAATCAATGTAGTTGAAATAAAGGGAGATAACAGAGACTTGAATCTGGTCTTTAAAGTGTGACTTGGAAATATTTGTGATAGGTTATAAGAATCATCCAAGTACATTTGTTGGTAAAATTACCAGATGGAAACCATTTAAAAAAAGCTTTCTCCAATAAACATTGAACAAGTTGTGCTTCGTTTACACAGTCATGTCACCTCCAGCAAAGGTGTCTCTCATCTCTAATGTTTGTGATTCCCACAAGCGCTAAACTTGACACATCTGACAGTTGTGGGTTTGGTTTTTGCAATAAAGTGGTACATGCTTGATACATGTGATCATTAAGAAACTGCTTCGATGAACAGTTAGACCACGACAAATTGGGATGTGAATCTGCCTCATATGAGCCTGCTGCAGGCTAACTCTCCATGGCTTGCCTACACAGCAGCGTTATTGTGGCATGACATAATCTACATCTACACACAAACAGTTATTTCAACATAATGTCAAAATAATATTGAGCTGGAGGATTGCTTACTCCAACTCTTGTAACACTTATTGTATGAGGAGTAAGAGAATTCGGGGAAAGTGTTCTGTCACGAAATAACTGCTGTGTAGACAGTGCTCTGTGTTCTTTCTGATGATGCATGGTAACAGTTCATGAGAGTGCTTTGATCTAGTCTGTCACAATTCAGGGCAAATGCATCTATATTTTCTTGTGTGGAGACCCACATCTCTTTTCTCCAACTGGATTATCTCCAGACTGAATGGTTCTGTGTCATTCCCAGTAAAAGGTAGGCTTCCGAAACAGGCTTGCTTGCTTTCTTTTCAGAGACCAATAAGAGTGATGACTAACAGTTATAAGTTATCACATAGCATTTCCTATACAGCCGGTCTCCGACTTATGACCATCCGCAATTACGACCAAAGTGGTCATAAATGCGGTTCCCAAGTTACGAATGCGATCCGGGCTTACGAACAGTGCGGTCGTCATGTAACTCAATGGGATCCAAGTTACGAACACTTCGAGTTATGGCCAAATGTTTGGTCCGTAACTCATTTGTAACTCGGGGACCGGCTGTACAAGCCTATTTTACAAGCAGCACAGACACCATATTAAAAAAAAGTAATCATGCATACACATGCTAATATGCTTATGAGAGATCACCCCAAGTCTAACATGGATGCTGGCAGGTGATGGGTCTCTTCTGTGGTCAGAAGTTCATTGCTGATAGCCACAGGAATTACATTAACTCTCAAAGTTACATAGAGTCTCTAAACACCACATAAACAATTGCATTTTTATTAAAATGACCCCAAGATATTAAATCTAATTCAATAAGATGTAACTTAATTCCATCAAGTTTATCCAGAATATTGCAGAATATTGTCAGTCTGTGACCAGTTCATGATACTCTAATGAACTGTTAATGTGTCAACGAAGTGCACATGAACAGTTAGAGTGTGGTAGGCCGTTGTGTGGTAGATTTACACCCCAGTTTAATGCAGACTAATTGTTCATGCAGACAAGCCAAAAGACTCTTCCTCACTGTAAAAGAAAAAAAAAATCATGCCGAGGATTTTGTACTAGCTGTGGAAAAAGGAGCAGCTCTCAAACTGTTAAGCTGTGTGAGAACTGTGAACTTGGTCAGTAAGGATCATTTGTCCCTAGTTGTCAACAAAGACTTGTTTTATCAGGAACAATAACCGCACAGGTTTGAGAGGAGTGTTATGTGCAAATGCGTTAATCAGTAAGCAGCTTGAGCCACATTCAAAATCTTTTACATAGTTATTTTGCTCTTTAGTACTGTTGTTTTTATGTGTCAGTTGGCACAATCTGAAAAAGAAGTTCATCAGTATGCAGTTGGGTTCCTTACATGGGAAGCTTAACTCTGTCTTACTCCCCCCCCCCCCCCAGTTGTTCTCTTTAATCAGTTTTCAACAGCTTATAATCTTGATTATTGACAATGTTGAAGTAGCAGCGAAGTGATTAAATGATACTGATCTTAGTTTGTATTCACATACTTCAGCAAACTTGACATGGTTAAAAAAACAAAACAAGACTTGATCACAAGGAGATCACAAATGGGAACTTCTGGCAATTTGCTGGGAGATGTGATTGAAGACAACAGAAAGAGCCCTGGGTGAATTCTTTAACTACATTTGGCTTTTGCCAAAAGAACACAATTTAGAGCATGAAACTCTCAGAACTTAATTACAACTCCTCATACAATAGCATTTGAAAGGATTGGTGAAGATACTGGAAAAAATAAAAGGAGAAAAATGTATTATGAGGCTTAGCATACTGCAACTAGAGTGTATCTGAGGTATATTTTCCCTCATTTCCATGTAAGCTGTAGCAGGTACATTATTGTTGTAAAAGGGTCCTTTGGCAGGGGATGTTTCAGAATGCAATTTGTTTGGCGTTCGCCATGCTTCAAATAATTTAACTATTGAGCCACCATGAGCATAGTCATCTGAAGAAGTGGGTTCTGCCTATGAAAGTTGATGATACCATCTGTGTGTTTTGTTAGTCTTTAAGATGCTGCTAGACTATTCATTGTTTTTTTAAAGTTTTTATGTATTTATGCAGTTTTTCAAGTATATTCTTACATAATACCAGTGGTGCTGGAACAGGTTTTGGAGTGGGGATGCTGAGCTGCACCCCCATTTGCTCCTGTCTGTGCACCCAACATCTCCTAGAGTTGTGACTGGCAGCCAGTTGAGACCCTGAGTCTGAGTAGGGATCCTGGCTGGGACCCTGGGTGGCAGGAGTTTGCTATGTCCTACACCGAGGCACAATATCAAAGTTAATCATGGGAGTCATTTTTGGGGAGACTAAAAGAAATGATCTCAAGCATGAATTTCTGTTTTGTTTGTGTTAAATTAAAGAAAATGTGAAAAGACAAGGAAACTAGCAAACTAATAGGCACACATATCCAAAAGGTCCCGGGCAACTTAAAAACATCTTTCAAAAGTATTAGGCCTTGTGCCAAAATGAATCTACTTTTATATTGGGACTCTAAAATCCCTCAAGAGCATTAGGCATAATTCCAGCACTTATCCATTCTGTGTTAGAATTTAATTTAACTCCTGTTATATTCAATACCGCACCGTTTTTTCCAGTATTTTGTAGGTTATAGCAGTTAGGATTTTTTTAAAATAAATCACATTTATCCAAATATAGCATAACAAAAAAGTCCAATAAAAAAACCCTGATATCTGCAAACTCCTGAGGCTAAATTCCCCTCTGTTAAAATGGTGCAATCCAACTGAAGGCAAAGGATAGTGTTCAGCACTATTATATGCCACTTTTTGCTTAAAGTATCTGAGGACTCTGATTTGCGGGAAGCCTTCAGCTAGGTAATGAAGACTCAAAAGGTGGCATTTTATATATATATATATATATATATATATATATATATATATATTAATTAATTACTGGCTACTGAGGAAGCATGAGCAAGGGTGCAAGGGGGAATGATGTGCTCATTCAGCAAATTCTATAAGGAGCTCTCACGGATAGAGGACTTAGCAAGCACTAGTTGTAAATTATTAATGCCCGGCCCAGTATAATCTCTGGAGAATGATGACAATACAGATGCCATCTGCTCTCTCCAGGGACTCAGCAGCTCCCACTGGTGCAGGGATGTGGATAGATGTGGATGAACTTTACGTGTCTCTACACTACAAAGGGTGAATCAAACTCATTCATCTTAGATTAGTGTCACAGAGGAAAAATTGGCTCCTTAACTATAAACAGTTTTTAAAAACCCCTGATAAAACACGGTAAACACAAATTAATGAACAAAATGCTCCACCAACAATTTGTTGTTTCATTAGCCTTATTTAAGATGCTGCACATTAGCAAGTGATCTTCAGTTCTGCTTTTTCTCCAATAGATGGCAACATGAATGTCTGTGTTCATACAAAAGGTGCACATTTTAACTGTCCTTCCGTTGGCTGAAATTTAGAATGGTTGTATCAGCAAATTTTTGAAATTACTGTAATGCCTAGTGAGAAGATAGTAAGGTTTAATATGTAGTAAAGATGTTAGCACATAGTTGTTTAAATGACTAACCAGTAAGCCTGGGTTTATCGGTTAATCCAGATGACTACATGCACTCCCCCCACCTCCACTGCCTTTGTATCAGAAGAAGGAGCCAGTGCCTGTGAGGAACTGGCTTAAAAGCCAGCTCCCCATAAGCACCAGATCTGCCTACCCTCCCACCTCCCCGCGCTGCTGCCTCTGATAGAGAGGCAGCAGCATGGAGGGTGAGGGGGGCAGACTGGAGCTGATACGCACAGGGAGCCAGCTTTCAAGCAGACTCCCTCTGTGTTCTGGGGCCATAGACCCACCTGCCTGTTTCCCTTTTGCAGCCTCCTACAGAAGCAATGGGGATGAGGGAGACAGGAGCTGGTGCTGGGGGGAACCGGCTTAAAAGCTGGTTCCCCCCAGCACTACTTCTGTGGTGGGGGGTAGGGAGCAGGGAAAACTACTGCGAAGCAGCCAGTGTCTGCAGTACGAGCCAGGACTGAGTTTGGTTGCCTGCCCACGTGGCTTCTAATATACTTTACATACAGAGCTGCAGTGGGGGTAGCTTCTGGCACCTGAGCCAGCCTCTTAAAAAATTTGCTGGTGGGGGAGGAGTGAAATGTGTGTAGTCAATTGCAGTAATTGATAGGCTTTTGCTTATCGTTTAATAGTATTACATCCCTAGCCTGGGCACTCATTAATGGATTTAAAAGTAGCCATTCTTCTACAAAGGAATTTCACAAGCTAACTACAGAGAGAGACTGGGGAATTGACCTTCATATGCAAATTTGACACTGTTTCCCTTGGCCTGAACAAAGACTTGAAATGGATGTCCTGTTATAAAACCAACTTTCCTTACATTCAACGCTTCATTGATATAAAAAGCTAAATAGGGGACACTTCTAACCCACTAAGTTAGTTTCATTAGCACTGGCACTACAATTGACAGATACTTTCCCCCCCTTCTTTTTCTGTTATACTTTCAAGAGTCTGACCTTTATTCCCCACTCAAGCTAATATAAAAGAGTGGGTTTTGCCCACACGTGCGCGCGCGCGTGCTCGTTCTCTCTCTCTCTCTCTCTCTCTCTATATATATATGTATAATCACTTGTTAGTCTGTAAGGTGCTATATGATTACTCATTAATATGATGGGTGTGATGCAAATGCTTATAGTAAATAATTAAAACAGAAGCTTAGTTTTTTTGTACAATGAACAGACGTTTTACAAGTGTAAAATTTAACATCTCAGATACAGAATTATGTTATGATTAGTGTATTCCCTTGTGCTGAATAATGAAGCATAGCAGAAATACACATTTGGTATCTTTTATCTTATGTGTGTTGGACAAATAAAATTACAACAAAAATGGATTGGAGTTTTGACACGTTTATGTGCAAAATTGCTAGCATTTGGTGGAAACTGCACATCTCTGGGCTGGCGCTTTTAAGGCATATAACTTTTGATTTGTCTTTTTGCCCTACCTCTGTGCCACAGGCAAGACTGATCTGAGTGATGTCCTTATTGCTCACTTCACCTTTCACCATATTTTACAGTAATATTGCAAATCCTATTCTCTTCTTTACTGAAGTCCAGATATTCCTAAACAGGACAAATGGCTGACACTGTCGTTTATTTAATCACTATTTAACATATATTGGTGCATATACTTGGAAAATTAGCCACTGCACAGGCAACTATTCATAATACTTTAAATAGTGATCTGTATAATGATGTTATGACCATATATATGAATGTTACACATTTTGCCTTCAGGAACTTGGAAAGTTTCAAAAAGCTAATATGCAGCTCCAGTTTGTGCTAATCAACAAGCTGCACTCATCTAGGTTCACTATGTTTTGTAAATCAATATGAAATAATGCAGAAAAATTAACTAAAATTTATTTTCTCCTCTTTGCTGTTCAGAATACAGACAGTTTCCTATATTTTCTATTTATTTATTTTAATCATTTTTCTCCTACCAAGATGTAGCCCAAGCCCTTCAAAACAGCAAACTTGAAAGCAGTTTTGCTCACAGTGAACACTCACTGCTTCTTTACTACTGATTTCACATCAGTGTCCTTGCCAGCAAAAAAATCTCTGGTTCATGGTAAATTAATTTAATACACAGAAATTTCAGGAGAAAGAGGTACTAGGTAAGTAAGGTAATATCTTTTAATGGATCAACTTTTGTTAGGGGGTGACACAACTTCTGAGCTATACAGAGGTCTTCTGAGTACGCTCAAAAGCTTCTCTCGCACCAACAGAATTTGGTTCATTGAAATATATTACCCCATCGATCTTGTGTCTCTGGTAGTCTGTGAGTAACATACTATGGCTATTCTGCATAGGAGGAAAAGGTCTTTGTTTATCAAAATGTAAGTAACAGTATTATGGAATTCTCCTCTCCACTCTTTGTATCTGTTATAAACAACAGTGTGTTTGATGTGTGTAAAGATGGATGCTTCCATGCTCACATTTATAATGATCATTTTCAGTGCTAAGAGAAGATTGGCCTATGGTATCTTATTGCTACTTGGTTAACTTGCTTTACAGGCCCAAAAGATTGCACTGAAGGCGCAGATAAGAAAACACTTGAGAAATATTCAAAATTTTGGTCATATATTTCAATTACAAAAAATGTGCAGGCACATAAGTAACTAGTTTTCGTATGCAAAGTACTCAAATTTGAAAAGATGCATTTATATATTGTCTTTAGGTGTGCTTTCAATCAACTGTGTGCTTGTGCAACATATTCATTTAGCTTGTTTGCACATTCAGCCAGCTGTGTGGCTGTGCATGTATACAGTAAAACTCAAATTTATATACAGTAAAACTCCAATTGTCTGGCATCCAGTGGTCCGGCACTCCTGATAGTCCAGCACCAACTGGAACCCGGAAGTGCTCCAGCCAGCCGGACAGTTGGAGCTCCTGTGAGCCCCATGTACGCTCACGGGCCGGGAAAGGGAAGGGGAGGGGATTATACCCCTGTGATAGGACCGCACTCGTTCGGCCGGGGGGTGGGAAGGTAGGAGGAGGGGTTGGCGGGGAATGGCGCTGTAAGGGGCGAACCCTCCACTGTTTTGCAGGGAGGCGGGGGAAGCCCTGCACAGCCGCCTGCTAAAGGCCAGCTGGGGCTGCAAGCGGCAGCAGGTTTGCCCCTCGCCGGCAGACCCGTCACAGCCCCCTCGCCAGACGGAGTACCTCCTGATAATCGGGAATATCCAATAATGCGGCACCCCCTGGGTCCCAAAGGGTGTGTGTGTGTGTGTGTGTGTGTGTGTGTGTGTGTGTGTGTGTGTGTTTGTTTTGTAGGAGGTTTCCCTTGTACCCGGGTCCTCCCCTCCAATTTACCCCTCTATACCCACTCAAGTCTGGTTGATGTCAATAGGTTTATTGCAGTTTCGTTTCACAATGGATACGCCGAGGATAGCTACTCCTCGACCGAATCAATATCGCCTGGCAGGGGGACAAGTTGGGGGAAGGGGGTCCGGGCTCACCCTCGCTCCGAACTCCGGCCCAGGGCCCTAAGGTACGGACTTGCGTCCGGCCTAGCGGAGGGGGTCGAAACCCCTAAACTCACCTGCTCTCGGGGTCCACTCCCCCACCCTGGGCCACTTCTTCCCCCACGCTTCCTCTCGCGTAGTCAGAGGGCCCCTGGGTTATGCCTCACCCCAAGGTCTCCAAAGTCCGGGTTCCGCTGGGCACTGGCCCCGTTCTCGGACCACCAGGGAGGCTCCTCCCCTCGCTGGCCCGGGGCCTCCATTTAAACTCCCCGCCCGGATGATGCCCTCTCTGACGTCATTCCCCTGAGCCACTTCCGGGTCGCAGGGGGGTGACGTCACTGGTGACGTCACTCCGGCCGTCCCGGCATTGTCTCTCCGCCCTGCCGCGTGTTGCCGGCCCCATTGCTCCCCGCCCGGGGCTTTCCGCGGCGTCCTGTCCCCGTGCCGCCCCGCCCACGTCCTCCAGGCTCAGCGGGGACACGGGCTTTCGGAGGGGGTGGGTCCACCCCGCTATATATATATATATATATAAGTGGTAGTGGGTGAACCTTAGACCTTAAGTTTTGAAAAATTCTTTTTTACCATATAGGTTCAATCATGGGACAGACATGTAGGAAGGCAGTCCCTATCTCCAAAATGTTACAGTGTAAAAAGATAGGACTTCATCATCAATGGAACTATGGACAGAGTAAGAAATGACTCTTTGTGACTAAGGATAACAGACCCTTGTTCATAGTGTCCAATAAACAAACATCTGGGTTATTTGTTTAATTAAATCTCAGCTAAGGAATGTCACTAAACCGGTATATTACCTTTCTGTTAGACAAGTAGGCTAATCACATGCAATGTTTGTCAACTTCAAACATTTATAATGTACAGTGAATAGAAACCTATTCTAGTGCTCTCGTTTATTTTTTTAAAATGAAATGTTATACATCCAAGCAAGAAAATCAATTTCTAAGATGCCCAATTAGTGATGCTTTTTTAGTATCCTCACTTTCCAAAATACCAGTTCTGCTTCAACATACATTACACTTTATGATGAAAGTTAAATGGAACAAATCCCAACACAGAAAAGGGTAATTGCTCCTGGAAGAAATTTTTCTCTCTGATCATATAATCATAAAGCTCTTCAAAAGTGCCTTTTTTGAAAAGGCAAAAGCAGTCACATTGACCCATATTCCCTTTTAGACTATTAGTGTGTCTAACGGTTAGGTCAAGCAGGGATGGATTTTCTGCAGACTCAGGAGAAAACAGCCTTAAAACACAAGATTTCCTCTATTATGCTGTATCTGTTGGAGTGATCGGATAAACCTGAACTGAGGTCTTTATCCAACAAAAAAGCTTTTACTTCCTGTAGCTAGAAGAGCAGTTTTTAGCTGTTAGAGTTTATGACCCAAATGTTAGGCCATGTTGTGGCCTAAAGGGCAGCACGCCAGCTGAGAGCTTCAAAACCCTGGAAGCACTACAACTCACTTGGAGGCCAGGGTAGGAGATGTTATGAGTGTCCCACTGCCTAACCTCTCCTTTGTTTCTGTGGCTGCTTTCTCTGCCTGTCTCTTCCTTATCCCTCTCCTCCCATCCCCCACACCTAATGCAGTGGGGCGTCTCATTCCCACACTTTGAATGGCTGCGGAGTTGGCTTCAGTAGGCCTCAGAGCAACATCTTCCAACTTCCAGATCCGAATACTGTGCAACTCAGCAGTACACCCAGCTTATCCTCAGCCCTAGTGCCTCTTGCTGACCTCTTTTGATCTATATGTCATAGAATGTCTGTCTGAATTTTTTCCCTGTGACTCGTACTATTCCGGTGAATTAAATATCAATTTAAAAAGAGACTGCTACATTCTAAATTTTTCCCACAGATACAAAGGTAAATAATAAAACATACAACCTTAAATTAGAAATGCAGCACAATAGATTTCCCTGGTTTTTGTCAAAGTTCTCACACACTTTCCGTTTCCTCCTTGCCAGTTTTCCTCATACTCAGACAATTAAGAAATGCATATCCTCCATCTCTTCCTGATCCTAAAAGATATACTTCTGGGGCCAAATTCTGCTTTTGGATACAATGATGCAATGTCCTGGTTACAAGAATTGCACTACAGTAGTTTTAAAAAGAAATTTGTCACTGAATGGGTTAAAACATTGAATTACAACTAGAGAGCCTAATTGATGACAGATTAATTTTCCATTAATTTGAGTGGTTTTGCCAAAATCCAGGAAAGTGGAAGAATTCTTCCATCAACCTACATGCATCTATAGCAGGGGGTTAGGTTGACTTAACTGTGTCACATAAGACAAGAAATTTTACAGTCTTGAGTTGTGTAGCTTGGTTGGCTTAAGTTTTTTTCTGTAGGCCTAAATTACCCCTGAGATTAGGGAGAAAGGAGCAACAGTTCCATAGTGTTAACCACAACTTTGCTTATGCATAAGCTTCTGACAAAAGTCATATTTTCTTTCAGATTAATTCTATGTGATAATAATGAATTTTAAAATAGCTGTTGAGGTGGCACACAGAATACCCACAGGGTGAGATTTCCAAAAACACTCAGCATTGGCATAATTCTTCACTCATATTTAACACTGATTTCAGTAGATGTAGAGTCAGGCCTATTCTGAGTGCTTTGAAAAGTTCACCCATACAACTTTTCAATATCATTTACCAGGGTAGCCCCTCTCTGTCGACTATGGGTAAGATTTAAAAAAAGCCTCTAGGTGGCTCAGTATTTGATTTTCAACGGGATTTAGGCACCAAGCAGACTTTAGTGCCTTCAACATTTTTACCTCCTGGCTTGACAGTGTCCTTCTAAATACTTCATTTAAACACATGAAGTATGAAATTAAAAATAAATCAAATACTGTGTTCGTTCATCTTACAGGTTTTACTTACAAAGGTAAAAAAAGGAGTGAATATTCATTTTAAAGAAGCCAGATTGACCTTTTAGCATTCACCTGAATTCATGTTGTATTCATAATAGTCATGTTCTGTGCATTGCAGGATAGTCTTCATTACTCTCTGACACTAACAATGGGAAATGTCCTTTAGCAGCCAAGAATAGTGAATAGCCATATTTAAAGTATACCTTTTTATATATTCTGTTATTACATCTCAAAAGCCTGGGTTTCTAAGATCAGTTACCTGCAATGTAACTGATCTATAGTGTATATTTATTGAAGAGTGCTGTTGGAATATGTATTAATAAATCTGAAGTTGCTTTGCAAATTGCAGCCAATCAAATCATAACTGTTCTTTCATTAATCAGCATTCTTAGAAGATATAGTGCTTTAAAATCAACTTAGTGCTGGTGTCTTAATTAATTAGCATTGGTTCAGTTTAATAAGATCTGCAGTGTTTCTTGTTAACCTTTGACCACTTTTGGTAGCACTAAGAGGACTTGCGGGTATTTGTTTAAAGTGCATAGCATGAAGGTCAGCTAGCTTTCAAGGAACAGGAAAGCTTTTTTTAAAAATGGAATCAAGATGCTGAAACTTATGCTTCAGGTCCAGCAAATAAATGGAAAAACATTATTATCTAGATATATTAACAGAGACCAGACAGGGTTTGTATTAAACTGGCAATTGATAGCTAATGTACGGAGTTGTGGATCTGATCCTCTTCACAAACTTCATCAATGAACCCCAACTATTTTTATCACTAGATGCTGAACTTTGGACAGTTCTTAAAGGATACTGTAGATAACTTTTGGTTTTAGGCCTGGCATTTCAAAAATTGAAAAACCAAAAATAGTCGGGTAGCACTTTAAAGACTAACAAGACATGTAGATGGAATCATGAGCTTTTGTGGGCACAGCCCACGTCTTCAGATGACCGGAGTGTTGGATTTTGGTTCTGGACATCCAACACTCCGGTCATCTGAAGACGTGGGCTGTGCCCACGAAAGCTCATGATTCCATCTACATGTCTTGCTAGTCTTTAAAGTGCTACCAGACTATTCGTTGTTTTTTAAGTTTATCCTGTACAGACTAACTCGGCTACCCCCTGAAGATTTCAAAATTGGCTTTCCATCTTATAGCCCTACCCACACACTACTGTGAGAGTAAACTAATATTGATCAGAAAATCTCTGATTATAATGTCATCTTTTTGTTGTGATAAGTCATTCAACCAATGGATCAGAAATAATACTCATATTATACATGGAATTACAATAGGAGACAAGGAACATGGGATTTTTTATGAAAATAATGCCACAGCATTTATTCCAAATCCAGCTAACATGCTGCCCAAATTTCAAGATGAAATCTTATAGTCTGACAAAGTGTCAGAATTTAAAATAAACTACGTCAGAATTCCTGATTTCTAGTGTGCCTTCTGATTTACAGTTTTCTATATATCTATATCTATCTATACACACACAATGCTTAACTACTTAAATAAGATCCATGAAAATAGAAACTTCTAAAAGCAAAACTTACGAAAAATTAGTCATACTCTTTTGGTTAAGAAAATCAAAATAGATCTGGAAAATTGGTCAAAATATGATTAAAAAAAAGTTTTAACTAGATATAGAAAGATGTTTAGCTACAGAAAGTTTTTTTTTTTAAACTAGCACAAGATATAGGAAGATTTTAACTAGCACTGACAATTGACAAGACAGAAGAGGAAGAACAGAAAAACATTAACCACAATGTGATCACTAATGAAGAGTTTAAGAAAATACCTGGCAGTGGGTTTCAACAGTACAGTTGTGAGAATTTCCATAGGCTAATTCAAATCGTGTATCTGTCTGTATATTACATTTCTCTCTTTGTTTGAAAACAAGTTGTTTAAGATTTCTGTTAAGAAATAAATTAAAAACTATTGTAATGCAAGAGAAATTCTGGTCTCACTGGAAGCTCAGTAGGCAAGAGGACTCTGCATGGAGGAACTTCTTTTCTGGCTCCTTAGACATGTTACTGGGTAGTGGTGGAAACAAGAGCATTACTTGTAATATGTGCTCATTCTCTGACTGTCAAAGTGGACTTAGGGAGTGGTGAAAAGTTTTTTTTTCCAAATCCTTCTGCAGTTGGGATACTGCAGTTTATCTGGAGATGGTGCATTTGTGGATAAAAATATTGGATTCTAAGTTTCAATGGAATGGAAGAAAAGGAGGAACTTTTTCTGTGTAATAGAGCAGATGTGGAACATTCAGTTAGACCATGTCACTTGATCTGACCTGGATTGAAACCCAGTTCCCAGTTTTGTTAATCCTCTGCTCCAGTCTTCATTGACATGACTCAGAAGCCTCTTTCCAACTTCAGAGCCATCTTCCTTTTTCCAGGCCAAATATCATTAGTGTCAGGAAGAAGTTATATGCAGAGTTTCTTATCCCTTGTCATAGCCATACCAGAGAGGTCAACTCATACTTTCCATTAACACTAATGTCAGCAGGAGTATAACATGCACTATAAAGACAGTAATACCCTTTCTTGTCTAACCATTGGTGTAGTACTGAATCAGTTTAAAATTTAGATTATTACCCTTAAAACTGTAAAGAAATATGTAAATATATAGAAATCTGTTTATATTTTCTCTTATTTCTTGTTATCAGTTGCATAAAAAAAACCCTTTGGTATTTTTAAGTGTTTATCTACTGTTGCTTAGTTCTACATCTGAAATCTCTGGGATAATTCTACTCTCAGATGCGAGAATGATGTTCTCACTAAAATTAAGGGAAACTGCAGGCATCCATCTGAGAGATTTTGGCTAAAAATATTGCTTATGACATCATAATTGCTTGGTGTAGAAATGGTTATAGTGTCATTACCAGTATGTTTGTAAGTTAGGGATACAGTAGTCATCGATAGGAGCAGATGAAATATTAATAAAAGATTCCTGTTTGCATGCAAACTTAAAAATGTAGCAGGTGTGGCCTCTATTTTTTGCATTTTTATGTGTATATTAATAACAGTTACTAAACAGACTATTTCTATGATATAAGTAGCACTTAAACAATAAAAAAAAGCAAATGGGTGCAACATTTCTTCATTTGTAGGATGGTGTTGTCATACCTGCTTTAAGCCTGATATTAAGTCACTATTAGCTGCTGATATGGGGGGAAATTATCTGTTTCACAGCATAACGCTATATATTTAACAGCCAAAATGATCAATGTAACTGGTGTTTTATGACTAATGCCATTACTACTTTACATTTTTCCTCTGCTTATTTTGAATTCCTCACCTCATTAAAAAAATCCTTATCTTTCTAAATATAGAAGCTATTACACTCTGAGACTTTCATTTACCTCATGGCATGTCCTGTAGAGAAACTAAATTAGAGTTGACTTGTTTAATAACTGCGTTTCAGACAGTGATTAGCATAGCATAGCATCACATCACAGACACATGCCAATGTCTGTAATAGGAATCAAAGGGGTAGCCATGTTAGTCTATATCTGCAAAAACAATGAGAAGTCCTGTGCCACCCTTAGAGGCTAACAAATAGATAGAATCATAGAATCATAGGACTGGAAGGGACCTCGAGAGGTCATCGAGTCCAGCCCCCTGCCCTCAAGGCAGGACCAAGCTCTGTCTACACCATCCCTGACAGATGTCTATCTAACCTGTTCTTAAATATCTCCAGAGAGGGAGATTCCACCACCTCCCTTGGCAATTTATTCCAATATTTGACCACCCTGACAGTTAGGAATTTTTTCCTAATGTCCAATCTAAACCTCCCCTGCTGCACTTTAAGCCCATTACTCCTTGTCCTGTCCTCAGAAACCAAGAGGAACAAATTTTCTCCTTCCTCCTTGTGACACCCTTTTAGATATTTGAAAACCGCTATCATGTCCCCCTTAATCTTCTTTTTTCCAAACTAAACAAGCCCAGTTCATGAAGCCTGGCTTCATAGGTCATGTTCTCTAGACCTTTAATCATTCTTGTCGCTCTTCTCTGTACCCTTTCTAATTTCTCCACATCTTTCTTGAAATGTGGCGCCCAGAACTGGACACAGTACTCCAGCTGAGGCCTAACTAGTGCAGAGTAGAGCGGCAGAATGACTTCACGAGTTTTGTTTACAACACACCTGTTGATACAACCTAGAATCATATTTGCTTTTTTTGCAACAGCATCACACTGTTGACTCATATTCAACTTGTGGTCCACTATGACCCCTAGATCACTTTCCGCCACGCCCCTTCCTAGACAGTCGCTTCCCATCTTGTATGTATGGAACTGATTGTTCCTTCCTAAGTGGAGCACTTTGCATTTCTCTTTATTAAACCTCATCCTGTTTACCTCTGACCATTTCTCTAACTTGCTATGGTCATTTTGAATTATGTCCCTATCCTCCAAAGAAGTTGCAACCCCACCCAGTTTGGTATCATCTGCAAACTTAATAAGCGTACTCTCTATCACAATATCTACATCATTGATGAAGATATTGAACAGTACGGGTCCCAAAACAGACCCTTGAGGAACTCCACTTGCTATCCCTTTCCAGCAGGATTTAGCACCGTTAACAACAACTCTCTGACTACGGTTATCCAGCCAATTATGCACCCACCTTATCGTGGCCCTATCTAAGTTATATTTGCCTAGTTTATCAATAAGAATATCATGCGAGACCGTATCAAATGCCTTACTAAAGTCTAGGTATATGACATCCACCGCTTCTCCCTTATCCACAAGGCTCGTTATCCTATCAAAGAAAGCTATCAGATTAGTTTGGCATGACTTGTTCTTCACAAATCCATGCTGGCTATTCCCTATCACTTTATTAACTTCCAAGTGTTTGCATATGATTTCCTTAATTACCTGCTCCATTATCTTCCTTGGGACAGACGTTAAACTGACCGGTCTGTAGTTTCCTGGGTTGTTCTTATTCCCCTTTTTATAGATGGGCACAATATTTGCCCTTTTCCAGTCTTCTGGAATCTCCTCTGTCTGCCATGATTTTTCAAAAATCATAGCTAAAGGCTCAGATACCTCCTCTATCATCTCCTTGAGTATCCTGGGATGCATTTCATCAGGACCTGGTGACTTGCTGACATCTAACTTTCCTAAGTGATTTTTAACTTGTTCTTTGTGTATCCTATCTTCTAAACTTACCCTCTCTCTGCTTGTATTCACTACGTTAGGCACACCTCCAGACTTCTCGGTGAAGACCGAAACAAAGAAGTCATTGAGCATCTCTGCCATTTCCAAGTTTCCTGTTACTGCTTCTCCCTCCTCACTAAGCAGTGGGCCTACCCTGTCCTTGGTCTTCCTCTTGCTTTTAATGTATTTATAAAAGGTCTTCTTGTTTTCCTTTATGCCTGTAGCTAGTTGGATCTCATTTTGTGCCTTTGCCTTTCTAATCTTGCCCCCTGCATTGCTTGCCTATATTCATCCTTTGTTATTTGTCCTAGTTTCCATTTTTTATATGACTCCTTTTTTATTTTGAGATCATGCAAGATCTCCTTGTTAAGCCAAGCTGGTCTTTTGCCATATTTTCTATCTTTCCTACACAGCGGAATTGTTTGCTTTTGGGCCCTTAACAACGTCCCTTTGAAATACTTCCAACTCTCCTCAGTTGTTTTTCCCTTCAGTCTTGCTTCCCATGGGACCTTACCTACAAGTTCTCTGAGCTTATCAAAATCTGCCTTCCTGAAATCCATTACCTCAATTGTGCTGGTCTCCCTTCTACCTTTCCTTAAGATCATGAACTCTATTATTTCGTGATCACTGTCCCCTATACTGTCTTCCACTTTCAAGTTCTCAACTAGTTCCTCCCTATTTGTTAAAACCAAATCCAGAACAGCTTCTCCTCTGGTAGCTTTTTCAACCTTCTGAAACAGAAAGTTGTCTCCAATGCAGTCCAGAAACTTATTGGATATCCTGTGCCCCGCTGTGTTAGTTTCCCAACATATGTCTGGATAGTTGAAGTCCCCCATCACCACCAAATCTTGGGCTTTAGATAGTTTTGTTAATTGTTTAGAAAAGGCCTCATCCACCTCTTCCACCTGGCTAGGTGGCCTGTAGTAGACTCCTAGGATGATATCACCCTCGTTTTTTACCCCTTTCAGCTTAACCCAGAGACTCTCTACACAGCTATCTTCTACGTTCATCTCCACTTCAGTCCAAGTGTGTACATTTTTAATATACAAGGCAACCCCTCCTCCCTTTTTTCCCTGTCTGTCCTTCCTGAGCAAGCCGTACCCTTCCATACCAACATTCCAATCATGCGTCCCATCCCACCAGGTTTCTGTAATACCAATGATATCATAGTTGTATTTATTGGTTAGCAATTCCAGTTCTTTCTGCTTATTACCCATACTTCTCGCATTTGTATATAAGCATCTAAGATACTGATAGTTCAGCTGTTTCTCTTTGTAATCAGGTTTTGCAATTCTTTTGTGACAGGATGGCTACTTTAAAATCCCTTACTGAATGTCCAAGGAGGTTAAAATGTTCCCCTACAGGTTTATGTGTGTTACCATTCCTGATGTCTGATTTGTGTCCATTTATCCTTTGGTATAGCAACTGTTCAGTTTGTCCAGTATGCATGGCAGAAGGGCATTGCTGGCATATACCATCGTGTGTGTGTGTGTGTGTGTGTGTGTGTGTGTGTGTGTGTGTGTGTGTGTGTGTGTGTGTGTTTGTGTTTGGGAGGGCCTAGGCTGTTACCTCTGTTGCTTTTCTTAAGAACATAAGAACGGCCGTACTGGGTCAGACCAAAGGTCCATCTAGCCCAGTAGCCTGTCTGCCAACAGTGGCCAGTACCAGGTGCCCCAGAAAGGGTGGACTGAAGACAATGATCAAGTGATTTGTCTCCTGCCATCCTTCTCCAGCCTCTGACAAACAGAGGCCAGGGACACCATTTCTATCCCCTGGCTAATAGCCTTTTATGGACCTAACCTCCATGAAATTATCTAGCTTCTCTTTAAACCCTGTTATAGTCCAAGCCTTCACAGCCTCCTCTGGCAAGGAGTTCCACAGGTTGACTACACGCTGTATGAAGAAGAACTTTCTTTTATTAGTTTTAAACCTGCTACCCATTAATTTCATTTGGTGTCCTCTAGTTCTTCTATTTTGGGAACTAATAAATAACTTTTCTTTATCTGCCCTCTCCACACCACTCATGATTTTATATACCTCTATCATATCCCCCCTCAGTCTCCTCTTTTCTAAACATTTTCTGAACCCTTTTCAAGGCCAAAATATCTTTTTTGAGGTGAGGAGACCACATCTGTACACAGTATTCAAGATGTGGGCGTACCATAGTTTTATACAGGGACAGTAAGATATTCTGTGTCTTATTTTCTATCCCTTTCTTAATAATTCCTAGCATCCTATTTGCCTTTTTGACCGCTGCTGCACACTGTGTGGAAGTTTTCAGAGAACTATCCACGATAACTCCAAGATCTCTTTCCTGATTTGTAGTAGCCAAATTAGCTCCTATCATACTGTATGTATAGTTGGGGTTATTTTTCCTGATGTGCATTACTTTACACTTATCCACGTTAAATTTCATTTGTAATTTTGTTGCCCAATCACTCAGTTTGGTGAGATCTGTTTGGAGTCCCTCACAGTCTGCTTCTGTCTTGACTATCCTAAACAGTTTGGTATCGTCCACAAACTTTACCACCTCACTGCTTACTCCTTTCTCCAGATCATTTATGAATAAGTTGAAAAGGATTGGTCCCAGGACTGACCCTTGGGGGACACCACCAGTTACCCCTCTCCATTCTGAAAATTTACCATTTATTCCTACCCTTTGTTTCCTGTCTTTTAACCAGTTCTCAATCCAAGAAAGGACCTTCCCTCTTATCCCATGGCCATGTAATTTACACATGAGCCTTTGGTGAGGGACCTTGTCAAAGGCTGTCTGAAAATCTAAATATACTATATCTACTGGATCCCCCTTGTCTGCATGTTTAACTCCTTCAAAGAACTCTAATAGATTAGTAAGGCGTGATTTCCCTTTACAGAAACCATGTTGACTTTTGACCAACAAATTATGTTCTTCTTCGTGCCTCACAATTTTATTCTTTACTATTGTTTCAACTAATTTGCCCGGTACTGAAGTTAGACTTACCGGTCTGTAATTGCCAGGATCGCCTCTAGAGCCCTTTTTAAATATTGGTGTCACATTGGCTACCTTCCAGTCATTAGGTACGGAAGCCGATTTAAAGGATAGGTTACAAACCACAGATAATAGTTCAGCAATTTCCCATTTGAGTTCTTTTAGAACCCTTGGATGAATGCCATCCTGTCCCGGAGATTTGTTAACATTAAGTTTTTCTATTTGTTCCAAAACCTCCTCTGACACTTGAATCCAGGACAGTTCCTCAGATTCATCACCCACAAAAGACGGTGCAGATTTGGGAATCTCTCTAACGTCCTCAGCCGTGAAGACTGAAGCAAAGAAATTGCTCCTTTTATATCTCGATCGTCTAGGGGACCCACAGGTTTTTTTTAGCAGGCTTCCTACTTCTAATGTACTTAAAAAAACGTTTTGTTATTTCTTTGAGAGATTTTGGCCAGCTGTTCCTCAAAATCTTTTTTTGCTTTTCTTATTACATTTTTATACTTGATTTGACAGTGTTTATGTTCCTTTTTATTTATCTCACTAGTTTTGGACTTCCACTTCTTAAAAGATGCCTTTTTGTCCCTCACTGCTTCTTTTACATGGTGGTTAAGCCACGGTGACTCTTTTTTAGGTCTCTTGCTATGTTTTTTAATTTGGGGTATACATTTAAGTTGGGCCTCTATTATGGTGTCTTTAAAAAGTTTCCATGTAGCTTGCAGAGATTTGGCTCTAGTCATTGTGCCTTTTAATTTCCGTTTAACTAACCTCCTCATTTTTGTATAATTCCCCTTTTTGAAATGAAATGCCAGTGCTCTGGACTGCTGAGGTGTTTTTTCCCACCACAGGAATTTGAAATGTTGTTATATTATGGTCACTATTCCCAAGCGGTCCTGTAACAGTTATCTCCTGGACCTGATCCTGCGCTCCACTCAGGACTAAATCGAGAATTGCCTCTCCCCTTGTGGGTTCCTGTACCAGCTGCCCCAAGAAGCAGTCATTTAAGCTATTGAGAAATTTTATCTCTGCTTCTCTTCCTGAGGTGACATGTATCCAGTCAATATGGGGATAATTAAAATCCCCCCTTATTATAGAGTTCTTTATTTTGGTAGCCTCTCTAATCTCCCTCAGCATTTCAATGTCAGTATCGCTGTCCTGGTCAGGTGGTCGGTAATATATCCCTACTGCTAATTTCTTATTATTGGAGCATGGAATTACTATTCATAGCGATTCTATTGAACATGTTGATTCATTTAATATTTTTATTTCATTTGATTCTCCATTATCTTTCACATACAGTGCCACTCCGCCACCCACCTGGCCTGCTCTATCCTTTCAATATATTTTATATCCCGGTATGATTGTGTCCCACAGATTTTCCTCATTCCACCAGGTTTCAGTGATGCCTATGTCAATCTCCGCCTTTAATACGAGGTGCTCTAGTTCACCCATCTTATTAGTCAGACTCCTAGCATTTGTGTAGAAGATTTCTCCATCTAAATCTCTCCTTCATGTTTGTACTCCTGCTATCTCTTCCCATTACTGACTTTTTTTCACAAACATCCCAGTTTCCAAAACACTGCTGAATCCAAGTGCTGAAACCTCTTATCCACCTCTAGTCTCTTTAGATAATGACATGGTGCTACTGTGCTAGCAATCAAAATAAGCAAGCATTTACTTTGTTTAGAATATGCAGTTTAGAATGAGAAATTTACATATCCAAATTTATGTATATAGCTATAAAACAGAGACCCTTCTAAGACCCTAGGTACATACTTGGCGGTTGGCTAGCCCAATCTGCCACTTGTACCGCTCCACTTTATTTTTAACTCCACTCTATTTTTAGCATATTAGCTCAATGACT
Source organism: Pelodiscus sinensis (assembly GCF_052426305.1). Lineage (NCBI taxonomy): Eukaryota > Metazoa > Chordata > Testudines > Trionychidae > Pelodiscus > Pelodiscus sinensis. The sequence goes on from NC_143057.1 coordinate 30,308,481, forward strand.
GCTAGCATAAGTATCCATGGGAATCACAACGCCACAGTTCAAAGTACAGACACCCATAGATACAGTGCAACGCATCTATAATGTAAATAACTACAAGACTTACCTGTGTGCAGAAATATGATTTTTCTATAGAGTTTTCCCTCATCATTTTAAATTTCATTTCCCGGGAGAATGAAATGGACAGAAATTTATTTGGCATCTTAGGATACATCTACACTGCATATCCCAAAATAGCTACCTCGCGTCTACACAAGCTGCTCGTTATTTAGAAATATTTTTCGAAATAACTTGCATGCTATTTTGCCATCCCGGTAAACCTCGTTTCATGAGGGATAAGGCATGGCTCGAAATAGAGAGTTATTTCAAAATTTGGTGCTGTGTAGACGTGCCAAATTTCAAAATAAGCTATTTTGAAATAGATTCAAGATAAGATACACAATTTGCAGAGATCAAATTGCATATCATATTTTGAGTGTAGGGTGCTGTGTTGCTGCACCCTTGGTGCTCAAGGCATGTGTGTGTGCATATAATTTTAAAAAATATTTTACAAGCTGAAAAGCTTTATATACATTTCAAGTGCTGTACATAATAAAATAATAAATCAACAGTTACATTGTTAGTAGGATCTGATATTGAAAGTTTGCTGAGCCCTCTCAGCTCCCATTATTTTTCAGGGAAAGTTTTGTGTATCCATCATTAATGAAAATCAAGCCAGAATACCATGTAAATGCGCTATAAATTCTACAAAGAAAAATGATCACATAACTGTGTACGATAGCATTTTCAAATGGGTTTAAGTGATTTAGGAGCTCAAGTCCCATTGACTTCCAAGGAGACTCAGGCTCGTAAGTGCCTAAGTCATTTTTGCAAATGGTAGGGTACATCTGAAATTTTTACCCATAGTCATACAGTGAGCTGGCTACATTGATTTATTTCAAGCTGCATTTGCTCTTTATTTTTAGAGGCAATGTTGAGAGAAACAAAATCCTGACTGCCCAAAATCTACTGATTCCGGCACTTCTTTACAAGATTTAAGTCTGCATAAAGAGTATTTTGTCTCTTTAACATACCCCTGGCTCTCACGTGTTTCCAGCAATGAAAAAGTCTTGTCATCTTTTAAATGGTTCACCCTCCACCCCAAACGCTAAGGGTGCGGAACCTCAGGCCTGGAGGCCAAATGCGGTCCCCAACTTGCCTGGATCTGGCCCCCGAGGGTCAGGGCTCCCTCCCCAGTATTGGGGCACTCACAGTGGTGCTCCTGTGGGGCTGGAGCACACAATCTACTAGCTTGAGCCCCCCAAAGCTCTGCTGTGTGAGGAGAATGTGGGGAGTGCCTTTCTCCTTCTCAGTCAGCGGCCACATCAGTGGGGGGTTTGTTTTGGCTTTTGTTGCTTGTCACTTGTGTGTGGCCCCCGACTGATTTTTCTGTGGGTCAGTGTGTGTGTCTCTCCCCCCAGACCCAAAAAAATGTTCTCCATCCCTGCCATACCCATATGCACACAGCTGTTTTGGTATACCCATATTTTTTTTTCTACATCTTTACACTAGATGTTATTCAGTAGCCAGTTTCAGATCCCAAATAATGTAAACTCAGCAACCTCCTTTTCATTGAAATAAAAGCTCTGGTTAAGATTTCATTCTCCATAAATCAGTTTTGGCAAGAATAAAGACTGAGGACAGGAACTGGAATATCTTTACAGGGCCTGAGTCATTCAGCTGGCCTTAATCCTATCTCTTATTCTCACTGGCTTTGTGGAAGGTAGATGGACCCACTTTAACATGAAGGAATGAGCTTGCTTTTTTTTTTTTTGGTCGTCTTTTTTGTCACAACAACAAAAGCCCTGGGAAATTCCAGTTAATTAGCATGCCTTAGGCTAATGAAAGAATAAAACTGAAAGAGAAATGTCCAAAGCTAGAGATGAGTGGAAGCATGTATGAACAATGCATGTTTTAAATATTTGTGGCTGTTTGTATAATTTTCCCAGGGTTTGCCTCCCTGTGACTTGATGGGATAAGTGTGGAAAGACAAGTGGAAGGTTTTGTGTGGGTCATGATTAGTAACATTTCAGCTTTTGAGGAACATAAGTAGGACATACATTGAAGAATGCTGATAACGGTTGGCCTGTAAAAGTCAGTGCAATTAAGAATATAAGAATGAGACTATTTTAGTTTTTGAATACAATCTGCAGTAGCGACCACAAAACATGTGGGAGGATGATAATTCAAGATTGAAAGGAAGGCGCACTAAACCTCAGTGTTAATAATTATGGAATAGCCTGCCCATTTGTGAAACTACTTCCTAAACCAGAGCTGGAGCACAAGGATTTATGTCCCTTATATAAAAATTGTTCATCCTAAGTAATGTCACTAGGAATGTTCTCATTGGCCACATTAACACCTTTATTAAATCCTATTAAATCCCTGGACTCAGTGATACCATGCAGCTGCAAATTCCACAGGCTAATTATATGTTGTGTAAAAGGGCTTATGTCTGCAGGAACTGAGCTTTTCTGATTTATAAAAAGGAAAGCAATGACCATCCTTCTCAGAGCTGGAATGCCAAGATCTGCTGAGCTAGTATCGTGCAGGGGCTTGAGCAGAGCATGTAGCCATCAGGGCATTGCTTTATTTAATATTGAAAACTACCCGTGTCTTTATTTTCCTTTATAAAAGACATACACTTGTAAAAAAAAAATCTTTCCCTTTCTAGCTTAGCCCACGATTTCTTTACTGCATCAAAATACTGCTACTAAAATTTTGATAGTTGTCTGATAGACATGCTTGAAATGTATATATCAGTTAACAGGATTATCACTTGAAAAGACAATTGTATTTTTACTGAAAAGTTTTTTTGAGGCAATGAGATGTATTGATATTTAATGAAGCATGAAGCTTGTAAATGAACCATGAAAGCAATAGCTAAACTAATTAACTGAGCATAAAGCCCTTAGAATACATATGTTATGTGGGCTGCATGCTTATTATTTCTGCCTGGTTAAATTGACATCTAGGATAACATTCTCCTATAATCTTTTTGAAGAAACAACATAAATTTTGCTCTTAATGCTGCATAGAAGAGGAAATCACCACTTCAGTTTCCCGGAAGCTCAGATGTGGGGTGTTTAACTCGGTACTCCTGGTTTAAAAGTTACAGCTATGTAGTATCCTTGTACAGCGTCTTTAGCTTGGGAAGTAGGTAGGGATTTAGAGTAATGTCAGATTATTTATGCATTGCTGCTTGCATAACATCACAGCTGTTGCCTGTAACTCTTTAAATATTAAAACTTCCATTCTCTCAAACTTTAGGTGGTGGCAACTGGGTTGTTTTGACCTACTTATGCAAGTCTTTCCTGGGGAAAGACAGGGAGAGTCTCTTATTGGGGAACAATACTCTACTATCATGGTCTGTATTTAAAGACGCACTAGAATTTTCTAATACAATCACAATGTAAAATCTGACACATCATTCATTGTATGCTTGTTCATTGCATTCTTCATATGCTTGTTGATGGGTGTCCCACTGGACAATGATTTGTGTAGGGGAAGTGAGAATTAGGGTACACTGTACTTCTAAAATATGAAGGGTGAGACTAGGCTTTGCTGTAGAGGGAAGTATAAGGAACCTCTCTATTCTTGCATCACCTATGCAGTAGCCCTACACCAGGGGTTTCCAGCCTTTTAAAGCACAAGATCATTTTTTGAATTTAAGTGCAATCCAAGGTCTACCTCAAACCTAAATACCCTTGCCCCACCCCCGCTCACTCCATCCTCCATCTCTTGCCCGTCCCCACTCACTTTCATCAGGCAGGGGCAGAGGGTTGGGGTGCAGGCTCTCGTCTCAAGGAACCTGGATTGTGAGAGGGGCTCTGAGCTGAGCTCGGGACAGGCAGTTGGGATGTAGGAGGGGTTCTAGGTGCAGGCTCTGGGAGAGTGTTTGGATGCAGGGGTGCTCAGGGCTGGGGATGCAGGAGGGGGTTCATGACTGGGGTAGGAGTTTGGAATGTGGACTCCAGTTGGGCACCGCTTACCTCAGGTGGCTCCTGGGTGGTGGTGCAATGGGGCTAAGGCAGGCTCACTCCTGCCCTGGCCCAGGAGCACTCCCTAAAGCAGCCCAGCAACCTCCCTTCATCTCAAGTCCTGTTGTGCTCCCCTGCCCTGCCCAGCAAACAGGAGGCTCCCCAGGGGGAGAGGCAGCTCCAAGGCAAAGGGCAGGAGATGAGCAGCAGTGGGGGAAGGGGCAGCTGAAGTGCTGAGCTTGACAGCTTCTTGGCCAATCAGTCAGGATCACCTGTCAGAGGCTCCAAGATCTACCAGTAGATCCTGGTGTAAATTGTAACACTCCACTGGAGTTCAGCTTGTGAGGCTATGTCTACACTATCGCCTATAAATAAATAAATGGAGATATACTGGTCTCATAGAGCTGGAAGGGACCTTGAAAGGTTATTAAGTCGAGTCCAGTCTCCTGCCCTCATGGCAGGACCAAGTACCATCCCTGAGAAATTTACCCCAGATCCCTAAACGGCCTCCTCGAGAATTGAACTCATACCCTTGGTTTAGCAGGCCAATGCTCAAACCACTGAGCTATTTCTTCATCATGTTGCTCAAGGGTGCAGATATACCCATTCCCCGGAGTGATGTGACTTACACTGCCCTAAAAGCTGATGTGGACAGTGCAGTGTCGACCGGAGAGTGTCTGAGACAGGGTTTTCCCCTCCCCACACAGGCCATCAAAACTAGGTGAGTGCAGAGGGGACTACATACTGCACTCTTTTAAAGGCCCTGCAACATGCACTCTCCCTTTACGCATCATGGAGGCATGTTCCTATACTGGTTAGTACTTATTAGGCACAATCTTGAGCTCTGGAGATAGCAAGAAATCATGCTACTGTCAGTCAAAGCTGTGTTTCACTACATGAAATTACTAAGTCTTTTCAGAAATGAACTCGAGTTACCTGTAGTTGTACAAAAAGCGTGTTTGTTTCAAGATGGAAAAGGTCTTGTGTCCCTCTTCTAAAAGACTGGGATGACAGAAATTGAACATCCTATATATAGGATTAATGACAAACCTGAAAATTTCATGTGATATTGCAAATATATATCTAAAGAAAAGTACTTAGGTCTGGTAAGAGGTAACTGATATTGCTAGGGAGGTGACATGGTGGAGCAGTCTAAGATGCTTTTGTTAAGCGCTAGTTTGTTGTTTGTTTGTAGTCCGTTGTTATGTACAAGATAGTATGGTTTCACTTGGAAAATATTAAAAATATTTTTTACCAATTTTTTTTACAAATATCAGGCTGCCAAAGATCACTGTCCAATGTCCTAACATTGCTTTTTGTCTTCCTGGTGATGTTGCATAAATATTTAATGATGAATTCCACTGATGTGACCACAGACAGGAACATTCCAATACAACATCATGGCTACATCCAGCTTTATTTTGTGGCTATTTCCAACTCTGTTTAATTTCAAAGTGACTTTCTGGTCCATGTTTTGCTAAGCTGTACCATTCAATAGAGAATACAGTTTCATGATATGTGTTGTGTTTAGGCATTCAAACAATGTAGCTTGTGAACGGCTGAAAACAGCACACATATGTACACTTGTTTTGTCCAATATCAAACGTTAAGTCAGCTGCAAAGTCAAGAATGAAAACCATGTCCTGACTTCTGTTATGCTTTCTTGTCCTTTCATGTGTTTTCATTTTGATAATATTTAAAGTTTTTGTTGTGTTGATATTTTAACAACTAAACTTTAATGTTCTGACTAGTAATAACAGATGAAGATTTGTAATTATCCTACATTTCCTCTGTTATTTGGAGATGGAGGGCCTGATTCTGTTCTTATACTGCTTTAACATGTGTATAGCTCCATTTACTTCAGTGGCGTTATTCTGATTTTATACTGGTGCATGTGCGAAGAAAATATGGTCTAGACATAGTATGTCATTAATGTGTGGGAGAAAGTAGTTTATTCATCTTTCAAGAATAAAAGTTCTTCATTCCTGAAAATAGCTGGTGCTTCTTCGAGTGGTTGCTCATGTCCATTCAACATAGGTGTATGTGCTCGCCATACGCACCAGTGCTAGAAGATTTTTTCTCAGCAGTATATGGAGGAGACTGGCTCTAGCACCCCCTCGCTCCCATATTGATTCGCACATTCTGCACTATACAATAAGGTGCTGCCAACTCCTCCTTCAGTTCATTCTTGCTGTCAGCGATGGAGCTTGGAACTGCATTCTTCAGACTGAGCTGCAGTATTTAGTTTAGATTTTCTATTCAATTGTAAATAATTTCTATCTAGTTGTTAAGTACTTGTAAAATAGTTGCAAATTAGCAGTTAGTCTCCTGCAGGGATTTGGCCCAGGCATCCAGCATGTCTCCCTCGCCCCTCTCTTGAAAGCCTGTGCTACCTGCTGCAGACCTTTGCCAGTCAGTGATCTGCATACTGATTGCCTTTGCTGCCTAGGAGAAGCCCATGTTAATGACAGAGTGTTGGATCTGCAGGCCTGTTAGTCTCTGCACACTCCGGACAATAAAAGATAGTCATCGAACTAAAGGCACTATTCCTAGAGTCTGCCCTCATGCCCCAGGACCAGAATTCAGACTTGGTACCGAGTACCAGTGCCTCGATGTATAGCGCTCCCCTGGCACCATCAAGTCAGCACCAAGTGTTTTTGGTAGCTCAGGCCAAAAGGGTGGTAATATGTCTCTTGCTCCATGTAAAGAGAAGGCAAAATAAGGGGACCACAGGGGATTTTGCACTAGACAAGACTCATAGACTTTAGATGATCAAAATGATCCCTTCTGACCTTAGTCTGACCCTCTGCACAATGGAGGCCACAGAATCTCACCCACCCACTGCTAGAATAATCCTCTCACCTATATCTCAGATATTGAAGTCCTTGATACACCCCAAGATGCAGAGAATCCTCCTGCTAGTAACCAGTGCCCCATGCTACAGAGGAAGGCAAAAAACCTCCTGGGCCTCTGCCAATCTACCCTGGAGGAAAATTCCTTCCCGATCCCAAATATGGCGATCAGCTGAACCCTGAGCATGTGGGCAAGACTCACCAGCCAGACACCCAGAAAAAAAGTTCTCTCTAGCAACTCCTATCTTCCCACCATTGGCCTATTTACCACTGATAGTGAAAGGTCAATTAATTGCCAAGATCATGTTACCTCATCAAACCATCCTCTTCATAAACCCATCTAGCTTTATCTTGAAGCCAGATAGGTCTTTTGCCCCCACTACTTCCTTTGGAAGGCTTTTCCAGTACTTCACTCCTATGATGGTTAGAAACCTTCGCCTAATTTCGAGTCTAAACTTCCTAATAGCCAGCTTATATCCATTTGTTCTTGTGTCCACATTGGTATTGAGCTCAAATAATTCCTCTCCCTCCTTGGCATTTATCCCTCTAATATATTTAAAGAGAGCAATCGTATCTCCCCTCAGCCTTCTTTTGTTTAAGGTAAGCAAGCCAAGTTCCTTGAGTCTCCTTTCATAAGACAGGTTTTCCATTCCTCGGATCATCCTAGTGGCTCTTCTTTGTACCTGTTCTAGTTTGAATTCATCCTTCTTAAACATGAGAGACCAGAACTGCACATAGTATTCCAAATGAGATCTCACCAATGCCTTGTATAACGGCACTAACACCTCCTTATCCCTACTGGAAATACCTCGCCTAATACATGCCAAGACCGTATTAGCCTTTTTCACAGCTATGTCACAATGGCGGCTCATAGTCATCCTGTGGTCAGCCAGGACTCCGAGGTCCTTCTCCTCTTCCGTGACTTCCAACTGATGTGTCCCCAGCTTATAACTAAAATTCTTGTTATTAATCCCTAAATGCATAACCTTACACTTCACACTATTAAATTTCATCCTATTACTATTACTCCAATTTTCAAGATCATCCAGATCTTCCTGTATGATATCCCGATCTTTTTCTGAATTGGCAATACCTCCCAACTTTGTGTCTTCTGCAAACTTTATTAGCACACTCCCACTTTTAGTGCCGAGGTCAGTAATAAACAGATTAAATAATAATGGTTCCAGAACTGATCCCTGAGGAACTCCGCTAGTAACCTCTCTCCAGCCTGACAGTTCACCTTTCAGTATGACTCACTGTAGTCTCCCCTTTAACCAGTTCCTTATCCACCTCTCAATTTTCATATTGATCCCCATCTTTTCCAATTTAACCAATAATTCCCCATGTGGTACTGTATCAAATGCCTTACTGAAATTTCACTCATTTCCTTTATCTAAAAAAATCTGTTACTTTCTCAAAGAAGGAGATCGGGTTGGTTTGGCACGATCGACCGTTTGTAAAACCATGTTGTAATTTGTCCCAATTACCATTAACCTCAATGTCCCTAACTACTTTCTCCTTCAAAATTTTGTCCAAGACCTTGCATACTACAGATGTCAAACTAACAGGCCTGTAGTTACCCGGGTCACTTTTTTTCCCTTTCTTAAAAATAGGAGCTATAGTAGCCATTCTTCAGTCAAATGGTACAACCCCTGAGTTTACAGATTCATTAAAAATTTTTGCTAATGGACTTGAAATTTCATGTGCCAGTTCCTTTACTATTCTTGGATGAAGATTATCTGGGCCCCCTGATTTACTCCGATTAAGATGTTTGAGTTTGGCTTCTACCTCGGATTTGGTAATATCTACCTCCATATCCTTATTCCCATTTGTTATGTTGCCATTATCCCTAAGCTCTTCATTAGCCTCATTAAAGACTGAAGCAAAGTATTTGTTTAGATATTGGGCCATGCCTAGATTATCCTTAACCTCCACTCGATCCTCAGTGATTAGTGGTCCCACTTCCTATTTTTTTGTTTTCTTCCTATTTATATGGCTATAAAACCTTTTACTATTGGTTTTAATTCCCTTTGCAAGGTCCAACTCAACATGACTTTTAGCCTTTCTCACTTTGTCCCTACACGCTCAAACCTCAATAAGGTAGCTTTCTTTGTTGATCCCTCCCATCTTCCACTCCTTATATGCTTTCTGCTTTTTCTTAATCTCCTCTCTGAGATGCTTGCTCATCCAACTTGGTCTAAAACACCTATCTATACATTTTTTCCTCTTTCTTGGGATACAGGCTTCTGATAACTTCTGCAACTTTAACTTAAAATAATCCCAGGCCTCCTCCACTTTTAGATCCATAAATTCTTTAGTCCAGTCCACTTCCCTAACTAATTTCCTTAATTTATTAAAATTAGCCCTTTTGAAATCAAAAACCCTAGTCTCGGATTTATTTTTGTTTATCCTTCCATTTAGTTTGAACTGAATTATCTCATGATCGCTCAAGCCAAGGTTGTCCCCTACAATCATTTCTTCTATGAGGTCCTTGCTACTCACCAAAACTAAAATGGCTTCCCCCCTTGTTGGTTCAATAACTACTTGATGAAGGAATTCATCAGCTATCACATCTAGGAAAATCTGAGCCCTATTATTATTACCAGTATTTGTTCTCCACTCTATATCTGGAAGGTTGAAGTCTCCCATGATTACACAGTTTCCATTAGTATTTACTTCTTTAAAAACATTAAAGAGGTCTCTATCCATATCCAAATTAGATCCTGGTGGTCTATAGCACAACCCAAGCTAATAGTTTTCTTCCCCAATGTGATTTTTGCCCAGACAGACTCTGTCTTCTCCATTCCTTCACTTTTTAATTCTTTGCAATCTACCTCATCATTGATATACAATGCTACTCCACCATCTTTACCTTTATTTCTGTCTTTCCTAAACAGCGCATACCCTTCAATACCTGTACTCCAGTCATGCCTAGTATTCCACCATGTTTCTGTTATTCCTATAATATCTGGTTTCACTTCCTGGACCAGTAGCTCTAGTTCCTCCATTTTGTTACCTAGGCTCCTCGCATTGGTGTACAAACATCTTAATTTTTGCTGTTTGGCCTCACTCACATTCTTTACCCCATTTGGCATGGACATTGTACCTCCAATATGACCTATTAGACTAGTATCCACTCTGTCCTTCCTCCTTATGTCTATTCTCCTACCCCCGGCTATATCCTTTCTTACTTCGTTTTCCTCCCTCTCAATGTTAATATCCGGCGTAGAGGTTACCTGGACATCTCCCAACCGTCTCCCCCAGATTCCTAGTTTAAAGCTCTCTTAATCAGTGGTGCCAGCCTCCATCCTAGAAGTGTGTTTCCTTCCCTACTTAGGTGAAGTCCATCCCGAGAGAACAGTCCTCTGTCCGTGAATGCCAGTGGCCATACATCCAAAGCCCTCCTTATAGCACCACTGCCTGAGCCACCTATTGAGCATCATAATCCTATCACACCTTTGTTGCCCTTCTCTAGGAACAGGCAGAATCCCACTGAAAATCACCTGAGCCTCGATTTCCTTAAGCATCCTCCCCAGCCTGACATAGTCTCCCTTGATTCGTTCCAGCGAGAATCTGGCCGTATCATTTGTTCCTACATGAAGGATGATCAATGGATTCTTTCCTGCTCCCTTTAGAATCCTCTTCAACCTTAGTTCCACATCCCTTATCTTAGCACCGGTGCAGACCTAGCAAGGCAGCCTTCCTTATTCCCCATTGCCCACCCGGAACACCAGGGCCCTTCCACTCTGGAGGCTTTTCAGGTGGTGCAGGACACTTATCACTCTGCTATTGCCACTGACTCTGGCACCACCCAGGCCTCAGCATAGAGGGAAGCCGAGGCATGCTGGAAATAGTCACTCCTCTCGTGCTGAATGGCTTGCAAGGTTTTTCATATGGTTGATGGATTTGCCAATTTTCTTCCACAATTTGATCTGAGGAAGTGGGTCTGGCCCACGAAAGCTCATCACCTAATAAACCATCTTATTAGTCTTTAAAGTGCTGCATAGTCCTGTCCCTCATGCTGGTCATCATTACAGGACGGATTCCCCACAAACTCGGCACCACTCCCCATGCCAGAATTACTCACTGGCACGGAGCCACTTGCGAGAAGACTGTAGGCCCTACAGGTCCCACTTGACTTCCTAGCAGTGGGTACCAACTTTTTGGCACTGGTCATTGCCACACCTCCCTTGGACCACTGACTGCCGATCTAGGCATTCTCCGTGGTCACCAGGGTCAGTGTCTTCTGACAGCTCCTGTACCAAAGAGAATGAAGCGTGCACTCCAAGTTGCGGGCATCAGGCAGTGTCCGCTCCACTAGTGTCACATCACAGTCCATCTCCCTTCCACTGACACAGTCAGTGGCACTGTACCCCATGCCATCTCAGAGGGTACCACAGACAGCTTTGCAAAGCACCCTGTGTCCCAGGCAACTTGGTCATCCTAGTGGTACTTATAGATTCCCTGGGGCTTCCTGGTACAGCCCCAGGTGACATGCCCAGTAGATTTTGAAGCCCCCTCAGTGCAACCAGTCAGCCAGCCACCTGCATGCATTGGAGTCCATCAAGCCAGCTATCCCTTAGCTGAAGGAGGAGGCGAGTCATCAACCCTTGGCAGTGGAAGAAGGGCAGTCCGCTCAAGCCTCCTCATTCTTATCCTCATCCCCAGACAAGACCCTCCTGGCACCCCCTCTTGTGGTTCCTCAAGAGGGTATCAGGGCCCATGAGGACTTCTTAAAGAGGATGGCAGCTAATTTGGATCTCCAGGTGGAGGATGTGGAAGAAGCCTCAGACTCTCTGTTTGGAATCCTTGGACAAGCAGCACTGGCTATGGTGGCTCTATCACTCTGACCCCGAAGAATAAAGACTCAAGACGCCTGGATCTGTTTGCTCGTAAGCGTTATTCCTTGGCAAGCTGAAATCTTTCAGCTTGCCAAGGTCTGGTTGATGGTGCAGCAGGACTAAGGCAGGCTCCCTATCTGCTCTAGTTCTGTGTGGATCCTGGATGTGGTGGCAGGTCCCTGTGGGCCAGGGGCAAATAGAGGGATCCATGCACCGTTCTCTCCTTGAGCTCTCCACAGCTCTCATTTGTAGGGAACTGGGCAGAGCCTTGCACCTCTGCCAAAGAGTGCAGGTACACGCTGGCCATTTCTGGGAGCTGCATAGAGCCAGGGCAGGCAGGGAACCTGCTTTAGCCCCAGTGGACTGGGAGTCACCTGCGTTAAGCACCACCTGGCTGGAACAAGTATCCCAAATCCTCCGACCCCTCAACCTCCTGCTCAAACTGTCTCCTAGAGCCAACCCCAGCTGCCTGCCCCAGGCGTGAGCCCCCTCTTGCACTCTAACCCTTCCTCCCCGCCTCACCCTGGAGCCTGTTCCCCCCGCTGGAGACCTCATCCCCTCTTGTCTCAGCCCTGTGAAAGTGATTGAGGGTGGCAGACTGTGAATGGGCAGGGACAGAGGGAGCAGCAGAAAGGCGTCCTAAGGAGAGGGACACAGTTAGTTGTAAGTGCATGGAAAGTCACTGGCTACTGTCGGTCAAGCTCATGGGGTACATGTACAGTCATGAAATGGGTGATGGCCTGAGATGAGGGCAAGAGATCAGCTGAAACAGAGGCCTACTTATATTCCATGCACTATGTCATGTCAAACACAAAAACAGGAACAGCTGGCAAATCAAGTTTAGAAAATAAACTGATATTGCATAAAGCTCACTTTATACACTATCACTGATCATTAATTAAGAGCTACTCATTGAAGCTTTAATGATAGCTAAGAAGGAGAGAGTTAAAAGATTCCCACTATCACAGTTAAATGTTTACTGGTATGTGGAGTTAAGCAATAACATATTCATCCTTATGCAAAAAAGAAAAAAACTACTCTTCCAAAATAACATTTTATCAATATGGGTGTCTTGCTTATGTAAATGCCAATGCGTAATTAACATGACATGTAATAAATGTATATGCAGACTCCAGAACTAAGTGAAAAAAACATTCATTCAAATTGTCCTCATGCTACAGCATTTTCTCCTGGAAGCCTCACATATTTTATAATGCATTCTTAGTTTAGCCATTAGAAAACCCAGTGTTTTCATTTGTCCAAACTCAGTTGCTAAAAAGCGTTTCCATAGAAGTAGGTGATCTCATTGCTGTCTGCTTGAAACCAGCCAAGTTAATTACCTGCATGGCATTGTTTGTACTGGTCAGTGCTGGATAATTTTTTACCTCAGTTCCACTTGAAGGGAGACATTGTTCTTCATGCTGCTTTGTCAGACTCTTTCGTCTCATATTTGCACTGCTGAAAGTACTTGCCTGATTACCTCATGGAACTGAACTGCAAATAGCTTTGGAAATTAATGCAAGCTAATTTACCAAGTGTGCTGGGATAGCAAAGGAAACTGCCTTTTTAAGATGCCAAGTAGTGGAGGTCATTTACTTTATGAACATACTATTTTCTCAGAATTAAAAAAAATGTAATCACAGAACTCTGACTGTATTTTACCTGGATTATCGTTCTAGGCAGTAAAGATAAGAACTGTATAAACAGTTAAGAACATAAGAATTAAAATAATGAGTCTGTACAGTTCATTATGCAGATTCTGAGTGTGGCCACATGGTTTCTTACTAACATATGTGGCCAATCCTACATGTTCAAAATTTAGGAGTAAGGCCTCAAAAGTTAATTTTCACAATCATGAAGTGTGAGATGTTTTAAAAATGCAGTTCTTTTAATTTGTTTTCTGATTTCTGAGCCTGTAGGGTGCACTTGGGTCACATGTCAAGCTGTTCTCTGTAATTGTGAGGGCTAGAAACAGAATGGAAGAATAAAAAGGCAGAGACTCTTATGCAGATACATAACTCCAGGAGTTGGGGCTTTAGGAGAACTACCAAGCTTCACGTGACTTGCAGTAAAATTGTTTCTTGGCAATGCAGTTGTGCCTGGCTTGTGCCCTGAAGTCTGTGGGTATACATGTCTCTTACAAATGTTTAACAGATCAAAGGAAATATTGGCTAAACGTAGTGTAGCTCAGCTGCAACCCCTGAGCCCTCCTGCAAGTTGGGTTTGGTTCTGGGTAGTAGCCCTACTTGCAAATCAGTTAAAACCTCCCAAAGATTCAGACCTTGGTTGAAACAGTAGGTACAATGCTCAGGCTGCTCCTCCTCTCCAGCTTCTCCTTAAAAGACTGAGGAAGGCTACCACTCTAGGCTCAACATTGCTGTCGTCTGCAGGGCAGGTGAGCTGATTTTTCCCTTGTTCTCTGCTTTATGAGGAAGGTACAATCTGCTTTCTGCTCCCTGAAGAACTTGATGAGTGTGGAACACAGTGGCTTGTACCTGGTAGCTACTGCAGCTACAAAATGTCAGGGAGGAGGATACTGTGCTCAAAGAGGAAGCATGAAGCTAGTCACCAGCTCCCTAGAAGTCTGCCACTGATGGAGTTGTAGGATCTAGAGGAAGGATCTGACTGGAGTTGGTAGGCAGCTTTGAGAGACACAGAAATGAGCTTTTCTCCTTCTAAATAACCCATCAGGGTTTATCCAGCAGCTGCCTCTGTAAAGGCCTGGGGTCTTTCTGTGTGATCCATGTGAACAGAACCTTGCACCTACTGTGGTTCACTGTCCAATGTAGTGGCACTTAAAACAGGTACAGCAAGAGGTTAAAAACAAGGGAGCTTACAGCCTAAACTGAGAGCCAGCTGGTTTTATAGCTCAAGCTGTAGAAGCTGCTATATTACACTCAGAAGTTTCCAAGTTCAAATCTACCCAGTGACAGTTACACAGCCCCTTTTTTAGCTCCAGCAAATGTGTATGTGTTAGATGGGATATACAATCCATGAAGAACTAAGCTGTAGTGTGAGGCTGACAGAATGTAGTTCAGAGGTGCAGTTTTTGCTTGAAATGTAGCTAATTAAAATAATGTGTTCAAATAATTTCAGATTGTATGCTGGTTCCTGAGTCATCCTGCCAATTTTTATAGTTTTGCAGTCTCATTTCAGAAAATGGTTTCCCCCTCCTTTATTGCTGGATGAAAAACCCACACAGTCAATAGGCAAAACTGACTGGCTATACAGGGAAAATTGTGAAAGTGAGTATTCACAAAGTGCTATCAAGTGCACAAAGTAAACAGACAGAAGAGACAGAGAAAGGGTTTTTTTTTTTGTCTGCTGCAATCATCTTAGAAGTCCATTCTACCAATATTAGGTAAAAGAATTTGACTGAAATGTGATTTAAAAAAAAAAAAGCTGCTGTCCTTTCAATCCGTACATTTTCATGTGTTAAATTATTTTGAAAATCGTATACCTCAGAAGTGCATCACTATAAACATTGTTTGGGTTTTCTGTGATGTCTGGGCAATTCAAGAATGATTAATTTTAAAAAAGGATTTTAAAGATAATATACCATGTATTTAATTGGAAGACTGATTTGGATTTGAGCATGCTGTCTAATTCAGAATACTAAGCATTAAAAGAGTTTTGGCTCAGTTGGGCATTTTTGCTGTACTGTCATTTGTAGATTTTTAAAAATGGTTAAAATAGTTTCATTGTTTGAGGACATGATGTGGGTTTTATTACATAACTAGTAGATACCAAGACTGGTAGATTCCAAGCCAATTAACCAGCTTTTCCTTCAATATCTACTGGGAGAAGAAAATATGTTTAAAAAGAAAGTTTTCCTCTTGCCTCTCAAAATGGTATGAGAATGATTTACAAAAGGGGATCTATGTATTTGAAGTTCAATTAGGCAAAGTCCGTCAGTTAGATTTTCCTGTATTTTGTGCATATTGCCCACATTCTTGGGAAGATTGCAATAGCGTATTATTGCATGTCAGAGATGAGGGAGGCTTAGCTATTAACCAAATACAAAGGGTAAAGAAGGAAATAGGCCAAGGAATGAGGAAATGGATAGATTAAAATATTTCCGTAAAATATTTTTACTGTTTACACTCGTTAATTATTAATGTTAATTATTGATGGGGAAACTTTTAATTTACATCTAGTATGTTGATTTGGAAAGGCTCCTACTGATTTTAGTGGGAGTTTAAAAAAAAGACAGGGCTGATTCTCCACTGAACATGAGTCATCATTTACATCTATGTAAAGGGAGTGTAAAATGTTCCCTTTCAGGTTGGGTCGTATGTTATACCCACTGGTACACTCGCATTAACAAAGGAACATAAATGGGGAGAGCTGATTATTGCAGATTCCTAGTTGATAACTAATGTTTCTTTGATGGTTGTGATGGTGACCCCAAAACTCCTTCACTCTCTCCATAAAAACAAAAGCAGAATGAAAAATGTACCACAGACAATATTTGTTTACTTCCAGTTCTGAGTTAGAGAAATTAAAAGGCAAAAGTTTCTCATTAATCATGAAGTCTATTTTATTTATGTGTAGTCCGACCACAAATATCTTCCTAGACACTTCTCTCTGAAATGAAGATTTTCTCCTTCTTTCTCTTTTCAGAGATCAGCTGAATATTTTGGATCTTATCTTTCAGTTGTTGCATGGTCTTACTTGCCATCAACTTTAAGGGAGTTAAGTGCATGTAGGGACTGCAAGACCAAACCTTTTACTCACAAGTGAAAAATGCAGTGTAATGTATTTGTTGGGTTTGTATCTTTTTCTTTAATAGCTCCTTTTTGCACTGATCACATTTCTGTCTTTTTTGGTAGGTAAATTCCAATGAGCTCATGGTTAATCATGTGTAAACAATTATCTGATTGTATGGTTTCAAATTTTCATTTGACCATCTAAGCAAAAATACAGCCGGTCCCCCAAAAGAATCTTAATAATCTCAGTCTTTGGTTTCCTGGCTTCTCCTTGAATTTAAGAAAGTGGATTTTATTTATTGTAGTTTAACACTTTTAGAGAGTGGCATAGGGTGTGTAGCACTGGGGATAACCTCAGAAAGCATTTACCAGGCTTCTGAGGCAGAGTTCTTTTCAAAGTTCAAAGAAGTAAATTATCCATTTTCTTTACAAATCAGTCTGTTTTTCTTTCCCCTATATACAGAGGCTGCAAATGAGTTCATAGTGGTGATATATTAGCAAATTACAATTGTTTTTTTCTGTTGTTATGCCATGCTTTTTCCAGTTTTTTTAAACCCATTTTTCCGTTATGGTATAGATTTCAGTTACAACAAAGAATACAAAATGTACACTGCTCAGTATATTTTTATTACAAATATTTGCACTGTAGTGAAATGGTGATTTTCAATACACCGAACACAAATACAAGCTCTTTATTATCAAAGTTGAATGTACAAAAAGTTAAACTTAGAATTATGTACAAAAAACTTCACTCAAAAATAAACCAGTGTAACATTTTACAGCCTGCAAGTCCACTCAGTCCTATTTATTGTTCAGCCAAATGCATGTTTATTTTCATCATCTTAGTCAGATGCCACCAACAAAAGGTTAATTTTCTTCTTTGGTCGTGTGGGTTCCAAAAATTGGACTGTTGCTCTTTTAAGCCTTCCAAAAGCATGTACTGCACTTAATACCTCTCAGATTTTGGGATACTTCAGGTTCTTAAACTTTGGGTTGAGTGCTGTAGCTATATTTAGAAATCTCACACTAGTACTCTCTTTGTGTTTTTGTCAAATCTGCAGTGAAAGTGTTCTTAAATTGAATAACATGGGCTGGGTTGTCATCTGAGACTACTATAACACAGAATATATGTCAGAATGTAGGTAAAACAGCATAAGACATATAATTCTCCCCCGAGGAACTCAGTCACAAATATGATCAATACATTTTTTAATGAATGATATCAGCATGGAAGCATGTCATTTGGATTGGTGGCCGAAGCATGAAGGGATATATGAATGTTTAATATAACTAGGACACAAATAGCTAGAAATGCTGGTTACAACAGTGCCATGCAAACACCCATTCTCATTTTTTATGACATTGTAAATAAGAAATGGGAAAAATTATCCCCTGTAAGTGCAAACAAACTTGTTTGTCTTAGCAACTGGCTGAACAAGAAGTAGGACTGGGTGGATTTGTAAGCACTAACACTTTACATTGTTTTGTTTTTGAGTGCACTACAGTACATATATGAGGTGAATTGAAAAATACTTTCTTAATGGTGCTAAATCCTGCTGGAAAGGGATAACAAGTGGAGTTCCACAAGGGTCTGTTTTGGGACCCGTACTGTTCAATATCTTCATCAATGATGTAGATATTGGGATAGAGAGTACGCTTATTAAGTTTGCAGATGATACCAAACTGGGTGGGGTTGCAACTTCTTTGGAGGATAGGGACATAATTCAAAATGACCTTAGCAAGTTAGGGAAATGGTCAGAGGTAAACAGGATGAGGTTTAATAAAGAGAAATGCAAAGTGCTCCACTTAGGAAGGAACAATCAGTTCCATACATACAAGATGGGAAGCGACTGTCTAGGAAGGAGCATGGCGGAAAGGGATCTAGGGGTCATAGTGGACCACAAGTTGAATATGAGTCAACAGTGTGATGCTGCTGCAAAAAAAGCAAATATGATTCTAGGTTGTATCAACAGGTGTGTTGTAAGCAAAACTCGTGAAGTCATTCTGCCGCTCTACTCTGCACTAGTTAGGCCTCAGCTGGAGTACTGTGTCCAGTTCTGGGCGCCACATTTCAAGAAAGATGTGGAGAAATTGGAAAGGGTACAGAGAAGAGCGACAAGAATGATTAAAGGTTTAGAGAACATGACCTATGAAGCCAGGCTTCATGAACTGGGCTTGTTTAGTTTGGAAAAAAGAAGATTAAGGAGGGACATGATAGCGGTTTTCAAATATCTAAAAGGGTGTCACAAGGAGGAAGGAGAAAATTTGTTCCTCTTGGTTTCTGAGGACAGGACAAGGAGTAATGGGCTTAAAGTGCAGCAAGGGAGGTTTTGATTGGACATTAGGAAAAAATTCCTAACTGTCAGGGTGGTCAAATATTGGAATAAATTGCCAAGGGAGGTGGTGGAATCTCCCTCTCTGGAGATATTTAAGAACAGGTTAGATAGACATCTGTCAGGGATGGTGTAGACAGAGTTTGGTCCTGCCTTGAGGGCGGGGGCTGGACTCGATGACCTCTCGAAGTCCCTTCCAGTTCTATGATTCTATGGTTTTTACAATGCAAATATTTGTAATATAAATAAGTGAGCACTCTACACAGTGCATTCTGTGTTGTAAACTGAAATCAAATGTTTCAAACAGAGAAGCATCCAAAATATTTAAAACATTTCAGTTTGGATTCTATTGTTTAGCACTGTGTTTAAAACTGTAAATACTCACAATTCATTGTTTAATCATGATTCTTTTTGTGTGTGTTAATCATGTGAGTTAGCTGCAATTAATTAACAGCCTTTTCCAATGTACCTTCTTTGAGAAGGGGTGATCAGAAATGTGTGCAGTACTCAAGATATGGGCATACCATGAATTTATATAGTAGCGTTATGACATTTATTGCCTTGCTATCTCTTCCTTTCCTAATGGTTCTTAACATTCTGATAGCTTTTTTTGTGTGTGGCTGTCACAGCATATTGAGTAGATGTTTTCAAAGGGCTATCCACAATGACTCCAAGATCTCTTTGGTGAGTTGTAACAACTAATTTAGTTCTCATTATTTTGTGTGTATATAGTTGGGATTATGTTTTCCAATGTGCACCACTTTGCATTTTATTAACCTTGAATTTCATCTTCCATTTTGTTGTCCAGATGCTCAGTTTTGGGAGGTCCTTTTGTAACTGTGCTTTTGATTTAACTATCTTGATTAATATTGTATCATCTTCCAATTTTATCATCTCTCTAGTTAACCCTTTTTTCAGATCATTATGGATCTGTTGAATATCACTAGTCCAGGACTGATCCCTAGGGCACACTATGATTTACCTCTCTCCAATTAGAAAACTGCTCATTTATTTCTACCCTTCGTTTCCTGTTTTTAACCAGTTGCTACTCCAAGACAACTTTCTTTGTTATCCCACGACTGCTTACTTTTCTTAAGAGCCTTTGGTGAGAACCTTGTCAAAGGTTTTCAAAGGTTTTCCTGAAAGTTCAAATGCACTGGATCACCCTTATCCATATGTTTGTTGACCCCTCTTCCCTCTCAAAGAAGTCTAATGGATTGGTGAGGCATGACTTTCCTTTACAGCCAGAGAGCTGCTGTTTTGATACATGGAAACTCCCTCACTGGAGATTTTCAAAGGTTTTCACTTGTCTTGCATAATTTAGACACAAAGAAATTCTGTATTTGGCAGGGGGCTAAACAAGATAACCCTTGCTGTCCCTTCTAATCTTATGGTTCTATAGAGGTAGTGCTAAATCACACTATATGGAATTCTCTTTGCATACTTACTTTTAGGGAGACAAAGCCCCTTTCTACCAATATGATCCACATCCATAAAGAACTGTATAAAAGCTTCTTATGCTTCAGTGTTATTTTTAACCTTTTTATTTGGAACATTTCAGGGTCTCTTTCATGCTCGTTGACTGTTAAGATGCTTTAATGCATTTTCCTTGCTCTGCAGAGAGCAGCTTGGCAGAATATTAAACTATAGCTACTCAGATCAGTAGGAAATTACTGTCATTCTGCTGTTAAATTAGGAATGGAAAGCACGTGTGAAAGCTGCCAGTGCTTGTAATTTATAGGTAGTCCCGCTGCCTTGTGGCTACGTCCTTTTAGGTTGCACAAGCAAATCACAGTCAGGTCTGCAGTTGATGAAATCCATAGATACTGCTGGAAATAGTGATTCAGTAGGTAGTACCCTAATCTCTGAGTCTGAACCAACAGTCAGTTTTAGGTATGTGTGGATGATGTGCCTCACATGGGAACACAAAAAACTCTTGGTAGAGAGGAGGGAACAGCAGCAAGAACAATTATTTAAAATAGGAAGAAAGTAGGTGTGTTAATGTGCAAGCCTTATGAAGTGGGAAGTTCCCAATGTAAGGGGACTAAGTAGTATTGTTAATTCCTGTAGTAGTTCTGTCGCTTCTAAAAATATGTAATATTGGCATGGAGCACTGAACCTATGCTGTGGTTTTGTGGCATGGGTGCTGTGTTGATTGTTATGGTCAGATTGGATGAAAAACTCATAGGTGATAAAGATTCTGGGTTATTTCTTGTAAGGAGAGTATTGCTAATCCTTATAACCTCATCACATTTCAGGTTGGATTATTAAGGGTTGCCTGATTTATTTCCTCTTGTAGTTCCAATTAGATGCAATATTCTTCACTTCTTGTCCTAAATACAGTAGTGTAGCATTGGCCCTGTGTAAATGTAAGCTATTTCTATTATTAGTACTCAACTAGAGAGAAAGGTAATAGTTTAAAAAGAAGTGTAGAACTGTAAAACTGACATAAATAAGCCTTGCCCACTCTTCTTTGAAATGTTTGCCATATCATGTGGACTTCTTGAGTAGTATACTTTGATCATTTCCTCCTAGATTTAAAGTGAATCCAGTTTGATCAGGAGGAGATTGAAAGATATGGATTGTTTCTTAAGCCTGCCTTTGCTATGGATGCCTTTGTCATCTCCCCCCCTGTACTTTTTGAAAATTGACTTATGAATATGAATATGCATAACTCAAAGGTGCTTTAGGCAAAATGCATCACGTGACATATTTTTAAAGTTACAGTCTGCTGAATGTGTACATTCTATTTCTGTGCCTGTAACTCATTTCTTAGTGTATTAGGCTCTATTTATAATTCTAAAAGTGCTTATAAGGGCCATCAGTGATATTTCAGAAACATAATGGCTCAGTACTCAAATCAGTCATTTGTGAATGGCTTTGGTTTTCCTGTAAGTCTGAATTGTGGTTGGTCCTGCAAAGACACATGGTCAGGCCACCTGATGCTGGTGCCCATTTTGGATCTTGTACTTTTCCACTCAAGGTGAGAAAAGTTTGAACTGAACACAAGAATTCCTGCTCTGGGCAAAGGGTATAATTATAAAGCTGAAAAACCAAACAGTAGGGGAAGTTGTTAGATGTCGGAAACCCCCACCTACCACCCAAATTGCCTGCTGGAAACATTCTGAGTATGGGGAAGGATTGGGCCCAAACTAGGAGGCTGCCTAGCTTGTGAAAAATATAATTAAAACTGCTGTTAGGGTAAGAATGTGCATGCAACAAGTTTCTTTAGTGTATTAGGCTTAATTGGTATGTGTTTCTGTTTATTTTGGCTTAATAATTCACTTTGATCTGTCTGTTCCAATCACTTAAATTCTACTTTTAAAACTTTTGTTTATTATCAAGCCTAATTTAAATAATAGACATCTGGGGAGGGAAGAGGGGAAGCCAGAGGTGTGCATGTCTCTCTTTTATTGACAAAGAGTATGAACATCTTATGAACTTTTTCTGTGTAAAACTTTTATACAGAGTAAGATGATTTACTTGGGGTTTCAGTCTCTTTTGAGGGCCGTGTTCCTTTTTGGATGTTGTCAAGGCCCTTCCCAGAGCTGAGCTGGTTCAGTGTCTGTGTTGCTCTGCTGGGGGGTTGTTGCCCTAACTCTGAGCCTTGGCTGGGAGAGACCAGAGCTTCTGGCCTAGCAGGACAGGGTTATGTGGTGCCCCAGAGGGCAAGTAGGTTGGCTCAGTGGCACGATCAGCACACTAGGAGACCGCTCAAAGAGGACCTCTGTGATCAAACCCATTGCAGCCCTTAACCTGACATCTGTGAAGTTCAGAAACCTTTGAGCACTCTTAATAAGAAATGCATATCAGACCTTCATGATACAACTCATAAACTGACAAAGTGAAGAATAATTTAAATCAGCAGTAAGAGACTTCTCATTGTGTTCACCTTGTGTTTTCTAGCTTGGGGAGGATTTGGAACAAAGAACAAATAAAGTTATAAATAATTTTAGTGCTTATACCTAACTGTATTGTCAGTGAAATTATTTTACTTTATATCTTCCTTTCATGTATTTGAAATGTATTTAAACTCATTCATCTTCTCTTCCGTAAACAAACACCATCTATTAAACTTTCCTTCTGTAGTCTTAAATCATTATCTTTAGGACAGAAAATATTGTGAATGTTTTGCAGTTATGGCCACTTGCCTGCACTCTTGACAGTTTCCCCTAATGCTGTATAGAAGTCTATCAAGCTGAATCATGGCAATATTAATTAAAGGCTTTTAAAGCGCTATCTATGTGCGGTAGGAGAGAACTCCAGGAAGATTTTCTCTGCACTGTGAGCCTTAAGAGAAACCCTGACACAGCTAGAGTTTCTCCTAGGGCTCCAAACTTCCATTGGGCTGCAGGCTGCAATGGTGAGCTGGTCTCATTTTGCAGAGCATACAACGTGAATACTCCTCATACTCATTCTGACCTTGTTTGATTAGCATGAATAATTGATTTATATATTTACAGAAAATTAAAAGGCCCACAATCATCTTTCTTCCCAATTGAGGATGCTAAGTTCCAGAAATTTCTCCTCCTTGGTTCCATAGAAATGGACCCAACACAACTGTGAATTCTCTGTTCTTGTCATGTGTAAAAGGGACATGAAAACTAATCTGCCTTGCTTATTTTTATCAGGTCATGCCTATGGGCCTTGGGGCAAGTCTATTGGAAGAGGCAGCTGCAACAATCTAGTTGTCACCAGCAGTCCCATGATGGTTCAGCGACTGGGACCTATATCACCTCCTGCTAACCAGGTCTCAAAAGGATGCAACCAGCTCAGTCCTAGCTTACAGAGGGCTATGAATGCTTCAAACTTGAATATACCTCCATCAGATACAAGGTCCCGAGTTACATTTCTTCTCTTCAGTATTACAAAAGAGCTTATTCATTTTACTGTCATTTAAGTACTTAAACACAATCTGTTCTGATTAGTGTAAATGGAATCACTCTGATCCATTCCATCAGTGATACTAGTGTGGATTTACACCACTGTAACTAAGGCTTTGTCTACACTATAAAGCCTATGGTTGCATAGTTGTGCCAGTATAGTCTTCTGGTGAAACCACAGCCTATAGTGACAGAAGGAATTTATCTGTTGGGGCGACTGAAGCACTCCTCCACCAGCATAGCTGTATACATACTGGGGATTTTGTTGGTTGGGCTGGGGTTTTTGTTCCACAATCTAGACTGACATACCGATGCCCATATAACTTTTAGGTGTAGACCAAACTTAAAAGCTGAACTTGGTCCAGAGGTTACATGCTTTGTAGTTATTTTACTGGATGAAGGTTTTCATAACTGAATACAAATTATGTTTTTACAATGAAAAAATTGTGGCTTATTAAGTGACTTGTGGGATGGCAATAGCAAAACTCCTAGCAGTAAATCCTACTGGGCCAGGATTCACTGTATTTTTTTTTTGCCTGGAACAGATTTAAGAGATTTAGGTTCGACGTGAGGAAAAACTTCATAACTGTCAGAGTGGTTAAGCACTGGAATAAATTGCTTAGGGAGATTGGAGATTTTTAAGAGCAGGTTAGACAAACATCTGTCGGGGTGGTCTAGATGATACTTGGTCCTGCCATGAGTGCAGAGGACTAGACTTGATGACCTCTCAAAATTTCTTCCAGTTCTATGATTCTTTGATTTCAAGTATTCATTTTTGGGCTCTTATGTTGCTGAATTTTAATTGACTTTGGTAATTTCATTTTAAAGAGACTTGCTAAGGATGAACTGAAATGATCAGCATGTCAGAATTCATGGTCCTATGTTTTTCCTTTTAATAGCCTATCAGTAACTAACACCCAATGGATACCACAGGGAATTCTGATATTTTGACATTTTGCTTTCATCCTGAATTGGAATGAAAAGTCAAAATATTGAAACTTGTCCCAAAAAGTTTCAATTCAGAAATGTTGAAATGTTTCATTTTGGGTTGGATCAACATTAAACTGCATCTGCTGAAGCTGTAGCAGAGTGATATGTGTGTTGTAGTTGAGGGCTTGATGACGCCATTCTTCTGTATGGGTTGGGCAGGCCTATATTTCCTATGATACCCCGTACGCAGGTGCTGAAACTTGGGGAGCAGTGAGTGCTGCAGCACCCCCTGGTTTGAAGTGGCTTTCATTATATACAGGTTTACGGTTTGGTTCACTTGCTCTCAGGACCACCACTATAAAAATTGTTCCTGCACCTCTGGCCATGCAATGCCATAATCCATGGTGGCAGCTTAGCCAGATGGAGATTAATGTTGACTATATCCAAATCAAATGTTCTATTTTGATTATACCAATGGGACCAGAACTGGGACTTAGGAATGCAGAGAGTTCTTTCAGAGGAAGCAAAGAATTTTGAATTCAGGAGATTATACATAAGTAAAGGGCAACAAGGTTTTCACTGTCATTCTTGTTTGCTTCTAAAATTCAAATCGGCAGTTGACGTTGCATTTCTCATTATAAAGAGAATGAGTAATAATATTCATAAATAGAAATGCCTTGTAGATAAACTTAATAGAGTCTGGTCCAAACCCTCAGCTGGTATAAACTGAAGTAAATGAAGATGTGCCAATTTATACCAGCTTCAGATCTGGCTCTCTGTATTATATTACCCTTCCAGATCCTCAGTTTTTACACTGGTATATATATTGTCCCCTGTAAGTATTTACTCATGAGCGTGGGGCAGATATTCAAATGAATTCATTGCTGACACACTGTTTCTACTTGTGAATACTAAACACTTGACATTTTGGCCATAATCAAGTTTAATTTCATAAAATGCAACTAAAAAAATAAATGAGCATGCCCATCTATTTGCATTTTAAACACTTCAATATCTTTCTGAATGAGCTTGAGCCTGATGCCCATCTGGTTATTTTTTGATTTTTGAATGGGCAAATGTTGGTTTATTTGTGAAGGAGGAATAGTCATACCAAATTAATTAAGCTAAAAAAATCCCAACTTTTTTCCTAGAAAAATACTTAACCTACCATGTAAAAAAATCATATTTTATTACCTTTCACTTACTTAGTCATCAAATGGTACGTTCATCTCTTTTTAGTGCCGTAGTATGTAGGTTACACTGCAGCCTGGAATTTGTGCCCTTATAGAGGCCTAAACAAAAGCAAGACTTTTCTCTTACAACAGTGTGTGGACCACAGGACACTGGGACCAGGCATGCAGAAATAATTGTGGGATGCTATACAGTCATTTACTTCTCACTATGGAACAGCTGGTTGAGGAGTGGCAGTGAATAGATAGCTCCATGTCTCCAACAGAGCACATCAGCCAGCTGAACTGAATGAGTCCCTGGGAGCTGCAACGTACTGCCTTCTTGGAGCAGGGAGGCAATTAGGACTCCCTGAGACTCAGGTTTTTTTCCTGAGATGCTCCTGGAGTGGTTTGTTCTTGTGGTGCACTCTTACCCTGAATGAACCTAAATTACTGTTAGCTGCTGAGGCCTTTGATTAATTGACTCTTGACCATTGTACAATGCTTGTTCTGTTAAGTAATAGTAGAACTTACAGAAGCCCTGCCTTCTTGGCTAAGGGCCATAAAGTGTTTCAGTACAAACACGCACAGTTAGGATTTTTTAGCTGTTAACTATACAACTATGTTGAAACGAGTGTCAAAAGCTACCTACGTTTTCCTTACCTAGTGTTGTGTACACTTTTCCAACTGTACTAATCTGATCAAAAGTTCTACTAGTCTCATATGTGAAAAGGTCTAGTATCAAACAAAATCATGTCAAGGACAGCCAGCATACAATTGCATCATTTGTGTAAACCTTGGTAAACATTTCCTCATTTACTGAAAATATCACACCAGTCATTGTTTAGAACTTGCTCCAGCTCATGCTGAATTCAGTGATAAGAATCTTATTGATTTAAAATGGGATTAGGGTTTGGCTTCAATCAAAACTGATAGCAAGACTGTGAACTAACACACTCTCTCACACACATATTCAGTACCAGTACAATTGCTTTGTAGAAACAAGTGGAATTTTGGCTTTATTTGCATTGAGTGTTGCCCCCACTTCTGACATCATTGTTCCATTATGACATTAGTATTGAACCTCCACTGAATAATAGCAAAAATCTGGGACTTTGTAAATCTATTTCAAGGAAAGAGGAGGAAAGATCTGTACTACTACTCTGGGAATTGATGTTGCCATGATAGATCCGCTGGCCATCAATTTATCGTGTCTGTTTAGACATGATAAATTGAACTCTAAGCACTCTCCAATTGATGCCGATTATCTACCAGAACGAGAAGAATAGCCAGTGTTGATGAGAGAGCAGCCCCCGCCGATCTGACCACACACAAGATGCTGCAGTAAGTAGATTGACATCAGCTACATTATTTGCATAGCTGAAGTCCTTTTTGATTAAATTGACGGTGGGGGTTAGTGTAGACAAGGACAGAGATGTACAGTCTGGGTATGTTCTAATTGTAATTTCCTTTAATTACATACATACTTCAGTTCATACATACTTTCAGAAATGAAATAGGCAAAAGGCATGCAGGTCCGTTTTAGCCCAACACCCTTGCCTAGTTTTTAGGGCTGAACTGTTTTTCAATAATTGACTCTATTCAAATGCCAAGGCAGAGAACAATCTTTCCTGCTGCTTGCACAGTCCTCTCTCTCTTGAAACTGGATCTGTGGAATGTGCATAACAAACAGAAAGGCAAAGGAGCATATCTCCCCAAGTGTCAAAACTTGCTTGCACTCTACGGACAAGAACTAGGAAGACTATAGTATAGGTAACAGCATCACCCTAGTACTGCTTGCTATAGCAACATCTGGAATATATGCAAATATCAGATGAGGTTTATTTCTCTTTTTTTGTTTTCTTACTGTAATTTTTGAACAATAAAAGTACACAGTAAAATATTAACCAATTGTTTGTGGCAATATTTGTGTGTAACACCCAGCTAGGCATAGTTTTTTTAGATTAGATTAAAATACAGAAAGAAATACTTACCCTGTTGCTAAGTGCCCAGACAATTTTTTTCATTATTTAGTAGTTTTCTTATGGTATTGATCACAGCCTATGACCTTCCCCCACCCGAGCCTTAATTAAATTAGCCTTTGCCTTGTGTAGTAGGTAAGCTATTATACTAATTTTCAGAGCCAGACTGATGGTGCATCTAAGGAGGGCTTAACTTGAAATAAGACACATTAATTGAGCTATGTCGATTGCATTGCTTTTTTCAAAATTAGGAGCATCTCCACAGCACTTATTTTGAAACACTCTTCCACCGACTTCCCTTACTCCTCGTACAATGAGGGTTACAGGAGTCAGAGTAAGAAGTCCTCCAGCTTGTCAGTATTTTGACATTATTTTGAAATAACTGTCTGCTGTGTGGACACTGACTGACTAAGTTATTTCAAAATAATGTTGCTGTGTAGATGTACCTCCAGGCTCAGAAAGACTAGATAACTTTACACAGTCACACAAGAGGCAAGTGGCAGAACCGGAGGTAGTAGCCAGGTCTCCAGTGCCTTAATCAAAACTCTGCTTCTTAAAAACATGTAACTATTTTAACCCATATCTGTCTGTAGGTCTTGGTGTTTATAAGTCATTCATCACCTCATCGCTCTTTGAGAATTCCACAGATATTAAAGAACTTATCATCCTAACACCCTCAAAGCTGTGGGGGTAGGGAGTGGGGGAAGTTCTATTGTCCCCATGTTACAGCTGGGGAACCAAAGCCCAGAGAGATGTATGACTTGCTTACAGTCACCCAGCACGCTTGTGCTGTTGTTGGGAATTGTAGCCACATCCTCCCTCGCCTCATCCTTCCTCTTTGTGGAAACCAGTCCCATTATTGGCCTAAGATGTTAAGGTTCTTTTGTTATTAAACTTACGAAAATTTCCCTATATTTGTGGGAAGGATTTTCCTGACAGATTAGGAAGGTGAGAATTTCTGAAATGTGTGTTCTGACTCCGATATAGAAACATTATTAAAACAAATGTTATAGTTAGAGTTATAGTTTTAATTAAAATAAAGAAGAGCTACAGTTTGAGATTTTGTACAGCTAGATATTTTGTGCATTTAATTCTTGAGTTATATCTTTAAAGAAAAGTGATATTTACCAGCTTGTATCATTCACAGTCTATAATTACCTTTGGGTATAATACTTATTTCTTTATTTATTCATCAACTTCCTATTTTTCCTCCCATTCCTGTCATCAAAAAAGATGGATCGGCAGATCAATTCAATAGAAATTAATATTTGTTTTAATAAAAAGGGGATGTTTTGCACTCAGGGTCTTCTTGTGGTCCCATTGAAGTCAATGACAAAGTTCCTGTTGACATCAGTGTTGCAGGAGCCAGGGCCTTATAGAGTAACTTTCATTTAAGACTCTCTTAAAATACTTCACAGATTTTCAGTTGGCTCCAACCTAGCAGCTGGCTTTTGAGCTATCCAGTTTATGCATGTGGTGCCTGTGTGTGCCTGCAGGTGTAGTAACTGAGCAGGCAAACCTTTAGATACGTAAAATTAAAAGTCAGTTTTTAAAAATATTGGCCCGCTGTGACACTATGTGCTCAACTAAGAGAAGATGGAAGACCAGCTCATTAGTACAGTAATATATATATTTACAAAACAAACTTTTAAAGTGACTTTCTAAAATCTCAGTCTTTCTTTTTCTTCCCTTTATTCCAGGTCCCTCATGTCACGTGAGTCTTTGGCCTCTACAGCATTAAGCCTGTCAGAAAGTCAGTCAACATTGAGTCTGAAACATGAGTGGTCTCATGGGTGCAGGATTCTTCCTTCCCTTCCTTCCAACCAAGGATCCCAAAATGGCAGTGAGCTAGGGGACATACTGAGTATTCCACCTGGAACATCCATGTCCAACAATGGTGTATCTAATTCATTACCGTCTTACTTGTTTGGTATGGAAAATAACCATTCTCCTTACCCTAGCCCTCGCCATTCTTCAACCCGATCTCATTCAGCTCGCTCCAAAAAAAGGGCCCTCTCTCTGTCTCCTTTGTCTGATGGCATTGGGATTGACTTCAATACAATCATACGTACATCCCCAACCTCGCTGGTTGCCTACATCAATGGTTCAAGGACGTCACCAGCAAACATATCCCCGCAACCTGAGGTCTACGGGCATTTCTTGGGAGTAAGAGGAAGCTGTATTCCCCAGCCTTGCTCTATTCCAAACACTCAGAAAGGTCTTCTTGTGGCTAACAGCAACATCACCCTCCCAGGTTATGGTGAAAACGGAACAGTGGAATACCAGCGGATGCAGCAGTTGGAACAAAGTACCTTACAGTCAGCAGTCATGAACAACATGATGATTCAACAAGGTATGCCTCTCATAGACAGCCAGCCAATGGGCATGTTAAAAAGTGAACGTGTGGATGATTTTTCGGGCAGCACAATTGACATGCCTCCTCCTCCCCCTCCACCACCTCCTCCACCACAAGGTCCCCCACCCCCTTACCATGCACATCAACACCGACATCAGCATGACCTCATAAACCATTCCCATCAACTTGCCTTGCCGCCTTCTGCCCAGGGCCCTCTATTGGATGAGGATGGTGAATTAGATGATTACAATGGTAAACACTGTTGTCGCTGGATAGATTGCAGTGCTCTGTATGAGCAGCAAGAGGAACTAGTGCGGCACATAGAAAAAGTTCATATAGACCAGAGAAAGGGAGAGGACTTCACTTGTTTCTGGGCAGGATGCCCTCGAAGATACAAACCATTTAATGCCCGCTACAAACTGCTGATTCACATGAGAGTTCATTCAGGAGAGAAGCCAAACAAATGCACGGTAAGTCTAAAATGACAGATCCTCTCAGATAGAAGTACAGTTCACTGCTTATGCAAGTTTAGATAAGATTTAATTCTGCATTAATGTCTGCTGGTAAACAGATTTTTTTTTAAATTAGTATAAATGAACAACTGACCATATTTCCACTTACATAGTTAGGGAGATGTGTTCTCTAATATCAGCTCTTTACATTTCATTTTTTCTGCCATTCCAATTATTTCTGTATTCAACCTGAGAAAGAGTCGTATAAAACCTTCACAAAGCAAAGAGTGTGAACTTATCTACACGATAAACAGGAAAATACTGTGGAATATTTATCGCTGATTGTAATTAAATTGGCTTGTTTAAATTAACACATTTCCCCTGAGCAGTTGGGTGGTTGTTTCTATTAGGAGAAATAGATGATGGAGTCAGATTTTCTTCGTTGCAATCCTGAGTGTTTATAAAGAATGTACTAAGTCCTGTTTCCCTGAACACAATAGGTCTCAAACAATATGAGAGAGCTTTTTTTTTTTCTGGACAGTCCCTTGCATCTTTCACTTAGCGCTCTATCCATGAAGCATTCTCTCAAAGGATGTTCACAAGGCCAGCTACCGGTGCTTTTCTGACTGTGTGTGGGACTATCTTTTTGCTGCTCTGTGTGCTCCTCCTCCCTTAGAGAGACACAACTGCAAGCAAATCAATTGCCCCTCACAATAAATATATTTCCCAGGAATAACTGCTGATGGGAATTCAACTAGGAGGAACTTACTTGGTTTTCTGTATGTTGTGGAAAATGAATTCATCCAGGGAAACAAGCTATTATCAGTCTGCTTCCCAGTAATTGTTTTTGGATATAATATGTAGAGAGAAATTCCTCTCTTACTATATCAGTAAAAACTTCACAGGGAGTAATAAAAACATTTGTGAGACTAGTTAATGCTTTATTGTCATTGTAAGGAGCCTGAACTTTTCATTATGACAAAAAAGATAGGCATGACATAAATATAGTATCAGCAACGCTAAAAACGAATTAATGTTTTACAAAATCAATGTAACCCTTAGGGCAACAGGAAGGATTTGCTGCATTGCAAATTATTTTTTTTCAACCTTAAAATGAATAGCATGTGTTTTACCTTAGGATGGGTAGAAATGATTGGGTATAGCAATGTTCCTGAACCCAATGAACTTTGTGTATATAACGTATTCTTCTATGTCACTGGAAGTATGAAATATGTGGTAAAACAAAGTCCAGTTATCACATAGGGAAGGAACTAGACAAAACAGAGCCTTCTGTTCTTTTGTATAGTTGGTACTTTCTGATTTTACTGGATTTCCACCCTAAGCATTAATGTATAATCGCTGTAATTCTGAATTATTCCTGATTAATTTTAGAGGGAAAACATACCATGTCTCTACTTATATTAGATTAATAGGGGAGGTGTTGTTCTCTTGTGCTCGGTCAAATGCCAATATAATCTCTACCCAAAACTATATTTTTCAAGATTGAGTCTTTACACAATTAATTTGTGGTACCATCTATTACATAATTTTCAGATATTCATAAGGTGAAAAGGCCACTGTGCCAATGAGCTAACAATCTCAGAGATTGACTAACAGACAGTGGCTGAGATTTATTACGCAAATCAATTGTATTCATTGTAGACAGTACAATGGAGGAAAGGGGCTCTTTAAGAAGGACTTATTTAATGCAATGTATCACAAGGAAGAGAGCAGAAAAAAATTTGCTTCTATGATAAGTGAAGAGGGGGGAAAATATTGGGGTAGAGGAAAGGGGGGGGGAATAGTGAGTCGAGAGAGGGAGGTGGTCACATTAATGTTTTCTTAATTTTATCTTGGAAATAAATTGATGATATCCTATGCAGATACTGAAGTTGAGGTAGGAAGAGAGGGTTAGAAGAATGAGTCAAAAGTGTCAATAAAAAGTGGATGAGATCATGAGCATGGGTTTCAGCGAAGCTGGGGAAGTAGAGCTGTTGAACTAACAAGATGGCAGAACTTCAAGAGGGGAGAACAAATTTGTAGTCATGGTCATGTGATTTCTTCCAGAAGTGCTCAGGAGCATGAGAGCAGGAACAGAACAAAGTGGTGTTAAGGGTGAGACAGAGTTAGAAGTCAGCAGAGCAGACCCCAAGAGACAAGGGTGGTAGACTCTGAGGATGGAGAGACTCAACAACCAGATTAATGGGAAAAAATGGAAGAAAAGGCAGGGAGCAGAGGACTGAGAGCAGATGAGAAGTCTTCAACACTGATGAACTGGAGGTCACAGAAAGGTTGTGTGTCAGGTTGTGGGAGCACAGCACTGATGGGTGATGGTGAAAGTGACCAAGTGATGCTTAGAAAAGTGGAAGTGAGCAGCAGAGAGATTAGAGAATGCCATGGGTATAGAATAATAAGTCAAGTGAATGGGTCTTTTGGTGACCTGGGCTGCAGGTTGAATTAAGAGGTGAAGGCAAGGAGATGTGCAGTTGTTGGTCGGATGGGTCATCAACATGAAATCTGAAGTCACTGAAACTAAGTGTTAGAGATGGTGAGGAGAGGAAGAGAGAGCACCAGGAGCTAAAATCTGAGAAGGAAGCTGATGGGAAGAGTTTGATGGGTGTGGATGACGGCAACATGGGGCGGGAGAGAATCAAAGAGACCATTGGAGTGCTGCTCAGAGGATAAAGAATGGAAGAGGGAGGAAGGAAGATTGGAAACACCCCTAGTGGGAGAAGAGAAACCCAGCACTGCCACTGTGGTCCAATCCAGGGCAGGGAGTGTGAGAAAAAGCAAGAGCTTCACATGGGAGGGCAGCAGCAGATAGATGCCACATCAGACAAAGGTATTTGTTATACTCTGTCAGTGCCAGGAAATGGAAGGGGTGAGGTCTAAAGAAGTTGTGGGTGAGTCAGAGCCTTTTAGTGGTGAAGTTGGCATTCCAGAGACAGTAAGAGAAGGAAATGAAATACATAACCCTAAAGTAATAAGCTAACTGTGTCCTACTGCATGAACATTTCTATGAAATCATGGTTCTTAGCACCAGGCAATTGTCAGCAATGAAGAAAAAGCCTCCTTTTATTCATGTGTCAGAAAAGGCCATGGTCAGTGCATTCATCCTCCCATATTCTGTGTAGCTGTCTATCTTCTGGATTCATTGTCAATGTATTATATGGTGCATTTGACTATTTTACCGAATCTCCTAGTATTGTAATGACATTGCTTTTCAATGTGTCATCAACACAATATAGAGTCAAAGATGCTTCTAAAGTGTAGTATGCCAATACGAATAGAACTTGTCAGTCCCCGTAATACACGAGGTTCGAAGGGATGCCGGAAAGGATGAGACCACAACTGGGGGTTTTAAAAAGCACAAACTGATTTTATTTTGATGACGCCAGACAATCATCAGAACAAAAATTAAACAGATTGCCAGACAACACAAAACAATTCCCTGAGGCTTTTCTAAATCACAATAATTCCCAATAACTGCCCAGGGGTTAGGAACAGTTGAATTAACACTGGTATTGTCCATAGGGCTGATTATTTACACAACTTTATACAAGGAAACAGTAAAAAACCTAAACCACAACTATTTATAAACTAACTTAGTAACTTTTTAGCTACTGTTACTTGACAAGCAATAAGGACAACTAAAAAATCAATTAGGATAGGGATGATGGCGGGCGGGCGGGGGGGGGGGGGGCGTTATACCAGTTCTGGAATCGGCAGGAACACAAGTACCAGTCACATGCTCATAAACTATCTCCACTCGGGTCGACCAACTCGGAGTACGCTCAGTAAGACTCGAGAGCGGGGGGTGCAAGGCGTCTGGGTGATCAGGCCAGGCGTTCACTCGATGCGAGTCCCCAGTGAGAGAGGGGCTGCCTGCCTGTTTTATTGCCTGTGAACTTATCACCCCATAGGTTGGTTTTTGCTGCAGTGGGTGGAGTAGCAGGCCTGAGCACAAGTCAGCCCATTGGCTGATCTTTTACTGCAATGGGTGGAGCGAGCAGGGGAAGATTATTAATTTACATGCCCTTATATGGAAAACACTCCACCTCACAGACAGAGCCCCCTATACCAGCCTTAGAGGTATCACAGGCTATGGCTCCCTGCGACGGGCAGCCATTGTTGTAGTTCTGACTTGGACAGAACTAATGCAGACTAAGATCCCTAATTAATTGGTACGGTTAAGTTGAACTAGAGAATTCAGCCTGTCCTTCTTACAAATAACCTTTCATCATTCATAAGGAACTGCTAAACCCCAAATATATTATTTCCCAATGAGTATACACATTTAAGTTACGCAGGGCTGCACAGGCAAGGTTAAAAATGTCTCCAATAAAAAATTTCTCCATGGAAGTAAATGGATTTACACCAGGGATTAACTTGTTTCTTTATGTTGATGAAACAGAGATTTGGAGTAGCATGTAACATATAGCTGATGTAGTCACTGATTGCATCTGGTGGTGACAAGGTAATCCGCTATGATTCTGAAAAATATATAACAGGAGTGTATGCTATGAGTCAACCAACTGACTGTAGATAGGAGAGACTAATGTTTGTGTTTTTAGATTGCAATTTAAGTGACATGCTCTGTGGATTTCATTCCTCCAAATCCAGAATATACTTGTATGATCATAATAAGAGCTAATAGACATGAAACAGTGAAAGCAACAGTTACCAAGGTCTGTGTCACTGTAAAGAAGTGATTATTCAGTGAAACTAGAGTGTAGTAGACAAAACTTGCAGATTGGTTCTAAATGGACTTACTCTAATACAGTGAGTTGTTCTGTACCTATCTGAGATTTGGCTGGATCTACTGTTAGAACTATACATTCAGATTAGGCACTAGTCTTGGCTATCCCATCTGGTACATTTTTCTGAGCTAATGAAAATCCTAGTACATTTTTTTTAAGTTGGAGAATGTTTCATGCATCGAAGGGATTTTCCCACTGTTGAATGTGTTTGAAGAAGGAATTCCATGAATTGCTTGTTAACACTTAGTTATCCTAAAGCCAATTAGAACTCCCCTAGGATTCTGTCTTCCATGTGTAAATCTGGGATGATTACTTAGGGGCTTCTCTCGCTATTTTCCAATCATCAGGTTGGGAAACCAAAAGAAAGTTTCCAGAACATTACAAATACTAACTTAGGGTATGTCTACACTACAGCACTAATTCGAACTAACTTAATTCGAATTAGTTAATTCAAACTAAGCTAATTCGAACTAGTGCATCTAGACCTAAAAACTAATTCAAATTAGTGTTTTGCGAATTCGAACTAGCATGTCCACATTGAGTGGACCCTGAACCGAAGTTAAGGCTGGCCGGAACCAGTGCCGGCAGGGCATCAGGTCAGGACTTAGAGCGTGTAGCTGCTGCCTCAGGCTAGCCAAGGGCTGTGTTTAAAGGGACCTGACCCCCACCCCGAACAGACAGTTCTCAGGGTTCCCCGCTCGCTTGTCTAACTCAAGGGACACCAAAGCAGTCCTTTCTTGGAATGCCCTGAGTGCCCGCACTCAGCACATCACAGCACTCAGCCATCAGCCCGGCTGCACTTGCCGCAGGCTGCCATCCGGGGGACTGTCAGGATCCAGAAGGCCCTGCAGGAGAGCTTCCACCCTGAGGAGCCCGCAGAGCCACCCCAGTCCTCCCCATCGGGGGCTCGTACCCCATTTCTCCCTCACCTCCTTCCACTTACCCTCCCTAGCCCCCCTTCCTGATGTAAAAAATAAAGGACACGTATGTTCAAAAATAGAAACTCTCTTTATTTAATAAAACTGGGGTGGGGGGATTAACCTCTGGGGAGACTGGGAAAAGGAGGTGGGAGAGGGGAAGAGAGAGGGTGGGAGAGGGAAGGGGGATACCTGGGGGGACGGAGCTGGAAGGGGGAAGCCAGGGGAAGAAGGAGGAGGGGAAGTATAAAACTATGGTACGCCATATCTTCAGTAATGTGTACAGATGTGGTCTCCTCACCTTAAAAGAGATGTTTTGGCCTTGGAAAGGGTTCAGAAAAGGGCAACTAAAATGATTAGGGGTTTGGAACAGGTCCCATATGAAGAGAGGCTAAAGAGACTGGGACTTTTCAGCTTAGAATAGAAGAGACTGAGGGGGGATATGATAGAGGTATATAAAATCATGAGCGGTGTGGAGAGGGTGCATAAAGAAAAGTTCTTCATTAGTTCCCATAATAGAAGGACTAGAGGACACCAAAGGAAAGGAATGGGTAGCAGGCTTCAAACTAATAAAAGAAAGTTCTTCTTCATAAAGCAAATAGTCAATCTGTGGAACTCCTTGCCACAGGAGGCTGTGAAGGCTAGAACTATAACAGAGTTTAAAGAGAAGTTAGATAAAGTCATGGAGGTTGGGTCCATGGAGTGCTACTAGCCAGGGGGTAGGAATGGTGTCCCTGGCCTCTGTTTGTGGAAGGCTGGAGATGGATGGCACGAGACAAATGGCTTGGTCATTGTCTTTGGTCCATCCCCTGCGGGGTAGCTGGTGTTGGCCGCTGTCGGCAGACAGGCTACTGGGCTAGATGGACCTTTGGTCTGACCCAGTACGGCCATTGTAAGCTCAGGGCTCAGGGTCTGACCCAGTACAGCCATTCTTATGTTCTTACGTTCTTACGTTCTGGGCTCAGGGTTAGGGGTCTCACTGGACCACCTTGATTTTCATGCAAACCTGCTCCTGGGTGGCCAGGCTGGCAGCTATCCTGCCCTAGACGGCCACTTGCCTGTGCCTAGTGCGGAGGTTGTGGACATTGGAGGCCTCCCCCCAAACCTGGATGAGGTCCACCATCTCCGTACTAGACCAGGCGGGCACCCACCTCTTGCGGCCCCAGGCAGGCTTCTGGGAGCCGCCAGCCTGGTTCCGGGAAGAGGCGGAGGGCTGGGTGGCAGCAGGTGGCTGGCTCATGCCGTGCCAGGTGCAGGGTCTGCTGGCTAGGTGCTGGCAGGCTTGCACCTGGCACAAGCACCATAGCCAGATCGTGCCTCTTTAAGGGCTCCGGGGCCGGGAGGGGGGGCAGAAGAGTTTCCCTGGTTTGGCCAAGAGTGGCCACCAGGGCAAGCTGGGAAGGGCTAGCCTCCCACTATTTCGAATTAAGTGGCTACACAGCCCTTAATTCGAACTACTTAATTCAAACTGGGCATTAGTCCTCATAGAATGAGGTTTACCTAGTTCGAATTGAGCGCTCCGCTAGTTCGAATTAAGTTTGAACTAGCTGTTTGTATGTGTAGCGCCTATGAAAGTTAATTCGATCTAACGGCTGTTAGTTCGAATTAACTTTGTAGTGTAGACATACCCTTAGATTGTCTTTGTCTAAACTGATATCTAAATGTAAATGTTTCAGGTACTCTAGAGATGCTTTCCCTTTCAAACTAACTACTGTCTCTAATCACACCTGAACTATCTTTAAGCATGCTACTCCATCAGACTTTGCTAAGGGCATAAAGCAAGCGCTGCCATTCCTGTCTGTCTTTGTCCTCTGTGCTGTTAAGTTCAACAATTGTTCCCTGTCAGTACATCTACACAGCACCCTTATCTCGAAATAGGCTGTGCAGTTTGTGCTATGCAAATTGCATAGCTTATTTTGAGGTAATTTCAAAATGTTGAAATAAAGCACTATTCAGAAACATCCCTTAGCCCTTGTGGAATGAGGTTTG
The DNA here is from genome assembly GCF_052426305.1 of Pelodiscus sinensis. Classification (NCBI taxonomy): domain Eukaryota; kingdom Metazoa; phylum Chordata; order Testudines; family Trionychidae; genus Pelodiscus; species Pelodiscus sinensis. The sequence goes on from NC_143057.1 coordinate 30,346,670, forward strand.
CAGGGATGCCAGAATAGCATGCCTGTTATTTTAGTATCTATTCAAAAATAACAGGCTGCTTTAAAGATGAGGAATAGCTATTTCAGGATACTTCCGGTATCCCAAAATAGCTCTGCAGTGTAGAGTAGTTTTTGACAGTCTCTTTTAAATGTTCCTTCAGATGCCCAATGGCACGCGTGCCATGATAGATGTTTTGGTTTCTTTCTTAACACTTGTCCCAGACTCTTCACCATCTCTGGGAAATCTTTTGCGATAAGTGGTCCTTGAACTCTGTGACAAACCTTGGCATTTGTTCTAAATTCATTCAGTAATATACCTAATATTTTCTGGAGGCATTTGTCTTAGAATGTGTTTAGATGTCTTTTTCTTTTGGTGGATTTCCAGTTTTCACATCCAAATAGTAAAGTGGAAACAACAGCCGAGTTGAAGTATCATAGTTTGATTTTGAAATTTGTAGATTTTTTTCAATGACCAAATCTTGTTTAAGCTGGTAAATACAGCTGTCACCTTGACAAATCATGACATTATTTCCTTCTGGATAGTCCCAAGGGCTGCTCCTGCTTATGTTAATATTTTTTAAGTATAGGGTAACTATGAAAGATTGAATTTTCCTTTTTACCTAATCTGCTTGATGTGATTTAAATAAATAAAATTAACAATGTTATCCTCCTGTCAGGTCTGAAATAACATTAACTGAGCATCTGTTAAATATCAGAAATATCTTTGGCTTTCTAAATATGTCACATGACATATGAATCTTGTAGTCATATAAAATAGTTGATATATTTACAGAGAAACTAAGATCCTAAAACACTTGCGTTTTTACTAAATGAAACATGAGGAGACATCGTTTATTGTGTATTTATGTATAGTCTGAATAACAGCTGTTCAGAAAATTTCCATAAATATGAAACTTTGGTGACAGCCAAACAATTTTTTGCAAAATCTTCATGGAACTTCTTCCATTTCCTAATGAGCTCCAGTAATGTACCTATATGCATGCACATACATGCAATATATATTACATACAGTAGGGATGTTCGATATCGGTTATTTTAGTAAACATGTAGCTGAAACAATTTTTAGTGGTCACACAGTTACTAAAATGCTTCCTGGGGGCGGGGCCGGCAGCCAGTGGACTCTGAGCTGCTGGCCCCACTCCCAGGGAGCCCCCTACCACCTTGCGCAGTGGCAGGCAGAACGATACACGAGGGGAGCCAATTTAAAAATTAGTTCCCTGAGCAGACCGGCTCCTGCCTGCTATACTGCGCAACGTGGGGTGGCAGTAGCCCCTGTCAGTGGGGACCCAGGCTCCCCATGGATAGAGTCTGCTCCGGCATCCCACGGAGTATCCTGTGTCTGTGGAGAGCTCAGGCCGGCTGTGGACAGAGGCTGCTCTGTGGAAGTAGCCCCTGTCTGTGGAAGGCCCAAGCTCCCTGTGGAGAGAGGCTGCTCTGGCATCCCACCTCCCTCACCCCCACTGCTGCTTCTGATACAGAGGCAGCGATGTGGGGAGGACAGCAGGCAGCTCTGTGGAGCCGGTGCTCGTGAGGAGCTAGTGCTCTGTATGATGCAGCAAGGCGGGGCAGGCAGCTCCATGGGAACTGGCACACATGGGATATGTCTACACTGCAACACTACTTCAGGGTACCAGAGTATCCCAAAATAGCTATCCTGTGTCTTAACAGCAAGCCTGTTATTTCGGGCTCTCTGTCCCAACATCCCTCATTCTATGAGGAGTAAGGGACTCAGAATAGCGCTTTATTTTAAAATTTGGCACTGTGTAGACAGCACCAAATGATTACATAAGCTATTCTGAAATAGCATCAAAATAAGATACACAATTTGAATAGCTCAAATTGCGTATCTTATTCCGAGTTACGGTGCTGTGTAAACGGTCCCATGAGTAGCCAGATTAAAAGCCAGTTCTCCACAGGCATCAGCTCCCACTCCCGCCCCCCCCCCCCCCCGCTCCCCATCTTGCTGCCTTTGCCATAGACTCAGCAAGGGAGGGCAATGGTTATAGTCATTTGGGTTAACCAATAAGCCTGGGTTTATCGGTTAATCATTTATACACTAACATCCCTAATGTACAGCATTTACGATACATGCAGTGTGTATATATCATATCTGTATTATAGAGGAAGCTTTGTAGCAGCTCTTATATTAAAGTTGTATTACACTTTCCATTATAAAAGATTACTGCAACCTTTTTAGAGTTCTTAAGACCTCCATGCTTTGCTGCAGATTTTTAAATGCAGCAGAAAGAAAACCCTTGAGCTGGAGGCATTCATTTTCTTTGTCCCATGAAAGACGTTGTTCAAGTCTGGATGAATAGTAAACTATTAAAACCCACGTTTCCTTTCTTATCCTTGCATTCTTGAGGACTATTTTAGAAAGGTGCCATAAACAATTAGACATTCTGAAGAGCTGGATTCATGCTGCTGGCAAAGTGGCAGGAGCTAATGCACCAGCAGACACTGCACTGGGAATGCCTTAGAAGCCCACCCTTAAAGATGCATGGGCAGCATAGTTCCCTCTAGGGTGTGCGTTTGCATGGGCGTGAAGAAAGAATTTAAGTTCTTCCCGCAGCAGCATGCCTGCAGCCCTGCACTCGCTGTCCTACTGGTGGAAGAAGGTAAACTGCTGGTGGTGCTGGTGGTGGTGGGTTTGGTGGGGGAATGAGGGCTGAGCCAGGCAGCTCTCTGCTGTCCTCAGGACTGGAGCTGGGGCCACATGGTGGCTGCTCCTGGGGTGGGGCTGCATGGTGGGCAGCTGCACCATGTGCTAGACCTGGAGTCGGGGCTGTGGTGCGGCTGTTCCTGGGGCTGGGACCACAGTGTGGCTGTCCCAATGGTGCAGCTGTCCCCCACTGGGACAGCCACTCCGCATCCCTGGCTTTAGGAGCAGCCACAACACAGCCCCAGAACTAGCTCCAGCAGCTTCTTCACTTCTAGCAAGGGCTGGAGCTGGGGCCAGAGCTGCATGGTGGGTACCTGGCTGCTCTTGGGGTGGGGTCGCATGGTGGGGCGGCTGCCCTGTGTGCTGAAGCTAGTTAATCCTGGCTCTTATTCACTCCCCAGGAAAGGATTGTATGAGAGGTAAAATTTTTGGGAGGGACTTGTTTTTAAATGCACACACTGCTCTGTGTTTGAAAAAGTGCACCTTGCATGAGGTTAAGAAGGTTCTTTCCATGGTCTTGCACTGGCTCCTGCAAAATTCTGTCTCTGCACAGACACACCTTGCCCTTATGTTAGAAAGTTCTATTTGTTAGAGAAGCGGTCAACCATTTAGGTTGGACATTAGGAAAAAGTTCCTAACTGTCAGGGTAGTCAAACACTGGAATAAATTGCCCAGGGAGGTTGTGGAATCTCCATCTCTGGAGATATTTAAGAGTAGGTAAGATAAATGTCTATCAGGGATAGTTTAGATAGTATTTGGTCCTGCCATGAGGGCAGGGGACTGGACTTGATGACCTCTCGAGGTCCCTTCTAGTCCTAGTATTCTATGATTCCATGATTTCCTTTATTCCAGAATAGCAGGCAAACTATTACGTATCCCAGACTGGAGCCCCTTGAAGATATGGACTGAAACCCTGACATTATTTCCCATGTTGTATAAGGAGGAGAAGACAGGTGTAATATGCTTGCAGTAGCCCATGTTTTTGATGAGATACACTGCAATGCTCTTGTTACTTGGAACTTCCTGAGGGCAGATGGCTTCAGACCAACAGAAGCTGAGGGCAAAATTAATATCTTCTTCAAAGCAAGAAGGGACTTTTGTGGTCACACAAGTGAGGGTATGTCTAGACTACAGGCTTTTGTCAACAGAGGCTTTGTCGACAGATACTGTCGACAAAGCTTCTGTCGACAAAGAGCGTCTAGACTACATCCAGTTCTGTCAACAAAGTAAGCCGCTTTATCGACATGAGAGTGTAGACGCAAAGGACAGTGTAGATGCAATGACGCCTTCTGTCGACAGAACTCTGTCGACAAAAGGCGTTATTCCTCGTAAAATGAGGTTTCCGCTGTTGACAAAACTGCCGAGTTCTGTCGACGTTATGTCAACAGAACTAGGCAGTAGTGTAGACGCAGGTATAGTTTTGTCGACAAAAGCCTGTAGTCTAGACACACCCTGAGATTGTAGATGCGCCCAGTGAGGCTCATTTTTATATTGTCCCACACATCGTCAACTGTGAATCAGATTTTGATAATGAGCTCTGAGTTCTTTTCAGGATGACTTCAGCATTGCCTGACTCATCTGCGGGATGAATCAAAGCCCACTGAGGTCTTTTGATGTCAGTGGTTTTTAGATAAAGCCCATGATGTAGGCCACAGTGTCCTCTTTCAACATGGCATGTAGTGAATAGAAAGTAGACTGATGGTTAGAAAGACTGCACGATGCTGACTAATAACACTAAACTTATGGAGAAGAGACACTTCATATTTCAGGAGCGTGGATTTAGCCTCCGAGGCTGAGGCACTGGAACTCATAGCTTGATTTAAAAGGGGAACATAGGGTTTGCACCACTCAGTGTTCTAGGGTCTAATTTACAAGCCACTTGCTGCCTGGTGAAATTCACAATCCTGAATTAGATGTCCAGGCTCCTTCGACAGTTCAAGGGAGTGTAGCCTAAGCCCCACCCTCAAAGGAAGTTATGCCTCAAAGGAACATGTAAGATACCAAATGGCTACTGAAAATTTTGGAGTATGATTTTTCTTTTTATTTGATTTCGTATTAAATAAACATTTAGTCATAATATTAATTATCCTTTGTTTTAGTATTCTTTCTTCCAGAACATTTTAAAATACATATATACATTTTTTTTGATAACTTGGGGTATGTCTACACTACCCCGCTAGTTCGAACTAGCAGGGTAATGTAGGCATACCGCACTTGCAAATGAAGCCCGGGATTTGAATTTCCCGGGCTTCATTTGCATAAGCCGGCCGGCGCCATTTTTAAATGCCGGCTTGTTCGAACCCCGTGTCGCGCAGCTACACGCGGCACGGGCTAGATAGTTCGAACTAGCAAGCCATTCCGCACTACGTTCCACGAGGCGTACAGATAGTGCGGAATGGCTTGCTAGTTCGAACTATCTAGCCGCGCGGCATGGGATTCGAACAAGCCGGCATTTAAAAATGGCGCCGGCCAGCTTATGCAAATGAAGCCCGGGAAATTCAAATCCCGGGCTTCATTTGCAAGTGCGGTATGCCTACATTACCCCGCTAGTTCGAATTAGGGTGGTAGTGTAGACATACCCTCGGGTACCATGGTGGCACACAATGGAGCAAGTGCACATAATCTCAATATTGGTGCACAAGACAAAACTCATTCTGCTCATGGATGGAAAAATCTTAGCAGGAACACCGATGGACAGCAGTATATATCATCTCCAGGGGTACAACATCCTACAGGAGCTTACCCTACTTTCCCAGGAGGAGAGAGAGTCAGGCAAGGCTCCCAGTGACCTGCCCAGGAACCTAGTACATGGAGCCATTGGCCCACCCCCAGCTCGGTGATGATTATCCTTCTGTTGCTAATGTCGTTAGTTCTATAGTTCAAGTGGTGGAAGTCGGCTGCACTGCTGACATTTCAGCATGCACACCCCATCAAAGATACACGATGAGGAGTTCATTACACTTGTATGCAATAGCTTGTTTTTAACCTTAAAAAATTAAAAAGGTATACATTAAAAATGTTACAGTAAACGTCTGATAATCCAGCACCTTTAGGACCCAGGGGGTGCCAGATTATCAGATTTGCCGGACTATGGGAAGGGGGAGGGGGAATATTTTCCATTCATTAAATATGTGTAAACCAAATGCAAAATTTGATCATAATGATTTTGATGACTGCTCATTTAAAATTCAGATAATCTTAGTTTTTTCAGCATTCAAGTTTAGTTTAAATGATTTGTGTCCATAGTAAAATGAATATATAATAATAGTATTTAAAGAAATACAAGTGAGGGGATTGATTCTACAGATTCCTACAAGAGTATGCTTTATGTATGTGAGCTGTCCTATTGACTTCAGTGGAGTTCTTCCCGGGTGCACTTGTTTAGTTCTGTTGATTTTCAATGAGACTGCTTAAACACATCAAATATGCACAACGTGATGTTTTACCCCGTGGGTAATTCCATGCATAGATTCAATAATCTAGGGGTTAAAAACCCATACTATCCAGGAAACTCAGAATTTAAGGACATAATGGTTCTCTCTGATCATGTTGCATCCCTAACCAATCTTGATGTACCTACATTTTTCAGCTTGTATGATATATACAATCATCCACTCTTTTAAAGAGGACTGTCTCAGCCTTAATTTCTTTATTGTGATGCTTCATTTTAATAGTATGTCAAAGGCTTCTGTGTGATTGATTGGAGGATAGCAGTGCTCCCAATTCACAGTTTCTGACTTACTGTTACCTCTTCTGGTCCTTTCTCCACCCCACCTGTCTCACAGGGCTTGTCTGTATGAGAAAAGTTGATCATGTTAAACCTGATCTTGAAGAGTCATATTAACTCACATGATACTCAGTACAGCTATGAAGTCAATGCAGGTAGGGACAAGTCATGTTTAATATCACGCCACCTGTCTGTGGTTAACCCTATTCCATGACCACCTGGTATGAATCGGACTGAAAGGGCTTTTAATATCCATCTAGTGAACCAGACTACTCAAGGTACTGCTCCAACATAAACTAATTTTCTAGTGGTAACTAGCTCCCGCCCAGGCAATATCCAATCCAGCATCACAGGAATTTCCCATCATCTCCAGGAACCTCTCTCCTCTCCCAGTCAGCTTCTCAGCTCTATGACTCCCTTATTTCTCCATACCTGAAGACACTATTAAAATATATAGGGTGTAATTCAGGACTGCCTTTCTGTTGTGGTTTTAAGGGGAAGCCTGAATTAAACAAGATATTACTGGGATTAAGTTAGATCTTCATTTACCTTGAGAGGCATAGTCTTCTTTTGATACAAGCATGCTTGTTGGTGTGTGTTATGCCAATGTAGTAAGGGGATCTCAAGGCTCTGAGTTATAACAAAATGCGAGTGATTTTTCTTTGTCATACAGCTCAGGTCTCAGCTGCCTAATGAAGGAAGCAAGAGGAGATCCAGTCAGTCCCCAAATGAGCTGTTTTCTATCAGTAAATGTTTATTATTTGGGGGCTTTCTTGGCCCTCTTCTGCAGTTCTCTATCTGACCTAGCCATGTTCCCTTTTGCTCAGTGTATCAGCATAGCTAGTTTTTCCTCATGATTAGTGTTGCCCCATTCTTTGTTACAGTTTACAACCTTAAGTAAATTCTCCCCATAACATGAGCATTCTGCAAAATATTATTTTCCTTAGATTTCTATTTCTTTGTTACAAAGTTTCATGTTGTTTCGATGCAAGGGAATTAGTAAAAGCAAAACCTCACACTTTGTTTTAGTGTTGTGTTGCCAATCTTTATTTTTCACAAACACGTTGTACCACAGACAGTGATTAACTATGAATTGGAGGTGATGGTTCCCACAAAAGTGGAGAAGTGTAGGACTGGAAAGTATTTGTATTTGTTTTCCTATTTAACTTTCTTATTACCAAAACAGAACCATCTTGTAAACAACTCAATATTAATTGCCCTTCACTGGAAATATTTATTCTTTGTTTCTGAAAATTATATTGGGTGTTGCAGTCTCACAGAGATGAATGTGCAATGTCTGAAATGCTGGGGGACAAGGCTTAAGGAGATATCTTTCCCCGGACATATTGAATAGATTATGGATATAGTATATTTCTATAAAATAGTGAATGTCTTAGTTTGTTTATCTTTGTGCAGAACAAGTTCACTGGAACATCTCTAGAACCTGCACATTCTGAAGCATTGAAATTATTTGAGGATTTTATTCTGTTTCACTATACTTGGCCTCATTGTTTGTAGTGGGCCTTTGATATAAGTTAAAAGCCTGTTTGTATGACAAGCACAATTAAATCAGTGAACCAGGTTACAGTACTGGTGCAGATACAAACACTTTTCCATTTTGTAGCATAAATGGAATATGATTCCAAAGGATTTGGACTGTACAAAGCTTTTGCATGGTTCCTGGGACATGGCTTAAATATCCTCTGTCCTACAAAGTGGAATCAGGTTTTAATGGAAACCCCTGACATACTGCAGCGGGGTGCTACAGTGCAGTGAAGACTGCTGCTGAGTTTTTATTGTTGATCAAGCCCCTTCTGTTGAATTGCAGCCCCCATATTCCCTGTATTTCTGAGTAATATTAAGTGGAAACAGGGTGCCCTTTTGGTGGAGACAGCGATGAGGATAAATACTAAGGGCTGGGTTGGTTGCTAATAAGAATAGGAATTAGATAGTAGGGAAATACGGTGATAGGGGATGTTAAAATCACCTTCCTCTAAGACAATCAACATCCCTAGAGTCAACTTTATTAACTACATCAAAGTTCAGTGTACGTGGGTTCAACTGCATTGCAATACTACTTTGGTATTCTTATTACCAGTTTAGAGTACTCATTTCCCTGTATCATTTTAATATTGGTTTGGTACTTTGCTCAGCATCATCATTGCAGCCACCATCATTTATGAGATTGGATAGCAGCTTTGTCTCAAGTGCTCAGCTCTTGAGGATTAGCTCATTATCATGAAGTTAACGATCACAGATCAATAATTTAGAGAGATGTCGTCATGCTAAACAATTCTTTATGTTCTGTTTTGCTGCTTGTGATAATGAAATGTAATATTCCCTATCTGTTCATAAAGTAGGATTCTTGGTACCAAGAGTTGTTATGAATGCTTTCCTCCTCCTTTCTCTCCTGGAATGCTTTCTTTTGGTCATGAACTAACACAGACTGAAAAAAAATGATAATAGGCCTCCCATGGGCACTTTTGGTGCATTTTTAATAAATACATTCCCAGAAAATAAAATTGCTCTGGCTTTTTACTATGTTCTTTAGTGGTTTACACTTGCAAAATTACCCTAAGGAGATCAAATGTAAACATCATGCAGTGCCACAACTCCTGTTCAAGTTTGATTGAGAGCACAGCTAATGGGGATATTTCCCTAATACTGTTCAGATTTGTATCTTAGGAAAGTGCAACTATGCAAAAAACCTTATCTGGGCCAAATATCATTGATTCTAATTAGAATTCGTCACATAATAGAAAGACAAAGTTTCTTTTGTTTGGTGAAAAGCCTGCTTTGCCTGCTTACAACAACGCATGGATTTCTTTCTAGTAGCTTTAGATAATCAGTATGACAAAGTTTCAGTTCTGTGATCTTTCATTTCTTCTCAAGTGATTCAGCTTCACTTGTTGAAACTTGTTTAAGGTGTTCGTGTGACGACAGTCTAGCACAGGAATTGTTTCATGGTGTGACCATAAGGTCTGTACTCTTTGTTTATAGAAACCAGCAACTCCATCATAAATAGAACTAAGGAACATTTATGCACTTAATAGATTGTTGGGTTTGTTAGCTTTATCTGTAGTACTCCTGTTCGTAAGCATGCCTGTGCTGATAGGCTTATTCCTCTCTGACCAAATAGCAAAGACTTTTGTTTTTCTGGCTGTCTGGGTCAATGAGATCTGAATCAATTGTGTGAATTAACAAATTTGAGCTGCTAGATGTGATACTTGTTTTATACTGTGCAGTAAAATGGGCCTATGATGTCAGAGGAAAGAGGCAAATGGGTTGAGTGATTATTCCAGAATTCATTATAATTAGTAGTTCTGCAGATGTAATTAAATCAAGTCACTAACAGTGTCCCAGACTGCAAAACTCAGAAAAATGAATTTTTGTAATCCCTGGGTAACACAGAATATTAAAGAAACAATTGGAAATTTAATTAAAAATTAAAAGCAAACATCAACCATCTTCAGTTTCAATGGTGTATTTTAATTGTGGAAATTTGCTAAAAAGTGGATGGTATAATTTGCATGAGTTGACATTTCCCTTGAATGTAGGGGTTTCTTAATTCTGACCTGTAGTGGTAGGAATTGGTGAAAGGTCATTGCAATTCTAATCTCAGCTAGTGAGACTACATCACCGTGCATTTTGAAAAATCACTGTTGGGTGATAACCTCTGTAGAAACACATCCTCCCCTCCTGAGTATCTAGCCATCTATAGTAATCAGCCCTGAAATTTAATTATCTTATTTCTCATATGGTCCTCACTACCAGAGATACTGTAGCCATATACTATATTTATCCAGGCCTGGAAGATAGTCAGAATGGAACTCTCATAGATGGCTAAAATTTATTCTGTCTTGGTTTCTTGAACCTGGATTATCATCCTGCCGTCTGAACACTGTTAAGTATCACAATGGGACTAGACTAAAAGTAAATAGGCTTCTGATTTATGCCATGTTTTGTTGGGATAATCCCAACACAAAGACAGCTGATGGTGGAAAGCTCACAAAGTAGCACTTACAATAAAGTAAGGCAGACACAAAACTCCCCTCCAGAAGTGTTGCAGATGATCAGTTCAGGCTGAAAATAGGCAATCATGACTTGGACTGACTTGTGTTCAGGGTTACTGCAGACTGTTCTGAAGGCAGAAATTAAAGTCATCTCCTGTCAAGGCTGTTCCTCACTCTGGCAGTTTGAGTGCAGAAGCTGGGGACCCATAAGAGATCTTAAAATACCTTGTCTTTGTAGGCTGCTGCTTAAAAACTCCCCAAGGTTACAGATTTCCTGACCATGGATGGTATGCTGCCACCACCCAAGTGAAAAAAAACCCAAACCAAACCTTTCCTTTTGAACCTAGGAAGATTCACTTGGGAACTTCTTCCAGAGGGGTACCCCAAGCTCTTTTACCACAAGAGAGCTTAACAGAAAAAGAAAGAAAACAAACTGTAATCTCTGATAGCTGACCTCTCAGCCTTAGACATGCATTCACAGGCCTCCTATTACCTTCCAGGACACAAGAATTAGATCATAGTCTTAAAAAAAGGTGATTGTATTAACAAAACAAAAAGACGTACAGTAGACTTCCGATAATCCGGCACCTTTGGGACCTAGGTGGTGCCGGATTATTGGATATGCTGGAGTATCAGGAGGTACTCCGGTGGGGGGGCTGTGACGGGTCTGCCGGGACCCGCACTGCATCCGGGGGGGTGGGCAGGGAATGGCGCAGCAAGGGGCGAACCCTCTGCCATTTTGCAGGAAGGCAGGGGAAGCCCCGTGCTGCTGCTGAGAGTTTCTGGAAGGGGAGGGGAGCAGGCTCCCCACCCCGCAGACTGCAATAGTTATCCCCGAGCAAGGGGGTGAGAGGCGGCACTGCGGGACCAACCTGGCAGCACCCCAGCGGCTCTGGGTACTGTCAGGTTGGTCCCACAGCACCAACCCTCACTCCCTTGCTCAGCGCCCAGCAGCACCCCAGCTGCTCTGCTCTGCAGCTTCCCCAAGTCCACTGCTAGTCATTTGCAGCAGCAGCAGTGGTGGACTTGGGGAAGCGGCGTGAAGCAGCTCCAATTGTCTGGCTGGCCGGAGCACTTCCGGGTTCCAGTTGGTGCCGGACTATCAGGAGTGTCAGACCACTGGATGCCAGACAATTGGAGTTTTACTGTACTTGCTTAGATGTTACAGAGCAACTGAGAAAAAAACATTAAAGGACAGAGAATTGTTTCCCTACGATTCAATTTTAGTTACTGTATGGGGGGCGGGGGGCAGGACACATGGACTCAGCACAGAGGAATTTAATCAAATGACAGACAAAGGAAATAACTTGATCGTGTTTAATTAAATATTCCCTGTTTACTCACATATCTATATTTCTAAGACCCAGTCCATTTCTAGGCATGGGTATTCCTGCCTAGTTTAATTCATCTTTTTCCCCAGCTCTTGGTTTGAAGTCCCACAAAAGCAGGCAGATGCCTTTTTAATTCAAATTTCAATACTTTTTTCCCATTGGTTCTTCCCGGTTACCTACTTTTCTGGGTTTAACCCTTTGGTTACTGAATGCTGGGATGTTTAGAAAAGGATAATACTCCTCCCATCCATCAGACTCCCCCCAAATCACAGATGATGCTGGGCAGGTTGGTCCACACAAATGCTTCATCTTTGCTTCCATGTTCTTCATCTGTAGGAAGAACTTCATCTCATCCTTTGTTAGAGGTTTGCCTCCCTTAGAGACATCATCCCACTTTGGTGCCTGTGGAATGGAAGAGACATAGCCTTCACCATAGGCTTCTGACATCATCCCACTTTGGTGCCTGTGGAATGGAAGAGACATAGCCTTCACCATAGGCTTCTGACCCCTCCTCAACATCCTTCTCCCCCCTCACTGCCTTGCTGAATGGGTCTTCCCTGGAGGCGGACATCTCGTCCTAATCTGAGGCTGTTTCCACGTTGGTGTGCCACTTTGGGAAGGTTGGCTGTTTTGCCTGACTGCAAAAGCATTCACTTGGCTGCTTTCCTGCCCTACTCTAGCCTAGCAATCCAATTGCCCTGAAAGATAGAAAAACAAAACAAAATAATTGTTTGGTTTGGACTCTCTGGCTTTGCAGATTGACTCTTCTGCATACCTTTCCCCTCTCAGGCAGCAAAAGAGAAACAAAAACAAAACTTATAAATAGCAAAAGAAAAAATGGTGTCCTTTTAAAATCCTGAGGTCTGTGTTTCTGGTTCAAAATGATCCCACTGCTACCACTATTTCAAGGCTGTTCCCCACTCTGGCATTTTGAATGCAGATGTTTGGGCCCCACAAGAGACCTTCAATTCAAATTTCAACATTTTTTCCTCTTTAGTTGTCTTGGCTTCCAGCCAACACTTCCTGGTTACCCACTTTTCTGGGTTTAACCCTTTAATTACTGAATACTGGGATGTTTAAAAAAGGGTAATGCCCCTCCCTTCCATCACACCTTCCCTTATTGGAAACTAGACGGAGCTGGAGATATAATTACTTTTTGCTCTCCTGACACGGTAAACCTCTCCACACACAATGATGTGTAGTGCATATTTATACTCCCTGTAAGGAGCATCTTTCTGTTAGATAGTCTTGAGGCTTCCAAGCTCCATAGAGCTAACTTGATGGGGTTTTTTATTTTGTATGTGACTCTCTTTTTAAATTTGTATTTTTAACTTTAAACTTTTTAAGGGTCAGATTAAGGCAACTTTGTTCACATTGAATATTCATTGTTTTCACCGAGTAGTCCTGTGGGTTTTAGTGGGACTAATCACAAAAAATCAAGTATTATTCAGTATGAATAAGCGAGGCAGGAATAGGGCTACATTTCTAAAGTTATTGCGGAGATTCTGAATTCAGTTATACTTGTTAGAATATGAAATAAATCCAGTGAAGCCAATGGAATTTTTCCAAATTTAAACTTGTCTCAAAGGGATCAGAATCTGGCTCTTTTCTGTTACTTCATCCATTCTTGTCCTTCAGTGCTGTATTTTGCATGATTCTTCACCTCCGGTTTGATTTAAAAGAAATCTTAAAATAGAGGCAAACTGCTACTGTATTAACACATGCATGTAGTGTAAAGGAGCTAAATTTTTCAAGCATGATGGTCCACTTTTCTGATATTAAAATAGAGGCTTACTGAAGATTATTCAAAAGTATCTGAGAAAGGTAAAGATCACTTTTATTTTTCATAATGGATAAAAAGCAACTCACACTCTCCTAGTTTACTTTCTGCCTTGTTTTATTGCTTAAATCCAGTCAATATTTTGGCTTCATTATCCATTACATCTTCCAGAAGAAAACGTGCAGCTCTGCAGTGAAATGTACAAGCACATAATTCTACTTAACTCACTGTAAATCTAATTCAGTAACATGATATAAGCTTTTCTTTTTAAGCTGATGCAAATCTTTACAAAGAAAAAAAATGGCCTGAACTGACTCTCTCACATAAAAAAAATCCCTGTTTCAGATCTCTGAGAGAATTTAGTTTTTCAAGGCTATAACTTAATAAATACCATATATAATTAATATAACAACCCAAATGTTTAGCACTGGAAAATGTTGTCAAACAAATTAAGGCCTAAAAATTATAGAGAAAACCTATCCAGTATTGGACTTGTGTAGGAAATATCAGCAACATTTAGTGTGAGGACAAACAGAAAATAAAAGGTACCATGTCCCAGATTCTTAATGGCAGTTACCGTGTATTGTTTGCCTAGAATATTTTCATTCAGATTAACCTGGAGTTGAAGATAAAAGACTTTCCCCTGATGTACTGTTTTCTGTTGTTTCCGGTAATACCACAAGAAGTAACAAAGTTAAGATATTTCTCTATCATTTAGTTTCACTGAATTGTAGATGAACAGAGATCTGCTCTAAGACTTTAAACCAGGGAAGATGATTTTTATTTTAATTATTTGTAGGATGATTAATTACTTTTAAAAACTGACACCAAGTTTCACCCTGCAAGCAATTTGTTGTTCATAGAAATTTTTTTAACGGACTGTAAATGTAATCTGAAATGTTCAAACTGTTCACAAGCATGTGTTTATTGTTAAATAACTGAAATTTCAGTAAACTTCATGGTTGCAGTGATTTACGTTTCTCCTCACCTCCTGCCCCCCCAAAAATTGTTGATCTGATTGCAGACAGGATTGTTCAACATGGGAGGATAGTGGAATGCTTGATATATGATTGTATATGAGGGGAGGGAGCTTTTGGATAATGATTGTATGCAAGTTCCTAGATGTTTTGCAGCAAGCCTGATTTAAATTCTTCAGCAATCTTAACACTTCAGCCCAATTTCTTTGGCAAGCCAATTCTAGATTGCATTGCAATTGCTTTGGCAACATGAAATAAACTGAAAAAATTGCAAGCATATGTTTTTATTTAATTACATGTTAAAATGAATAACCATCAATACATCATGTTATGTTATTAGCATTTGATTCTAGTGAAAAACCTTCTTACAAAATATCTAATTAGCTCACATGCTACAAAGACAGTTCACTGTACAAAATGAGTGAGATGATATCTTTTATTAGACCAACTGCTGCTGGTGAAAGATCCAAGAAAAGATACTACTTCCCCCCCTCTGTTTCTGTAATGTTCTTGGACTGAGATGGCTACCATAAAACAGCAAATTCACTGTGCATATATACCTGCTCTGTAGCCAGTGTTGGAGCTGGAAGTGGGGTAGAAATAGAGGGCAACAAAGGAGTTGACAGCTTTCCCTATGAAAAGGAGAGAGTTGTTTCAGAGATGTTCTCTGTGAAATCCTGTATATTTCACAGCAAAAGAAGAATTTTGTGACCATTTCTGCTATATAGCTTCTTGGACCAGAAGATAAGTAGAGAAGATTAGAAGAAAATCATTAACTAGGAAAATTTATCAGTGGAATTCATGTAGTCTGATGGAGTTTCTGACACCATCACTACAGGTATTGAAAAGCAGGTTAGCTTATAGTTCTGCCAAATGCACAGGTGTAAAGTATAAGATCTCTATATGGTCTTGCAGCATGTTTCCTACCCCAGGAACTGTAAAACATGGTCTGACTTGATTAGCTGTACTGTTGAACCTCAGAGATACAAATATCAGAGTTACAAAGGGCACATCTACACAGCAGGGGCTAAAGCCGAAATAAGTGAGGCAACTGGAGCTACATGAATTGCGTAGCTTAAGTTGAAATAGCTTGTTTCGGCTTTTATTCCAGACATTTAATAAGCCCAGTTTATAAATGTCTATATTCCAGACATTTAATAAGCCCAGTTTATATTTAAACTTATTCATAAAAAAATGGAGACAGAAACCCAGCAGCAGTGTGGGGGCTATGCTGTTTATTGCGTCGAGTGTAACATGTATGATTAGCTGCCCTGTGGGCGGGTGGCGTATGTGTGCACCCATTGCAAGGAGCTCCTGACTCTCAGAGACCGAGTTCGGGCTTTGGAGGCCAGGGTGGCTGAACTGGAGGAGCTAAGGGAGGTAGAGAGATATATTGATTAGACTTTCCAGGACACTGTAGTACTGTCCCACCTCCAGTCTGAGAGCCCCAGTGCTCTTGAAGAGGATGAAAGTCTTAAGGGAATTGAGCATTCAATGAGAACAGAGGGAAACCATCCCGTAGTTGGGACCCTCCTTCCAGAGGATGTTGCAGTATGCTCTCACACTGAGGATACCTCTGAGGGGGAGGGAATGCCAGTTGTTAGGAAGAGGCAGGTGTTAGTAGTGGGTGATTCGATCATTAAAAACCTAGATAGTTGGGTTTGTGATGACTGGGAAAACCGTATGATCTCTTGCCTGCCTGGTGTTGAAGGTTGCGGATCTCTCGAGGCATCTAGATAGACTTATGTGTAGTGCTGGGGAGGAGTTGGTGGTCGTGGTACATGTAGGTACCAATGACGTAGGGAAGGGTAGGAGAGATGTCCTGGAGGCCAAATTTAGGTTGCTAGGAAAGAGACCGAAATCCAGGACCTCTATGGTGGCATTCTCAGAAATGCTTCCAGTTCCACGCGCAAGGCCAAGTAGGCAGACAGAGTTTCAGAGTCTCAATGCGTGGATGAGACGATGGTGTAGGGAAGAGGGGTTTGGCTTTATTAGGAACTGGGGACACTTTTGGAGAGGGGGAGCCTATACAGGAAGGATGGGCTCCACCTAAACCAGAGTGGATCCAGTCTGCTGCCACTAAACATTAAAAAGGCCGTAGAGCAGTTTTTAAACTAAGATATAGGGGAAAGCCGATTGGTGCGGAGATGCACATAAATCGGATGGAGACTTCTCTTAGAGAAGAATCCATTGATAGAGATTCTCTAAGCTGTAGTCAGAAAGAGAGGAGGGGAGAGGACAAACCATGGGCCAGAGCAGACAAACAACTGCATATAAAGGAATCCAATTCATCAGGGAAGGGCAGACAAATAAGCAGTGGCAAATTTTTAAAGTGCTTCTACACAAATGCTAGGAGTCTGACTAATAAGATAGGTGAACTAGAGTACCTCGTATTAAAGGAGGAGATAGACATAATAGGCATCACTGAAACCTGGTGGAATGAGGAAAATCTGTGGGACACAATCATACCGGGATATAAAATATATCGAAAGGATAGAGTAGGCCAGGTGGGTGGCGGAGTGGCACTGTATGTGAAAGATAATGGAGAATCAAATGAAATAAAAATATTAAATGAATCAATATGTTCAATAGAATCGCTATGGATAGTAATTCCATGCTCCAATAATAAGAAATTAGCTGTAGGGATATATTACCGACCACCTGACCAGGACAGCGATACTGACATTGAAATGCTGAGGGAGATTAGAGAGGCTACCAAAATAAAGAACTCTATAATAATGGGGGATTTTAATTATCTCCATATTGACTGGATACATGTCACCTCAGGAAGAGAAGCAGAGATAAAATTTCTCAATGGCTTAAATGACTGCTTCTTGGAGCAGCTGGTACAGGAACCCACAAGGGGAGAGGCAATTCTAGATTTAGTCCTGAGTGGAGCGCAGGATCAGGTCCAGGAGATAACCGTTGCAGGACCGCTTGGGAATAGTGACCATAATATAATAACATTTAACATTCCTGTGATGGGAAGAACACCTCAGCAGTTCAGCACTCTGGCATTTAATTTCAAAAAGGGGAATTACACAAAAATGGAGGTGGTTAGTTAAACAGAAATTAAAAGGGACAATGACTAGAGCCAAATCCCTGCAAGCTGCATGGAAACTTTTTAAAGACACCATAATAGAGGCCCAACTTAAATGTATACCCCAAATTAAAAAACATAGAAAGAGACCTAAAAAAGAGTCACTGTGGCTTAACCACCATGTAAAAGAAGCAGTGAGGGACAAAAAGGCATCTTTTAAGAAGTGAAAGTCCAGTCCTAGTGAGATAAATAGAAAGGAACATAAACACTGTCAAATCAAGTATAAAAATGTAATAAGAAAAGCAAAAAAAGATTTTGAGGAACAGGTCTCCTAAAACTCTCAAAGAAATAACAAAATGTTTTTCAAGTACATTAGAAGCTGGAAGCCTGCTAAAGAACCTGTGGGTCCCCTAGACGATCGAGATGTAAAAAGAGCAATCAAGGACGATAAAGCCATTGTGGATAAACTAAATGATTTATTTGCTTCAGTCTTCACAGCTGAGGACGTTAGGGAGATTCCCAAATCTGCACCGTCCTTTGTGGGTGATGAATCTGAGGAACTGTCCCAGATTGAAGTGTCGTTAGAGGAGGTTTTGGAACAAATAGAAAAACTTAATGTTAACAAATCTCCGGGACAGGATGGCATTCATCCAAGGGTTCTAAAAGAACTCAAATGGGAAATTGCTGAACTATTATCTGTGGTTTGTAACCTATCCTTTAAATCGGCTTCTGTACCTAATGACTGGAAGGTAGCCAACGTGACACCAATATTTAAAAAGGGCTCTAGAGGTGATCCTGGCACTTACAGACCGGTAAGTCTAACTTCAGTACCGGGCAAATTAGTTGAAACAATAGTAAAGAATAAAATTGTGAGGCATGAAGAAGAACATAATTTGTTGGACAAAAGTCAACATGGTTTCTGTAAAGGGAAATCACGCCTTACTAATCTATTAGAGTTCTTTGAAGGGGTTAACAAACATGCAGACAAGGGGGATCCAGTAGGTACAGTATACTTAGATTTTCAGAAAGCCTTTGACAAGGTCCCTCACCAAAGGCTCTTGTGTAAATTACATGGCCATGGGATAAGAGGGAAGGTCCTTTCTTGGATTGAGAACTGGTTAAAAGACAGGAAACAAAGGGTAGGAATAAATGGTAAATTTTCAGAATGGAGAGGGGTAACTAGTGGTGTCCCCCAAGGGTCAGTCCTGGGACCAATCCTTTTCAACTTATTCATAAATGATCTGGAGAAAGGGGTAAGTAGTGAGGTGGTAAAGTTTGCGGATGATACCAAACTGTTTAGGATAGTCAAGACAGAAGCAGACTGTGAGGGACTCCAAAAAGATCTCACCAAACTGAGTGATTGGGTAACAAAATGGCAAATGAAATTTAACGTGGATAAGTGTAAAGTAATGCACATCAGGAAAAATAACCCCAACTATACGTACAGTATGATGGGGGCTAATTTGGCTATGGCAAATCAGGAAAGAGATCTTGGAGTTATCATGGATAGTTCTCTGAAAACTTCCACACAGTGTGCAGCGGCGGTCAATAAGGAATATAGGATGTTAGGAATTATGAAGAAAGGGATAGAAAATAAGACACAGACTATCTTACTGCCCCTGCATAAAACTATGGTACGCCCACATCTTGAATACTGTGTACAGATGGTCTCCTCACCTCACCTCAAAAAAGATATTTTGGCCTTGGAAAGAGTTCAGAAAAGGGCACCTAAAATGATTAGGAGTTTGGAACGGGTCCCATATGAAGAGAGGTTAAAGCGACTGTGACTTTTCAGTTTAGAAAAGAGGAGACGGAGGGGGGATATGATAGAGGTATATAAAATCATGAGTGGCGTGGAGAGGGCGGATAAAGAAAAGTTATTTATTAGTTTCCATAATAGAAGAACTAGAGGACACCAAATTAAATTAATGGGGAGCAGGTTTAAAACTAATAAAGTTCTTCTTCACACAGTGTGTAGTCACCCTGTGGATCTCCTTGCCAGAGGAGGCTGTGAAGGCTAGGACTATAACAGAGTTTAAAGAGAAGCTAGATAATTTCATGGAAGTTAGGTCCATAAAAGGCTATTAGCCAGGGGATAGAAATGGTGTCTCTGGCCTCTGTTTTTCAGAGGCTGGAGAAGGATGGCAGGAGATAAGTCACTTGATCATTGTCTTCTGTCTACCCTCTCTGGGGTACCTGGTGCTGGCTACTGTCGGCAGACAGTCTACTGGGCTAGATGGACCTTTGGTCTGACCCAGTATGGCCGTTCTTATGTTCTTTTGGCACTGTCTACACCAGTGTTTCTCAACCTTTTTTATAAAGTACCCCTTTAAAAAAATTATAAGTATCCCTAGTACCTACAGTTTTCAGACATACACAAATGTTTTCTACCATTGCAACACATTTGTTTAAACAACTTAATCGTAGTCGGATGGGTGATGAAATTTTTGGGTGTGAAAAGTACAAAAATAATAAAGCGCTATAAAACTTAAAACCAAAATCAGTTTTCCCCAAATTTCAGTTGTGTTGACGTACTCCCCAGACTTCTCTTGTGTACCCCTAAGGGTACTCGTACCACTGGTTGAGAAACATTGGTCTATGCAGCAGGAAATCCAAGAAACTTCCTCTGACTTCCCTTACTCTTCATACGAGTGTTCTGGGAGTCAGAGTAAGAAATCCTTCAGCTTGACATTATTTTGACATTATGTCGAAATAACTGCCTTAAGTTATTCTGAAATAATGCTGCAGTGTAGACCTAGCCAAACTGACCAGTCAACCACACACCTCATATGGAATCAGAAATACACAAAGCAATGGGAACAGAGCCTTCCACCCCATGCAAAAATAAAGGGAAAGCAGCATTTTTCTTCTGCATAGTAAAGTTTCAAAGCTGTATTAATTCAATGTTCAGTTGTAAACTTTTGGAAGAACAACCATAACATTTTTTCAGAGGTACGGACCTTTCAGAGTTATGAACAACCTCCATTCATGAGGCGTTCATAACTTTTCAAGTTCTACTGTATGTATTTTCATGTGTGAGTGTAAGTTCGCATCTAGATGTGAATCATATTTTTATGTGAAAAAGCTCTTTTAATTCTGCTTTGCTTTGCCAGCCATATGTAAATGGAGATTTAGATTTAAAAGAACAGCCATTTCAGAAAGTTCTGCTTTTCATTCTCCAAAACCAAATATTAATAATATATCTTCTATCTAAAATGTTTTGGCTCTCTTTTCTAATCATTCAATTAGCCAACAAGAGTGGGGGTCTTTATAACTTATGGTAATAAAATATCGGTAATAAATGTTTTAGCTAGGCTGCCCTCTGTTAAATAATGTTATTTCCAAGTCACTATATGTTGAGAGAGTGTCAGCAGATTTTATTCTCTCTTCTCCTTTCTGGTTTTCATGTGTTTGCTCTTTGGATAATAATAAGCAGGAATACTAGATAGCATACAGATTCATGATTGTAATTTGCAGGGTTGCTATAGCCTATAGGTATACGTTTTCAGGACATAGCAAATAATTGAGTGATATGGCAGCGGCTCGTTTTTCAGAAACAGCGGATTCTGTTGAGAAATTGGATGAATCAGGAATGATACATGAAGGAAAATCAAACAGAAAATAAAGACATACCTTTTGAGAATAAATAGAACTAAATGATAGAGTTGTAAACACATGAAGGATTGATCCTTCTAAACTTATTCATACAAACTCCAGTTGAGAACACTGATTTTGCATAACCAAGGACTGCAGAATCAAACTCAAAGTGAGTAAGGTTCTATTGTAATTTAATTTGGCATAATTCTAGCATCAAGCCCAAACAATAGAACGCTAGCAAGATTTTAATACTATCATGGCATTTGGCTAATCTAACTTGGACTAATCAGAAAATGACTGCCGCTGCCTGACAAGTTACCTTCATTCTGCACTAAATCAACTGACTAGCTGGATGTTTTTAGAGCAGCTAGTTATGTTTTGCTAAATCAAACAAGTGACAGGATGTATTTTCTTACTTATTTAAAACTGCCATCAGGTATATAAAAACATTCCCATGCAAGAAAATTTCTTCCATGTTCATTTCATAAGTACATCAGCTGGTACATTTATTGTACTCTTTAATTTTGTAAACTTTATCAGTAAGTTGTGGACAGGGTAAAATATCGCATCACTTAGTCAAACCGATATTATTTATACTGCAAACACCAAAAATGATTTTAAACATAGGAAAAAGGCTACCCCTTAAAAGGAAGGCAGGGTGGAAGGATGATTTTTATCTTGCAACCCAATCTACAATAGTAACTGGGAAGTTTAATAATATTGATTTCTGACTTAAAAAAAAAGAAGCCATGTATGCATTGTGTTCAGTCTGTTGAAAGAAGTGTTGCAAAGGCCTTAGTTAACAAACAATTAATCTCCCAGAATGATTTGTTTACCTCATTCTGTTGCCAGATGTATTGTACACATATGGGTTACTCTTTGTGGTGGATAAAGAGACTTAGCCAATAATGCATTTTATTCTGTTTCTCTGTTGTAAAGCATATTGATCTTGATCATGGAAAATGTTAGCAGTTTTCTTTGTTAGAATCATTCATCTAGCTTTTTCAGTAATTGTTGTGCCACTGAAGTAGATCTCATTAAGAATATGCCAAGGTCATTGAATGGCATGTCAATATAATTACAGTGCCCTTCAAGCAGAACAATTGACAGACCTGCAAATAGGAATTTGCAGTGAGGTAAGAGAATAATCTGAAATCTTCAAATTGGGAACTAGTAATAACATTTGGCTCTTACAGAGTCTGATCCTAAGTGATCCAGTGAAGTAAGTCTCCTTCAACTTCCACTGACTACAGTGTCAATCTAAAGGCCCGCAGCATGTGCGAGGATTGTTTATCACCTTGAAAGATTGCCCTATGTTGCAGTTGTCAGCTGTATATCTCTAAGCTCTTTACAAATGTGGGGAAGTACTAGTGCCCCTGTTTCACATTTGGGGAAACTAAGGCACAAAGAAGTGATGTATTTTGGGCAAGATCACACAGTAGGGCAAGTCAGCCTAAGATAGACGCATGAGATAGAAAATTAGAGCCCAAACAGTTAATGACTGTTGTAATTATAAGCTCTGAAAACAGGGTATTACAATGGCAATCTTAACTGTAGGCAGTGCTAGCAGCTTTGTCTATCATAACCCCAGATATGACCTTTTCCTTGTTTTCTGTCTATTTTTAAACATACAGTAGCTGAAGTGCTATTGACAGCTATAGCGAAATTTTTGTAAGCATTTCCTTTATAATTCTCAGTTTTCAATTGTGCGTGTCTTTCAACAGTTTCAACTTGAAGGCTGAAATTTTGCAGGCCTGGTGTCTATGCAGATGTGATTATTTCAATAAATTTGAGCAAAAACAGCCAAGCTAGGTTTGAGTGTATAGTAGGGAATACATTTTCAAATTATTTAAAAAAAAACTTATGTTCTTTGTGTTGGCTTGCAAAATTGAAATGGCTAGTGCTGAGAAGTTGACATTTGGCAGGGAAATCGTATTTACTGAGAGGTGCGTCTGAGTGTTCCAGTGAAAACTGATTTTTATTTGGCCTAGATTAGAAAGTAAGAGAACCACAGTTTACACAAGCGGGTTGTGATTTCCTTTTATTCAATGTTCTGAGTGAGAAGGAAGACTGCACTGTAACTCTGCCATGTGTACTGCCAAGTAAGGTAAGCATTAGAAATTTAATGTGTACCTTAACAAATTAATAGATGGTGCAAGCAGTCAGCATCTTGCAGGTCATACCCAAACTATAATTGACACTGTGGGGGGGGGGGGGGAAGGAGGAAAAAATTGGTATGTTCAGCTTGTCACTGATTCATCGATCCTTACAATTATCTCAATGCATATTTTAGAGATTTGTGTCTGTCTATGTGTCTGTCTGTGAGTTTGTTCAAGAACTATTCTAAATGGTAAGAGCTAGCCAAATGTGGTATGCAGTTTTCTCTTATCATAACTTAAAGTAGTGGTTCTCAAACTTCTTGGCCCATGGCCCCACCCGGCTCAATGCAATCCTTTGGGTGCACCTACACAGCACACTTATCTCAAAATAAGCTTATTTCAACGTTATTTTGAAATAAGGCGCTGTTCTGAAACATCTCTTATCCCTTGTGCAATGAGGTTTACAGGGACGTTGGAATAACGAGCCCATTATATTTCAATATAACAGGCTTGCTCTTAAGATGTAGAATAGCTATTTCAGGATATCAGAAGTATCTCGAAATAACTCTGCTGTGTAGATGTAGCCTTTCTGTGGACCACCAGTTGCTAATGAAAACTCGCCATTAATTATATAATTATTAATTACACCTGAGCCATTTTGGTAGTGCTGTAGCTAGGAAGAATGATTTAATTTAACCAGTAAGAAAGGAAATATTAATTGAATTTATTAAACAGATTAAGTGTTTACACTTTTTCATGTTTGCCAAACTTCATTTTAAATAAAGTAAAATATTCATTTATGTCCAACACAAAAGGTTTCAACATTATCTTCATTTATGGCCTGGGTGGGGAAAAATCAGTGAGAAACAAAAAACCACAAACAAACAACCCCAACCCAACCCGCCCCAACAACAACCCAAAGACCACACCCAACCCCCCCCCCAAAACCCTCAGATGTGGCCCCAACTGAGACACCTCACTCCCCTGGTGCTGCAGCCCCATGGAGGGGTGGGACTCAGGGGTAGAGCTGGATTTTGTGGACCCATGGGCTCTGGGGTAGGGCCAAAATGAGGGGTTTAGTGTGTGGGACAGGGCTGCTAAAGAGTGGGATGAGGGTACAGGATCTGGGTATGAGGTGAAGTACAGAAGGGGGTGAGGTTGCAAGGTCTGGGTGGGGGAGGTAGGATGCAGGAGCAGGCTGGGAGTAGGATGTCTGGCCAGAGGGGAGAGTGCAGGAGCAGTCTGAGAGTAGGGTGTCTGGCTGGAGGGGAGAGTACAGGAGCAGGTGGTGGGTGTGGGGTCTCGTTGTGTGTGTGTGTGGGGGGGGGTGGGTACAGGGGCTGGTCATGAGGAGAAAGGGGCACTTTATCTGCCTTTGTGCCCCCTTCTGCTCCCAGGCATCATGTAACATTGCCTCCTGCTGCCCCTATTGGCTGGAATCCAGCCAATGGGAGCAGCAGGGAAAGTATCCAGGTAGCGCATCTGTGTGCTGCTGTTACCCCAGCTGGGGAAGAGGTAAGAGAATGGTAGCATGCGAAGCTGCTTCTTCCCTGCAAGCTGGATTGCACAGCGAGGCTCAGAGCTCTCCTCCCCGCTCCCCAACAGCAGGAAGTTGGAATAGGCACTCCAACTTTGTGGGGCAGAAGCAAGGCTGGGGCACCAGTGCAGGTTCACCCCTGCGGGGGGACAAAAGGGTAGTTGAGCTTCAGCTGTGGATCACCTGCAAGGTGTCCACAGAGCACTAGTGGTCCATGAGCCCCACTTTGAGAACCACTGACTTAAAGCAAAATCAGGGTTTGGCTGTGCCAGCACAACTGGAAACCCCGGGAAAGGGGCAATTTTCCATAACATGCAAAGGGAAGAGCTGCTGCTTGGAGGGACATGATACTGAGAGTGGCCAGTGGGGGCTGCGAGCCAACTGGGGAGAGCTAGTCTGCAGAGTGTCCACTGGAGGGCAGCCATATCATCAAGGGAGTAGCAAGTGTGGCTGGGGCTCCACCATCTTGCCTGCCAGCACACTGGATAAGACGCTCCCCCATACCAAACCCTTTGCTCCCATCCCAGTCTTTCGCCACAGCACCAAAGAGAAGGAGAGAGAAAAGCCCCCCTGCAACTGGGTGTGTGAGACTGGGATGAGAGAAAATGCCTCAAGCAGCTGAGAGAGTTGGGGGGAGAGGAAACGTTCCTGGTGGCTGGGCGGAGGGTGGGGGAAAGAAAAGGGTCTTTGCAGCCAGGGGAGACTGGGGGGGGGGGAGGAGAAAACGTCCCTGGTGGCCGATGGAGATTCGGGGAGAGGAAAGGCACATGTCAGTTGTCCCCCCCTCCCCACCTGCCAACCCTCACTCATGCACGCACACCCCACCTCTAGCCTCCTGCACTGCCTCCCTGCCCCCATAAAACCAGCTAGTTAAGAATATTTTGTAGGCTTACAGAAGACACAGATGGGAAAGACCTATTAAATCCAAGCCTATCCTTATAAGATTGCAGAATGTGTTCACCAATAAGTATTTTGTACTTGAAATTTATAGTATTAAGCTATTCGATAGGTAACTTCGGGCTTTTAACAGAAAAATTGTCTCTTGTCAAGCCCACAAGCAGGTGAAAGCTGTGAAGTCCCCCCCGCCCCATGGTCCTTCATGGTCCACCATGGAGCCGATTCCGGCTGACCTAGGGAAGGTAGGGGTGGCACATTGCCCCAGCCTCCCTCCCTCTGTGCTCTGGCTGGCCAGGGAGAAAACGGAGGCATGCCACCCCAGCCTCCCTCCCCTGTTCTCTGTCCGGCTGGGGAAGGCTGGGGCTAATTCTCCCCTTCCTCACCCAGGAGCATGGCTAGGGGCAAGGATGGGCTAGGCTGTGGGGTGGAGGGAGCAGCCACCAGCACCTCCCGCAGCTCGCACCCCCTACAGAAATTCCTGGGTCTGGGCCTGCCTGTCCAACTTGAAAGAGAATCTCTGCTTGTGTTTTGAAATAATAGCTGAAGGACTCCTTCATTCCATCTTTGCAGTGTCTTGTGGAATTGGTGACATTACGTTCAGCTAACATGCAAGTCATCTGGGTGACTTGCAAAATACACTGTGATTACAGCCCTTGTAGGCCTGCGACACTTTTGTCTTCCTGTAAAATCATATTTATAGATGAAAAATGTCACAGTTACTTGAATAGAAAATGTCTGACTAGATTCCTGATTCACATTGTCAGAAGTGAGTGTTGATTTCTTAGCACATGTTGCTAGGGATGGCTTAGCAAAGCTCAGTAGTAAAAGGTGGAAAATGACAAACTAATATTTATAGCATGTGGGCTGATGATACTTGATACTAATCTGATTTTATGGTTCATCCTGACCTGATGCCTCATGGGACACTGATCAAAGTCTGTGAATTCTTTCTAGTGCAAAGAGTTATTCATTATATCTCTCAGCATGTTAGCTATGTACTGACAGAAGACGTTTGCTAATAAATCAGTAGTATACAGCATGACCATGGATCAGAGGCACTAACCTAATATCTCTGCATGATGTTTTTCAGAAGATGTATGGTTGTTGGCTTGTCGGCTTAGAGAATTCCTTTAGAATTTTTTAGTGCTCTTATTTGAAGAATAATGTATGTAGTATCTTCAATTTATTCACAGACATTCTACGTGGTTGAAAATATTGCAAAAATTTATAGAATGCTAGTTAATTGCTGCTGACAACCATTAACATTGTAATGTTGTTTGCCCATGACTCTTTACCCATTACTCTGAGATGTAATTATTTTGTTGGATTTTGACAAGATATCATCTGTGATATTCAGTGACCAAAATTAGAATTTATGGTAATGAAACAACAATCCTCCCAGAGAATAACAGAATCAGCCAGATTAATTACTGGCATAAGTGGGATCCATGACATTGGTGTTATACATGAATAGTCAACATTTTAATCCTATTTGATAGCTGTTTATTCTCAACTACTTATCCAAATTTTGTTGCCCAGGAGCATTTTTGTGGTTATGTATTTGTGCCAGGATATTTAAGAAGCAAGCATCAATGGTATTGATTGTTATTAACGAGGGGTTTCATGAATATTTTCCTTGTTTCTGATGAGGTATTATGAAATGCTTTAAAAAAAAAGAGAGAGAGACCATGTTATTAAGCATAGTTCATTAAGTGTAGCTTTAGGAAGTCTCATTTATTTTAAAAAACAGCAACCGTATTTGTTTCCTGACTAGAAATAGGTTTTCATTGAACCATTACTCCGTTCTCCCCTTCTGGGAAGATGTAACTCTCCTTTCAGGGACATGCCCAGTTCTCTGGGTTTTACACACTACTTCACCTGCAGCCTATCCATCCCATTGTCAGATGGGCACACTTAGTGTGTTAGATGTTTAGGTGAAGCACATACGCCTCAAAAGTGCTCTCCTTGTCACAAACTGACAGTCTGGACCAGAAAACCCGGAGACTTGCAACTTAAACTGCTGCTTATGGAGAAGCCTCTTCACCTGGTGTCTGAACCCAAAGCTCAGACATTCTTGGGATACAGTTGACTGACTGCTGCCTGTGTTGGGTTTTTCTTTGACTCACATGACAGACCATTAGGCACAAAAAGTGGCTAAGAAGTGTATGCTGCCCCAACTGACATGGGAACCTACAAACCAACAAGGTTCCCCAAACTGAGAGACCTTGTCAGAACTGACAGGCTCCACAGCTGAGATAGGAGGACCTTGCTATTGCAAGAGCTAAAGACTCCAAGGGAGCTAGCTTGAATGCAGGCACCATGGGAAAACAGAAACCCTATTCCTTGACATCGGTAGAGCCATCTGGATGCTTAGCACCAGGCACATAGAATCATAGAACCCTAGAACTGGAAGGGACCTCGAGAGGTCATCAAGTCCAATCCCCTGCCCTCATAGCAGGACCAATCACTGTCTGTGTCATCCCTGATAGGTGTCTATCCAACCTGCTCTTAATTCTCTCCAGAGATGGAGATTCCACAGCCCCTTTGGCAATTTATTCCAGTGTTTAACCACGCTGACAGTTAGGAAGTTTTGCCTAATGTCCAACCTAAACCTCGCTTGCTGCAACTTAAGTCCATTGCTTCTTGTCCTATCATCAGAAGCCAAGGAGAACAATTTTTCTCCCTCCCCCTTGTAACACCCTTTTAGATACTTGAAAACTGTTATAATGTCCTTTCTGTCTTCCCTTTTCTAAGCTATCAAACCCAATTCTTTCAGTCTTCCCTCATAGGTCACATTTTCTAAACCTTTAAACGTTTTTGTTGCTCTTCTCCGGACCTTTCTCCACATCTTTCTTGAAATGTGGTGCCCAGAACTGGACACGATACTCCAATTGAGGCCTAATCAGCGCAGAGTAGCATGGAAGAATGACTTCTCATGTCTTGCTCACAATGCATCCCAGAATCATGTTTGTTTGGTTTTTTTGGCAACAGTGTCACTCTGTTGACTCATGTTTAGCTTGTGGTCCACTATGACCTCTAGATACCTTTCTGCAGTACTCCTTCCTAGACAATCTCTTCCCATTTTGTGTGTGTGTGAAACTGACTGTTCATTCCTTCCTAAGTGGAGTACTTTTCATTTCTCCTCATTGAATTCCATCTTCTTTGCCTCAGACCATTTCTCCAGTTTGTCCAGATCATTTTGAATTATGACTCTATCCTCCAAAGCACCTGCAATCCCTCCCAGATTGGTATCATCTGCAAACTTAATAATCGTACTCTCTGTGCCATCATCTAAATAGCTGAAGAAGATATTCATAGAATCATAGAACCATAGAGCTGGAAGAGACCTCAGAAGGTCATCAAGTCCAGCCCCCTGCTCTAAGCAGGACCAATCCCAACTAAATCAACCCAGCCAGGACTTTATCAAGCCGAGACTTAAACACTTCTATGGATGGAGACTCCACTACTTCCCTAGGTAACCCATTCCAGTGCTTCACCACTCTCCTAGTGAAATAGTTTTTCCTAATAACCAACCTGGACCTCTCCCACCTCAACTTGAGACCATTGCTCCTTGTTCTGCCATCTGTCACTACTGAGAACAGCCTTTCTCCATCCTCTTTGGAACCTCCCTTCAGGAAGTTGAAGGCTGCTATCAAATCCCACCTCACTCTTCGCTTCTGCAGACTAAACAGACCCAACTCCCTCAGTCTCTACTCATAGGTCATATGCTCCAACCCCCTAATCATTTTGGTTGCCCTCCACTGGACCCTCTCCAATGCGTCACAATACTCCAGATGTGGCCTCACCAGAGCCGAATAAAGGGGAATAGTTACTTCTCTGGATCTGCTAGCAATGCTCCTCTTAATGCACCCTAATATGCCATTAGCCTTCTTGGCTACAAGGGCACACTGTTGACTGATATTGAATAGAACTGGTCCCAAAATAGATCTCTGTGGAACCCAACTTGTTATGCCCTTCCAGCAGGAGTGTGAACCGTTAATAACTACTCTTTGATAATGGTTATTCAGCCAGTTATGCATAAACCTTTATAGTAACATCAAAATAACTGCAGACTGTGCTGCCACCTCCTGTCAATGGAGTGCAATTGAGAGGTGCTCCAATAAAAACAACAGCTCCATAGCAGCTGGTACCCGCCATTATCACATTGACAGCATAGAGCCTGTCAGCACCAGCAAAGACCTCAAGGTGACTCTTCCATTTTTGACACTGAGATCACCATAGCACACTTGGTACCAAACTTCCTCAGCATGCCAATGCTATCTGCTGTCCCATTGTCAGGTGATGATGAGGATGAGGGAGAGGTATACGCATGTGTCACCCTTCCCCTGACTACAAAATGATCAAACCAGCCCTGCCATACAAGGAGCATTATATACGTGTGCCAAAGAACAGCAGTGGTATGGGCACCCATGGATGGCATCTTTGCCCTTCCCTCCAGAATGGCAGTATTTCGACCCATGGATGGCGTAACCCCCACACCGCCTCAAACCTCCTAGCCTACACAGGGAGAGCAGATAGCTGTCACCTATGCCATGAGTACTATGACCACCTGAACCCTCTGAAGAGATATGGGAGAACAGGAAGAAATCTCAGACTAGGATGTCGAATCAATGACCCGTTTTTCTTCATCGACCCTAGACAACACCATCATGCCCCCTCCTCCCAATATAGGGGACAGCTTTAGGCATTTCCAGAATCTCTATAGGAGAATTGTAGATTCCCTTGGCATCACGCTGGAGAAAGTGTAGGAGACGTGACACAAGTTTGCTTGGCATCCTGCAAATCATCATAATCTAAAATTTGCTTTACCTGTGAATTATGCATTTGTGGAACATGTCAAAGACATCTGACAGCCTCCTGCAACAATCGCTCCAATCTGCCATGACCAGCAGGAAATATTATGTCTTTTCACATCCTACACTAAACTCCCTGTAGTGGATGCTGTTAATGGGCAAGCAATCATACCCCTAAAATAATACCATATGACAAACAAGATGCTCAGCCTCTGGCTGAAAAGCTTATTCCTCAGCGATGCTTCACCTTAGAGTTGCTTATTATGAGGCCCTTTAAGCAAAATATGGACATACAAATTATCACATATTATTAGACTACTGAAGGTCTCCCCGAGGAAAAAAAAGAGCAAGTCAGTGCACTCATTTCCAAAGGCCAGTTGATCTACAGGATGGCACGGCCAGGAGCTGTAGATTCTGCAGATACAGCTGCACAATCTACAAGAAACTGTGATCATAAGAAGAAGGGCATACTGGCTACAACTCTCTGGCTTCCCCCAAAGAAGTGCAAGCAACAGTGGAGGATATGCCAGTCAAAGGGCCCAAACTCTTTGCAGGCAAAATGAATGATTCCCTGCATACTCTCAAGGATGACTCTGAAGCCCCTGAGTATCTCTATTCTTAGGACAAAGAGACAACCTTGCAGATATTAAAATCCATAGAGATTCCAGTACACACCATATGCACAGACATACAGGCAATCTGAGCCATAAGCCTGAGAACAATGGACCCAAAAGACACAATGTTTGTCAAATCAATCTCCCACATCTCCTCAAATGGCTGCCAGAGCAAGTTTGATATGTTGGTTGAGCACCCAAGACCCCCACATCTTTCAATGCTGAGAACTCCTATTATCTCCCAGACATTTGGAGACCGTTTAATTCCTACTCCCCAATCCAGAAATTCATCACTACAAACAGCGAGGTGCTGGAGATAATTGAGGCTGGATACTCTATCCCTTTTACTTCCAACCCGCTACCCTCTCTCCCTCCCCATCATTCTTCAGGGACCCCTCTCATGAAAATCTATTGTGACACTTCATCCATCTAGGAGCAGTAGAACTGGTACCAACAAAATATAAATGGACATGTTTATACTCTAATTACTTCCTTACATAACAAAAAAGGAAGATGAAGGCCCATTCTTGATCTCCAATGGCTCAACAAATTTGTCAGAATCCAACTCTTCAAGATGTTGACACTGGCCACCATTATCCCCCATTTGTTTTTGTGTCCGATCACTTCTAACACAAGGTCCTGTGTTTTGTTCTATTCACTGCTCCCTGAATCTTCTCAAAGGTACTCATGGTAGTCACTGTACACCTCTGCAAGAGGATAATCATGATATTTCCATATCTGAACAACTGCCCATTGAAAGCAGCAAATCAACCAGTGGTAATAGAGGCTACCTACAAATAATAGGTCTTTTTTTAAACAATTAGATCCTGAAAAATTGACCCTTGGGAACTGGAATTCATTCAGCCTGAGGAAAAAGCATCTTTACCAAAGAAATACTTTCTAACAAACATGAATTTGATCACCACATCACTGAACAGTCCCCAGGTAACAGCCAGGACTTGCCTGCAATTACTGAGCCAAAAACCTTGCAACCTGCAAGAACTTCCTCTATACAAAACATTGCAACCGAACCAACAATAATGCATGCACTTCTTCTAGTCTCAAAACTTGCTCACTTACAAAGGGGCTTGTCTGTAAGGCAAATTACTAATAAATGAAGCTACACACTAGGACTTTCACTGCACTGTTGCAAGGCCCACATGGGATGTTACTATTTGGCAGACTGGTGTTCTGTAAGTTTACATCCTGCTTTGCAGTGTGGTGATTTCCCATGTACACAAGTCCTAAGGAAAAAGAATTTATAAGACTAAGTATAATAACGCTATCTGGTGACGTCTAACAATATGCTACTTAAGTACAGCAGAACCATGATTTAACAAATCCCACATTTACAAATGAGCAGTTATACAAACCATTTTTCCCAGTGGGGGAAAAACACACAATGAAAGTTGTGTTGATGAAGAACAAATCAATATCCCTTACCATTCTGATGCCTTCAGTACAGCAGAAATCACCATACTGCAATACATGCACCTACTGTGATTATAATATATTGAGTGATATGAACTTTTCAACATACTGTACTTCTGAAGCTCCAATTAATTTGTAAAAAAAGGGTTCCGCTGTAATGCAATATATTATACTATTTCTATAGCTTACCTACCCATATTTATCATTAGTATTCTGTTGTTATTTGTATTACCTCAGTACCTGGTAGCCCTAATAATGAAACAGGACTCTAAGCATTATGTTCTGATTACTTTTATTCTAATGTCTTTGGGGCTAAATTCTCCACTATAGTGTGGTCCTCGTATGCGGCGCTGACCCATAAATTGCCTACGAAGGTTGTGAAAGCTCCATCACTGGAGATATTTAAGAGTAGTTTCGATAGCATCTGTCAGGGATGATCTAGATGGTGCTTGGTCCTGCTGTGAGGGCAGAGACTGGACTTGATGATCTCTCAAGGTTCCTTCCAGTTCTAATATTCTGTGATTCTATAAAGCCTGTTTAATTTGGGGTTTCCCTAGGCAGTATGGAGATGGCAGCTTTGTAAAAAGTTTTGCACAGCAATTCATTTGAAGAGTCTGCCTCTCTGACACTTTACAGTAACATATAATATCCATTTGTGTAGCTGGAAATGAAGGAGATCAATGGCAAAGCTATTAGAGTTGTATACACTCGCCCCCACACACAAATCAAAGCTTGTAGAATCTAGATAGATGAGTACAGGTTGAACCTCTCTAGTCTGGCACTCTCTGGTCCAGCAACATCTGTGATCCAGCATGATTTTAGTTGGTCACACTCATGATAAATGGATATCCAGCTAAGTTTTCTGTGGTCCCATAAAATTGTTTATGGCCACCTGTCCTGGTTCTCCGTGTTCTGTGCTGTTCTTTAGCTCTAATTTACCCTTACATATCTTCTAAGAGCCCTGAAAGCAATGGAAGTGTTGGTAATGCTGCTAGACAATACTGACCTCCCATGGTTCAGCAAATTTTCTGGTTTGGCACTGGTCTGGTTCTGAGAGTGCAGGACTAGAGGGGTTCGACTTGTGTTTGCAATGTAAGTCAAGTCCCTGCTGTTAAACCACAAGGTAACTCTGTTAAGGTAATATGAAGGGGGTGATTGTTCAGTGCAAGGAGTTGTGCATTGGGAATCAGACACCACATTGAAAATGTATCTACAAAGGACTAACTTAAACAAAAAATAAAAGGCATTTAGCCTTATGTCTGAAATTAATTACATGGTACAGTGAGCACAGAAATACCTGGGCCCAACAAAACAGGAGATAATTGATGTATTGAACCCGATGCTTGTCTTTGACTAAAGCATAACTTGTGTATGGTGAAGGCATAGCTTCCAGTCTTGATATAAAAAAATGAAGAAATGGAGAATGTGCCATTCTCTTGGTAGTTTGGTCCAAGGGTTTAATCATCTTCACTATTAAAAAGTTGTGAACAATTTCCATTTTAAATTTGTCTGGCTCCCATTTCCAGCCTTCAGTTCTTGTTAGGTCATTCTCCATTTAAAGTCTCAGCTATCCATGAAAATATTTAATAAATCAACTTATGGTACAAAGGTCAAACCATAAAAAATAAGTCAATTGCATTACATGGTACCGCACACTGAACATATTTGTGTTCATATGGAGATGTCCAGATGAATATTTCTTGAGGATAGTTGATGATACTTAATTTTTAAGTAGTTACACAGATTCCTCCAAGTACAGTATGGGTGCATCTAAGATGCAGTCTTATCTCAAAATAAACTACGCAATTTGAGCTACGCAAATTGCGTAGCTTATTTCGAGTTAATTTCACAGCACCAAATTTTGAAATAGAGTGCTATTCGACAATGTCCCTTAATCCTCATGGAACAAGATTTATAGGGATATTGGAATAGCAAGCACATTATATTTTGAAATAATGGGCTTGCTCAAAAAACGAGAAATAGCTATTTCAGGATACTGCCAGTATCCCAAAATAGCTCCGCAGTGTAGACGTAGCCCAAGTGGCCAGCAGCCTATTTTAAAAGCAAACTTGTAAGTCTACAAGGGTTCAGGGGAAAAGAGGAATCTAGTGTGATGGACACACTAGTTTATATAAATTCCTAATTCTTGCTTGGAAGAATTTATTTAAAAAGGGGTAACATCTGTTAAATGCCTTTGCCTGAATATGCTTTAAAAAAAAAATTCTTCAGTACACGATGGAAATAACAAAATAATTAATTCTGACACACGTTCTACCTTTTTCTGAAAATGAGGTTTAAATTGGCTAATTGTTTAAAAAATACAAAAAAAGTTTGATAATTCCTCAACTGTGTTGAAAATAATAATAGTTTCAGCTAGCAAGAAAATGCAAAGAAGAAAAAACAAAGTAAGAGCACCTATAACTTAAATTTATATTGGGGTGCCAGAGTATATAGATAAGCATCTTTTCACATGTTTATATTTATAAATAAATAATGTATTGCATGATCCTTTTGCATCCTGGGACGAAAGTTTACTCTCAGATGCACATTACCCGATTGATTTCGGTTAGAGTTACAGGTGTCAGGGTGAAGTTTGGCACTCACATGATATCTTGGCTAGAGTGATTATACTGTATTTAAAGAATTATAATAGTCAAACAAATTAAAGTCAGTGGGGTTGGGTTTCAGTATTATATGTAAATAAAGACTTGGCCTTGTGTATACTTACCTTTTAGTTGAATTAAATAATGTCGTGTTACGGTATATGTTCTTTGAATTATTTTCTTGACTCTTTTCTAATATTGCCTGAATGCACTAATGCAACACATTTGTCACACAACCTGTATTTAAGATAATTAGCACAATATATAGAACTATATAAATGATTATAAAATACACACATACTTTTCTTATGCGCGACGTATAATTAAATGTCCTGTGCTGTCACTAAACTCAGACATCTTAAATAAACCTAGTTCACCTTCATTATTCAGTGTCTATTAATTCAACACTCTAGTAGCAGATTGAATTATGATGAAAATCATTCTTCAACTGTACCTAACCAATGGTGTATGCAGTACTTGTATTAGCAGAACATGTCTCTAATTGGCATGACTTGTGCTTTGCAAATTCCTGGCTCTTTAAACTAAGATCAATTAAGATATTAGGTATCCCAGGAAGACATCTAGGGCTGGATTAATTTTTCTTTTGCCAGACAAACTATTGTGCCTTGGTGGAGGCAAGGGAACCACTTGATTTAGGCCAAGAAATGGTACCATTATCTGCCCTTTCTGGGATTTCCGCTGAAGGAAGGCAGGTTTA
Organism: Pelodiscus sinensis; assembly: GCF_052426305.1. Taxonomy (NCBI): domain Eukaryota; kingdom Metazoa; phylum Chordata; order Testudines; family Trionychidae; genus Pelodiscus; species Pelodiscus sinensis. The sequence goes on from NC_143057.1 coordinate 30,382,530, forward strand.
ATATTCACAAGGTGCTCTATAGGAGCCCAACCTGCAGAAAATGTCTATGGGATTTGATGAATCAGCACATCCACCCAACAGCCTTCTTCCTGGCCAACACAATCCACCTTTTGGGGATTGTTTCCTACTTAGTTTAATATCCTTTGTTAGTGGGCTTTCTTGCTACATCCCTTTCTGCTCCCTAAGGCCAGGTCTATACTATGCAAGAAAAATGACCCCAGATACACAACTCCAGCTACCAGAATAGTGTAGCTGGAATTGATATATCTTAAGTCGAATTTTTCTGTGGTGTCCTCACACTGGGAGGTAGACAGGAGAAATTCTTCCATCAATTCCCCTTACTCCTTGCAACCCCATGGAGTACTGGGATCGACCAGGGTGCCATTAGTGCTCAACTTAGTGGGAACTTACTAGACCCACTAAATCAAACCCTGAAAGGTCGATCTCCGGAGTGTGGATCTTGGGGCAAGTATAAACTTGGTTGTAGCTTGTAGATTGCATTCATTTTGCATACTCTCTAAATGCCCAATTGGTTCAAGTGACACTACTTTACCTCTGTTCCAGATCACTGACACCACCATTTGACACACCAATTTATTTGTCCAAAACTCTCCTGAGGTATACACTGTTTATTTCTGGGATTCATTGGGATAATTAACTTGATTTCCAGTTATGTGTATATGATAGTGGGATATATCCCTTATTCAAGTATAAGTGGAACAGGTAAATAGATTATATGGACATAAACTTGTGCTACTTCTATAGCCCCTTTGATTTTGAAAGTAGAACATAAAATCAATAGCAGTCCAAAGTGTATACTTGACAAGGCCAGTCACATTTTTAAACACCTACTTGCAATGATGGCAAAAGCAACATCAACAAACATTACTGTGGGAAAGTGGGTTCTGACACTTTCACATCTTTGCCATGGCATGTATCCAGTGCTATACGTCAATATTAGATAGCAAACAAATAAGGAAAAATATTTCATGAGAATTCTTTTTAAAAAATAGGATTTGCAATTTCACTCCTCTAATTAATTAATTTTAATAATGTGAGATTCAGTTTTCCCCTTCTCTCTGACAATTTCCAACATTAACACTAAGATTGGATGCTTTTCCGGATTATATGTTCTAGTTAAATCGCAATTACTGGTCTCCATAATTTTCACGTATATAATAGAGAAGACTAATTTCCTCTGCTGCAGGCATTACTGGTTGAAATTCTATAGGCTGTGTGATGTAGAAGGTTACTCAAGATGGTTATAGTGGTTCTTTCTGGCTGTAAAATCTACGAATCACCCATTTCCTATCCTCAGTGAAATAACTGATGGTGGCTATTTCTTAAACTTAATTTGCTTGCTGTATCTATTCAGTTATGCCCAATAAAAGATGTATAGTCACCCAATTCAGAAATTTCATGTTTTGGAATACTAATATCTTAAAGATATATTTATCTCAGTGATTTGCATATTATACAAAAGTTACATTAAAATGCAACCATTTTACAATATTTTTAAAGTATTTAGCAGTTTGTCTTTCTACTGAGCATCTTCAGTGAATATCAGATTTGTTTCCTACTGCCCATTTTTAGATTGTCCCATTGTCACACTTGAACAAAACAAAGGTGATATAATAAGAAAGAGCTAAAATGTTGTTGTATATTAAAATAATAAGCAAGAGGAGCTGGTAAATAATGACATTTATGTTACACAAATACTTTTACAATTCATTTCTTAGAATGAAAGCAATACAAATATTGAAAATCTCAACAGTCTTGCAAAATTAGTTTGTCGGGATAGGAGGTTTGGCCAGGGATGTACAGGGAGCCAAGATTTCACCCAAGATCTTTGTTGCACACTATTTCAAGGAGAGCAACTCTCCATTTAATATGCATGCCTGCTTCCTGTGTGTGCCCATGAATCCTGTCTATCCAAACAGTTTTCTCAAGAAGGCCATGTAAGTTGTTTGGACACATGGCCACCCCTTATGATAGCCCAGAAATGTGCAATTATTGCCCACTATTTAGATTACACATATATGAAGATATAGCCCCTTTTGCACTCCTGTGTGAAGCTCAAAGAGTAGGCACAGCGATGAGTGTGGAGTCAGATTCGTGTGTTTGTGTGTGTGTGTGTGTGTGTGTGTGTGTGTGTGTGAAGTTACTATTCAGCAGGAATAAGGATGGCAGAATTGGGGACTAAATCAGTAATACCTATTCACTACATTCACAGAAGCTAAATCCTTGCAATCATGTGAATGACTTACTCATAGCATGAGAGTCTGAAATGTGCATCCCAGAACTATGAGAATTATGAAACAAATAATCTGCTGATAACAAAAACGAGCAAAGACTCCATGGGCAAAACAAAAAATAATTCCAAAGGCCACAAAAATAGAGGCAGGCTTGTTCAGTAGTTAGAGCATTCATTGAAGTTTGGGAGACCCAAATTCAATTCCCTGCTCTGCCCCAAATGTCCTGTATGATCTGTATGGGAGTGGTTGGCTGTGTGAAGTCTAGGTAATTTTATTACTTTTGGATGTTTTTATTTCAGGAGGTATTTGCTTTTTAAATAATTCTTTCAGCCTTCCTGAAGTGAAATTAGCCTGTCCCCTTGTCCGACGTCACACATTACCTCATGGAATGGGAAAGCAATGTTAATAGAACTTATCAGTATATGTCAAAGACCTTTTGATATGGTATGGAGTTGAGCAAATATTTAAAAAATTCAACGTTCTTTATGCTGTCATTTCAAAAGAGGCTAACCAGTCTTCAGGTCAGTTTGTCCTTGACCCTTGCTTGGTGTGTGCATCTGTATGGGAAGGGCACAGAGCCTTTATATATTCTGTGCAAAAGCCAGGAACAATTGTAGTCCCAGCATAAGCTGGGGTAGTTGCACTGGTGGGAGCAGGCTGACCTATCATGAAGGATGGAGCAACCACTGAATTTTCTCATTGTATCAAGAAATGAGGAAAAGAATGTGCCTCCGTGAGATGTAATTCCTCCTTGAACTCTCCTAGCACTGGGCAGCTGCTTTATCTTGTTCAAGGCTATGCCTAATGCACAACTGAGCCGTGTTTCCACTATCAGGCATGGGTTAGCTAGTCCAACTACCATAAAAGAGCAGGGTATTTTAGCCAAAACTCCAATCAAATATGAAAGATAATAGTTTTTTTGGTTTTGGTTTTATGTTTTTAATTGTGAGGTTTGAGATGTTAGTTCTGGCCAGGACTGGAAGTGAAAGTGTTGAAATACTGCATGTAAATGTTATCCCACAGTTTCTGGCTCAGCTAGAATAAGGAAATGATAATGGCTAATATTTATACTAGACTTGGAGAAGACACAGCACCTTTCATCCAAAATGATCTCAAAGTGTGTAATAAATTGTGCATGTGAGTGTGTATGTATAGTAGTAAATAACTTTCACATATCCCTGAACAATGTACAATAACTCTAAACTACCAGGCATGAATGAAAGAGTAACATTGTATCACAGTCAAACTAGAAGAGAAATTAATAGTAAGTAGATATTGAATCATATTTGCATCGGACCAGGACACCAGAGTTAATGAAAAATATTGTGTGATCTTTATTAAAAGCAAGTTTTCAGAAAATCCCAGAATGTTGAGATCCTGTTTTTCCAGTGTATGTATTTTGGGGGGTGGGGTTGTTTTTGTTTTGGTGGTTTTTGGTTGGTTGGTTTGTGCTATGCTTAGTTTAAAGTCTTTTTAAACTTTTCTGGTACATAATTTGTTAGTTACTAGTTGCCAAGAACAGTTGTGGTGCTCTGAGTTTAAATCATAAACTGGTAACATTATAATCTTTAATTGTAACTCTCAAACTGTTGTTTCATACACAGAACATAATTTATAAATACAAAGCTTAAATAACCCTCTCCCCAAGAAGTTGAGGTTAGAGCTCATTCAAAATTCTCTCTTCTTAATTAAATGTATTTGGGGCCAAATTTTTCATTGGTGTAGATCAATTGATGTTGTTTGAATTAAACAGGGGGGGGGATACTAGTTATTCACATCTCTGTGCAACAGCGTCCTCCAAAAAGTTAGGGAGATGTGCTAGGTGTTCAGGAACAGTGTCTGTTAGCTGCTGCTGGGTTCCCCTCCCCTCTTCTCCCCCCCATCTCCCCCGTTTCTTGGTGCTGTAGTACTGACTGTGCAAACAGAACAAAGGATTAATAAGTGAGAGGGAAGGCAGTGTAAAAAAGGAGGTAAACTGATCTGGAAGAGAGCAGAACAACATACCTATTATTAAAGCCTGGCACCATTTGCAAATGTTGGCCCTACTAGGAAAGGGCAAAGTGGTTTTTGATGACTCAAAAGCTACTGACTCTTTCCTCACCTGGATATAAGGGACACAGGAATGACCATTTGGGGAAGAAGGATTTAGGGTGTGGTCTGAGGTAAAAACTGTAAGAAGGGCTGCACGTACCTTCTGGGTGTAGTGTACTGTCCTATCTAGTGGCACTAAGACCACTTGCAGAGAGAATAACGAATCTGCTCTACTGCCTTACCTAACAGCTAGTTGGCTTTTAGTTCATGCAGCAGAGGCTCATGTTCTAAGGTCCAGAGGTCCCAGGTTTGCTTCTGCTCCCAGATGACCTGGGCCTGAGCTGAACTTTGATATCCTAAAATTTACTATGTTTGAACACTATTTTGAAGAATTTAGTCAGCTGGCATGATTCTGATCGCAACTTACTGGTCAGTGTACACCAGAAGAAGCCTACTCAGCATAGAGACAGCCAGCTGTGATTAAATTCTGGTTGGTACCAGCAGGTTTAATTGTACATTCTTACAGGTGAGTCTGAACTTTCCAATGTTCAGGATTGTTTGGGAAAGGGTTTTGATTCAGCTCAGAGACAGGAAGGACCAGCTGCAAGTTTGGATCAGAATGCAAATTTACTTGTGGCTTTTGGTGTGTTTAAATCTAGGGTTTGGGGTCAAGCTTAGCTATATTAAAACATTTATATTTTCTCCTGAAAGCACGGGCTAGAGGGTTTTCTAGGTCAATGGAATACAAGATGAATAGTATGCAAATCACAAAAGCCAAATATTTGCATTTATTTTAGCTGGTTGACAGAATTTTTGACACATATCCCTGAATATTGGGCATTATCAAGAAATGATGACGCTTTCAACTATAGACATGGTAACAGTTGCCACTTACTGCACCTTTGCCATTTTTAGGAATTTGTGGTATTTACAGCTAGAATATTGGTGTTATACTCTAAGATCTGTGCTAAGATTTTAGATACTTTGTATTCTGTAATTTATGTAAATTAATTTAATTATACTAGGTGGTACATTACACAGAACTGGAGGTTATTGTTTCCTGATGTTCCATACTCTTCAAGATACTCAGCAGTGAAGCAGTTAAATCTACCCTTTATCAGCATGTGTCATGCAATTCTTTACTAAAATGCAGCCGAATCCCTTGCTACTTACTGAACAAAACATTTGACACTTAATGTTTACTTCATATGCTCAGTCTATTAAACGGTGATGCTTGAAAGTTCTAGAATGCTTGTCTGTGAACTCCTACGTCATAGTGTAGGTTTAACTACTTAGAATGAAAGAATGTAGTGAAGCAATTAAGAGGGTTGCATTAAAATGTTGATTAAAAGGATAATACAGTCACATATTTTGTTCAGGAACAAGGGAAAAATACTAGGTAAGGAAGTTTGTGTAATAAAGCCTCTTTAATATTCACTACTGCAATGTAGCTGCCTATTTGGTGGTTACAGCTGTAACATTCGGCGTTCCCCAGGAGAAAGAAAGTGGGTCATGCACAATGCTGAAATTAATCTGTGAGTATGGAGAAGGGGCAATTTACTTAGACACAGAGGTGCTAGATGTTGAAAGAAACACTGCCACCTCTTGATTACAGATCTAAGAAAGCTTTTACTTCTCCGAAATACAGGCTTATTTCCACTAATATGATTTAAAATAATTGTGAGAACAATCTGTGGGTCTGACTAGGTGTTCAAAAAGTTCTTAAAAGCTAGACATTTTATCTAAGTTTCATCTTCTATTTTGCAGCTATTCTTTCCTTGATACATTTCATCTCTTTTTACGTATTTTTGTCAGAATGATGTATTATGTTACATATCTAAAAATACTCCAGATGTTGATGTCTTTTTCTCTGCCTTAATGTATCTCCGCCTATATGTAAGAAGCTCTTTTGTTATTTATACAGACTTTTTTCTTGTTTTAGAATGTATTTCATTTTCTATCCATGTTTGTTAGACTAATTGTAGCCAGGCCACCAATGAGGAGAGTCTAGAGAGGCCCTATGCCAATCAATATATGTTAATGGTTAAAAAGTGTTAACTATTAACTTTAACAGTTAAAAAGCATGCTTTCTCTCTCTCTTATTTATGTGGGCAAAAGTGAGTCTTCCTGAAAAACGCTTTTATAGGACTAGTCATAGAAATGTAGCCGTGTTAGTCTCGTGTAGCTGAAACAAAATACAGGACTACGTAGCACTTTAAAGACTAACAAGATGGTTTATTAGATGATGAGCTTTTGTGGGCCAGACCCACTTCCTCAGATCAAATAGTGGAAGAAAATAGTCACAACCATATATACCAAAGGATACTGGCCTTTTTGAGTGGCTTCATTTCATGCTTTTAAATTATTCTGACTGATTTATTCTGTTAGAAATATAACAACAATATGGGGATGTGGGTGCCATCAGTGGCCCTCTTGGAGTTAGGGAAGCCCATGGCAGCAAAGCTAGTGACGATGGGGTCCACAGCGCCCAGGATGACAACCCTGCGCAGCAGGATGGCCCTCACCACCTGTAGAAGGATACAAACATAAAATCACAAGGTTGCCAGAGCCCTCAGGAATTCCCTGGGGAGCAGCTTGGAGGAAACCTTCTTCAACTATCAGGGTGAATTTTCTGGAGAGCAGCTTGGAGGAAACCTTCTTCAACTATCAGTGTATGTATCATAAATACTACAAGGCTATTTTACTAAATCACTTTTTTTTAAACTGAATTCCCACTTTCAGGGTCAGATTTAGAAAAAAAATCAGGGCCAAATGATTCGTGACTGTGGGTGCATCAGTTTTTGGGTGCTTAACTGGAGATAACTTGAAGAGACCTGACTTTCACAGGGGGGTTGCTCAGCACCTTCTGAAAATGAAGACCCTTTAAAATGTCTCAGTTTGAAGACCTGTAAGGTGATGAGTCATTCTCGTGCTGATTTCCAGCCAAGCCGCAAGCCAGACACTGCTCTGGTGAAACCCAGGAGCCCCAAAGGAGGAACAGCAGAAAAGTTTACTCAGCATCACTCCTATATGACAGTGGCAACAGACTCCCCAAACTGTAGCCTGCTCCAGCTTTCACTCTAGCCCTGTTCCTACTTCTACTCTAGTCCTGCTCTTGCTCCTACCCTGTTCCTAATCCTGCTTCAGTCTTACTCTCAAACCAGCCTCACTTCAGCCCTGCTTTTGACTCCAAATTCAGCTTTGACCCCATGGCTGTGACCGCTATACCAGATCATGACCATCATAGTTTCTGACATCCAGATTCACTAACAGCTTTTGAAAATCTTGGCCAAGGTAAATAACATCATGCACAAAAACACCTAATTGGTGATTAGTTACTGTTGCCTGTATCTGCAAATCAGGTGTTAGATGCATAATGGCTATTTTTGCATGCACATATTCAGTTTGCACAAGCAATCAACAGTAATTAAGTGCAGGGGAAGTCTCTGTTTCTTTCCCAGGCTGCTTCAGCAAAGTAGGCCTGGATGTGACTCCGCCCGCATAGCACATAAGCATAGCTTCTATAGAATGATTAGCTTTTTCTTCCCTTGAGGGTTTTGCAGCCTTTGCTCTGCCCTCGGCAGCTCAGATTAGTTTCTCTCATAGAGTAACAAATATTACTTACCACTAAGCCTCCAGATCAGCCTTTTAACATATTGTTTTATGGGGAACTTTTATAACTTTATGCTTGATTCTAAAAGAAAGTCCCCATACGAGAACACAGACAGGGAAATGATCTCAGGAATGTGACTGAAGTCATCTGTAATTGCACTGGGCTTCTGAACGACACATGGCTTTTTGAAGCTTAGCCATAAGATTTTCTGAATTAGGGTCTTTGTGGGATGTAGTCCTTGTAACATATTAACTAATCAGATGAGACAGCTATGCTGTTTGACACTGTAAAATCATGTATCAGGTAGGGAGAGATACTATATATCTGTCTCCTCCAGATGGAAGTGAAATACTGCATCAGTGGCTGGTCCAGGACCTCCGGCGAGATCAAGCACAAAGGAGAAGTAGGGAACATGATAAAATTTGTTACTGATTATTAAAAATAAGAAACCCCTAGGTGATTGCTTCAAAATGCAAACTTCAGTCAGGATCTACTGATCTGCTTCCCACAAAATTCTCTGACATAAAACAAATATAACCATTTTGTTCCTCTGCTGTTAGGAAAAATTAGTATTCACAATATAACACTAACTTTTTGTCAGGAAATGTTCTTGAATTATTTTGCTTTTGGTTAAAAGTCAATGATTACATGGCCCATTTGGAGAAAAATCCAAGACATGGGTGGAAGACATACATTGAAGAGAAACAAACAGAAAATCAGTGTAAAGATGACAGAGATTACAGAACTAAGAAAAGAGTTAAAATAAGTTTGTGAAAATAAGGAGCTCTCTTTATGATCAAATGCTTTGCTCAGAGTTGGGAAAGTGTTTTCTAAAAGCAGCCCAATGAACTGCTGTCACATTAAATGACACACCCAAATGATTCCTTTTAATAAGATCTAGTCAGCTTGTCAAGTGCTATATCACATTTCACCTTTAGTCTTTCAATCATCAGTTTCTTTACAAGCAGGTGCTTCACTTAATCAAGACACGAGTTAATAGTCAGGAGCGTTTGGTGTCAGACTCCCAAGCAGCCGTTATCATTCCTATGACAATTTTTTCCAATTTAGTTAACAGTTTATTCAATTGTAAAACTACAATGACTCATATAATTAGAGGTTTCCGTGCGTGTCAACAAAAAGAATCTTTATTGCTTGGAAACGAGTTGTGCAACTCTCTGCAGAGCTTCAAAAGAAACAATCAATCAGGGAATAATATTTTTGGAATGTCAAAAGTGGAAGATGACTGGATGTTAATCACCTTAAAATAAAACCATTGATTAATTAAATAATGAGAGCTCCTTCTATGTGCATAATTTATGGAGTCTCAGAGTTGCACACCCCAGAGCATTACAGTTAAGGGCTTAATTTATGAAAGCATCATGTATTATTTATACAGGTGATTTACAGTTTAACCCAGAAAAAATGTGGCATGTTAGCTATTGAGACATGTATCTTCCCCTTGGTACCTCATTGTATAAATAGACCACAATCCTTTCCCCACTATGTATGTTTAGAGTAGTGTTTGAACTATAATCTCCCTAGGTATTTACGTATCCATTATCACCATAGTATTAAGGGGCCTCACAATTATTACTGGAGTTTATCCTCACAACTTCTGTGTGGAAACAGAAAACATTCTGTTCATTTTACAGATACATTATAAAGTAGATCAGAAGGATAATCTGTGACTGAGCCAGCAATTGAAGCTAAGTGTCTATAGTCCACATCTGCTGTCTATCCACTAGAAGAGTGTTTCTCAGTCAGTGGGTTTTGATACAAAGGGGAGTGACAGAAAAGTAACCTGGCAGGGGAGTCCAGAGACTATAACAATGTTATTACAGTCTAAAAAAAAATTGCTCCTTCATTCCCTGCCTACATCTTCCCCCTTCAATGTCTAGTATTTTGTCAACTTCTCCACACACATGCATACCCACATGCACCATAGGCTAACTGTTGTCATTGATACATTTTTAATTTTTTTATAGGACATGTAAGGGCTCATGAAAATATTTTACTTTGAATAAGGAGTCATTAATCTGGATGGCTGAAACACTGTACTAGAACATCCTTCCTAATTTGTGTTGGGGAATTGTTCAAAGGTGCCAAGAGCTCTCTTGTGAAGTAACCTGTTCTTATTCACCATATATATGAGGCTGATAGGACACAGAGTTGGCTGTAGCCTTCTCAGTATGTGGATGATCCTCTGCTCACTCAAATTTTCATTGGTTCTCATGTTTTTTCTAATTTTCCACTGCTACCAAAGTTAGGACTTGGTTGAGAGTTAACTGACTGCATTTAACTCCAGCCCAGTCGGAGGCTATGCTTGTTGGATTATGGAAGCTACTGGAGATGATGCAAGGGGAAGAAGAATGATTTAGTGGCTAGGGGGCTAGCTTAAGATTTTCTAGACCTTCGTTCAATTTCTGCTCCACCAGACTTCCGGGCTACGTCTACAGTGGCGCGTTCTCACGCAAAAACTCTTTTGCGGAAGAGTTCTTCTGCAAAACTCTTCCAGAAAAGAATGTCTACACTGGCATGTGCTTTTGTGCAAGAGCATCTATGCCAGTGTAGACGCTCTCTTGCGCAAGAAAGCTCCGATGGCCACTTTAACCATAGGGCTTTCTTGCGCAAGAAATTCATGTTGCCTGCCTACACTGGCCTCTTGCGCAAGAACAGTTGCGCAAAAGGGCTTATTTCTGAGCAGGAGTGTCAGAGTTCTGGTGCAAGAAGCCCTGATTTCATACATTAGAATGTCAATTTACTTGCGCAAGAACACGCAGCCAGTGTAGACAGGCAGCAAGTTTTTGCGCAAGAGCGGCCGCTTTTGCACAAGATCGCGCCAATGTAGACACAGCCCCAGTGTGACTGAGGTATGTCTTTCAATCTCTCTGTGTATCAGTTTCCTATCTCTAAAAGGATAAGAATAGCACTCACTACCTCACAGGGGTGGCATGAAGCTAAAAGTATGTGTGATTGTGAGGTGCTCAGATTCTACAGTAATGAGAGCTGAAAGACTAATTAAGATAAAATGGCATGATCTTCTGAGTAATAAAGTATGCTCATCTAGTTTTGCAATCCTTTATTTTTCACTTAGCAAGGCAGTTGTAGCATTTCCAATTAGATTCAGATTTTCAGGCCCTACTATGCATGTGGGAGTCCCATCAAGACTAGATTCCTATGATGTGCTTCACTTGGGGCCACTCAGAGTTTCCAAAGATAGTGGCCCACTTAAGAGTGCTTCACGTGTGGAGTCCAGTATGCCTGTGGTCTATAGATGACACTGTCTTATAGTTGGTTTCTGAATTAATTTAAAAGTGTTTTAAATTCAATTTATAAAGCCCTCCATGGTTTGTGTTGGTTACTTGAGAGATCCTGTTTCTCAAAGCCATGGCATCTGGGACACCGGAGGTGAATGAAACACCTAGGGATCTTCATGCGGGACTGGAGACAGAGCAGTCTCAATGGAGATCCCCTGCATCTGTTTTCTTCTTCCATTGATTTGACAGAGCCCAAGTTAGTGATAGTGTGAGGTGCATTCCATGACCAATTTATTTGCCCTAGCTTTTACTGAAGGCTTGAGCAGAGAGTGTATTGTGATGGATTCCCCTGCTTCTCCCCCGCTTTATGAAATGTACTCATGGACACAAATATGCGTAACTCAAAGATGTGTGGGACAAATTGTGTCACGTAACCTATCAATCTTAATGTCTTAATCTGCTGGATCTGTATATCATATTTTGGAATATGTATCATTCTTGTGTACAAAGTTAGATATATGGAATATGGTTTAAAATGTGCAAATGAAAGCCATCAAGGGTGTTTCCAATGCTGGGATGCCTCAGTGTCTGGGCAATCATATATAAAATCATATATATTGTCTTTTAAGTCTGATCAGTGGTTAGTCTTAGGAAGCCACATATCCACCCCAACTGGAGGGGGTGACCAAGTAATTGTCCATGCAAAGGTGGTATCTATAGAACAATAGGAAGCTAGGAGTTTTTGTCTGGCTGGCAAGACACACCCACAGGAAGGATCCAAAGATCCCAGGGAGTGGGAACTTCCCTGGTTTTGAAGGCTTGCATAAGAACAACCATACTGGGTCAGACCAAAGGTATCCTCAGTGGCCAATACCTGATGCCCCAAAGGGAGTGAATACAACAGGTAATCATCACATGATCCCTTTCCTGTCATCCATTCACAGACAAAACAGAGGTTAGGGACACCTAACACCCCATCCTGGGGTATGTTTACACTAGCCCCCTAGTTTGAACTAGGGAGGCTAATGAGGGCGACCGAAATTGCAAATGAAGCGCGGGATTTAAATATCCCGTGTTTCATTAGCATGTTATCGAGTGGTCGCCATTTTGGAAATTGACTAGCCTGGAATAACTGTCCGTGTCTACACACGGCAGTGGAACGGGAGTTCGAAGTAAAGCCGTAACTCGAATTAGCTGTTATTTCTCCTGGAATGAGGTTTCCCAGCTAATTCGAATTAAGGGCTTTACTTCGAACTCCCATTTCACTGCCACATGTAGACGCGGGCAGTTATTCTGGGCTAGTCAATTTCCAAAATGGTGACTGCTCAGGAACATGCTAATGAAGTGCTGGATATTTAAATCCCGTGCTTCATTTGCAATTTCGGTCGCCCTCATTAGCCTCCTTAGTTCGAACTAAGGGGATAGAGTAGACATACCCCTGGCTAATAGCCATGGATGGACCTAACTTCCATGAATTTATCTAGTTCTTTTTTGAACCCTGTTAAAGTCCTAGTCTTCACAACATCCTCTGGCAAGGAGTTCCACGGGCAAGGAGTTGACTGTGTGCTGAGTGAAGAAAAATTTCCTTTTGTTTGTTTTAAACCTGCTGCCTATTAATTTCATTTAGTGACCCCTCGTTCTTATATAGTGGGACTAAGTAAATAACTTTTCCTAACACACTTTTTTGGCTTAGCTGGAACAAGAACAGTTTTAATGTGAATTTGTAATAAGCTTGTACTGAGGTTTTAGTGTTAGAATTAGCTAAGCATTTTCCATTATTTTAAGTTTGTAATCTACTTTTCTCTACTTCTTCTCACTTATAACCACTTAAATCCTACTGCTTGTACTTAATAATGAACTTTTATTTGCTATCAAGTCCAGTGTAAATAATTTTTACCTGGGGAACAATCAGTGTGTACCTCCTCCTATCTTTGTGAAGAGGTCTTATCTAAATAATTCGTTTGGGGTTCTGATCCCATTTTGGAAGTAGCATCCCAGGAAGTTGGGCCCAAAACTGCATTTTCCTTGGACCTGAAGAGTTTCAGTGTCTGTACTGCTCCTCAGCGGGGCAGTGATCTCAGCTCTGTGCCTTGGCTGGGGTAGACTTAGCTGTGGTCCAGAAGCACAGGGTGGTGAGAAGTCCCAGACAGCAGAAAGGTGAGTGGTAGTGGACTTATCAGAACCCCCAAGGGGTCTTCTGTGACCTCACTCTGTCACAGGTATTGAAAATGATTATGAGTGGAAATTGTAAAGTAATTTTAAAAAAATATTTTTGACCATTCACCTAGAGATGGTGAGAAGGACATGGAAAAGGGTGTGCTGGCCTTGTAAAGCAAGCTCACAGACAAGCAATTTACCTTGTAGTGCATAGGGATACCTGGGCATTAGGGACTGGCAGGTATAAGCAGCCACCTTCTGTCAGCGTGGAGCAAAGTTGGAAAGGGAGTAAGGAGCTAAAAAACCTGGAAAGATCTTAAAGGAATAGCCAGATGCCTGGATAAAATACACCAGGCTGAAGGCTCTTGTCTACACCATATTCCCTGAGAAGATCTCACAGTGCTAACATTGATTAGTAAGAGCATGCTGTGAGAGCAGTTCAGACTCCTGGAAACACAATGAAAATCACTGGGAAGAAGGCTGGATTTAACAGGAAACCAATGCGTTGTCAAACAAAATTGCCTCAGTGACTGATTTCAGTAAGACCTTATCTGAATCCTGGAACAAGCACAGTACACAATATGTTACATAGTCATTCAACTGAAAAAAAGGAAACATAACTTGTCCTGTTCTCAAATGTTCTCTGAAGCACACTGTCCTATCAACTTTAGCCGAACCATTCAAATAAGATGCATTAAAATCAGAAAAAGTACAGAGAAGGGAAATAAAAGTGATTGGAGTAGTTTCCATATGAGGAGAGATTAAAAGGACTGAGACAGCTGAGTCTAGAACAGAGATGATCAACATAATACAAACATTTTTGTCATTAGAAACCCAGGATTCTTAGAATAGGACTACACTACATTTAAGAAAGACATTGCAAGGACATAGACTGCAAGAACTGCTGTGCTCTTTTGTCCTTGTAATTATTTAGTTTGTGCGGTTCAAAGCTGATTTTGTCCAATAGTTCTGAAGCATCCAAATACAGTACCTCTGACAACTGTGGTCATAATAGTGCATTGCGAGTCATTTGCACTACCTATCGCAAACTGCACAATACTGTTTCTAGATATAGGGCTTGTGAATAACTTCAACACATGAGGTAGTGCATGGTGAGATGGAATGAACAGGAATGTCTGAACCAATACTTGCAACATGTGCAAACTGAAAAGAAAATGTTGTGGGCTGCATTGTGTAGCTGTACCTGGTCTGACCCATAGTAAACATTGCAATCGCTTCATAGGATTAATGCTTGTAAAGTGATTGTGGTTGGCACTGGTGTGTGGATGTAAGACATTACAAGCTAATGTATTCTAGCCAACTATTAGTTGCAATGCCTTCTGGCTATTTGGGAGCAATGCAACAAATCTGTAGACAGGGCCAGAGATAAGAACCTTAAATACCATGAACTAGATGCTTTAGTAGTCCCAGGACAACAGAATCACAAAATCTATGTGTGCGTTGCCAGAATGGTTGTTAAGAAGCATTATTATTACTGAATATATTTGATATTGGTAATGGAGACATTGAACAAATTCATGCAATATCTGTCCCTATGATGCTTTCTTTGCCCGTGTAGGATGTACTGTTGATAGTTCTGTCTCTTCTGTGGACTTATTGAGCAGTAAAAAGAGGGAAAGAGGATCGTCAAGAGAGTTGTGTGTGAACACATTGTGCTTAATCCTTTCTAAGACTTGGTTTTTTTTCTAAAAAGTTCTTCTCTAAACTGGACTTAAATGTCTTTGTGTATGTGGCTGCATGCATTTGTTAATTCATAGAAAACTCATCTGCATTTTCATGATCACAGTTATTTTTTTCAGATGCGATGACAGGCTTATTGGCTCACTGCTCTTGCCAGCTTGTAACATGCAGTCATACTAATTAGAAAAACAGAATCATGTCATTCCTGATTTAAATTGTTTGAACTTCTTTGGTAGCATTTATGCTTTTATGATGGCTGCCATCTTGGAAGACGCACTTAGGATTGATCTGTGGCAATCTATAGCTAAGCCCATGCACCTCTACAGCCTGAGCTAAAAAAGTCAGGCTTTGTGAAAACTTATCCTCTGTTTATTGGGCACAAAGGAGACCTTTAACTCATGATGACCAATGACTTACTTCAGTGAAGGGTAACTTTAGCTAGCGAATAGGTTGGATGAGTGGCTCTCCTTCACAGTGGGTTGCAAGATTCTTGTAACCAAGGTGATCTCCTAGGATAGGGTAGATTTCCTAACTGTGCTTACATACCTAGAATTTGCAGAGTATGCAGCCTGAACCAGTGCAGCGTATGGCTCTCACAATGTTATGTGCAATCTTCATGCACCTCACTTCATGTACCCTTGTTTTAAGTGCGTAATACTGGTAGGGGAAAAAAATGATGTGGATGAAAACCCGCAGAATCTGGCAACCTTGTGCATGGACAATGGTAAACAAAATGTCTCGTGGGCCACACATAGAACCCAATGGGCCACATGAACCCCTCGAGCTGCAGGTTGCCCACCACTGACTTACATAGATCTTCTGGATACTTCCTTATGTGCTGGTTGCCATTTTGGCTGATACACTAGCAGCTGAACCAGGGACCTGCAGAACTAAAAGAATAGTGTTGCTACAGCTTGAACTAAAAAGCCGGGTTTTCAAGCTGAGAGCTATTGCAGCTTAAACAAAACAAAAATGGATCGGGTCAATCAGTATGTTTTACTTTGTCTTTTTTATGTTTTACAGTTTTATTATTAATATATCAACATATTAACAAATGCAAAGTTGTTTCATTGTGAAAAATTGAATGTTTTCATTTACAAAATATCCAAATATCCCATTTTAACATTTTAAAAACTTTTTCCTTTTTTTTCCACAGTGCAAAATTCATCAAAACCACTAAACCCTTTTCTGCAAACAGTTCCAGTTTTAAATAATTGGCATTTTTCCAATTAAAAATGTTATTAAAAACTCTTGACCAGGTCTGTACATAATGTGCATTAAGTAGCAGGTTACAGTTTTGTTAGTCTATGGTCTGATCCTTCATAAGTTACTTGACTAAACTCTCATTTAAGTCAATGGGACCTTTGGGTGCATAAGGGATATAGCCTGTGGTTGGCATATTAAAAGGATAACTGGAACAGAGTTTAGATTTACTGTACAAAGAAAAAAAGATGCTATTGATTTGAAAACATCAAAACCTTGGTTAAGAGTGCATGTCATAGGAGGTAGCTTGCTAAGTAGCGTTGCCTCCCTTCTAGGTTATGGGAAAGGATTTTTATTTAAACAGGAAACTAAATGAATAGATTCTCCAATTTCTAACATATATTTTTGGTATGTAGGATTTATCGCAAGCAAAGAAACAAACTTTTTCAAATGTTCTTGTGTTGAAAAAATTGTTAGGTGGTACTGCTGTCACCTCAGAGATTAGTACAATAATACTTGGACTAGAGAAGATGAGTACTATTCTTCACTTGGTGCAAACATTTTTATAGAGAGTATGCTATTTTTGCTATCCTTCTATATAAAAAAAACTTCTGCTCATTTTTAACAGTTTACTGCTTGACCAAACACATCTACCTATCATACTTTGTTTTCCTCTCCTTCCTCAGTAGAGTGAAAAATGTTAGCAGAACTATTTACATACAATTTCTTGAGCCTGTAATCCAGTTAGGTCAAACATCTGGTTGATTGAACAAACTTGCCCTCCCTCTCCTCGCTCTTAATTACATGAACTATAAAGTCTGATGGCACTTTAAATGTCAGTATTATTTTAGGAGGTAGGATGTGGGGAAAAGTGAGAGTGCTTATCCCCCATGAGGCTAACACTCACTTTCGTTACTTATTCATTTAACCACAGAATGATTTGAAAGTGTTGTGCATGTTGTACATCACATTTTATTCAAGGATTTCAAAGCATTTTTGAAAGGTGGGTCTGTAAAATAACATTACACCTTTTACTAGCTGGGAAATTAAGATTTGACCAATGCCTTGCAATATGTTAGTGGGAGAGCTAGGTTTAGAATTAAAAAGTTCATGATTTCCAGTCCTAAGCTCTAATCACTAAAAAAAACAAAGCCTCTAGCTCATTGCTTAAATTCATAAAATGAAAAATTGACTTGATTTCTGGTAAAAATAAAAATCAAGAATATAGCTGAGTTGTGAGTTGAAAATATTGTTTTAAAATACTATATTGTTTATCTTGTTTATTAGAAATGTTAAAATGTGTTTAATTATGTAATCGCATAGCCTCTGACAAATTCAGTGGTTACATGATTACACACAGGGAAAGGAGAGGTGGCTGCCACCCCACATTGCTGCCTCTGTATCAGAGACTAGCTCCCTGCATGCACTGGCTCTCACGTCCCTCCGTCCCCACCCGGTTGCTCCCTCTGTATTAGAGGCAGCAGCACAGGCATGAAGAGGAGGTAATTCAGCTTTGTAGGAGCCAGTGCTCGTGGGGAGCCAGTTTAAAAGCTGGCTCCACACATGTAGCAGCTCTCACCTCCCTTTCACCCCTCTCCCCCTCCTGCTGCCTCTGATACAGAGGCAGCAGTGAAAGGGAGAGGCTGCTCCACAGACTCCCTGTGTGCACCGGCTTCCACCTGCCCTTGTGCTGCTGCCTCTGTATCAGAGGCAACAGCATGAGGGTGGGAGACTGCGTGTAACCATACATGGTAACTGATGAACCCACCAGACTCATCGGTTAACCATGTAAATGGTTACACTTTCATATCTCTACTATATATCCCAAATGAGATGACAGTTAAAAACATAGTGGCCCTGCTCAGAACAGCATGTGTCCTTATTATGTAAAGGAATGAGTCTGTCTCAGTGTCTCTGACTCACAGACAGTGTCTTTAACTAGATCTGCCATTTTTAAACCCTGAAAAATCTATTGCTGAAATGGTTTAATGGTTCCTAAAAAGGTGTTAGGAGGGAAATGTTGGATCTGCCTCTTTCACAGCACTCAAAACCAGATGATATGCCTGTGGTGGCCAATTGCATACTTAACGTTGAAAGCATTGTGCATTGTGCATGTTGGCTATAGATCGCTTATCAAAAACCTCATGGGCTGCATTGCCCAACGAGACCTCAATCATTCCTTCCAATGTTTAAATGTTTCTGTTCATTGTAGTTATCATCTGCCATCTGTTAATGGAATTGTAGTAGCTTTGAATGACAATGAAGTCATCAAAGGACCTGAGAAAACATGACACATTGTGAGTGGCAGTGTTCTTCGATGTGTCACTTAATAAGCAGTGACTGAACAGAGCCATGTGTGGGAGTTCTTAAAGTGTGCATAAGAACAGTGCAACTGTAAGAATAGGCAGAGTCAGTGCTCGACGGAAGGGAGACTAAGAAAAATGCTGCAAGCATAGCAAAGTAATCTAAAAGCAGAAGGAGCCTTGCCTTTAGACATCAGGATCTCTTCACAGCACAGTCAGCTTTTAGAAACTGATCCTTGTGGGAAGGCTAGTGTGACTCAGCACATCCAGTCTAGTACTTACTTGAGAACATTTAAAAGGAGGCAGATTTAAACTGAACAAATTATCAACTGAACACTGAAAACAAAATGTCAGCGATCTTGAGAGGCCTTTTTTTGGCAGTGATGCCAAAAGGAAAATTTACTATTGAGGGTCCTATGTGTCACTGTGTGAAAAGTTACCTGCAGATCCACAAATGGAGGATGTCTTCCAGCCATGGATTTCCCCCCAACTGCACTAAAGAGGGCTGCTTCCACAGAGCCATTCCCAGGTTTGTGCCAGGGTGAATAGAGTGAAGCTGAGGGAGATGAGCATGAGATTAAAGCACATTATCCTTTCCTTGCAACTTGTGAGAACTCCACAAGGAAGCTGATAGGAAACTATCTGGTTGTGCTGCCAAGGGAAAACCACATGGCTCCAAAACAAGGGGAGGCACGTGTAATACCGTTGTGCAGATGGTCCTGTCTCCAGCAGACCCTTTAGCTCTGTGCTCACTTCCTCACATTTTTAAGGCGTTGGGAGCTGCACCGCTCCTTCTCCCAGTGGAGATGGGTAATTCCTATTCTCTAATAGGAAGAATTTGAAGAGACTTCACAGACTTCCTGCCCCACCTTTGGTTTTCACATAAAAGGACATAATCTGACTTTCCATTTGGACCATATGCTACACTTGATTAATGTGTGGGTAATGACTAATGTGGACCTTTAGGGTTTTTTTATTTATTATTTGCATTTGTAAGAATCTGTCATTCCATTTAATTTATATAGACTGTATTCTGAACTGTAGGTCTATGCCTGGTAAGATGCATGTACAATAACATAACAGGATACAAAAACTGAGCTTCTGAACAGTTGTGGATTACTGGCACAGTTTGTACTATTTATGCAGGGTAGACATTGTCAACAATGCTTGAGTAATGATTGCAAATTTGGGCCTTTAATTGATTAAACCACAAGCCTGGTTTACAAACAACTTTGAGCCTTTTGGAAATTTGAATGCAGATCAAGATTTTGCACCTCATGCCCAACCCCAACTATAGATTAGAATATAGTAGTTATTTCTTGCTTTACTGCTTCATTGATTAGGATTCTGAAGAGTTTGAATTTCCCATTTGCCCTAGAAGTTGCTTGTTTCTTCAGGTTCTCCAAGGTAAACCCAATAGGCACATTTTTGGCACGTGGGCAAAATAGCAGAGAGATTTTCAGGTTTAAACTTGTGTGTGTGCCAAAACTGCAAACAGTTCCAGTGTATTCAATACTGTATCAGCAATCTTGTGCAACGCAGATCTGCAGCACTCTGTTCCTCTTTATTTGGAATCTGTTTGTTTGTGTCATTTTTTGAGGAGTACAGAATCTTTTGAAAAAGGGGTTTTCTTTCGAAAGTACCGAGTCTAGACGGCGGTTTCACTTTAGAAAAAATACCCATTTTCAAAAGAACATGCGGCCGCCATTATGCAAATGAAGCATGGGAAATTCAAATCCCAGCTTCATTTGCAATTTCGATTTGTCCAATTTAAATCCCTCTTTCAAAAGAGGGATATAGTCTAGACATAGCCTAAATGAGTTCACGTTAACTTTTTTCACACTACTGTAGAGTCTTGTATAGCAGCCATCACTTTATTTATATGAATACTTCTAATCAGTCTGTAATGGATCAGATTTTTTTAAAAGTCTCATAAGCAAAGGGTGAAATTCTGTTCTTTCTTTGCAAAATTTTCATAAACAGAAAAAATTGGGGGCATGTCTATCTACTAACAGCAGCACAACATACTTTGTATACTCCTGTTCTGATACATTTCTGCATATAGATCTGGCTCGGGTTTAGTTCCCCATAACCATAGTGTTTTGGCCTGCTCCTACATCCAAGCAGATAGTTAGTGTGAAAAATTGGGGCAGGTGTGGGGTGTGTGTGTGTGTGTGTGTGTGTGTGGGAAGGAGAAGAGTATAGCTGTGTCTACACTGGGAAGGTTTGACGACAAAAGTGCTGTCAACATGCAAAAGTAGCCAAAAATGAAAACTGATCAAACCAGTGTTTCTACCTCCCATTGTTGGCATTTCATGGCCACATTGTTAGCACTGTGTCAACAGATAAGAGCAAAGCAATATGAGTAAGTATCCCACAGTGCAGTGATGTGGGAAGGCAGAGATGATCCCTGCACTTCTTGGGATTCCTTCTTAGCTCTGTGAGCTCTCCATGCTGAGGAATGTCAAAGCAGCACAGCAGTCTGTCCAGCCCTCCCCCTGCAGCAGCAATCTGCCTGCTGCTGTCTTTCTAGTGCAGGGCAGAACAGAAGCATTCCAGTGATTTATTCTTTGTTACCCAAAAGGAGCAGCTTCTTCAGCTGTCATATACTTGCCAGAGCTTTGAAAGGGGAGGTGTGCATGCCTGCAGGGCAGCAGAGATCACAAAATACTGAGCACAGCCATCAAGGCAGGCATTGTAAGATACTGGCGGAAGCCAGTTCTTTTAACAAACCAAAGAGCAGTGTCCACACTGGCTCTTTGTCAACAATAAAGGGAGGGGAAAAGACAAAAAGTCTCTTGCAGGGCTGGAAGATTTTGCTACCAAAACTGGGTGTTTTTCCTAACAAATGCTGCATTGTAGTGTGTACGCTCTTAAAGTTTTGTCAACAAAAGGAAGTTTTTGGTGACAAAATGTGTCAGTGTAGACAAGGCCTCAAGTTGTTTAAAAAAGACAAAGCCCTTAATATTGGAACATATTGTCAGCCTATGACCATATAAAGTCATAGCTAGACACCATTTGGTTCCACCTGCTGACTATCCATCCAGACCTGGATTTAGCCAAGCTATTCAATATAAAATCTGTTATGGTTTTCATCAGACTACTGTAGATTGTGTGTATTGCATGGATGCAATTTCTACCCTACAGACCTAATAATGTAATTTATGACAAATACGGGCAAGGGAATACAATTATGGATGTAGAGTTCATTCAACTTCTCTTGGAATAAGAGAACCATCTTTCAACCAGGCAAAGTCCAAGCTGAGGGAAATATGTAGTCATTTTCAGACAAACCTTCTCTCGAGAAAGTGCAGAGGAACTCTCATGTAGTTGGCATCCCAACGAGAGTTCACTCCAAAGCACTATCTATGCTATCTGGAGAGCTTCCCTGAAGTGCCGATAAACTCTGTATGAACACTCTTTGCCTTTCTTTACCATTTTTTGAGATTTTTGTTCAAATACAAAATGAAAAACAGAATACCAAAAATAAAAGGAAGCTAAAAATACTTTAAAAATGCATTTCTTTTCTAAGAAATAAGATCAATTTTAGATCAAACAGATGTTAAAATTACTCAGAGTAGAAGTCTAGATTGTGATCCAGTATTGCTGTCCTGTTGACTGTTATAAATCACACTACAGATGTTAGATATTGGGTAAATGAATCACTGAGTAATCTCATGAATTCTTAGCAGTTACTCGACTATTCTATAGTCCCTGGGGACAAGGCCAGCAGCCAGTGCACTCCAGCCCCACTCCCAGGGAGCCCCATATCATCCTGAGACCAAAACCCAGCTCCCTGTGCAGACCAGCTGCCTGCCGCCCCATGCTGCTGCCTCTGATAAAGAGGCAGCAACCGCTGACTGCGGGGGGGTCTGAGCTCCCTGTGGACTGAGGCTGCTTCACAGCAGCCTTCCCTCCTCTCCCCCCCCCCCACACTGCAGGGGGTAGGTGGCACTATGAACCTGATGCTGGGGGATCTGGCTTTTAAGCCGGCTCCCCTGAGCAACAGCTCCTGCTCCATCTCCCCTCTCCCTCCCCCCGCACTGCTGCCTCTGACACAGGCAGCAAGGGGTGGGGTATGTGAGTAAAAGAGAAGAGTAACCAATAAGACTCGGCTTATTGGTTAATCATATACTCGACTACTCATTTATATCCCTAGTCCTCACCGGAGACAGTGTATGCTGGCTTCCCCCAGAATACTGCAAGCTACATCCCAAATCAGGCCCTTGCAGTATACCCTGTTTGTGAAAAGAGGATATAAAGGAGGCAGGTTCAACATCAGAACCCAGTGTGGCCAACACAAATCCCAGTAGTATTCAGCTTGTGTTCATTTCCCTAATGAACTCTGAACAAGTTGCTTGTCTCAACAGTGTGGCCTGGGATGGCTAGTGAGCGCTGTCCTTTAGCCTGCCTTTCTGCTTGCAAGAGGATACCAAGTGCCAGATACCACATCTTGCATAGGCTGCTATATTCTTTTTGCACACAGCTGGCAGACTACATGGGTACAACTATACATCTGCTACTGGCTATGGTACCTGGGGCTTACATGCTAATGCTACCTGCTGCTGCCATAGGAACTGTGTATGATGCTTGTTTGAATAACTCCACCTGTCTTGTGTAACTACCTTCATTTGCATGATTCCCTCTGACTGCTTGACAGGGGATCGGATGCCTTACTACTTGCCACTGTAGATCTTATACCAGCAATGGGCAAACTAGGCTAGTGAGCGAGTCGCATGAGTGGCCCTCTTTCATCTCAGTGGGCCGCAAGATTGTTGTAACCAAGATGGTCTTCTGGGATAAGGTAGTTTTGTTAACTGCACTTGTGTGCCTAGAATTTGCAGGATGTGCCAATTGAACCATACCAGTGCTTTGATTGGATGCAGAAGGAGCACATGGCTCTCACAGGCAATGTTACATCACGTACCCTTGCTTTTTGTGTGTGCCACTTCAGTAATACCAGTAGGAGAAAAAATATATGGATGGAAATAAGGATGCTAAAAAGCAGATATTTAGGTAACCATGTAACTGCTGAAAATCTCATCCATGTCATGGTTACGTGCGGCAGGTTCTGCTGTATAAAGCTTATACTATAGAGCCCACAATGCAGCTGGCTCCCCAGGAGCAGAGCCAGGTGGCCCTGCTCCCAGGGAGCTGGCTGCACTGTGGGCTCTGCAGTGTAAAGTTTATACTGCAGACAGAACCTGTAGCACAGGTCAGCAGCAGGTTCCTGAGGACACACTGGCTCCCGCCTGCTGCCCCACTCCCAAGGAACTGGCTGACCCCTCATGCTGCTGTCTCACATGCAGAGCCAGCAGCATGAGGGAAGGGGAGTGCAGTCAGCTACCTGGGAGTGGGGGCGGGACCCTGCGTGTAACTGTTAACCATTTAAATAGTTATTCTATTACATCTCTAGATGGAAACCAGCACAATCTGGCAACACTGCCCATAGGCAACAGTAAACAAAATATCTTATGGGCCATACATAGAAGATACAGATATGAACAGAATGAATCTACAGCAGAGAATTATTGTGCCAATTCTAATAAAATTTTTGTGCAAAAAGATAAACTTGTTGTAAGTCATTCCAAAAGATTGTGAAATCAAACATAAGATTTGGGAAGATGCTGTGTATTTGAAAACAAAACAAAACATGAAAACTGTTGGCCTAATATACAATAGGTTTTTAATTCTTTTAAATCCTTGGTTTGAATTGGTGCTTTTCTATTCTAAGTTTAGAGATGGTTGATATGAAATTTACATATCAATTTGTGCATTTTTATATGTATGATAACGTTGTTGAGCATGATTGCCCATTTAAGATTCAATGCTCAGTAAAATGTTTTTTCAGGTGTTCTTCTTATTAGTGTTCTCAATATCTCCTCCACTACCAAAGTCCATTACAGCTTAAGAGTTGCTTTGATCTTTCCTAACTGCTTTTTAAAATGATATTTCTAATTAGCTTCTTGCTAGGAATATCAGTTTCCCTAAATAACCTCATTACCCCATTGGTTAAAGGCTCCTCTGCTTTTATGCCTTTGAGCCCAGAGTAACTTGATAAGATCATCTTGAAGTTCTGCTGTGCTCCATACATAGTTATTTCTTGAGCTGTTCTGGTATGATTCTAATTTCCTTCAGCATTTCTTCTTTCTGCTCTGCGAAATCTTATATCTAAATCTGGCCTCTGTTCTCTTTCTTAAATTATCACTGAGGCAAACACTTAATTTAATTCTCTAGCAATCTACATCTTACCTTCTTAGTTATTAAATTCCTCTTGCATTCTTTTAGAAGTTCTACTGTTTTACACACTGAACTCTTGATCTATAGATACTTGAAAATAACTTATTTATTGCAACCTTGTGTGCAGTTTTTTCTTTAATACAAGAACTGTATATGTCTCTTGGGAGCTGAGTTATTCCTTGTGCTGTAGGTATGGTTGACACAGGACCAGTATTCCCTCTAGGTTTTTCCATCCATGGGCAGAATACATGTTTTGTGCACCAAGGCATGTGCAGATGTGTACCACCAGTACAAAAACATGCTGCCAGCTGTGAGCACTCTGCTAATCAATTGGGTGGCACCTGAAACCCTCCTGGGTGGCCGCCCAGGCACTGAGCTTACAGGGAACACAGCACATGACACGGTTTGGGATATATACAGGCAGTCCCCGGGTTACATGGATCCGACTTACATCGGATCCCAACTTACAAACGGGGTGAGGCAACCCCGCACTAGCTGCTTCCCCCCAGCAGACCAGGGAGATGCGAAGCTAGCGCCCCCCCCAGCAGACCAGGGAGACGTGGAGCGGCTTCTCAGCAGACACCTCAGCTTGAGAATAAAGGACTGAGGGAAGTAAGGTGTGGGAGAATAAAACTGAGCTCTGGAGAAATGTTTGGCTAGAGTTTCCCCTACAATATGTACCAGTTCTGACTTACATACAAATTCAACTTAAGAACAAACCTACTGTCCCTATCTTGTACGTAACCTGGGGACTGCCTGTATAACATGTGGCCCCTGACCTTTGTAAATTACCTTTTGTGTATATCAGCTACAATTTGTCAGTTGTAAGCAACAAGTGCTTTGCAAAAACAAAACAAAAACAAAAAACCCAAACAAACAAAAACAAAAGCTATGTACATTGGTATCTTTTGGTTGATAGTGATACCTGATTCACAGTCATATAAAGTCAAAGGAAGGACTTTAGTTGCATAAAACTAATCAGGCACCTAATGTACTTCAATTTGGTAAAGTGTGCACATATTTGGGTTCAAATATTCAGTATCTGCCTGCATAGAGCATGCACCCCAAAAGCAAGTTGCAGAAGTCCAGGTTTCTGCAGAACTAACCACCCAACATGAAATACGATGAATTTTAAACAAAACATAGGCATGCTTTTTGTTTGCATGGTCACATACCCACACATAATCAACACTCAAGTACTCAAGTCTATAGTTGTTGTGAAAATGTGATTTTAACATTATTTTTGTGTTCTTAATCTTTAGAAAAGTGGTAAGATTATTTTTAAACTTATTTTTAACTTACACAAAACATATTTATAATATTTTCATGCACACACATTGAGTACATGCTGCATATATCCATTTTAGCCTCACATGCGGTCATAACATAACATTGAACATAACATACATAAATACAGCTTATACTGAATACTTGAGTTTAAATTAGTCAATCAGATCATATTCACCCTTGTACAGGAAATGTCCCCTGAATGCTCATTACATGATTCTCCATAAATATAACTTTGTTTTCTCTGCAGAAAACCACGTTCCTGCTTGATAAACAACTAAGTTATCATTTTTAAAGTTCCTCATTAAAACAATGGGGGGAAACCCTGCCAGATAAAAAAAAATCAGAACAAATATATTTTAATGAAAAAAAAGTAGTAGCACTCTTTTATATATGTTTTTTATGAATTCTTCATAGTGGTAATAAGTTCATGAAAAAATATTCTGTATGACACCCATTTGATGAATGATAAATATGTTTTCAATCCTGGCTAAAACTGGATAGGAAATGAATTAACTCACCATGATGATTATCCATTCAAATATTTCCTTGTAGAAATAGCTCTCTAGTCTTTGTGGTTAAAATATGGTTCATGGAACATTATGGAACTGTACATTGTGAATATGCCTGCTACAGTCTGATTCTGAAAAGATGCATAGTTTGACAGTGACAAGATTAAATGTAGAGAAGTTATTGATATGTTTGATAAAGAAGCCTCAAAACCACACATATTCCTGTCCAATGTTACTGCTTTATTAGGTGTAGAACAGAGGTATGGGAAATGATTTTGGGATGAGAGAATAGATTAGTAAACAGAGGTGCTGGAACTAGAAGATCTTGGCTTGAAGTGGTTTCCATCATAGACATGGTTTACCATTTGGTTTAATGGCTCTGCTCAGCACCCTCACAATACACATTGTTCCAACACCTCTGTTGGTTAGGGCTCTGCAGAGGCACCATCTGGTTGAGGCTGATGCAATGTGTGCTCACACAAATTCCTTCCAGACTAGAGGCAGACTTCATGATTCAAGTGGATCCTCCCCCACACTGGCCCTTTTATCTATGAGTATTTGTGTAGAAGACTGCTACCAAGCAACTGCAGACTCAGTTTATGCCATTCAGCTGTTACGTTGACTCAGTAGGGGCCCACACATGACATCACACTGATGAACAAATGTTTGACCTGTACCTAACTTACACTATCATTCTGAGGCAAAAAACAGACGGTAGTGTGAACCTGATACCCTCAGAAGGGGTCTCAATAGAAACATGGAATGGCTCTCTCATTACAATAAACTTAAAAAACAACAAATGGTCTGGTAGCACTTTATAGACTAACAAAACATGTAGATGGTATCATGAGCTTTTGTGGGCACAGCCCACTTCTTCAGATCACCGGAATTTTTACAGTAGTGAATTGTAATGACAATATTGTCTTACAATAAGTAATTTCCAGGTACTCTCACCTCATCAATGTTAGAGGTGAGCTGCGTACACTCTGATTTAATTAGCCCTGATGTGACATTCCCATTTCTGTTTCCCCAAACATCTGAAGAAGTTAGCTGTATCTCGTGAAAGCTTATGCCCTAATAAATGTTAGTCTTTAAGGTCCTACCAGACTCCTTGCTGTCCCTCTACAAAAGTATTAATTCACTGCCCTTTAAAAAGTGTTGACTCTGCTGACACAGTGGGTGGTTAGTTTCTCCATTTAGACCTGGGTTTCTCTCTCTCCTGTTTATTCTTGACCCATTCAAAAGTTTCCTCTGTGTTCCATTGTGCCCCACTTGTTTTCTCTTCCTTCGCCTTGCCAGTCTCGTGGCACTAACAAGACCACTGCTGAAGTATGATGCTCTTTCTGGGGTCCACACTTTCCAAAAAGGATGCTGAAAGAATTGAAGAAAGTTTGGCTAAGAGCTACAAGAGTGAGACATGTATTGGAAAATATACAGTGAGAAACATAAAGAGATTGTGTGCTATATTTTGAAAGCGGATAAGGCAGTTAGGTCCACAAATTGTATTGACTATCATAGAGAAAAAGTTGAGGTGATATTATTAAGTTGTTTAATTACCTACACAAGATATTACCCAACTGATATCAATTGAATGTCTAATCTGGTGGTCAAAGGCATTACAAGATCCAGTTCTGGAAAAAAACCTAAACAGAGAATAAAACATGATTTTTTAACAGTGAGGGTAGTTAACCATTGAAATAGTTTACCAAGGGATGTAGTAAAAACGACATCACTTAGACTCTTTAAACCAAAACTGAGATTTTTTTTTATAAAAGATAAGCTCTAGTTCAATTACAAATGATTGGTCTTTGTGTAGGGATGAATGGCTGAAAATATGTGGCCTATATAGGATCAAAAATCCCATATCTCTAGATCCAGGTAGAAGGACAAAGAACGGATGTCAGACATATCTTCACTCATCCTCCCTTGGAACCTTGCACATTGTATTTGTATGTAATAATTCTGTTCCACCAGGCTGAGAACAAGGATCCAAGATTCTATCCCAAAATGAATTTTAAAAGTTGGAATTTATTAAGTGAACAATGGTGGAACTTGTGTGATTACTTTTTAAAATTAATGTATCACTAGATAAACCTACTGACTTCCAAAGCTAAATTCATCTAGTTGTTTATCATACTGAGAATTATCTTTGCTTTTAAAAACAAAAAGGGTAATTTTTTTTTTTTTGTTGCAAAGTATTTTATAACATTTCTACTGGATACACGAAATGTTGTTGGGTAAAGAAAAAATATAGTAGTCATTAGCGATCATTGATACCACTTTCTTATTAATATCAAGACTTCCTTAACAGACACATATGCATATAGGCGACACAATAAAAAAATTAGTCCCATGTGTTACAGTTTCTGCACACCTAGTAAAATCTCCAACAATACAAATGCATATTCAAAATTACCCTCCTAATTTCTCCCTCCACTTAGCCCTTCCTGGAATGGACGTAAGTGCCTATGTTTTTTGCAATACAGTGAAAGCTTTGTTATCTGTCATGCTGTTAAATGGAAAACTTGGTTAACTGGCATTGTCCATAGCGACAATACCACCATGTCTTCAGACATACACATTTGATTTCTGCCAGTCCAGCTGGCTGTTGGGGGGCTTCTGACAGCCGGCACTGCCAGGTGATGTCATCAGCAGTTACCTCCTAGCCCCTTAGCCTGCCTTCAGCTGTTGAGAACCAGATCTGCTGGTAGGGAGGGGACAGAGCAATAAGCTTTGTTATCCAGCAAATTCAATTAACCAGCAACTCCCATTTCCTATGAGTGCCTAATAACAAAGCTTTCACTATATTTTGTCATGAGTTTGGTGCAGTAGTCATGAAACAACTGTTTGTATTTAGCATTTGATTAACATTATACTTCGCTAATTTGCCCCCCCCCCCCCACCCGGAGCGGCAAATGAACAGCACCAGGAATCTGGTTAAGTATAGGAAACTAGAATTAGGAAGCAAGTGTTAAAGTAGCACAGCATACAGGCAGTCCCCGGGTTACGTACAAGATAGGGACTATAGGTTTGTTCTTAAGTTGAATTTGTACGTAACTCGGAACTGGCTCCAGATTCAGCCGCTGCTGCTGAAACTGACCAGGGGCTGACTACAGGAAGCCTGAGGCAGAGTTGCTCTGCCCCCAGCTTCCTGGAATCAGCCACTGATCAGTTTCAACAGCGGCTGAATCTGGAGCCTGGGACAGAACAGCTGGGGCACTGCTGGGTAGGTCCCCCCAGGACCAACCCGGCAGCACCCCAGCTGCTCTATCCCAGGCGTCCCCACCAAAGCCTGGTCTGCTGGGAGGGGGCGCACTAGCTGTGCCTCCCTCCCCCCAGCAGACCAGGGAGACCCGGAGCAAAGCCGCGGAGGCGGCGGGGTCCCGCGCCTCCAAGGCTTTGCTCCGGGTGTCCCTGGTCCGCTCGGGGGGGGGGGGGCGGAACCCCAGCAGACCAGGGACACCCAGAGCAAAGCCGCAGAGGATCTCTGCGGCTTTGCTCCAGGTGTCCCTGGTCTGCTCAGGGTGTCCCTGGTCTGCTGGGAGGGATCCCCAGCAGACCAGGGACACCCCGAGCAAAGCCGCAGAGGAGGCGGGGTCCCGCGCTTCCAAGGCTTTTCTCCGGAGCAAAGCCTTGGAGGCACGGGACCCCGCCGCCTCTGCGGCTTTGCTCTGGGTGTCCCTGGTCTGCTCGGGGTGTCCCTGGTCTGCTGGGGACCCCTCCTAGCATACCTGGGACACCCCAAGCAGACCAGGGGCACCTGGAGCAAAGCCACAGATGTGGCAGGGTCCCGCGCCTCTGTGGCTTTGCTCCGGAGCAAAGCCTTGGAGGCGCGGGACCCCGCCGCCTCTGCGGCTTTGCTCAGGGTGTCCCTGGTCTGCTGGGGACCTCCCCAGCAGACCAGGGACACCCGGAGCAGCTTTTCTCGCCCCGGAGGACACGGTGGCGGGACCACTGCGTGTCTGGGTGGTCCCGCCGCCTGCGAGTTCCGGGGCGAGAAAAGCCCCGTTCGTAAGTGCGGATCCGACATAAGTCGGATCCGTGTAACTCGGGGACTGCCTGTATTTCTTTAATTTAGAAAAATTCAGTTTCTCATAGGGTGAAAACTTTTCTCATAGGGTGAAAAATTGACTAAATTTTCAAAATAGGGAACTCAAGCCTTGTAAAATATGCCTACGTATGTGACTCAGTTTGTGTATGAAATCACAGCTACCCACTCAAATTAGGTGAATGCATATATTGAGGCTAACTAACATTTATCTGGATACTCAAGTCAATCTGATCTGTATGCATAAGCTTAGTAACTTCATGTTCAAATTTAAACATGATATTGCACACTTTTGCATTGAGACCTCAGGCATCTTATGTTTAAAATTCATACCCAGATATATATATTTGCAATTTCAACATCCTTTCCTCCACTCCCAAACTGAGGCTCAAACATGGAAAATTAGAATGGGATTTTCAAAACCTCTCGCTATGGGTTTAACTCTGCCCTCTCTGAAGTAAATGAAAATCAGTTTACCAAGTCAGTGCTGAACATTTTTGAAAATATCACCAAGACAATATAATGGTCACTATTCAAAAGTCAGCATTTAATTTTTGCTACTATGAAGTATTATCTTTGAATATTGCTTATTTCTCTGTACTTTGAATAGAAAACAATAGACTATCTCAGATGACATGGTAAATTAATAAATATTGACTTTTTAATAGTGGAAAAATACTGTATATATGGTCAGCCTATGTATTTTATACATTTTATACAAGATGCTATTAATTATGTTGATTAAACCCAAATTCATCCTTTTTTTCAAATTGAACACTTGCCTTTAGCCCTATAACCATTCTCTTTTCTCCTCTGTAAAGTATTAGAACAAGACTACAAAGAATTAGTCCTCTATTTCATAATGTAATTTTCCTTAGAGTTAGAAACTAAATAGAAATGTTCAGTCTAAATTGTAATGATTAAAAATAGACTATATAAGTTCTAATTAGCATGTGAAAAGGCAGAGAACTGAAAGAAAATATTTAGCAGCAAATTTGACTGTACACAATTCTGTTGTTGTATCATTCCTTTGCATGAAATTCAATATGTTGCTCCTAACTGAAATACTTTTTCTTTTGCAACAAAATATTACATATTCATAAATGTTGCATTCTTGGAACAATTTAATCTATGTGCCAAAAGACCAGAGCTGCTGGCATCTTTAGTAACATTCCCCTCAATTTTTATCTTTCCTCTCATGTAAAATATTTATGTGTTGTTTGGTTTATTTTTTAAAAAATCAGACAATTGCTTGAAAAAAAATAATTTCAGCTGCTTCCATGGCAATCTACAAAATTTTAAAACAGTAAAATACAATGACACCCTCAATGTCACAACTGTAAGGGAAAATTTACCTGCTGACAACTCATCTTGCACATAATTACTGCTATTTGGATAAATGTAAGTGACCTTTTGAGCATATTTATCTTTTGGATGTTATAGATTATATTGTGAACCCAGTCCTGTTCCCATTGAAGTCAGTGGTTGGGTGATCAGCCCCCGTATAGTCAATAGATTTACAGCATACCACATACTATGAATAGTGCCTCTCCATTGTTAATAAGTGGTAAATCTTCATCTCGTGACAGCATCCCACTGCTTCTGATTTTTCATATCTGAGTTACCCTTGCGTCTTGTTTTCAGAATCTCTTTTGTTTCTTCTCCATTTAAGGTCCTAGACTACTTCAGCCAAGGAAACAAAGGGGAACACTCTCCTTTGTTCTGCTATGTGACTCTGTTAAAGGAAAAGAATGCAACAGATCTATAAATGTGGCAAAACATTTAAGCCTTTACAAGTTGCTACAGTTACAGCCTTTAGCAAGTTGTGCTGCTGATTGGCGGCAAGTGTGCATGACTTACCAAGAACTGTCTCAAAATACTCTTAGAGGGGAACAGTAGTTTATATGCAAACCTTTTTACTCAACCAGATATACTAGTAAACAGTTTTATTTTATTATTTATGCAGCTGTGTTAAAACCTTAAGTAGACTTACCACATGCTGTTAGAAGCAGTATAAATCATGGGAAAAAGTGCATTTTGGAATGTCATGTTCTTTTCTGTTCTCTGCATTAGCAAGTAAATACAATAGCACTGCAAGAAAACAAAGGAATTTAAATGTACCATTCTGTAAAGGCATAATGAGCTCACAGAAGCCAATCCAGGATTTTTTTTTTTTTTTGAATAAGCAATTGCATTGCAGGTGGAATAAAATTCAAGCTCTTGTGCGAATGCCACACTCTGAGTTAGAGCAGCAAACTTAGTTGTAAGATTTAAAAATGTTTCTACACCGTTTGCTTTTGTGGATACATTATGAAAAACAGTTTTCATTTGCAGTATTTCAGCCCTGTCCAGAAGCAGAAGAGAATCTATTTCTATATGATTTTAAGTTGTTTTGAAAATTCAGTATGTCCAAATCTGTGTATGTTTGAACCAGACCTGAATACAGAACATTTTGACATTTCCCCTTTACTGGAAAAGAGGTTGGTATAGGAAAACCCCATTTGTTGCATGAACTCAGGATCTCCGTCCAATGTTTTTTTCGTAAATATGCTAAGAAATAATAAAACCAGGGGTGCCAAGTATGTAAAAAATAAAACCAGTGATGCTGGGATTCTCTTTAACTTTCTCTCAATATTTATTGTTTGAAATGCTGAAGTCATGACGCACACGCTCACTTTTCTATTATACCAAATGGTGCAATGGAGTATATTGCATCTTTGTGGAACATAATGTTAAGGTTGCACATATCAGATGGGTGGAATCTAACACAACCCACTTACTGACCAAACCAAGTGCTAGAATGGAGGTCAAGTAGATCCCAGAATTTTATATTTATGACTAATTATTGCACTACTAATTATTAGTAATATCTGGGTTTTGACTGAATGGATGACTGTACTACATGAGTTTCAGATCAAAAACAGGAATAATGGCACCAGGGTGAGTGTTAGTTGCTTGACAATATGCTTTGCATATCTAGAGGTGATATCTGCAGTACATGTATTTTAAAATGCCAAAGTACTTTTTTTTTCTGGTACAGTTCTAGAAATTGATGGCTATAATAATACTTTCTTGTGAATCTCATTCACCTAAAACATCACTTCTTGGTTTTGAAAAGAAGCACACTTTTGGCAAACTTGCAGTGAAAATAAATATATTATAATTTGGGAAAGTATGCATCTGGCAGAGATGAAGGCTAGTAGCTCTAATAAGTAAGGTTTATACACATATTAAACAAAATTAGATCTTTTTATTTATCATGATAATCTGGCTTTTGCAGCAGCATTTGACATTTTGAAAGGCACAATATCAACAAGGGTATAAAAGGCAAAAGAAATGGATTTGATGACAACCATATAAGGCATATGAGAAAGTGTCTCATAGCAGAGATTTTTTTAAGTGGCCTTATTTCATCTGTTTGGGAGCTGTGTTGCTTCCTTTTTTAACCAGCCATTGCAAGTATGAAATAGATGACAAATACATACAAAGAGCATCTACCAATAAGGAGTCTGTTGGTCCTTATTTTGCGAACTAGTTAGTTATGACTAAAAGGAGAGGAAAGAATTTCAAGGATTAAGTTTCTCATTTGCTGAACTCCAAAAGAAACCCTGTCAGGTCCACAGCCAGAAGGCTGGAACTAAGAAGGGGGCCCCAGAATGAAAAGTGCAATAGAGGAAAACTTTGGAGAAATTCTGAGCAAGGAATGAGGATTCCTGAATATTAGGACAGTCTCACAATGACATTCCCACCATAGCTTACCACAGAATATCGAGTTGTTTGGTTCTATCACATCTTGAAGTCATTTTAACAATAACCCTTTGGAAGGATGTATGTCATTTTTTATTATAGGTTGTAAGAAATTTCTCTTCTACTTGTACATTGTGTATTGGAACCCAAGGCCTGAGGTTCTGAAAATGTGCAGTTCCCCTGAAACTTCCCCCAAGCACAATTTCCTTACAGTGCTGCAGCAGTAGGGCAGAA
The DNA here is from genome assembly GCF_052426305.1 of Pelodiscus sinensis. Taxonomy (NCBI): domain Eukaryota; kingdom Metazoa; phylum Chordata; order Testudines; family Trionychidae; genus Pelodiscus; species Pelodiscus sinensis. The sequence goes on from NC_143057.1 coordinate 30,417,118, forward strand.
TACAGATGGTGACTGACAGCACTTTCACTCTGCTTAGACCAGTGCTCTTACTTGGCCACAGTGGACACTGTGGGAGCTTTCCCCGCAAGTCAGGAGGAGGGGGGATTTTCCCACTTTTGCATGTTCAAAAAACTTGGTGGGTGTGAATGTAAAATTATTATTCTTTGAGGAGTGTCCCTGTGGGTGCTTCACCTTAGGTGTGTAGGCACGCAGCAGTGTCCACACACCTCGTCAGAGATTTTTGGTAGTAGTGCCCTCTGATAGGCTGCGTACACGAAGCAGACAGTATGTGTGGTGCCGCTATTACGCATGCACAGGCAACCTTCTCTGCCGCAGCCAGTGTCAGTTGGAACCACAGTTGATCTCCAACTTTTCTTCAAAAGACTTAGTTTTCTTGTTAGTATAGTTGGCATAGCATCTGTTTGCTCATAGTTCTAATAGTTAAAACAGTGTTGTTAATTTTTTTCCTTGTTGTGGCCATTTTTTGCCTTGACCATCTTTCCATCTTGAGATGCCAGGTTTCCGAGGCTTTAAATGTTGCCTGTCTTGCAGGGTCTCCATTCCAGTTTCTGACAGGCACTCATAGTATGTTCAGTGCCTGGGGCAAGCTTATGCTACAGCCCAGTGCCAGCACTGCAATTAGTTAACGACCCAGACGGGAAAAGCCAGGGAGCCACAACTGAAGCTCATTTCCCTGGAAAACACAGTGAGACCAGCCTCAGACCTGGAGCACTCCACCCCACCTCAGCAGCCCTCCCCAGTGGCTATGTCTAAGAAGGCAGCTCCCTCAAGCTCCGGCATCAGGGACTCTTCCTCTGACTAGTCTAGGAAGAGATCCTATTCAGCCAGTAAGGGTGACTCCTCCTCAAAGAAATGGGGACAAACACCCAAAATACCCCCTGCACTGACCCCCTCTAGTGCACCGAACAGAGAGGTACCAGGACCGTCTAGTACCAAGGACTTCACAAAGGTGGCTGCAAGGGCACCAGAGAAGCCTAAGTCAGTCTACACCACGTGCACCACCCACCTCCACGTCAGTACTGTTAAAGGCAAAATCAAAGACCGCTTCTTCGGATGCATCGTTGACAACGAAAAAACCATGCCACCCTGGTGCTGAGAAAACACAAACTACTGGCACCAACGACCACACAGCTGGCACCATCCACACTGCAGGTAGCTGCGGTACCACCTTCTATGCCGTCGACACCCGCACTGCACCCGTTAGTAGTGGCAGAAGAGCTCAGCGTGACATCCGTGCTGGCGACCCCATTATTTGGCACCGTCAGTATGCCCACATCTAGCAGGTTTACCTTGTGCACTCCTGTGGGCTTGGCACCACCACTGTCAAGGGAAGAAGACGATGAGCCTCTCATTGGTGCTTCTACACCAAGGCACTGCTTGCCTAAACAACCTCAACAGCAACAGTAGTAGCAAGTGCAGCAAGTTCTACCCCAACGGCAACCACCCTAGTGGCTGCCCCCTCCAGGGCCAGTACCAGTCAACTGCCCATACTGGGATCCTTGGGGCCCTTATAGATACTGTATCCTCTTTTCTTCTACCCTCCCTTCCCACCCACCTTTCCTATCCCTCTTCAGGGACCCATCTTACCAGAGCATTGTCCTCTAGGAGATTGACTACCTCCTCCATCTCAGGGCCGTGCAACCCATCCCACATTGTAACTAGGGAAAAGGGTTTTTCTCCCACTGCTTCCCCACATCAAAGAAGTCGGCAAGGTGGAGACCGATTCTCAGTATCAGGGAGCTCAACAGATACATATGACCATAACGGTTCAGGATGGTACCCCATTCACTATAATCCCCTCCTTAAACAAAGAGGATTGGTTGTTGACTCTTGACCTCCAGGATGTGTATTTCCACGTATACATTCCCCCAGCACATTGCAAGTACCTCAGATTCACAGTGGGTGGTGCACACTTCCAATACACAGTGCTGCCATTCAGACTCTCCACAGCCTCAAGGGTCTTCTCAAAGGTGCTGGCAGTCATCGCAGTGCATCTACACAGACAAGCGGTTTCCATATTCCCTTACCTCGACGACTGCCTGATAAGAACAAGCGCAAGTCAAGAGGCACAAAATGCAGTCTCTGTGACCAGGACACTATTTCAGACCCATGGTTTAGAGAGAAATCTCGCCAAATGCAATTTCACCTGTCCCTTCACTTTCCACTTAGCTGATCCCTTCCTATCAAAACCCACCCTTCCACCAACAGTGTGGAACTAATATGCCAATTGCTATCATCACATCATTCACCTTGCTGGTGTATTACACCTTTTCCTCCAACTCTCTGTCTTCTCTATTTAGAATGTAAGCTCATTGGGACAGGGACTGTCTACTACTGTATTTGTACAGTGTCTAGTGCAATGGAGACTCATTCTTGGTTGGTTGTTAGGCTCAACCATAATAAACCAGATTGATTAAATTCTGCAGAGCAATGCACAACTTGTCTGCAGGCTGAACAGGAGAGCTGGGGAGAAACCACACATAAAACCCATAAAGCTCATTGAAATTCAGAGAGTGACCATTCTGGTATTTAATTAGCTGATTTGGTGGAAGCTGAAAATGGGAAAGTGAGAATAAAAACCTGAAAGCAATCAAGCAAGAAAAAGAATAACAGAACCAAACTATGTGTGTGATTCAGACAGCTGATACAGCCTCTAGTGTTTTCCATTAGAGCACATTTTTAAACCCTTGAGTACAGTATTTTACTTAAGCATGATGCTCATTTTTGAACTGATAAATCCACTGACCCTTTACTCTACTCCTTCTTTTCTGGTATCATGTGCAAATATGTTATCAGTCTGAGTCTTAAGAATTAATAACAAAATACCTTATCTCTTTATACAAACATTTTTTCCAGTGGGATGACAGAGTGACATCATCATGTCACTCTGCATTCACAGGAGCCAAGCCCCACCCAATCCCAGACTGGCCCTCCCAGGAAGAACTATGCAGCAGAACTATTCCCCTCTGAAGTATGGATGGTGAGTGACTGAGCTGAGTGCCTGTCTTAAGAGGCAGTCAGGGGCAGCCCGTGCGTATAGGCCGACTCAGCTGTTGCCAAGGGCGCTGCATTAAATGGGGCACCCGATGATGACATCACGCCGATTGCGCATTCCGCCTCGGACGCGGGGGCATGATTGCGTCTTCCTCCTGGGCGCCAGCTGCCATCAGCCTGCCTCGGGCTGCCCCTGGAGGCACTGCACTATTTCTAAGATATTCTGGCAGCCAGCTTGTTCTCTCACACACCCTAACACTCTTATGCATCCCCTCCTCCCCCCCAGTTACCTCATGTCTGCAGGGTGGGGGAAGAGGGCGACAACAGAGGTCACACATTCTCACAGTCTGTCACGCATCTAGTCTGTGTCTCACACACTGTTTCTGTGCCACACACATACACACCCAGTCACTGTTACCCACACTGTGCCACACACACACAATTTGTATTACAAAGTCTCTGTCTCACATATACAGTTTCTCTTTCTCAATCACTCTCTCTTTAGCCTCTAACCCTGCCCTTTCCAACCAAGGCGTGTCCCTTGGGGGGCCTGGAGCTGGCCCCTGATGGCTTACCAAAATTCATGGAAATAAAATTTTTAATTGTAAATTTTATTTACAATTTACACTGTAAAAATTATTGCCCACTTCTGACCTAGCCTAAGTTGCATATTCTTGCTCCATCCCATAAATTGTTATTTTGGAGTGACATTGGTGTACTTCTCTTTCTGCATACAGTCACTTGAAAACAGTGTCTGGTCATCTCCAAGCAGATAGATGTGAGTACTTTATCCCACAGCCCCTTAAATCCACCTGACTACCACTGAAGGAAATGAGAGTTTTGAATGCCCGGTAACTGAAAGACCATAGAAAAGGAGTTAAAGCTTGTTATTACAATCCTTTATTCCCATCAGCAGTCCCACAGAAGTTAGTCATATTTACTTAAACATGGTTAATTTCAATTGGGAGTGTTTTGAACCTTTCAATGTGTAATAGCTTTAGTGAATGTTTCATAAAATTCTGAAACGTTTAATTGTATTAGAGAAGTATTGACAAAACCTAACATCTCACTATGCTTTGAATTAAGTTATTCAGAAGTTGATTAAAACATTTTTAGTTACAATAATGAATTAAAATCAGATTCATAGAATACTAGAACTGGAAGGGACCTTGAGAGATCAAGTACAGTCCACTGCCCTCATGGCAGGATCAAGCACCATCTAGAGCATCCCTGATAGATGTCTCTCCAACCTGCTCTTAAATATCCCCAGTAATGCAGATTCCACAACCTCCCTAAGCAATTTATTCCAGTGTTTAACCACCATGACAGTTAGGAAGTTTTCCTAATGTCCAACCTAAACCTTCCTTGCTGAAATTTAAGTCCCTTGCTTCTTGTCTAATCATCAGAAGCCAAGGAGAGCAATTTTTCTCCCTCCCTCTTGTAATACCCTTCTAGAATACTTGAAACTGTTGTCATGTCCTCTCTCAATCTTCTCTTTTTTTACCTAAACAAACCCAGTTCTTTCAGTCTTCCCCATAGGTCACATTTTCTAAACCTTCACTCATTTTTGTTGCTCTTCTTTGGACCTTCTCCAATATGTAATCTAAATGTGTGTATGTATACACTAAGAAAAAAGGGGAAAAAATTGTAAAAAACCTATTGTGTCTTTTAAAAAATCAGTTTATCTGGGATTATAAACAATAGTCACATTGTTATGCATACTGCATGATGTGGAGAAGGCAGGGCTAACCCAAGTTTATTTGGGTGCCTTTCTGAGCACTTCCCTACTTTCACATTTTTAGATTTCTTTTAACCTCTGAATTTCCCACAACAGGATTATAACCTCTAAATTTTTAGCTCTGAATTTGCTAGGTTTGTAATACTTTCTTTAGGTATAATCATAAATCCTTCCAGTGTTTTTTTTTTTTTTTTTACCTGTAAGTTATTTATATGTAAACATTCAATTTTAACTCCAGTTAATGTAGTTCTTATCTGGGAATTTATGTATTTATATATGGAAACAGACATACATTTTGTGTGTGTAGTCTATATGTTTGGTATGCCAGTTGCTGCCAAACTGTATTGGCTGCCAAAAATAATGCAATGAATCCTCTAGTATCTCTGAGAATAATTTATTAATCACTCAACAGTAGCAATTGCCAACAAATTCACTAAAGTACATTAAATATGTTTAGAATTTTAATTAAGCCACTAGATAATTGTTGATTCATTACAAACTGATTGCAAGGCTGCCAGACAGAAGAGAAAAAATATCAGAGAAGTTTTAGGTAATGTTTATGGCATAATCCGTTGAATTCTGATGCTCCTCCCCTACGTTAGTCTGGGCAATGAACTCAATTTACAACCTCTGTAATTATTTTAATTCATACATCTTCTGCAACTCCCAGTTGGTCTGTGGTATATACTTTGAAAAGTCCAGGTGTAGATATCATGATGTCTCCCTCACTTGGGGGCCGGGGCAGAGTCTGAAACTGGGGCCCCCTCATCCTTCCAAAACTTCACCACTGAGAGAGGCCCCTGGAAATGGGGGGGGGGTGTTGGACACTGACCTCACCCAAAACTCACCCATAGAGGCATCCCTTGTGGGGCTGGACCTGGCTCCCTGCTCCTATTGCTCTTATATTGCAATCTGGTGCATAGGGTTGCAGCATCACTCAGCTTTGGGCCAGCCACTCCTCTGTCATGCTAGGGACAGCCAGGCCAAAGTTCATTGAGGGACACAGTGCCACTTGAGTTTGGCCAATTGCTTCTGCTTCACCGCAATGTCTTTGTATGTTGTCCTTATTTCAGCTTTAAAATCTTGATAGGAGCGGTATGCTTTCTGATCAAAATTGGACTATTGGCTGGTCTGGTCATAGGATTAAGCATGTCTTATTCATTGAAGGTACCTTACATTTTGCTTCTACATGTAGAATCCTTTCTGAGTGATTATCCTTCCCAAAAGTGCACGGATAGTTTTCTTAACTGGAAACTACAATCTAAAGCCTACATAAAATTCTGCTGGAAACCATTAGAATTTTAACGGCTACTTCAAATAAGGATTCCTGGATGGGAAAATAAATTCTAAAAATATCACCCACAACCAGTGTTGGTTACTGTGCCTTTTGTTTGGTTGGTTTCTTTTAAGTTTTGGGAGGGATTTATTGTGGGGAAAAGGGGAGGCAAGAGTGCTAGAATAGTTTTCATAGTGGGGGAGCTGTCAACCATTTAACTGAATTGTAAACCCTATATTTAATGGAAACCTCTTCATGCTGGGGGTGCAGCAGCAATGCCAGCACATTTAGCCCTAGCACCTATAGGGAGAGGGCTGGTGGATTATCTGTTGACAGACATCAGTGGAGCTATGCTGAGTTATATCAGAGGGGAATCACTCCCATTGTCTCTAATGATGGCTTGCATGAGAAAATAGGAGACGTGACTTTTTTTTGGCAGGTGGAACACATGATGATACGTAGGAAAGTTAGGCTTATGACATACTGCCTTTTCTTACATCTAAGCAATTTCCTCTCTTATGTTTCCTCACACTTGGCATTCTGGAACAGATAGCAGAAAACTCTGCCTGTGCTGTCCATGCCCACCCCGGAAGTTGCAAAGGATGCCAAAGTGGTTTTCATTATATACTACTTAGATCATTTTTATATAGAGATGCCTCTTGAGGGATGTTCTCAGATCAGATATGAACCAACACTGAGGTACGCTTTTCCAGAACTCAAAACTCATGGACTGTGATGTCAATATCTGCCGATACCAAAAGCAGCTCCATCCTGGATAGAGAGCCTAGACTAACTCTTAAAACAGTTTTCTATTAGCTGAAACGCATCAATCACAATCTGCCTTTGAACAATAGTTCATCATCCCATAATACTAGTGAGAGTTCCATCTCAAACATATGCTATATTGCATTTAACCACTTCTCAGAATAAGATAGTGAAGATTTGTGACCCAGAAATATGGTCTTTCTATATACGTTTTAAAGTTCTTTTTACATGAAATAAAGAGGGATAAAATATTTGCAAAATATCTGATCTCTTCTTGGGAGGTTAACTCTGCATATTGTATGCTTTCTTCTCTTACTATCTTTTGACCTAGAAAAGCCCTGAAAACACACAGTCTACCCTGCAATTGGATAGATTGCAGTAATTTTACCCAGAGTAAGAAGATGAAATTGTTTCAATAAAATGCATACATTTACTACTATGTTCTTATTTTTTTTCTGCTCCAGTCATACTGAGAAGTTGTGAATAGGGAGTTGCAAATTCTTATTCAACTGCAATCTACACTGTTTTATCACTTTATATTTGGGAAAAAAACATTGAGATTGTTCTTTTAAACTTGTAACTGTTTCATTCTAAATTCCCTGTGAACTTTCCTACCTTTCTATTACCAGAAAATTGCTTTTCAGAAAGGTGTGAATAGTGCTGATTGACTTTTAGGGAGCAGCATAAGCCAGTGCAATTGGTCCATACTAACAGAAATATCATTTTTCACTAAGTGCATCAACCACATTAATGATAGGTAGTAAACAGGAATTTTAAGCAAAGCATTCTTTTGAAATCCACTTAGTGACATATGCAGTCCTTGTTAATGGTAAAAGGAGAGTATGAAGTAGCCCTGCAGTTTCTGTTGAGTATAAAGGCAACATTTTTTATTATTATGTATGCATCATGGGAAGGCTTGAATCTCAGATAGTAAGATTAGTAAAAGAGAGCAAGTATTATTTAGACTACTGATATCTCCAGTAAGTGGTGTTCAGAAATCATCAGTTTATTTAGACCTTTTGGTTTCCTTTATAATCTGGTTCCTAAAAAATATTTAATATTATGAAAAGAAAGACTGAAACTAATAACCCTTTGATCTTGTAAGGTCTTGAAGAACTTACATTTTATTTGTAACTTTTTAAAAAAAGCAAAAATGAGTGAGAATTGGAACTATCTGTGCACTTATTTTTTATATATCTTCAAAATAAATGCAAGTTTCTTAAATTGAAACAATCGGGATTTTAACATGTATTTTCCATTTTTTCAAGCATAAAAAATTGTTATTGTTAATCGTTGCACTTATTGTGCTGTTGCAGTAGAATGCACCTTTCTATTACTATTTGTATCACAAACCTTTGAGAACCCATCTTGGAAACTTTAACTGGGCAAAGGGCTATTACGTGGATCCAAACTTCCCCAGAGTTCAAGGGTGTTTGCTTTCCATCTTCCATTTTTCCTTATTGTTCTCTCATTCCTCATTCTTTGTTACCAGAACACTTGCATTAAAACACAATTTTCATTTCTTAACTGTTCCTCTATGTTTCTTGGTTTTCATACAATTGTTCAAGTACTGCAGAGAAAATTGTAGAAGGGGTCAAGTTCTGCACGATTATAACCATTCCACCCCAGTGCATTCAGTGAGATTGCATTGGAGCAACAGACTATGCCTACTGGGAAGCAACATTTTCTCAAATCAGAACATTTTCAAAGTGTTCCCTGAATGTAATTTCTTCTTTCTGGAAAAGCAACGATGTAGTTGGGAATATGACTGTAGTTATTAATATATCCATCAATTCTTTCTTATGAAACAGGTTGTCTATCACTTCAGCTCCTAAGGGAGAAAATCATAGCTCCTAAGGGGAAATCCTGAATTTACTTGCCAGGGACTTCAGTGGAGCCAGAATTTTACTATAAGGCCAGGTCTATGCTATACCCAGAAAGTCAGCTTAAGATACACAACTCCAGCTGTGCAAATAATGTAGCTGGAGTCAATGTGCACTAAGCCAAGCTTGGTGCTGTCTCCACAGCAGGAGGTTGATGGGAGCAAATACTCCTGTTGATTTTCCTTATTCCTCACAAATTGAAGAGTACCAGTGTAGGCTGGAGGTGCCCTCAGTGTTTGATTTAGTGGGTCCTTACTAGACCTGCCAAATCAAACTCCAGAAGATTAATCTCTGGCACGGTAAAGTAGAGACGTGGCCTAATTCTTTCTTCCATTCCCAAGATCTGCAGCATACATATTTTTGGTAATAAACTACTGTTCCCTGAAGTTATGCTTTAATTGGTGGTAATAATATATCCATTTCTCCAACAACTTTTTGTCAGCACAGTGGTGCCACTCAAAATAGTATTCTGTCTAATTTGGGTGGGATTTATTTATTTTGCAAGTACAGTACATACTTTATCTGCTTGTCAAAAGCTGTATGCACTTGGCATGCTAACAAGGAGCCTTCAGAGGTGACTCAATTCACTTTAGCCCTCAGAACTTAATAGCGAGGAAGGTAGCAAAGCATTTCAAAAATCTAGAGTGTAATAGATTTAATTGCTGAAGCAGAATAATCTGTTAAACACGAGACAATCCTTTGGAAAGTACTTTTATTACAGGCTTAAATGTAAATATACCAAATAAAGCATTTAAAGAATGCCAATCAGATAACTACAGGCCTATCATGCTACTGTGTGCACCACTGATTAATGTTTATTATGTTTAGACTTTGGCTTTGCAATCTGGCACTTATGATCTCAACAAAACACACACTTCATTTGTGGATATATCTTAATTACAGCATGAATTTAAAAAAAAATTATTTTCCATGAGTGTTCTTAAAATAAAATCATCGTTGCTTATTTAGAAAACAGGCTCTTCTAGAATGACATTTACACATACAGGCAGTCCCCGGGTTACATGGATCCAACTTACATCAGATCCCTACTTACAAACGGGGTGAGACCCCACACTAGCTGCTTTTCCCCCTAGCAGACCAGGGAGACGCAAAGCTAGCACCCCACCCAGCAGACCAGGGAGACACGGTGCGGCTTTTCTCAGCAGACACCTCAGCTTGAGAATAAAGGACTGAGGGAAGTGAGGTGTGAGAGAATAAAACTGAGCTCTGGAGAAATGTTTGGCTAGAGTTTCCCCTACAATATGTACCAGTTCCGACTTACATACAAATTCAACTTAAGAACAAACCTACAGAGCCTATCTTGTATGTAACCCGGGGACTGCCTGTACACAGGAATATAACTGAAGCTTGCTTCACTGCAGAAAGCTCCATACACTCCTTAACGGGCTCTGGGTGGCACAGGGCACTGGTAGATTTGTGAAAGAAAAGTTTAACAAGCTGATTAAAATAATGAATATCAAGTCTCAGCTGCTTGATGAGTTAAAGGACATAGTGGCTAGAAAGCTATCAGACTGGAATGTAGCATGATATACTCGAGGTTCTGTGGCACTTTGTCCACTGAGGAAAGAAAACATTGGAAATACCCAACATGGTAATGTGCCTTATACACACATGACTCACATTCTAGAATGTGCATTGCCTCAGGCTGTGGCTGATTAAAAAAATTAGCTGACATCCCAAGTATCTGGTTTCTTGGAATGTCAGTGTGGTTACACTGTGCTCTCTATTGCCTCTCCTACTAGGAATGTTAACTTGGTACAGGGCTACTCAACTTTGGAAGCTCCAGGGGCCACAATGATACACACAGCACACACTGAGGGCTGCAACTTAAATGTGGTCGCATGTATATGCAAATAGATGGAAATAGCTTCTTTCACACTGATGGGCATGAACACAAAGATTAAGGCAAGACTACACAACATGCAGGCCCCATTTAAGTCAGTTCTGCTGATATTAATAAAATGCAATACTCCCCCAATTTCCACCCATATGGCAGCACTTTTAATGAGCAATGACAATTCAGGAATTGAACTACTAAAACTCATATCAACAGAAGATCATTATATTGATTAGCCCTTATGGAGTGTGTTCCCAGTGGAGGCCATGTTCAAAGTATCCCACCCACGGGCCGCATGTTGAGTCCCGCATAAACCCAAACTACACTGTGGGCTGCAGACAAACAGGCTGCAGGTCACACATGGCCCATAGGCTACGTGTCGAGTAGCCCTGCTGCATTACATTCAGCCTTCAGCTGGTCATTTTTTGTCTTTAAATGGCATCCCCTCTTAAAAACATTTAATTTGGCCAATTAATATCTTGCAGTTTTTTTTGTGCAAAATCTTGTTATCTGTCTCAATTCCCAGACGAATAAAATAAATGCCAAAGCTAGGGCATATTTGATTTGGACTCAAAAGTACTTTAGTTTGTTTGCATCTATTCCTCCCCCTACCCTACACACACCCCTTTTTTCCTTATTGATATTAATGAGACATTCATTTAGTTTTGCTGATTCTCAGCATTATGAAATCTCTAAACTGATACAGAACTGATGCCAAAGCCATAGTTATGTTTGTGCTTATATGGGAAACTACAATTATAATGATTTTCATATTACCTTAACAGTTAGCTCTTTGCACTTAAAATAGATGAAAACTAAAATTAAATTTGGCTTCCTGGCTGCTAATGAAAGACTAATGGCTAAAAGCAACACAGATAATGGATGTAGAAAACTTCTCTGCAATGTAACCATAGTAAATCTTGATCACATTAATCATTTCTCCACACTATTAAAAATATATATCCTAAAATTAGAGTTGGAAAAGTGTAAATGCATAAAAGTACTATAAAATACCTGCACACTTGGAACTGACTACACAATGGTTAAACTGCAAACAGCTTTCTAGAAATATCACTTCCAGATTATTGATGTACAGCTAAGAATAATGTCATGGAGGGCATGTCTGCACAGCAGGGCTAAACTCGAAATAAGCTATGCAACTTGAGCTACGTCAATTGCATAGCTTCAGTCAAAAGAACTTATTTTGACTTTGGATGCTTCTACACAGCACTTATTTCAAAATAGAGCACTCTTCCCCCAACTTCCCTTACTCCTCATACAATGAGGTTTACGGACGTCGGAGTAAGACCAATTTATTTCGAAATAACAGGTTTGCTGTGTAGACATGCCCTCGGTGTTCCAATATTCGATTTGTCTTGAAACAACTAGAATTGGAAAGGAGCAATGCCCATGTTCTTTTTAGATGGTAAGTTCTTTAGGATAAAAACTTTCTGTATCTGTGTCTTGCTGGGAGTGTAGCACGTAAGGGCTTTGTATTGTAAATAATAAAATATGTCTGCCCCAGTGAAAGTAAATGATTTTTGTTTTTGGTGCTATTTAATGATATGATAGTCCAACAAAGGTATTGGTGTATTACATAGAGGGAGGCATCTTGTATCATAAGAGGTGCAGTGAATACAGCACTGGACTGGGGTCCCAATGACCTGATGTGAAATCTTAGCCACACTGAAAGGTCTTTTCAGTTGTGTGTAAATGGGCCTTTAAAACTCCCAGTGCATATATCACCTGTTTGAATTTTATTCTGTTGCACATGACAAATGTAATCAAGTCACTTGCTACTTTGTAATCACTCATGTTTTAGTTCTGAGATAATTCCTCTTTATCTATTAAAATGAGACCTAATATAGTATTCTCCCATGTTGGATCTAATAATCCTTCAGTGGGCAAACTGTCAACTACAAGTTTTAAAATTCCAAGGATGTTTTAGTACTAGCCAAATGGGCTCTCTGGCATGTGTCCCTCAGACTGAAGCTCCCCATCATCCTTTTTCTATACCTTATGAATAAGAGTGAAAGGAGCACCATCAGGTTCTCTAGAGTGACTAGTTACTCTGTCACAGACACTACTTACTACCCCTTTGGTTAGAACTTTAACCGATGTGCATTAAAAATAATTGCTTCAGGTTTCTCTCGTTCTCAGAAACAATCATGCTATGTTTGACTGCTGCTCTGCCTTCCATTTTGAACAATGAATCCTTCCTAAATAGGTTGTAACCAGTGATGGAAAAACACCACGTCACTGGCAAATATAAATATTTATGTACAGGTTGAAAGTCTGTGGTCCAGCATTCCCTGGTCCAGCAACATCTGTGATCCAGCATAATTTTAGTTAGCAGAATGTCCACTTCTAATGGATATGGCCAAGTTTCCTGTGGTCCCATAATGTTTGTGTACAGCCACCAGTCCTGGTTCCATATGTTCTGTTATTTGGTTCTAATTTACCCCTAAATGTTTTCTGAGAACCTAATAAGAGCAGAAGCATTGGTGATGCGGATAGATAATATAGACCTCCCATGATTCAGCAAATTCTCTGGTTCAACACTGTTCAGGTCCCGAATATGCTGGACTAAAGAGGTTCAACCTATTTTACTATAAAATGGTTTTGCTATATTACACTTCATCTGGGTGACAAAACGTTGGGGCCAAACAATGCAAAGATGGGTCAAATGCTTAGCTTGTCTTTGATACAAAACATGGGTAAATCATCAAAATGAAAAATAATGCCTTTATAACAGAATTGAATTAGTGATGAAAACTAAGCTCACTCTTTCCATGTTCAGGCAGGTAAATGTATGTATTATGCACATAAATTCTATTGTTGGTGCCAGCTTCCAATCTCAAATGAGATTAAATTCTATTATTAGAACCTTGCATGATGAGATTTTCATAACTCTCACATTAGAACCTGTAGCTGGATTTTTTTATGTTCCCGAAAGGTTGCATTTTCAAAATTCAGCTTATTTCTGTTTGTGCTGTCCCACTCAGTTTTGCCTTTTCATGTCCTATAGGCATATAGGATGTGAGTCAAAGCCCATTGAAATCATCATAAAGACTCTTTAACTTCACAGGGATTTGGATCAGGCCTTACATGCCCAATAAGTAGAAGATGAATAGTCCTCTAGTTGTATGCTGTTTGAATCAGAGCTCTATAGAATTTATGATATGTATCAGGGGTTTCTCAGGCAGTTAATAGGAGCCAGGTTGCCAAATCATACACAATTCTTAGTAGGTATAGGCTTAAATATTTGCAGTGCATAGTTACAAAAAATACCTTCACCCACCAGGTGCCAGGTTGTGGTCTTGGAACGCTTCTAGCAATTAGAAAGGATGGGGAGCTATATTAAAAATTTGACTTCTTAGAGGTAATTCTCAGTTAGACTTGTTGTGTATAAGGGATACATCTACACTGGGATAAAACCCCCATAGCTGGCCTAGGTTAATTAACTGGGTCTTGTAGGGCTCAAGCAACAAGGCTAAAAATTGCTGCATAGGCAGTTGGGCTGAAGGTGGAGCCCAAAGTCTGGGACCCTCCACCCTTGCAAGGTCTTAGAGCTCATGTTCTAGCCCAAGTCCCTATCCTCTACACAACCATTTTTAGCTCTCTGACCTGTTTAAGTCATCTGACCTGTGCCAGCTGCAGCCAAGCCTCAAGGCTTTTATCTCTAGTACTTGAATCATGATTTGTTCATGGCTATGCAAATATGTTCTTAAAATAGCTACCAGCCTCGTAAATGACCATTTAAATGTATAGCATGATACCAAGCTGTATGTGTATGTTGCAAATATGGGTCCAAATACATAAAGAGTACTGTATATCATCCTATTCTTCTGGAGTCTAGACACAAACATCGACAACCTGTAAAGTAAAACACATGCTCAAAAATGTTTCCTTAAATTAGGGCCTGGTAGTATTCTTCAGATGTGCCCATTAGCTGTTGTTGCTTATATGTTAATCCCAGCCAATAAAAGCATTTTTATAAATAGTGATTGACAAAAATAGCAATTGACACAAACTTGGACAAATATTTTTGGATGCTAAGAACCATCCAGACCTTCTGACTCTCCAAAATGTGTCTAAATCTCATGAGAATTAGTTATCATGAGATTTCTAATATGTTGTCTTCTGGTTGGGACAGAAATACCAGTAGTCTCATTGTATTATGGTATGATAAAATCCCAACATCATTTTTTCAATGAGTATAAAAAAGAGAAAAAGTTAATCAAAATTCCAAAAGAATTGATTCCATTTTAGAAATGGGCAGAATTCACAGGCAAAGAGGATCTGTCACCCCTTCCCCAGCTCGATTCACACAGGCCTGATTTTAACAGCAAGAGATATTGTTCAAAGAACCTGCATATTTTTAAAGCTTTTGTTTGTGGGCTTTGGCAAGTTGAATAATTGGAGAATTGCTGAATGTTGCAGTTACCTGGCCATCATTTATTTTTCTGCTAGTGCCTACAATAGACTTTTTGCAAGACACCATCCCAAATGTCAGTTAAAAACAATGATGTGGCTTTTTAAACATAAATTTTTTATCATGGCTGCATTTGTATGTTGTGCAGAAAGATGGGGGGAGGCGGTGGGGGAACAACTTAAAATTCACATCCAGACTTTTGCTTCTAACGCAGAGCTGTTTTAACATCAGTTTTGCCAAGATTGTAGTGGTACTTTTGCTGAAAGGAGGGAAAAAACCTTGTCACCAGAGATTAAATACTGAATGACATCATTAGGATTTAACAAAATGCTTGGATCCTTTGCAGTACTTTGACTCTTTCCTCTTCTTCCTTTATTCTACAATCATTTCCTAAATAAAAATACTGTTGCTCAGTCATTACATCAATGAGGAACTGTATATCATTGAAACTTGTGTGAATAAATATGTCATAAAGGCAAAAGGCTATCCTCCCTAAGATTGAGGAAGAATGTTGCTAAACAAAATAAATAAAGTTAATTGACTAATTTTTAGAAAATTGAGAAGACTTCAGTATGTGAGATCACTTAATTCTGCTTATGTTGTGTTTGCAGAACTTGTCTATTGCCCTGATCCTGCAAAGATTTACTCAAGTAATTAACTTAAGGTGCTGCAGCCATCCCACTAAAATCAAAAGAACTGCGTCACTACTTGCTGCATGTAAGGTTAAGCATGTACATACATTCTTCCAGGATCAGTGCCTAAAGCTGTGAAATTGATATTTTGATCTAGCTCCAACAGGCAGGTCATGCATTGTAATAGCTAAAATGTTTCAACACTGACCAATGCATTAGAAATGCCTTTAAAGAAGATAGTTTAAAGGCATTTTATGTGAACAATCGTTTTTCCAAACTATATATACTATACAGTAACTGAAGGCCTGATTCTAATTCCTCATGAGTGAGAGCCAGAAGATATTCTACTAAAGCCAGTGACATTATACCATTGTTAAGTAAAATTGGATTCAGGCGTTTCTCTTGCTTATACCGCTGAAAATATGTTGGACCATTACTGAATCCAGCAGGGCTAAACACAGGTTTACATCAGTGTAACAGATTGATATCAGTGCAACAGACTGAATTAGCACCATTGTGGAGATAACTTTTGGCACCTATATTTTTTAATAGAAACCATCATGATAAACAAATAACCTAACTGAAGCCATCTATGAAGGCAAAACTCCCCTTGTAAAGAATATGCAAAGGACTACATGTGTAGGCCCATATCTTCCATGGAAAGCCATCATGACTAAGTAGCCTTCCAAAAATTCTCTTTTGATTAATTAACTTATTTATTACAATTTTTAATTTTTTGTACAATTTGTTTCATAGTTGCCAAATCCCACAGATATGAAAATGTTTCAGTATTAGTGACTTTTAAAAAATAGGACCTTAATAACATTTTTGCAGATCAGATTCAGCCTTCCTAGTCTTTATTCATTTTTTTTTACTTTGTTTACTTATTTTACAATATGATCAGTACATGACTTCCGTGACCTGTGTCACTTGACTGATACTGTTTCCACCTCATGGGAGGTCAAAAGGCCACTGCATGCCATATAGTCAGAACACATGGTGGGCTCTGATCTGTCATTTACTTTCTTGTAATGCAAGGTCCTGTTTAGTTTGATACTTGTGCTGCTGTCACAGGCAATGAGGGTCAGCAGTTGTGGTGACAAATTAGTTTTGACAAGCTTAATGACCCCAAGGAAGAAAAGTCTGCAGCCTTGATAGCAACTGCAGAATAATTGGTTAGCTCAGCCAAACAGGGAATGTGTTAAAAATCCCAAATCCTCTCTGGCAGACCAATTACACCATTCAGCAAAAGGGGTGGAAGGTTGCCATCAGTTTCTATAGTCTTACAAAAGCATCAACAGGCTGTATTTCAATCAATTCAATTTTGTTTGGCGGGACATCAGGACATCCAAGGAAACAATTGGGCCTTTCAAGCAATGTTCATATTATAAACTCAGGAACAAAGCAAAGAGAAATCTTTTGTAAGAGCCTTTTAGAACTAGACTGCTTGTAGTAACTTAGAGTGTTTCAGGTAAAGAGGGGAGGTGAGAGGGAAGGAGAGAGAGAGTGGGATGCACTTACTTGATCGTATTAATGCCTGGTGGATACATAGTACACATAGTGGTAAGTAACATAGTAGATATTGAAAGTAGCCCTAACTTCAGCCAGTTATAATAGATGCATTTGAGACTATAGAGTCTGTAGTACAGAGTACAAGGTTGGAAAGAGAGAAATGAAGTGGACAAAAAGGATGATTGTGAACAGAAGTGTTAGCACTTTGGATTAGTAAGCCTAATTTTGACCCTACCTCTTCCCCTTATCTCTGCCTCCCTCCTCTATATACAACAAATCTTACATAGAATACTTTTTAAAGGTGTTTATTAAGCCTGTAAACTATGTAATTAAAATTAAATTATTTTAAAATAAATAATACTTAGGATTTTCACCATTTTTTTCATTTATAGATCTTGGAGTTCTTTACAAACGTAGAAACATTCTTGTAGTTTTATAGTTGGGGAAATTGAGGCACAAAAGTGTTTTAAAATTAATTTCATTATTGTGGCCCTTTGCACACCCCAGATACTGCTAGCATGCAAAGGGGAAGGTGTTTAAATATTATAGTTAATTTGCTCTTACAGCATCACTAGCCCAAATGGAAGTAAGAAGTACTGAAAATCTAATGAGAGGCCAGATCCTTGAGAATTCAAGCTGTTTTAGAAGACTCAGGAGTTTGAGATATTTCAAGTGAGGATCTAAACTCTTGGGTATTGATTCCCCCCCAAAAAACTTACAGACCCTACAGATTTGCCCCTCACTTATACACACACAAAACCTTTATTGAAGTTAATGCATATGATAGAGAAGATTTTATATGCAGCTGATCACCTCTGGGTCTATTACCATTAGTGACAAATATATATTAGATAAGTATACCTTGAAATGAATGTGTTAATATAGATACAGAGCCATTTTCACTCTACCATTCATTTCTACCAGGCTGGATACTGATCTCTTTCATAAGTGCGTAAACTCAGAGTCATTTCTATGGAATGACTTCAGAAAGACATAGCTGCAATGGGGGATAAGACTCTACTGGTGTATTTTCACCTGTTAAGCTTTTTGACAGCATATTTCATCACTATGTGGGCAAAAATCCAGGTTCTAAACTCATCTCCTCTTTTTGTTTCTATGTGAGCTTCTCCCCTCATTCATCTTTAATTAGATCGTGTGTGGTGTTCTGATAATCATATCAGTAGGGTCTTTATAATCTCACTTTTGTCTCATTTTAAAGGTGTGAATCATTAAGCTAGAATCAAGCATATATAGTAAATTAACAGAGGACACACAAATCTGCCTTGCAAACTGTGTAAAAGTAGTTCTGCATCTAATTGTGTATTCCTAGAACACCCCTCCATAGAAGAAAATGATATAGTTCATGACAGTTGAATGCTGCGAATCTTCACAGCGGATCTACATGCAGTTTAGGGGAGATACACTGAGGAAAAGATTCCATATGAATAAAAGTAAAAATAGAATAATAACTTCACATATTGGAGATTCATTGTATAGTCAATTGACTTATTGAGCCACCCGTTAATTCACTCTGTTCAAATTCAAAGCATCTTATCTTTTCCTTCAAGGATCTGCATAATTTAACCCCTGTCTATATCTCTGTTTCCTTTGTTCTCCCTTGTCTCCTAGACGTGGTTCATCTAGTAATGTGTGTTATTAATTGGTAAGTTGTTCTAGGGATAACATTTGACAAGTTATAGAATTGTAACTATAGTACCAATAATTATTTGTCACATACTTTACCTGAGTGACAATATTTTATTAGACATACTCCCTTCTCTTTACCCAACCATCTCTATTTCTCTTGCCACTCTTTTCCATGCCTTGTTCCATCTGGTGTCCTTTGCCTAGAACCCTTTCCTGGTGTAGTCTACTGTGACTCAATCCTCTCTTCTTTAAGTCTTCTTCTAAATATTACTCCTTCTATGAAACCTACAAACCCTTTCAGCTCCCTTATAAGATTCAGTATCTCTTACAAGGTATAAATAAAATTCTTAGACCATTCATGGTTTGCGACTTCCATACGAATTACATGAATGTGTTACCTTTGTAATAGTTTAAGACAAGTGCACTCATATTCCCCCTCCCTGGTCAAGCAAGTCATCCACTTTCAGGCTTTTGGCTTTCCAGCTGTCACCTCTCTTGGGCACAGGGTCTCATTTCTCTCCCATTGATTGCAGTATTCCCAGGCTGCATTGTTCCCTACCGACTCTGCATTCCCCAGCAAAGCCAGACTGCCTAAACACACCTGGCTCTGCCTTTCTTTCTCTTTGATATGAGCATGTAATTACCACAGTTATAAATTACCTCACAGCTCCTTTTAAGCAAGTACATTTATTATTAAGGTAAAAACATCACTCAGTAAACATCTAAAAAACAATAAAAACCTACTCGTGTGCTAATAAGCTTACGAGAGATCTCCCCAAACACAACAAGGGCTCTGGCCAATAAACTGTCCTTCAGAGCCCACTGTGGGAATTTTCTCTGGTCACAAGTTCATAATAGCTGTTAGCCTGGAACAAGCACGCGCTTAGATGTGAGTCACTCTTTATTCAACTTAGGCCTTTGATCCTCTTTTGATGTAACAGCTAAATAGCAGACGAGTTCCTCCTCATGATGTAGCTTCAGAAGAATCCATTACAGGGTTCAAGTTTTGGAGCAGAGGTTCTAATAATTTTACTGGTAATTTTACTGTAGGGAAGAGTTCACTCCCCTCTCCTCCAGTACAGATAGTTGGCCCATCCCAAGCTCTGGGTCCCTGAGGCCATTTGCCTAGAAGCTTCGTGGCTCCACAACTGCTTGGATGCCAGCAGGCAAGCATAGTGGAGGATAATTTTTGGTAGCATGGCTGCTGCAGAACTGTTCTGTGGTGAGGGATCTGACTCTGAGGTCAGACAAGCCACTTATTGAAACCAATACATCCAGCTGTCTGCATGGTGCCACCAAATGGAGTCCTGTAGGAAAATGTACTTTCTGGTAAGAACTTGAGCCACTATCTAAAGCTCATGTTCAGGGGTGCCCTGAGATGAGCTGCCGGCAACTGGCGCCCCAGGCTGAATGTGCAATCAGCACCCCCTCCTCCGAGACAAGCTGCCGGCAACTGGAGCCCTAGGCGGAATGCGCGATTGGCGCCCCCGCATCCAAAGCCCTCAACGGTGGTGCATCATCATTGGGGGCCCTGTTTAATGCAGTGCCCTAGGCGACTGCCGAGTCTGCCTATATGCACTGGCCACCCCGCTCATGTTCCTTCCTTCATGTTCTCCTAGTGTAAGTACTGTAAGAAGAAAAACCCCTGAGTGCCATTCTCTTGCTTTTTGTATACATTTCCTCCTCTGTGAGCTTAGACATTTCCTCTGCAGGTCAGATTAGATTTCTCAGAAACTCCCACCAAAACTAGTAGAGTGCCTTTTTTTAGTGCCTTTTGCTGTCAACAATAATTCTCTGTAGGCCTGATTCTGGCTTTCTGTTAATCAGTGTGAAAGGAGAATCAGGCCCTTTGAGCTTTGATTTGGTACATCCAGGTCAGCTGACTTTTCATTAAACAAAATAAAACAGTTCTGTGTCTACTTGTTGCACTCTCTAACAGCTCCTTTTTTCACACAAATGTTCCTTATTTTAGTTTCTATCTGGCAGCATGACCGTCAAATTTCAGGTCATCAATGCAACACAAAAAGTATGCAATTGTCAATGGAGTCATGTCACTCCCAAAGCCAGTTCCTGGGTGTCTTGTCCTCCCTGGATCATGTCTCTTGCCCTTTAGATATGTATCTTATGGTCAGATTCTCTGGGTATTTTAAATTGTATTATTTTGTTTCCAGGGTCATACAAGCCTGCCACACTGCCAACAGCTCCCATAATCTCTTCCCATTCTCCCATAGTAGAAGTCTTACTTCATGTCTCCACATACTGTGGCCTCTCTTCTTTGCTCTCATAAATCTCTGGAGAGTTTACTCACCAGGTGGGTTCCTTTAAGCTTTCACAACTCTGCTTTTTACTCAGAGGCTTATAACATGTGGGACTATTATCTGAATTGTCTGAATTTTGGATTTAGTTCCAGATAGTCAAAAGCATGTTTTCAGCTGAGCAAATCAAATGAAGCAAAAAAGCTCCCCCCCATCCCTTTATTCTTATTACACTTCCCAGCAGGGTGGAAGAATAAAGAATGCATGCTCTGGATTCTAAAAGAATTTCAAATATATGTCCTTTCTCCATAAGATACACAGCTTAATCCTTTCTTTAGACTTTTTTTCTAAACAAACAGGGCCTAATTGGAAAAAGCTGAAGGAGCTAAGCAGCAAACAATAGAAAACATTTACTGAGCTAGAAAGTGCATATTGAATGTTGCAGGAAATTTGCATAAGAAAAAAAGAAACATCCTTAGCCTGTTTGTTATTGTGGTGGATTCCCTCCTACTAGAATACAGTTCTTTTGCCTTGTTTTCTCCAACTGTTCTTTTCTGCTCTCATTTTCTCTTAAGAAACAGGATGAATAAGCGTAGCAATAATAAAATATTATGGAATAATGAAAAAGAAGAGGATGTGCACATGGCAAAAGAAGAAGACTAGAGCACGAAAGGTAGCTGTGTGCAGGAGACTGTGGATTCTAAACATTAGGTCAGCTGGAGCCACACTCTGGTTTCGCCTTTAGCCAAAGGCAACGGAATGAAGCTGAGACTGTATTTAATATAGAACTCATGAAGTACTTCACACCAAGTCTTAGGTTGCTTCATTTAATTAAGTTGTTACGGATAAATGTACAGAGACAAGACACTGATATGATATTTTAATAAATAAATAGCATCCCACAATTAACACTCACTAGGCCCTGCAGTCTTGTTCAGTAAGCAGTGTTCTGTTGCGATGAAGCACCATGCATCATGGATTCTGACCCAAACAGAAAAATGAATTAAGGGACTGATTTGGCATTTCTCGCTTATCCTAAATTCCCATTGACTTCTGTGGGAATATTGCATGTACAAAAGAATGCTGAATCAGGTCTTACTATGACAGCATCACATTAGTATGAGCTGGCAACAATGCAGTATAAACCACTGATTTCAGTTGCTTATAATTTTACCAAACTTTATTCAGTCTGAAATTGTTCATGCTCGTTCTCTTTCTTGGATTGATTTTTTTTTAATGTCTCAGTGAAAATAATTCAGTCATTTTCAAGGATGAGGATGGTGTAAAACAGGCAGCTTGGCTAATGTTATTCCCTCCCTTCCCTCGACTCCTCAAAATGGAGCCCTACCATTTCTATAGCCTGACTTCAGAATTGGAAAATTGTTAGGATTATACAATTGTTTTCAGGAAAGTGTTTTTACCGTTTCTGCAAACGTTCATCCTTGTTTGGCTGAATGACATATCTGTGAAAATAATTGTTTGTACCTGGTTATTAGAGCTTGCTGATAATATCAAATTCCATCAACACTGATTATATCTGTCCAATAGAGCACCCTAGCAACACACAAATTGTAAGAGATAAATCTTCAATATCAGTGAAGAGAGCATTTGAGACCAGAAAGGCCTAGCATTAAATGCCAAGTTCTTAGAAAACACGCTTTTGCCAGAAAATGGCAGCCTTTTTGAAATGGCTGCCTTAACAGGAGGCAGCTTGTGGCCTCAGTCTCACTGAGAAAAAGGAGCAATGGTGGCCATTTTGGAGTAGGGCAATTCTTGATGAGTTTCTCTGAAGGAGAACTCATGTGCCAGCCTCTCTGTAATGAGGAACTTTTGTGTTTGAAGAATGATGATGGTAAATGATTATTAATCCTAAAACTGTATTTTAAAAACTGTCTGCTGTCTACTCATCACAGAGGTTAGAGGAAACCAAAGGGCTGTTTGGAGGAGATTCAGGATTTTGTTTTTTGGGACAGGACTCATTTTAGCCTTAAGTTCCCTATGTTCCAGATGAATTTGATATCCCTTCACTTTTATTGCTGAACATTGCTTAGATCAGAAATAATCATGAAATTGAGGTTATACATAGAGGAAGGAATCACATTACACTTGAAGTTTCCTGCAGGATTAATTTTTGTGTCCCCCCCTCACTTTGGATCTTTACCATACATTTGGATCTTGGCAGCTTGAGAGACATGTGGAATTTGCAGAGAGATGCACAGGGGAATGTAGATGGCAAGAGGGAACATGAAACTGTGGTGTACTTTTGGGCTGTTTTGCACCAGGCAGGTGATGCAAAGAGCTGTAACCCAAATAATTTGACAGTATGTTCCAGCTGCTTTGTGCTTATCTACTTGCTTCACTCGGTAATTCTCTCTCTTTCTCCCCCAAAGTGTATTAACTTATTTATACACTGTGGATTAAGTTCCACAGAGAGACTGAGGCTGTGTCTATACTATGCTCCTCTTTCGCAAGAAGAAATGAAAATGGAGTGCTCGTTTGCATATGTTGCGCTCTCATTTGCATTTTCTTCTTGGATCCCTTTTGAACAATAGTTTGTTGCACAAAAAAGCGCTGTGTAGATGGCTCCTTTTTGCACAAAAACCTCTTGCGCAAAAGGGATCCAAGGAGGAAATACAAATGAGATCGTGACATATGCAAATGAGCTCCCCATATGCATTTCCTCTTGCGGAAGAGGATTGTAGTATAGATGTAGCCTTGAGAGACACTCACCATCGAATATCCCACAGTCCAGTGACTGGGGTAATCACATGGGAAACCCCTTTCAAATCACTGCTTCACATCAGGCAGAATTGAACTGGGATCTCTGACATTCTTAGTGAGTTAAAGGTTATAAATGAGCTTCAGGTGAGAAAGTGGTAAAGAAATAAAAATAATT
This sequence comes from Pelodiscus sinensis, assembly GCF_052426305.1. Lineage (NCBI taxonomy): Eukaryota > Metazoa > Chordata > Testudines > Trionychidae > Pelodiscus > Pelodiscus sinensis. The sequence continues at coordinate 30,441,030 of NC_143057.1, forward strand.
ATTATCCAGAAGGGATTTATCACATCTTTGAACCTTCATTAGCTCTGTTTTCACTCACAAGATGATAAAAGCATTCATTTCAACATTTTAGTCTTTGTGAATTATAAAAGGACCACAGGAGAAGAGGGAAGAACTTCAGCAAGGATGTCAGAGGAGGACAAACCTTACCTCCCAATGGAAGAATTCCAAAGAAGTTGCAGTGTCTGAAACTTGCAAGTGTTCCTGTTTTACTGAGCTTATTCCTGTGTCTGAAATTAGTAAACATGCTTCCGCCTATTCCTAGACAAGTAGACCTGGTCAGTAAATGATGCCATTATTGCACAGTAACCATCCAGAGTAGAACCACAGCTTAACTTTTAGTATTTAAAGAAATGTCTTCATATGTATGGATTAAAATTATGCTCAGGTAAGGAAATATCTTCTGTTAGATGTATGAAAGGAAAAAAGTGCCAGCGCAGCAGTAGTGAAACTGGGTATTTTAAAATGAGGAAACACATCTCATTTTAATATATTATTTAGTGCATTTTCCAGCTAATGTTCACTCTCTAAATAAAAGCTGCGGTTTAGTCAAGTATACTTCTTTCTCGCAGATACCTCTCACTGTGCATAATGTGCTTTTCTATCTCAAGCATTTCAAGTTTAACATCAATGTACATAATCAAATGGCCAATTACACGGTGCCTAATGTAATTGTTTTAATAAGAACTCTTTAACCAGACCATTTAATTAAAATTGGTGTCAGACTGTTAGAAAATTGGAGCCATAGAAATGCGTCTATTTTTTTTAAAGCTAAAACTCTTAAGTACATAAATTTCCTGGTTGCAAAGCTGGTGTTTATGGACATATTTTACTTTATTCCAGAATATTTTCTTTAAGCAAATACTGTACTCTTGAGAGATCAAAAGCAGCACTCACTGCATTCATTTTGTTCTTGGCTCTGATCCATAATGGATTTTTTTAATTAAAAAAAATATTTCCTCAAGAAAAATAAACAGTGACTCAGTGAATCATAACTAGAGTTCACTAATAAAGTAGGACCAGACTGCAGCTAGCCCTCTATAGGCACGTGGAGGTGGAAAGAGCCTTCTCCTCACACGTAAACATTGGGCAGTTGTGCAAAAGGCAACCCCGGTCTCAGTCCTTGGTGCATAGTTCAGAGCAATTTGGGAGTCAAAACACTGCCAGCAACATAAAAGTCCATCAATGGGGCCACAGCCACAACCATGGTTCTGCTCTCCCCACCTCTCCTGGACATCAGGATGGATACATAGGTCTAGAGAGGAGGGAAAACACCTGCTTTGTCCTTCTAATCAAAACATGACTGAGGCAGCATGATCTGTCATTGAGGAGGGAGGCAGGCAGTGACTTTCAAAGCTCAAACCAAAGTTACAGACTTGATGCAGTGTTTTCCTGGTGAGGTCCTTTGGCCTATGTTATGCAGAACTTCAGATGAGATAAGCTGCAGTGTCAAACTACTTTAATAATATTTACAGGAAAGCTATAATTTTTGTATTTTTAATTCAATTTAATTTCTCTGTAATACAAAATATAGTGAATCTAGTGGGCATTTGGAACAACTGCTTTGACTTCAGTGGAGTAACTTCAGTTTTACACCAGCATAACGGAGATCAGAATCTAGCCCTTCATGAGTTTCATTTTGTCAAAATACAGCAATACAAAGAAGTTCCCCAACAACCTGAACTTCTATGAAAATCATTATGGACTTGGAGATAGAAATGTAGCCATGTTAGTCTGGTGTAGCTGAAACAAAAAACAGTTTCTTGCCATTTCAACCAGAAAGGACATTGTCTCAACGACTTGATTACCTGCATCCTGCTTCAAAGACCTTTTAAGACCACACTTGAAAGAGAATCCTCTGAACTGACATTCATGCTTAAATTCGACACTTTACGCCTAAGTTTAAACAAAGACATTAATTATCTTACCCATTACAAAGATAGCATCCCCAATTATCACCTCTAATATTATTAGCTCACAGACATTTACCTCCCCCCATCTCCCTTCTGTTCTGAAATTTGATTTGTCCTTTTCATATGTGTTCACTTTTTTTTTTAATTGTATCCTTTGGTATGTATGGTTGTGACAATTTTCTTCCACTGTTTGATCTGAGGAAGTGGGTCTGGGCCATGAAAGCTCATCACCTAATAAACCATCTTGTTAGTCTTTAAAGTGCTACATAGTCCTGTTTTTTTATTATGGACTAAGAGTCTTGCACCCACATTCTCCCTTGGATGAACTCTCATAATCTAACTTTGCATCCACGTTCAGCTCTGAAATACACTGCCTAGGTGCATCTCTAAGCCGTGGTCTACACCAGGGAATTTATTCAAAATAACCCCCCTTATTTCGAAATAACAAGCAAAGAGTCCAAATTACCAAGTCCTTTATTTTGAAATAGTGGGCAGGTTATTTCAAAATAATAACTCCCGCTTCTCATGAGGAATAACACTTACTTTGACTTTATTTAAACATAGCAGGAGTGTGGATGCTCAGATGCCGCTACTTTAAAATAATTGGCCTCCAGTGGCTTCTCACAGCTGCATGTGTGGTTCCTTTGGCTGCACCTCTGACAACTCTAATGCTCCCTTTCTCCGGCAGAATGTAAAGCTTCAGACAGAAGGAAAAGAGCTTTTGGCACCAAGATAGCATTGCTAACCCCGTGCCACACAGCACTCTGCATTAGAGCTATGCCAGACCTCAGCACCCCCTCTGTACCTTCCACGGCTGCCAGCACTCCTGCAACACCTTCTGATGCCCCTGGCCAGAGACACAAGAAGGCACTGGCCTGGAGAAGTACCCCTTCTTGGTTCTAAAGTCCGAGGCACAGTGGTCAGGGGCCAGGATTGGGATGTGGGTGTCGTCTATGCCCCTCCCCCTGCAGTTGGGGAAGCCCATGGCGACAAAGCCATCCATGATGGGGGTCACATTCCTAAGGATGACGACCCTCCATGCCAATATGGTGTTGATGGCCTTGACAACTTGCATGGGCACAGCCCTGACTGTGAATTTCCCCACGCTGAACTGTTTCCACATGGAGCAGTAGCTGGCCAGCGTGGTGAGCTTCCAGAGGGCAACGATGACATGCTTCTGCAGGGGGATGGCGAGTCTCAGCTGGGTGTCCTGTCATCTCAGGGCAGGGGCTAGCCACTCACAGAGCTCCAGGAAGGTGGCCTTCCACATGCAGAAGCTCTGGAGCCACTGCTAGTCTTCCCATCACTGCAGGATGATGCAGCCCTAAGCAGTGTTTCACGGCATGCAGGGGATTGAGGATCATTCGCTGCATCAGGAGTGCCAGGGTCTGGGTGACGAGGTCTTCCAGTCTGGGCTGGTCGTCATCGTTCTGGAGCAACATGTGGGCAGTGTGGATAAACTTTGCCATGAGGCACAGCACAAGGCCCATGAGCCTGGCACTGCTTTGCAGCAGCTCTGGCTCCATGCTGGAAGTGCTGTGGTGTCTGCAAGGGCAACCAGGGCACACGCCGTGAGTTTGGTGTCCTGAGAAGGGTTAGGCAGTGGAGAAGTGTGTGAGATGCGGACATAGAGAGGAGCCCCTTGTAGCATGTGTCTCAGCTAGCTTCAGCAAGCAAGTACAGGAGATATCCACCCTCCTGGTACCCTCTGCGGAGTGCTTCTAGGGGCTTTCAATGAGATGCAGGCTCCAATCAGTGTGGACGCGCTATTTCGAAATAATTCTGTGCTATTTTGATGGTGTCTTGTAGTATGGATGTGCTATTACAAAATAGTTATTTTGGGAGTTATTTCAAAATAATTTTCTAGTGTAGACATGCCCTAATATGTGTGAATTTTGATTGGGATGCTTGAAAGCATTCAGGCTGAATGTGTTGAGAGAATCATTTTAGATATTACTGAGTGAATGTTATGTTTACTTTTACTTCACTATAGCATGTTCCCTTCTCTTATCCAATCTATTATCAGGAAGAAGTGCTACCAATTCTGTATGACGTATCCAGAGTTTAGCAACAGCAATATTAGCTCTAATAGTGAACAGGTTTAAATAAGACAGAAGGTTTTTGCAGAAGCCTCTGTATGAACACACAGGACAAGCTCCATTATAAAATGAGTTTAGAGACAAAGACTGCATGTGAGGAATACCAAAGGCAGCATGTTGGAATATTGGAAAGAAGGAATGGGAGAAGAATGTCAAACAAAAAAGACTAGAGATACCCTTTACACACAGGGAAGCAATAAACCAGTTCTCAAGTTGTTCATTCTTCTCTGTTGCTTCCAATCCATGTGGCTTTTGAATTATTACCAGCTGATGTATTCAGTAGTAGTTTCTTTCCAAGAAACTTGTCATAATATTTACTTGCTCTGCAACAACAGGGATGTCTTCCAGAGCTGAAATGGCCAGGCTTATTAAAATGAATGAAAACAAGCGCCATTTCCACAGTGAATGAGTCTGTGACACCTACATTTTATGTGATAAATAACATCCGATATACAGTACTTTGGTTCAGTTGAGCACTTTTTATATTCCTGGGGTTGTCCTGGAAGTGCAGTGTTTGTCTTTGAATATGGAGGAAGGTGCCTTAACTAAGAGAGATACTAAGATCTCTGGAACATATGAAATATGGAAAAAGAGATTAGCAATTGCATATTTCATTTTTATAAGAATAAAGGATTGTCAGCAGTGAGAGCTCTCAAGCAAAGAAAATTTGTGGTATGGAAACGCACTGTTCTTCCACTGATGCTAGAATTTCAGTAAATCCTTGCTCCCCATTTTCTGTTTTTCCTTCCTGATGTGTTAACACCACATCGAATCTTAAAGGAATTATTAAAGGTGTATTTCAGTGATTCATTCAATCAGTCCATGAATGGAAATATCTAGGGCAATCCACAGGAGAAAATTGTTTGTCCAGAGAGAAACATGTGAGGAAACTCTCATCTTTAACTCTGCCAGCAAAAGTAGCACATTCAAACTTCCATATTCTAATCAATGAGCTTTATTCTTTTCTGTGATTTCATTGAGGATGTGCAGGTGTAACAGCAGACTATAACTTTCCGTCTAAGATTTAGCTACAAGAATTTTAGATTTGAAAATGAAAATCAAATTAGGATATAATAATACTTTTCCCTAGATGACAAATTTTGTACAACAAAGTCCATTAAAATATGATTGATCCCATTGGTAGCGTTACATCTTTCTCTCTGACTTAGAGAAAGTATTGCTTTCTATGTAAATCTGTGTATTAAATATGCTTATTATTATAGCATATAAGTTCATGAGAGTTAAACATACCAAATATGATTTACTCCAAGATTTCCTGTGATCTGCAACTTCTTTTATATCTATATACACACATATTCAGGGTCTCAAAATTTTGCATATCAAGGGCTAATCCAAAATCCATTGATGTCAACAAAAAGATACCCACAAGCTTCAGTAAACTTTGGATCGGGAACTTAGTGAATTGTCTGGCAAACACCAACTGCAGCCCTTTATATTAAGTGTACACATAGCCTCCTGTTATTTACTGGAACTGATGTATTCTAGGAGCCATGGCTTTTTATGATTTCAGGGAGCCTAACTTGAAAGGGAGAAAATCTCCCAGCCTGTGCACTGTTTGAAAATATACTCCTGTATGAGCACTGTGCATACAAAACCCCCCAAACAGTCAGCATGCCATAAAACGTGCTCTCACTCTGATAGATATATTTCCTCTATAATGCTTTGGATGCTATATTTCCCCATTTCTCTGTTCTCAGGGTTAAAATCATACCACCCATTTTTACATAAATGAACCCAGCCTTTCAAACCTCAGCTGGGGCATGCAGTGTCCTTGTTGGTGAGCACCTGATGTCAGCATTTGGAGTGATGTCTGACACTAATTATGTGTCACTCACAGACTTGCCAAGCAAGAGAGTCAGGGGGAATAAAAAGCTATTTAAAAGGTTTTGATATGAGGTCTTACTCTCAATTTTTAAAAAGCCCTCATGCCTTTGATAGAGCAGCACTCTGCTAATGCTATGGGGGAAGGGAAATGCTTTTAAAAAGGCTTTTAATTAATGTTTTAAATGCATTGCCATTGTTTGAAAGCAATTTAAAGAACAGTTTCTACGTCTGTTCCCTCCATACTCTAAAATAGGGGGTGGGGAGAATCTTACATTCCTTTCATGCCACCCGTTTCAGTAGTTACACAGACGAGTATAATTGGGCAGTGTATCATATTACCTAAAACACTAATGGTAGATTGATATAAAAGATGGTTGGACTCATTAATTATGCCGTGATCTGCTGCAAAGGGAGCTTTTAAACAAAATGACCATGGGATGATTTCAAGACAATGTGTGTATACATATCTGTATATCATTTTTATATACCTCTCTGTGTGTCCATATCTTCCTACGTATGTAGGTGTGTGTATTACAGCAGTGCTTATATTTGCAATCTTAAGCCTTTCTCAGATGCTTATACCTTTGCCCAAAATGTACTCTGTAAACATCTACAAAAGACTCATATGGCCAATGTGAGCTTTGGAGATGGTGCTGGGTGGGGGCAGGGGAATGGAGCAGCACATGGAGCTTCCTTGAGTGCCCCATGCTTAGAGGCTGAAGGGACATGCCGGTGAGCTAGCGCTCACAGCTCCAGCCCGGAGGGGGGCAGTGAGGCTTGGTACTTCCATCAAGCAGCACGGAGAGTTGCCTTTGGCTGTTTGAAATGAAGCAATGGACCAGATCCAGCCTGTGGGCTGTTGAATCCCCACCCTGATCTGTATAAAGCCAAACTAGCCAAGCTATTTCTCCTATAGCTGGAATAGGAAACATAGAAAAGCGATTATTTCCACTTATGTTTTCTATTTCTATTTCAGGGAGGCTGTTAAATAGGAACAGGGAAGTGATATTACTTCTATATAAAACATTAGTGAAACAATTCCTGTTATACTGTCTCTATTTCTATTGTGTGCTTTAGGCAGGTAAAATAGCAACTATTAATGTCCTGCATTTTTAAAACAGCAGGACTAGACAACTTGCAGACAAGAGTCTTAACAGATTCGGCTGCAGAACTATCTAACCTACTGTTTATTTTTAACAAATCTTGGAACATTGGGGAAGTTCCAGAGGGCTGGTAAAAGGTTAATGTTGTGCCAGTATTTATAAAGGGTAAATGGATGGCTCAGGTAATTATAGTGCATTTACATGGACATTGGTACTGGTCAAAAATGTAGATTAAGATGGGACACAATCAGTAAAGAATTAGAATGGTAGTATTAATTAGTTAATTCATACCAATGAACACAGTTTATGGAAAATAAGAACTGGCAAACATTTAATGTTTCTATGAAATTGTAAGTTTGGTTCATAAAGGTAACTATGTTAACATAATAAACTTTTATAAGGCGTTTGACTTAGTCCTTCATGGTATTCTGATTTAAAAAAAACACTACACAAAATTAATGTAGCCCATATTAAATGGATGGCAACTGGGTAGTCAGTAGATCTCAAAATAAAATTGTAAATTGAAAATTGCCCATGAGGGTGATTTCTGGTGGGGCCCTGCATTTGGTTCTTTGCTTAGTATTTTTATCAATGATCTGGAAGAAAATATAAAATCATTCCTGGTAATGTTTGCAATTGACACAGTCCTTGGTAGAGCAGCAAGATAATGAGGGGGTGGGCCAGTTATACAGATTGATATGGTTCACTTGGTCAGATGGACTTTTTTGAACAACATGCCTTTTAACACAGCCAAATGCCAGGTCTTGTTACTAGGAACAAAAATGTAAGTCCAAAGGTGAATTAGCAGTTTGTGGGGCCCTGGGTAAAGAAAGGGGGGACTCTTCCCTATTCCTTCCATCTGCAGTCTCCTCCTGTCCACCTTCCCCAATGCTGCTGCTGGGAATGGGGTTGAGGTGCTGGGGGCTTCCCCTGCATGTCTGATGCTCTAGCTGGGGAGCAGGGTCAAGACAAATGGGGCAAGTTAAGCCCATATTTCCAGAAGGAGCGCTGGGTGAACAGTCAGAGCAGGTCATGGCATGGGAGTCCCCATTTTTCTATGGACCTTCAAATTGGCTTGGGTCCCTGGGCACAGGCCCTGTTGGCCCAGTGGGTAATCCGTCACTGTATAAGTCACACTTACAAGATGACAGAGAGTATCCTGGAATGCAGGGACATTGAAAAATGCTGAGGCGTCACGTTAGATAACCACTCAAATAAGAGCTTTCAGTGCAAGGCTGGAGTTAAGGGTACCTATACGCTGCAGTTTAAAAAACAGATAGCAAGATTCAGAGCCTGGAACTCAGGCTTTCAGGAATGTGCTATGGGGCTAAAAACAACAGTCTGGATGTCCCAGTTCAGGCAGGAACTGGGCTGTGAAACACAGTGAGAGGGGGCTGAGCAGAGTCCAGGCTCCAGCCCCATTGGCAGCTTCTGGTATTTTTAGCCTTGTAGCAGAAGCCCAAGTCAGGTGAGCCAGACTCTAAAATTTACTGCTTTTTTGTTGGTTGGTTGGTTTTTGTGGCATAGATGTACTCAGTGAGGGTGAATGAAATTCTTGGATGCATAAGCAGGAGGCTGTTAAATAGGAACAGGGAAGTGATATTACTTCTATATAAAATATTAGTGAAACAATTCCTGTTATACTGTCTCTATTTCTGCTACCCATACTTCAAAAAAGATGTTAGAAAACTGGAAGAGGTTAAAAAACCAGCTATAAGATGGGAAGTCTGGAAAACATGTTTTCTACTGATAGACTTAAGAAATTCAATTTATTTAGTTTACTTATGAGAAGGTGAAGGCCCCTTTATGCTGCTGGATTGCTGTAAAAGACTCAGAATCTAACTGAGAATCAACCCCAGTATTATCATACATATGGACAGTGGAAGATTTAAGGTTACATAGGAACCTGACACGGTTTCACTTTGTATATTTAATGTTCGTTTAAACTTTGTTTTTTTATGAATGTATACATACACTAATAGAGGTCATGGGACCTGTCTATGAAGGCATGTACATTTCTTTAAAAATCAATGTAGATGTCATAAAGAAGCCACAATCAACTCAAAGTCTGCTTTTTACTGATATGCTTTTCATTAATTTTAGATGCGTAGTATTTATAAACATCTGACTTTGATAACTAATGTTTGTGTAAAGAAAACAAAATAATTGCACATGTAAATAAATGGACAGTCCAATGAATTTATTTTAAAAGAGAACTGTAGGTCAAAATTAAGAAGCATGCTGAGCCAGGAAATTTGTCTTTATGAGCTAGTTAGTGGTTTCAATTTGCATGCAACAGTAAAAAAGAAAAACACAGTAACTATGATTCTTTTATTGGAGATTAGGAAAACATTACAAAGGGCTATTTTATTAATTCCACAAAACTTTAATACTTCCAGAAAACCTGGCTGAATCAGGATTATGTTTAGGAGTGTTATTCAGTTTTAGAATGTCAAAGCCATGGCACTTACTAAACTGACTAATTGCGGTAAAGGTGTTACATCCTCTTCCACAACCACACTTAATAACTTGGAAACTATGAAGATTTCCATTTGAAAACATAACTACAGTCTACTTGACTTTTGGTTCCTTCAGCTAACCATGGCTTCTGTGGAATAATTGAACTAAAATCCTATTAATAAGGAAGAGTGCATATTATGTATAGTTTAAAAGAACCTCCTTCTCAAAGCTTTTTGTCTTTTAAAGCATGAGAGATTCCTGAAATCTCAGATTTTTTTAAGTGTTGACATTTAATTTCTGTTGTCTGAAAAAGAACTTTCCAACATTTCAGATTCAATTACCTAGTAAAAGATAAATTCATAACATCTAGTGCTGAGAATATCACATGCATGAATTAAGGATAATATGTATGGGGGAGAAGAGTGTCAATATACTTTTGTCATTTTCAAGTTCTGCTCAACAATGCAAAGTTCTTAAAAATTTTAATTTACAAATCTTTTTGGAGTTAAATTCACCCTGTTTCTCAGTTAACCACACAATGTGATGCAAACTCTGTGGTTATCCCCCAATCTGATAGCTACTTGCACACATATTTAATTTTGCTTGTGTGTGTGCAGGATTGGGGCCTAAGTAATTGACACATAGCTGATGCAGAACAGAGGGCCTTTTCTGTAGTGGGTTGACTTTTCACCCTATGAGATTGAAAGATCATTGAGAAAATGGAGTTGATATTGCAGCTATATTATACCTTTTAATCTATGTCATTTGAATGGATATGTATGCTGTTCTAAATTTTCCGTTTGGAATCATTAGCGATGTATCAAGATAATATTTCTTCTTGGTGATCTTTGCTATTGCTACCTGCCTATTCTTGAATTTTTTTTTTCAAAATATTGGCTGCTTTTTCATACCTATCCTGTTGTCTTTATGCTTTCCTTTTCCATCTATATACTTCTCAAAATTTTGTTAGAGTGGATGGAAGGGAACTACAATGGCACATGATAAACTCATGAGACATCAATTTAAAATAGCTCAGAGTAATATAGTACCATAGAAGAAGACTTTGTTTTGTAATTTTTACTTCTTTTTTGACTCTTATTAGCAAGACTTCATTGGCATAGACAGAACAACAAATATTTTTGCATCCCTCTCTTCACCCTGGAAGCCCAATTGAATTTCTGGAAGATCTTTACGGGAGAGCCTCAAAAGCTTTGAAGATTTGGTTTGGCTAAGAATCCTAAAATCTTAATAACCTGCAGTTCTGCCCCACCCCCCGAAATGTTCAGAACCAGTGGGCTGTCAGAGCTGGGTTAGTAGTGATGCAAAATCTTCTTTTTCTGAGACTTCAAATCTTCCCATTTTGTGTTTGAACTGGGCCACAAATACCATAGAATAAAGCCTCCCATTCAGTATTTAATCACTAGCATTTCTGGTTCTGTAAATCAAGGAAGCATTGTCATGGGTGAAAATGAAACCTGTGTGATTGGCGAAGATTTCTGAATTTCTCAGAATCTGAAAAAAATTCATTTTGTTTGAGTTTAAGGTGAAGATTTGGGTTGTCTCACTCATTCCTAATGAATATGCCACCTCTTATAATGTATGATTTACAAGTCAGAGTTATATATTTTGTCCCATCTCCTAAGATTGCATGGACAATGTGTAGTCAGTTTTTTTCTTTTCTACTATTAAAAAAAAAAAGTGAAGCAAAAGCCAGAGATTCACCTCATTCTAATTCTGTTTCCTTTCTCCATCCTTTCCCTATGCTTCTTCGTTCAGTTGAATTTTACCTGATCCTTTACTCTTTATTGCAAGAATTGAAAGTTGAGATTCCTGTTTTTCTATCTTTCTTACTTCAGTTCTAATGAATTACAAACCCAATGCAAATTATGATCAGTCATTTTGATGTTTCAGCTACCTCTATGTTTTGCAAGCAATCATACAGTAAATAAAATATAATATACGTTATTTATGGTACAGCAGAGTAAGTGAAAAGTTGCCTCTATTCCAGTTATTCTTTGTAGACTCAGTGAATTAGTAAGAGGGACTCTGGAAATAGTTCATTATATCTACAATATTATAAATGCTTGACATTCATGCCAGTGCATTTTTATCTTTGCAAATAAGACCAGCAAACTAGCCTGTAATTCAGGAGACAGCTTCTAATGCTGTGCAATGAAACCCACAGCAGCTATGATTAATGGCATTAATTGCTCGTCTCATGGAGTCTAATTGAAATAAAATATATTTTAAAAGCCTGATGTCACAGACATCCTTGTTTGTGGTTTCCTTTACTTTAGAGATTTTGTGGAAGCCTGATTAGGTGTGAGCACTTGGGAGATGCACTTGTTTTGAGTAGTTTATGCAGCTGATTAGGGAAAGGATCAGTGTTCCATTATTGCCTATCCATATAGAGTAAAGCCTGTTTTGGTGCAGTCTCATGATGAATTCTTTATTTTTAGTATCTTATATAAAAACCTGTAATGAAATGTAAAATAATATTTCAAAGGTTATTTTAATGGCACTGATGATCAATGATCTCTAATCAAGCAGATATTTGGACAATGATTATAGCCTCGTTTTTTTGGAGGGTGGGGGTTATACAAAAACATTAGCAAGGCAATGCAGATTAAGGTTTTGCAGGATTTGGGTTGTATTGGGCTGTTTTGTGTTGGAGGCGGGTTTTTGATCAATCTGTTCTGCAAACTGGAACAAAGCTGGGAAGAAGGATGGTCCAGTGGTTAGGACTGTAACCTCTGTCTAGAGTAAGTGGAATTCGCTCCCTGATGGGCTTCCATTGTGACCTTGAGAAAATCTTTGGTCTGATCCAATATGGCTGTTTTTATGATAGTCACTTGCACTGTCTGTGCCTTGTTTCTCCGACTGCAAAATGGAAATAATTGTGGTTTCTGACCTCACAGGGGAATATGAAAATAGATACATTAAAACACAGTGAGTTGCTTAGATACAGTGACCATTGACGTAATAAAAATGCCTATGAGCTTGTTGGCACAGCAGTGAATGCTGGAAAGGTGTGATTTCTAAAGCACATCAATATGTTGTGTGTTAACTGGCCTCCTAACAAACAGTCCTATGTTAATGAGCAGTAGGAAACTTTTAGTTCACACCAGGGTCTACATGGTCCAGTTAGTGCACAACATGCTGGTGTGCATTACAAATTCTACACTTTAGTACACACTGCCATGCTATGTAGACAAGCTCTAAGACAGATAAATTCCAGCTTCATTTCCCTAAGCTATATTGTCTAAAAGGAGGTAAAGATTCATCTTACTCACTAATGGAAGCAGAAGTGAAATGGCCAGAGCTGTGAAGTACAGACACTATCTCTCTCCAAGTTTTGGGATGTTCAACTCAGAAGTTTGTTTCTGACCCATCTCTAAGGAAAAAAAAAATTTTCAAAAGTGTTTAGTTTTGGCCTTACACTGTTTAGGGATGTGAACAACTAGTCGACTATCCAATAAGCAAATGCTTATCAGATAGTTGACAGGCTAGTCGACTAGTTGCTTCCCCCCCACTTGCTGCCTCTGTCAGAAAGAGGCAGCAAAGGTGGGGAAGAGGCAGGGCTGCTTCAAAGTGGCATGCTTCACCCGTTGGTCCCGTTCTCCCCGCAGCGCTTTCGCCTTTGAAAAGTAGCAACAACCTGGGGGCTATTGCTACACTTCAAAGGCAGAAGTGCCCTTATCGACTAATCAAATAGTTGATACAAATTGCACTGACTATTTGATTAGGGAAATAATTGAAATTTTACATCCCTAACAATGTTCCTATTTAAATCTATGGAAAAAAAATCAACTGACTTCACTGGAGGAAGATAATTCAATATTGAGGGCTTTGGAAAATCCCTCTCAGTGAATTTTGAGACAAATGCTTAATTTAAGTGACTGAATATTTTTAAATTATAAAGTAAAAAATTCTGTTGGATGTTAAAAGATGAAGGCAATCAAATGTGGGTGGTTTTTTTTTTATTCTTATCCTTATCCCTTTTACAGTTTGAGGGCTGCAAGAAGGCCTTTTCCAGGTTAGAAAATCTCAAGATTCATTTACGGAGCCACACAGGAGAAAAGCCCTACCTTTGTCAGCATCCAGGTTGTCAGAAAGCATTCAGTAACTCCAGCGATCGAGCCAAGCATCAGAGGACACACTTGGACACTGTAAGAAATAAAAGATCTCAAATTTGATTTCTTGTTAACCTGTTAAATCCCTTTCCTCTTAGCTAATTGCAGCAAATACTGTATATAAGTAGAGATGGGAGGATGGGAAGAGATGTCAAATTAATATAGTTTGATCTGTAACAGAGATGTTATAGTTCAGGGGTGGTCAACCTGGCTCTTGAGCCACATGTGGATTTTTTACCATTCAAGTGCAGCTCATAAGCCCCGATCCCCTCCCCATTCTCTGCCTACCACACTGGGGACAGTGCTTGGAACCTCTGCCTTGCAGTGGGGTGGAGAGGTAGGAATTTGAGACTGACTCCTGGCAGGTGTGTTCCAGATCTTGAGCTTCTGAATATTTTTGAATGTGGCTCCGAGGGCCAGTAAGTTTGGCCACCCCCGACATAGTCTCTGTCAGGAGACTTTCCAAGTTGTATTCTGTTTTCCCCGTTTACTTTGTATATAATAACACTGGGGCTGACTGGAACGGAAACAGACTGCTGGCCTATATGTTCTGAGGAGACTCTAGTTACTTACTGAGATATATACAAGTAAGTAGTGGAGATGGACCAAAGTTGCAAAATTCAGATTGGGATCCAGATTTTGAATGCTAAAAAATTCTGTAATGTTGGAAACAGGTTTTAGTCCTGCCCACTATCAAGGTAATGGACCATTTTGGAATTTAGATCCAGGTTTGATTCTGGAATTTGGAGATTTTCAGGTGTGAGGTTCTGGATCAGGTCTATGTCCTGTCAGGGCAATTTCAAGTTGGAGATAAGGCATAAATGTCTGGGCCATAACAGAATGGTCTGATCAGCATATTAGCCTGTGCTTATAAAGATACCATAGTTGGGTGACTAGATGTCCCGATTTTATAGGGACAGTCTGACATTCGGGGATTTGCCTTTTGTAGATGCCTATTACTTCCTGGTGCCTTTCCAACATTTCATACTTGCAATCTGGTCACAGAATACATTTAAAAAAAATTCAGATTGGAGCAAATTTCCCAGAATACATTTAAAAAAAATTCAGATTGGAGCAAATTTCTGGAAAATCAAAATATATCTTCCACAAGAATATATCAAAAACCACAGAAAACAGGAAGGGCAAAAATCCTGTCTGTTTTAACCATACTACTTGTTTAACTTTAGCAGAACTATTCACTTGGGCAAGCCAAGCATTGATCATATCTCTTATTACTGGTATATTAATGGTCAATGCAAATGTAGCATGCTACCTTTTAAAAAATTGAATGTTTTAAGTGATTGACTTAGGGCCTGATTCAAAGTCCAGTTAAATCAACAGGAATCTTTCTATTGACTCCACTGGGTTCTGAATCTGCCCCTTCATGGTTACTAAGTGCTATCAAGTTCTGCTCTATTTTAATATACAGAAGTATTCATTATATACTATTGCAGGTTCTGTAGATAAGAAGTTATTCCAGGTCACAATGTATAATTAACATGCAATGAAAAGCTGCTGAGAACATTACCAGAGACTAGCAGAACATTCTGCTAGATTCAGTGTTAGAAAACCAAATATTGTCTCATTTAGTGAATAGAGAGTTTTAAACCTTCTTTCATCAGACCTTCAGTTCAACAGATGTAGGAAGAAGAATGGCTGGAGAGGACCATTTCAAAGTAGCCTTCCCTCTGAAATGCTTTCTTTGGAAGGGAACAATTCTTCTCAGTAGAATTGGTAGAAAGGGATTTTTTTTTCACTTCAATTTCTAAAAAGCCAATTAGAATGCTGAGTAGGAAAAATAAATATCTAAGACATGGTGCCTCAAGATAATAAATAGAATAAATGTGTTGCCTTAAATAAAGAGATAAATATATGTACATAAACCAGACAGGTAGTTAGGAGTGCTGCAGCTGCACAACATGCCCATGATTGAGGGAGTAAATTACCCCCCCCCCACACACACACAGAGACACATACTTCCACTATCCTCAAGGCTCCAATAATCACTCTGAGAAAACAAAATAAACATATAACATACAGCTATCACTAGAAAAAAAATGACTATGGTAAGGTTAAGGTTGAGAGTACATATCAGGAAGTTCAATTAAAATAAAAATATATGCAACCAAAATATTGTTTGTGAATTATGGGGGTTTAGCCAATATTTATTTAACACACAAAATTTGTTTCACGACAAAATAAAATTTAGTTTTAAGTAGAAGCATAGTTTTCCAAAGGGCTTGCCATTAGGAACCAAGAAATAATACCATGTGACTTAGCTGACTGGTTGCACAACTTAAATAGCAAATTTCAAATAATGAATAGTGAACAGAATGGTCAGTACAGACAGTTCACACTTTCATAAAAAAGGTGATAGGTTTGTATCTATATATTTTGTGAATGAAGTAGAGAGGTAAATTTATCAAATAACTGTTTGCGACAAGTAGTTGGACTAATTCTAATTTTGTCATATTATTGACATTCCATACTGTAGTGCAACTACAATTCTGGAAATAGCTCAAGGGGTATAAGAGAGCAGGCAAGTTAAAGCAAGCAGATATGACTTTTAGTGAATCTAAAAAACCAAACTTACCTGGACGTTTCAGGACTATATTTGTTGGCAATATTCCCTGTTTGTGATTGGCAATTAAGAGAGGAAGAAATGTGCCTTGTCCTTTACATAAATATACTTATTCTTTTCATATTCCTTTTTACAGCACTACCTTCAGTGTTTTAGAATTGTAATGTTTAAAGGTTGCTTTGTTGCTGTTTCCACTCGTCATGTAGCAGACTAACCTTTTCTCTTACTTTCTGTCTTTCTGAAGCAGGTTTCCTCTCTAACTCTTAAGCAGTCTGTCCAGGACTTTACTGCAGTTTCTTTACCTGGCTTACTAAAGAATAATGTAATTTCTGACTAAGTCAAAGATTGCTGGGAGGGTGCCATAATTGTAAGTACAACTGAAGATACTCATTCATAATGATAAAAATAATGATGAGGTAAAAGGAAATATGGCATGCTAAAACTAAAAATAGGCATTTAAATTTCAGTAAAGATTCATTTACTTTTTCTTGCTTGCAAGCCTTCTTTTCCCTTTTGCCATGCCATTAAACTACAGGTTGTGAACCTCTCTAATCCGGCACTCTCTGGGTGTGTCTAGACTACAGGGCTTTGTCGACAAAAGTGGCCTTTTGTTGACAAAATGTATACCTGTGTCTACACTGCCGCCGAGTTCTGTTGACATAATGTCGACAAAACTCAGCAGTTTTGTCAATGGCGGCAAACCTCATTCTACGAGGAATAATACCTTTTGTCGACAGAGTTCTGTCGACAGAAGACGTTATTGCATCTACACTGTCCTTTGTGTCTACACTCTCATGTTGATAAAGCGGCTTGCTTTGTCGACAGAACTGGATGTAGTCTAGATGCTCTTTGTTGACAGAAGCTTTGTCGACAGTATCTGTCGACAAAGTCTCTGTCGACAAAAGCCTGTAGTCTAGACGTACCCTCTGGTCCAGCAACATCTGTGGTCCAGCATGATTTTAGTTATCTGGATGTCCACTTATCATGTGGCCAAGTTTGCCGCAGTCCCATAACATTTGTTTATGTCACTAGTCCTGATGCTCAGTGTTCTATGCTATTATTTAGATCTAATGTACCTCTAAATATCTTCTAAAAGCCCAGGAAGCAGTGGAAGCATTGATAATGCAGCTAGACAATATTGACCTCCCGTGTTTCAGCAAATTCTCTGGTTTGGTAGTGGTCAGGTCCCGAGGATGCTGGACTAGAGAGGGTCAGTGTGTACTGGGCATTCTATCTGTGTACTGTTTGGTGTAGCCTATCAATTGCAATGAGTATCAAGGCTTTAGAAGAATTTTTCTCAGTTAAAATAATCAGTGGCTTAACTGATTTTTCTTTGTGCTTTTTTTGGCTTGTTTTTGTTTTAGAAACCGTATGCATGTCAGATTCCAGGATGTACCAAACGATACACAGACCCGAGTTCTCTGAGAAAGCATGTAAAGGCACATTCTTCCAAAGACCAACAGGCCAGGAAAAAGGTAACTCTTCTAGAAGAATGTTCTGCATAGGAATTACATAGTGAAGGTAATGTTATAATACTTTGTGGAACACCATTTGGGAAACACTGGCATAGATGATACTTTCAGTTTGGGCTCAGTAAGGCTGATTGTTTTACTAGAAGTCCAGTGAAGATTATCATCTTTGGAGTAATGGTTAACCATAATAAATACACATAACTCAGCATATGGAAAAATAATGTTGAGAAGGGAGATTTTATTTGTAAAATTCTTTCATCATGTAAATATATTGTGATGCAACATCCAGTTCACACTGCCAACATGAACTAAATAGATGTAGGTTGAGTTTTGATGGCTGGTAGATCAAACTGAACTGTATAGAAACATTAATTATATTTCCATAAATCCCAGCCATTTTCAAACATCAAACTAGTTCACAATGTTGAGTCCCAGGCATGACTGGATTATCCAATAAGCAGACTAAGCACGTGCTTAGGACACCAGCAAAGCAGGGGCACCAAAAAAAAGATTTTTTTTGAAAAAATTTGATATTTCAAAAAAAGCATTGAAACTGTCATTGTGGGAAAAGTCAGAACTCCGCAGAACACCTTTTTTCTCAGCTGAAAAGAATATAAAACCCTCAGAGAACAACAATGTGTCAGGACAGACTCGATTCACTTTCCCTATTGTGTATGGAAGCGGATGTGCTTCGTCAAGTCAGCTTCGATGAACGTATCCAGAATTTTGCAATCAGAAAATCTAGAAACAAGCTATTTTAATTTCAGAAGACATGTCAGTTTTGTGTCATTTCGAAAAATACAATTTTATTTTATGGTATAGTATTGTTTTTATTTTGAATTACATTTGGGGGGCACCATAATCTTTTCAGTGCTTAGGGCCTCTAAAAGTCTTAATCCGGCCCTGGTCCCAGGTATCAGTCCCAGGAGAAAAAAGTTAGCGAAGGACAGGAGCTGCTCTTTCGCCCCACATCTCAAGCCCATTTTTACTCTAAATCATGTTCTGCTGTTTTAGACCAATGAGGATAAGTGCAATGCTATCATTTAAAAAACTGACAATGATGGAGACAAAATAGAATAACGTTGGGAGAGTTAAAACCCCAGAGTCATAACCCCTCAGGAAGGGGCTATATTTAACTCGGGTAACAGCTCAAGATTTGCCCTGACAACAATTTTTGTTTAGATGGTGCCTGAAACACTGAAGTATAGGGTTAAATGTAGGGCTAGACTCTGATTTAACTGTTTGCCCTGAGCAAGGAGTAGTATGCAGATGTACTGCTCCAAGGGACCATGGAATTAATTTTAGCTCTTGAGAATTATAGTTAACTTCTTAATTCCTCCTTGTGTTAGGGGAAAAGTGATCTACTTGTGGTCATTACTGTGCTGCCTGGCACCCTGACCCATCCCTACCAGTCCTCTCTAGGGATGCAAGTGACTAGTCAACTCTCTGATAAGCATAAGCTTATCAGACAATCGAGTAGTGACTTGACTAGTTGCTTCACCCCTCCCTTGCTGCCTTGCAGCAAGGTGAGGGGACAGGAACTGGTGCTGGGGTGACCCATCCTAAAAGCTGGTTCCCCCCAGCATTGGCTCTGTAGGGGACAGGGAAGGCAGAGGCACAGCGGGGAAATGGCACGAGTGAAGACTAAAGCAGTTCCTGCTTACACCAGTTCACACTGTGGGTGCTTCAGCCTTTAAAATGTTGCAAGAGCCCTGTGGGGCTTTTGCTACATTTCAAAAGCAGAAGTGCCTCAGTGGGAACATGGGGTGAGCAGGGACTGCTTGAGTCCCCACTCACCCCATGCTCCCTGCGGCACCCCCTCCCTTGCTGCCTCGATGAGAGGTAGCAAGGGGCGGTGGAACATGAGCTGGTGCTGGGGGGAGCCGGCTTAAAAGCCATTTCCCCACAGTACCATCTTCGGGCTGCCTCCTGCTTCTCCCCCCCCCGGCCCTGCTGCCTCTATCAGAGGCAGCATGGAGGGGGGATAGGGAAGGCTGCTGCAAAGCAGATCCTGTCTGCAGGGGTCTCAACAGGAAGCGCCCCCCACTTTCCCCCGGGCAGACAGGCTGCTGCCACCAAGCAGCCCCTGTTCACAGTGGCCAGGGCTGGGGAGCAGCCCCTGTCCACAGCCAGCCCTGACCACCGTGAACAGAGGCTGCTCCAGCACCAACCCTGTTCACAACAGTCAGAGGCTGCTGCTGAAACAGTCCTTGCCCATGGCCAGCTCTGGCCGCCACGCACAGAGGCTGCTGAACTCAGAGTGAGCTGGGACCAAGCAGTCTCGGCTCACACAGATGTTGCACCTCTGCATTTTAAATGTAGTAAGAGCCCCATGGCTCTTACTACATTTAAAATGCAGAGCCATAACATGGGTGGCTCCCGGAGCTACCTTCGCTGTGGCTCTGCAGAGCGGTCTTATTGACTAATGGTATAGTCGATACAAATTGGATTGACTATACGATTAGGTAGGTAACTACAATTTAACATCCTTAGTCCTCTCCTTGCTCATGTGTGAAGGAGGGCGAATGTGGTCCTGTGCATATTGGTCTACTGATTGTATTGTGAGCCATAGGGCACATAGCAAAGGGATGTCACACACCCTCCCAATTTACTCCCCTCTGTCAGCATGTAAGGCAAGCAGTGGTCCTCCTTTAATGTTCTGTCAAATTTACATAAGACACATGAAATAAATTTTGGATAATGTATCTGAATAAAGGGCATTAAACACTTAGGTAACATTATCATAATTGAACGTAAAATAATATGGTATTCTCTGTAAGTAATTGTGTAAAATTGCAGGCGTCTGTGTCAGGGGGAGGGGTTCTATTGTTAGGGTGACATTTCCCATATATTTTTGTTCATTTTCTAGTCCCCTGTTATAAAGTTTAAAGTAGTCCCTTTTAAATCCTCACATGGTCATTTTTTTTAGAATGAAACTTACAGTTGTTTAGTTTTAGTTTAGCATCCAGTCCATTTGATAAGGATTTATTTAGCTGATATGGGTTAATATGTGAAAGTGGAAATAAGGCAACCTAGTTAAAAAAAAAAAAAAAGGAAGAAATGTGGCATCAATCAAGCCAAGTGTTTAAAAGCATGCACTGAGGTTGCAGTGTATAATATTTACAAGGTACAGCATAGTTACTGGCCCTTTGAGAACTTATAATTGCTAACTCACATCATGCTTTGGTATTTGAAATATTTCCTGGCAGTAATAATAATAATAATAAAAAGTAAGAAACAATAAACCTTTTAAGGCAGAATTAAGATTATTTACGACTTTAATTAAAAATGAAAATTGGCTTAATGTCAAAAAAGCCTTTACAAAAAATGTGAATTCATCAAAAATAACCATAAAAATTCCAAGGTGATAAAGGCACAGTGGAGTAATAGTTCCAGCCCTAGGGAACAGTTCTGTTGAAAAGAATGAAACCCTTTGCTGTCACACCCTGTTAGTCATGGATTCATTTAATATATCCTGCCTGACTGCCTCTAATCCTCATTTTAACCTCCCCCTACACACTAAATGACATTATTTTGGTGTCTTAAGTTGCTAGCTCTCCAAGACTGTACACTAAAATATGTTCTTGATGTTACACAGATTTTAAATAGCAGGGGAAATGTATTAGTGGCAACGGAGTTGCCCTGGAACAAACTAGTGTACTCATCATGTCAGTTTGAGGTTACACTTACTCTTCCACACAACTTTTTATGATCCATCCTCAAAGCTCCTCGCCCCCCCCCCTCTGCTGTGTAATGTAGACCAGAGATGTTGCAGTGAAAATCAAAATATATGTATGCAATAACTTTCCACTGATGTCATTTTGTGCCCCATGGTGCATGGCAAAGTGCCTGATTCTGCAGTTCTTTTGCATGCAACACCCCTACTGATGTCAATGGAAGTCTTTTCTATTAAGGGAATTAATTCCGGGCCCCATTGAAGTCAGTGGCAAAACTATGAATAATGTATGCTTTTCAACAAATCTTAGCAAGAGTTTGTTAAATACAATATTGAAAACATTGCAAATAAAATCCAAAACTTTAGCTTTATCTAGTTTTCCATCTTGAGAAATTCCTAAGGAATTCCCCACATGGCATCAGAAAGAGTGGGGATGGGAGGGGAATGAGTACAGTCCTGCGTGCATAAAAAAATTGGTATCTGCACCCAAAAAATGAGCCATGGATATTTGCATCCCATGTCTGCAGATGCGGATACCCATGGCTATAAAGCAGATATTCACATATTAGCAGGACTTAACCCTCACTGGGGAGCAAGGTCAGAGCAGTCCTACAGTGGAGCGTGTCCTGCACTCTGCCCCACTCCCAGGAGGTTAACGGAGAGCGGGGTTTGGGCACTCCTGCCAGGGAGCATCGCTGGGCAGTGGGTGTTTGTCCCACTCTGCCCCGCCAGGTGCTCCTAATGGGGACTGGACAAGCACCCATGTCCTGACCATGCTTCGCACCAGGAGTGCCCAAACCCCGCTCCCCAGTGAGTGCCAGGGAACAGAGTGCAGGACAAGCTCTGCTGCAGGAACGTGTCTGGGGCACAGGTGCTTGTCTTGCTCTGCCCTGCCAGCTTCTCCCATAGTGGAGCTTGTCCCGCGCTCTGCCCTGTTCCTTGGCTCTTACCAGGAAGTGGGCTCGGTGCACTGCTGGTGAGGAGTGTGGCCAGGTCAAGGTGCATGTCCTGCGACACCATGCCTAGCACGTATGGAGGAGTGAGGTCAGGGTGCGCCTAGTGAGGGGCATGGCCAGGGTGCAGGTGCTCGTCCTGCTCTGCCTTGTTCACTAGTTGGGGTGCTCCTAGTGAGGACTGTGGTCGGAGCATGGGTGCTTGTCCCACGCCCAGTTAGGAGCACCTGAAGGGGCAGAGTGGGATAACACCTGCGCCCCGGCCAGGCTGCTCGCTGGGAGCACTCCGACCTCACTAACTGATAAGTACCGGGGAAGGGGCATAGTGGGGCAAACTCTGCGGTAAGAATACTTAGCAGGGTGCCTGGGCCACATCTCCTTGCCAAGAGCACCCCAGACTTTTTAGTATATCTGCAGCCACTCTAATATTCGCAAATATGAATGGTGGGTATCTGCAGATGCAAATATCCACAGATACAGAGCAGATACCTGCAGATTTGCAGGGCTCTCGGAATAAGAACAGAGTGTCAATGCAAAGCCAGAAATATCAAATGTATGAGTAAAGAAGCCTAAAATGCAATTCAGCTCATTTTCTTTTTACAAAGATGACTTTCAATCATGTATAGAAAACCATATAAAAGAATACAAAATATTTTCTTTTTGCATATTTTTATTGAAGATCAAAGTAGCACAGGAAATTAAACAAAATTAAAAATGGAGCCTCCCTGGTTGAAGTTAGTTTCTCTAAAAACAGTTGATGCAATAGGCAGTCCCCAATTTACGAACGGGTTGTGTTTCAAGAGTTCGTCTGTAAGTCGATTGTTTGTAATTCAAAATGCATTTTTCCATAGAAACGATGTTGTAAGGGTAGTTAGGTTCCCAGGTAAGTCCATAAAAAAGCCTATTTAATCCATAATGTAGCTGAAATACTGTATATTTACAACAAAAATAATATAAATAGGTTTTTTTTTAATCTTGAATGCCAGTGCTTGAAGAAAGGCAGGTTGAATTAGAGGAGGATGAGGAAGTAGGAGGAGATTCTGAAGGGGACTTCTGGACATCCCCAACTTCTCTCACCTGTGGGCTGTGTGTCAGCTCCTGCAACCAGCCCCCTTCCCTGGCTTCTCCTCTCCTCCCTGTGGGCTACACCCAGCCCCTGCTCACCAGGAGGCAGCGAGGAGCAGGGGGCAGCCATGAAGCCAGTGACTGGAGAGAAGCGGTTGTTTCCCCTTCCAGGTGCAGCTTCTTTCCAGCCTCTGGCTGTGTGACTGCCCTCTGCTCCTTTGGAGTCCTCTGGCAGGCATTTGCACTGCTCGTCACCACCTGTGCCTCTTTCCTGCTCCCCAAAGCTGCAGGTGAGCTTTTATTTGTATGTGTAGATATTTGTAAGTTGGATGTTTACAACTCAAGGAGTGCTTGCAATATGGAAGTACAGATAATGCTGAGATTGGGAGGGGGTTGAATACTGTCTCAAAATGCTTATGACCTATAATCAGTAAGACAGTCCCACTTCTGAATTATCCTTTCCTTGAAATACTTCCTTTTATGCTAGGGAAAGTCAATAATTCAATGCAGTGAATTTGAAAAACAGCAAATTTTAAAACACTTTTAAACTTTCCTTATGGAACTCATTGCATGGAGGCCGAGAGCTTCACAGGTTTCAAAATATACTGGATATGTATAAAGAATGATGAGTGTATCCACAGTACATTCATTAAGATTTTTTTTTAAATCCCAAATTGTTAAGGGACATAAATCCTCGTGCTTCAGTCCAGGTGTGAAAGTCATAGTATTGAGATTGGGAAGAACCTTGGTTATTCCATTCCCATGGGGTTTCTTGCACATTGCTCTGAAAAATCTGATCCTAGCCACAGATGCAGATAGCATAGGATTAGAGGGATTTTAGGCATGATCTAATCCAGCAGTTTGAATAGTTGTAAATGAATGAACAAAAATTAATCTTATAATCTGTGTTTTCTTGGTTTGGTTTCCCTCATTCTATTTGTATTCCTCTTCTCCTGTTTTCTCTTTCCATTTCCTGTCTCATTCTATACCCCACTTTTTATTAGGTGTGATTTTTTTAAAGATATATAACCAAAACTCATACATTTTAAGGGGAGGTGGAGGTACATATGCTGTGGTAAAATTGGTCCTCGTATTATTCTATCTTCATTTCTGTCTCTTTAATAGACTCTGATTTTCTATTTTCTTTCCTTTCCCTTTATCCTTCCCCAGATTCTCTCTGTGTCTGAACTATTTCTTCAGAAATGTATATGCTGAAGCAACTGAATGTTTCACAGTTAGTGTGTTTGCTCGTCATTTTGTAGAATGGATAATGTATTAATACAGTCACATGGATCATTTTGTCTCCCATTCATGACTTAAGTGTGGCTACACAAATGATGAGAATTTGGCATTTTAAAGGTGAAAGATTGAAAAAAGACATAAAATCTATTTTCTGTATATAAATATGCCCCCGCTTTAAAATCCAGTACTTCGGGCCATTCCAGGGCCAGAAGCAAATGTTGGACTTTCTGTTGGGAAATTAGTAATCCCTCCATCCCAAAGAATGAAGCTCCAGTTTCAAACCCTGCAGCGTCATGAAGTGACAGATTTTTATGTAAAGAAAGGTTATGACTGACCTAGGACCTGAATATTGACCAGTCTCAATCATAGGCCTTTGTGACTTTTTCAGGAAAAATTATTTGTGGTCAGAAGAATTAAACAATTACTGCAATTGTTATTTTATTTCTTCCAACAAATGTGTAATAGGTCAGAGGAGAATTCATGCAAATATAGACAAATGGGAGGTAGAAATGTAGGAGGATACAAGGTGCAGAGTGTTTGCCACAAAAGATCCTTATAATATTTATTTTTTATTACTTTACATTTCATGAAATCCGGCAATGAAATCAGGCAACCATTTCTAGATGACGACATTGTTCTACTACACTGCAATCTGAAAAATATGAACAGATGCATCTGATAATTTTAATTTCTATTCATCTATACTTAGGTGGTGGTATATCCCTCTACTGTTTAAGGACCAAATCCTGCAATCCTTATACTGGGAAAATCCTGTCTGAAATTTATGATTAAGGACCAGATGCTGAACCCTTGCACATATTGTGTAGTTCTTTTTCTTTCAATTAGTTCCACTGATGTCAATGAGATTACTAAAGAAGTAAGGGTATGTCTACACTGCCACCCTAGTTCGAACTAGGGTGGCTAATGTAGGCATTCGAACTTGCAAATGAAGCCCGGGATTTAAATATCCTAGGCTTCATTTGCATGTTCCCGGGCGGGCGTCATTTTTAAATGCCCGTAGTTTGAACTACCTGCCCACGGCTACACGCGGCACGGACTAGGTAGTTTGAATTAAAGCTCCTAATTCGAATTACCGTTAAATCTCCTTGTATTATTACGTGGAACAAGGTGTACCGGTAGTTCGAATTAGAAATCCTAATTCGAACTACCTACTCCGTGCTGCGTGTAGCTGCGGGCATGGAGTTCGGACTAAGGGGGATTTAAAAATGGCGGCACCCGGGAAGATGCAAATGAAGCCTGGGATATTTAAATCCCTAATTTAAATATCCCAGGCTTCATTTGCAACTCCGGTTGCCCTCATTTGCCTACCTAGCTCGAACTAACGAGCTAGTGTAGACATACCCTTTCTTTATTAGACTCCTGTTCTGACGTTATTACATGGGAAATAACAAAACTAAATCAGTAACAAAATCCACAGCTAATGCTCTTGACCCAGCATTGTCTCAAAGCCAAGTTAAAAAATTAATATTATCATTTCTTCTTTGTAAGACAAAATTTGATCAGGTAGCTGAACTATAAACCTGTATACACATAAGGACTTTATCGTTTTTATTGAGATATATGCTGATATATAATACACTATTTCAGCTGGATCCCTACTTAAGGAATGCGTATTTGTAAAACGTATGATAATTCTTCTTCATTTTTATTGTTCCCACTCTTTTGAAAAAGCAATACATGAAATCCACTTTTAACTTCAAAGCCATTGTTTTGTTTTGTTTTTAGCTTTTAAAAATATATTTATGTTACATTAAGGAAAACCTACTGGAGCTCTCTAGTGGCCAAAATAGTTCCTGTAATATCCCATAAATATTAAATAGCAACAAGATAGCCTGGTTGACAATGTCAGTCTTTTAATTCAAAGATATAAACTTCATTTTCTTCAGGGATAATACTTTTAATTACAATTTGCAATTTATAATTACACTGATAGACAGATGTTATCATTCATGGCATTTTGTTTATGACAGTAATATAACATATTTCTCCAAGAAATATTGAAAGATTTTAACAGACACAAATAAAGTTAGGTTAAGTTCGCCTATGTTATGATATCAGTAAAACAGCTATGATTGCCATTTAAAGACAAACTTCTCTTAATGTTCATAAATCCATGAGTAAAAGCTTTGATCAAACATCTAGTCCTTCGCAATTTATATAGATGCAAATGATTTGCAAACTTTACTAGTTTTAATATTAGACATTAGAGTTCAGATTAATTATAAGGCAGTCTTTTACACATTGACTACTTCCTACTAAACAGGACTGTCTCTTATGGAGCTGTTTCTGCACCATTTTAGCTTGTTCAAATTGCTCATTCTGACAAGTAACTTACCAGCTTTGCTGGTTCTGTAATGTTATTAAATGCTAGTTTGAAAGAGTAGGTGCTCCACTCTTACATACAAGGTCATTCAACTGAGCAGCTAAAGATTATTAGAGGAAGAACAGTGTCACTAGTGCAGAATGTTAACCTCGGTGAAATAGTGATACCATTGGGCAGCTTTTAATTATGTGATTTACATTGTTGTGTTTGTCACAAGCCCTCTCACACAACAATTTCTCTATGTGTCTACTATCCCTTCTTTCTCCATTTTAAGGCTGTTTATTTCTTCTCCCCTGGAAGGCTAACCCCAGGTATATTAGCTCGATGGACTTCTCAGAGGCACCTGATTTTTTTTATTTCACCCAAGAATAGGGAGTCTCCCAAATATTGGCATATTAGGAAGTTACAAAATCTTATTTGCCATAGGAGTTGGAGAGTCCAGGGAAAAATTGAATATACAAACATTTGCCAGGTTTACTACAAACATGGTTTAGTTTTCCTGAAAAAATCTGTCTTTTTTGTACCAAAATTGGCAAAGTGAAAACTAGGGACTTTGCACAGCTGCTTTCTATGAGCTCATAAAACAAACAGCACAAGGAAAAAAAGTACTTTGTAAGCTATTGTTCCCACAAAGTCCATCAAGAGGGTTACTCTTATTGGATCTGTCAAATTGTGGAAGTAAATGAGGCTGGAAGGAAGAAGGGAGAGGAGCACTTGCTCAGCCTTTTCTTTTGTGTTTAAAAAACCTGAAGGAGAAAGTGTTGGCTGTATTCAGAACAAGGTTTCCTGTACTGACTCTCAGATGCATTTTAATTTGAATGGCAGCTCCGACTAGAAGTGGGTGGAAGTATTTCAAATGAATTTTTTTGTAATTGAAAAAATGGCCTTTTTCAAAAGTAGACATTTTCATATTAAAATTTTAGTTGATGAAAAAAATTCAGTTTTTTTAAACCCATGTGAAAATGAAAAATTTAGTCTTTCGTGCTTTACTATGTTTTCAGTGGCAAATTGTAACAAATGGAGGAAGAATAAGAAAAGTTAAAAATATGGTGCAAAATTAAAAATTTAGAAAATGAAAATTTTCAAAATCAAACATTTACAATATAAATGTGCAACAGACACATCACATACACGAAAAATTGTTCCTTTTAAAAATCTGAAGGTATATTACTCAAGTTTTTCACTCAAAATGTTTTACATTTTTTATCTATTCTAGTTGGATACATAGTTTCCATGTCTTCTCTAAGCTGCAACCTTGGTTCTAATTGGGGAGTGAGCAAGCTTTTCTTGACTTTGGTAAATCTGAATTAACTACATTTTTTAAAAAATCACCACATAGTTTGTGAAACTAAAGTTCTAAGATGTAAGTATGGTTATAAGGAAGCCTGAGAACAAACAGGAAGCAGATGAACAAGACTGAATCATGGCTCAGGAATTAATAGCATTTTTTTCAATATGGCTGACAATGTATCATCAGAAAAGGCAAATTCCTTCAGATCTGCAGGTAGCCTAGAATGTTTGGATGACTATGAAGAACAGAGCTAGCAAAGGTGGACAAGTGTGATTCAGAATCTCAGGAACAGAAATGTTGAGGCTACAGAAATTTAGGGCCTGATTCCTCTCTCACTTTTATTGTGTAATTCCCCTGACTTGTATGGAGTAGTAATGTGTAAATTAAAGTAGGGTAGAAGCTACTGACTCACACCTCTCTACATGGTCTTCCAGTTCCTTGTTGAATAAATTACCACAATTTAGACTTTCTTACCAATCAGTAGAGTTGGTATAAGTAGCCTTAGTGAATGTAAAGTAGTGGTGGACAATACACCACCTTCAAGCCGGATGCAGTTCACTAAGGTTAGCCCCGATGGGCCATCAGATGCTTTATTTATCCAAGTGTTTGCTGGTACGGCCACTCACAGATCCCATTGGCCGCAGTTTCCAGTTTCCGTCCCCTTCTTGGATGAATCTGGATTGCTGTTACTCCTCTGGACCTTGTCCATCCTCATAAGCTCTGCTGTATCCTCTTTCCAATAGGTCATCTTTTGTTACCTATAGTTCTGACTTACCCAAATATATAAGTCTATCTTAAAATATGGGAAAAAACCCAAGCAGAATAAGTAAAATGAAAAAAGGTGAATCAAAAGGTGTGAAATTCTTTTACTAAACAATATTTTCTCAGTCTGTAAGACATATAATATTTCTGCATTAGCTTATAATAAATATCACCTAAAAAGGCTTGACAGTTTACTTTTATTGTCTGCTTTAACAAATACATCCTTCTTCCACAAATACAGCATATTTTAAAAATATGCGTAGCATATAACACTGTTTAACGTTATCTGGATTGTTTATTGTTTACACTCTTTTACAATAGGACCAAGATCTCTCTTTAACTTTTATGAGTATATATTGATTTCACCTCAGTATGGCCGAAGTTACCTGTTTGTTTGCATAGACTTTGAGTAAGCAGAGTTTTTCTGCCAATGTTTGGCTTTAGTGGAGAACATAGATGGAGCACAGTGTCCAAGGTTCTGTTTTTGCTGACATCTTTGGTTCATATTTCAGTCTACAGAATTGTCTTGAATTCGGTTTTTCATTCTCTGGCCTTAGTCTTTTTAATTCTTTCCCCACCATTTTAAAAGGCTGTCATTGCCTGTGGAAATAGCATTAACGCCTTTTTGCTGAAATGCCTTACAAATGCAGCAAATAAACTCACTCTTTTTTCCCCCCTCTCTGTCACTCAGAATGATTGCCAAGAAAACAGGAGCCACAAAGGACCGAAACTTTATTCTATTGATATACAGCAGTTATTAGTGTATTGTGTTAGTGACAGCAAACAGCAATGTTGTAGATTATTAGCCTACATGTATCTCAAAAAACTGTTCATAACAAGGCGGGTATTCAGAAGCAGGGCAAACAGCTTTTCTCCTAAATCTAAAGTACCAGCCCTGTACAATTCTGAGACTGTCTTTCAGTTTTTAATTTGTCTTGTTCAAACGCTTGGTTCAGATTTCACTGTTAATGCTGCAAAAGGGATAGAATTCAGTAAAGAAGGGTGGGGGGGTGTTCTATTTTCTTACCACGAAAGCAGATGAATTTAAGGATATTTCCCCCCCACTTGTTTTCTATGGAGTCCATTTAAAATATGTCATTAATGCAAGCAGAAGTGCATTGAGAGGCTAAGGGTCAGTGAGCAGTGCCCATGGCAACTAAAAAACTATTCTGCACAAAAAATGCAGTAAAGAGTAAGTGTTTTAATCCTCAACTTTAATCCCTTTACTTCCTGTTCTCAAAATGAAATATAAATCAGGCACCATGGAGTGCAGCAATTTTTCCTGAAAGGGACGTTGGCGAGAAAAGGATTAGTAATGGGCAGAAGTGTTTAAGGAATTTAATCACACAATTTGTTGTAAAACTTTTGAGACTATGAGTGACCAATTCTTTTGAGGCTGGCCAATGAAAAACAACAAAACACACTTTGAAAGTGATTAGAGGACGGGCTCTGGCTGACACCCCCATTTGTTGTTGTTGTTACATCATTGCAGCAGTTGCTGTGACTTTGAAACCATGGAATGTACTTGGTGAGCCCACTGAGGAGGTTCCAAGATGGGGCTGGTATTTTAATGGTGGTGTAGAGAGGACTCCTATGATCTCCAGGAAACAGAAACAATAGAGCAGCTTGCACTTTTCATTCTCCTGTTGGGGTTGCTGCGGTTTTTATAATCAGGAGATTAGCAAAAGCACCGTGACATTAATATTTACAGGTAGATGGCTTCCTGCTACATTTTTCCATCATAGCTTTTAGTTCTAAGCTTTCCCTTGTGCTGCTATAGGATTTGGCAGTATCAAGGTACATACTCAAGAAGGAAGAGCTAGCATCACACTTGAAGAAAGAAATATATTTTCCCAGCCAAAAAAATCGAACAAAGCAACCAAAAAGAAACAGAATTAAAACACAAGTGAAACATCTCTTATTTAACAAATGTGGCAACGTTTATATTATGCCTGTGTTCCACCTTTGCTTCTTTCATTCATGCCTTTTACCTCTCTCACCAGGGTTTATATATGATTATTTTCTGCTACTTCTATGCATATCCCTATGACACTGTCACAAAAACGTGTCAGTAAATAGTTCAGCAACTGTGTATATAATATAAGCAGATACCAAACTCTTCCCACTAAAATCCTGTGTCCGTGAGATATAGAACTTGATGGTCACTGATGTATTATGGTCATACAGAGTCCTATATAATCACATATACAAGTGATAAAGGTTCTGCAGGCCACATTAGGTCCTTGCTGTTACCTGTGCAGTTATTTTGCCTTCCCTGGTTTTATTAAAGTGTAACTGATTGGAGCTACTTAAACAATTCTGCTGATAGGCTAGGAAGAATAGATTTCAGCACTCACTTTCTTAATTGTGTTGCCTATACTGGGTAACATAAGTTAAAAATGAAATGTATATTTGTCACTAAAGAGAGCAGACCTGACTGAATACACACATTGAGCAACTTTGTTGAATAAGAAGGTGTCATTTGAAGATAATCACTTTTCAGATTAGAGCTGTACTTTTAGATAAAGTTTTCCCTACTTTAAGTCTGCTCAAGGCATGTGCACATCTTTGGGCTTTGGTTTTTTTAATGTATCTAAAGTAAGAATGATTAAGATAATTATAGATAAAGCATATAATTGACTCACTTTAGGCTTTATGGAAGTAGTAAGTTTTCAGGAGCAATTTGAATAAAGGGAATGTAGTGGCTTAATGTTTTCTCTTAGAAACCCAAAATTTGGGCCAGCTTCACTGAAGCTTGTAAAATATTGGGCAAAACTCACCCTGTTTTGAGAATTCCCAGACTGATTTACAGTTTCAGTAAGACTCAGGAGATTTGGCTGTGTTACAGGGTGAGATGTGAGTTTGTTTGAAATTCATAGCAGAATATAGAGGGTTGCTATTGTTCAAGGGTGATCTTTATCTTTGATATCTCTCTGTCGGAGGGTATGTCTACACTACCCTCCTAGTTCGAACTAGGAGGGTAATGTAGGCATACCGCACTTGCAAATGAAGCCCGGGATTTGAATTTCCCGGGCTTCATTTGCATAAGCGGGGAGCCGCCATTTTTAAAACCCCGCTGGTTCAAACCCCGTGCAGCGTGGCTACACGGGGCACAAACTAGGTAGTTCGAACTAGGCTTCCTAGTTCGAACTACCATTACTCCTCATTTCACGAACTAGCGGGGTAGTATAGACATATCCTCAGAGAGGTAGCCATGTCATACTTTAAAAAAAAAAAGCTTAAAAAATGAGTGGTCCTGTAGCACCTTAGGGTGCGTCTAGACTGCGGGGGGGGGGGGGAGGGGGGAGGGAGGGTTCTGAAAAACCTCATTCTACAAGGAAGAATGCCTTTTCTGAAAGAGCTTTTTTGGAAAAAGGCATGTGTGGATACAGAAGAGGGAGTTCTTTTGAAAGAAGAGGAAAGAGGAAAAAGCACAGGTGCCCTGGTGGCCATTCCATCCATAGCAATCACAGCTTAAATGTGAGATAGCGTCAATTCAGTGTGGACACTATCTTTCGAAAAAGCAGATTGCCTTTTCAATGTGCTTTGGCTGTGTGGACGCCCTCTTTTGGAAGAATTTTTTTCGGAAGATCTCTTCCGGAAAAGCTTCTTCTGAAAGAAGTTTGCAGTCTAGAAGTAGCCTTAGAGACTAACACAAAAACATAGATAGTATCATGAACTTTTGTGGGCACAACCCACTTCTTCAGATGACAAACAAATATTTATTTGTCATCTGAAGAAGTGGGTTGTGCCCATGAAAGCGCATGATATTATCTCTCTCTTTAGTCACTGTTTCAAAGTGATAGACCCATATCTGTGCTTCCCTCAAGATGGAATCATCTGATTCATCCCATTCGAGACTTGATCCCCAGGTCAAAGGACCTCTATCCACCATGTGTATCCTCAGCAGGTCTAACTGGTTTTTGGTTCATGCTTAAGCTTCCCTCTGGGATCCTTTGACAAGTATGAAAGTGCAGTAACAAAAAACAGCTTGTTCAAAACAAAGTATTAATTATCCATAAGAACATCACAAATAGGAATGACAATCTTAAATCAACAGCAGGCTGTGCTCTTATTGTCATAGCTAAACTTTGAGCAGTCCTAGAAAGCGCAGGTAGGCCCCTGCATTGTGGGCTGTATTACAGTCTGTTTCTTGGCAGACTGTCTCACAATCACCCTTCATCAGGCTGCTCTTTAAAACAATCCCCAAATCTTTGTTAAAGACTTACCACCTTGGTTCCTCTGAAGCTTCTAGCAGAAACCTTCACCTCTCATCCCTCCACTCAGATCTTGAGATTCAGATAGATCCTGGTTTCACATTAATGGGGGTGAACTTCAAAGACACTTCCTCTGTCCCTTTGAGTATCAGCAACCAGGCTGTATACAACCATTGTGACATTGTGTTTGGATTCCTAGAGGTCACAACTCCCTCCAAATGATTTAACCCTTTGTTATATTTTAGCTAGCAATACAATAACAGCCAAACCCATATATTCTTAAAATGTTTACATAATATTACCTACATGTTTTTCAGCGATACAAATCCATAAACCCAATACCTAAAAAATAAGTTATGAAACTGTCAAGCTTTGTCCAGCTTCAGGTCAAAATCATTTTTCAATAATTCAACTATTTACTATTAGAAATGGCCTAAACATGAAATTTAGATCCCAGTGCGAACCTCCCAAAGCTGGGGGATGAGTATTTAAGCTTTTGGGCTCAGATAAATCCAAAAAGAAAGGACGCTGCAAAATTTGGATCTGGCCATGAAATTTCCCAAAGTTTGTAAGTGATTAGGTATGGGTTTTGGTTTAAGCCTCTTTGTTTCTGTGACTAACAACATTCTTTATTTTGTGTACAGATTTTCATACCATCTTTTTACAGATAACAAAGGAAAAAAGATGAGTTCACTCTCAAAGGAGCTCCAGATGGATATAGTACATGTTTGTTACCCTACTTAGAAGATACTCCACTCACATGAAAAGAGATCTGCTAAGCACATTTCTTTTCAGAGGAGCAGAGCAATTATTCAGCATAACTGGGCTCTTTGTCAGGTTGCATTTATCCAGAGAAACTAGCCATTAGACAATAACACACAATAGCTGTATATATTTCCAAGTTAATCCGATACAAAGTAGTATAGGAAGGTTGTTGTTTTTTTTTATGACATGGTTCCATACTAGATTGCTGGTCAGTGTGAACAAAGACCAGGAACCTTATGGAATCACCACACAAAAAAAGGGGGGGGGACTTGAATGGGAGGGATTCTATATGTTGTAGGCAGTATTTTATGTAAGATGGTGGAAGTATGAATGGCTTTAACTATCAAAGGTGAGTTCTGTATGAAGCTGTGTGTGTCTTTATTTGTGTCTGTATGTTTTCTTCCTTTGTTTTCATTTCCATGACTAGACTGCAGAGGGAAGGAATCTTCCATTATGAACATGTGAGCACCTATAATACAGTTAAAGTTACATAAGGGACAAAGCTTAATCAATAATCTCCTACTTTAAAAGACTATCCCAAAGGATCCACAAGCTTATGCAGTAGAATTTTGATCAATTTTTATTAAATGTCAACTGCTCTTAACCAAGCAATTTTGATTGATCCAGTGAATGGTTAATTAAGGCAGATCTCACTGGATTTCTAATTGACTTCCTAAAAAGCAAAGCTTCAGTATGATTTTCTGATTTATAGAAGGTTCCCAGGCTCTGTTCCAGCTGAACATACATAAGAACATAAGAATGTCCATACCGGGTCAGACCAAAGGTCCATCTTGCCCAGTTCCCTTTCTTCCGATAGTGGCCAGTGCCAGGTGCCCCACGGGGAAGGAACAGAACAGATAATCATCAAGTGATCCTTCCCCTGTCATCCATTCCCAGCTTCTGACAAACAGAGGCTAGGGACACCATTCCTATCCATCCTGTCTAATAAGTATTATTGGACCTATCCTCCATGAATTTATCTAGTTCTTTTTTGAACCCTGTTGAAATCCTGGTCTTCACAACATCCTCTAGCAAGGAGTTCCATAGGTTGACTATGTGTTGTGTGAAGAAATACTTTATTTTGTTTGTTTTAAACCTGCTACCTATTAATTTAATTTGGTGACTCCCTAACACTTGTGTTATGGAAGCAAGTAAATAACTTTTTCTTATTTACGTCCCCACACTGGTCATGATTTTATAGACCTCTATCATATCTACCCTTAGACTCCTCTTTTCTAAGATGAAAAGTCCCAGTTTTATTAATCTCTCCTCACATTAATCTCTCCTTTCCAAACCTTATCATTTTTGTATCCCTTTTGTGAATGTTTTCCAATGTCAAGATATCTTTTTTGAGATAAAGTGACCACATCCAGAGTTTTAAAACAAACAAAAGGAAGTTTTTCTCATGCAGAGCATAGTCCACCTATGGAACACCTTGACGGAGGAGGTTGTGAAGACCAGAACTTTAACAGGGTTCAAAAAATAACTAGATAAATTCATGAAGGTTAGGCCCATCACTGGCTATTAGCCAGGATGGGTAGGAATAGTGTCCCTAGCCTCTGTTTGTCAGAGGCTGGGAATGGATGACAGGAGAGGGATCACGTGATGATTTCCGGTTCTGTACTCTCTCTCACGGTATCTGGCATTGTCCACTGTTGGAAGACAAGGTGCTGGGCTAGATGGACCTTTGGTCTGACCCAGTATGGTCATTCTTATGTTCAGTATTCAAGATGTGGGAGTACCATGGATTTATATAGAGGCAATACAATATTCTATGTCTTGTTCGCTATCTCTTTTGTAATGATTCCTAACATTCTGTTTGCTTTTTGACTGCTGCTGCACATTGAGTAGGGGTTTTCAGACAACTATCCACAATGACTCCAAGATTTCTTTCTTGAGTTGTTGTAACTAAATTAGTCCCCAACATTTTGTATGTATAATTGGGATTATTTTTTCCAATGTGCATTACTTTGCATTTATCAACATTAAAAATCATTTGCCATTTTGTTGCCCAATCACCTAGTTTAGTGAGAACCTCTTGAAGCTCTTCTAACACAAATATATAGTTGCATGAGCTTTTGTGGGGTAAGACCCACTTCATCAGATGAATAGGAGTGGAAATAATATTTTATATGTACAGTTGGGATTATGTTTTCCAACATGCATTATTTTTCATTTATCAATATTAAAATTCATCTGCCCTTTTATTGCCCAATCACTTGGTTTTGTGAGATCCTGAAATTTCTTCCTTCAAAGAGTGTACTTGCTCTTTATCATTATTTGACAAAAAAGAATGTGCTTTGCTCAATGCGCTTATTAGACTACAATGATCTTTAAGAAAATGATGTTTTATATACACAATAATGGTAGAATTCAGTTCAGTCTTTCGCCTTCCAACATTCTTGAGTCTTGACAAAGCAATGCTTCTTATCTTGCATAGCTATTCCAAAACCAAAGTATTTTATTACCTTAAAAATCTACTAATAGCCTATGATAACTTAGTATACATATACGAGATGTTTTTATTTTGATCTTTGATACAAAAGTCCAAGAAGTATTTAGGGTGTTTTTTTCTTGATTTAGGAAAGATTACAGAAATAAACATATTTTCTCGACATGTCCTTGTTTTCAGTATGAGCTAGGGGTGTGAGTAGTAAATATAAAGTGTTTTTTATTTTCATTTTATTTATTGCTGAACTGAATGCCATTCTCAGTAGATTTTAGGTTATTTCACCTGTTAAGTTCTATTCTGTTTACTGGTCCAGAGTTTTAATTGGAAAAGAGAACAAAAGTTGTTTAAAACAATCTCTCTCTTAAAGTTGCACAGATCTCAGGTGATTGAATAGAGGTGAAGAGCATCAGGACCAGTGGCACTGCTGGGATACAAAAAGTCGGCAGGCAGTAATGGAGGGTGTGGGGAGGGATGGAGCACCTTGAGGTGGACAGGAAGGATTTGGTGTGCAGGAGAGATCCAGTGACCCAGAGCCATGGGGATTGCCCAGTGCCCTGGGAAGAGGAACAGGAAGGAGAGGCGGTACAGAAGGGATCCAACGCCCTGGCAATAAGAGGCAGGAGGAATGGGAGACCTTCCTATCCCCACCCGCCACTTACAGCTCAGCAGGCACCTGGGGCACACAAAGGGGACCCCGCTGGAGTTTGAACTCCACCTACCTATCCTAATCCCAGCTCAATATCTGCCTGTGTGCCACGTGCTGCTGCTGCCACAGTTGCTGGCTCCCGCGTTTGCCCTGCCCGGACTTTCACCCATGAGAGACCTTCCCCACCCCTGCATGGCTTGTGCTTGGGCTGGAGACTGGGGCAGCAGCACACGGCACCTACAGAAGAGCGATGGGGCCAGGCTGATGAGCAACCAGCTGGCATCATAAGTCCCAGCCTGTCAATTTGGGAGGGGGCCCTCCGGCCCTGATTTGAGTGGGCCTTGATGCTAACTGGGTGGGCCATAGTCCCAGGGCTGTAAGAAGGGCGAGGCAAGTGAGGCACTTGCCTCGGGTGCATAGCTGAGAGGGTGCAGAAAAATAATATGGAAAAATAATTATTTTAAGACAGCGCCGCTTCCCTCCCCCACCCATTAGCATCGGCCAGCCCACAATTTACACGTCAAGCTGCATGTTGCCGCTCCGCGATCCAACAGTCACCAGCCCTGGCAGCTGCCCAGTGCATCAGCTGCTTCCAAGTGGAGGCTGGGCACTGGCTCAGCCATACCAAGCGCCACCTTAAGGTGCCCTAGCGCAGTTCCCAGGTGCAGAGCCAGGGGAGAAGGGGCTCACATTGCCTTGCACAAGGGCAGAGGTGCAGGGGGTAAGGTGGGGGTGTCAGGCTGGGAGCCAGGACTCCTGGGTCTTGTCTCACCTCTGCTAGGGGAGTGGCTCTAGGTCTTAGGGGTGTGTGATTAGAGCTGGGGGTTTGGGAGCTACCATACCTGGGTTCTATGGGTCAGGGTAGAGAATAATATTAATTTCAACACAATTATTGATGAGTTTGCCTCATTTAAATAACCGTTGTGGTGGTGGTGGTGGTGTTGTTTTATTTATGTATTTTCTCTTTTTCTGTGAAATAACTACTATGAATATATACGCATGAGGAGACGCAATTTTATATTCTTGCCTCAGGTGCAAAATTAGCTAGTTATGGCACTGCATAGCCCACTCAGGCTCACCTGTAGCTACACCCTGATCAGGACAGAGACCCCTTCCTTCTATATTGTTTCCTAGCTGTCTATTGCTTCTGGGTGAAAGAATTAGGAACAAACTTAGGAAATACAAACTTGCAGAATTTCCACTGTCAGCGTGATTTAGTCCTGTGCATGGTAGTGTTAGATCTTGGGGAAATTCTTGTGTGAGAGCAGCATATAATTTACCTTGCAAACATATAGCATGAGTAAATACCCTTACATAGGTTTGGATTCATGTTTAATTTTTATTTTTCCAATGGTCAGTTTGGTGTACTCTCAGTGCCACTAGGCTAGCAGGTATGAGATCTGGCTCTGCAATATTGCAGGCAAATATTAATTTCTGGATGGTCTCCTTGACAAATTAAAAAAAAATGTGTGGAGGCAAAGATAGGATCATGCTTTACTTCCTTCACTACTATTTTCCAGGCCGATAGTGATAGGCATACTTAAAAATATTGACTAAGTCCTTGTCAGTTGGGGCTGTTAATATTATTGATTCATTATTTATGCAACTTGCTTTTTATGCATAGAAAAATAGTTTTTAATACTATGATATTTCATTTATTTTATTGTAAAGAATTTCCCCGTTAAAAATATTGATATTTAGTTGTATTTTGCCATTTAAACCATAGTAAACCTAACAAGTACAAAGACAAGTGGCTATATTTGTTATGGATATTTGACCCTATACATGGAGATCTATTGTTATGAATGAAAGTGTACATGCAGCCCATACAATTTGCATTCAGGATAATTAGCTTGAAAATTCTTGGATATTAATTATTTAATTGGTAAGTTTTTATGGTTTTTATGGTAGGAGGCCCAGTCTTTATGAAGAAGTTAAAATGCTATAGTACTATTGAATCGAGGGCAAGGTTTTGAAGTTACCACGATCCTATGTAAAACGATTTGGTAAAAACTAATCCTATTTAAAAAATCCTAAACTACTTTTGTCATGGCCAAAACTCTTCATAAAAATACATTTTTTGTGGCATCTGATTCGTGTTGAATAAGAAGAACCTATCAAGCTTGTGCCGAGACACACACAATGCAGATAAAACACACTGCTTAGAGAAATGCAAAACAATAGGTCTTTAATTCTTAGTAGTTTGATGCGCGACATATTTTCAAATAAAACTAACATAATACCTTTGCTTTTAGACTCAAGTATAGTGGAATCTGGGTCTTATTCCTTCCTAATTACTTCTACTTGACTCGTTTAATCTTGGGTGATTATTCAATCATATCTAAAATGAGAAAATAACAGGAGTAGAATTTCCATCTCTTGTTCTGAGAGCTTATAAACGTTAACAGAACTGTCACAGGAAAAAAATAAATGTAAATCACTGTTGACAGTGCCTTATTTTTATATATTAAAAGAAATCCCCATTTTGTGATGGAAGCAGCTCAAGTTTCTAAGTACAGAGCTTGTCAAGTCTTCTGGGTGATTTAATTATTAAAGTTGAAAATCTGTCATTTGGAACAAATATTTCATAAAGGAAAGTTGTGCAGCAGCTCAGCAGCTGGTTTGTTTACTTGCACCTGAGCCAAGCATGAATTCAGGCCAAGAAATGGCACACCGGAAATCTCTGTACTCAAAGAATGTCTGTCATTGATTTCATCACTCAGCAAGATAACTTGCTAGAGACCATATCTGCCTCTCTGCTGAAGGGTAGAATGATTGGCATGTTTTGAGTCACAATTAAAGTGCCCAGGTGGCTAGCTGCATGCTCATATGAGATGGATTGTGTCATAGCCATGAATACAATATATTTGATTTGCAAGTTTGCTATAAGTCATATTATATACTCAAATCAAAATCCAGTTGTTTCAGAAACTAGATTAAATATGGGTGATATCCCTATAACCGAGTCTGATTAAGGGGCACATGTAACTATGCTCTCACTGAAGCATAGAAGAAATGAGAT
The DNA here is from genome assembly GCF_052426305.1 of Pelodiscus sinensis. Taxonomy (NCBI): domain Eukaryota; kingdom Metazoa; phylum Chordata; order Testudines; family Trionychidae; genus Pelodiscus; species Pelodiscus sinensis. The sequence continues at coordinate 30,481,089 of NC_143057.1, forward strand.
TCTCAGCATAGAGCTGGCTAGCATTTTTCTGAACTTTTTTTTTTTTAAATAGGCTGGCTGACAAAACCAGAAATTTTCATGAGAGAATTTCTGTTTTTATCAGCATTTTTTGGGCTTTACTCAGAAAAGAAACGCTGAAAATCAATTTTAGTCTTCAACAAAAGAAATAAAAAATTTCATTTTCAGACTTTCTATGGAAACCTGACAAATTCTGTGGACATTTTTTACTTTTTTTTTCTTTAAAAAGTTTTCAGGAAATACATCTTTTTGACCTCCTGAAACAGTGATATCATCATTTCTTGTGCTCCAGGGAGAGTATCCTTTGTGCCAGCCCTTTTACTGGCGCACATTACTTTTCCCAGCCCTTGGTGAGGCTCAGGTGTATTGTCTGATACATTAGTGGGGTGGAGACAAGGCTGCCCAGACAATCTTGCCTGTTTCCTAACCACCTTTTTAGGAAGGCAAATAGCAAACCCAGTGGCAGCTGTTTCTCTTCTCCTCTCTCCCCTTCCCTCTTCCAGTGTAGTTTAGAAGAAAGGATTCTCCTAACACTTGTGTTTCCCTGCAAAGGTATGCAGTAAGCCTCATGACTGACCTCTTTATAGTTTTGTTGTGCAACTGAGTGCTGAATTCGCCTCTTTCTCCAGAATCATTTTATAAATAAATGTTACTTTCTATTCTAGTCCTCAAGTTGTGAAGAAATCCTTCCAAATGTGAGCCTAATGTAATGAATGCAGTGTGGTCTTTCTGGGAGATAATTGCATAGTTTCAGAACCCTCTGCAGAGAGAGCGAGCACAGCTTCCTTCCAAAGTTTTTTATAAGAATTATTACCAATTGCTGGCCAGGTTAGAAAATGCTGTATTAGCATTGATTGTCCTGAGGGAATCATTCCCAGTGCCAGATAGAAAACACATGTCTCAAACAAAGCAAAATAATGAAAAATGTGTGTAATGTACTTTGTGTATGCTTGGTTGACATTTCTGTTTAACATGCAAATCTAATGTGCAAATACCCAAACTATACTTCTCTCTGTTCCGTTAACCACTCACCCCATAATTGTACCTAGTTGTGGTTCCTAAAGAAAAAGGTGACCAGTTTCATGCTATGAAGTAAAAAGGAACAATTAATTAACAATAAACAATTTTACACATGAATCTCTGGAAATCTTAACCCTGTGTAAACATTGACTTGAAATCTTTCTTGGAAAGGGACGTTTTCTTTGTTTTATTATTATTTTATTTTATTATCATGATGAATCAATGTTCCATAGAAATTAGCACCATTTGTGCTTCTTATGTTAAGAAATATATGGATGAAAAGAATTTGAGTATGTTTGGCCTCAGGAGTACACATGCACTTAATATCATAAAAGGCCGTATTGATAGCAGTAAAGGCATAAGAACTAGTAAGTAATAGAAAGCAGACGGGGTTCGTGGCTACAGCAGGAAAAACATCTGGGCCCTTGAGCATATTGTAAATATGGGAGATAAATGAGAACTGATTTCCAGAAATCATACTAAACTTGTTTTGTTTTCTTTCAATTTTTCTTATACCTTATGCTTTAGAAAAGCTCCAGAAAAAAACATGCATACCTTACAAAGATCACAGTCCTCCTCATTTATTATTTAATTGTTCTTTGTCTCTGTTGTAATTCATGTAGTCATGATGCTATAGATATATGGGCCTGTGTCTCCATTACCTCAGTTTTACAGCATTATAAACCCAGTGAAGTCAATAAGTCATGCCAATGTAAAGCAGGAATCATGCTGCTTAAAGCTGGTCTAACAGAGTGGGGAATGGTTCAATGGGTTTTTAAGAATTGAAGATAATGAAACTCATCCTGAAAAGCGGCAGACACCTTAGATTCTTTGCATGAAGCCACAAATAGCTCAGTCCCAGCATGAAATCCTTCTGGGGGCCATGAAGATGCTTTGTGGCCCATATTTTGAGCATCACCGCTGTAATGGAACAGTCATTTCTCACAATTGTTTATAAAAGAACCCTTCTCACTCAGTTTTCTCCTCTAACTCCTTGGCCTTTCTTTATTATCACTGCCCAATGTCTTTGTGATAATGTTCCTGTGACTATGGTTTTTCCTTCTTATCTCTTGTGCTTCAGTTGCGATCAAGCTCAGAGCTTGACCAGGACATCCTCAGTGACTGCCTCACTATCCAGCCTCTCCAACCAGCTCCTTCGCCACTTGATGCTACAGACAATACCATGGGACGATCACCAGGGCCCGTTCATGACATCTACACAGGTATAGTCAAAAGACAGGAAATTATCCCAAAACATTGACTTAGGTATGCTTGATGCATACTTTTGAGACTTCATGTGTTGAAAACTCTCTAAAATCATTCTCTTTTGCTTTCTAAATTCCTCCTGAGAAGGACAAAACAATGTACAGTATATTAGAAAGGTATGTCTCTGTCTGATATTTAAAACTTTTGTCTCATTTTGCTCATGGAAAAACATAGAACAGTAAGGAATATGTTTACTCTTTGGGGATTGGACTCTTGCCGGAGGTTCAATTCACCCATTCCTGCTATGCATCTTAAGTTCATTAAACTTGATTTAGAATGTTTCCCCCTTTTCTATTTATGGGCTACATATAAGTTTTCTAATAAAAGTATATAAATATGGTTAAATGCAGCATTTTGTTAGAAGGTATATAATAAACCTTTGTCCTACTGGTAAATATAAACCCATCAAGAAACATATCTATATTGATGTGATAATAAGCCCTTTCATAGTCACAATTCAGTGTTTAGGAATTTCACTCTCCAATAAATGATTGATGTTGGTTTGCACTGATTACAGCTGTTCAATTTTCAGCAAACATTGAATTATTAAGAAAATAAAGGTGACAGTATTTTTAAAAGTTCAAGATCATCTGTAATACTCAGATGACATTTTTAGTCCTTAGTATGCAGTGTCTAGATAACTGCAAAGAAACCTATTTTTCAATGTTAGCTAAAATACAGTCTTCATTCTCACTTAGCTGAGAGTCTAATTGAAAACCTCACCAGCAAGTCCAAGAGTTAGCTGATTCTTACAGTAGCCACTTTTTTATACACTCAGACTATATAGTAATTTCATTTTGCTGTAAGATATGCAAACATGGCAGTTCTCAGATTGTTTTTGTCAGGACTGTCATAGCACTATAGAATACTTCATAGTTTTTCTCATTTGTGTCTGATGTGTAATGTTATGCTTGAGATTTGCATGAAGAAATGTCAGGAATTGAAAGTTGTGGTTCTCACAGTGACTACAACTCAGACCCTTTTCATGTAAGAAATATTTTGTCTTACTGCATATGATGTTAATTTTTAATGCCTTAATCCACAGCGTTGTTCAATCAGTGTGTGAAGGGGAATGTCAAAAGTTAGTTACATTTGTGTGCATGGAATCTCTACTATAATTACTTTAGAAACATAGTTTTGTGTATAGTTGTGTACATTTAATTCTCTTTTGTTTTAATTATCTTTGAGGAGGGGATAGGTACTGAAGAAGTTTCAATAAAACACTTGATCTGTAGGACTTTGGTTCACCTGAATACAAACATAAACTTTTTTTCAGGAAAACAAAAGATTTGGTTATTCCTCCCCTCTCCAAATTATCTTTCATGGGTGACTTACTGTCTTCAAGGACAGATAGGGCCAAAGTTCCAGAAGAGCTCAGAACATTCTCAGCAAATGTCTCAGTGGAAGCTGCTGAGATTTTTACAAATCTGGCTCATAACGTGTTGTGGAACTTTTCAATTCTAAAAAGTCTCAGAGGGGAAGCCCTGTTGCACCTTAGAGACTAACATAAGAACGGCCATACTAGATCAGGCCAAAGGTCCATCTAGCCTAGTATCCTGTCTTCCGACAGTGGCCAATTCCAGATGCCCCAGAGGGAGTGAACAGAACAGGTAATCATCAAATGATCCCTCTCCTGTCACCCATTTCCAGCCTCTAATTAACAGAGGTTAAGGACACCATTCCTGCCCATTCTGGCTAATAAGTGTTAGTGGACCTATTCTCTATGAATGTATCTAGTTCTTTTTTGAACCCTGTTAAAGTCCTGGTCTTAACAACATCCTCTGGGAAGGAGTTCCACAGGTTGTGCGCTGAGTGAAGAAAAACTTCCTTTTGTTTGTTTTAAACCTGCTACCAATTAATTTCATTTGGTGACCCCTAGTTCTTGTGTTATGGGAACAAATAAATAACTTTTCCTTATTCACTTTCTCCATACCTGTCATGATTTTATAGACCCCTATCATATCACCCCTTGGTCTCCTCTTTTCTAAGCTGAAAAATCCCAGCTTTTTTAATTTTTCTTGACATGGCACCCATTCCAAACCTCTAATCATTTTTGTTGCCCTTTTCTGAACTTTTCCAATGCCAATATGTCTTTTTGAGATGAGGTGACCACATTTTCATGCAGTGTTCAAGATGTGGCTGTACTATAGATTTATATAGAGGCAGTACAATATTTTCTGTCTTATTCTCTATCCATTTTTTAATGATTCCTAATATTCTGTTTGCTTTTTTGAGTTTTGCTGCACATTGAGTAGAGGTTTTCAGAGAACTATCCACAATGACTCCAAGATTTCTTTCTTGAGTAGTTGTAGCTAAATTAGTCCCCATCATTTTGTCTGTATAATTGGGATTATTTTTTCCAATGTGCATTACTTTGCATTTACCAACATTGAAAATCATTTGCCATTGTGTTGCCCAATCACCTAGTTTAGTGAGATCCTCTTGAAGCAATTCTAACACATATATATTGTATCATGAGCTTTTGTGGGTAAGACCGACTTCATCAGATGAATAGGAATGGAAATAACAGAATCTAAGATACATATAACAGCAGAAGAAGTACCTATCAATTTTATGACCCATGTTAATGAAGTTAATTAAGTGGGCTGGATATTTCCCATTCATAGCTTTTTATATGAAAATGTGGATGTTAAAGGCAGTGGAAATTGGCTTTGTAACGTATTAACCAGTTAATGTCTTTATTCAAGACCAGGGTAACAGTTTTAAATTTGTAAATGAATTCCAGTTCTAGTCTATCTTTTAGATGTGTGGTGAAATTCTTTGTAGAAGAAATGGTTGCTTTTAAATTCATGATTTGAGTGATCATGTAAGTTAAAATGTCCCCCTACAGGTTTATGTGTGTTACCATTTCTAATATCTGATTTGTGTCCATTTATCCTTTGTCACAGAGATTGTCCGGTTTGGCCAATATATATGGCAGAGGGGCATTGCTGGCACTGGATGGCATATATCACATTAGTAGATGTACAGATGAATGAGCCCCTTATGTTGTGGCTAATGTGGTTAGGTCCTGTGATTATATTGCTAGTATACAAATGTGGACAACAGGGTTGGCAACGGGGTTTGTTACAGGGCTAGGTCCCTGGATGAGTATCGGAGGTGTGATATGTGTGGCTGCTGGAAAGGATTTGCTTCAGGTTGTGGGATTGTCTGTAGGCAAGAACTGGACTTTCTCCCAAAGCCTGTGAGAGAGAGAGATTGTTTTCCGGAACAGGTTGTAGATTGTCAGTGATGTACTGGAGGGGTTTACAGTTGTGGCTGTAGGTGATAACAAGTAGTGTTCTGTTATTTTTCTTGTTGAGCCTGTCTTGAAGTAGTTGACTTCTGGGTACTTGTCTGGCTCTGTTTCCTCACTTCCCCAGGTGGGCATATAAGTTTTAAGAATCCTTGATAAAGATCTTGTAGGTATTTGTCTCTGTCTTTGGGATTGGTGCAAATATGGTTGTATTTTAGGGCTTAGCTATAGACAGTGGATTATGTGATGTGTTCTTGATGGAAACTAGAGGCATATAGGTAACAATAGCGGTCAATAGGTTTCCAGTATAAGGTGGTGTTAATGTGGCCATCATTTATTTGTACTATAGTGTCCAGGAAGTGGATCTCTTGTGTGCATTGGTACCAATTGTGTGGAATGTTGGTGTAAAGAGCTTACACATCCATGCTGGCTAGGAGGGTGTTTTTAGGAAAATTATCGATGTTCTGTAGTTTCCTCAGGAAGTCAGTGATGTTTCAAAGATAGCGAGGAGTGCTAGTAGCACAGGATCTGAGGAAAGAGTCAGCATAGCCAGATAATCCCACTGTAAGGGTGCCAGAGATGATCGGATGTCCGGGATTTCCAGGTTTATGGATTTTGGGTAGCAGATAAAATTCTCCTGGTCAGGACTCTGAGGGTGTGTTTGTGAAGATTTGGTCCTGAGCTATAGCAGAGAGTTTCTTGAGCAGATGTTGTCCTTTGGTGTTCCTCAGTGGGATCAGAGGAAAGAGGCTTGTGGAATGCGGTATTGGTGAGTTGTCTGGCAGCCTCCTATTCGTAATCTGACCTATTCATGATGGCCACAGAACCCCCTTTGTCAGCCTCTTTGATTATAATGTTAGAGTTGGTTTTGAGGCTGTGGATAGCATTGCATTTGGCATGGTTGAGATTATGTCACACGATGGTGTTTGTTCACAATGTCAGCTTGTGCACTTTTGTGGAAGCAATCTATGTTGAAGTCCAGATTGTCATTTCAACCATCAGGAAGGATACATGCAGTGTTCCCTCTAAGCTGAGCGCTTGTGCAGGTGCCCAGGAGAGGTTCAACTGCCACCCAGCTGATTAGCCCAGCACCCATAGTGCCTAGAGCCAGCAGTGTGTGTTTCTACTGGCGGCACACATCTGCACATGCCTTGGTGCTCATAACAAAATTTATTCTGTACATGGATGGAAAAGCTTAGAGAGAACACTACATACATGATGAAATCTTCTTCTTGTAGGGTTGGTAGGAGGGATCCTATGGATCAGCATGATGTTCAGTGTTGTCTTGGAAATACTCCTTCAGTTGGAGGTGGTGAAAATAGGCTACTAGATCACCACAGAATTATATCATGTTTGTGGGGGTGGTAGGGTAGAAAGAGAGTCCCTGAGATAGAACAGGCTCTTCTGCCAGGCTAAGTGTGTGATTGGATAGAAACCGAGGAACCACATAATTAGTATCCTATACAACAAACAGAAGAAAATCAAGAAGGAGTTCTCAAAACTAGAGACTCTGATTTAAAAAAAAAAAAAACGCTTCCACACACACTTCCACATAGCTGGACTTTACAAAACTAGACAAGTCACTTACAACTGTCACCTCACTACCAAAGAAAAAGGACAGCAAACTATCTGAAGACACAGGGTACTACAACTCTGGTACCCTCAACTCACCTAACAACATTATTAATCTAACCAACCACAGACTTAGCCCGGCAAAGTCTGCCCTATCTCAGGACACTGAACATTGCATTGACCCATATGGAGCAAAACTGACAATAAGGTAGGAAATACTGATTTCTCTCAATGTATTAAAATCAAGCAGTACTGGAAATCTCATTCATTTCTTATTCATTTATGTAGACTCAGGAAGCTTGTATGAGACACGGATAAGCTTTGCATAAGCATCCAAACTTTTGTACTTTGATCCATATTGACTCTCAAACCTTAAACGTTACAGTGGTGACTTAAATAAATTCCCCCTTTGAGCTCCTTGATACAAGAAATTACTCACCAGTTATAAACCTTAATAGGTTTTCAGTTCAGGACATTTTATATGCAAATAAAATAGATATATAATCAGTTTATTTTCCACTTAAGTTGCAATAATAGATTGGTTGTGTGCTGGAATACAGTTTTAAAACGCAAATGGGCACTCAAATCAACAGGCTTTCAATAAGGTCCCAGTGCAGAAACGGGATGCCTAGGAAGAAAATGCTAGCTAAAAAAATTTAACGTAGCCAGATCTCATGATTTTGCTATTCAGGAAGGGGTTTTAGCTTTTTGTGATCCTCTGCTGCTTTTTCATCATGATTTTTTTCCCTTTCTGTCAGTGGCTGCCTTCTACCTTTATTTTCAATAGGACAGAAGGCATAGGTCAAGATGACTGCCTTTCCCCTGCAGTATCTGCATGAATAAAAGGGGCTGCCAAAAGTAAAAATCACAGACAGTGCCCCAGTGTTTGCAGTATAATTGAATCCAAGCTGCCCTGAGACCATATAGCCACCCCCTGTACTCTTTCACTGGGAACCTGAGAGAGTGATGCAGGGATACATTAAAAGCAAAAGGAAGACTAAGGACAAGATATGAGAGGTATGTGTGTGAGGGAGGAATCAATAACATGTGAAATGGCAGAAGTGCTAATGACTTTTTTGTTCCTGTTTTCACCAAAGGAGTTAGTAGCAATTGGACAGCTTGTTGCACTGAGAGAAATAGAACCAGCAGACTCTTGTTACTAAAATTATCCACTACACAGACACACTCATACACACAATTCTATGGATGGGCTATAATTACCAGTCTCATTTGCTTATTCTGTTCTTCTGGCCAGGTTGTCTAGACATGAGGAGGGAAGCTGCATCGTGTCAGTGTGCACAAATGCTCCTGTAGGATGATCATAGAATCGACAGACTCGGTTCTGTGGTTTTGCACCCATCTTCTATATGTTTTAGTCTCATGCTGTCCCACTGCCACAGGACACTGTATGACCATGAATCATCAGTTAATGGCAGATGTGACTTTGATCTTTTTTTTTTTTTAGTGGGGCTTTTCTCTCTCTCTTTCTTGTGTGGGTTCTTTTTCATGGGTCGTCTGCATTGTTCTTTGGCTATCAAAGTGGCACTGGTAGCTGGTCACCAAGATGGGCTGGCTTCAGGGACTGATCCCATTACACATGCACCCACAGTCACAGTTTTAAGTGAGGTTACATACAGACACACCTAACTTTACAGAATAGTAATAGAGATGTAGCCGTGTTAGTCTAGTCTAGCTGAAACAAAAAACAGGACTATGTAGCACTTTAAAGACTAACACATTATCAGTAAACTACAACCTATACTAGAACAGGATACTACACTCCGAAAGGCTCTGGGAGACAGACTCATAGTCTCCTACAGACAACCACCTAACCTCAGGATGATTCTTACCAACAACCACAGGACCAACAACCACAGGACATACCACACTAATACCAACCCTGGAACTTTTCCTTGCAACAAACCCCGTTGCCAGCTTTGTCCACATATTTACTCTGCTGACACCATTATTGGACCTAACCAATTCAGTTATAAGATCAAGAACACATATTCCTGTTCATCCAGAAATATAATTTATGTCATCATGTGCCGACAATGTCCGTCTGCTATGTACATTGGACAAACGTCTCAGATGCTTCGCCAAAGAATCAGTGCACACAAGACAGATATCAGACAGCATCATAAAGAAAAAACAGTTTCTTGCCATTTCAACCAGAAAGGGCATTGTCTCAATGACTTGATTACCTGCATACTGCTTCAAAGGCATTTTAACACCAGACTTAAAAGAGAAACCTCTGAACTGTCATTCATGCTTAAATTTGACACTTTATGCCGGGGTCTTAACAGAGACGCTAATTACCTTACCCATTACAAAGATAGCTTCCCCAATTATCACCTCTAATATCATTAGCTCACAGACATTTACCCCCCCCATTCCCCCTCTGTTCTGAAATTTGATTTGTCCTTTTTATATGTGTTCACTTTTTTTGATCGTATCGCTTTGGTATATATGGTCATGCCTATTTTCTTCCACAATTTGATCTGAGGAAGTAGGTCTGGACCACGAAAGCTCATCACCTAACTTTACAGAGTTACGGCTGTACAAAGTTTAAAATGGGGTTTCAGTTACACTATAGAGTCACTTTAATTACAATGTATTAAAAAGGAGTTACAATTAACAGAGACTTCAAAAGCAATAAGGAAAGACTGAGGTGTGACATGATCACAGTTTACGAGTACATAAAAAATATTTTTACAAAAGGAAGGGATAAAAAATGTTCTTAGTAATCTGAGGATAGGACAAGAAATAATGGGCTTTAATTGCAGCAAGGGAGGTTTAGGTTGGATATTGGGATAGTGTTCTACGTGTAAGAGTGCATAAGCACTGGCATAAATTGTCTAGGGAGATTGTGGAATCTCATAAGACTTTTAAGAGCATATTAAATAAATACCTGTCTAGATACTGGGAAGATTGTGAGGAGCCAAGACAGAGAGTGTAGCTGCAGAATGGGAGTTTAAAGTGAAGAAGAAGGAGATGAAGATCTAGACTTTTAGATAGACATCTGTCAGGGATGGTGTAGACGGAGCTTGGTCCTGCCTTGAGGGCGGGGGGCTGGACTCGATGACCTCTTGAGGTCCCTTCCAGTCCTATTATTCTATGATTCTATGATTCTAGACTCAGGAAATACCAAAAGGAACAGGGCTGTGTGAGATGGATACATTAAAGCAATAGGAAGACTAATGACAGGATATACCCATTACACATTGATGTCACCATTGCTGAGAACCTCAGAAAATCAGGTCATTAGTGTATTACAAATTAATTTAGATGTGCATTGTATAGTTAAACTGCATATTTAAAGGTCCTGATTATCCCTACATTTAATTAGCTTTAGAAAATGACATATGTGGGGTTTTATTTAAAAAACTATTGTAGGTTTGTGATTCATAGTGATGCACTAGTAAAATTATTAGTCTTTTTTATTCAGTAAATGTCATGATCTTTCTTTCTTTCTTTTCTAGAACTGACAAAAGTGGAAAAACTTTGAGACTAACTCATTTTTGTGTCTTAAAGCATGATCATACATAAAAATTACTTAGAGCTTGTTTCCATGGAAAATTAGTGCATGACAAATTATTGTTATGACTCTACAGCATACTAGCTTTTCTTGTGCTACTGGCCATATGCACTACAAGTTTCATAGCCCACACCTGAGCTTTCCACACACTGAGTTTTTTGACAAGCCCTTTCCTTTGAAGGCCCTGATTCACCAAACATATATAAACGTGTTTTAACTTTAAGCATGTGTGGTCCCAGTGATTCCCCTGAAACTGCTCATACCTAAAGTCATTGCACATGCACCGCATGCAAAATAAGTTGAAGCATCAGAGCCTAAAATGAAAACCTATTTTGACTTTAAGTGATTTAAAAGGAACATCTTAATAATGTAGTGGAGAACACTTATGGATCTTTTATTACAAAAAAAGAAAAAGCATAGCAAAAAAAAGTACAATTATAGACTATTATAATCTATTTGTGATAGATTCTCTTGGAGTGCTACTTGGAACTGGGGTACCACAGTCATCCTTTTGACCCAATAATCTGGATTCCCTTTTATATCCTACTGCTGTGACAAGCAGCAAAACCCTCTCTAGCCTACACTTTCACCATTATCCACACAGGTAGGGACAGACCAAGCTGCAGTTATGTGCAGGCAGGTTCTCTGACTAGCCTCTGCATTGGAAGGCTTCAGCTAAGGACCCTAGAGTGTAAACCCCAAAATTATACTCTGTTGTGTTACACAGGGAGCTGTCCAGCATAAGCTCATAAAACTCTCCTCCTTCTTCACTGTGGAGAGGAATACACCCTTTTGCCCCGAGTTATGATTCTTGCACACTGTGGCCATGTCTACACTATGATATTATTTCAAAATAACTAAATTTGACTTAACTCCTGATTTTACAAAATTGAAATAGTGTCCCCACTTCAGGGAAGCCTCAAAATCAGTCCGAGGCAGGCTTCATTAATGTCAATGCGCTACCTCACGTTAGAGCCCCAAGAAGAACTGGGGAGGAATTAGTTTGAATGACTCTGGGGAGTAGTTATTTTGCAATAGTGGCACCAGAGCATCCACACTAACTATTTTGAATTCAGCGTTATTAACCAAGAAAAGCAGAAGTACAGATTTTGAAATAAGTAGCCTCTTATTTTGAAATAATAGGCTTGGTTGTGTAGATGCTCTGCTTATAAATTCAACCTAAGGGGGGGTTAGTGTAGACCAGGGCTCACTTAGTTAAAGCAAGTATCAGTTTATTAACTACAATGGATAGTTTTTAAGTGATTATAAAGGATAGCAGCAGGGGTCATGTAATTCACCACCACCACCACCACCACCATCGCATTCACCTCTATGCTACCTCTAGCCACAATAACTCCCCACCACCACCACCACCACACACACAGGCCCTACTCCTGCCCCACCTCTTCCTGGCCATACCTCTCAGCCCTTGCTCCATATCTGCCCCGCTCTTCCCCACTCCCACCCTGCTTCATCCTCTGAGCCCCCTCCCTGAGCAACACAGCCCAGGTGACTGGCAGGGGGCCTGGTGTCTGCAGTACAGGTAGGATCCCACCCCCCACTCACTGGCAGCAGTGGGAAAAAACAGAGCAATGTGGCCTTGGCCTGCTCCACTCCCCTGGCTCCCAGCTGCTTTGCTCTGCTTCCCGCTGGTGAGCATGGAGGACCATCCCACCCCCTTTCCTGAGTGACACAGCCAGGAGCTGTGGGAGCAGCGTGGGCTAGGGCCACAATGCTCTGCTTTCTCCTGCTGCTGCCGATGAACGCGTGGGGATCTCACCTCTGCTGCAGGCACCAGACCCCCCCACATTAGTCTCCCAGGCTGCCCAGAGGCTCTGGCTCTGTCAACTGCTAGCCCCTTGCTCCTCCTGCCCACAGCATTTGGGGGCATGTGCCCTCATGTGTCACTGGATAGCAAACAGATCAGGCTTAGAAATGAAAAATGCAAACTAAGCTTAATACACTGAATAAATTGGCCATGAATAGCGGATTCTGACCCCAAAATGATGATATAAGCAGGCTGCAGAGTCTTAACAGGCAAGCTGCACTGGCTTACAGCTTGGAATCCCCCGTACTCCATTCACAGGCAGCCATGAATTACAGGCTACCTGACCTGTTCTCGGGGATGCTCCCCAAGTGGGAGGTAAGATTCTTCAAAAGCCTATTGTTTTTTCCTAATGGCGCATTGTTCTGAAAGCATCTTACCTAGTGGGTGTTCTCATGGGTGTCTAGTATTCTAGGCGGGGTAAGGCACTGCCCTCCACATGCTCCAGGGCCAATAAGGCTGGAGCCCAGGGGCGGCCCATGACTATAGGCTGACACAGCCATCGTCTAGGGCACCACCTTCAACGGGGTGCCCAATGATGACATCACTCCATTGACAGCCATGCAGGCGGGGCGCTGATCACGTGTTTCTCCTGGGGTGCCAGCTGCCTGGCTGTGCAGCGCCCCGTGGCCATGGGGGGAAGTAATAGGGGGGGGCCGGTGCTGTGGAACTGGGCGTGCGGCACCTGATGGCAGCTATAAGGGACGCCGCGCGCCCCTTACAGTTGCCATCAGGCGCCCCCCATCGGTTGGTGCCCCGGACAGCTGCCCAGCTCATCCACCCCTTAGTCCAGCCCTGTCAGAGTTAGGAATTGCATGCCAAGTGTAAATACCACTTTGTGCATCTTGCCTATGTGGTCATTTTAAAATTCCTAATCTTTCTGATTTATTTAAAGTCAAAGGATCATGACATTATCAGTCAGAATTTATACTACAACCCTATATCCTAAAATACGTTGTGCCTCCTATCCCAGAATCCCTTGGGCCAAAAAATCCTAAATGCTGTAATATAGAATTTTTTTCATTTTTAAATTTGTTGTGCCATATGTGGCAAAAATTCAGTGGTTTCACATTTTAAAATAAACCAAAATGTATAATTTATAAATTCCCTCAGAAAATGTCACGAATTGCACATTCTCCAGTGCTCTAAAATGGAGCAAGCTAATTACTGCAGCTGTTCACATTTACAAGATTTTCTTTGCATCAGAAAGACAGAATTGTAGTAATGAGAGTTTAGTTTTTACGGAAGATTTTTGCAGCATTGCCCTGAAGACAGTGTTGTGAACCACTGTTTTAGGTAATATTACACTTTTTATGTGCTTTGCTTAAGAATATAAGAATGGCCATAGTGGGTCAGACTAATGGTTCATCTAGCTCAGTATCCTGCCTTTGAACTAAGGGAAATGCCAGATTCTTCAGAAGGAATGATCAGAACAGGTTAGTTACTGAATGATCCCTTCCTGTTATCTTGTTCAAGCTTCTGGAAGTTAAAGGTTTGGGGAAATCCAGGGAACATCTACACAGCAGGGCTAAACTCAGAAGCTACGCAACATGAGCTATGCTAATTGTGCAGCTTCCGTCGAAATAGCTTATTTCAACTCGTGACACTGTCTACACAGCAGTTATTTCAAGAGGGAGCACTCTTCCCCTGACTTCCCTTACTCCTCGCACAATGAGGGTTACAGGAGTCAGAGTAAGAAATCCTCCAGCCCAACTTTATTTTGACATTATTGTTGAAATAACTGCTTGTGTGTAGACGTGGACTATGTTATTTTGGAATCACGTTATTGATTCCCAAATAATGCTGCTGCGTAGATATAGCCCGAGGGTTCAATGTTGTATTCCTGATCATCTTGGCTAATAGCTATTGATGGATCTATCCCCCATGAATTAACCTAGTTCTTTTTTTAACCCAGTTATAGTTTTGACCTTCACAACATCCCTGACAATGAGTTCCACAGATTGACTGTGCACTGTGTGTAGTACTTCCTTTTGTTTGTTTTAAACCTGCTATCTATTCTGTCTATTCATTTGATTGGATGACCTCCGATTTTTGTGTTATGTGAAGGAGTAAACAACTCTTCCTTGTTCGTTTTCTCCGCTTTGTTCATGTTTTATAGACCTTTATCGTTATCATATACACCATTAATGAAATCTTTTCCAAGAGGAAAAGTTCCAGTCTTCATAGTCTCTCCTCATGTAGAAGCTATTTCATACACCTGATCATTTCTTGTTGCCCCTCTCTGTACCTTTTTGAATTCCAATATATCTTTTTTTGTGATGGAGCAACCAGAATGCACACAATATTGAAGGTGCGAGTGTACCATGGATTTATATAGAACAGGGCTGGGCAATAAGCAGCCCAGAGGCCGGATGTGGTTTGCCAGAGTTAGCCCCTGAAGGGCTGCTGGATGTTTTACTTACTTGCACATCCACAGGTACGGCCACTCACAGCTCCTATTGGCCTTAGTTCACCATTGGGAACTGCAAGAAGTGGCATGCGCCAGGCTACCATTTCCTGCATTGGCTGAGGACAGTGAATTGTGAGCAGCTGTACCTGCAGATACACAGGTAAATAAAGTGTCCAGTGGCCCACTAGGGGCTAACCCTGGCAAACTGTGCCCAGCCCGTGGGCCACTTCTTGCCTTCCCCTGATTTAAAGGCAATGTATTTTCTGTGAGAGAAAGAAAGGTTAAGTGTAATGGTGAATTAGTATTACCACTGTAAAGTAACATGCAACAACGGTGTTATTTCTATTTCCCTTCTTCCTGACAAGAGAAAACCAAAGTGAAAAGAAACTACAGTCCACTGAACAAATAAGAGTCAGGCAAGGATATGATATAATGACCTTCAGTTGAAGCAAGAACCTCAGGTTTTAATCCGAACCACAAACTTTATTACTTTGGGGATTTCAGCGTCTCTTAATCACAAAAGTAATAAGAATTTCCAATAAGTTTGTCTGCTGTGCTTAATCAATTGTTCCAGCTGTCAATCACTGGCAATATCAGAAAGTAGACATAACAGATGCCTGCCAGCCAACAAACCAGCTGTGACCCTTTGCTAACACTGAAGGGTCTAGACAGTGACCTTTAACCTCACCTCAGACATCGTAGATATATTACATATTGTATCACAGTAGCTTTATCGTTATTGCAGTACGTACTGGACAGATTTTATTTTGCCACTCATGTGTCCATGGCAAGCAGAAACCTATGGCAGCAAGTCTCAGAGCTCAGGTCTACAAACGCAGCCTCTCAATATGGTATTACAAATAGCAGTACAAGAGACCCATGCTTGGCACCATGGCAAATGCTAGGAACCACAGGGCCGGGAGCCGTGGGGATCTCACTGTAGCTGCTGGGAACCATGGAGAACTCACTGCAGGCGATGGGAGCCATGGGGAACGAGCCATGGGGGCCAAGAACTGTGGGGAACTCACCTCAGAGCTAAATATTAAAATGTGCCAGATTGCCTACCTTCTGACAGGGAACACCTAGTACTAATAGCAAAAAACAAAAACACGAACAACAACAAAAAACACAACTACCACACAATAGTAGTTCAAACCCAATCAGCCAAAACCTGGCAATAAAACCAAGTTTCAGAAGGTTTTTTTAATAACAAGTAGGAATTTTCCTGCTTATTCTAGACTACAACTTCCTGGTGACCATTAGGCCAGGAGATCTGGAGTATCATTAATACAGAAGGAGGCTTGGGTTTATTTTCAGCTTGTGAACTGCCTGCAAATCTCATGGGAGTGTTAAGACCTTCAGTAAAGATATGCCAGGCATACACACACATCAGAGAAAAGCAAAAAAGCAACAAAAAAACACTGTCGAAAGCTATGTTAGTAAATCTTAGTTCCTGGTACTAGTTTTTATTTGATTTCTTTGATATGGTCTAGTGATTTTGGCATAGGCCTGGGAATTGAAAGCCCTAAGTTTTCACTCCACCTCTGCCAATGACTTCTTCTGTGGCACTGGCAAAGTTACTTAAGCTCTCTGCCTAGTTCCCCTAACTGTACAATTGAGATAATGATACAGGAGACTCTTGCAATTCACAGAATCGCTATTCACGTATTTATGGATCTCTCCCGTCCTCAATCCCTGCCACTGCCCTGCCCTGTCTCCCCCATTGCACCCCATTCCCTGACCTTGGAGAATGTGGATTCTGGGGGCCTGTTGCAGGGTTACAATCCCCTGCACTCATCACAGTGGCCAGAAACCAAGGAGATTCAGAGGACTTGCTCTGCTTTCCCTCACCCTCAGTATCTGTGGATTTCACCATTCATGGTTGTATCAGGAACGCATGCACCGCGAATGATTGTGAAGATTAATATTTGTTTATAAAGGACTTTGACCAAGATCTTCAAACATAGTTAGGCACCTAACACCCTCAAATCAAATGGGAGTTAGGCATCTAAATACCTCTGAGAAGGAGTTGGGCCTTTAAACATAGAAACACAAAAAGGTGACCTGAAAGGAGGGAGATAGAAATGGGAAGGGAGAAACGTGGCCAAATACAGCCAGTTTGTGGAAGCGCGTCTGTTTTTCTATTCTGATGCCCAAATATCATGTTCACGAGGATGATTTGATTAATCGGCATACAAATGGAATGTTAAATACAGTAATTTAAAAAAAAATGCTAAATAGTCAATTAGCAAATTTGCAACTTAAATTGCAGCAGAACCACAAAACAAAAGGCTTATACTGTCTTTTCTAAGTGGAAAGTATTTTCAACCCTGCCTCAAAATATTTGTGGGCATGGGTAGGAGAACAGGCATTCTGGGGGCAGAAATAGATTGACAGAGCCCAGATTTGACAGTAGCAAATCCATGGTAATAAATTACATGATAGCTGGTAGTTTGCAAGATGGAAGGTGACCATTCTGCATTTTAAACATGTTCCTTTAAATTATAGGGTTCTTTCTCCATTAAGTGAAGAATTGGGGTTTTTTTAAAGCATAAGTTCTATAATGTTTTTAAATGCTATTTCTTTTTTTTTCTTGCTCATGAGCCAGGTTTGTTTTCACCTTCATCCGCATCATTTTTTGTTGCATGTCAATATAACACATAAGAACGCAGCTCTACACTGAAAAAGTCTGCATGAAAAGATATACCTCGTGAATAATCTTTAAGTGTTGGTAAATTGGTATAAGCCTTTTGTGATCAGACTTCAAAAATGACAGCATTATTTTTTTCCTATATAATTACCAAAAAATAGATACCCTAAAAAGGTGTAACTCAATCTTAGGTTCACATTCAAATTCAAAAGGCTATCTAGCTGAAACTATGCTGTAACTTGAGCTTCTTAAAGATCACCGGGAGCAATAACTTTCTCATGGTATTTATTCCTGGGAATTTCTTTTGAAGGGTTTTATTTATGTTGAATTAATATACAAAATACAGGCAGTCCCCGGGTTACGTACAAGATAGGGACTGTAGGTTTGTTCTTAAGTTGAATTTGTATGCAAGTCGGAACTGGTACATATTGTAGGGGAAACTCTAGCCAAAATTTCTCCAGAGCTCAGTTTTATTCTCCCACACCTCATTTCCCTCAGTCATTTATTCTCAAGCTGAGGTGTCTGCTGAGAAAAGCCGCTCCGCGTCTCCCTGGTCTGCTGGGGGGGGGGGGGGGAGAAGCACTAGCTTCGCGTCTCCCTGGTCTGCTGGGGGGAAGCAGCTAGTGCAGGGTTGCCTCACCCCGTTTGTAAGTAGGGATCCGATGTAAGTCGGATCCATGTAACCCGGGGACTGCCTGTATTGACTTTCATATTTATTGAAGAAACAATATTTATTTAAGAATAATACTTTTTACTTAGGCTTTATTTTGGAAGTGTTCCTTTTTCAGAATGTTTCTATGCAGATCTAGCTTTCTGGTAGATTGGAGGTAAGAAGAATGTTTGTTGTCATAGATGTTTACTAAGTGTCATGATATTCAAATGTTGTGCTTAACTTTGATCAGGCAGCAAAGCAGCTTCCGCCTGCATCGGGCCCAGGCTTGCTGTGGACAGAGGCTCACCGGGAGATGCAGAGAAGCTGCTGTTTGCGGGGAACTCAGACCCCCCACGGACAGGGGCTGCTACTGAGAAGCAGCCTCTGCCTGTGGTGGGCACAGAGGCTGCCTAATAGAGGCAGAAATGCAGGGGATGGGGGGCAGGCAGCACCACAGAGCCAGTGCTGGGAGGAACCAGCTTTTAAGTAGCTCCCCCCAGCACCGGCTCCTCCTTCCTCCCCTCCCCATATGCCTGTTTCATCTGATACAGAGGCAACAAGGGGGGAGGAATGTGAGTAGTCGACTATACGTTGAAATCCCTAGCAATGAGACTGTCTTAGTTCCTCCTCAATATCCATAAAATGTTTGATAGTACATGTCTTTTTTAAACCAGTGACATTTTTTTCAAACAGAAAGCAAGACTTGAACAAAAGTTGTCTTAGAAGAATTAGCATTAAATCATTTGTAGAAAGAGTGATCACTTATCTGGTAGTGCTGACTGATCATTGAAATAATGTGGATTTACCATGACACTGAATATTGCTCTCCTTCTGATTTCAGCTACAATGTTCTCCAGTACTCACTCAAGTCGGAGTGGAACAGCTGCTGCAGCTGGGACACCATCACATCCTGCCAGTCACCTTTCTCCAGGGCATAACATACAGGGTAGTCCCTGTAACCCACAATCACAGTTACCCCCTCTTTCAGCTGTAGACTCAGGTACTGAGAGGTAAGACCATTTTTATGCACTTTAAAAGTGAGGAACAGTTGACTTGAACATTACTAAGTTTTAATTGCAGTTTAATGGTTACTCTGTTTAGAATGTTGTTAACAGCACTGCCGGATTACGATGATACTTTAACATATTTTTTTTCTAGTGAACAACATAGAGTAAGTGATCACTACCCTAAGTAAATCTCAGAGCATACTTATGCCTCAAGACACATAGTAGGTAGGGAAGCAAAGGTGAAATGACTTACCCAAGGTCACTCAGTAGATCAATGGCAGAACTATAATAGAACTGTAGGTCTCTTGACTCCTAGTCCAGTGCCCTATCCACAAGTCCATTATATGAAAGCTATAAGCTTACAAATAGACTTGGAAGGGTTAGATTTGTATTGGTTAATGACAATAAACATCAGTTTCACTGTATATACACAAACCAACAAAATATATATTTGCTGCAATGATTATACAAGGCTATGTCTATACAGCAGCATTATTTCAGAATAATTGATGTTGTTCCGAAATAACATAGTCCTTGTTTACACAGCAAGCAGTTATTTTGACATAATGTCAAAATAATGTTGAGCTGGAGGACTTCGTACTCTGACTCCTGTAACCCTCATTTTACGAGGAGTAAGGGAAGAGTGCTCTGATTCAGACTTCCTGCTGTGTAGACAGCACCGTAAGCTGAAATAAGCTATTTTGACTTAAACAACACAATTGACATAGGTCAAATTGAGTAGCTTATTTTGGCTTTAGCCCTGCTGTGTAGATGTGCCAGAAATGTACAGAGAAGCAAATGGGACGGGTTCCTGGGGTCCCCTTGCACTGTGCTGCTGTGACATGCTCCTGATCTTACGTTTCCACAATCGTTCATGTAGGCGGGCTCATACCAGCTGCAGGCTGTCTGCATGAACCAACAGTAGAAAGAATACAGCCAAGGCAATACGCAGCTCCCTGGGCACACAACTCTTCTGGACTATAAACCCCAAATTATACCATCTTCTGCTGTACAGCATAAGCTCACGGAGTTCATTCCCACCCACACCAGTGTGGAGAGGAATATGCAACAGCCTTTGCCCCTTGAGCTACGATTTCTAGTCACTTCACTCCAAACTCACTGGTTTAGATTGAATATATTTATTAACTAGAAAAAATAGATTTTGAGTGATTATAAAGGATAGAAAACAGATCAAGGCAGATTACCTGGCAAATAAACACAATGCAAACTGAATTTAATATGCTAGATTGGATTTGAATAGCAGATTCCCACCCTAACTGTGATGATACAGGCAGACTTGTAGATTCTTAAGGCACAAGCTGCATTAGCTTTATATTTTGGGTTTCTCAGGTCTTCATACACAGGCTAGAAATTAGCCTGGATCCAGCAATTCCCCCAGTTCGGCCTTTGTTTGTCAGGTGTTTACAGCAGTCTTCTTGGGTGGGCAGTGACGAACTGCAGATGAGGTCACTCCTTGCCTTATATAGCTTTAGCATATGGCAGGAAACCTTTATTTTGAAACATAGATGCCAGACCAGTTTGTGGAAAAATACAGACATCCCAAGATGGAGTTCAGAATCATTTGGCCTGGTCACGTGTGTCTTTGCAGTGTTATAGCAGTCATTCATGTCAAGCTGGCCAAAATGCTCACTGGAAGGTTAAGCTATTCCATAGTCCATGGTCTTTGCTAATGGACCATCAGCCGTCTTTGGCTTCTTCTTTGTTGTACCTGAAAGGTTGGCTGTCAGTATTTTCCAAAGTAAATCCATTTGAAATACAGATCCCTAGTCAATATTCCTTACTTCAGATACAAAAATTATACATGCATGTAAATAGGATAATCATAGTCACAAATCATAACTTTCCAATGATACCTCCCATGGCTTATTTTATACAAAATGCATCATAATTATGCCATAACCATATTACGATAATATTACTATGATTAATATTGAGTTCAATGTCGGAACAAAGAAAGCAAAATGCGACTCTGAGAGAACTTACTAGAGTCTGATTTAGGGATATTTATTTTGTGTGTTTCAATATTTGATGCTGACAGTTTGTGATTTAAGCATTTTAAATCTTTAACTTTTGAATCTCAATGTCAACAATTATTGTCTGACCCCAAAATGCTTAAATTCTGCAATTTTTACAACTATGACAATTTAAATTGACAATCTAAAAGAATGCTTTAAAATAAACATTGATATCAATTGAAATGATAAAAATATTATTTTGCCAAGCCTGTCAATAAAGATAGTGTCTCTCCAAATTAAAATCCCACTGAAGGAGAAAAGAGAAGATGGAAGAAAGATGGAGAAGCTTTCTAAATAAGAATGAAAATGTTAATTATTGAGTAAGTGACTTGAGAGCCATGACTATTAGAGCCTCACTAGCATTTCAATTCTTGTTCTACTTGCCAAAATATTGAAGTGAGCAGGTGGTCATTTTGATTATCGTTGACTGGCTTGGCTTTTGAGAAGTGTAACACACATGGGTTGAATTCCTGTTGCATGTGTTTGTATTTGTTTTGAGCATGTTTAGTAGGAAAAAGTTTAATTATGAAAATTCGCAGTCTGAGCTCGCAAGATGCTGAGTGCCTCCAGTGATCTTCTAAGTGTCTTGGTGTCCTCAAGCACAGTAAATTTTTAGAATTCAGTTCCCTTTGTACCTCTCAGAAGCTGATCAGCACCTTGCAGGATGGGAACTGTGACTTGCATGTTGTTTGACATTTACAGCTTTGAAAACTCTGGTGTAAACTAAAGCTGCTTGCTCAACTGAAATAAGCTCATATTTTTACAGGAGGCTGGTATCTTCGAGATTCTTGAGACTAGTGGGCAATGACTGGACTTGAATTCTAAGTCAATAGCAAAAGACTATGATTCATACTCAGAAGTTGTTCACTGCTGGTTAGAGACAAGGTCTCCTATCTTTATGGTTTCTATGACTTTAGATATTTCAGGGATATAAAAACAAGTTCTCTGAGAGGATTCTGTTTTCCTCTGTAAATATTACCTAATGATTTTGAAACAGATATTGCATAATATTAATGGTTTCCATTTAGTATATTAAATCAGAAGTCTGATTATACTTCATGAGACCCAGGTAAATAGTTTTTTTAGGAAAAACATATTTCTGATATAAATTCAGTGGTTATTACACTTCCATTTTTATATAAGTATTCTATTCTTACTAAAGATAGGATTTTAAATCCACTCCTTCGTTGATCCTGTATAATTTTCAACACACTAAAATACACACAGTTATATTTCACTAGTGTATCACAAGGCGTTTAGTTTTCTTGAGGAATAGAAATGTCAGTAATTTAAGAAAACATAAAAAGTCCAATTATGAACCTCAAAAGAATGTTCCTTGTTTTCTTTCTGTTTCTGTTAAATAGACCCAATTCCCCTGTGATTAAAGCAGTATTTTGAAGACAGAAGAACTGGATGACTTGTGGGATTGGGCTATGGTGCCTTTCATGTCTAGGTTGCCACTTTGAGATCAGTGAGCTCAATAGTGGCTAAAAGGGATCAAAACCTCTTGCTCTAGGGTGGCAGTATCAATCCACTTCTAGTAGACCGGTATCTCATCACAAACAGAGTCATAGTTGCTGTTAATTGTTGTTATCTGTAGTAGGAGAAAAGCCAAGAAGGGAATGATATATAGATTCCTCTTCCATGTAGAAGTGGTCCCTTTTGGTCAGAATTGAAGGATATTACCAAATGCTGGTGGGAAGTTTCCATTGCTTTTTGTGATGACTGGTGGGGTCAGTCTAGTCTTTATTACAAGCATTAATATCACTGTTTAAAAAATAAGTCTAGATCCTCTTATTAGCACATTTCTGAGAAGATTACAATTGGGAAACCACTGCAGAAGCACTTTATTTGTGACATGTATAAATAGTTCCTGCCTCATTGGGGCCATGATACTGTTTGGGGCCTCAGCACATCATGATGCTACAGATAATAATCTGCTATATCATTTTTTTCTGACCGTGCATGTTTGCATGCATCTCTCTCTGTCAGGGTGTCTGTCTGTCTCTTTAAGAACTCCTCCTAAATGGTAAGAGCAAAGACCGCCAAATTCAGTATGCCGTTTCCTTTTATCATAACTTCAACCAAAGTAAGGGTTTGCTGTGCCAGGAAAACAGGATGTGACCAAAATGGGATTGTTTCTCATACATCCACACAGTAAAGATACAGAATCACCAGACAGGGGAAAGAGACTGGCTGGTATACCCTCCCGCTCCCCACTCCTGCCCCCATCCAGGACTGCTCTAGCCCCGAGCCAGGCACCCTTTGTTGGGTAAAGCTCCCCCTCCAATTCATACAGGAACATTGCTGGCTGTTCCACTTCATCAGGGAGCAAGGGGAAAGCTCACAGTTTGCTGCATTCCCCACTTTGGCTGTGGAGTGTAGGGGGCAGGTGAACCTGGACCTGCCCTAGCCTGGGAGACATTCACCGTTCCCTGGCTGTGCCTGCTGGAGCTGCAGGAGGCATGGAGAGTTGCTTCTTACCTGACCCCAAACTGCTGCGGCGAGAGAGGGCTGAGCTAGTGAACCCCTTATCTCCAGCCCCACCTCAGAGCAATTATTTAAATAAAGAAAAACAAAAATTATTTGAGTTAAGGACCCAAGCAACACCGGGTAAACCTTCAAGTTAATAATAATGACGTTCTGGTCTGATACATACCTTCCTTTTATTTTCTTTCACTGACCATATACACATTTCCATAAACTGTTTCATTATTACCCTCATCTACATTTGGGGCTACTCTGGATTTAAGAACGAGTAAGTGTCAATAACTACATTAATGTAATATTAAGAGTGAGAATTTAAATGCAGGAGAGGAAAGGTTACCACATTAGTGATAATTTGGTCATAGGGCACTTATATATTTAGGCAAATATTTAACAGGAAAAATAGTACAAAACACTGCATGTTGCCAAGGCCCCGTATCTTTAGTCATCATAGAATTTTTCACAGAAGTCACCTGTTGCTGTAGAATTGTGCTTTAGAGTCTCAGTTTCCATTTTTAAAAAGTGAAATTTCAAGTTTTCATGGTTGTGATGATAACCTTGGAAATGTGAACTAAATGTAAACATGCCTGAGTTTGCAAAGAGCCTGAAATAATGGTTCTGAGAAGTGCAAACTGCCTGAGTCATCCTTAGTCTGGGACCCATAGACTTAGACCTGGTCTACACTTAAAATTTAGGTTGGTGTAACTATGGCACTTGGGAGTTTGAAAAATAAACCTGAGTGCTGCAGCTATGCTGATGTAACTCCTGATAGGGATGCAGCTAGGTCAATGGTAGAATGTTTTGATCTATCCAGTTACCACCTCTCAGGAAGGCGGAGTTCCCACCACAGTGGAAAAACCCCTTCCCTTCTTGTTATCTGCATGTATACTACAGGGATATAATGGCATAGCTACAGCCTCATAGCCATTGTTGCACCCATAGTGCAGACATGGCCTCAGTGATAATGCGAGTGTGGAATGCATCATTTTCCCAAGACGACATAGAATTCTGCATACATCATTAATTATTTAGCTGCAGCCAAGAGCCCAGCATTTTGTTTAGTCTTCCTGTCCTGCTGGAGCATGGCTGCAGCTGCTGCTTGCTCTGGACCATTCAGCACAAAGGGAAGTTAATTGGATTATACAGGTTGCACTTCCATGGTCTGGCACCCTTGGGACCTGACCAGTCCCAAACAGGGAAATTTGCCCCTGCCATCGGTCTCCCAACCCCACGCCAGCTCTGCTTCTGCCCCCAGATGTCCCTCCCATGCTTTCAGCCAGCCCTGCCTGAACCTCTCAGCCCCAGGGCTCCCAGCCATGCAACCGAGCCCCTTTCCTCCAGGACCTCACTGCCAGATCCCCTTGCCACAGGGCTCCTGGCCATACCACCAGAGCAACCTGTGCTGCCAGAGTGCCTTACTGTGGGGCTCCTGACTGCATCACCTGACCCCCTGCCACTGTGTTCCCCATGCCTCTTTAGCCCCCTGCCACAGGGCTACTAGCCCACCTCTGGCCTCCCTGTCCCTGGGCTCTCTGGTCCAGGATCATCCGTGGTCCTGCTGGACCATGAATGTTGCTGGACCAGCGTCTCCCGGTTTAGGTAGGTACAACCTGTAGTTCCTGCTCCAATCACTGGTTTTATAGAATAAGGCACAAGTGTAGAAGAATAGGGGCAAATTTAAGAGCAGGAACCTTTTTTGGGTTGGGAGCCACTGACCCACATAAAAATCAGCCAGGGGCTGCACACAAGTGAGAAGCCAAAAACAAAAAAACAAAAAAACAACAACAAAAAAACCCCAACCCTACTGATGTGGCCCTGACTGAGAAGGAGAAAGACATTCCCCATGTTCCCCTTACACACCAGAGCCTAGGCAGGCCCAGGCTAGTAGATTTTGTGTACTCCTGTCCTGCAGTAGGTGTAGGCTCTCCAATGCTAGGGATGGAGCCCTGAGCCTCAGGGGCCAGATCCAGGCAAGCTGAGGGCTGCATTTGACCTCTGGGCCTGAGGTTCCCCACCCCTAGTTTAGAGAGCCAGCACTGGAGTCCAGGTTGCCAGTGAGCAGGGGAAGCCAGAAGAACAGGCTGGGATAGCTAGGCTACCTACATGGTTAGGGAGCTGAGGTATTGAACTAGGGAAGGAAACCACAACCTCTGTCTCCCCTCTTCCATGGTACATGTGTGGAAGAGGAAGGGGATCTGTCCTTGACCACCTGCACAGTTTTGTAACTGCTGAGACCATTGGAATGGGCTATGTAGTGTACAAAGCAAAAAATCCATCATGAAAAAGGAAGTATGACTGAGAATAATCACTGGTGAATTGTACAACCCACTATGAGTCATAGTCACATGTGCAGGGCCGTCTTTAGGATTTATGGTGCCCTAGGCGGGATTATTAAACTGGTGCCCCTATGCCTGATTTGCTCTTCCATCCCTACCGCCTCCCCTTCCCTTCCCAAAGACCTCAGCAGCCAATCCCCTCCCTCAGACTGCACTTCAGGCACCGCATTCGGCCCTCTCTAGGACCCAGCCCTGCTGTTACACATGTAACCCTTCTGCCGGGTAGGCCTGGCAGCAACCAGGGCCGGGTTCAATATCTAGGGCTATGTCTACACTGGTGGGTTATTGTGCAAGAATGGCTGTTCTTCCGGAAAGCGTCCACACTGCCCACATGCTCTTGCGCAAGAAGAGGTACAGGACATCATTGTAAGAGAGGGCTTCTTGCGCAAGAGCTATGTTCTTTTTTAACAGGTGTAAGCCCCCTTGCACAAGAGCTCTCGCACAAGAGGGCAGTGTGGACACTCAGCAGGGATTTCTTGCGCAAGAAAGCCCTATGGCTAAAATGGCCATCAGAGCTTTTTTGCGCAAGAGAGCGTCCACATGGCCATGGATGCTCTTGTGCAAAAGCACAGCTCGCACATGGCAGTGTGGACGTTTTCTTGTGCAAGAGTTCTTTCTCAAGAAGCCGCCAGTGTAGACATAGCTTAGGGGTCCATCTCACACAGAACCGGCTCGAGCCCCCACCCAGTTGCCTGGGAAATTCACACACACCTGGGCGCCTCTGAGGGTCAATGCTTCCCCACTTGCAAGCACAGAGTCTGAGTGAAGAAAAGAAACTTAATGGAAGAGAGAGAAGTCACATGGCATTATCCTGGGAAAATACCACAACAGAGTTCACTTACCCAAACTTTCTCTGTACCTCACTTCAGATGCCCCACTTACAGCTCTGTCCAGTCAGTGCAGACCTGACACATCATCCAGATGACTCCACTCCTTGAGCCTGAGGCTAGGCCACCTTTGTGATACTCCTGGGCTACGTCTACACTGGCAGCTTCTTGCGCAAGAACTCTTTTGTGGAAGAGTTCTTGTGCAAAACCATTTCCACAGGAGAGTGTCTACACTGCCATGTGCTTTTGCACAAGAGCATCCATGGCAGTGTAGATGCTCTCTTGTGCAAGAAAGCTCTGATGGGCATTCTAACCATAGGGGCTTCTTGCGCAAGAAATTCATGTTGCTTGTCTACACTGGCCTCTTCTGGAAGAGCTCTTGTGCAAGAGGGCTTATTCCTTGTGGGGAAAGGAATAACTCTTCCGGAAGAAGCCCTGTTTTCCAACGCTGTACTCTAAATTTACTTCTGGAAGAACGCTTGAGCAGTGTAGACAGCCAGCAAGTTTTTGCAGAAGAACAGCTGGCCCTGTAGCCCTGTAGTCCGCTGGCCGCTCCTGCCAGCCGGTCATTCCCTCCAACCGCTCCACTGGCTGCAATGGGTCTGGCTCCCAGCCAAACCAGTGATTTCAGCTCTTAGGATTCAACTCTTTAGCCATCACCTAGGCTGGCCAAAGATTCCAGCTTCCACTGGACTAGCAAAAAGACTCTTCATGGAGTTTGCCTTAGGTCTGTCCTTAAAACCAGGGGGAAAGGGGCAGGTTGAGCCAGTTTTTCAGCTCCCTCCTGGCAGGCATGAAGCAGGCTGACTCAGCCCTCACGCCCTTTCCACCCCAGCTCAGTTCACTTACCTCTGGCAGGGGGGAGGCTTGTTCCTCGGAGACCTCTTACAATGATGGTGTCTCTCTTGCAAGCACTGGTGTCATATTTTACAGTTTCCACATTTAGGAGTAGCATGATTTGTGACCCCCACAACAGCCCCAAATTAGTTCCAATACACCACATTCCATTCCAACACTGATCCTCCATCAGTGGCTGAATTGGATTTACATAGCCACACCTCGGATTCTTTCCCCCTCCTAGCATGAGCTGTATCAATAGTTAACAGTTAATTATCAGGCAGAGCTAAACAATTGGAGTGAGCACACCCACCCCCTAGGGCAGCTCTCCTTTTAGCTGGCTGATAGCAAGCAGAAGTTTAGTCCCTGCTTACACATGCTCCACTGCTTCCGTCCGTCCTGGCAGGGTGGTGCCCCAGAAATACTGGTGCCCTAGGCAACTGCCTATTCTGCGTATGCCTAAGGAGGGCCTTGCATGTGTGTGTGGGTATGGAAGGGATGAGATGCCGGATATTTCACGGAGATACAAAAAGTTAATATTGCCACAGAGTTTAGGAGTTCTTATCACAGACTTTGTTGCCATTATGCCATGAGGTACGATGGCAATGTGGCTCCACTAATACACTATAACCTCAGACTTATGAACACCACATGGATGGAGGAAGTTTGTAACTCTGAAATGCTTCAACTCTGAACAAAACATTATGATTGTTCTTTCAAAAGTTTACAACGGAACATTCACTTAATACAGTTTTGAAACTTTACTAGGCAGAAGAAAATGCTGCTTTTAATGTGACTGAAACAAGCACAGAAACAGTTTTCTTACTTTTTCAAATCTTTTATTTTGTATTTTCCTTTTATTTTTATTAGTCATCAAGTATGTGGACAAGTGGGATTTAGTGGATATAGTGTACTTAGATTTCCAGAAAGCCTTTGAGAAGGTCCCTCGCCAAAAGCTCTTAAGCAAAATAAACTGTCATGGGATAAGAGGCAAGGTCCAATCAATGGTTGATAACTGGTTAAAAGATAGGAAATGAAGAGTAGGAATAAATGTTCAGTTTTTTGAATGGAGAGTGGTAACTAGGGCCTAAATGATCTAGAGAAAGGGGTAAACAGTGAGGTGACAATATTTGCAGATGATACAAAACTGTTCAAGATAGTTACATCCAAAGAAGTCTGTGAAGAGCTTTAAAAAGAACTAGCAAAACAAGGTCACTGGACAACAAAATGGCAAATTAATTTTAATGTTGATAAATGCAAAGTAATGCACATTAGAAAACATAATCCCAACCATATATACAAAATGATTGAGACTAAAATAGCTATTACTACTCAAGAGAGAGATCTTAGAGTTATTATGGACAGTTCTCTGAAA
Source organism: Pelodiscus sinensis (assembly GCF_052426305.1). Lineage (NCBI taxonomy): Eukaryota > Metazoa > Chordata > Testudines > Trionychidae > Pelodiscus > Pelodiscus sinensis. The sequence continues at coordinate 30,510,201 of NC_143057.1, forward strand.
ACATCCACTCAGTGTGCAGCAGCAGTCAAAAAAGCAAACCGAATGTTAGGAATCATTACAGAAGGGACAGAGAATAAGATAGAGAATATCTTATTGCCTCTGTATAAATCCATGGTATGTCCATATCTTGAATACTGCAATCAAATGTTGTTGCCTCATCTCAAAAAAGATATCTTGGCAATGGAAAATGTTCAGAAAATGGCAACAAAAATTATGGAATGGCTATCATCTGAGGATTAATAAAACTGCGACTTTTCAGATTAGAAAAGAAGAGACTAAGGGGGGATATGAAAGAGATCCAAAAATCATGACTGGTGTGGAGAAAGCAGATAAGGAAAAGTTATTTACTTGTTCTAACATAACAATTAGAAATCACAAAATGAACTGAATAGGTAGCAGGTTTAAAACAATGAAAAGAAAGTATTTCTTCATGCAGCACACAATCAACCCATGGAAATCCTTGTCAGAGGATATTGTAAAGACCAGGACTTTAACAGAAACTTCTTCAAAAAAGAACAAGATAAATCGATGTAAGATAGGTCCATGAATTGCTATTGAGCAGGACTGGTAGGAATAGTGTCCCTAGCCTCTTTTTGTCAGAAGCTGAAAATGGATAAATGGGGAGGGATCACCTGATGATTACCTGTTCTCTCTAGGGTACCTGGCATTGGCCATTGGGCTGTGTCTACATTGGCTCAATCTTGCGCAAATTGGCCGCTTTTGCACCAAAACTTGCTGCCTGTCTACACTGGCTGCGAGTTCTTGCGCAAGAATACTGACGTTCTAATGTATGAAATCAGTGCTTCCTGCACCAGAACGCTGATGCTCCTGCTCAGGAATAAGCCCTTTTGCGCAACTGTTCTTGCGCAAGAGGCCAGTGTAGACAGGCAGCATGAATTTCTTGCACAAGAAAGCCCTATGGCTAAAATGGCCATTAGAGCTTTCTTGCGCAAGAGAGCGTCTAGACTGGCAAGGATGCTCTTGCACAAAAGCACATGCCAGTTTAGACGCTCTTTTCTGGAAGAGTTTTTGTATAAGAACTCTTCCACAAAAGAGTTCTTGCGCAAGATCATTCCAATGTAGACATAGCCTAGATGGACCCTTGATCTGGCCCAGTATGACCATTCTTATGTTTTATGTTCAATTAAAGCAAAAAGCAGCAAACTTAAAAAATGACAAAAATGAAAACTTGTTTACACAATACATAATTAACCCATGGAATCCCCTGCCACACAATCATTGTTGCCCAGTTTAAAGGGTTTAACTTTATTTATAGATAATAACATCATCAGTTATATTAGACAGGATATATATTGTACTTCTAAAAACATGTTTCTGGACATAAGTGGCCCCAATAACTCAGTGGGGTTGGGGAGAAACTTTCCCTGTGGGCAGTCTATTCTGTAACTCTCTACTATGAGGGTTCGTTCATTTTCCTCTGAAGCATCTAATATTAGCAACTGTCTGAGACAGGATGCTGAGCTAGATGGACTTGGTGTAGCAATTCCTGTATTTCTAAAGCATTGAGAAATTTTAGCTTTAAAGGAATTTTTTAGACTGTTATTAATGGCTGAATAGAATTATTTATAATTGAAGCATTCAACTTTATTACTGTGGTGCTCTAATATGAGCTGGAGCAGTGTTTTTATTTGAATATTTGAGTATGTAGTTATATTCTTTTTTATGACTTTGCTATAAAACAGCAAGTAAATCCCAGCCAGACCTCCTGAAGCAAGAGTCCCCAAGAGGTTCTAATGGAAGAGTCATGGCAGCTAATGCTTACATATTACAAGGGTTGTTGTATGTGGTATGAAACAAGCTGGCTGTAAGAAAGATTCCACTTAAAGCACTTAAAAATGTTGTTTTGAAATCAGCACAGTAATATCCTCCCATGGTTGGGACAGCTGAGAGGCTTTTCTGCTACGAGGCTGTATATCTTTTCTGCTAGTGAGGAAATCTCTGCCTGTTAACAACGGCAGACTCCGGTCTGGTCTGCACTACGAGCTTAAGTCAACATATTCAATATTAGGCCAAATATGTAATGAGTATGTTTACACTGACCAGTCCCTCCTGTCGACCTATAGGGCTTTTAAAATCAACCCCTATAATCCACTTGAATGAGTGGACGAAAGCCTGTGGCAACATTCACTCCTTGAATTAGGGGCGTTGTAAACACTGTCTACTGTAATTCGAAGTTACCGGCCTCCAGCTGATGATCCAGAGTGCACCGTTGTGGATGCTTTTACAAGCACTTTGAACTCTTAATGCTCTTGCGATGGGTTTGGTCACAGAAATCTGCTTGAGACTGTAACCTGGTAGGCTGATCATATCACGAAGCCCACCTGACTACCCTCTGGGTGCCCCACCACCCTGTTCTGTTGAGCCAGAAGTTCAGGTCTCCCTCAACAAAGGCACAGATTTGAGGTAATAGCCCACAGCAGAGGAATACAGACACAGAACAGCTGAGCTCTGGGAAGGCTCAGGCACAGGGACTTGACACAGCATCCAACTACATAGCCCCAATGGGATCACAACCCCAGGTGCATCTGCTTTACACTGCATAAAAATTTTACACAGAGAAATCCCATAAAGTTTCCCCCCTTTATCAATGAAAGAAAGCTATGCACAGCTTTTGCTCCCCCTCCCAGTAACAATTATCCACACTGGGTTTAATAGTAAACAACAGTGATTTATTAAGTATAAAAATAGGATTTAAGTGGTTGCAAATGATAACAGACAGCTAGTAAGTTGCTAAGCTAAAATAAAACAAAGCATGCCAGCTATAAGCCTAATATGCTAAGAACGGTTGTTACAAATCATAATTTCTCACCCCCGTTCTTATTTCAGGTGAAATCTTTTTCAGGACTGAACTGTTCTTTTTTCTGACTTGGGTCCAGCATCTTACGTTAACCTGTGTTAGAGTTCTTTTGTTTCCAGGTCTTTTTATGTACCCTGTTGGAGTTGGGAATATTCTGTGAAGTCAGATGAAGACTATCTTTGTTTGCTTCCCATTACTTACAGAGAATTTTCCCCACCCATATGGAAGACTACAAAATTCAAAATGGATTCCAGCAACAGGTGGCAGGTTCACATCTTTTGTAGGACCAACCACAATCCAGGCTTACAGGAAAAACAAGATTATTCACAAATCATTGCCTTCAGCACTAGGCTATTAAGTTCCTTGAGTACTGTTAATGGCCTTCATTAGCATATCTAGACATATGAATGGGCTTAATTATGTAAGCAACTAGTCGCTTCCCCTCTCCCCCCGCTTGCTGTCTCTATCAAAAACCCAGTAGGGGCTCTTGTACATTTCAAAGCGGAAGCACCGCACGGAGCTGAGCCAGTGGGGAATCCCCCGCTGACCTTGGGCTCCATGTGGCCTTTTAATCTTTGAAATGCACAAGAGCCCCTGCTTGGGCTCTTATACATTTTAAAGATGGAATGCCGCACTAGTCCTTATCAACTAATTGAGTAGTATATGGAAATTCCGTCAACTATTTGATTAGTTAATTAACCAAAATTTAACATCCCTAGTTACTCTTTATGTCTCTAGCTAGATTGAGCTCATTTTGTGCCTTCACCTTTCTAATCTTGCCCCTGCATACTTGCGTTGTTTGCTTATGTTCATCCTTTGTAATTTGACCTAGTTTCCACTTTTTATATGCCTCCTTTTTGATTTTTAGATCATGTAAGATCTCTTGGTTAAGCCAAGGTGGTCTCTTTTCATGCATTCTATCTTTCCAATGGAGTGGTATAGTTTGCTTTTGGGGCCCTTAATAATGTCCCTTTGAAAAACTGCCTCTCTTCATTTTTTTCCCTCTTAGTCTTGCTTCCCATGGGACCTTACCTACTAGCCCTCTGAGTCTACTAAAATCTGCCTTCCTGAAATCCATTGTCTCTACTTTACTGTTTTCCCTTCTACTCTTCCTTAAAATCATGAACTCTATGATTTCATGATCACTTTCACCCAAGCTGCCTTCCACTTTCCAATTTTCAGCCAGTTCCTCCCTGCTTGTTAAAATCAAATATAGAACAGCTTTCTCAACCTTCTGAAATAAAAAAATGTCTCCAGTGCAGTCCAAGAATTTACTGGATAATCTCTGCCCTGTTCTATTAGTTTCTCAACAAATGTCTGGATAGTTGAAGTTCCCCATCACCACCAAAGCCTGCAATTTAGATGATTTTGTTAGTTGTTTAAAAAAATCCCCATCCACATCTTGTGCCTGGGTAGGAGGTCTGTAGTAAACCCCTAATATGACATCACCCTTGTTTTTTACCCTTTTTAACCTAACCCAGAGACACTCAACAAGTCTGTCTCCTATGTCCATCTTCACCTCAGTCCAAGGTTATACATTTTTAATACATAAGGCAACATCTCCTCCCTTTTTTTCCTGCCTATCCTTCCTAAGCAAGCTGTAACCTTCTATACCAATATTCCAATCGTGTATTATCCCACCAGGTCTCTGTGAGTATGTTATAGTTCTGTTTATTTATTGGCACTTCAAGTTCTTCCTGTTTATTTCACATACTCCTTGCATTTATATACATGCATCTAAGATAATTATTTGATTTTGCCCCTCTTCCCCATTCTGCCTTGCCCCTTCTTTATCTCTGCTATTATAGCCCTTGCTTTCTCCCATTTCTGACCCATCTCCCAGGTCCCCATATTTTTCACTTGCCTGTGGACTTTTTGTAAAACCAGTAGGGAAACAGGTTCTGGCCCTGAAAACTGGACCTACCCTGGGTTTCAGGAGCACATGCCTGCCTCACATTTAGGGAGAGAAAACTATTCCAATGGTCTTCTTTCCCCAGTGTTATAGAAAAGATACTGCTGGGGAATTTGTCTTCTCATTCCTGGAGGTTACGAGAAAGAGATTTGTCACATGCAGCCTACTGGGCAAGCCAAGTTGGAACAGCTAGGAAAACAAATCAGCATTTCTGCAGTAGTGCAGTGATGCTGCCAGTGGAGCTGGTGACAGGCACAGAGGAAAGGAAAATACTCAGCCATATTTGGATGACAGACATTTGTGTGCTCAGTGGAAAATCTAGTTTTGATTTGCCTATCTCCTGGGGGTGAGAAGTGTTGTGTGTCAGCTTCAAAATTTTACTATTTTTGTCTTTCTATAACCTTAGGCAAAACATGAATATTTATGAAAAGAAACACATGGAGTTTCACAAAATTCTGTTTTGCAAAAAATCACATTTATCTTTTCACATGTTTTTAAACAAAGTTTGTTGGGTCACAGATCTGGTAGCCATCTGGAATTCTGGTGCATTTCATTTGGGCATAATAGACTGAGCTTATAGGACTTTTTACTAGTCCACAATGTCAAAATGTAGAGAGCTGGTGAAAGCCAGAATGTAAGGCGTCATGGGGATTTTTATTTTTATATGAGAACTTCTTTGGAACTTTGCCCAAAACTTCCTGGCTTTGGTTAGAAATACTAACATATGTAGGGAAAGTCTGCTCCTGATTGTCTACTGAGTACTACACAGAGCACTGAGGTAGACAGCAGCTTGTCCCATGCAGCTTATGGGGTTTTTTTCTAACACAGTCAAAAACTGGAGGTTCGGGAAATCTAATAAGAGCCTGATCTCATGACTGTACCAACTTCAAAGACATTTTTTATGTTCAGGAAAGCATTGGAAATAGGAGTTGCCTGACTGAATCTTCAGTCTTTATGGTTCTCCCCATTGTGGTTGCACACCCAAGCTACATCTACACTACACATTTTTGTGGCCGAAAATATGCTATTGAGGGACTCTTTAGCATAAGTTGTGACATCATTCGAATATTTTCTGCCGTTTCTTTTTGCGCAAGGGGTTTTTGTGCAATAAAAAAAGCAGTGTGGACGGGACAGGCATAAGGATCTTGTGCAAAATGGGGTTTTTGCACAAAAAAAAGTCCACACTGCATCTTTTTGCGCAAAAAAACTCTTGTGTAGACGTAGCCCCGGTGTATCAGTTATTGTGTCACTTACGCCCAGAATAACCAAACATGATTGTCTGTGCACAAGCTAGCAGTACACCTATGACATTTTATCTCTAAGTTAAGAAAAGTAGGCAGTCAAGATAAAGTGGCTTCTAAAGTAGACTTTGTCTACACTAGTTGTCACAGGTAACATGATGTGTCACATTTTTACATGGATAAACCATTGCTGAACTATTTATTCTCCAGTTTAATAGTTACAAATAGGCTTGCTTGCCTTCTAAGTACATTAGAAGCAGGAAGCCTGCTAAAAAGCCTGTGGGTCCCCTAGATGATCGAGCTATAAAAGGAGCAATCAAGGATGATAAAGCCATTGCGGAGAAACTAAATGATTTCTTTGCTTCAGTCTTCATGGCTGAGGATGTTGGGGAGATTCCTGAATCTGCACCGTCCTTTGTGGGTGATGAATCTGAGGAACTGTCCCGGATTGAAGTGTCATTAGAGGAGGTTTTGGAACAAATAGAAAAACTTAATGTTAACAAATCTCCGGGACCGGATGGCATTCATCCAAGGGTTCTAAAAGAACTTAAATGGGAAATTGCTGAGCTATTATCTGTGGTTTGTAACCTATCCTTTAAATCGGCTTCCGTACCTAATGACTGGAAGGTAGCCAACGTGACACCAATATTTAAAAAGGGCTCTAGAGGCAATCCTGGCAATTACAGACCGGTAAGTCTAATTTCAGTACCGGGCAAATTAGTTGAAACAATAGTAAAGAATAAAATTGTGAAGTATGTAGAAGAACATAATTTGTTGGACAAAAGTCAACATGGTTTCTGTAAAGGGAAATCCTGTCTTACTAATCTGTTAGAGTTCTTTGAAGGGGTTAACAAACATGCGGACAAGGGGGATCCAGTAGATATAGTATACTTGGATTTTCAGAAAGCCTTTGACAAGGTCCCTCACCAAAGGCTCTTGTGTAAATTACATGGCCATGGGATAAGAGGGAAGGTCCTTTCTTGGATTGAGAACTGGTTAAAAGACAGGAAACAAAGGGTAGAAATAAATGGTAAATTTTCAGATTGGAGAGGGGTAATTAGTGGTGTACCCCAAGGATCAGTCCTGGGACCAATCCTTTTCAACTTATTCATAAATGATCTGGAGAAAGGGGTAAGCAGTGAGGTAGTAAAGTTTGCAGATGATACCAAACTCTTTAGGATAGTCAAGACAGAAGCAGACTGTGAGGGACTCCAAGAAGATCTCACCAAACTGAGTGATTGGGCAACAAAATGGCAAATGAAATTTAATGTGGATAAGTGTAAAGTAATGCACATCGGGAAAAATAACCCCAACTATACGTACAGTATGATGGGGGCTAATTTGGCTACGACAAATTAGGAAAGAGATCTTGGAGTTATCGTGGACAGTTCTCTGAAAACTTCCACACAGAGTGCAGCGGCGGTCAAAAAGGCAAATAGGATGCTAGGAATTATTAGGAAAGGGATAGAAAATAAGACCCAGAATATCTTACTGCCCCTGTATAAAACTATGGTACGCCCACATCTTGAATACTGTGTACAGATGTGGTCTCCTCACCTTTTGGCCTTGGAAAGGGTTCAGAAAAGGGCAACTAAAATGATTAGGGGTTTGGAACGGGGCCCATATGAGGAGAGGTTAAAGCGACTGGGACTTTTCAGTTTAGAATAGAGGAGACTGAGGGGGGATATGATAGAGGTCTATAAAATCATGAGTGGTGTGGAGAGGGCTGATAAAGAAAAGTTATTTATTAGTTCCCATAATAGAAGAACTAGAGGACACCAAATGAAATTAATGGGTAGCAGGTTTAAAACTAATAAAAGAAAGTTCTTCTTCACACAGCGTGTTGTCAACCTGTGGAACTCCTTGCCAGAGGAGGCTGTGAAGGCTAGGACTATAATAGAGTTTAAAGAGAAGCTGGATAAATTCTTGGAGGTTAGGTCCATAAAAGGCTATTAGCCAGGGGATAAAATGGTGTCCTTGGCCTCTCTTTGTCAAGAGAGGGATGGCAGGAGACAAATTGCTTGATCATTGTCTTCGGTCCACCCTCTCTGGGGCACCTGGTGCTGGCCACTGTCGGTAGACAGGATACTGGGCTAGCTGGACCTTTGGTCTGACCCAGTATGGCCATTCTTATGTTCTTATGTTCATTTCAACAAATTACTTTTTGTGGCCATACAGTGAAAGTGCTCCCTAGTGGCTGGAGCACTGACTTGACTGCTGGATGACCTCAGGCAAGTCAGGTCACTATATATGCCTCAGTTTCCCCATCGGTGAAATGAGGGTAGCGATGCTTACCACCTTTGTAAAGCACTTGAGATTTACTGATGAAACATAATATATAAAAGCTAGGTATCATTTCTGTTATTGTACAGGATCTTATCTTGATTTGTCATCTCCTTTATTCCTCCAGAAGACTTCCATAATAGAGACTAAGCAGAATTTCCTATTTCAGACAAACTCTTCTTGAGGAAAGTTAGGAAAGGTGAAAGGCTGATGTTTGAGAGGTGGTTCGTATTGATTATCCTTTTTTGGCCTTGAAAATCTATTTTTATCATACAGCTTTTAATTAGTTCCTGAAAAAAAGATTTAAGAAAAATAATAGGGCGTGAACAGTGGAAGCACCAGGATCAGAAAGTAGCTAGTGTCCCTGAATAGTTAGCCAATACTCAGAGCCTTGCAGGGTTTTTTCCATTAGGAAGAAATATTGATTATGAGTCAGTCTTTGGTGCAATCCTGTTTATTTACACAGAACACACAGTTCCCTGAACACAGTAGGAACAAACAGCTGGTAGTGTTCTTGCTCACAGTTTCCAAGCCTGATTTTCTAGCCTATCCTGTGTCCCTTGGAGCATGGACCAGGGGTGCCATGTTCACCACAGCTTACGTGGCTTTTTGCCGCCTTTCTTTTGCTTTTTTTATTGCTTTCCTCTCTCTGCAACCAATCACAGACCCAGCTGCTGTGTTTGCAGTCTGCCACCAGGAAAAACTGTCAGCCAGCAGGATTTAGTATCTGGTCAGCCTTCGATAGTGGAATCCATTGTCTCCAACTATCTAGTCCAGTGTTTCTCAAAGTGTTTCCGCGGTTCCCCGAGGCTGGAAAAAGCAAACAGGAGCCAATGGGAGCTGCAAGACTCCATGGTTATGTACCCTTTAGGTAAACAAAACAGCACAGGTGCTAGCGGCTTTCCCAAAGTGGGCAAGTGGATCATTTTGAGAAACACTGACCTAGTCTATTAAGGGAACTTAACTGCTTTTTCCATTGAGCTTGAATGAAGAGTGGGTAATATGCTCATCAGTTTTAATCAAATCTGGGGCAGCCAAGTGATCACAAACATGGCCAATGTCAACCATCCACATCTTCCAGCCTAGCAATATTTTAAGTCTATTCTGGCATCCATTTGGCCTGAATCCGTTCAATTTCTGCGCACGCTTCAGTGGATACAGTTGACTCTCTTGGACTGCAAAAGTGCACAACTGTTACTTGCTTTGTTCCCTTTTCTGGTGAAAACAAAGGGAATGCCTGTGACCTTTTTTCAATTCATTCACATTCAGATGCTTGTCAGTGCATGGGCAATATGTCAGAGATTAATTGGTCTGAAACCAGTTCACTGTTATGTAGAAAGTACATGAGAGTACAGAGAAAATGGAACCAGAAGAAGAAGAAGTGGGATCCATGTAAGGGAGTTTAGCACACACAACAACTCCAAGAAGATCAGGCAGTTGAAGGTGAGGCAAGCTCAGTGAGAGATTTCGGTTTCAGGCCAATGTCGAATATTACTAGGCCAGTCATGTATTTCTGTGTCCCCAGTGAGACTGGCAGTGTGAAATCAAATAAAGGAATGCTAGCCAAAAAGAACACTAGCCAAGATAATTCTGAGGTGACAACTCTTTAAAAGTCTTCCGAATACTTATGTGAAGAAGTGGAGCACCATCAAACACTTTAAAAGGTCAAGTTTACCCCTGAATGGTAATTTTCTTTTTTGCTTTGGTACCACAGACATAACACTGACATCGGGTTCTGTGAAGAGAATCCACAGCCTGGATTAACAATGGGAGTTCTGTTCTGTGTGGAATTGCAAGAATGAAGATTTTTCTTCCCTTCATTCCTTCTGTTCTTCTCCTCCCCCCTCGAAATCACCTCCTAGATTCTGTAATACACAAACAATTTAGCAATAGTCAGTTCTGTGGCCAAGGAATCTCAAACCACTCAGCCAATCCTTTTTTTAAACATATAAAAGCTTTCCCTCCTCACCACTACCTCCAAATAATCATTTTCAGCATGCTAGGTCTTGCATGTCACTTAGCAAAGAAATACTAATACCAAACATGGTTTCTTGGTAGCTGTGGTGGTGGTTTGTTTTGTTTTGTTTTGTTTTGTATTGTTGAGGGTAAGGAGAGGGGGTTGTATTGATGCTTGCCAGCAGTTTGCTGATTTTGGACTCCTAATTTACTTTTTGTCCAGGTTTAGCCAACACTTCCCATAATATTTATTATATTTAACAATGAACCAAACTAAATAGAAGTCATCTATGCATGTCACATTGTATAAATTAATCTGGCCAGTTAAGCTTGATAAAGTTGTCATCTTGTGTCCTTTCAAATCATAAAATAATTTCAAATCTAGTCATTTGTTTACAGGATGCCTTTCCTAGCTCCTAGGAATGACATACAATGCAATGGCTCCTGGAACATGCTTGTTGTAGTTTTGAAGACCCCAGAAAGCATGGAGAAAGGCGTCTCTACAAATTTGGTTTGTTCCAGTTTTCATGGGCTGCAAGGCACGGCCACAGTTCAGGATGGGTTTCCTAGCAGTTACAAGCTGGTTCTGATTGTTTTAGAAACAAAATTAAATTTGCAGTTCCCCCAGTAACACTTTGTGATTTATTCGGGGACAAATCTGGATTGAAACACGTCCAAGTTTCTCTTTTGTGAGGCAGAAGGGAAGTATAAGTAGATACTATAGTCACCCATATGAGTAAGCCAGGAATTCATGAAGTGATTCATAAATCATTATAAAGACCACTAAAGTCTACTAAAAAGGATCCCTGTCTGGCTATACAAAGTGCTGTATTATCTTTGGGAGGTTTTTTTTAAAGATGTTAAATCAAATGTGAAATCTTTAAAACCGTGCTTTTCATTTTAAGCCCTGAAAAGGATTTTTTCTCCTCTTGTTGGCTGGCAGTTAAAGCCATTTTTCATTGATTAGTTTCTGCAACTGAAGTTTGAAAACACAGAGGATGATAACCCACGATTCTTTAAATAATAATTTAAAAAAAGATCAGTCTGTGCATTGTAGTTGATCTCTGACAGCAAACTAACCTATGTCTATGTGAGTGTGCTATCCAGAAAACTAACCCCAGTCTTTCCTCTTTTTTGGGAAACCTGTAATCCTGCAGTGGTAGCTCTCTTTTTAAAACCCTCTTATATCTTCTCTTATAAATACTTATTGTATATTCCCTCCTTTGCTAGCCTCAATTCTTACTTCAAACGTGCATACCTCATCACAACATTCCTTCACACATATAGTGTAGAAGTTACCTGCCGCAGCAAAAATATGTGACATTTTCCAGACTGAGTTACTTCGTGAGGACATCATGATTTATTCCATTACTGGTCATATTTCTAGAGTTTCTCCTGGACAGGCCCATCTTTTTAGTAATAACTTAGAGTCTGTATGTAAACATCAAAGCAATACAGAGAGAGACAAACTAAACTGTAGCTAATAAGAAATAAAAGGGCTACTCAGTGAAAGCAAATAGAACAAGCAGTAAAATATACAAAGTCCACTATGAAATTTGCCATACTATTAACAGGAGCTATGGATCAGCCAAAAATTAGTAAATGGGTTCCAAATAATGTTCAAGTCATGCAGATCTTTGACAGAAATCATAGAATCATAGAATACTAGAACTGGAAGGGACCTCGAGAGGTCATCGAGTCCAGTCCTCTGCCTTCACAGCAGGACCACGCACTGTCTAGATCTCTTCTATGTTCAATCATAAGAACTCAGGTGTCTTGGATTTAAATATGCTTGTCTATGGATGAATTTATGCAGGAGTACTCTGTGGCTTGACAAACAATGTAATCTACTCTCCCATGGCAAGTAGATTACACCCCGGAAGAGCTGGCGCAGAGTGATCTGTGCATGCGCAGAGCGCAGAACTGCGTGACTGGCGAGCTCAGTAAATGCCCAAGATTTGAGAGTTCATGATCTTGATCGAGCCTCATCTCAACTTGAAATCATTTAACACTGCAAGGTCTTAATGAAAACTGATGGTGTCTGTTTTAGATTGGCTTAAGATCACTTCTTTCCAGATACTTCATATTCAAGTAGAAACATCTCCAAGAACTGTTAGAACTCAGAAACAATTCTAAACAGAAGGACTATACTGCCTCTGCCCAACATTAATTTTTTTACACTAGGGGTGGGGAACCTAAGGCCTAGGGGATGGGCCTTGCCTGGATCCCTCCCCCGAGGCTTGAAGCTCCCCTTTCCTCCAACATTGGGGAGCCCGTGCCAGGAGCTCAAGCCCCCACGTAGCTGATACACATAAAATCTACTAGCCTGGGCCCCCTGATGAGAATGTGTGCAGTCCACGAATGATTTTTCTGTGGGTAGGCACCACTCCCAACCCAAAAACGGTTCCCCACTCCTGTTTTAGACAATGCCCCACCCAGGCCCTTTAGAAGCACTGAAATTGATTACAGCTCTTCTAAAAAAAGGACTGCCATTAATCAACTGATCATCCTACTGCCTTCCCACAGTACAGTTATGCAATTTAGCAGTGGTGCTTATGCTAGGTACCCCATCTAAGTAGCTATTATGATCCTATCACTGAACTATCTGAGCCTGTCCCCTGGAAGTGAAGAGGAGTTTGCCTGATAGAAGCTTTAGACAGAGTTTTTGTTGTTATTTATCAGATGTAGCTGATCCATCTAATTGGAAAAACTGAAATATGCCTCTTATAAATGCTTAGGACTGACTCTGTTCTTTTAGAAATCTGTATCGGTGCCCATTGCTAAAACACTTTGGTGATTTAAGTAATTAAAAATATTATTTTGTTCTTATTTTGGGGGCGTTCATACTTGAATCTGCTCCTGATTTTCAGATTTGCAGCTCCTGCTCCATCTCCCCATCATATCAGCCCCAGGAGAATACCAGTTCCCCCTCCAATGATGCAGAGACGAATACCACAGACTCCTCATCTTCAGCAGACTGTGGGAACGCATCAGAAGACATACCAACCAATAACAAACCCTTCTTTTCAACCAAATGGCATCCACATCCAAGGTGAGAAAGTCATCTTGAGCTTAGAAGCTGTTTTCATGTCTCTGTTTACTCATAAAACTTCCAGAAGGAGGGGAAAGAAAGATCTTAAGAACTAGTCCTGGTGTTTTCAAATGTAAGTGTTGAAGCACCTAGTTTTCTTGGAAAATCAATGGAAAGTGGATACTTAACTGCCTTAAGCTCCTTTAAGATATTCAGCCTAGATTTTCAGCATTCATCCTAAGTGAGGGGGTATGAGTTTCTGTTTGGAATTATTTTCAGAGCTGTAAATGAAGGGTGGCTGAAAATAATTGTGTTGTTCGTGCCCGGTTTTATACCCCCAATTGTCTCCCGACTGCACACCCAAACTGTCATCAGGTTTTCAAGAAAAGAGACATTTTTTCTCTTTTGCAGTTGTGGAGTGATGAAGGCAGCCTTGCTCATTAACATACATGTCCTTTCAAGTTTGTGTTCTCATTTGCACTATGTAAACAGCTTCTAACAGCTTCTTTCTCCCTGTGTGTTCAAACATAAATCTTTGTAGCCAAGAAGAAAATTAATAGCGGCTGAAAATAATTTTTTTTTTCTGATGTGAGTCAGAATGGTAATTTTCTTAACATGTTGAAAATATGTTAACTTGGACAGCTCTATTTTCTCTAACAGTTAAACGTGCAATTTCTCATTTTTCTTGTACAAATTAGGAGTATGGTTTTTTTTGAAAAATGTCACCCTAAATGTTCTGTGGTCTGTCATTGGTAGAGCTGATCAAATGACATGGAAAAGTATTTGCAAACATTTATTCAGAACATGCATCTGATTCACCCAGATTCATGCCCTTTGTCATTCATGAGCATTCATGCAAATGGGTTTTCCTTCACCTGACTGTTAGCAAAATGGCATGCATATGCACCTGAACAAAGACTTTTGTTTGAACAAGAGTATTTGCAATCTCCAGACCATTATTCTCCAAAAGCAGAGCCTTTTCGCTTGCCAAGAAGGTGGTCAGACTCTGGATTTGACAGATATACTCTGGAATCTCTTTCACAGATTTCTCTTAGCTAAAAATACTCTGTCTCCAGGTGTGATACACTTCATCCTGGGCTTTGAAAGTTGCACAGTGGCAATTGCAGAGATGAAGTCACTGATGCAGTTGGGCCCTGGACAGCTGGTCTTTTTGAAGATCAGAAGAGAACTAAAGTATTAAACTAACAATAATGAAATATGGAAACTAGTGCTTATTCTATTTTTCCCCCACGAATGGCACCTGATTCTTGGTGATGACCCAGACAAGATGCCAAGGTTTTTTACTGATTTGATGGATGGATGCCTTCAATGACAAGGAAGGCCAACATCCAGTTTAGTTCTTTGAAGCACTTATGCTTTGTGACCAACATCACCATGATCTTATATAGGTTCACTGTGACTCAACCTTCTTTTCACTCATGAGGCAATCTCGTATAGCATAGTGACATAATTGTAAGGGTGCTGGTTGCATCTGTGGAATATGAGAACACAGGAGGATGTAAGCAGCTTATTGCTGGGTGTTCTTTATTGGCTAATAACCTTGTCCACTTATGGCTGACCAAGAACAAAACAGGGATTTAAGTAACTTTCAACTATCTGATAAGCATATGCTTATTGGATAGTGATTCGACTACTCACTCCCCCCCCCCCACACACACATACACACTTGCTACCTCTATCAAAGAGAGGCAGCAAGTGGGGGGAGCAGTAGCCAGTGCAGTGGGGAACTGGTAAAGCCTGTACCCCCAGCACCATCTCCACAGAGGGCAGGGGAGGCAGAGGCACAGTGGGGAATGGCGCAAGCAGGCACTGCTTCAGTCACTGCTCGCATCAGTTCCCGCTGCCGGTGCTTCTGCTTTTGAAATACACAAGAGTCCTGTGGGGCTCGTGTACATTTCAAAAGCAGAAGTACTTTAGGGAGCAAGAGGTGAGCAGGGACTCAAGAAGTCCCCGCTCGCCCCGTGCTCTCTGCAGCACCCACCCCCCATCCCGCTTGCTGCCTCTGTGAGAAGCAGCAAGGGGGGGACAGGAGCCAGTGCTGGGGGCATCCAGCTTAAAAGCCAGATCGCCCCAGCACTGTCTCTTGAGTGCCATCTCCCCTCCCCCACAGCCTCTATCAGAGGTTCCTGGTGGGGAGCTGGTCCCACCACGGCCTAGGGCTGTTGGCACCAAGCAACCCCTGTTCGTGGTGGCCAGGGCTGGCTGCAGGCAAGGCCTGCTCAGGCAGAAGCCCCTGTGTACTGCCAGTCCCGGCCACTGTGAACGGGAGCTGCTCTGGCACCAGCCCCTGTTTGCGGCAGACAGGGCTGCCCTCCACAAACAGGGGCCAAGCCAGGGCTGAACAATCCTGGCTCGTGCTGATCACTGCACCTCGGCATTTTAAATGTAGTAAGAGCCGTGGGGCTCTTTAAAATGCCAAGCCACAGCGTGGGTGGCTCCAGAGCCAGCACGAGCCAGGACCGCTCAGTCCTGGCTCGAGTCAGCTCCTCTGGAGCGACCCCCGGTGTGACTCTCCAGAGGTGCTTATTCACTAATCATATAGAAATTGTATCAACTATACGATTAGTCAGATAATCGCATTTTAACGTCCTTAGTACAAAATGGAGCATTAGGGAAAATGGACTAGTTGTTGCACTTGATATCTAGGTATGCTAGTGCACTGTCAAATTCATAGAGCTTAAGTTTAGAAAGAATAAATAGATTATCTAAACTGACCTCCTGTATTTGACAAGCCATTATTTTTCACCCAGTTGTCCTTATATGGGACCCAATAACTTGTATCTGACTAAAGTATGACTTGCATTTGGCTAAAGCATATCTTCTAGAGAGACACACAGTCTTGATTTGAAGATGTCAAGAGAGGGAGAGTCCAGAACTTCTTTTGGAAGAAGAAGAACTCTCCATGAACTTGGCATGTACAAATGGTTTTACTCTATTTCTCTAACTCCTCCAACCCCCAAAACTCTGGGAGCTTCCAGGGGCTAACAAGTCTGATATCACAGTCACTTATGTTAGTGGATAACAGCCTCTGAGAGGCCTTGCCTCTGGCAAATTCCCAACCCATCTTGGAATACCCTTTATTGAATGAGGGGGTGGTGTTGAATTGCTGTAGCCAGCCTAAAATCAGCTTAGCAGTCTCGTGTGGTAAAGAAATCCTCAGCTGCTGCCTTAGACCATTAAATCTTCATCACACCTTTCCAGCAGCACACAGAGAACTGAGGAGAGACCAAAGACCAAGGTCCTTACATGCATTGTTTATTAGAGATGGGCCTCAGCCAAAATCCCAGATCTAAAACACCCAGTGTATGGCAGAACTTGGGGGTTGTGGGTTTGAATCCAACTCAGGATCCGAACTGTGCAGCCTTCTTCCTTCCTTCCTTTTCTCTCTCTCATGTGCTGGACCAAACCTTTTGTTCTAGACCAGGGCTACTCAACAGTGGAAGCCCTGGGGGCCATAATGATACTCACAGCATATGCCGAGGGCCGCAACTTAAGTGCAGTTGCTTATACATGCAAACAGCTTCTTTCACACTGATGGGCATGAATACAAAGATTAAGGCAAGACTACACAACATTGCAGGCCCCATTTAAGTCCGTTTTGCTGATGATAATAAAATGCAAGATTTACCCAATTTCCACCCATATGACAGCACTTTTAATAAGCAATAACACTCCAAGAATTTATCTACTAAAATGTATGTCAACAAAAGATCATTATATTGACGACTTTTTTTTTTTTTTTTGGCTTCACAACAGTCCAGGAATTTAACTACCATAAAACATATATCAATACAAACTGCACTGTAAACCCAAGCCACACCACGGGCTGCAAACAAACAGGCTGCAGGCAGCCCACAGGCCGTGTGTTGAGTAGCCCTGATCTATACCTTCCCAAGCTTTGGGGGTTAGGACATGTTTCCAGATCTTGTTCAGAGCCACCTCTGTTGTTTTCTTTATGCTTTTGGCCTTGCTCACTAGAGTGTGTATGCTGAACATTTTAATTTTTCAGTGGGTTTTATATAGGAATCAATAGCAACTAATATTTGAGATAGTCCTGAACCTTGCACTTAAAGCACGTATCAATGAGATGTGGGTGTGATTTCATCAGCTTTATATTCAAGAGCAACTGTAAGTTATAGTAACAATGTTACAAATTTAAAGTATGTTTTTATTTCACCTACTAAGTAACTTTTTGTCACTATACGGTCTGCCTTTTAGCATGGTGTCCTGTCTGCTGGATACTCCCTCTCACTTCAGCAGGAGTAACACAAAGTTATATCACACTCTTGGAACTATAATGAAAGCTTTGTCCTGTAAGTCTGATCTCCTGGACTAAACTCTCCCTTCAGCACTTAAAAAAAAAAAGTTTCAAGAGTACACAGCTAAGTTTCCCAGTAGCAACACAAGGAATTCAATCTTCCTAAGTCATGTCATTACAGTGTATTAGAAGAATACCGCGGAGCTACTTCATCAGCCTGGGTTGTTTGGTATATATCAGGTGGCTGCGGGAAACTCGGTTAGCCTCTGCCTTCTGCAGTTCATAAGTTGCCGTTCCATGATTTAGAGGGTGGTGGCTATAGCCACTAAACTTTCAGCTCAATCTGCTACCCAACAATGGTGACATTTTTCAGTTTTAATATGTAGTCTTAAACTTGTCAGCTCAGTTTAAATGGGCTGTACTATAGAAGAAAGGACTTCATTACCAACAAGCCTTTTGAGCAAAACAAGTTGTAAACAGTTTCCCTTGCTGAAAACATGCACATCTTACACGCTCATGGAAATCACGGTATACTAACATTTAAAAAATAAATGATGTGGCCAGTCAAAAATTGACTAATCTTATATACTTTGTCAACTTCCTGTGTGGTAGTACTGCTGTTTCTTGGAAGAACATTGGCAGTGGTTAAGAGCTCATGCTTGTTTCTGGGGATATCCAACATCAGATGTTGTAACGCCACAGAGTTTTTCTTTAAAGAACATTGTTCAGGGGAGTAAATATCCCCTTTCCTTCCAGAGGAAAGATAGGCTGAAGACTTTCTCTTGTGAAGTAAACAAATGTGTAGAATCACTTGGAAGTGCCCACTTGATGTTTAGGTTATATATTGAGCTGACAACGTGTATCTGTTTTCTCTTTTATCACATCCTTTTTTAAAATCATAGTATACATCAAACCTATACACATGAAACATAAAATTTATGAAGTAGTCTGTGCCTATTGCTCCATATTTGTCATAAGAAGAAGTGGGTTGTGCCCATGAAAGCTCATGATACTATCAATATATTTTTGGTTAGTCTAGAAGGGTATGTCTAGATTACATGGCTCCGTCGATAGAGCCATGTAAACTAGTTTACCCGGCATAGGCAAAGAAGCAGGGATTTAAATAATCCCTGCTTCATTAAAATAAACATGGCCGCCATGCTGTGCCGACGATCAGCTGATCCGGCACAGCGCAGCAGTCTAGACGCGGATCTGTCAGCTGGGGAAGCCTTTGCCGACCGATCCCTTATGCCTCATGAAATGAGGTTTACAGGATTGGTTGGCAAAGGCTTCCCCAGCTGACAGATCCGCATCTAGACTGCTGTGCTGTGCCGGATCAGCTGATCGTCAGCACAGCGGCCATGTTCATTTTAATGAAGCGGGGATTATTTATATCCCTGCTTCTTTGCCTATGCTGGGTAAACTAGTTTACATGGCTCCATCGACGGAGCCATGTAATCTAGACATACCCTAAGGTGCTACAGGACCATTTTAGGGTTGTTTTTTTTAGAAATTATTTGTTTACTATTGGTAGCACCAAGAGACCATCTCTTCCCCCTCAATTAGATCAGGGCCTGAGTATGCTAAGTGCTACAAAGCTAATCTGGGCACCAGAGAACCTGCAGTGATAGGCCCTGATCCTGTGGCTACTTCTGCTCTATGAATCCCTGTACCCACATGGGACCCCCATGAAATCACTAGGTTGTTTCAGATATAGGGCATGTCTACACAGCAACTAGACACCCACAGTTAGCCCATGCCAGTCATTTTGGGCTCACAGGGCTTGGGCTGTGAGGATGTTTCATTCCTGTGTAGACTATTAAGGGTGTGTCTAGACTACAGGGTTTTGTCGACAAAAGTGGGCTTTTGTTGACAAAACTATACCTGCATCTACACTACCGCTGCGTTCTGTCGACAGCAAGTCGACAGAACGCAGCAGCTTAATCGACGGCGGTAAACCTCATTCTATGAGGAATAATGCCTTTTTTTTGACAGAGTTATGCTGAAAAAAGGCGCTATTGCATCCACACTGTGCTTTTTCAAAAGAGAGCATCTAGACTCTCTGTCAAAAAAGCGGCTTGCTTTGTCGACAGAACTGGCTGTAGTCTAGACGTTCTTTTTCAACAGAGGCTTTGTAAACAGTATCTGTCGACAAAGCCTGTCGACAAAAGCGTGTAGTCTAGACGTACCCTAAGTTACACCAGCCAGGGAAAAGTTGAAGGACTGGGCTAGTTTAAGACAAGATATAATAGACTAAAGAAACTAACAAATGAGGTGGGAGCAATGAGGGACAGGAGGTAGCCGTAATGAAATGCCATGTCTTCATAGTAAAAGGATCTTGCTGTGTTTACAATATCCAGTTAGGCAAAGTCCATTGAGGAGTTCAGCTCCATACAATGATATTTGCTGCTGCTATCCTTTTGGTTATTTCTGCAAGAACCTTGTTTCACTTTAAATCTGGACCATACTTTGTTACCTATTTGTGGTTTCAGGGGAGAAAATTGCCAAAAGTACAACAATGGGTTTGTCTACACAGTGTGGCAGTGCACAGCAGAGGGGTCTGACTTGTTTCATGCTAACATTTTGTGCATTAACTAACATGTGCAGATCCTGCTGGCAGGTACTAAACATTAGCATTACGTGCTAGTGTAATATTCTTTGAAACGGGACTAAGCTAATGCTCACTAGGAAACTTTCAGTGGAAGCTAGCATGTTCTATGTGGGCCAATTAGTGTGTGACATATTGAGGCACTTTAGAATTCACACCCCTCTGATGCATACTACTGCACCATGTACACAGGGCCAAATATGGCTTACAATGAATTATTCAGGCAGCTACCAAAGTAGCAATTATGCATTCTTTGTTTGTCTTGGGGACTACAAAAATAATTCATATTGTGAATTTAGTAAAGCAACCATCTTAAACCCTCTCTCATTCTGCAGCTAGGAGTGCTTCTGGCAATGCAGGACGTGACCCATTTCTCTTTTTTTCAATAACGTAAATATCACCAAGTTGTTATTTCGCTCTAGTTTGAGATCCTGCTTGGTCTAATGGAAATAGGAGAAATATGCAGCACAAAACACCATTTTACAGAACCCTCAGGTGGATGTTCAGGTTTCCTTTGAGAATGAGGATTGACAGGTCAGATACAAAGTGTGGAAAGTGTTCACCCAGGGCACTGGAACGAACTCACACAGTAAAACGATAAAAGACATAAACACCTCATCACCTGTGGGTGAACATGTTTCACAAAGCAATCACTGTAAATCTGACCTCATCCTCAAAGAAAACTTGTACAACCCCTTCAAAAGATAAGCCTGGGAGCTTAAATTCATAACTTTGCTAGACACTAAAAATCATGGACTGACTAGAGACACTGGATGTATGGCTTATTAACCACAGTAATAATAACCCTCTATGCTTACCTTCCATCAGTTTGCCCCTCTCCCTATGACTAGGGAACATTGTGTTAAAAGGCCATTTCACCTTGAATGGGCCCTTCTCAACTACTTATGCTAAACAATTCATTCCACCTCTTATGTAGCTGTGATACTCTCAGGACGGGTCTACACTACAAAATTACATCAGTGCAGCTGTAGTGCGTCTGGTGAAGATGGTCTAAGCCAGTGGGAGAGAGCTCTCCTATCAATGTAATGACTTCAACTCAACATAAGTCACTAGCTATGCCAGTAGAAGAAGCTCTCCCATCGACATAGTGCTGTCTACACAGGGTGAAAGGTCGGTATAACTACCTCACTCAGAGGGTGGATGTTTCGCATCCCTGAGCGATGAAGTTATAATGAAGCAAGTATATAGTTTAGAACAAGGCTGAGGGTATTTTAAATAGAAAGGCAGGGGGGAAATATTTCAATAAATAAATAAATATGTCCCACACCTAACAAGAGTTCGGTGTAGCTTGAAAGCTGGTCTCTCTCAGCTTGTGTCTAGACTACTGGGTTTTTTTAAAAAAAGTGGCCTTTTTCGAAAAAAATTCCCCTGCATCTAGACTGCTGCTGCGTTCTTTTGAAAGTAAATCAAAAGAACGCGGCAGTTTTTTCGACCATGGAAAACCTAATTTTACAAGGAATAATGCCTTTTTTCGAAAGTGCTCTTTCGAAAAAAGGCGCTATGTAATGCAAACTGTGCTTTTGCAAAAGAGAGGATCCAGACTGCCTGAGTGCTCTCTTTTGAAAAAGGGGCTTGCTTTATCGAAAGTACTTCTTATAGTTTCAATGCTTTTTTTCGAAAGAGGCTTTTTGAAAGTATCTTTCGAAAAAGCCTCTTTCGACAGAGGCTTGCAGTCTAGACGTAGCCCTAAAGAAATTGGCCCAATGAATGATATTAAACCGCCTCCACCTTGTCTCATTTGCATTGATATCATTCAGAGAATGGGATAAGAAAAGGCCTTGTGAGATTCTGCAGAGAGCTGATGAAATCTGCATTACAAAATAAGGTTTCTCACAGAGGGAACATCATGGTCCTCTGAAACTTTCAGGAAAACAGTCCTCCCTGTGCTTGAGTGCAGAAGACAGAAGAGATATCTCCATTTTCTCTAGTGCTCATTTATGTATTTTCTTTTCACAGTAAAATATGGGCTATGTCCTGGTCTCTGGAGTGTCTGAGATAGGGAGACCTGGGCATTCCATGGCTCCTTTGGGCACTGCAATCCCAGGGACCTATACTGAAATCTCAGGACCCTTTCCCCCATGCCACCCCATCACTTCTTATTATAAGGTTTGGGATTAAATCCTCGCTCCATTGAACTAAATGGAAGTTGTGTCATGGGCTAATGAGTCAGCCTAACATCCTTGAACATTTCAGGGTCAGCCCCTCAGTTTGGTACAGGATAAGTTTTGTTAGAAGAACTTTTTAAAATACACAGCTATTACTTGTATTATGTTTATAAACATTTCATTTCCTCAGGAAATAACATGATCAGACCAGAAAATAACTGCTTGCCTTTTGTCCAGAAATCATGAATCTTTGACTACAGCGCTTGAAAGAAAGGAAACACAATTGAAATAACTGTGTGTCTATACATGTGTGTTTTCAATCGTTAGGTTGAACCGCCATGCCTCGTGGTATTAATAGCACACTATTTTTTATAATTCTTATGTTTGCAGCTGGGATTTGCTTTGTCACATGGATGAGTAATTAATAGTATTGAGTACATTTGAATAGAGGTAGGTGGTGATTATTTAAAATAAAACAAAAATTCAGAAACATCTGGCCTACTGGTAATGAAGTTGATGTGTTAACAAATGAAACAAAACAGAACAAGGCTGACTTGGCCTGGACCTACCATAACCTCTGGGGCATGGTGCCACAGTATGAGTCTTTGCTGTAAACATTTGGAATGTTATGAAAGTTTGACAGGAATTGCATTTGCTTTTTATCTTATCATATGTACTTGTCTACTGGGAGTAGTAAATCATCTGTCTCTTCAGCTTGCCCTGGTATTGCTGCAGGTAATGCCTTGCGTCCATTATTAATCAGCATTTACAGTACACGATTCCTTTATGTGCTGTGATATGAGGATATGAATTAGATGTTCATTTTTATGTAGATAAGACAGAGTTGTTTTAAGATTCATCTTATTTGCTTCTCTGTTTGCCATTTATCGGCTTCTTTTGAGAACTTGGTGTAATGGCTAGAAAAAAAATTAGTAGTTAGTGCCAGACTCCAACTTAAATTGCACTTCTACTCTTATGTTTAGTTATATATATAAAAAAAGCATAGTGGAATTCTATGCTGACTGTTCTTCAGTGACTTATACATCAAGTTGCTCATTGTATAGAGTATTTTTTCCTAACCTTCAATCCTTCAGATTCCAACTGGAGTCAATAGGTACAAGTGTTTTCTTCCAATCTCATGCCTCATCACCATTATGCCTCACTTAACTGAGATGTATAATAATTTTGTTACAGTGCACATAATAGAGTCTACAACCATAGACCTAAAGAGAGATTCTAATACTGGAACTTCATTAAACCAGTCTCTTAAACATTGTTCTGTTGTAGATGTTGCATCACCGCACAGAAACCACTACCACCATTTAGCTCCCTTCTGGGTAGTGAGGCCAAGAATGGCCAGGGTCTGCGGATTAAATTGCCTTCTTGTCTGAGGGGTAGTGCTGCAGGACATACAGTCTGCAAAGTTGAGTCCATCTAGCATCTTTATTTACTAGTAATACGTTTACTAAAACAAACAAAATGTTAAAAAATGTTGCTATTATTTTTTATTCTCTCAGGGTATGTCTACACTACAGTGTTATTTCAAAATATCTTATTTTGAAATAGTTAATTCGAAATAAGTTATTTAGAAATAACCCATCTACACACAAAATGCATTTTGAAATAGCGTTTGCTATTTTGAAATAGAGTGTCCATACTGAGTGGACGCTGAATCACATTTAAGGCCAGCCGGAACCAGGTCCGGCAGGGCATCAGATCAGGAGTTACTTTGTGTAGCTGCTGCCTGAGGCTATCTGAGGCCTGTGCTTAAAGGCCCCGCCATCTCCCCTCCCCCGCCCCGGACAGCTGGTTCTCAGTTTTCCCTGCTTGCTTGCCTACCTTGCTGAGGGACAGCAAAGCATTTTGTCTCTGCATGCTCTGGTTGCCCTCACTTGAGACACCACAGCACTCTGCAACATGGAGCCAGAGCTGCCCCTGGGCACTCTGGTGCTTCTTGTGGATGTGTTGCTGCGAGCCTGGCTGCACTTTCTGAAGGCTGCCATCTGGGAGGTCCATTGGGGGGCTGTCAGTATCCAAGAGGCCTTGTGGGAGAGCTTCCACCCTAAGGAGCACTAAAAGCCTCCCTGGTCTGCCCCACTGGGGGCTTGTGCCTCATTCCTCCCTCATGTCCTTCCACTTACCCCTCCCTAACCCCCTTTCCTGATGTCAAATAATACATGTATTTTCATGAACACAAACTCTCTTTATTTAACGAAACTGGGGGGGGGGGGTGAACTCTGGTGAGACTGGGGAAAGGAGGTGAGAGAGGGGAGAAGACAGGGTGAGAGAGGGGAGGGGGAAACCTTGGAGGAGGGAGCTGGAAGGGGGAAGCAAGGGGAAGAACGGGGAGGGAAAGCTCAGAGCTCAGGGCTGGGGGTCTCGCCGGACCAACTTGATTTTCATGCAAACCTCCTCCTGGGTTTGCATGTGGCCTTTGGTGGCCAGGCTGCCAGCTATCCTGCCATAGAGAGCCGCATTCCTCCATCTAGTGTGGAGATCATGGACGTTGGGGGCATCCCCCCCAAACCTGAATAATGTTCATGATCTCCACCCTGGACCAGGAAGGCACCCGCCTTCTCCAGGCCCTGGAAGGCTCCTGGTAGCTGGGAGACTGCTCCTGGGGAGCGGTGGAGGGCTGGCTGCCAGTGGCTTGCTGGGCAGTGACTGCTGGCTCTGGGCTGGCAGGCTTGGAGCTGGCACATGTGGCCAGAGTCTACCCCTTTAAGGGCTCCGGGGTGCGGGGAGGGAGAGGAGTGTTCTTGGTTGAGGTTGGAGTGGCTGCCAGGGCACCCTTGGAAGGCTGGAGGCTCCCTATTACGATATAAGTGTCTACACAGAACTTATTTCAAAATAGCTATTTCGAATTTGGCGTTATTCCTTGTGGAATGAGGTTTACCAAATTCAAAATAAGCGCTCTGCTATTTCGAATTAATTTCAAAATAGAGGTTTGGCTGTGTAGACGCTAGTAAAGTTATTTCAAAATAACTTTGCTGTGTAGACATACCCTCACTGTATCTCCTATCTATACTAACACAGTTTTTCTTTTTTTATCTAAACTGGTTTGGACAAGTTCAACCCTGATGTATATCCACTGATTTCCATAAAGCTGGGTTGGGATTAAAATAATTGAGCACAAGCTAGTAACATAAAGTGTTCATATAAATACATATATTTGAAAACCTGAAGATTTCATTGAGTCTTTTTTTAACACAAAGTGTTTATTATCTAAAAACTTTCCAAGATATTTTGAATGCTTCTAAAATAGTGTATGTCACTCTCTCGATGTTGTTCCCTAATTTTTTCTATGGTCTGTTTGATTCTCCATGCTATAAGCTGGTATTCATAACTTGAATGTGTGATGGGTGCATATTCATTGAAGCAACAGAATACAGCATTTTTCTCTTTCCAGCTTAAAAATGATTGATGAATTTGGTAATTAATTAAATGTGTGTGTGCTTTCTCTATTTTTTCTCTATTATATCTTCACAAAACAGCAGTTGTCTTTACATTGAGCCAAATTGCACAATGCTTACTCAGACAAAATTCATTTGCCTCAGCAGTGAGTGAGGAGGGAGGGAAGGACTTGGCTCATTATTCTTATCTGGGAGCTCAGTTTGTGATTGCACCAGGATACAATTTGCAATAGTCAATGTTATTGCCAGACTGTTCTGCATTAAGAATAGGACGTTGTGAAAAGGCACAAAGAAAGAATGAGTTCAGAGCAATGAAAGAACATTTTCAGCATGTGTCTTACTGGGCCCTGCCAGCTGTCTCTGACTACTGTAGATTGAAATGATTGTATTTCTGGTAACTGGTCTGACTCAACAGTAAACTTTCACAATGTAACCCAATACAGCTTGAGACAGCAGTTGTTTTTATGAGCACTTTTCAAGCTAGTTAATAGTGATGGTTTAAAGCGAGTTTTGGAAAGCTATTGTTTTTCTTTTCTTTTTTTTTATTGTGCTACTGTTTCTTTTCCCTTAAATGGCATCACTGAACTGAGGGGAGATATATTGTAAATAACTAACATGCTTTGGAAGCCAGCTCATTTCTGTTCCAATTACTCGTTTTAAATACAAAAGGGTTCAGAACACTGACCTAAGTCCTACACGTTGCTAAGATCCCACAAGTCCTACTAAAGTCAGTGGGAGTTGTTTAGCCTCTCTTGGGATTGAGCCTACAGTATGTTAGCACTGCCTATACCACACATTTGCTGACCGCTTTAAGGGAAGGGTCAGATTTATGCATTATTTTTCTACTTTCAGGGTAACCTGATGTCTGTTACCCACTCAAAGAAACTAATAAAAGATCAAAACTTTAAAGCAACTTATAAAACTGTATTTGGGGAGGGTTTCTCATGCAATCTTTTACGTGGACAAAATTGCCTGTGTGTATATACATGCACGCAGACAGATTGGTTGGCTATCTCAGTGTGTGTGAACTTAGATTTCTTACAAACTCCAATTTTACAAACTGACAAATAAGTGCTCTTAGAAATTCCAATTGAAGGTTCAGATTGATTTCTCCGGCCTTAAGTTTTTCATTTTGACTCAAGCACACTCTATACATGCCAGGATCAGTATATTTCCTCAGTGAGCCCGCAGGATTATAGCCTCAAGGGAAAAATAATTAGAATCATAAAGTTCCTAAACTGCACATCTCTTCTCCTGTGTGACAGGAAATCAGTTATATCACACAAAGTGATACAGCACGTTTTGCAGTGTGTTCTCTTTGCTGCTTTACCTGCTGATATTTATGAAATACATTATCCAGGCATAAACACTTAGCAAACATCTTCTATAGCCATTTTCCTAGGAAAGGGGATGAAAATATATTTGGATCATAGCTAGACTATAACAGTTTTGTAAAATGTGTTGTGCTCTTTCATGTAAGGTGCTATCAAAATGCAAAAGTATCCCTCCTGTGATACAATCCTAAGTCAGAAGGATTTTATTTTTTAATAGCCTCTGCAGTTTTAGAAATGCACTTTAAAATATTCTTTAAAAATAAGTTATACTGGGTGGCTCAGGTTGGACACTCTCTAATTGTTAGTAATGAACAAATAGGCTAATATATTCAAGTCACATATAATTTGAATGATATTTGGACACCTCCCTCTCAAAAGTTGTCTTCTACCTGATGACATGGAAGGAGATAGCTGGCTGATCATTTCTTAGTTATTTAGGGGTCAGCAACGGACCTTTACATCTTCTCAGAGCCATCCAAGCCATCAAGATGACTACTCTTTAGGGGGTAGACAATCTATAGACCTGACAGGACTAGCTAACTTCCAGGGAATTCAGAGTCTGCGATGGTCCCTTGACATCAGCAGAAGACAGAGATGGATGCTGAATATTTTCTGTCATCATGAATATACCTTTATAATTATTTGGTTGGCTATGACTAGCACTGTCTGAATGATATTTGTGCAATATTAGCCTGCTAAACTGCACTGAAGTTTCCACTGTAGTTTTCCACTGTAGTAGTAATGTATTTGACTTAGTTATTTGGTAACTAAACTAAGATTTGTCCATCACATCAGATTTAACACCCCCTTTTATAATACTTTTTGCTACAAGTATTATAAGGAAAACCTACTGGAATCATTAATGACTACAAGTTGACAACATTGTATTCACTTTACATCTCATCTAAGCTACAATTAACCAGTTAGCTACTGATTTTTTTTCTTCCAGCCTGAGAAGAGATTTTTCATCCAAACTTGATTCATAGCTCCAAATTTGCAGTGATCAGTTTAATTACTGCAGATGTATCAAGAGATGGGCTTTTTTATTTTAGTGCTGGTCAGGAAAATATATTTTACTTTATGAAGTTAGAATTAATGTGAGAGAACTGTGTCATGTAACAGTTAACATGTACTAGTTAGAAGAGTTAGCACTTCTGTTGATAGCAACGTCTGTGGAAGAAACTCGAGACATAGGAAATTCCTTAAGTTGCTTTTGGAGATGGGGATCATTTTTCCTTGCAGTGGTTTTTTGGTTAGGGATGTAATAGTGTAATTGATTAACTGGTTAACTGATAAGCAAAAGCCTATAGGTTAATGCTATAGACTACACACATTACCCCCTTCCTCACCAGTAAATTTTTTAGCAGGCTGGCCAGCAGCCCAGCTCAGTCCTAGCTTGCACCGGATCTGGGACCTACCCCTGCTGCAGCTCTGCATTTAAAGTGTATTAGGAGCCAGGCAGACAGGCAGCCTGGCTCAGTTCTGGCTTGCCTCGGGTCCGGGAGCTCAGATCCCTCCTCCCCGCAGACAGGGGCTGCTGCCACCCCATGCTTCTATGAGTGTAAATATGTCATAAGTGCAGTCCAATCACTCAGAGCCTGTATCAGAGGCACCAGCGTGGGGAGGCAGGCAGCCAATCCGTGAGGGGAGCTGTTTTTGAAACTGGCTCCCCGTGCGGAACAAGTCCCGCCTGGCATCCCACACTGCTGCCTCTGATAGAGCATCAGTCTGACCCCCGGGGACTATAGAATAGTCAACTAACCGATAAGAACTCATCAAGTTAATCAACTGTTCAATTAACTGATATTTAAGATCTCTATTTTTGGTATGATGTACTTCTGCATACTCTTCAGCATGAGAAATGGCATACCAGTACCTAGACAATGAACTGTTGGCTTACAAAATCTTCTGAGGCTGTATTGTTCCTGAGCTCATCTTTTAATGGGCAAGGCGATAGTCATGCATAATTTCTGGGAGAATTTTAAACATACTGGATTTAAACTATAAAGCCCTCAGCAGTTTGCCACTGTTTACTTTCCAACTCTTCCTCTCCTCATGTGATTTTTCAGCTGTTAAGATCTGGTAAGGCACTCAAGCTAGTAATGCATTGGTATAAATGAGAGAGGGCTGATAATAGGGTGCTTTGGCGGAGGAGCTTTGACTCTGATATTTTCTTCCATCCTCTCCCCTCTGAGTCTGCCAGAACCTAGACTGATTACCTTCAGAGCATGCTACAAGCTTTATCTATTTTTCCAGGTTTTTCTAGGGGAGGGAGTGGGTAGAAAGATAAGTCTTGCATCTAAAGGTGGGGAAAAGCCATCTGTTGTTACTGAGCAAATTTGTAAATATTTTTGACCCAACAATGGTTTTACCTTTGGCACATGCTTTAAAACTTGTAATCAGGACATTTTAGAAACCCAAAATAAATGTCTTAGCTGTTCAGAATCCCAGCCAATAAGCCTATTACCTTGACCTCATGTGCAAATCTGTAAATGGATGGGAAGACCATGATTCCACAGGATAGTTCATTCTGTTGTATGCCTTACCAAGTTGTATTACAGTAGATTCACCCTGTCTGTTGCTGGCTAAGAATTGCAATCTCATCCATTCTGAACTAGATTATTACCTCTTGGTTACTTGATATTTGCAGAACATTAACTCGCTGGATATTTGTATGCCTGTTAATAATCATTAATGTTCAATAAAGAACATGAAAATGAGGCTTCTTTTTAAAGAAACTCTGACAAGTTTTCAAGTGATTTAGACATAAAAGATCAGATTCTCATCTGGTATAAATCGCTACAGTTGAAAGTGTGTTGATTTATGCCAAATGAGAATCTGATCCTATGTCTATCTT
Organism: Pelodiscus sinensis; assembly: GCF_052426305.1. Taxonomy (NCBI): domain Eukaryota; kingdom Metazoa; phylum Chordata; order Testudines; family Trionychidae; genus Pelodiscus; species Pelodiscus sinensis. The sequence continues at coordinate 30,540,059 of NC_143057.1, forward strand.
TAGGAATAGCTAAGGGGAGTGTAAATATGTCATAAGTGCAGTCCAATCACTCAGAGCCTTGTACATCAGTTCACCATCTCCAAGTCTTCAAGTCAATTTCAAGGACTTGGATAGGATTTAATTTGACACCTTAAATCCAGGGCGAGGGTTTTATATAGTAATTATTTAGGCAAATCTTTCTTTATCTTTAATGAGAGCTTTTTCTGAGTTTGAATCTAAGTGAAGTTTTCAGGATGTCAGATTTTTTAACAGGACTGTAGGAAAAAAAAGGAGAGTTTTAGTGAAAATGTTAGTCTCCATATAATGACTCCTGATCTATTTCTGCCTCCAGAAAGGTGGTGGTAGAACCAAGATGGTTCTAAGATGGATTTAAAGTAGTTAGGAGCCAATGGAAACCACATCTTGTGGAGGAAGCATTACTGCAGAGAATATTATAATGAACTGGATATTAAGGCAGAATAACAATTACCCTGTGTCAGCAGGGTTTCACTCACTGTGCTTGTCATTATAGTGTCTCTTTATCTGATAAAATATCTTGTCATTATAGTGTCTCTTTATCTGTTCAGATAAAATATCAAATTATGTTCATGTCTTACTCCTCTGTTTTAGGCTTTTATGGGCAACTACAGACTTTCTGCCCTCCACATTACACTGATGCTCAGAGGAACATACAACATGGTGGTTCATGTAACATGGTCCCTCCTTTTGAAGACTGTCTAGTTCCCACATCAATGGGTCAGACAGGGTTTGATGTTTTCCACAGAGCTTTTTCAGCACATTCTGGTATTACAGGTAAGTAACTGTTGTAAACTACCTGTGTAAATGTGTAAATGTTACCATGCTTTGCTGCTGTGATGACTTCTAGTTACAATTAGAGATGATGCGCTTGATCTCCCCCTAGCTTTGTGGGGATGTTAGCCATAGAGATCTGGTGTCGGCACATCTGGCATGCATACACGCTATGGGTACGTCTAGACTACATGCCTCTGTCGCCAGACATAGGAAAATGAAGCGGTGATTTAAATAATCGCCGCTTCATTTAAATGTACATGGCTGCCGCACTGAGCCGACAAACAGCTGATCAGCTGTTTGTCGGCTCAGCGCGATAGTCTGGACGCACGGGTGTCGACATCAAAGGTATTTGTCGACCACCCAGGTATGCCTCCTGGGATGAGGTTTACCTGGGTGGTCGACAAATACCTTTGATGTCGACACCCGCGCGTCCAGACTATCGCGCTGAGCCAACAAACAGCTGATCAGCTGTTTGTCGGCTCAGCATGGCAGCCATGTAAATTTAAATGAAGCGGCGATTATTTAAATCACCGCTTCATTTTCCTATGTCTGGTAGCCTAATCTACATGCCTCTGGTGACAGAAGCATGTAGTCTAGACGTACCCTATGTATTGGATGTAGTGTTCTCTAGATTCTAAATTCCTGCACACAGACAGGCATATATTAGCTCATGTATTCCCTTTGAAATATCTTCCGCTGGGACTTGTGAAGTCATTCTGTTCCTGCAGTCCACTAGAGTAGCTCATTGGGATGACTCAAGCCATTGGTTTTGCTTTATACCTTTTTGCCCACTATAATTTTCCTGGTCAAGGAATTCATTTGTCTAGCTGTTCATGGGTGCATGCAGCCCGTAGTGCACACAGCAATTCTATCAAGATTTAATTGCTCATTTTCTGTTAGCTCCTTTATAAGGATGTGCATGCTACCCTGAAAAGATCAAATTTACACCTGGGCAGAGTACCTGCACAAGCTGCATGGTCTCTTCTGGTCATGTCTACACTGCAATAAAACTAAAACCCCTGCCCCGTGTCAGCTGTTTAGGATTCATGGAGCTATAAAGTTGCAATATAGGCATCCCAGGCTCAGGTTGGAGCAGTAGGCCTCTCCCCACTCACAGTGTCCAGTGCCTGGCCTTTGGCTCATCTACATTGCAATTTTATAGACACGCTGCCCAAATCCTGCAAGGCTGAGTCAGCTAACATGGGCCAGCAGTGGGTGTTTTTTTTCGGTGTAGATACATTGCATTAGGGTCTGAGTAGAACTTAATAAGTGATGCATAGGCCATGTGCTGTTCCTCTGCATGGAGGCAAATTTCATTTAAAATGTGCTACACATTTCAATCCTGGTGTGAGGTGCTTAACAGCCCTATTATATACCTAACTGCCAGTTTTTATATTCATGGCAGCCATCTACTGAAGCGTTTAAAAATCTAGTCCAAAATAAGGTCCCTGCTCTGCAAACAGTTCTCCTGTATACACCTAGGCTATGTCTACACTGCAGGGTTTTTGTGCAAGAAGTCTTTTGCCGAAGACTTCTTGCGCAGAAACGTATTGCACAAAAGCGCGTCCAGACCTCAAAGTGCATCGCTTTTGTGATGCACTTTTGCGCAAGAGATCATCCACACTGCATGAATGGTCTTGCACAAGAAAGCTCTGATAGCCATTCACAGAATGGCCATGAGAGCACCTGTGCTTTTTCAGATAGATAGGCTCTTTTTGCGCAAGAAACCCCTGCGGAGCATCAACACATGCCTTTTTGTGCAAGAACTGTAGCGCAAAAAGGAGTTATTCCTCGTAGAAGGAGGTATACCTACACTGCAAAAAGTCCTCTGCTCTGTTGATTTATTGTAGATTTTCTTGCGCAAAAATGTGCTTGTGTTGACGCGCCACAGGTTTTTCTGCAAAAACAGGTGTTTTTGTGCAAAAACCTTGTTGTGTAGATGTAGCCCTAGTGCCTATTGAAATTTGGTGTTTGCATGAGAGGGTTCTCTACACTACAATATATTCCCTACAGAAGTTTGCTGTGGGGGTGTTTTAATCCTATATTGTGTGTGTGGAAATCTCATAACCATAATCTGAGCAGCAGAGCAATGGGCAGATTCATAAAATAAAAGGATCTTCAACTAAACTGCACAGTAAAGGGAAACTCCACAGTGGAGCCTCTGCATGATCTATCCATCCATATAGTCACACACACAGTGGATATAATTTGTGTATGCACGTGTATATTATGTATGATTATATGTACACAGTGTGTGACATCCTCATCTTATTGAAGTCAATTGGAGTTTTACCAGTGATTTCTATGAGGCTAGGTCTTCCCTCATAGTAAGCAGTTCAGCTGAACCATTAAGTTCCCATGTATTTTTTAAATGCTATTTCCAGCTGTTCTTCTGTGTAACTATTACAGATAGTTGGTCAGTGTTAATTATTGATTTCTGTGTTCTTTTCCAGTGTATGATCTTCCATCAGGCTCAACAGGCTTCTTTGGTGATTCATTGCGCAATGGGTCTGAGGACACCAGTTTCCTTCAGATAAATGCAGTGGATCGTTGCCCTAGTCAGCTTTCCTCTGTCTATACAGAAGGTTAAAATAATCTAATTCTAATTACAAATATTCTACTTCATATCATCTTTCCTTTCTGATGGCGAGGAAAAAATACAGTCTTCTACCAGACTCCTGTATGAAAGAGGGGGAAATGCAACCACCAGACACTTCACCTCACAGAAACAGCCAATCAAAGGGGGAAATGTCAGTAAATCAAGAAAATGTTGCCAAAACTTAAGCAATTGTTACTTTTCTTTTGCTCTGTTGCATGGCAGCACTATTTTTTTTATTTCAAAGGGAATTCAAATACTGAATAAGAAACCCGCTGCTAGCTGTAATCTTTTCAAATTGAGTTGGTGAAATCATTTAAGAATACGGTTTTGAAAGGGGGAGGAAGAAATGTAAGACCTAAAACCAGAGAACGCTATGAACATTGTAAAAGACACAGCTTCTTGCACAATTGTTTGTCTGTGGTGCTTACAGAGCTAGATATACACAAAGACAAAGAAAGGGAAAAAATTTGAGACTGATCATAGAACCACCAGTTAGAGGCATTGTTGGGGCTTCTTGGAGCCAAAGAACATGGCACTGGATTTCCTGCAATCCTTGTTTTGGTTTTCTGTTCCATTCCACTAGAATTTAAGCCTTTCAGAACAGCTGTGGCTATCTTGTTCAATATTATTTGCATTTGAACATTTTATACAATGACTAAGTCAAGTTTAACTAAAAAGGCACTAGATTTCTTTTATATTTGAGCAGTCCTTATTAGCACTGCTGTGGAGAATTTAATAAATAATGATAATCTTTCAAAATATTTTTTAACCATACTATGCAATTTAAAAGAGATTTATATTTGTGCTGTAGAATGCTATAGGATGGTTAAAAATAACCTATAGAAAAGATATCATTATCCATTAAATTCTGTAGCTTTTTAAAGCAATTTATATGAAACCTTGTTAAATTTCTATTTTTCCCTATTGACTTCATCCTTATACAATTCTACAGAACTTTTCCCTGAAGACTGTTACATTTTAGGGTTTGTTGATGTTTGTGCTAGGTTATTCAGAGATCTACAACTGAGTTGTTTTTAACCTTGTGATGGCCTACAAGTTTTAGCTCAGGCTGAAAGCAAATCACTTTGGCTATTTTAAAACCCACAATGATATGGAAGGCGCAAGGAATTAAATTACGCAATAGAGATGTGGATTTTGCCATTGTTGTGCTCCTGTGGAATTGGAAAACAATTTTTCTTATTTAAAATTTTATTTTAAAATTATTCATTCGTATTGTGAATAAAAGTTGTGGGGATTTTTAATGTATATATGTGCTTATTAATATGATAGCTTCATATTATGGCCCTAAAATCTGAAGAAATTTTTGCAGTCCAACAAGTTTGCATGCTGAAATTTATCAAAGTATTATTCACAGAAGAGATTATAATTTTTCCAATGGAGTCATTAGTTTAGATAGCTACATTTTGAAATATTACCCAGATACCTGCTTGTACTGAGATACTGTTATGATCTGTCTAGTAAATTCATTCCTGATTTAACTGCACTGACTTTGATGAAGTAGCACCAGGGATGAATTTGGCAAAACACCAGGCCTCAGAGGAGCCTCTAAAATCGATCACATCTGCACATATACACTTAACTGGCAGAATTTCATCTGTTCTATCAATAAAAGTATACAACATTTAAACAATTAAGTACATACGCACAAAAACTATACAAAAGTAACAGGGTATGTCTTAAATTTAGAAATTATGTGTAAAATTAATCCCTGTTGTACTCTAACTCTGACACGTGGGATGAATTTGGCCCTCTGTCTTAACTCACATCATTGTGCCTAGACAACATATTGTCCTATTTGCTATGGTGAATGATGTTACACACTTATTTAAAGCATCTGCACTGAGCTGCAGCACAGCTGAATCTCTGGCCCAATGCATTAACCCTGAATTGTAGTGTTTTCTAGAGATTTCATTTTATCCGGTATTAAGGGCCCTCCAATGGTCATTGCACACCTTTGACTTCTGAAGGAGTTGTAAGCATGCTTAAAGTTACAATTTTAGGTTCACAGTGCTCTATCTTACACCACTGAAGTCATCAGGAGCAGTATTGTGGACGGTCAAGTCAGTTAAAAAATGTTTGCCTTACTGCAACTCTGATATGGTTGTCCATGATTTGTCATTTGTCATTTTCTATGTATGAAAAGCGAAAAATAACTGCAGAGTTCAGATATATACCTCTTTTGACCTTTGAAGCTACTGAAAGACATGTTTCTAATCTCTGAACATACAAACTATCTGGTGAGGACTGCTTATAAAGAAAGATGATGAGAGTCTCAGAAGTGGTACAAGAAAGAAGACAAAACACAAAAGGATGTTGAGTGTTTTCCTTTTTGACAGATAAGTTTGAAAAAAAAAACCACTCTTGCGAGTCTTTTTTTTTTTTTACTGTGCACAACTTTTAAAGTGCCTTAATCTTAAAGAAAACTGAATACTATCTCCAGCAGCACTTGGAGATGGGTTACCATTCTACAAAAAGGGGGATTCCCGTTTACTTCTATATCATGATAAAAAGAGAGATAATTCATGATTATTTCATGATCATTCTCATAAACTTCAGGAGATCCTTTCGCGGTGGCTGGATGTTTAACAAAAAATACTCTTATGTGACTTTTCTTGAATATTTAAACAGAATTTTTTGTCACATCACAAATGAAAACTGGTGCTTCTAAAAACATACATAGCTTAACACAAGTTACTGAATTACATGCAAATACATGTGCCTCAACATTTTGTTTTTGTTTTAAATTGCTGGAAAATATTAACTTTCTAAAGGGATTAAATCTAAAAGATGTTTTTATTTTAAAAAATGGACATAAAACAATATTGTAATTAAATAATTTACAGTAATCTTTTTTATTATTCTTTCATATTCAAATGGTGTATTTATATCTACAGGATAAAGGGGTCTACACTGGAGTTAAAATGTAGTTTCAAATAGCATTTTGTATCAAAAAGAAAGACTTCATAGGTTTCTAATATCAGTTGCCGAAATATTGCAATGTTAGTGCTGTCTGTCACGATATACTTTCATAATTTCATGAATCATTGTGAATGGCTTTGTATAAACCTACATTTCACTGTGTTCGTTACCAGTTTTGGTTGTGTAATTTTATAGCATTTTTAAACAGCACTTTTTGTTGTTTGCGTGACTTTTTCTAGTTTTGTTTGTTTTGTTTTGTTTTGTTTTGTTTTGTTTTGTTTTGTTTTTTCTTTTTTAGGAACAGGTAAAGCAAAAGACACACTTTTGAAATTGCACATGTGTGTTTAACTTTTTCTTTTGTACAGAAAGCAGAGTATCTTGTGTAACATTTTTACACAAAGCACTTTGGGGAGGAGAGGGAGTGAAAATAAGTTTTCTATAAACGTTACCGATTCTTGTACATATTTATACATGCTCACATATAGAGAGTTGAAGTCCATATTCCATACTGTATATCTAGCTGATATTATTGTACTGGCACATCTGTTGCATATTGCAAGTTATAATCTTTTAAAGAATTAGCGCCACTTTTTTCTATTAATATGTATAGTTTTGTGATTTGTTATAGTTATGTTTCATATAATCATAAGTTATTTTTTCTTGTTTTATGAAGTCTTTTTTATGTAAAAGGTAAAATGAAGGGTTTGTGCATATGAAACAAAATAAAACTGGAAATTTATAACACACTGACATGACTGGTAGAAATGCCTTAAAAAGACTGCTGTAGTCCATGTTTCTCACCATGAGGCTGCTTAATGTTTGGACATTCATTAGAAACAGATATAGGGAATTAAATCTCAGAGGTTTGTTCTAAAAATTCTTCTGGCTTTGGAACCAGAGTTTTGGTCTGGATTTAATAGTATCTAAGGAGGTGAGGAACTTCAGGGAAAAATGGTTGCCTTAATGTGTTTTACATGTTAGGAGGATTCATAAATAAAGGGTGAAGTTTTGTTTAATTACATGTGTATTTTAAGTTGTATCAGTTTTTCTGTTCATGTGCTTCTCTTAAGCAAATGTGCCCTGAAATTTGTTGTTGTTGCTGTTAAGGTTGATTCAGTATATTTTAATAGGTCCATGGAGTTCAGCTCTCTGAGTTCTGAACACATAGAAAAATAGATTCTTGCTTTTCTTCATTGTGTTGTAGAAGGGAAAATACTGGGCAAGACAAGAAGCATAAGCTAATCCTCTATTACTACCCATGCTATACGATCTTTGTGCTGGAGAGCACAGTATGCTTTGGAATCCAGCCGGTTCTCTCTTACCCAGACTCATGTTATAACAATAGATATGCCAGAATTGTTTTTAAATCAAGCAGAAATTCTAAACCAAGAAATGTATCTAGAGTAATGAGACATCACAAAGGGAGTATGCTTCTGGAACTGACCATATCTAAAGCCAGTTAAACTTGTCAGGGAAGTGGCAGATAGAAAGAAGATCAAGCTATAAACAATTAATAAGCCACTTTGATATAGTTGTGCATAAAGGTCCCTAAATGATGGGCTTGGTTGTACTCCAGTTAAACTCAATGAGAAAATTGCCATTGAGTCCAGTGGGAGCAAGACCAAAGCTAATGGGTCAAATTCACATCACCCTCTGCCCCGGCTGTAACTGCACATATCAATGGAATGAACTTTGCCCAATACTTTGTTAGGCTAAAACTTAAATTACTAAAGGAAACTTACCAGCTGGTTTAGCAAATACCACCAGTGACCCCTGAGAGCCATTCTAAAGTAAGATAACATGACTGAGCTGCAAGATTTTTGTAGTTCATGAGGGGAAAGGGCCCAGCACTACAAGACAGGCACAATAACACACAACATCCCCCCTTCCCCCATGGAGACATAGTGGGATACGAGACATCTGAAAAAAGATATAAAATAGATATTGAACATGCAGCTTAGCAGTCCTTGCTCTAGTTCCTGAGCAGGGGAGCCAGGCTGCTTTTGCCAACAATAGGAAAGGGACATATGCTCCTGCCAGCCATTCACAGCATTCCCTCTTCCTACCCAGCACTTGGCGGGGGAGAGCCAGTGTTCCCTGTAAGCTGAGTGTTTCGTGGACACCCAAGAGAGATTCAGGTGCCATTCAGGAGCACCCATAGTCACCCACAGCCATCAGCATGTGTTTCTACTGGTGGTACACATCCACACATGCCTTGGTGCACATACAATTTATTCTACACATGGATGGGAAAAATGAGAAGGAATATTGGAGTGGACCTCCATTTGCTTCCCATCTCCACCCAGCACAACTTGCATGTTCTGCAACCATAGCCACAAGGTGACTGGCCCCTTTAAGAGGAAACAAGGTCTAGTGCACATGTGATGGATTGGCAGCCTCCCAAATGGAGTTAAAGGGCATCTGGGCTATCTAAAGGGTTGGCAGGAAGGGGAGGATGAGAATGGATTGAGAGCACCGACATAAGAAGCAATAAAAGAGACAGGTGGCATCTCTCTGAGGGTATGGCTACACTAGCCACCCTAGTTCGAACTAGGATGGCTAATGTAGTCATTCGAACTTGCAAATGAAGCTGGGATTTAAATATCCCGGGCTTCATCTGCATGTTCCCAGGCGCCGCCATTTTTAAATGCCTGGTAGCTCGAACTACCTGCCCAAACTCCTCATTGCAGAGTGTTAATTCGAACTACCTAGCCCGTGCCACGTGTCAAATGGCGGTGCCCGGAAACATGCAGATGAAGCCCGGGATATTTAAATCCCAGCTTCATTTGCAAGTTCGAATGACACATTAGCCACCCTAGTTCGAACTAGGGTGGCTAGTGTAGCCATATCCTAAGAATCAGACACAAAAGGGGCTAGTTCATTGATCTTCCCGAGCATGATGGGCACAGTTAGGAAGCTGAAAAGGACTGAGTCATCGGACTGTGCCTTGGATGGAAAATGTGGAGTGGTTATAGAGTTCCTGGTCTGCCATGGTTACTAGAGATGACTGGGAGGTGTTGCAGCAAGGTAATAAACATTGGGTCTTCCTGGTTAGGAAGTTCTCTAGTTGCTGCTTAAAGCCTGGCTCTTCGTGGTTTTGACTCACCCTACATGGGGTCATAAACAAGTTACACGAAAGAGCAGAGACCTGCCAGAGTGCGAATGGGGAAAATGGAAAATCAAGAAGAAGATGACCCAGGAAAGGGGTTGCAAGAAGGTGGCAATGCCCAGTCTCAGCACAACAATGAAACCCACAGCACAAATGGATTGGTTTGAGAAGTTTGGTTTTCGGGACCCAGTGAGCTGACCTTGCTGGATCCACAGATTTAAGCAATTCTGGATGGTGACTGCATCAAGAGAGCACAAGAATTGCAGGTAAATTCCCCTGATATTTGCTCTGGGTGATACTGCTGATGATATCGTGTGTGCCCTACCTCCGCTAAGGAAAAGAAAGAATGCTCCAGAATGGAGGAGACTTTTGATGGCCAGTTTAACATGCCAGGAACAAGGGGAAATAACTAAGATTTTGATGAGTGCTGTTTGTAATCTTTCTGGGTATTGCAAATGTGGAATGTTAAAGGAAGAACTCATAGGAGACCAGATAGTTGTTGGTCTTAGGGACATCTTGCCTCCTATGCAGGCAGGCAAGAAGCGTTTTGGGGAGGGGCAACCTCCTGCAGCACTTGTCCCTTGTCCCTCACTCTCCTTCCTCCTGGGGGGAGGATAGCACCCACCATCCCTTCCATTCATGAGTGAATGATCAATAGGGGCTGCACCTCCTGTCCAGCTACTCTGCCTTTCCTTGCTGTTGGTCAGTGGCTCGGTGGTGTTCCCCATTCCAGCTTTAATCAGCAGCGTAAGTGCTACTGAACTTAGCACCCCTGCCAGCCCATCCTTTGCACACCTCCAGCATCCCACAGCTTTGCATTAGGAGTAGAAAATGTTGTTTCTACATTCCTCCTATCTCAGTTTTTCAGTGTGATGCTTGGAAAGGACTGCACTGGTCAACATGCCCATTTATGACCACCGCTCCTTCCCAACTCAGGGCTGATGGTTTCTGCAGCTGCTACTCAACTCTCACAGATCCCTAGGTGAGTGCATCCCCATCTCCAAGAGAGCTTGTCAAGGGCTGATTGTCTAGCTGCTCCTGCCTCTTCCCCAAGTTCCTAAGGCTCTTGTATTTTAGGTGAGTCCTTTGGAGGACATGTGGTGGGAGCTTACACAGAGAGCTAATCAGTTGGGGGGCTAATCAGGCAGTGCTTTCCAGACTCCTGGCTGTTTTGGAGGTGGGGGGCAGTGGGGAGCTATTAAAGTGGAATTTCTCCATCAGAACAATTTTTCAATAGAAAATGCAGTTTCAGCAAAATCAAATTTTTCAGTGGGAAAATTTTGCTTTTTGATGAAATTTTTGATGCATCCTGTCAGGAAAATGAAACATTTTGTTTGGGGCTGAATTGCTCCAAATCTGAATTGTTTGGTTTGTTTCAATGGCCTGAAACTTTTTGTTTAATCTGTTCAACAGTAAACTGCATGTTCCTATGGGAGTTCTAGTTGTCCCATAGGAAATGTAGTTTGGATTCCCCCAGTGCTCTCCTTTGGACTGTGCTCCCTACCTGGTCTACACTTTCAGTGACAGGGAAATCTCCTCTTTGACTGAGTGGCCAGGTGCATCATGGGAGTCACATGTTTGTGGGGGCAACATAGGAGACACCTATTAAATGCTATCGTGTATGTAAGTGTTAGAGGGGCTAGGTTTGTGCAAAAGCACAGCCATCCACTCTTTGGCTCGGATTATCCAGGCAATAACAGGATACTCCACAATGTTCAAGGAACTTGCCATTTTCTAACTTGACCCATGTCACTAACCCTTACTTTAAAAACAACTTCAGACTTACTTAGAATTACTTTTTGCACAAACAGAATTTTAAACTCTCTCTAGAAAACTGTTATTGAGCTTCTACAACATAAGCTATAAAAGGTTTCTACTACAGCAGGCAGTCTTAAATTAAACCCTTTCTATAGCACAGTATGTCCTTCTTCCTGCAATATATATAATGGTCTGGGTAAAGTTAGCACAGTAAGGAAAATACTTTGCTCTTTAGTTCCCCACTGTCTAATCTCCCAGATTCTTAATTTATATCTCTCCTCTGTCCCCCTTGAAACTAAACTGTTCTTATTTCAACGGTATGAAAATCATTCTACCACATCTTCCCATGTCATTTATAGATTTATAGCAAAAGTAAATTTACCTGGCAGTCAGTATCATTAATGATTCACAAAGGAGATGGGCTGGTTTAGTGAACTGTAACAAAGAACTTCTTTCTATGTTCCTTGTTAAAAGTTCCAACATACCTTTGAAATAACTAGCAAATGCCAACCTCATGCATGGTTGCAACTGTGCACACAGGATAAAGTGCTGCAAGTACATTACAGCTATGCAGAGGGCACCATTATTACCTTCAATATTGTATAATTTGTACCTCCCTAAACCAGCAACATCCGTGGTCTCATAGATGTTATTCCAAAATAACAAAGAGCACGTCTACACAGCAAGCCATTATTTCGGAATGTCGTCGAGCTGGAGGACTTCTTACTCTGACTCATAATAACCCTCATGTCATGGGGAGTAAGGGGAGTTGAAGGAAGAGTGTTCTTCCTTCAACTTCCTGCTTGTGTAGACAGCGCCAAAAGCCATATTAAGCTATTTCAACTTCAGCTATGCAATTGACGTAGCTGAAGTTGCGTAATTTAATTTGACTTTTACCCTGCTGTGTAGCTGTACCCCTATTGAATAGGACCAGGAATGAAATGACCAAAATGCAATTAACAAATGCCACTACTTTCTAGTACTACCAGCCTGGCTGAATCTAAACCACTGTCTTCTGGTTAACCTTCACCAGTAGAAAGGTGTGTTTTTACCATGTGTTAGCTAACACATGGTAACTAATATGAAATAAAATCCTACAACATAATTTGTAATTTTCACACAAGTCGACAGGTAGAGTTAAAACCTAAGGGAAGAGCCTTTTGTTTATGTTAAAATCTACTAATATGTTCAAACTACAAACTTTCTAGTCTTAACTAGGACTTTACGTTGAGTCTATGAGTTAGCTAACGCAATGTCAGAAGCCACCTTTATTTCTTACTGAAGACAAGGCAAATGAGAAAAACTCTCTTTTATTAGCAAGCCCTGAAGCCACTCATATCTCACTGCCTTATCAACGGCCCTCAAGTCCGACCAGCAACATCTCTGCTAATCAAGGCCTGAACCTATGTATAGCAGATATTGCCTGTCATGCTGCATTATGGATCAATGACTAGTTTGAAAGCACCAGACTCACATGAAACATTTAGGAGTTTGACACCTATTTCTGGAAGAGAAAGGTCAGTGCATTAGCCCACTATGAAACCAGTCACTTCTTGCTAATCTTTTTTCCTTTTAACAAGAGCAAGGTCTCAATTACAGGAGAGCTCTATTTATCAGAATAGATGGCTGGATATGTACTTTGTGCTGAGAAATAGTCCTACCATTGAAGGGAGTTTTTCATATAAATAGCATACTGAAAAGTGGTGAGCAAAACCTACATTTTGATAAAAAGAATGACCTATTAAGGGCTTTGCTGCAGTTATAAAAATATGATTTAATTCCATCTTTTGATCCCTAACCTTTACATTACAATCAAGGAAGTAGATACCATGCTCACTGATTCAAAGAGAAAAGCTGTGTGTGCTCCAATCCCATTGTTCCTCATTTCATTTTCACATGATTGTGTGACCTCTCACAGGACATTTATCAGATGAGAACAAACTGAAACCAAATTGACTAGTCCACTTAGTCTTTCTTGCCTTTTCTGAATGAACTGTGCAGCATTGTACTTTGCTTGTATGAATTATGGTTTTGTGGAGTCATTGTTCAATTTAAAACATAGGACCAGATTCACTCATCCACCCAACTTGTTCTCAGCAAAAAAAATGTGAGGGCAAGAGGGGAAAGGTGCCTATAAGCCATCTTTGTTCCCGTGATTGTGGGACCATCCAAGCACAGTTGGCTACCCAACACAAGTGAGAACAACCTGAAGGCCAAATGGCTATTATAGCAGACATGGATTAATGTGAAACAGGGATGGTCTAATACTTATCCCTGGTTTCTCCCTGACTGTATTCCTAGCACCGGTCAGAAGGAAGTAGGGTTGATGTTTGAGCTGTTGTGGCAGTTCTGAGCCACCTGAAGATTCCCCTCCAGGTGTAGTCCTCATATGGCTGGTTAAGATGGGTTTATGCTGCTATGGACCAGCAAAGACTCTCTGGAGCATGCCTGTGAATTGAGCCATAGTTCTGGTGAATTTTATTAAGAAGAAAGTGAAGAGAAGTCAAAAGTTGCTTTTCTCACTCACAACACACTGGGGTAAATTTATTCTTCTTCGAGTGATGACCCTGTGGGTGCTCCACTCTAGGTGTTGGTGTGTCCTCGTGCCAGAAATCAGACATCTTTTCTAGCAGTGCCCTGCTGCACCGCACATGCACAGTAGTGTCTCCTCGTGCCATTAGTGTCTGTTAGTTGCACGCACAGCACAGCGCCTCAGTTTTTTCTTTACTGACCTTAGCTACAGACAGATCCTCTTCACAGTCACCCTCCTTAGGCCTAAAATGACAAAGAAGTTTCAAAAGTTCCTCAATTATTCAAAATTACAAGATCTCATCCAGTTCCTCCCAGAACAGAAGCATCAAGCCATAATGCAAGAGGACCACGCTATCCCCACACGGCACTCCAGGCAACCCTGGACGTGGCAGATACCGTGGTACGTAGCACGGCCACCACAATTGTTATGCGCAGGGCCTTATGACTCCAAGCCTTGGGTATATTGAAGGAATTGCAGCTCAAAGAAGAGGACTTCCCATTCAATGAGTCTCATTTATTTGCCAATAAAACCAACAAGGTTTTACAGTCGATGAAAGAGTCACATGCTATCCTTAGAACATGAGAGATATATATCCACCCAATAAGTGTCAGAGATACAACTCCTACACAAGACCAAGGAAGTCATACAGGCAGTCACACAGACACTATGATTTCAAACAAAGATACAGACAACAAAAGTGCAGACTGCAGCATCAACAACAATCTAGTGCGAACCAACTGTGCACATCTAAGCAGTGAATCTGAAGGTCTGGTTGAGGGCTTGAGCAACATCCCCATATCTTATTGGTGGGTTCTAGATATCATCAGTTTGGCCTACTCCATACCTTTCACATCTATTCACTTCTTCAATCCTCCTCCCTGTCCCTCTTCAAGGACTCCGCTCACAAAAACCTCCTACAACTAAAGGTTCAACATCATCTACAAATCAGGGCCATAGAACCAGTTTTATTGGCTTATCATGGAAGAGGGTTTTAATCAAAATACTTCCTCAGAGCAGAAGATGGGGATGGAGACCCATACTATATCTCAGAAAACTCAACATATATGTAACATATTGAAGACTGAAGATGGTCACATTAGCAACCATCATACTGGCATTAGACAGTAGAGATTGGTGCTCAACCCTCAACCTCCAGGATGCCTATTTTCATATAACTATTCACCAAGCACACAGATGTTTCCTGCATTTTATCCTAGGAGCCAACCACTACCAGTGACAAGTTCTTCCATTCTGTTTATCAATGACACTGAAAGTCTTCTAAAAAACTCTGGTTGTAGTAGCGGCATACCTCCGCCATGTAGGCATAATAATCTTTCCTTATTTAGACTACTGCCTTATCAAAGGCACATTGTATCAAGATTCCCAGGACATGGTCAACAAGACTGTCACTCTACTACTCAGCCTTGGATTCCATAGCAATTATCAAAAATCCACACTGCAGCCCACATAGACTCTTGAGTTCATAGGAGCTTGACTAGACTCCATCACAGCCAAAGCCATACTACACAAACACAGGTTCCGCTCATTCACTGCCCTCATAAATTCACTACAAGCCTCACCAGTTATGACAGTGCTCACCCGTCTCTAAATACTTGGCCGTGTGGCAGCCACAACATATTTGGTGAGACTAGCCAGACTCCATATGAAGTGCCTCCAACCATGGCTGGTTACAGTTTACATCCCCTCCAGGGACTCCCTGCACAAAACAGTCAACATACCAAACCACGTCTTAGCTTCCCTACATGGGTAGACACAGCCATACAACGTGCTAGAGGGAGTCCCATTTCAACCATTTTCCCCGATGATTACCATCACTACAGATGCCTCCATTATGGGCTGGGGAGCACACGTGGACTCTCACACAGTGCAGGGCAAATGGTCCTACCAGGAAAGAACACTCCACATCAACATCCTGGAGTTCAAAGCAGTACGATATACATGCCTTAATTTTCTTCTGCACATCAAAACCAGACCATCCATACCCTAACAGAAAATACACCATGCATGAATTACATCCATCACCAGAGAGGAGCATGGTCCAACTCCCTTTGTACTGAGGCATTGAAATTTTGGAACTGGTGCATATAGCAGTAGATTACCCCTATAGCAACCTACCTACCGGGGGCTCTCAATGTTATAGCAGACAGCTTCAGCCGCCTGTTCTCAGACCAATATGAGTGGGAGCTGGACATAGCAGCCCTCCAGGAAATGTTCTCCAAGTTAGGTCAATCTGACATCAACCTTTTTACAACCCAATCCAACCACAAATATCACTTGTATCTGGGGAAGAAGGTGGACAGAAGAATAATCAAGCAATAATGCAAAATATAGGCAGGGAAAGCAGGAACTGAGAGTAGTTCCATTCTTTAAAGGCTCTTGGGTAGAACTACTGAATGAAGCCATTCATTGACAATCTGAAGTCAATGACATATACAAACATGGTATTTTGAGAGTTGCTATACAGTCAACAGTCTTAGCTTAAAGCCAAATAATTGGCAATAGTCACCAGAGGCAGCAATTAATGCTTGTTGGAATATGTAGATGGATATGTTGGACTATGTTCTTTTGAACAGAGATCAGTCTTCTTGATTTGACCTCCAGATAGCAATGTTTCAGCCTTTATCTGATTCGGCATTCCCTTGCATACCATCAAGTCATTGCATTCACTGTGCCATCCTAAGCGGGTAGTGTTGTACACTCACTTTGCCCTGGTGTAAACAACTGTACAAGATGTATAGTAATGGAGAATCTGGTCCCCAGTCACATCTTGACCTTTGTTCTGCTCTTGACTCATCCCTTTCTTTGTTTCGTACTAATGAAGACGCTCTAGAGCTCCCCCAGAAGCAAAAGGCCTCCTTGTGTAAGGCCCTGCCCACCTACAGATAACTCCAGATGTACAAATTCAGGGTAGGTGACAAATTCCCAAACTTTACCCTGAGGACAAACCTCAGCTGCTGCAGTTCCTGAGAATAATGATTAGCAGAAAATATCTGCAGCCCATTTCCTGTAGGGTTTCCCTGGGGAGGGTGAGCTGTCACTATGGCCTTGTCTACAATAACACATTTTGTCACCAAAAACTGCCTTTTGATGACAAAGCAGTGATAACGTTTATACTACAACGTGACTTTTGTCAGAAAAAACACCCCATTTTGACAACAAAAAACTTCTACTCCAGGGAGAGAGTTTTGTCTTTTCTCTTTATTGTCAATAAAGAGCCAGCGTAGAGTCTTCTGTTTGTTTTGTTAAGAGAACTAGCTTCCATCATTATTCCACAATGCCTGTCCTGGTGGCTCTGCTCAGTGTTTTGTGATCTCTGTTGCCCTGCAGGCATGCACCCTTCCTCTTTCAAAGCTCCGGGAAGTATCTGACAGCTGAGCGAGTTGCTTTATTTTGGGAACAAACAAAGAGAAATAATTGGAATGCTCCTTCCTGTTCTGCCCTACTAGGAACACAGCTGCAGGCAGACGGCTGCTGCGGAGAGAGGGCTGGAGTGACTGCTGTGCTGTTTTGACATTCCTTAGCATGGAGAACTCACAGAACACCTCTGCCTTCCCCCAACACTGCACTGTGGGATGCTAACCCACATTGCTTTGCTCTGTCCACATGGTGCTAGCAACATGGCCATGAAATGACGACAGTGGAAAGCAAAAAACCTGGTTTGACGGGTTTTGACTTTTGGCAATTTTTGCACATTGACAGCACTTTTATTGTCAAACCTTCCCAGGGTAGATACAGACTATGTTAACCACCACACTTTGGGGGAAGGTTTTCAAAGCACTAAAATTCAATAGCTGTTGGGTACCTAACTCCCATTTGTGCCTCTGAAAATTTCCCTTCAGAGAGTTACAACTGGAAAAATTTTCAAAATCCCCATTTCTTGTCACGCTTTCTACTTTCCCATGCAGCCAAATTTTGGAAAGCAAGAATCTGACTTCCCAACAACCTGCCAAACTGTCATTAGCTCTCTATCTTAAAACAAAGCCAGGTCATCTGCTTCCCTATTTACAGACATTGTGTATGCAGAAAAGACTTTATTTACATATTTGCTAAGCCTAAGAATTTTGGCACTTTCTTCCATAATCCCCCAGTTTTTAGACCCACTGTCTGAGTTTTGGCTAATGAAAGAAAGGAAGTGAGTAAAAGTATACTAGGAAAGTGTTGGCTTTGCCATGCATTCTGAAGTATAAAGCAATTAGGTCAAATTCTGATCTCACCTGCACTGGTGTAAATCATGAGCAACCCCACTAAAATTAAAGGACTTAAATCAGTGTGAAATGAAGGTGAAAACTAAATGTGGCTTCTAAAATGCTGCAGCAAAAGTGAATCTTAGCTTCCCATACTTTATTTTTGGATGGTCAGGAGAGAAAAAGTGTGTAATAAACTTCTCTCTGCCTCAAATGTCTGCCTGCCAAATCTGTAGAGCATGTGTAACTATAGAAATGTTGGCCTTAGTCCTGAAGTCTTACCTCATCCTGCAAGCATTTAACAAAGGCAGTGTTATTGAATACCAACTTCCAACTAATTATCAGGAGTGAGAGAGAGAGAGAAAGGGGACAATGAACACCTGACACGATGCCATGTTAATAATTCACTCAGATGCCTTGGGTAATATAAATCCTACATGCACAAGAGTTTCATGAGATCCTGGGACGAACTTTCATTTTCAGAAAGGTTTTCCACTAGTGGGGAAGGAAGCATGTTATGAAAATGGCAGCACTCAAAGTCAGAAGTGTGTCACCTTTCATCCTGAGCAAACCTGTACCTCTCTACTGCTGCTGCAGCTGTGCATTTTACATGTGAAAGATCAGCAGGCTCTTCGCTCCACTGGCTTGCCTTAGTGCCGCCCATAATTAGTCATGAAAATTGCACCCAGGAATTCTAAGCATGCAGCTTTCAACAGTGACACAATTATCTAGGTACCAGGCCACTAAAAAAGAACCAGGGAAAAGAAATGGCACTGGACTGCACCCTCCCCACCCCCCACCGCCCCCCGAGAGAGGTCACATTCTTTATTGAACTCTGTGCATAATTTAAATGTCCTGGCCTCTGGATATACATGCATGCCGTGCTAGGGGAAGTACTTTATAAAGCAGAAAGTCTTGTTCTCCAAAACTGGTTAAGAATGAGGATGTCTTCCAGTTATGGGTTTGCATTAAATAAGTCAGCACACACAGGCAAATAAGGCAATAAACAAGAGATGAAAGCTGATATTGTCCACTAGGTTCAAGCTGCTTTACACCAAAGCATCAGCAAAAAGCAACACTAAAGTAAAAATAGCTCATCATGGGAGGATCATTCTCGTGTTATCCAGGGGGCTGAATGAAACCACATTAAGGTTGCTGGGTGCAACAGTTGCCCTTTATTCTTGAAAATGATAATGGCACAGAGAGTAAACTTATAAAGCTTGTGGATGATACCATGCTGGGAGGGATTGCAAGTGCTTTGGAGGATAGGGTCATAATTCAAAATGACCTGGTCAAACTGGAGAAATGGTCTGAGGTAAACAGGATGGAACTGAACATGGTCAAATGCAAAATACACCACTTAGGAAGGAACAATCAGATTCACGTATACAAAATGGGAAGTGACTGTCTAGGAAGAACGGTTGTGACACTGTTGCAAAAACATGATTCTGGGATGTATTATCAGGAGTAGTGTGTCTTGCTTACAATAATTCTTCCACTCTATTCTGCATGATTAGGCTTCAACTGGAGCATTGTGTCCAGTTCTAAGCACCACGTTTCAGGAAAGATGTGGACAAATTGGAGAGGGTCCAGAGAAGAGCAACAAAACTGAGTAAAAGTCTAGAAAACATGACCTATTAAGGAAGATTGAGTTTGTTTAGTTTGGAAAAGAGAAGACTGAGAGTGGACATGATAGCAGCTTTCAAGTACCTAAAAGCTGCTATAAAGAAGAAAGGAGTAAAATTATTCTCCTTGACCTCTGATGATAGGACAAGAAGCATTGGGCTTAAATTGCAGTAAGAGAGGTTTAGGTTGGACAGGAGGAAAAACTTCCTCTCAGGGTGGTTAAACACTGGAATAAATTGTCTAATTTGCTCTTTAAAATCTCTGGTGTTGGAGATTTCACAAATCCCCAGGCAAATATCTGTCAGGGATGGTCTAGGATAGGTGATGCTTAGTCCTGCCACGAGTGCATGGGACTGGACTTGCTGACCTCAGTTCTGTTATTCTATGATTCTATGATGATGGTAAAAAGCAACTAAAGTCCTTTACGAAATAGGTAGCTGAAGCAATTAGAGCCGCTGCTCAAAACAGAAGCTACATGCAGGCCTAGAGTGGGGTTCAAGTCATGAGCAGGGGCAGCAAGTTTGTAGAAATTTTGGCTGCAGCAGTTGTAGGGGCCCCCAGGCTGATTTAAATCACCTGGGATTAGCACCAGGGTGCCCAGATCCTTTATTTCAGATCTGCTTAATCAGGGAAATCTCTCCAGTCCTAAGCTGGATTCACCCTGAATATGGACCATTGGACTATGACCTATGGACTACTTCTGAAAGAACTGGGCAGCTACAAAGTGTACCATTTCTATTATGAATCCAATCTCAGAACTATACTCATGTCTGTACGTATATTGATATTTTAGCTTTTCCAAGGTAAAAACTAGATGAGAGGAAAGGCCCTTTGCCTACTTGCAGAAACAGTGAACACTAAGAATAGACAGTAATTTTATGCTTTATTTTCTCATCCTCTCCTCAGAACCCTACCTCTACAGCTTCTGCTATTTCTCATCAGATTTCTTTTCACATTCCATCTCTTACAGGTTGCTTGTCTCCTATACCCATTGTTGAATGACTTCCCCTGCACTTGGGATAACCCTTATCTTCCTACAAGCCAGGGCCCACTTTCTCTCCTTTCAAAACCCTCTCTAAAGCCCATTTCATTTGGAAACCATTATTTTGTTGGGCCTCTTCAATAGCTCTTTGTTATTTCTTGCTCCTTTATATTATATTTTTCTAGTACTTTGTAAGTTCTGTGGGACTGGGAACTCGGTCCTGATTTCACACCAATCTGACACTGAAGGAACTGCACCTCAGTGAGGTTACTCTTCAAATACACTGGTGTAAAACCATAATCACTTGTGCCCAAATCACTGTTTCACTGCACCTGATGTGGTCATTTGCACCAATAAAAGGGAATGAAAAAAAAAACCCTACCAAATTAGAATGGTAGCATCTTACTTCTTACACTTAGGGTACGTCTAGACTACAGGGTTTTGTCGACAGAAGTTTTGTCGACAGATACTGTTGACAAAGCTTCTGTCGACAAAGAGCGTCTAGACTACATCCAATTCTGTCGACAAAGCAAGCCGCTTTGTTGACATAACAGTGTGGACGCAAAGGACAGTGTAGATGCAATAAAGCCTTCCATCAACAGAACTCTGTCAACAAAAGGCGTTATTCCTCGTAGAATGAGGTTTACATACGTCGACAAAACTGCTGAGTTTTGTCGACGTTATGTCGACATAACTCAAAGGCAGTGTGGACGCAGGTATAGTTTTGTCGACAAAAGTGGACTTTTGTCGACAAAACCCTGTAGTCTAGACACACCCTTAGATTGTATTGGTGTCCATTAGAATGCAAGGTCGGAGGAATGCTGATTCTGTCTCCTTTAATTTGTAAATGGTTTGTGCACACATGGGAGCAACACAAATAATATGAGATATGGGTTCTATTCCTGTTCAAGTGGGTAGGACTGCTTGCATGAGTAAGGTGAGCATGACTGGGCCATGGTGAATGTTACACATATGGTAATTTCCTGCAATTAGCTGCCCCTGGAATTAGGTACTTGAAAGCTGCTATCACCTAACAGGTTGTTATAAGGAAGAGGGAGTAAAATTATTTTCCAGGGCTATGTCTACTCTCGCGGCTTCTTGCGTCAGAAGTATGTAAATGAGGCTAAGTGTGGAATATCGCCGAGCCTCATTTGCATACCTAATGAGCTGCCATTTTTGCAGAAGAGGCTCTTGCACCAGAAGGAGCTGTCTACACTGCCCCTTCTTGTGCAAGAAAAACCTTCTTGCGCAATGTCATTATGCTGATTATTTTCAGGAAGAATGACATTGCTCAAGAGGGTTTTCCTTGCGCAAGAAGGGGCAGTGTAGACAGCTCCTTCTGGCGCAAGAGACCCTTCTGCAAAAATGGCAGCTCATTAGGTATGCAAATGAGGCTCGGCGATATTCCACGCTTCGCCTCATTTGCATACTTCTGACGCAAGAAGCCGTGAGTGTAGACATAGCCCAGGGGGAGATGTATGTGAATTTCCCATCTCTGACTAGAAAAAACCCCCGCCTTTTCAAGCTATATCCTTAAGAATGGGTCTTTTCTCTGCTGATCACCTGGTACATGGGAGCTATATAAAGAAGAGACTGAACTATGGTTGTTCTGTTTCATTACTGTTTCAGATTCAAAACCTGCAGTTGGGGGAAAACAAAGTTGGGGGATTTGAATAACTGACACCTACTAGAGCTCAAGACTGGAGTTGGAGTAACTTCTGGTAAACTTGTTGGCATGCATATTGGTTCTTTTATTAGTTTTATATGTTTTCTCTGTACTGTTTTCACCTTAAGAATAAATGTGCTTGCTTAGAAAGACCTGTGTGGTAAAGTGTGACAATGTATGCTGTTCACAACCTCTAGAAAGGAAGCAAAAATGCAGATGCTGACCTGTTCAGGCAGTCTGACTTGCTATGAATACCACAATGTAAGCAGGGAATTTTGCAGGCTGGAAAAAAAACCAGTAATAAGGGAGAGATGATGGCCAAGGAGCCAGAAGCCTAGAGTAGATGTGCTTGATAAACCAGAAAGAGGAAATACGGATGCAGTGGCCCTTAACTGTGACAATGAGGACTGGAGTCAATCTCATTTTTACAGCTGTTGATAGAGTTAACTGCATGTCCACAAAGGGTAATGTTTTTAGAACTCTGTTTGGGAACGTCTGTAAAAGTATCCTCTACTGGTTTTAAAATCCACAAACTCTGTTAATCTTCATTTTGAAAACTACATTTTAAAAAACAAACAGAAAAAAACCAGTTCAGGGTTGATACTGGCTGCTAGGTTACATCAAGAGCATCTTGTAAACAAACAATAAGACTAGCAACAGGCACGTCTCCAGCAGCAGCCGAACTGTAAACTTTCATCCATTTGTTATTGCTGTTGAAGGAGAAGAAAGAAAGAAAGAAAATTAGCAAAATCCAGTGCATGGTAGCTATAAATTGTTCAATGACATCACCAGTAACACATACAGTAGTCGCCTGAGGCATGAAAAGATATACCAAAAATCCCCCAAATTCCCTATCAACCCAAATAATCTTGCTGAGTCACAGCATTCTCAGAAAGAGAGCAGTCATTTTTGGAACGGTTCATACATCTCATTTAATTGGTATGTGATCTTTGTCTAAGTTTGCTGAACCTCTACTTCCTGTATATATCTCCAAAGTGCTAATTTTGTTTGTTCTCTTTCCTCTCTCTTGACTCTTTTTGGTCCTGATCCACGTGTAATTCCACTGGCTTCAATGGGGGTGGTTCTTTCTTTCTTTCTTTCTTTCTTTCTTTCTTTCTTTCTTTCTTTCTTTCTTTCTTTCTTTCTTTCTTTCTTTCTTTCTTTCTTTCTTTCTTTCTTTCTTTCTTTCTTATCTTACAGTCTGAGTAGAGAAATAGAACCCCACTATGCTAAGTACTATATAAGCACAGAACAAAAATACAGCCCCTGCCCCAGAGAGTATATAATCTAAGTATAAGACAAGACACAACGGGTGGATACAAACAGATGGCAAAGCACAAGGAAACAATGAGACAGTATGGGTCAGCATGAGGGACAGTGGTCTCAGCACACAAGCAGCCAAAAGATTTTTGTAGACATCACAGAAAGGAAGAGTTTTTTTAGGAGGGTTTTACAGGAGGATAATACATATGTTCTATGGCTGAAGAGAACAAAAATGAGCTTGTTAGAAACTGTAATAAATGGGCAAAGGAAGCTGGCATTATGAGATGATCATAGGCAAGGGGCAATGTCTCAGTGTGAATGACAGAGGGTAGGTAGAGCAGAAAAGACCATCAAGGTCCTTTAAGGTGAAGACAAGCAGTTTGTTTGATGTGATTGGGAAGGAGGAGCCAGGGGAGGGATGTAAAGAAAATGGTGATGTGCTCAAAGCAGCGGGTAAGGAAATTTATTTTTGCAGTGGACCAAGTTTTCATTTGCCAAGGCCAGAAAGATGGATGAAGTAGTAATCAAGATGTGAGATAATAACAGCTTGATAGTTTTAGCAGTATAGATGGATAGGAAAGGCTGTTGATGGAGATGATGATATGTGCAAATAATTGGCAAGATTTGGATACGAAATGTGAGGCGCTAGAGAAAGTCCAAGTGAAAGTCAACAGCCAGGTTATGTGCTTGATGCTACATCTATACTTACCCAGAAGTTCTAATTAAGGTACACAATTTCAGCTACGTTAATTGCATAGATAGACCCGATGTACCTTAATTTGATCTTTCACACTGGCTTCACAGCAAGAGGTCAACAGTTAGCAAATGCTTCCATCGACTACATTTATTCCTTGTGAATCAAGGGTTACTAGTGTTGATGGGGGTACCCTCCGTGTTTGATTTAGCAGGTCTTTGCTAGACCCACTAAATCGAATGCCAGAAGGTTGACCATTACAACGTCCATCTTCTTATTCATTTAAATGTGGCCTGAGTGACTGACAGGCAAGAGAGTGGTGGTGTTCACTATGACTGAGAAATGATGTAGCAGGGATGGTTTGTTGAGGCAAATTAGGAGCCCTGGTTTAGCCATACTCCACTTGAGCTGATAACTAATCAAACACTGGGAAAAGTGAAAACAAAATCAGGCTAACTCTTAAGAAGCATGCTAGATGTGCATAGAAATGTATGATGTGCCTTACTAAAGTGCCTTTTGATGTTCCTTGTTTCAAACAGACTAAGTGGTTCTAAATGAAAACTTCCTTTGTGTCAAGAATCAGGACCTGTTGCAAAGCCAATCTCCAGGCAACTTAATGAGTGGAGATGGCTAACAGTAGGCTGCCTAACTGGCTATGCTATCTGATTGTCTAGCAGAGTCAGCAGACTGGCTCTTAAGGCCCACAGCAGGTACAATTCTGTGGGGACTCAAAGCATTTGTCTACAGCTATGGTGGCTCTTACACCTGTTTGCTCCCAGTCTTGTGGCAGCCCTGTCTCACTCCAGGTAACCTGGTTCTGACCTTGGGTTCTGATTCATGAGTCTGACTCTGAATCTAGGCTCTGGCACCTGGCCTCTGACTCCATTTCTGACTTTGGACTCCAACTCCTGACTACTCACACCTGTTTTAACCACTGAGGTCGACAGCCCACAGCCTGACAATGTAGAGTCAAAGGAAATAATGGAATTTACAATCTTATCTCTCACTTATTATTTGTAATACTAGAAGATTTATCTGGAATTGCTCAGGTCCTTAACTCAAATAAATTTTGTTTTTCCTCATTTAAATCATTGTTCTGGGGTAGGGATGGGGATGGGGAAGTTCAATATGCTGGCTGCCCCAGGGAGAGAGGACCACCCCAGCCTTCTCTCACTGCTGCAGCTTGGGCCAGGTGAGAAGTGCCTCTCCATGGCCGCTGCAGCTCAGCAGGCACAGGCAATAGAGGGGGGTATACCCCCCGGATGAGGGATAGACAGACAGACAAATTCTCTGAAATGTAGGGTAGATAGTTGTCCCTTTCTCCATCCCTATGCCCTGCTGGCTCAATGGGACATCTGTGTCCCCTTGCTGCCCCTCTGTGGTCATTCTTCAGTATAAATGTCCTTCCTTCTAGACCTTTCCATTTTATGAGAAACAATTGAATTCCAGGCACATCCCATTGTTCTGGCACAATCAAACCCTTAGATTACTCTAAATTATTATAAGAGGAAGCTGCATACCAAATTTTATGGTCCTAGCTTTTACCATTTAGGAGGAGTTCTTGAACAAATGGACTCACAAACAGATGGACAGACAGACAGGTGCACGTTTCAAAAATATATAGTAAAGATGGTAGGACACAAAAGACATAATTAGGGGCCCATTGTGCTCATCACTATGCACACATAAGAACGTCCCTGTTCCAGTCAGCTTACAGTCTAGATAAATGGAGACTGCCTTTCATAGGGAAACACCCATGGACACTGCCAGTTGGATGGAGGTCATTATATGGTTCTAAGACTCAATTGAGAGATATTGCAGAAATAATTAAAGGCAATAATTTTTCCCCCCATGAATTAAGACTTGTCTTATTGGCCATTTTTTTATTAGTCATGCTCCCTTACTTTATATTTGTTCATGTTCTGTCATGTCACACTGAATAGAAAATGGCTTTATAAAATAACAATCAGAAGAAAGGTTGGCAGCACTTTACAATTAGTGGCTAATCATTAAAGCTATTTCTGTTCATTGTATGGTAATAACATTATTCATAAGAAACTTATTCAATGGTAATGTGACTGCATTGTATAGTTCCACAGTAACCTCTTGAATCGTACCCTTGATTACCTTCCACTTATTGTAAATATTTTAAGCAGAGTTTTCTACAAGACTCCCATTGCTGGCCTGTCCTATCCAACTCAGGTTTGCGAGGTTTGCGCTGTGATGCTGTCTCACTGCAGTGCAGATTTCCAGACAAGCTCTGGAACTCTCCTACCTCACAGGCTCCTAGAGACTCAGCTGCAGACCAAGCCTAGAAGTCTATACATGAATGAAACAGGCCTGCAAAGCAAGTCAGCTGACATGGACCTAGGTGTCTAGTTGTGGTATAGATGTAGACTTAATTGCTCAGATTAACTTCCAAGCAAGACTTTGAAAATTCCTCTCATCTGTTCTTGTGTCTGTCATGGCCTCTGCCTACAACTCCACAGGTGCCAGAAACCATGCTTTTACCAGATTTGGGATCAGATAAGACCCAGAAACTACAAGACCACATCAAATCTGAAATTTAGGCTACTTCTGTGTACTAATACAGAGCAATGAAGCATGGTTCCTGCTATAACCTAGATCGTTTTCTTTTCATTCAGTGCACATGCTGACAGATTTCAGCTATTCATATTCATATTTTTGTAGTGAAATCTCTCTAGGGCTATGTCTAGACTGCAAGCCTCTTTCGAAAGAGAGCGTCTAGACTGCACGTTGAACTTTCGAAAAAGCGGCTTGCTTTTTCGAAAGAAAGCATCCAGTGAGTCTGGATGCTCTCTTTCGAAGAAGCCCTATTTACATTGAAGAACGCCTTCTTTCGAAAGAGGAACTTTCGAAAGAAGGCGTTCTTCCTCGTGAAATGAGGTTTACCGCCATCGAAAGAAAAGCCGCGTTCTTTCGATTTAATTTTGAAAGAACGCGGCTGCAGTCTAGACGCAGGTGAGGTTTTTTCGAAAAAAGGCTACTTTTTTCGAAAAAACCCCTGAGTCTGGACACAGCCTAGCTGACCAACCAGCATTATCATGCTTTTTTCCCCAACATAAAAAGCAACCATATACTTTCATACAGATAATGTTGAGAGACTCTCTCCATATCCAGTGCTAGAAATATTGTGAGACTTTGGTACTGTTGACTCAGAACCTAACCTTATCTCTGTCTAGGCCTGAAACATGAATCTTAGCCTAAAATAGAACTATATTCCCCAACACCACTTGTATGGCCTATCTCTACTATTAACTAGTTTCTGTTATGTTTCTTACTCTTTTTCCGTTGTACTTACACTTGACAGTACAATTATTTTTACATCATTTCACCAATTACATTTTTTCTCCATGGTAACTCTATTCTATTCAAACTCTTCCTCATTTAGTGCCAGATCAAGAGCCATTGACTCTGGGACTTTTTCTATTAATTTTTATGGGCTTTGGATCAGGTCTTACTCTCCCTTTGGTGAATTTCTTCTAAATCATTTACCAACCTGATCTCACTGAGTTATTTCATGTTGCCAGACTGCTCAGATTACCTCTGAGAAGAGGACAAAGGTATGTGAAGGAAGGAAAAGGAAAAGATTAAAATAAAAACCCTACCACTTTTGAGGAAATATTGCAGTGAAGAAAAGGATTAATGCTGAGGTTTTAGATTCCTGAACTATTTAGTACAGAGATATAAAACATTTTCCCCTTCAGTATCACTTCCAAGGAATGTTTTAGTTCTTGCCAGAAGGTTACAACACAACAGCAGTTACTCAAGAAACTAGTTACTAACCCATGAAAAAAAATTCTGGCATTTTTGTTATTTGCTGACATCACACAGAGAGAGTAAAATGAGCAAAAGCAATAAAGCTGTCATATAATACATATTTGCTGTTTTCCCAGTATTTTTAACATAATTTTATTTCTTGAAGGGCAACCAAGACCTGTGGTTTGGTCTGTAGTTAAGATGCCAAAGCCCACTAATGTAGATTGCATTGTTTACTGTGTAGAACACTCCAGGAAGAATGTAACCAGCCTCAAAAAGGCCTTGTTTTTTGTTTCAGTTCAAGGTGGGTTTGGGGAGGAGAAGGGGTGGTTTGTACCCTGAAAATTTCTAACTATATCCTCAAGAATGGCACTAACACTCAATAAAGGAAGAAATAAAAACTCATTGGGCTTAATTCTGCTCTCCTATCGTGAGTCAGAAATAAGTCTGTATAAACCACTTGGATTAAACTGGTTCAAAACTGGCCTATGTGAGATTAGGATCAGACCCTCTGGCTGTTAAAAGAGACTGTCATACTCAGGTAAACTGAGAGGAGTCATTTGTGCCAGCTCATCTGAACACAATTTCCCTGGCACAGTGCAAGCAGCACATTAGGGAGTAGGTACCAGTCTGTGTGAGCTGCCAGACAGCTAGGTGAGACAATGGGTTTCCCTGCCCTTGCATGGGACCAAACCAGATGACAATGTTGAGATAATTAAAAATATTCCAGTTCCCTCTGAAGTTTCCCTTCAGTGAATTCCTTTCTCAGCTTTGCTTCTGAGTTGCTGACAGATGGACCTAAGTGAAGACATAGTTTTAAATATCAACTTGCAGAAGGCCTAATTTAATTTAATTGCTCCCCCTGCTCAGAGGTGCCTAGGGAGTTCTTCCCTTCCTCAGCCTTCTCTGGAGCATCTGGTTCTAGAGTGCTTTAGAGTACTGTCTAAATCCCATCTTTCTCTCTTCCTTATGTGACTGTATTCACCACCCACCTGGAAGGATATGCACATACTCCCCATATCAGTGACCAACGGATAACATTGCCAAAGAAAATGAACCAGCTACTTAATGAGATGGGAGTAAAACACTTTATCAGCTCAAAGAGGTTGTAACTGGGAAGTTAACACCAGCTGTATGGCCTACTGAGGACAAAGACCTAAACAGAAAATGAGCAAAGGGAGAGGTGGACAGAACAATTGTAAGAGGAGTTAGACCAATACAACAGAAATCTTTTGACTTTGATAAAGAATCGAAGCATCCAACTGAAACAACGTAACATCTCACATCACACAGTAAGGTGTGAAAGGTGAAAAAAAATTTAAACCTGCCAGTAAAGATCAAGTCATGAGAGAAATGTAGAAAACAAGACCACCAATAAAATTAAAAAACTTTTCAAAAAAGTATGGGACCAGAAAAAGCCTCTAAAAGGAAATCTGATTTTTATAGTCCAAGTGCCTAAGAAAGGTGATGCAAGCAGCTACAATAACTAATGTTACCCTCCTTTCAGCAATAGGGAAAGTCTTCTGAAATACCATAGAATCATAGAAAAGTAGGGCTGGAAGAGACCTCAGGGGATCATCTAATCCAACACCCTGCTTCAAACAGGACCAGCCCCAACTAAATCATTCCAGCAAGGACTTTGTCAAGACTAGCCTTAAAAACCTCTAAGGATAGAGATTCCACCACCTCCCCAGGTAACCCATTCCAGTGCTTCACCACCCTCCTAGTGAAATAGTTTTTCCCAATATCCAACCTCTCCCACTGCAACTTGAGACCATTGCTTCTCATTCTGCCATCTGTCTCTACTAAGAACAGCCTCCCTCCATTCTCTTTGGGACCTCCCTTCAGGTAGTTGAAGACCGCTATCAAATCCCGCCTCATTAGTTATGTGCCTCAGCCATCTAATAATTTTTGTTGCTCTCTGCTGAACTCTCTCCAATTTGTCCACATCCTTTCTGTAATGGGGACTCAAATCTCCAGGTGTAGCCTCACCAGTGCCAAATAGAGGGAAATAATCACTTCTCTCAATCTGCTAGCAATGCTCTTACGAGAACAGCCCAATATGCCCTTAACCTCCTTGGCAACAAGGGCACACTGTTGACTCATATCCAGCTTCTTGTTCACCATAAGCCCCAGGTCCTTTTCTGCAGAACGTCTGCTTAGCCCGTCAAAGAATAATCAACAAAGAATAATCAAGAGTGCTTTGCCATTCTATCATGATTCATAATAAACTTCACCGATTTTAAGAAAGCATTCAAAAGTCTCTCTTTTGATTCAGTCTGTAACATTTTGAAGTGTTATACCAGCAAAAATGAACATTACCAAGATTCAAATTACATAGTAAAAGTCAAGTCAGACTTAAGCAAATGATTCAGCAGAGACACTGCTATCAAACAAAGATGCATTCTCTCACCTCTCCTATTCGGCATTGCCACTGACTCATTATGAGAAAAAGTCTAGACAGACACAACACTGGCATCACATGACTTAATGACAGTATACTAAAGGATTTACTAAAGGATTTGCTGACAGAATAGATCTTCTAAATGTGCTGGGGGTGAGAAGGGGAAAGGATGAATACATCTGCTTGTGATATGGAAGCCACTCATGGGCAATAAAAGCCACCAGCATGCAAGTAAAGCCCAAAAGACTGTCCAGTGTTACACAAAAAGAGCAGGCTAATAATTAGTTATAAAAACACATTTAAGCACAACATTCAACTTAGACATTATATTGGAAAGAAAAGGAATGCAAGGGTGAGTCCATTTATATTGCTTGGCAATATAAGCCAATAGGGCTATTCAAACAGGAATAATATCATGCATTGGCAAAGCAGTGGCTGCATTCACCAGCTAAAAAAAGATTTGGTCACTGAACATCTACAGCTTGAAGAGCAATCTGTGAATCCTCAACTCAAATGTTATTTCCACCATAACATATCAGTGTAAAAGTTGAAATCTACCACAGATAGACAGATCTGCAAGTGCCTTCAAAAATGAATGTCTCGGGCAAACACCAGGGCTACGTCTAGACTGGCATGATTTTCCGCTAATGCTTTTAAAAGAAAAGTTTTTCCGTTAAAAGCATTTGCGGAAAAGAGCGTCTAGATTGGCACAGACACTTTTCCGCAAAAGCACTTTTTGCGGAAAAGCAATTCTGCCAATCTAGAAGCAGTTTTGCACAAGAAAGCCCCAATCGCCATTTTCGCCATCGGGGCTTTTTTGCACAAAACAGTTTTTAGCTGTCTACACTGGCCCTCTTGCACAAAAACATTTCCGGAAAAGGGCTTTTGCCCGAACGGGAACGTCAAAGCATTTGCACAAGAAGCACTGATTTCAGACAGTAGAATGTCAGTGCTTTTGCGCAAAATCAAGCGGCCAGTGTAGAGAGCTGGCAAGTTTTTCCGCAAAAGCAATTGCTTTTGCGGAAAAACTTGCCAGTCTAGACGCAGTCCAGGTATAAAATGGAATCAATCTATTTTTTCAACTGGCCTTTATTTTTAATGTTACCCTGAAAAGAAAATGGAAATATCTAGGGCACTTGTTAAGAATGAGCCAGAGTATTTGCCATTGCGGGTGTGCCATTGGGCAGCTGGAGAAAGATAGAACAGGAGTCAGCTGAAAGAATCCCTCTGAACACTGCTCAGAGGGAGAAAACTAGTGGCACTTAACATAGAGAATGTTCAGAGAGTAACCTAATGTACACAGGGATGGCAGTGTCTTGTCCGTGCCGTAAGGGATGGTTGATAGTGTTGAACACTGCCTAAACATCCCACTGGTACAACTTTGCTTTGTTCCCCCTTCTCCCCACACACGTGTAGGTGCATGGACATATGGACTCATGCCAAACACAGCTTGGCTGGAGGATTCCATGCAGTGACTATTGTGTAATTCTCTACATTTCAAGCAAAACACACAGTAAAATGGTATTTAACAATATAGCTATCAGGAAAGCTGACATTTAAAGGTGCAGTACGCAGATAACAGAATAGCAACATCTTTCAATCTGAATGTATGTATGAACTGTGGAGTACAAATTCTTCCTACAACCTCATGAGGTGGTATTATGCTCCATGCAAGTAACATAAAAACTAATGTATGGTTTTTTTTAATGTTTGTTAGATAATATAATTAATTTAAGAGTTGTACTGTGGATTACTAATCACTCTTAAACAGGCAATAAGGTTTTGAATTGTACTTTTGAGCTCAGTGCCACTAGATAATGACTTCCAAAAGTGTTGATTTTTTTTGTGCCTGTGTTTTTGGTAGCGTGTTATTAATTTATAAGGACAAATTCAGTCGAATTCATTATTTTCTAAAATAAATGTATTTAGAGGACCACAGAATAGTTTGTCCTAAATCTGGCCTTGTACTTTTTGCTCATGCAGAAGGCTAACGGTGTTTAGCTACCCTAATAATATGTACAGACTTGCAGAATAAAATTAGAGGCTGGTTTTGGCCCTGATTCCTTGTGTTACCCTGCAGTCTTATTGTTCCTGAAATCAAAACAATGGACTTGTAATGACAATTGATTTTAAGCCAGCTGTGTTTTGAAAGCAATCAAGGAAAACAGCAGTCTCAGAATCAATATACTAATTAGTGCCTAACTTGGGCTCTGACAGAAAACGCTGCAGTATTTTAATAAAGGGCACAAACACAAATAAATACTAACCTGAAAACTAGGGCCAAATTCTGCCATCACATTTACCCCAACTATGTTACAATTTATGTGAGGCTTTAGTAGGCCCCATAATTTATGTTCTGCAGTCAATCTTTTATCTTCCATAAGATATGCATCTTTGGAGCTATTCTCTCTTCTTCCTTTGCAGCTTGTTTTCTATCTGCTCTGAGCCTCCCACCTGCCTGTCCTGCTTCTGAGCAGGAAAAACACTGTTGGGTGTTGGACAAGAGATAGTATCTTTGGGGACCTTTCAGGTCAGTTTCCAATTAGAAATAAATGTGGGATGCAGCGTCAAGGGATTGTCTCAGTGTCATTTTGTTTACACGGTGTACAAAGGTCATGATTCCTGCAACAGGGGTGCTCTCATGATGGTGGACTATAATACTTTGGTCTAATTTCAGTTGTTGGACAGGCGCTGACTGGTGTTGGTAGACTGAGATATACAGGTAGTCAAGGTAGATGAACTGTTGATCCACTCTGGCCTTAAGCTCTGTGACTTCCTTTTGTAGAAACCTCAGCTAACGCATTGTTCCCTTGTCACTAAAAGGCTACAATCTCTCTTGGAAATCCACTGCTTAATCACTGTTCTCCAATCCTGCCTCAACTGCTGGGCTCACCCTGGAATTCACCTCACCCAAAGCTGCTCACTTAGGCCCACATGGTGTGGAAATGACATTAACACGCCTTTTGGTTGGTTTGAGACACATAGGAACACCAGAAAAGGTTTAACTGCCCATCAGAGAGGTCTTTAACCCATATGGCCCCTTTCAACAATAGCCAGGAAGTGATTATTTCATGATTCACATGAGGAGCCACATCCTGGGAGCTTCTACATCAGCAACTCATAATGCACGTGACGCTGACACCAGTTCCATAATAGATTTTTTTATCTTAACAATTACAAAGCAAGACGATAAGTAGCAAAGCCTATAGAAAGGACAAGAAATGAAAAATGTTCTCTCCAGATTTCTTGCTAATTTTATTAACCCACTTCTCCTTTCTACCCTCTCCCTGCAATGTTCCTGTGTTTCACTCACGTAAACTTGTCTAATTCAGAGTGTATTTTGCACTAGTAATTGGGTGCTTTGGGGCTGAAGCACCCAAAGAAGAAAAATTAGTGTGTTCAGCACCCACTGGCAGCAGGATGGATTGTTTTAAATCAAGGCCATTTAAATCATTGGTTTAAATCATGATTTAAATCACCCCCAAAAAATCATTGATTTAAATCAAATTTCTCACTAATACTTTCTCAAATTTCTTCAAACAATGGTGCAAATCTGATCACTAAAACGTGTTAATTTACATTCCAGGAAAGCATATTACAACATCTAAGCGGGTATAAGTTGGGTAATTTTTTTAGATAACTTCATTTTTATTATTTAGGAAGTAGTACATAATATTACTCATTGCCTGTGCCAAGCTGCAGATGCAGCAGCAGTACATTAGGAATGGTAAGAATTAAATCACACACAAACACAATAGCATTTATATTTCATTAAACTAAATCTTAAATGTTACATAAATATTTCACATTTGCAATTGCAGCAGTCTCCTGAGTTGCTGGCTGAGGGCTGTCCTTAAACTTTTTTATTTTTTATTTTTATTAACTCTAATAGATAAGTCCTCTGAACACTAAATGTACCGTGTCCTTAAAACTACATCTAGCTCTCATCTTCTTCATTCACACTGTCGTTTTGATGCAGCTCTGATTCCAAGTTACCAAAAAAACTCAGACTGACTGCTTAGAGTGCACTTAATTTTGAAGAATGCCCCATTGAGAACAAATATAGGATGGGTTTCTTTGGGAAAGCTGAGTTA
Organism: Pelodiscus sinensis; assembly: GCF_052426305.1. Classification (NCBI taxonomy): domain Eukaryota; kingdom Metazoa; phylum Chordata; order Testudines; family Trionychidae; genus Pelodiscus; species Pelodiscus sinensis. The sequence goes on from NC_143057.1 coordinate 30,574,504, forward strand.
TGCTGGAGTAAAAAGGGGAATAAATTTATGGCATCACCATTAAGGTTTGTAACCGTGATGTTCCAAAATAAGGGGCATTATGGAATATAAAATAAGAAAATGACATTTAGTGGCAACTGACAACTCTACATTTCTCTTGTTTCTGTACTGTATACAGTAAAACCTTTGTTATCCAGCACTCTGCTAACCAGAAAACTTTAACTGGCATTGCCCCCTGTCACAATACTGTCACATCTTCAGGTGCACAGGCCTGACTTGGTTTACCATGATTGACTTAACAATTTTTTATTTAAGAAGTACTAATCATCTTTAACTCAAAATAGAAAAGTGAGTTGCCTCACTACAAAACCACCAATATTAAAAACTTGAGTTTTACTATTATTGTTCATTGGTTTTTCCTAGGTTGATGGGACCCTCAGATAAATGGAATTTTTAGATAACCGGAACGCCATAATCCCTGAGCGTGATGGATAATATAAGGATTAGCTAAGCTAAACTTTTTTTCTAGCATCATCCAACATAGCAAACTGCCTGGGAATTTACTTGTTAAATCATACTTATAATAAAAGGCAAAGAGAGTGTCTTGAAGAATGATGCATTGCAAAATTGATCTACATTGTTCTTCAGACACATCCACATTTTCATCTACCTCATTTTCTCCCAGTAAGCAGTTTTCCTTATGACGTTTCATTCTTGCTGCTAGACCCTCCATTTTCCTCTTGCGCTGCTTACACTTGACACATTTTCCTCTTTTACCCAGGGAATGAATTTTTGGACATATTCCCAGATAGGGTCTCTCTTGCACCCAAAAACCATGACAGTTTTTCTGTGGCGAAAGTGTAGGGGAATATAGGAAGCTGTGTGTGTGCTCAATAATGTCTTATCTTTTCCTTTCCAGTCCAATCCACTGTTCCTTTTTATTTTGCCTCCATCCTTTCTAATATATCGTCTCTCCTTTTTTAGACAATGTCTTAACTAATTGTGCCATACTTGGCCCAGGTCCACCACTACATAAGCACAGAACAAAAACAATCCTATCCAGCCTCTGTCTGTATTTGCATATGTTACTTTTCAGCCTGCTGAGAAACAGACATTGAAATGGAACGTTCAGGAAGCAAGAGCTGGTTGTTAGGCTGAACAGACTACAGCCATTAATTCATGTTTGTTGAAACTGTAAGTGTAGGTGTAGCATAGTTGTGATAAGATTTAACTGTAACTTTCTAAATGATAAATTTAGTTTTTTATTGATGATTTAAAAAAATGAAAACATCCAATTTAAATAAAAATATCTGATTAAATGAAAGACTTTTTTTAAATCACTGATTTTTATTCACCCTGATCAGCGCCAGCTCCTCCTCTCCCCAGTTCCTCATGACCTCTGGTGGCCTTGCCAGTTAACTCCCTCCCCTCCTTCCCAGTGCTTCCTACCTTCCACTGTAAACTGTTTACCAGCATGTAGGAGGCACTGGGAGGGAGAAGGAAGAGTGGGGACATGGCAGGAAGAGGCAGGGCAGGGTGGGGACTTGGGGGAAGGGATGGGATGGGAGCAGAGTCTAGGACAGAGTGGAGCTGGGAAGAGATGGGATGGGGAAAGGAGCAGGTGAGCACAGGACCTGGGCTGAAGCAGATGATTGAGTACCCCTTGAGCCTGAAGGAAGTCAGCACCTATGCCTATTAGCCCATTCTACTTGCAAGCCTAACTGTGGGAAAGTGGGTAAAAGTTTATAAAATGGTCCAATAATGTGTAACAATAAAAGTTGATGGAAAATGTGCATAAGAGAGAGACTGAAGTAGTCTCAACAGAAAAGCTTACTGATATGATTCAAACATACCTAGTAAACCTGGACCAAACCTGGTGTGTTGGCAAGGAGGCGTAATTGGTGGACAAGGCAATGAAAGAGTGGACCTTAGGAAAAGAGATTTTGAGGCAGATGCTGGCTGACTGATAGGACAGGAAGGAGTTCTGGAACTGGGGATGCAGCATCACCCCATAGCTAGAAGTAATACTAGCAACCAAATGTTTTACAGTTTTGTTCAATGGCTTTCAGCTCTCCCACTACAAAAATTGTTCCAGTGACTCTGTCTTCTGGGACCCGAGGCACTAATGTGACACAGTTGGACCTCCTTCATCCTAAAACTGAGAATGAAGTTTGACATTGTCTGACAAGAGGGGCCAGAGAGAGGGAGCCAGATGACATGGCCACTGCCACCAGTTGTGGCTAACGTCCAAATACCATCTGGGATATAAGACTTTATCACACAGAAACACATGCAACCCCTTTTTCTTTCCCTACTGTATTGCCCTCTGCTGGCTAAGACTCTGACTTAGCTGACCAAGACTCCCTATTTCGAAAGCCTGTGACTGAAGTGGTAGACAAAAGCTCAGGTTTGCTGGGTCTCCAAGTGAGCACTAAAACTACTGTGCTGTGCTTGTGCTTCTCCAGCAGTGAGGCTGTCAGTGAGTCAACACCTCACGTAGAAGCTTTGTTTCTATCTTTGCTGTTCTTTTAACTTCCCCTCATTGGGTCTCTATAGTCCATTGAAATTAATACAACGGTTCTTAGAGCATTAATCTTAATTACTTATATTCGTGTAAAGTGCCGAGTGCTGGGGGTTGTTGGAGAAATAAGAGGGGAAGCAAGAGGAAGTGCTGAGACTTGTAGGGAGACATGTGAGAGCCAGCTCTTGGCTGGGAAGAAGCTGCCAAATCCATTTCAAGACCTGATCCTGGACCTTGTGCAACTACTCCAGCGCCTCTTAGAATCATAGAACACTAGAACTGGAAGGGACCTTGAGAGATCATCAAGTCCAGTTTCCTGCCCTCACAGCAGGACCAAGCACAGTCTAGACCATCCCTGATCGATGTTTATCCAACCTGCTTCTAAATATCTCCAGAGATGCAGATTCCACAACCTCCCCAGACAATTCATTCCAGTGTTTAACCACCCTGACAGTTAGAAAGTTTTTCCTAATGTCCAACCTAAATCACCCTTGCTGCAATTTAAGCCCATTGCTTCTTGTCCTATCCTCAGAGGCCAAGGAGAACAATTTCCCTCCCTCCTTCCTGTGACACCCTTTTAGATACCTGAAAACTGCTATCATGTCCCCTCTCAGTCTTCTCTTTTCTAAACTAAACAATCCCAATTCTTTCAGTCTCCCCTCATAACTCATGTTCTCTAGACCTTTCTTCGTTTTTGTTGCTCTTCTCTGGACCTTCTCCAGTTTGTTCGCATCTTTCTTGAAATGTGGTGCCCAGAAATGGACACAATACTCCAACTGAGGTCTAATCAATGCAGAGTAGAGGGGAAGAATGACTTCTCATGTCTTGATTAAAACACAGCTGTTAATGCATCCCAGAATCATGTTTGCTTTTTTTTTTTTTTTTTTTTTGCAACAGTGTCACACTGTTGACTCATATTTAGCTTGTGGTCCACTATGACCCTTAGATCTCTTTCTGCAGTACTCCGTCCTAGACAGTAACTTCCCATTCTGTATGTGTGAAATAGATTGTTCCTTCCTAAATGGAATGCTTTGCATTTGTCCTTATTAAACTTCATCCTATTTGCCTCAGACCATTTCTCCAGTTTGTCCAGGCCATTTTGAATTATGACCCTATCCTCCAAAGCAGTTGCAACACCTCCCTGCTTGGTATCATCTGCAAACTTAATAAGCGTACTTTCTATGCCATTATCTAAATCGTTGATGAAGATTTTGAACAGAACTGGTCCCAAATTAGACCCCTGCAAAACCCCACTTGTTATGCCCTTCCAGCATGACTGTGAACCGTTAATAACTACTCTCTGAGAATAAACTTAAAAAACAAGAAATAGTCTGGTAGCACTTTAAAGACTAACGAAACATGTAGATGGTATCATGAGCTTTTATGGGCACAGCCCACTTCCTCAGATGACCAGAGTGTTGGAAGTCCAGAAATAAGAATAAATAAGGGAAGGGGGAAGAATTGGAGGCGGGGGGGAAGAGGACATTGGGTAGATAAGTTTCAAAGGGATAGCCAAGCCAGTCTGTAACTGGAAAATCTTAAAAATCAGCAAATAGTCTATTAGCACCTCAGATACTAAATAGTGTGACAGGATCAGGCAGGAGGACTACAACTAAGAAAGAGAAAGGCAGCTCTAGGGCAGCAAAAGTCCTGGGCAGTCAGGAGCAAAAGAGATAGGGCTGCTGTTAATTAATCAGGGCCAGCTGATTTCACCTGAGGCCTCCATGGAGCCTTTTAAAAGGAAGCCCACCTTGCAGGGAGGGGGGAAAGAGAGAGAGAGAGTAGAGTGAAAGAAGACCTGAGCAGACTAAGAAAGGTAACAGCAACAATGCCAGAGAAAGCAAAGTGGGGGTGAGGAACTCCAAACAGGGGTTTTAGGCCCTCCTTTTCCAGGCAGCCTGGGAACCCAGTTGAGAGCTGGAAAGGACTGTTTCACCAGCCCAGGCTGACCCCAGGGCACTGGCCCCAATGTCCTTTGTGGCTGAGGGACTAGAGTTTAAACCCTACCAAGTGCTAACAATGCAATACGGAGACTGCCTGATGAAGGACTGAGCAGGGTACTAGGACCCAGGAGTGGGGTTACCCTGCCACAGTAGTTAAAAGACACTGATAAGAACTATTAGTTTGCGCTAGGAAAGGAAAAGTACTAACACCAGATTCTACACAGACATCAAGTTTCCTAGTGCAAACTAATGGTTCTTATCAGCCTCTTTTAACTAGTTAGTCTTTCAGGTGCTAATAGACCTTTTTTTTTTTTTTGGTCTTTTAAGTTTTTCCTGTTACAGATTAACTCGGCTACCCCTCTGAAACTCTCTGAAAATAGTTATCCAGCCAGTATTTGTATTTGCCTAGTTTATTGATAAGAAGGTCATGTGAGACCGTATCAAATGCCTTACTAAAGTCTAGGTATAACACGTCCACCGCTTCTCCCTTATCCACAAGACTTGTTATCCTATCAAAGAAAGGTATCAGATTGGTTTGACATGATGTGTTCTTTACAAATCCTTGCTGGCTGTTACCTTATTTTCTCCCAAATGTTTGCAAATGAATTCTTTAATTACTTGCTCCATTATCTTTCCTGACACAGAAGTTAAACTGACTGGTCTGTAGTTTCCTGGGTTGTTCTTATTTCCCTTTTTCTAGATGGGCACTATATTTGTCCTTTTCCACTCTTCTGGAATCTATCCTGTCTTCCATTATTTTTCAAAGATGATTGCTAAAGATGCAGATACCTCCTCTATCAGAACCTTGAGTATTCTAGGATGCATTTCATCAGGCCCTGGTGACTTGAAGACATCTAACTTTTCTAAGTAATTTCTAACTTGTTCTATTTTTATTTTAACTTCTATACCTACCCCATGTCCATTCGCATTCATTATGTTAGGCATCCCGTCACTATCGAACTTCTTGGTGAACCTCTTGGTCCTGCTTCTTTCCTCATGGACACAACAAGGCCCATGATGGCCACTCCAGCCCCCACTCTTGCTTCTGTCCTCCTACTCTGTGCATGTGCAAGTTTATGTAGGGATAGAGCCCCTACCCCAATATTTCCATTAGGGAAATTCAGCTTCCCTTGATTCCACTGGCCCTGCTGCATGTCATATCTACTATAAATAATTATAATCAATAAGACTAACATGGCTACCCCTCTGAGACGTTTTTATAATCAGTAAGGTACAGCTTTGGGCATTCAGATTAAGTGAATATTAGCAACAGGACACGTTTGCTGGGAACAGAGAGGTGTTAGCTAGATACACATGTTTTGTTACATTACATTAGGCTCCTTACCAATGCAGAATTTAACACAATTGAATGTTTAAATGACTGCAGAAGCAAAAGGCAGGACAATGTAGCACTTTAAAGACTAACAAGATGGTTTATTAGATGATGAGCTTTCGTGGGCCAGACCCACTTCCTCAGATCAAATAGTGGAAGAAAGTAGTCACAACCATATATACCAAAGGATACAATTAAAAAAATGAACACATATGAAAAGGACAAATCACATTTCAGAACAGGAGGGGGATGCAGGGCGGGGGGGAAAGGAAGGAAGGTAAGTGTCTGTGAATTGATGATATTAGAGGTGGGGAGAGTGGGATGTTTGTGAGTTAATGGTATTAGAGGTGATAATTGGGGAGGCTATCTTGGTAATGGGTAAGATAGCCTGAGTGTTTGTTCATTCCTTTTTGGAGAGTGTCGAATTTTGCTTCAGCTACCCCAGACTAACACGGCTACATTTCTATCACTAAATGACTGCAGACTTTGTGAATAATAACTTATATACTTTTGTGGGCTGCCTAACACTAGTTACATTTTGTAACTCTCTTCTCTGTTCCTAGCTTCAAAAAGTTGAACTGAAGGGTGACATTCTAGAGTGGCAGATCCAAGGAGCCTATAAAGAAATTCAGGGCTTTTCCGTGTTCCCTAGGCTGTGAAGCTGCAAATCTGCATTAAAATTCAGGGCAGGTGAGTCCAATTACTTGTAAGGAAATAAAAGGTGAGTGAGTCTCTCTCTGGGCCAGAAGAAGCTAGGACAGCTGCTAAATTCACAGATAAGGTATAGGCTGAGATTTCTTTTGTATTATTGGTAAAACTAAGACAGTGTGTATAAGGCTGTAACATGGGGGTCCATCTCTAGCCTTTCCGATTGGTTTCTAGTGGAAACATTTCTGTTACGCCACAGTTTTGTTCTGCTTTGGGAGCAATAGTTCTCCAGTGAACTTTTGCTCTGAAGCGTCAAGCAATGGTGAGGTTGGGCCATGCAGAAGACCTCTTTGCCTTGTTCCCCAAGAAGGTAAAATAATAGTTTTACTTTCCTGTTGCTGTCATGCACCTGCATGCTTCGGTCTCTGGGTAGCTTGAACTCCAACCTTCAGGCTATCACTGCAAAACTGCAGTTTGCAGTTTGTGTCTGCAAAACTCAGGCTCCTGGAGGATTGAGTGAGTTTCACAATTTGTGCTGCCAGCTCCTGCACTGCAGAATACTCACAGTACAGAAGCTGTCAATGTGTTTCAATTCACAAGGGGGGAAGCTGAATGCAGGTTAAGCTGAACAAATGGAATTTTATTAAACTTTCTGCGCTGCTCTGTCCACTTGGCTCAGTTGCTCCTAGCCTAACTACACTTGTTTCTTAGTTTTCCCAGTGTCCCAGGAAACATGGGCCCTTTGGAGGCCAATACCACTGATCATGACACAGGCACCAGCAAAGAAAGCACTAAGGTCAAAAGAGCAACTGTCTCTCGGTTTCTGTGCCCATGACAACAGGAGCGGCAATAGCAAGGAAGTCCTGCTTAGCCCCTGCAGTCACTCCTGTAAGAATGGCGCATGTGCACTCCAAGAACTGGGGGGGAGTGAAGATGCTCTGTTCAAGTAGAATGTTCATATCGTTTAGCTACCAAATTCTTTACAAGTCTCTACTGAGCGTGCTGAGATATTATAAGCATTTGGGCGGGGGGAAATGGAAAAATGTTCATAGGAAGGTAAAAGCACATCTCTGGCAAGGTGATGTCTCTACCAAATTTCAAGTCCCTGCTCTAAAGCATTCAGTGCAAGTATTTCTAAAGAAACAGTTATTACAATATTTTATCCATGTTAAGATAAATCTATTTCCCCTAATTAAATTCTCAGAAGCAGCTGTTTTTGCAGAAACTTTCCAAAATACTTTGCTTCGTGTGGACACCCGGCATGAGATATGCCATCCAAACTGTTAAAAGTTGGAAGTTTCAAATGTACCTAAACCCCAAGTTTTGTAATAGAAAGTGCTAGGCCATCTAAACCACAAGTTCCACGCCACTTGTAATAGGTGTGTGTACATGCACATACACAAATGCATTAATCATGCATCTAAAGGGGTTGGATTTTATCTGAGGATTGAGTTAAGGACTCAATCTTTGAATTGCCTGCCTGCTAGGGAGAGATGAATGCCCACCAGCTGGAAAAAGATTGGAAACCAAGGCACAAAGGTGAATCTCAGTAGGGAGGTACAGCAATTCCACAATAGGGACTTTTCTTATAAGGTATGTCCAGTCTTCTGCTCTCTGTGGGTGTGTCTACACAGCACAGTTATTTCTGAATAACAACTATTATTCCAAAATAACGATGCAAGTGTCTGTCTACACAGCAATTCCGTTATTTCAAAACAATTTTGAAATAATGGACAGTTTATTCTGATTTCTGTAAACCTCATTCTGTGAAGAATAACACCTATTCCAAAATAGCTATCTGGAAATAAGGAGCGAGTAGATGCTCCACTTCTGCATTTCAAAATAGCCCCTCACCAGGGCCATTCTAAGTTATTCCTCCTGGGGCTCTAAATTGAGATAGCTTGTCTGCATTAAGGAAGCCTTCCTCGAACTAATTTTGAGGCTTCCCTGTAGTGCAGATGTGCTATTTTTTTAAATAAGCTACTTTCGGAATAACTATTCCAGAATAGCTTCTTCCGAAATAACTATGCAGTGTAGACATAGCCTTAATGTTCATCTTGGATTCTGATCAGGATTGTTCCTGTTTGAAAAGTGCCTAAAACATTGTGGATGTTAATGGAAACAAGTAATACATTAAGCAGACCTAAAGCTAGTTAGTTGATTGAGGTGCCAGTCATCAACTGGCATATACAGGTCCAGCACTCTCTGGTCTGGCAACATTCGAGGTCTGGCATGGTTTCAGTTAGTCGGACGTCCACTTATCATGGGTGTGGCCAAGTTTCCTGTGGTCTCATAAAGTTTGTTTACAGCCACCAGTCCTGGCTCTCCATATTCTGTATGGTTATTTAGCTCTAATTTACCTCTAATGTCTTCTAAGAACCCAGTTAGCAGCGGAAGTGTTGGTAATGCTGCTAGACAATACTGACCTTCTGTGTTTTGGCAAATTCTCTGGTGTGACACTGGTCAAGTCCTGAGGGTGCTGGACTAGAGAGGTTCAACCTATATCAGCATAGCTCCATTGATTTAGCTCCTAGTTTAAAGTTTTAAGGCATGTATCCTTCTCAAATTCTATTTGACTGGCTTCCTTGGAACTGTTATGAGAGAAAGAAGGTGGTTGAGGTAATATTGCACCAGTTTCTATTGGTGACAGAGATAAGCTTTTGAGCTTCACAGAGCTAAAAAAGGGCTCTTGGGAGCTTGAAAGCTTCTCTTTCGCCAGCAGAAGCTAGTCCAATGAAAGATATTACTTCACCCACATTCTATCTCTAATATCCTGGGACTAACATGGCTACAACCAGTCAGGCCAACAGCCACCGTGAGCCCTAGGGCAAGGTGTGTATGTGTGTGTGTGGGGGGGGGGGGGGTTCCCCATGCTCCCAGAAGTGAACAGGACTTTGGGTGGAAAGGAACGAAGCCTCGGGCAATCAACTACACTGCCCAGACTGTGGTGGGCTCCCCTGTACTCCCAGACCTCAGAGTTGTATGGAGCACAGGGCACAGTGCTATGGCAGCGATTCAGAGGAGCCTGGAGCTCCGACGGCTGCAAGCCCCTTTGAATCACTGATACCGGGCCCCGAGGCAACTTCTCCTTTTGCCCACACCTTCCCCCACCGTCAGCAGGCCTGACTACAAAAACACTGCAGACCACAATGGGTGTTTTATGACAATCACTCCTATAGATATGGGATACCTTTACATTGTTGAAACTGAATAAATTGACAGAATTTATCATGATTACACATAAAGCAAGGACCTTTGTAGGATCTACATTTCTCAACAGACTTTGTGTTTCTTTAAATATGACCATCTGACATCATTATTTAATATAATTCTGTCAAGTTTTCTGTTAGATTTTCCTTGGCTGTAGAGTTGGATTTCTCATTAGAAAGATATTTATATCCTTCCTAACCATAGCATCTAAGTAGCTAGATAAAAATAGACACATAGGAAAAGCTGACAAGTATTCCTTGGACAATTGTCATGATTATATTAAATGGAGAATAGTGCTGTCTCAGAGTGCCCTGCTTGTAGGATGAAAGATAAGTGCAGAAAAGTTCTCCCACAGGAGCAAAGGGGAAAAAAAGGCAGAAATCTAAGGCCTAATCTGTTTCATGCCTGTAACAGTGAAATGGCATTTTTAAAATAGTTGGAATCTTTTCAGAGATGATCCTAGAGCTGTGCAAACAGTGCAGCCTCCTTGGCTGCCCCCTTGCTTGAGGCATCTCTTTGAAACCAAAGCCCCGGTACTGGGATTGGCAGAGGCAATGTAAATAGTGGGATTTATTATCTTTTTAAATGGGAGGAAGGTGTGAGAGGAGATGGCGTCCAGTGATGGATTGCTGGGAACGTTCCATTGTGGTAGGGAGACTGAAGACAACTAGTATGCATGAGCTGTATCTAAATATGTTAGACGGCTGCTGAATGCGCTCATAAGGGGAAGCAGTGGAAATCTGTATCCATGAGGTAATGATGCTTCTAGCTATAGCGGTGAACTATGAAGGGATTTATTAGGTTCCTAAGCCTGATATCAGGAATGTTTCATATTAAATGGTGTCTATGCACCCAAGGTTCTTATATGGCTGTCAATAAGAACGTAAGAACAGCAATATTGGGTCAAGCCAAAGGTACATAGAGCCCCCCAGTATCCTGTCTTCTGCTGGTGGCCAATGCCCCTGAGGCAATGAACAGAACAGGTGACCAACAAGTGATCCCTCGTCTGCACCCATTCCCAGCTTCTGACAAACTGAGGCTAGGGACACCCTCCCTGCTTAGAGCCATTAATGGACCTAGGCTCCATGAACTTAGCTAGTTCTTTTTTTAACCCTGTTATTGTCGTGTGTTGTGTGGGGAAAAAATATTTCCTTTTGTTTGAACCCTGCCCTTAGTTCTTGTGTGATGAAAATAAGCAAATAACACTTTCTTCACGCCAGTCATGATTTTATAGACCTCTGTCATAAAACCTCCTTCCCCCCCCCAGTTAGTTGTCTCTTCTCCAAACTGAAAAATCACAGTCTTAATCTCTCCTTATATGGCAGCCACTCCATACCCCTAATCATTTTTATTGCCTTTTCCGAACCTTTTCCAATTCTAATATCTTTTTTTTAAGATCCGATGACCACATCCTGCAAGCCTTATCCAAAGTATGGGCATATCATTGACTTATATGGAAGCAATATGGTATTTTCTGTCTTATCTCTTATCATTCTTTCTCAATGATCCCAACATTGTTAGCTTTTGTGGTTGCCACTGCACATGGAGTAGATGTTTTCAGAGAACTATGCACCATGGTGCCTCACATGCTGCTTATATCTACGTTCACAATACTCCCGTGAAGCAGATCGGCTAAGTGACTTGCCCAGGCAGTGTGGAAAAGATTTTTTGGCACAGGGGAAGTCTGAACTTGAATCTGTCTCCCCTACATGCCCTAGTCACTGGACTGTCCTTCCTCACCCATGTTAAAGACAAGGCTATTTGGTGCACTTAATGGATACTGACGAAGAGTCCTGTGGCACCTTATAGACTAACTGAAGTGTAGGAGCATAAGCTTTCGTGGGCAAAGACCCACTTCGTCAGATGCATGTGGATACTGTACATTATATCAGTTTATTAGCTGAAAATTGCGATCTAAATGTTGAGAAAAGTGAAAGATATTAGGCATAGACAACTAGTGCCTCCCCATACTGAGGGGACACAAGCTAAAGAGGACCCTTGACCATCCCACGTGTCTCTGCCCCATCCTACACTGCTCAATTCTCAGTCTGGGGCCCCTGCACTCTCCATGCCTCTTCTGCCCCTCACCTTACTTGCAGGGGGGAGAAGCTCTGTCCTCCCACTGTACCAGATCCCCCCTCCAGCACATTTGGACACTCTACCTCACAGCACAGCCTGGACAGGGAGCAGAACAGAGCAGTGTAGCCAGCTGCCTGGGGGATAGACTGGCTGAGAAAGAGCAGCTGCAGCCAGCTTTCTGCCCAAACCTGGTTTCTGGGGACAGGGTCCGAGCATGTTGGCTCGCTCAGCTGCTGAGCCTGGGCAGGGGGGCAGCCCACAGCTAGGCACTTTCCCAGGCAGCTATTGTGCTGCAGCTTCTCAATGGCTGGAAGAAGATCTGGCCCCACCCCTTCAACTCTGACCTGGCCCCTTCCCCTCTCCATCCGGGCTGGCTGCTGTACGGGGAACTTGACCCCACCTACCCTGCTGGCACATCACCTCTGTCACAAAGACATGCTCACCTACATCAAGCTAGGGCAATAAAAACAGTGGCATAGTTATGGTATTGTGGACCGCAGCAAGCAGTGACACAGGATAGCTGTGCTTACAGTATTAACCATGGGAAGCTAGACAGGTATGTACTTATCTTATGCTCCCAATCTCTGTTGTCTGTGCTGCTGCAGCTATGCTACTGTTTTTATCACTCTAGCTCAATGAGAGTTAGCACGTGTCTACTCAAGTTCTTTAAAGTGTAGTTGTAACTTATGATGATGGGGTTTTGTGTGGGATGATGCCTGCCACACATGCTACTTGAGTGGACATATCCTGAAAAATAATAAAACATTTATATTGTCCCTTTCCTCCCAAACTGATACACAGATTTTACACAGGGTCCATTCTATCCAGCACTGAGGTTTAGTTACCTCTGCGGCTATGCTAGAAAAGTTTGCCAGTGTTTTTCCACATCATTGCTGGAAGCTGTAATGTGGAAAGGCCTCTGGCATTTACCTCTGAGTATCAGAACATTCTGGAATACCGAGGAAGATTGGATCTAGTTTCAGAAGTAAACTTTGCTATTGAAGTCCATTTTTATTTTAACAACATATACAAGGAACAACTAGGCCCTATGTCTTCAGCATTTAATAATTCTCCTTTAAACAATATAAAAAGGAACATCCAGGTGCTCTAACAAAAAATAACAACAGTTCTCTTGGGGGAAAAATAATTTTCAGATTCAAATGTTTGCCAAAATAACCCTTGTGGTGTAAATATCTGAAATAAGTCTTCCAAGAGCATTGCACAGTTACTACAGTCTCAGCAGCAAAGGGCGGGGGGCATTTTCAAAAGCCAGATGCTAAAGAAATCTGTGCAGTTTCAACATTCACCACATCTGAGAGTCAACAAGTAGACAAAGAAAATTCAGACCTTTGATGACCCCTGGTGAATAAACTAAGCACTGCATTGAAATGCTGGCTAAAAATTGCATTTGAAGCATAGTCCAGTCAATTCTCACAATAATCAAACAACAAATAAATGTTGTCCCGTTTCTAAAAAAAGACCTTGGCTGGCATGCCAAAGAAAACATGCTTTCTGCAGCTGGAATACTATCAGAGCTTTCAGTATAAGCTTTTAGGCAGATTTACAGATAATGAAATTCTACATTCCTGTATCATTGTAATACAAACTGGGCAAGCTTGTTAGGAAGAAAATCAGTTTACAGTGCAAATATATCATATGTCCCTCTTATGACCCTCAAACAAGAAAGTTTAATCCATACTGCAATGACATGGAGTATTAGAAATGGTAAACCTTGACTCTGTGGCCTCAGTTAAATTATCTATTTCTCAAGTTCTGTTTCATGGGAGAATAAACATTATTTACCTAAAATTTAAAGTTACAGGCTTGATCATTTTGCCTTTGGCTCCTTGTGAATCAAAATTCCTTTTGTGCAGATTTCTACTAAACCTTACCAATAAAATACAATATAAAGGCCTTTTTACAAGATTGCATCATATACACCGGTGTGTACATAGATGACACTGTATATAGAAGTAGTAAGCTGTACACATAAGTGTAGATTTTATCAGCCTATGAATGAAAAATCAATTAATTTTGGAGGAGGAAGTTGAGTATGGTAGGAATCTATCTATGCATGAGTCTTAGCATGTGTCTATACAGCACCCTATACTCTAAATAAGATACACAATTTACGCTAGGCAAATTGAGTATCTTATTTCGATTTAATTTTGAAATGGGCTATTTTGAAATTTGGCATGTTTATACAACACCAAATTTTGAGATAATACCCTATTTTGAGACATCCCTTAACCCTCGTGGAACGAGGGTGACTGGGATACCAAAATAGTGTGCCCGTTATTTCGAAAAAAAATTGAAATAACTGGAGGCTTTTGTAGATGCATAGTAGCTATTTTGGGATGCCTCTGATGTCTCAAAATAGCTGTGCAGTGTAGATGTACCCTTATTCATACTAATCATAAGAATAGAATTATGTACTAAGTCCAAAGAGGTATGCTTTGGCCTTACTTTTATAAGTTTAAGATAAATATTTTCCATCTGTGTAGTGTTTTTCTTTTCAAAAAGACCCCCAACCTTAGCAAAGTAATATACTGTACAGATTATGTACAAAGGCCCTGTGATGTTTTGGAGATTACCCAAACAGATAAGGGACTCTGTCATGGCCTACCCTGTAGCCTTGGGTACCTTTATGCTGTGTAGCATTGGTTCAGAAGCTCAACACCAATAGCTGGCCCACAAGCACAAGCTCTCTACCTGGCTTCCACAAGTTAGTTACTCCTTGGAAGGTGACACCAACAGCCTTCTGTCCTGAATCTCCCCATCCCTCTGCTTCTGGAATATGAGACACTTGGGTCTTCCCCTCTGATTCATCACACATGAAGGTATAAACTCCATCCCCCAACACCAGTGTTTTGTAAGAGCACACACCTCATATTGATTACACAACAGATACCAACTTTGGTTAAAAAACAGAAAATAAAGGTTGTTTAATAGAAAAATCACAGATTCAAAGAGAAAATAGGACCAGCAAACATTCACAAACTATACAGAAAATAAACATAAAGATGCAACCTCAGGCTTTATGCTTTCAGATTAGATGGTCTCCTTTTTCTAAAAAAAATTATCTATTGATGCTGACCAGATTTCCAGATTTCCCTTTGCCGTAGAAAGGATTCAGCATTTCATAGATGGCACCCACTAAGTTGTTATCCCTTATTATCTAGTTGCCTTTCACATCAAATCCCTTACATTTTAAAAGGGTTTTGCAGGGTCAGTCCCTTCCTCCTTTAAGTCACTGTCGATACACAGAGTAGAGAAATCCCCAGTTGTCTCAAGGTTCTTTATGGCAAAACTCCAGCTATACACAGAGGCTGTGTCTACATTGGCATCCCTTTCCGGAAAGGGACACGATTCAAGTAGGAATAAGGGATCTTCCAGAAAGGGGCTTATTTTCCGGAGAATCGCGTCTACACTGGCGCTTTTCTCCAGCAAAAACCCCAAGCCGGAAAAAAGTGGCAACCGTGTAAATGCAAATGCCGTGGGGGATATTTAAATCCCCCGCGGATTTGCAATTCCGAAGTGTCTCATTAGCATCCCTTTTCCGGAAAGGGATGCCAATGTAGACACAGTCCAAGGGTCTCGTGCTACTGGCGGATAGAGTTAGCCTCAGAGGCTCGCTGTGGCCCTCCACAGGGCCTCTTTCTCTTTACTAGAGGCAGGAGCAGCAGCCTACTAAGCCATACTCATCACTGGCTAGTTCATAAGTTTGAGATAAAATCCTAAATTGCTCTCTTGCCAGGGCTTTAAAAGATTGACATGGTATATCTGTTCTTGTTTTCAGTGTCCAGGCTGCCATACTTTATAATTTACTTTCCCTGTGGGTTCGATTACCTTGTAGGGACCCTGCTTCTGGGCCAACTGCTTACTTTCTGCTGTAGGCACCAGCACCATTACTCGATCCCCAGGCTGGAATTGCCAGACCTTGGCCTGTCAGTTGTACTATGCTCTTCCATGCCTCTTGCACGTTTTCTTTCGATGAGGGTAACTTGGGCTCTCCGGTTCTTCATTTGCAATATGTGTTCCACTATATTCCTCCCCTCATTTGATTCTTCTTCCCAGATCTCCTTTGCTATGTTTAAGATGCCCCGAGTGTTGTGTCTGTACAATAATTCAAAGGGAGAGAATCCCATGGAAACTTGAGGAACCCCACGAATGGCGAACATGGGGCATGGTATTAGCACATCCCAGTCCTTCCCATCTTTATCTACCACCTTTCTGATCATGGCTTTAAGGGTCCTGTTGAATCTTTCAACCAGGCCATCAGTCTGCGAGTGGCAAATGGAAGTCCATAAGATCTGGACACGGAGCAAGGAACACAGGTCCTTCTTTAACTTGAACATAAATGGGGTCCTCTGATCAGTGGGGATTTCTTTGGGTAGCCCTACTTGGGCAAAGATTGCCACCAGTTCTTTAACAGTAGTCTTAGATGCTGTATTTCATCAGAGGATGGCGTTGGGTACCTGGTGGCATAGTTGAGCACCACAAGTATGTATTGGTGTCCTCAGGCCATTTTCATTAATGGCCCCACCAAGTCTATCGCTGTCCGTTCAAATGGAATGTCAATGATTAGCAGGGGAACCAATGGGGCTTGTAGATGGGGCCAAAGACTGTGTAATTGACATTCGGGGCAGGAGGTACAATACCTCTGGACATCTTCATATACCTCTGGACAGAAAAATCAGCACAGGATTCTTGTCTGGGTTTTCTCCACACCCAGATGTCCACCAAAGAAGTGACTATGGGCAAGGTTTAGAATTGCCCTTTGGTGTTTTCAGGGTATAAAACCTGGTGTACCTCCTGATCTTGTAGGTATATGACCCTGTGTGACAGTGCATTGTCCTGCACTGGCCCTTTAAGGGGCTGAGAGTGGAGTTAGAGGCAAGCCCAGCTGAAGCAGCTAATGAGGGCCCAGGTGGAGGCTATAAAGAGTGACTCCTGGAAGGAGGAAGAGACCTGCCTGCTGCTCTGGAGGGAGAGCAGTAGAGACCTGACTGCCAGGGAAGAAAGAAGAAGAGGAAGAGGGCAGTGCTGGGGAGGCTTTTGGGCCTAGCAAACCCAGGCTACCAGGCCTGATGTCCTAGGGGCTGCGAGGGGCAGCCATGGTGGGTGGGGCTGGAGAGGCAGTCATGAAAGGCTGGGCTGCGAGAGGTAGATGCAGTAGGCTGGGGAAGCTTAGCCCAGGGAAGCCCCAGGCTATAAGGCCTGAAGGCATGGTTGCAGAAGGCAACCTCGTAGGCAGAGGTAGCAAGTCCGCACCCTTTGCCAGCGAGGAGAGGCCTGTAGAGACTGCAGTCTGCCTGGAAGCAGGGGCTAGAGAGGGACTGGCAGTGGACCACTGAGGCCTGGAAGGTGCAAGGGAACTGGGTGTTCCTGGAAGAAACTGGGTGTTCTGTGGTAGAAGAACTGGGTGTCCTAAGGGAGTAGGGAGGACCCTGGAATATAGGGAAGGAAGAAAAATGACCTGCCCTCCCTCCCCCTCCCCTGGAAGGAGGTGCAGACAAAGACCAGAGTGGGCACTGCCAGAGGGCAATGCCCTGAAGAAAATTCCGCACGGATGGAGGACGTGGGGGAGATGCCAGCAGAAAGGGGCACATCAGAACAGCCAGCTAATTCCCCAATGTCACCTTGCTGAAGATGCCATGCTGATGAGTCGACCCCATTACACCCTGTATAGTAGGTCATTTTTAATTATGAAGTATGGACCTAAGCCCCAGGTTTTTCCTGTGACAGGTAGTCTTTTTATCTTGGCCACCCCTTTCCTGGAATTCTCATATCTGGGGTCTTCCACCTGGTCCTGTCTAAAAGTTGCCCTCCCAGGACTTATCAGCCTGAACTCCAAGAGCTCTACCTCTGTTCTTTCAGTTGGTCCAATAGGATTGGATTCAGAGCTGTCTTCGGGACCCTCCAATGTCTCAGGGTTTTCTCCTTCTGGTGACTCAGGGTCCTCTCCGTCCCACATCTCAGGGTCCTCTCCTAATGCAGACTGTGTTCATCTGCCTATGCAGGTGGTTCTTTGGGCCTTCATCAAGGTTCAGGTACCAAAGGCTTTGGCTGCCCTTTTTTGCTTTTTAGTGTTCTGACCGTTCCCGGGGTAGGAAACAGTTCCTGGAATATCTCTGCAAATGTAGGAGAAGAACACTTTCTGGGGTGAGACTGCCCTAGTTCAGGGTGCCCCTCTGGTTCTTGCCCCTTTGGGGGAGCAGACTAATAAACCTGGGAAGTCCCTCCCAATAAGTACAGGATATGGAAGGTGGGGAACCACTCCTGCTTGTACCCCACTGATCTTCCCCTGCACTTTTATTTTTATAGCTATGCTGGGGCAGTAGCCAATAGTCCCACAGCCACAGGTGACACCTGTGCATTTGGCTTGCTTTAGCTGGCTGTGCTTCACTAATTTCTCTGAAATCAGGGTGATAGCGCTCCCGGAAACTATAAATGTCATCGTTTCTACCCCGTTTACCTTCACCAGACTGGTATACTTATGTGGACTAACTGTGACCTTCACTAAGTTGAGTAGGGTGCATGGGTCACCCAAGCCCCCAGGATTGTATTGCTGAGGCTCCTTGAGGTTGGGGCACTGAACTGCTAGGTGGCCTAATTCCCAACACTCATAGCCACTGTAGCTGCTCCTCTGGCTCTGTGGAGCAAGGAGTTTCTCCTTAGGGCTAGCCTCTCTAAAATTATTCCCATACCCCTTGTTCTCCACCGGCCTTTGTCCCACCCCCTCTTCCCTTATATGGGCTTTCTTGGGTGCTTGGTCACCTGAGCACCCTGGGTCATCATCAGTGTTCTACCTCACTGGATGCCTTCTCTAGGTAGGTGAGTCAACTCTCTGGCTGTCGCCTGTCTCTTCACCAATGTGGATTGTCTTGTCGTAGGTGGCTGGGTCATGCTGGCCTACCCAAGTGCAAAGGATATCTTCTTTTAGATGGGGATAATTAGCTGCGTCCTTGGGCGGCAAATCAAAGTAGGCCTTCTAGGCCTCACCACAGAGACACGGGGTGAGTATGCTTCCCCATTGTTCTTGGGGTCAGGCCTCCTGCTGAGCAGTTTTCTCAAATGTGAGGGGATACACCTCAACATCATCTTTGGTAGACAGCCCATGGCCCTCAAGGTTTGGGTCCCTGGAGTCCAAGGGTCTTTATCTGGTCTGCTACCTCTCGGAGTAGAGCCCTGTCAGAGGCCACTTGATTTATTAATAGCTGGTTGGTCTTCTGCTGTAGGCGAGTCTCCTCTTGTAGTGCCAATCCCTATACCCATCTGGCCTCTTTGGCTGTCGTGGCCTGCACCAGTGTTTCGTGGTGAGTCTCTAACCCAATTAAGCAGGAGAATAAAAAACCAACACCCTCTTTCTTCCACCATGCTGTAAACAATCCTGCTCTGACACTAGTTGTGGCAAAACTCCAGATATTTTTATACACAATAAGATTACAAACAATCAAGTCAAATGTTTATTTTTGGGATTTCAGAACCCACTGTCTTTCCCCTCAAGTGTCTGGACCCTGATTATCTCAGGCCCACAACCACTAATGAAATAAAGTCACTATATATTAAAATTGGAGCAATGTAACAGCAGAAGTGAAGAATACCTTATCCCATTGGAAAAGCAGGGAAAAGTATAAGTAAGGGCCACATTTAAGTGGCCTAATGTTTTATAGCAGGAACATAGCTCTTCAATAGCTAATCATAATTTTCTTAAAATTCTCTCGGGTGGTAAATTTTTTCTTTAATTATTGGCCAAAGTCTGTGTAGCCATTTTCACTGTGGTATTCTTTTTTTAATTAAAATGATATAATATGTACACATATATTTTGAAACATTTATTTATATATATATATAAATACTCATATTAGTGTAATTTATTACCACAAGCATATCATAACAATATGCATGTATGCACTGATAGCTTCACATTTTCAATGAGTCTTTACAGCAATTGGTATGACAGGGCACAATCCCTCTTCCACTAACCTTTGGTGGGCAGTGGATCGGGCAAACAACTCAGAAGTATTTGTGTATAGTTGGACAGTTGGCTTATGGATAACGTAAATTAAGATTCATCTTTATATATACCTATTCACCAATAAAGTAGGCTGTTTTCAGTTTGATACTTTTTATAGCACATTATACAAGGCATAAAAATGTTTCCTTTGTTTCCTATTTTACATAGACGTGTCCTATTTAGGAAAGAAATGCAAAGTTTATTCTATTCCAGTGTTACCGATCTGCTGTCTCAGCATCTCCTATTGAATCAAATTTGGGAAACCATTATTTTTGCAAATTAAATCTACTTATCTTATACCAATTACCACCCAGAAGGGGCAGTTTAATTTGTGCTGATGTCTATTTATAAGGATGTGTAGGCGTGTGAAGTTATTGCCTCAACTCACAAACTGAAAGGGACACTGTCAGGTTAGAAATCAGATTTTTAAAAAGTTCCTTAGAATATTTTGCAGTAGGAAAACTGACTTTTTTGCATTATTTATTATGGCAATTTGCTTTTTGTACATCTTGGACAATGAAAGTAGACAAAGTAATTTCATTTTTGTTTGTAATCCATTTCACAAGCTGTTTCATGTGTATTAGCACACCATTTTGGAGCTTAAGTTGAAACCCTCCACAGAAAAATGTTTGGTTTTTAAAAAAATATTTTGTTGTAAATTAATACTTTAAAATCAATAAAATATTTGCATTAGAAGGACACTATCAATTTTAAAATGGCACTTTGGTCTGAAATTGTTTATTTTTCTTACAGGTGATATTGAAAATTCTTATGATTGAGACTTCGAGAACAAATAATTTTTCTTTATTTTTTCAGTTTGCTTCCTGTTTGTTTGTATGTCACTAGAGCATCTGTGTGCCTACTCAGCATTTGTGTGTAATCAGTTTCATGTTTTTCCCTGTACAGTGTCAGTTGCTTTCCCTATTCATGATGTGGGTCTCGTGAGGGGAGAGAGAAACAACTTTAAAATATAGAAAACTGTGATTGTAAAATCACAAAAATTGGCTGGGGACTTGGACACACTTTGCAGTACCTGAAGTTACTTTGCATTCTTAAAAAAAGAATAAATTGACTTGAGATCTAGTTAACATGCCCCTTAAAGCGTTAATGGAAAAAAGTTTTAATGGAAATTTTTTGACCAGTCCTAGTTGATACAGTTTAAGTATAATAAAGGGAATTTCTATTGACATTATCCTGAGCTCCTGGCGTCACAGGATTCTCTTAAGCTACCTCTTATGGAAGACAGGGGTGCAGTTTATATCAAGATAGCTAACTCAAATTAGCTGTCTTGATGTAAAACCCTAGTGGAAATAAGTCACAGATAGTTTTGACCTCAGTGTATGTCCTGCAGCTGGAGCTGACTTCGACTAGTTACCCGGAGATATAAACTAACAATGATTTGGCTCTCTTAGATTGACAGTTTTGGTCACTCGAGTATTCTGTTTATACACAGATCAGATATACAAGAAGATATACGCCCCAGTGAAAACTTCCCCACATATTGCCCTGTCAATGTGCCTCAGCCCTGGCCTGGAGGATAATTTAATTGTTGCCCTCTTTGTTGGGGCTGCTAACGAGTGCCGGGTACCAGGGATTAGAGTTGTTTTCTGTATATCACAAATATTAGTGCTTTTAAGAGTTCAGACAGGCACTGTCCCTGCTATTTAAATTTGGAAAAGCAGTTGGCATGAGGCTTGCTGCTGTCTGGCAGCTTTTCTTAGAATAGGAGCACAGATCAGCAAACTTCCCCCATTCTGTATCAAAAGACCCAATGGCATTTGTGCTGAACCAGCCAGCCACCCTCCTTCTTCCAAACCATTATAAAGGAAAAGGAGGGGGGAGGGGAAATCCTCTCGCCTTTGCTTGGGAAGGTGTGGGGGAGGGGTGCAGTGCTTGTAGCTCAGAAATGATGGGGCACTCCCAGAGGGTCCAGTGACTGATTTATTGTTTGCCTGATTTTAGTCAAGGCTGGGTGAGATGAAGATAAAACCTTTCTGTGACTCAGGGTTCCTATTATAAGAGAGCAGTAAAGCACTGTTAATTCTTTAGTATCCAGACAGTCTCCTAGGGCACACAATCTTCACCCCCTGCCTGTCAGCCTGTGGCTTGTGGGGAAAAGGAGAATATAATGTCTGGCTTCCTGGACTCCTGAGTGATGAAAGTCCATCTCTGATTATCATCTCATCTCTTTCAAAATTGCCCCCATTTTCTTGTTGTCCCTCTACCTACTCTTTTCAAACTGATCAGTAGCATCTCATGGTTTTCTCATGCTCCCCCATCTGTCTGTATCCATCTACTGTCCCAGCTTAGACTGTCAGCCCCTTGGGGGCAAGGACTGCTAACCTGGCTGGGCACACCTGGCTCTGTTATGTGGTTGTACAGTGAGTAACCATCAGGTCTGGTTTCAGTGCTCCCACCTCTGGCCTCCAAGGAGGAGAATGAAGATGACAGCAGAAGGGAAGCCTTTCCCTCCCTCATCTAAGTAACCCCATCTGTACAAGGCCCTGTCTCTGAACAAGCCAGATTCTGAATGCCAAGAGGAAAGTACATCCCTCCAAATTGTGTTTTGTACATTTCTGATCGATTCTGTGATGTAGAAAACCATCCCCTATAAACTGTAGTGAAACTTCCCAGGCAGGGCCCTGGCTAACCACTAGGCAGGAATAATTCTTGTAGTGGGAGTGCTGATAATGGAAACTTTGTATTTAGTGTTTGTTAGTACTATTTCAAGATGGGGGTTGTGGCAGCCCTTCTAGCACACACAGCTCCAGCACCACTGCCTTTGGGTGGTGAAAACTTTCAGTTGACTCCAAACCAGTGGCCCAGAGATCAAAGGCGATCACAATGTCCAATCTTCTGCATGACCCAGCCCTTTTAGAGTATGACTATACTTTGAGCTGGGGGTGATTTCCAACTCAAGAAGATAAAGCTGTGCTAGCTTGCTAAAAATAGAATCATAGAAATGTAGGCTGGAAGAGACCTTGGGAAGTCATCTAGTCCTATCCCGTGTGCTAAGGCAGGACCATGTCAACCTACACCATCTCTGACAAATGTTTATCTAAAAACATTTATCTAAAAACCTCTTCTTAAAAATCTCCTAATGACAGAGATTCCACAACCCACCATTGTTTTTTGTCCTGGAAACCTATTTCAGGGCTTACTGTTCTTATAGCCAGGAAAAAAAAATCCTTATATCCAACCTACATCACCCTTTGCTACAGATTAAGCCCATTGCTTCTTACCTATCTTCAGTGGATATGAAGAACTATTGATCACTGTACTCCTTATAACAGCTTGTAAAACATTTGAAGAGTGTTAGCAGGTGCCATCCCCCTCTCCATCTTCTTTTTTTAAAACTAAACTTGCCCTGTTCTTAAAACCTTTCCTCATAAGGGTGTTCTACACCTTTTGTAATTTTTGTTGCTCTGCTGTGGTCTCTCTCCTATTGCTATCTCCTTTTGAAGTGCAGTGCTCAGAACTGGACCAGTATTTCAGCTGAGGACTCTAGTGCCAGGTAGAATAGGATAATTACCCTTCCCCCCCCATGTTTTACACCCTCATTAATTCACCTAGAATATTAACCACTGGATCACATTATTGACTTTCATTCAAATTTGTGATTCACTATAACCCCCAGATCCTTCTCAGCAGCACCATTCCCTAGCCAGTTATTCCCCATTTTGTAGTTGTGCTTTGATTTTTTTTCTTCCAGCATACAGAACTTCGTATTTTTCTTTATTGGATTGTGTCACGCTGATTTTTGACAAATTCTCCACTTTATCGAGGTCTTTTGAATTCTAATCCTGTCCTCCAAAGTGCTGATAACTCATTCTGGTTCGGAGTCATCCATGAAGTCTATACACATAGGCTACGTCTACAGTGGCATGATTTTCCGGAAATGCTTTTAACGGAAAAGTTTTCCGTTAAAAGCATTTTCGGAAAAGCACGTCTAGATTGGCAGGACAGTTTTCCGCAAAAGCACTTTTTGCGGAAAAGCGTCCGTGGCCAATCTAGATGCGCTTTTCCGCAAAAAAGCCCCGATCACCATTTTCGTGATCGGGGCTTTTTTGCAGAAAACAGTACTGTGCTATTTACACTGCCCCTCTTGCGCAAATCATTTGCGCAAGAGGGCTTTTGCCCGAATAGGAGCAGCACAGTATTTCTGCAAGAACACTGACGATCTTACATGAGATCATCAGTGTTCTTGCGGAAATTCAAACGGCCAGTGTAGACAGCTGGCAAGTTTTTCCGCAAAAGCAGATGATTTTGCAGAAAAACTTGCCAGTCTAGACACAGCCATACTCTCTACTTCATTATCCAAGTCATTAATGAAGGTATTGACTAGTACAGGACTTGTGATAGAGCCTTGCAGAATCCCATGAGCCACATCCTCTGAGTTTGATGGCAAATGATTGATAACTACCCTCTAAATGTGGTCTCTAAACCAGACTTGCACCCACATTATTGTGCTTATTATTAGACCACATTTCCCTACTTTGCGTACAAGAATCTCATGTGGGACCATGTCAAAAGCCTTACTAATATCAATACATAACATATCTACCCCTTCCCACCCAATCAGTAGGTCAATTATCCTGTCACAGGAGGAAATTAGGTTGATTAGATATGATTTGTTCTTGAGGAATCCATTTTGGATATTAGTTATAGAGGAAAAGAAAAAGTCATCTCCCATGGACTGCATGTTGATGTGGTGGGAAGGCTTGTGTGCCCCCATGACTCTGAGAGTTGTGTTGGTGGGGCATAACTTCTGGTAAGGTCACCCACACCAGACATGCTAAAGGGTAGGCCCTCGCTGGTAAGGGAGAGGGGTAATGATCTGTACCTGTTTATAAACAAACAAAGTCATTAGGGAATTCTGTAACTGGGTTGGCTCCTTCCTGTGCGCCCCCTCTTGGCCTAAGTTCATACTAAAGGGAGACTGCCTCAGTTTCCCTGTGTGAACTATACATGAAACAGAAAAACTACTTTTGTATATTCCCACTACTCTCAGATAGTGCTTTATTAAATCATCAGACTTCCAAAATAAAGTTTTCACGTCCATCCAAAATCTACACAAATAAAGGTTCATCTTCCTCCTCCCATGCCTTCCTGCTTTGGCAGGCCACTCCCATGCCCTTTATAGAGACAGATGCAAACCCTCCCTCTTAATTGACTCATTTAGGAGCATTTTCTCTGGCATTTGGAGTTGGACCTATTTTCATCAAAGGGGCTAGCCACTTTGTGGCACTACATTACTGCTCAGTTCAACAAACTCAGTCCAATTCAACTCAGTTCAAATACACCTAGAAAAGAGATGATGCTAAGTGGCAAACTATGCTGATAAAATTGCTTTCTCCTAAATACATCAACAAAGCTGGCAGATGGAATGCAAAGACGTTATATGAACCTGGTCAAATAGTCCAAGTGACAAAAGAAATGAACAGATACATACTAGACCTAAGTGAAAGCAGGACAAATGATTTGTCAAATGAGCACATCCCACTACATTCTGTGCTACTAAATGCCACTGATGTACACAGAGAAGTGTGGGTCTCGTATGATCCAGCAGGGCAGCCACAAGCCTGATAAAATGGTCACCAGTATTGGAAAGAGGGCAGTCAACTGGTTAAAAAAATTGAAAGGTGATGGGTCCAGATAACATTCCAATTGAGATTCTTAAGAGAGACTTAAATAATACAGCAGACATTTTGTTAAGCTTGTTATAAAAAGTATGGGAATGAAGAAAAATACCAAACAAGTAGGAAAAAATGAAGCAACCAAACGAGTAATGTATTTACATGCTTTACTGGGCAGAATAAGGAAGGTGGTAGATTTAAGGATATTCTAACAACAGGCAGGATATAGTCGAGAGAAATCATGTGTAGATTTCATAGTAACCCAATGCATTATTATGGTACTGTCAATTGAACAACAGTTCAAAGGTTGAAAAATTTCCAAAATAGTTCTTGATACGGTGGCCAGAACAGATGTATGGAAGTTGCTACGCCACTTTGGATCACTCAAAAATTAGGGAACATAATTAAGAGCTTCTATGAAAATATGACCTGCCAAGAAATACATAATAGCAAACTGACTCAGCCATTTGAAGTTACTCTGGGCAAGGATGTCTTATGTTATCTATGATCTTTTTAGTTGTAGTGGGCTGGGTAAAGAGAGAGCCCACAGAACAACCATGGGGCCTATAAAAGACTTACACAGAAGTCAGAAGGCCTTGACTCTGCAGATGACTTTGACTTGTTCTCACATACTTATACAGTTATGCAAACTAAAACAAATTATCTCCTATGCACAATTAGTAGGGCTGAAAATCAACACCGAAGAAAATTAAAACCATGAAAATCAACATGTAAAGAGACACCAAAAATACTTTCTGGGACTGACACAAAAGAGCTCTGATATTTCATATACTTTGGTAGCATAAGTACAACAAATGGAGCAGATAAAGACATGGAAAGGAGAATAGCAAAAGGCACATGTTCATTTGTAACTCTGAAGCTGATCTGGAGAAATTGAAATCTCACCCTTCAACCTAAACTTTTAATGTAAAGTTGGCCTTTCAACAGAGTGCTGACACTTGAAAAGTTAAAGACCTTACTAGTTAAACCCTATGTTTTCATAAGCACCTGCCTTAGACATATCCTCAGTTTCAGATGACCAGAAAAAAATCACTAAGGAAGAACTTTGGAGGAAGACAAAACAGAAACCGATAGGAATGAAAATAAGAAATTAAAATGTAGATGACTATGACCCTTATGAAGGAAAGACCTGAATAATATAACAAAACAGACATGGGTTTGGAATGCCCTGGGCAAGAGGCAACAAGAGAGACAAAGGATAACATAGAAACTCACCATAGAAGCAAACGTGAAAGGTGTCAAAAGGACATGGGAAGAAGATAAGAGGAGATTGTCCAAGATAGAGGGCAGTGGTGAAGACCTTATGCTCTGCATGGAATAGGATAAGAAGAACAGAAAAAATAGAATGAAGCCGTGGGTACACAAGCGGTGGGACTGATTAGACACCTGAATATGTACACATGATCCAAGACACTAGGCACCTACTCAGGGTGACGAGTGCTCTGCTCCTCCTCTCTGCCCCTCCCTCCTGCTCCCGCCACTGCAAAAATGCTCTGCTTTTAGCACTCCAGCTCAGTCAGAGTTAGCACAGGCATGTCTCCCTGAACTGGGAATTAGATATATCCTAAGTCCCTTCTCTCTCCAGGTATATTAATAAAGTCATTATCTCCTGCAGTAATTTTAGTTCTGCTGTATCTTGGCATAAGATTATATAATAAAGTGAGAGCGTTATCATCATTCATCCTCTAAATACATTATAAAATATTTACCTCTTGTATTCACATACAGTGATTAAATAACATAATTAAATACCCTTTTCAAGATTAAAATACCCAGCCATCTCCTCTGTGTAAAACTTCAAGAGTTAATTTCCTTAAAGTGACTATATGAAGCAGTAGAAGATTCAGTAGGGGGAAAAACCTGTGAAAATACTCAGAATTTGCTTCAGGAGATATGCAAAAATGGCAACCCCCCATATAGTTAAAAGATCAAGGGAAGGAATGAAAGATTAAGCAGCGGATGAGATAATAGACAAGATAATTACAGAGCATTAAAGCCTCAGATTTATTTTTAAGATGTTCAAGCTCTATTTAGAAAAGCCCATTGCTAACTTTTGTGAAGCTGAAATGAATTGTCCTCAAATATTGAGCAGTACTGTGACTGATGGAACCAAAATGTCATTGTGTTATTTTGCAAAACAGACTCTATAGTGACTGGCCGTAGGGTGCAACAGTAGCACAGCTGAGAGATGTGTTGTCCAAAGGAAACACTGCTTATGCTTTCAGGGAGTAAACCCCCAAATGCCACATGGTGGGGGAGGGTCACCTTCAGTGAAGATGAATATGGAGGGTGATGGAAGCCATCTTGCTCTTCGGGATTCTGATAATTTGGAAAAAATAGCCATTATTTCACAGGTATCAGGAAACATTGTATAAGGACTCCAAAGAGATCCCCATCTTACCTCCTGTCAAATTATCAATCTGCTTTTGTGTAGAAAAGGAAAAGAACTATAATTTGGGGTGCAAAATGGGTAAGTAAATGCCAGAGCTGTGGTCACCAAAGCCATCCTGTCCATAGGACAAATCGGGGCAGCCATCCCAGCACCCATGCTTTCGGAGGTCCCACAGCAGTCACCCTAACCATCCTATGGATGGGAACGATCCGGGGGATTATGCGCCTGGCATAGCAGCAGCTGGGTTCGCCTCACCTCACCACACAGGAAATGGGAGCTGGAGCAAGCTGGAAGCCTGCTCTGCCCCCACCACGCTCTCCCAGTCCGCTGCACTCAGCTTCTCAACAGCAGCAAGAATCAGAGTGCTTTGGCCTCAGGGCTCTTCACTTCCTGGCACCACAGAGAAGCAGGGTGCAGCAGGCTGGGAAGGTGGCAGGCTAGCACAGAGCAGGTTGCCAGGTTGCTCTGGCTTCTGCTACCCATGTGGTGGGGGAGCAACCCCTGCTTCTGCTGCACCAGACTCCCTGTAATCCTCTGGGCCACATTGCTTGGAGGGAGGGGAAAATGAGCAGGGTGGGGTGGAGGAGGGGTGGGGGATTGCTCCAGACCCTGCACCTCCCTTGAGATGGTCACAGAAGTACAAATACAATGGCTCTGATGTGTGGACTGGTGACAGAAAATCAGGCATTGCATTGATAGGTTTGAGGAGTGGGCAGAATTTAACTGATGGACTGGGGACAAAGAACTGTGTGTAGACTGGCTGGACAGGAGGCACAAATTGATGGGAAAAAATGGGAGGCCCAAAAAATGGATTTTTAGAAGGACAGTGCAGTGAATTGAGTTGTGAGCAGTGTGTGAAGTAAATGGGGACAGAATCAATGAACTGTGTGACGTAAGAATTGGAGCCAAAAAAAAAAGGGAAAATGGATAGAGCCGTGAAAAGTTAATGGATTTGTTAATGGATTTTAGAGAAACATGGGGAAGAATAGAAAGGATAGAGATTTGGAATCAGGAAGAAGAGAGAAAATAAGGGAAAAAACAGAGAGAGTAAAAACTGAGACGGAAGAAGAATGTTTATGTGTGTGTCTAGTTAGTAAACAAGGACATTTGATGCCCACTGCTTGTGGCATGCAGTTGGTTTTTTTTTTCTTGTTAATTGATTATAACATAATTTGCTATTGGCAGATTAGTCTGATTAGGAATTAAAGATAAATTCCAAGTAGAATTCTTTCAGAGATATATGTGTTGGTTTGCTTTGAAATACTCTATGATCTCAAGTGTGGAAGTTTGCACCTGATACACCAACATTTTCTAGGGGAAGCCGCTGAGATTGCATGCCAGTTTAAGTTTTGAATGCCAAAATCCCCCACCTCTGTCTAGGTTCAGACCTGGATCAGGCACATCAGAATAGATTTTTTTTTAATTACTCCAGTCATTTGAAAAACTGGATTTTGCCCACGAAAGCTCATGATACCATGTAAGTCTATGTCTACACTCGTGGCTTCTTGCACAAGTACGGCCATTCTTGATCAAGAATCCTCAGAGCGTCCACACTGCCCGCCCGCTCTTGGGCAAGGAAATTTACAGTACGGTGTGCTAAGAGAGGGTGTCTTGAGCAAGAGCTACACTCTTTTCTAACAGGTATAAGCTCTCTTGTGCAGGCGCTCTTGTGCAAGAGGGCAGTGTGGACGCGCGGCAAAGGCTTCTTGCACAAGAACTGGCCTTCAGGAAAACAACACAGGTGGCTTCTCCAACACTCTGTATGTGTAATCAACACTTGCTGGTTCCCCCCAGCTGGCCTCCCCTTAAAGGCACAGGCAGCCAGCGGAGCCGCGTGCCACGTGCAGCCCTGGGAGCTGCCAGAGGGAGCAATGGCAGCAGGTCAGCCACAGGCAGGTCCCTCAGGCCCCACCCAGGAGCCACCCCAGCAGGCCCACAGGGGCACCAAGCGGCGGGATCCATGCTGGGGCACTGCCAAGGTCTAGGCCCTCAGGAACCCCAGGTCCAGGCGGCGGAATGCCAACATCTTCGCCCCGATGGCCCAGACACTGGCTGCACAGGGCCACCTAGCCCGGGCCCTGGAACAGGTCCGGGCCAAGGTCAAAGACCTGAGGCTCACCTACGTGCGAGCCAGCGGGGGTGGGGGTGGCAGACCCACTGCTTGCCCCCACTACCACTGCCAGCACAGGATCCTGGGCGACAAGGGGGCCAAGGCCCTGCAGGCCACGGTGGACTCAGCCGTGGCCACCCCAGTGGTCTGCCCAATAGATCCAGAGAAGGAGGAGGAAGGCAACCAGTCCACCGACAAGGAGAAGGAGGAGGAAGAGGACGGTAGCCAGAGCCCATCAGTCCAGCCCAGCAGCCACAATGTGTCCCAGGCCTCCTTGGAGGCTAGCGAGGGATCATCTGGTGAGTGTCACGTCTGCCACTCGCAAGTGTGCAGGGGGAAGTGGGGCCATGGGGTGGGGGAGAGAGAGCGCAGCACATGGCACAACCTGGCTGGATGCTGTGCAGCAGCACGCAGCATGTGCTACCTCATGCAGCCAGACCTGAGTGGCATAGGAACACGGCAGCCAGCCCCAGACCCTCACCCTGTAACGGTTGGTCTGCCTGGTGGCAGCCATCTGAGGCTGCTGATAGGCCTGGCCCTCACCTGCTATCCATCCCAGGAGGAAGGCCTCCCTCTTCCCCTCAATAATGTTATACAGCACACAGCACGCTGCAATGACTTCCGGTATGTGCTGCACCCCCAAGTCCAAGAGGGTCAGGAGACACCTGAAGCGTCCCTTCAGACGGCCGAAGGAGCACTCCACGGGGTTGGGGGCCCAGTCCAGGTGGGCGTTAAAGGCGGCATGGCTGTGGTCCAGTTGGCCTGTGTATGGCCACATCCCCCAAGATGCAGACTGGCATCCTGATAGCCCCGATGGTGAAGTCCCACTAGGGGAAGTAGGTGCCTGCCTCCAGCCTGCGGCACAGGTCTGAGTGCCTGAAGATGTGGGTATTGTGGGCCCAGCCGGACCACCCCACATAAATGTCCTGGAACCGGCCACGGTGGTCCATGAGCGCCTGAAGCACCACTGAGCAGTAGCCCTTCCGGTTGATTAACCAGGCTGCTTGGTGCTCCGGTGCTCGGATGGGGATGTGTTAAGCTCCCCCATAGTTCGGGAACCCCACGTGAAGCCGGCGATGGTGGTGTCCAGGTCATGGGGGCAGATGACCCTCTGGAGCAGCACGTCATTGATAGCGCGGACGACCTGCAGAGGGGCACATGGGAGCACAGGGAATGCAAGGAATGAGACACGGTGGGTACATGGGCCCTTGGGGTGTGCTCGCCCTCCCTTTGATGGCCCCTCCCCCCACACAGGCCAGGGCCCTCTGCCCCCCAGTGATTTTCCTCCCACCAGCGGGGCTGTGTGCAGGAGGGACAGCGTGACCCCCTGGGTGCGGGGATTCCCGCTGCCCGTACAGCCTTCCCCCCTGGTCTGGTCCCTTCCCTCCCCCAGGGTGAGCCCATGGTCCATGGAGGGCCTTACCTGCCGGATGACTGTGCCAACGGTGGACCTGCCCACCCCGAACTGGTTCCCCACAGAGCAGTAGCTGTCCAGGGTGGCCAGTTTCCAGAGGGCACTCGTGACCCTCTTCTCCACAGGGATGGCGGGGTGCAGGCGGGTGTTCTGACTCTGGAGCACAGGAGCGAGCCAGGTGCAGAGCTCATGAAATGTCCCCCTGCGCATCCTGAAGTTTTGCACCCATTGCTGGTCACCCCATTTTCCCAGAACCAGGCACTCCCACCAGTCCCCACTGGTGGTGTGGCTCCACAGGCGCCTGTCGGTGGTGGGGTGAAAGTGCCCGAGTGCAGCTGTAGCACTCATCTGGTCCAGCATGTGCTGCCTGGTCTCCAGTTCCTGCTGGATCAGAGTGGGTCCCTGCAGAAGGACCTCCACAGCCTCAATGATGGCTGTGAGGGGACATTGCTGGGTGGAGTCCTGTGGCTCCATGGCTGGAACCAAAGCAGCAACGGTGCCCGGGGCACTTCCCCAGGGGCTGAGGTGGAAGGCACAGCTGTGGCTCTGGATGCCTCAGTGAGGTGCCTCAGCATGCAGCTGCAGGGAAACTGTCGTCCAGGGGTCCCTTTAAGCCTGTTACCCAGCGGGGGTCCGGTGCACGCCCACAGACACCGCTGGTGACCTCTTGACATGGCCAAAGTGGTTCCGGGGCCAAGTTCTTGCATAAGGGCGTCCCGCCAGTGTGCACGCGTTCTTGCGCAAGAGCTCAGCATTCTTGTGCTGTGCTTCTGGCCAGTGTGGATATTTTCTTGTGCAAGATGTTCTTGCGCAAGAAGCCACCAGTGTAGACATGTTTTGTTAGTCTTTCAAGTGCTACTAGACTATTTGTTGTTTTTTAAGTCTTTCCTGTTACAGACTACCTCAGCTACCTCTCTGAAGCTTTAGATTTTAAAAGTTAGCAGTGGCCAGTGTTGAAGAAAATGTAATTGCTCGGTTTCTAGTTGCTTTGTTTTCTTGCCAAACAGGCAGGACAAACCAGATAAATAAATTGAATATCCAGATAAAACACCTTCAACAAACACAGAAGTACTGAAAGCAAGAATTTAGTCTGTCTATGGAACTGACCATGGAGGATAAAGACCAGATAATAAAGGTAAAACTCTTTCACTGTCTTGCCCTGGGAAAAGGGCAAGAAATGAGGGAAACACTCTTGTCAGCATTAATTCCTGAAACATGGGGACAATTAGTAAAATGTCTGAGTATTGCACACCAGGACAGAATGAGCAATATCAGGTTCTTTTCTTCCCCAAACCAAAAAGCGGAAGAGTGAATAGCTATTTGCAGAACAGAATTGAGAATTTTGACATCCATGGGTAAATTTGGAGATGTAAAAGAATCCCTAAGTAGAGACAGAATTGTCTGTGGGACAAGTGATTGAAGCTTATGTGTTGAGAGAAACCATTTTAACCCTAGTAAAAGGCCTTCATATAGCAAGGGCAGCTGAACTGTCCAGGATACAAAAAAGGCCATTCTTAGGATATATGGGGTCTTATACAGCACCATTAAACTGACAGCAGTCTAGGGGGCACAATTTTTGGTGTTGTGATTTTATAATCTTCAGTAACACACTAAAGAAATATTTTAAATAAAACTTTAAACTGAGGTCCTATAGACTAACCCAGTACATTCAGAAACTGACAGTATATGCTTGGCAGGAGAGGGTGTCCAAATGCCTGTTAAATGGCTTCATTACCACTTGAATGGCTCTTTCACGCTTTGATGTTCTGCTAATAGGTCTGATAGGCTTTTTTGCTTTTAAGTTAACTAGATCCTCTTCAGAATTACATTCACTGGGCTGCAGCAGCCACAGAACAGGGAGAGGAAGTGGGTGGAGGGACAGTAAGATCCTGTTGGTGCTTTAAATTTTCAAGTGCCCTGCACAGCTGCGTATTCTGCGTATGGGTACAGAGGACCCTGGATACAAACAGTGACAGCCATTGGTGACATAAAAGTACACAGTGTTAAAGGAACTCAGGAAGCAGAGAGAGAGCCTGGTGAAGAATTCAGGAATCATGGTCCATCCAGTGTATAGACAGTAGAAAGCAGCATGGAAGACAGAAAGAAAAGTGCCCAGCTATGGGCAGCAGTACAAAAAGTGTGGGAAACAGAACCACTCGATGTCCTAAACCAGAAGCCACCTCAAGAATTAAAAAGCAGCAGTACATGAAGTGATTAAGAATGTCCATATTTCCGATGAAAAGGAAGATATCTGCAGGGTCACTTGAGCAGAACCAAAGACTTGCAATATATGTGCACTACCAAAGTAAGATACCAGTCATGCAACCACCATATTTACAGTTATACTTTTGGATCAACAACCAATTCAAGTGCAACTGAATTTCAGTGCCATCTGCAATGTAATCCTAGCAACACTGATAAGCAACAATAGTAAACTAGAAAAATGTGATAAAGTGCTGGTGATGTACAATAAACCATTCTGCAGCCAGTGGGCAAATATAGGCTGTTGATAAGAAACACGTGAAACAAGAGACACGATTGCTTGAAGTTTATAGTAGTTGACATGCCAGAGTACCACCTACTGCTGGACAGCAGGACAGTGCAAACCATGGATATGATCACAATCAGGGCTGGATTACCCAATAGGCAGACTAAGCACATGCTTAGGGCACCAGCAAAGTAGGGGCACCAAAAAAATTAGATTTTACGGTATAGTATTGTTTTTATTTTGAATTACACATGGGGGGGGGGGGCACCATAATCTTTTCAGTGCTTAGGGCCTCCAAAGGTCTTAATCCGGCCCTGATCACAATACAAAACCAGAATATCCTTGATGTGAGATGAGGGAGAAAAGTCACTGTGGGTCCTAGCCAGCATTCTAACAGAATACTAGGCTATATTTCAAGGATATGAATACATAGAGGCAATGCTGAAATTACAAACAAACCCTCATGTATAGCTCATGAGACTTCTGAAACAGAGAATTCCGCTAGCCCTATGAGAGCTTCAAAGAAGGAAAGGCAAGCCTGCAAAAAAAAAGGCATCATTGCACCTATTGAAACTTGCACAGAGTAGATTAGCAGCAGCGAGAGAACCTTCAGTCAACTGAGGGTGTTCAATGAGCACAAACCATTTAACAGACCATCAAAAAGAAGTCTCTACCCATTACCAGTGATATGAGATATACTATGTTGTCTATCCAGGGGAAAAGTATTCACTCTTTGTGATGTCAAGGGTGAGTGGTAGCATATTGATCTAAATGAGCTATCCACCCACCTGACAACATCTGCCATATCTTTTGGCAGGTACTATGGGGTATGAATGTCTATGGGCATGAGTCACCCATGAGGTGAGGGTAAGGTACAGCCAAGCAAAGTCACATCTGATGGCATATACACAGATGGCTGTGTGGAGAGGAGAGAGTCTGCCAACATGTTACTATCCCTATGCATCTTCATGGGGGGCTCCAGGCAATCCAACAAAACACCGAACCAGATGGGGTGCTATAGGCAGTAAAATAATTCAGACTCCAGGATTAGGTAAGGTCAAAAAGAGCAAGTGCCACAGGAGGTTACCTCCAACAGCCAGCTGAGGGATGTGTTGGATGTGAAAAATAGGGTTTTATTTATGGGGAACCTAGCAGTAATCCTGGTAAATTTAAGAGTTGACCTCATAAGACAGAAACATGCTTCACATAGATATGTTGGAGATGATCCAGAAATGTATTTTCTGGTCAGGCATGAATGTCCAACAGAGAGCATACCTGAAACAACGCAAAGTGCATAAATGGTATAGAGGTCAACCAGAGAACGTAACTTTACAGCCTTGTGAAATCTCAGCCAAAATCTGGGGAAAGATGGGACAGACTCATTCACATTTAATAACAGGAACTCCTAAATTTGGAAATGACAATATCTGATGCTTTTGCTAAGCAGCTTTTTTCCCTAAGAGGCAGTTGTAAATTTTCAGAGATAAAAATAACAATATGAAGGACTCATTGTATAAGTCTTGTAAAAGCCTGCAAAAACAGGAGAAAGAAATCAATTAGAATTACCATGGCAACAACCAACAATTTTACATGCAAGAAGGAAAGAAAATAAAACAAGGAAACAAAACAGAAAATGATTGAAATAATATGGAATTTTAAGTAAATATCGTAGAACAGAGTTGCAAGAATGTGAGAGTCTGTCATTCATTTAAAATAATTTCAGACAAGGCATATGTTTTTCTTTCTTATTGATGAAGGGTGAAATCTAAAATGCTATTGGTAAAGTTCAACTATGTATAGAAGATTTAAAAGATTTTTTGGCAAAGTAAAAATGTAATATAAAATAAATCTAATAAATCCATACAATCTATATGCACATGTCTGGATTATATTTTGTGTTGGTTTTTCCTCCTTAAATAAGGGTATAGAAAAACTGAATTATGAAAAAGTATATGCCGTATTTTTATACCAACAATCTGAAATCCAATTTAATCTGTAGAATGCCAATATGCTGTAGAGCTTGATTTTGAATTCCCTGTGTACTCCAAATTTAGCCAAATAGGAGTTCAATAGACAGAGTTTACCCTTTACATCAAAGGTTCTAAAATTAGGGAGGGGCACAGAATCTATTCAGGAGGGAGGGGGCTGAGAAGTTTTAGAGGAAAAAAACATACTGTGCACATTTTATCCATAGCAATGAATAACTAGCAAAGACGATTCCTCCAGACATATCAGGTCCTCAGATGGTGCTGTGCATTTTGACAAATTTCTGTTAAGCTTACATAGTATTATACAAAGTCGTTGCCACCTGTAGGTTAATCAGTTTGCTACGATGCTGTTTGCACATTTAATTTTAAGCATGAACCACAATTGTAGTTTTGCTTTTGCTCTTATTACAATAGATCATTAGCGTACTTGTGCAATTTTGGAATTGCTTTTCTCCCAAAACCAGGTGCGGCTATCACAGTAATAACAATAGTGTGATACCAGTAAGCAGTATTTCACCTAAAATATACATTGCTATACATTTAAATGGCTCTGTTTGAATCAGTGCCTCACTGTTTTTAACAGATATTAAAAGTTGCATGTTTATTTTTTCATTGGTATATGTACTTGCATGGTGAGAATGGGCAGGGGGGAGGGGCTCATAAACTACTACAGATGCAAGGAGGGTGTGATCAAATAAGTTTAAGGATCACTACTTTATATATGAACTCAACAAAGTGATTAGAGGCCAAATTCTGCTTTCTGTTCAACCCTACTGAAGTTTGTGGATTTGTACTGGTTTGTTTGAGAGCAGAATTTGGTCTTTTTTTCCCAGTGATCTTCAGCAATGTCTTTTTCTTTTCTTTTCTTTTCTTTTCTTTTCTTTTCTTTTCTTTTCTTTTCTTTTCTTTTCTTTTGGCATTACTTCCTATGTGCCAACGAGTCTACAGAAACAGGAGTATTTCATACAGTGACTTCAGAATGATAGAAAAAAAGAATTTACCATCAAAATTTGAGTTCAAAAAATTATACTCTTTAGTAAGGGAAAAGAGAAAACGGTAAGGATGAACAAACTAAAGAGGGGAAGAGAGAACTGCTGTAAAAATAGAATGCATGGGAAATGTGAGCTTTTGCATCACAGGTAACAGTCATAACACATTAGCCTCCTGTGTTCAAAGTTTGCAAAGATGGAATTTTCTCATCCACATGCTCATACAGTTTCCCTTCAGTCATTCAGTAGGAGATTTTGCAGGCTTTGAAGGTCAATTTCCAATTAGGAACAGAAATTGGTGACACAGAATTAAGTATTTTCTTAATATAGTTTGTGTATTTACAAAATGTACACAAGTCCTGTTTCTTCCATAGAGGAGGTAACAGCCAAATCTTTTCTTCAGAAACCTTGGGCAAGATGCTGCTATGCTGTCTTGCTTTTCTCTCTGCATTTCTTTCTCTCCATGATATTATAACAGATCCTAAAGCTTACCTGACTCCTTCCCACAGACCATAGAACCTAGGAGTTATGAACACATCAGAGATGGAGGTTGTCCATAATTCTGAACAAAACATTAAGGTTGTTCTTTCAAAAGTTTACAGCTGAACATTGACTTAATACAGCTTTGAATTTTTACTATGCAGAAGAAAAATTCTACTTTCCCTTTACTTTTTAGCCCGGTATTGTAGTACAATTCATTTTCTCCCCCCTTGTTGTCTCTGCTGCTACCTAATTGTGTACTCCCAGTTCCAATTGAGGTGTGTATGATTGACTGGTCAGTTCATAATTCTGGTGTTCATAATGACTCTAGCTTGTTCTCCTTGCCTTAACTCCTGCATTTTTCACCTAGGAAACAATTAGTCCCAAACTGCTCATCTGAGGCCTTTTGTGCTAGCCTCATAAGTTCTGCCAAACATCTATTATAAAGAGTGTGGGCAACGTTGTCATTTTCACCAGCAAGAACAGCAGTAGCAGCACTTAGCTGTCTGCAAGTCACCAGGGCCTGATGAAATGCATCCTAGAATACTCAAGGAGCTGATAGAAGAGGTATCTGAGCCTTTAGCTATTATCTCTGAAAAATCATGGAAGACAGGGGAGATTCCAGAAGACTGGAAAAGGCAAATATAGTGCCCATCTAGAAAAAGGGAAATAAGAACAACCCAGGAAATTACAGACCAGTCAGTTTAACTTCTGTGTCAGGAAAGATAATGGAGCAAGTAATTAAAGAATTCATCTGCAAACACCTGGAGGATAATAAGGGGATAGGTAACAGCCAGCATGGATTTGTAAAGAACAAATCATGCCAAACCAATCTGATAGCTTTCTTTGATAGAATAACAAGTCTTGTGGATAAGGGAGAAGTGGTGGATGTGGTATACCTAGACTTTAGTAAGGTATTTGATATAGTCTCGCATGATCTTATCAATAAACTAGGCAAATACAACGTACTTGGGGCTACTATAAGGTGGGTGCATAGCTGGCTGGATAACTGTTCTCAGAGAGTAGTTATTAATGGTTCACAATCCTACTGGAAGGGCATAACAAGTGGGGTTCTGTAGGGATCTGTTTTGGGACCAGTTCTATTCAATATCTTCATCAACAATTTAGATATTTAGATATTGGCATAGAGAGTACACTTATGTTTGCAGATTATACCAAGCTGGGAGGAGTTGCAACTGCTTTGGAGGATAGGGTCATAATACAAAATGATCTAGACAAACTGGAGAAATGATCTGAGGTAAATAGGATGAAGTTTAATAAGGAGAATTGCAAAGTACTCCATTTAGGAAGGAACAGTCCGTTTCATACATACAGATTGGGAAGTGACAGTCTTGGAAGGAGTACTGCAGAAAGGGATCGAGGAGTCATAGTGGACCATAAGCTAAATATGAATCGACAGTGTGACTCTGTTGCAAAAAAAGCAAACGTGATTCTGGGATGCATTAACAGGAGTGTTATGAGCAAGACACGAGAAGACATTCTTCCACTCTACTCTGTGCTGATTAGGCCTCAATTGGAGTATTGTATACAGTTCTGGGCACCACATTTCTAGAAAGATGTGGAGAAACTGGTGAAGATCCAGAGAAGAGCAACAAGAATGATTAAAGGTCTAGAGAACATGACCTATGAAGCAAGACTGAAAGAATTGGGCTTGTTTTGTTTGGAAAGGAGAAGACTGAGAGGGGATAGGACAAGAAGTAATGTGCTTAAACTGCAGCAAGGGAGGTTTAGGTTGGATTTTAGGAAAAACTTCCTAACTGTGACGGTGGTTAAACACTGGAATAAGTTGCCTAGGGAGGTTGTGGAATCTCCATCTCTGGAGATATTTAAAAGCAGGGATGGTCTAGATGGTACTGGGTCCTGCCATGAGAGCAAGGGACTGGACTTGATGACCTCTCGAGGTTCCTTCTAGTTCTAGTATTCTATGATTCTATGATTCTAAGATAGTATGCTGGGTGATGACTGGTTTCTAGTGAAAAATATATGACCATTTACAAGATAGGCCACTATAAAGTAAACTCAAAGCAAAATGTAAACAAATTCCATCCTCAGAAAAATATATAAAACTCCCAGTGAAATTAATGGGAATTGTAGGAAAACTAAGCATAAATAATAGTAGCACACACCATTTTTTTCATTAATACACTATTCTTTACCACAGAACAGTAAACCAAAGAGCAAATGCTGAATTCTTGCCATGACATGTAAGTCTTGACATACAACAATGTAACACAGTAAGACATAGTTGTGACTATAGATTGGGAGCTTTAGAAGCAGCTTAGATGAAGAGAAAAGCATCAGAAATGTAAAGAAATAGCACTGTACCTGGCTCATTTGCGATATCAGTGCAATACTGCTTCTGTATCTACGTGTTAGGAATTAGTAAAATCAACATTATAGACTAAGAGATGGAAAAGATCCATACTCATGAAAATGCAGGGTTCTTCCCTGCTATACATTTCCCACTGATTTGTCTAGTTTTCAATGTCTGAAGTAATGGAGCTTGCTAGGGTAGCCTTCAATTCTTCTGTGGAGAATTGAACTTCACTAGCTTGCTCAGATGCCAACAGATGACTCTACAAAACTTTCCGATTCTGTGTCCAAGAAGGCACTATTTAAAATTAAATGCCAAGGTCAATAATAGTGTATGAATATATCATATAACGGTGCTATTTTTAGAAAGTGCATTATTCCCAGAGAGTTGTGTTTTCAACAACTCATGAATCTTAAGTAATTAATTATATCTTCTAGCCACCACTGCTGCCACCACCGTGCACATGCGAGCACACACACACACTTTAAACTAGCTGCACAATTTCGGCTTTAAAGCTTGGGAGAATCTGAGTCTGATCAATATTTTGAAAACTGCACTTCCATCTAGAAATAATACTAGAAACCACTGGCTGTCATGTGACTTATTCATGCATTTCATTCTTTCAGAGCAGGCAGACATAAAGTCAGCAGGTGGAGCTGTTATTCCCTCATCATGGCTGATAAAAGTTTCCATTTTGAAAGGACATTCCTTTACAGGTGCTCAGATACCCTATTATAACTCACCAGCCTGCAGAAATCCTAATGAAACATGAAAATTCAAGAATGCAGTTGTAGCATTATGTTGTAAAAGTCCACAGGGCAGGAGAAGAAGAAAACACAGAACTGAAAATCTTGTCAGCACAAGTTGCTTTTATGTTTTTTAATTAGAGACAAATGGTGATTTTAAAGTGATATACATGATTCTAGTGCATCTGACATAGTGATGTGTCATATTACTCATGCATGGACTAAAACGTTTACACTGAAATAAACACAGTTTTTCATCATGAATGCCTGTGACATACATCTTTATGGATGTGAATCACTTCATAAATTTCAATATTTTTCCATATCATGACATCTATAAGCAGGCAGTTCCTCTAGATATTATCACCACTATTTAGTTAAGTCAGGGGATTATGATCCTGTGTGTCACATGGTAGCAATTATGCCATCTTTACCATATTGTTAAATGGGTATGTGAGTCCTAACTAGCTCCAAGAGAAATGGCAAGAGAATCCTGATATGGAAAACATTTAGCACCACTGGCCTACAGTAAAGGGAGTAAACAAGATAAACATTTACAAAGTACAAGTGATACACTGCAATACATTTCTTTGTAACTTTCAGGCACTATGTCTACCTTTCTTTATTT
Source organism: Pelodiscus sinensis (assembly GCF_052426305.1). Classification (NCBI taxonomy): domain Eukaryota; kingdom Metazoa; phylum Chordata; order Testudines; family Trionychidae; genus Pelodiscus; species Pelodiscus sinensis. The sequence goes on from NC_143057.1 coordinate 30,615,464, forward strand.
TATTATCTTGTTTAACTATCCCCAACAAAGCTTCTCTTACTTTGCAAATTTTTCATTTTAGTACTTAATCCATGCAGAAGTAATAATGATTCAGTTGCTTTTCACGACAGACAACACACTCAGGTTTTTTTATTTGCTAGAGTTATAGTGGTCATTTTAATTAAAATCAATAAATAATTAACCCTGATTTGATTTACTGTGTACCATAGCAGAACAAGTACACTCGGGTTTTTGTGAAGCATGTAGAAGTAACTCTGGTCTCATTCTGAATATGTTCATTTCCTCTCTCCCCCACAATGTTTCTTATCTTCTCTGGTACTACTTTAAACTACTTAAAAAAACCTCAGAAAGTAGATTATCTTTTTTTTCTTTTGATGTAGTGCAATGCACAGTTGTACCAATCCCAAGCATTCAAACAGTTTGAGTGAAGCCCCCAAAATCATGAGATTGAATTTAAAAGAATTTTTAAAAATACTACATTTTGGTTTCTTTTTATTTGGTCTTGAGTTTTGAGTCTTTGCGGGGTCATGTTTTCATGCTTTTCTCTGTAAACAACAAATTCTGGATGGTTTTGTAAATGAAAGCTGAGATAATCACATGAATCCAAGTGTTGGAATTTCAGTGAGAACCCCAAATATCATGAGATTCATGATAAAATCATGACAGCTGGTAACATTGTTACGTTACATCTTCACAGCTGCTGCTGATGCCCTGAATTGGCCTTTCTGGATGCAGTACTGCATCAGCACTGAGAGCACTTCTTTATTTCAGAGACAATAATGATGGACCAGTGGCAGATGCTGGGGATGATGGTGGTTAGCACTAGCAGAAAATGTAAGGTAGGATTTTTGATAACATGTTTAATAAAATATCATTCAATCAACTAGTCTCAGTCTGAACAACTTTGGACTAAGTCCATAGAAATGGGGAATCTGGTCACTCCCATGATGTTGGGTGCAGAGTGGCCCAGTTTTGGCCAAGATGTGTGGAACTATGATTAAAATGCCATTTTAATTTACCATACTTGCTCCTTTTATCTCAAACCGGTTAGTACCTTATTTATTCTCCCATTTCTAAAGAATCAATTAGAAGCTGGGTGATCAAATGCATTTCTTATAAGGACCTGGCACACGCTATCATGTGACAACAGATGGTATCTGAAAGCCTTTGTGAAAAGTATGGCCAATGTTAAATAGACTGTGAATATGCAAGGTTGAACATATATCCTTAGAGTACCATTCATCTGTGCAGGCATCTGAAACATAGTAAACAAAATTCAGTTTATTTTGATATAATGAATGTTAATGTGGGGAGCCATACAAAAAACAAGGAACACTCAGTACATACTGCTGGCTGCTGAACAGCAAAATATATAAAGAAAGGTTAATGACATTAGCCCCAGAGGGAAACTGGATCCAGTCATGCACTAGAAAGCTGGAATTCATCAAATTAGTGGACAAGAACTAAAAGCAACATAAATGTTCTGAGCCACACCAGTCGCTCAAAAAATATCTAGTATAGGAAAAACCAGAAGGTGTAATATGGAGCAAAAGATCCTCACTTTTCAGGGGAGATGTCATCAGACCTGCAGCAAACAGCAGGGAAGACAGGTAAGCAATACCCCTGTGCTAATGTACTATATATTGTCCTATCTAAGGAGTATTAGCCCCAGATTGTTTTGTCTCCCTGATCATAGCAAGTTTTGGCTCTTGGTATTAAGATGATATAAGTATGTAAGGCAGCACACTAATGAGAATTACTATTAAGCACTGTAGGGGTTGGCATCAATCAACAACAATCTGCTCAAAAGCATGAAGAGCAAAGGCAAAAAGTCAGAAAAGAAGCTTTTCTGGAGCTGATTTATTTTGGTTGCTTTCAACATCAGGCGAGGCCAAGTATAACTGCATGTTTAACAAATGTGATGCACTGTCAGCTGATATGATCCACTAGCTTGTTAAGACTCATGGGGGAGAGGGTTTCAAGCATTGTTTTTCTTTTCATCAGAAAAAAATTCTAGAGGCATTTTATGGGAAATGACTGTGAAAACAAAGAGCCCAATCTTTGAGATTGTTTCTGCTCCACACACTATTGGTGAAAGTTTGGAATGTTTACACAACCCAAGTAGTCTATTGCATGGTCCAAATAGGGAACAGTACTTGTATAGTCATTCTGCAGCTTTTCAGAACTGGTTTGCAGATGTACGTAAGTTCTCTAGGGGTATGTCTACACTATAGAGAAGATCGAAGCTGCTACTGTTGATGTTCCAGGATTTGAATTAGCAAGTCTAGTGAAGACACACTAGTTTATACTGAGAGGGGCACTCCTGTCGATGCCGGTAGTCCTGCTTCCACGAGGAGTGAGGGAAGTCGAAGGGAGAGTGTTTTCCCTTCGACTTCCTGCAATGTGTTCTCCCTTCGACTTCCTGCAAAGTTGAGTTAAGGTACTTTGACCTGAGCTATGCAATTAATGTAGCTGAAGTTGCGTATCTTAATTCGACCTTATCTCGTAGTGTAGACATACCCTGAATGTTTTGGATGCCATTGTCAGGGCCAGGCTAAGAACTAAAATGACATTTTCTAAAGCATTCAGCAGCCTTGACACATTCTGCCAGGTACATGGTTCAGACAGGAGGCACAGTTAAACCACTCAAGCCACCAGCAGTACTCTCTGATTTCTCTGCATGCCACACATGTGAAATAAACAGCAAGCTGATTTGAAAACCTCAAACACATAAGAGAAAAAGATGAGAGGGTGAGTCAGAGGGCTAGAAAGAGGCTCAGGGAGAGCAAATAGTAGCTTAGGGAGCTAAAGTCAATTATTATAAGCCTTCAAAGTCCATAACTTGCAAACATGGTTTTAATGTGTTTGACTTCACCTGATACTATGGTAACTGCAGGTAGCGCTCTTTCTGACTAGTTTCTAAAATAGTCTGTCATAATCAAGTAATACACATGAACCTGGGAAAGGCAGCAAGTGTTGTCACGAGAAGTATGGGATAAGCTAACAGGAGAGACTAGCTATGGATGGGAAAACATTATAAATATGGAAGAATCAATACTTCTGATCTGCGCATTCATGTTATACAATGAGCTTTCAAAAATTTTGGGCATACTCAAGAAAGATTTAAAAACAGTCATTCTCACACTGTTTGGAAGTCACTGCTGGAAAGGATACATGAAGGGCATTGTGAACAGACAATTAAACCGCAGAATTGGAAGTCTTATTCTGGTCAAGGACAAACAGTAATACTGAGTTCATTCACCCTGTCACAAGAGCATACAAAATTGATTTTGTGTGTACCTATGCTGATACACACAGCCTGAACAAGTTCATTTGGTTCAAATGGGACATGGTAGACTAGATGGGGAACCTTACTAGCCTAATCATATATATTGTAGCCCAATGTCTGTGACTCTGTAACTCTGTAGCCTTACATCTTGCCTCTGGGGGGCGCTGTTGCCTCCCGCCGTGGTGCTCGGCTGACTTCTGCATCACTCAGCCGGGCCGCCGTGGGGGAGCAAGCGGCTGTTTGGGTGCCGCGGTCCCCATGCAGCACCCCTGTGCTGCATGGGGAGTGCGGGGCCCAAATGGCCGCTTGTGCCGCTTGCTCCCGCACGGCGGCCCGGCTGAGCGGCGCAGAAGTCAACCGAGCGCCACAGCAGGAGGCAAAGGGGGCCGGGGCGGTGACGTGCGGTGTGACAGCGGCTCCAGGCCCCGTCCCCTGGCCGTGAACAGACCCTGGCCGGGGGGAGGGCGGGAGAACGAGGGGGAGGGGGAGGTGGAGGACAACTGGGAGGCTGCAGGATCAGTGCTGGGGTGAAGGGAAATGGTGCAGGGGGGCTGCTGGAGCTCATAGGCAGCCGCTCAGCCGGGCTGCCACGCAGGAGCAAGTGGTGCAAACAGCTGTTTGGGCTCCGCTCTCCCCATGTAGGAGGAGGAGAAGAGAAAGAGAGTGAGAGGCAGGAGGGGGAGCAGAGAAAGAGAGATGGAGAGAGAGGCAGGAGATGGAGGAGAGCTGGGGGGGGGAGAGGCAGTAGGAGCAGGGGAGAGAGAGAGAGACAGAGCGAGAGGCTGGAGGCTCAGGAGAGAAGACTGATATAGAAAGGGAATAGGTTGTGGAGGAGAGACCTGAAAATCCCGTTTTATGACGGGCTAATTGGCTAGTTATAAATACTATGGCACAGTCAGGCTCAGTGGAAATCTTCAACTCACTCATTCAGCCTGTCCTTCCACCAGATTTATCATGTATTGGGGGACAGGAGAGAGTTGTGATGGAGACATGTCTCTGTTCTGCTTTAGTGGGCTGGGGGGAGGCAAAGAAAATTATTTTTGGGTACAAAAGTAAGTTTTACCTAACAATTGCTAAAATGCTAGTTGCACACTTCAGCACTGTATTAAATAACATTTCCATTCCCATTTAGATTTGTTATTGTCATTTCAGCATCTAGAAAAGCAGATGGGAAAATGTTTGGAGCTTTTTCAGTCACAATTGTTCAATAGCCAAGTTTTACTTGAAGAACTGTTTCTTGGCAAAATTCAGTTTTAAATTGTTATTAAGGAACTGTTACATTTCATTTAAAACTCTAATGTCTGGTTCTGTGTTCTTTACATACCCCAAATGGCTATTGATTTGCCTTCCTTTCATGAGAGCTTTGAGTATACAAGGAATGCGGAATTATGATCAGTATAACTAAACGGCAAAAACTTCATTGACACAGAGTTAAAGTTGTCCAGTGATAGCTTGTGTCCTTCTAGAATGCCGCATTCAGCAAAACTCAAGAGGAGAAAGTTTTTACTTAGGATATTTGCATGAATTCAGGAGCTTTAGTTCTTATGATTTGATAAACTGTTGTTGCTGCTTTTAATTCACCTGAAGTCACAGGCCCCCGGCCACGCTCCTATGTCAGTCAGTGAGAACGCTCCCACTGCATATCATTACAAAAGGACAAAGGCAGAGAACAGGATTTCACCTTAAACCCATTTGTCGCCTGTCTTTATAGAATCACTTCTATTTGTAATGTCACAAATGAAGATACAATGATTAGATAGATTAGAGAGTTTGTGAATCTGTCTGTCTGTGAGTCCGTCCATCACTCTGTGAGTCCATTTGTTCAAGAATTCCTCCTCACTGGCAAGAGCTTGCAATCCAATTGTTTTCCATCAAATGAAAAGAGAGGGGGCTGACAGGAGGGACAGTTATTCTGCAGAGTGGCCACTGGAGGCAGTGAACATGGGGGACATCTATACTGCAGACTGACCAGAGAGAGGTGGCTGCTGCAGGAAGAGAGTGGTCAGCTGGGGCCAGGGTTCTCCACATTGCTGGCTACTGCCCCAGGCAAATTGCCCACCTGCCCCAAATTCCTTTCCCCTGGCCCTTGGCTGCAGTGCCAGATGACAGTTCCGCCACCCCAAAGGAGCCACATTCACCCCTCCCAGACAAGCTGGAGGCTGGGGCCAGGCAGTGGAGCTCTGCCCCCTGTCCCCTGCCCCCCCGCCCCAGACAAGCAGGAGGCCAGAGTTGGTCAACAGAGTGCTGCCCACCCCCAGACTAGGTGGAGGCCTGTACCAGGAAGCCAACCCCAGCCTCCCCCCAGCAAGGAGCTGTCATGAGGTGCAGGTAGCCCAGCCCCACCTCTCCTTGTGAGGAACTCCTGAGGGGGCGGGCAGGCTAGCCATCCTAGGCGGATGGGCAGTCCCCCTGCAAATAGCCACTGACCCAGGGCCTGGCAACCCCCCACCTCAGGAGAAGCCACCATTTGAGGAGACCGGGCTGCTCCCTGGGAGGAGCCACCAGGGCAGTGCAGCCCTAGACTCCCTGGGAGGAGCCACCATGAGAGCAGCACCACCCTTGCCGCCACAGGCAGCCCCAATAATCCCATCCCTAATCTCCCAGCCTGCTTGTCTGAGGCCCCTCACATTGAATCCTGCACCCCCTCTGTCCTGAAGCCCCCCACACCTCCCACCCTCTTCCCTGAGTCCCCTGGCCAGAGTCCCCCATTCCCTGACTTCTGTACACCCCCCCCCCACACACACACCTGCAAGCCTCCTGCCATGCAGGACCCAACACGGGGTAAATCTTCAAGAATTAAATAAAGGAATAAGTAACCGAGAAGACAAGAAAAAATCTGCTTTCTTTAAAATACAAAGGGGAAACCCTTATTTTTAGTACTGGGTGTTCCATGAGATGTCAGCAGTTCTTCAGGGGAATTCATGTTTGTTTCATATCTAAACATGAATTTGCACCATGAATTTACTGTGTTTTCATCCATTTTATCTATATTTGTTAAATCTCCCTGCTCCATGCTAATATGAGGTAGAGCACGTTACCATTCTTTATGAGTCGTACCACACTTCGCAAGCAGTTCCAGTGATTTCAAAAAGATTGAGCATGGCAAAAATCTAGCCCACAACAAAAGAACTAAGGGCACCATTAGGCTACGTCTACACTGCAGGCTTTTTGCACAAGAACAGCTGTTCTTGCGCAAAACTTGCTAGGTGTCTACACTGCACGCGCATTCTTCCACAAGTAAATTTACAGTACAGCGTCGGAAAACAGGGCTTCTTCTGGAAGAGTTATTCCTCTCCCCATGAGGAATAAGCCCTCTTGTGCAAGAGCTCTTCCACAAGAAGGCAGTGTAGAAAGGCAACATGAATTTCTTGTGCAAGAAACCCCTATGGCTAAAATGGGGTTAGGGTTTTTTGCGCAAAACAGTTCTTGCGTGAGAAACCTGCAGTGTAGACGTAGCCTTACAGTATGGCTGTGTCTACACTGGCAAGTTATTCTGGAAAATCAGCCGCTTTTCCAGAAAAACTTGCCAGCTGTCTACACTGGCCACTTGAATTTCCGGAAAAGCACTGACAAGCTAATGTAAAATCATCAGTGCTTTTCCGGAAAAACTATGCTGCTCCCGTTCGGGCAAAAGTCTATTTCCGGAAAACTGTTCCGGAAAAGGGTCAGTGTAGACAGCACAGTAGTGTTTTCCGCAAAAAAGCCCCGATCGCAAAAATGACGATCGGGGCTTTTTTTGTGGAAAAGCGCGTCTAGATTGGCCACGGACGCTTTTCCGCAAAAAGTGCTTTTCTGGAAAAGTGTCCTGCCAATCTAGACACGCTTTTCCGAAAATGCTTTTAACGGAACACTTTTCCTTTAAAAGCATTTCCGGAAAATCATGCCAGTGTAGACGTAGCTTATGAATACTATAATGGCATAACCCCATGGTGTAGACATATCCAACATATACAGAAGGATTTCTTTCATTGACTAATCCGGGTCTTTATTGGGTGTTAGGTCAGCATAGCTACAACACTGAGGAGTGTGAAAAATCCACACCTCTTTGTAGCATAGTTATGTCAAGCTGTATTTTAGGAGTAGACCAGGCCTAATTTATTCCCATGAGGAGCTAGACTAAAAGTCCAAATTTTGAAATTATTTCCCGAAACTGGTAAGCAAATTTATCATAGTCTTTCTGGCTAAGAAATAACCTGCACTACTAATGAGATTATTTATTTCTCAAAATATTTTTAGACCATAATATTAGGCCTCATCCCACTAAAATGCTGAGGAGGCTCCTTACAGACAAATTATGTACAAGTGACAGGCTTCAATATGGTTCCACCTCCTCTTGTAGATGTATATGAGGAGTCAGAAACAATCTTATGCAGTTTAAAAAAAAGGATACTTTAGAGTGTGTGTGTGTGTGTGTGTGTGTGTGTGTGTAAATAGCTGTGCTGTTCAAGAGTGCTATAACTGAGGCAAGAGTAACTTATCCAGGAACAAGAGTTAACAAGTATAATTAAGAAGTGTGAGGAAATAGATTAGACAGATAAGAGTAGATTTGATCTAAACAGAAAGTTCCTATTGAGGTTTGGGTATGATTTAGGTTAGCATACTCTAGGAAGGCAAATGTAAGTCTGTTCCAATCAAACCACAAAGTAAATGTACATAGTGAACATTCAGCTCAGCATTTCTATATGTAGACTATTTGAACTGAAGCACACAACAATTGCAGCCGTGCTTTAAGCAACAACTTTAGTCCAAATAATTAGGGGGCTGGAGCACGTGACCTATGAGAAGAGGCTGAGGAAGTTGGGTCTGTTTAGTTTGCAGAAGAGAAGAGTGAGGGGGGATTTGATAGTAGCTTTCAACTTCCTGAAGGGAGGTTCCAAAGGGGATGGAGAAAGGCTGTTCTCAGTAGTGACAGATGGCAGAACAAGGAGCAATGGTCTCAAGTTGTGGTGGGAGAGGTCCAGGTTGGATATTAGGAAAAACTATTTCACTAGGAGAGTGGTGAAGGACTGGAATGGGTTACCTAGGGAATTAGTGGAGTCTCCATCCCTAGAGGTGTTTAAGTCTCAGCTTGACAAAGCCCTGGCTGGGTTGATTTAGTTGGGATTGGTCCTGCCTAGAGCAGGGGGCTGGACTTTATGACCTTCTGAGGTCTCTTCCAGCTCTGTGGTTCTATGATTCTATGAATGCACAAGGGTTTGAAGCATGAATGATGCAGATGTATTGCTAAAGATTTTCCTTCAGAAGAGTGTTTCCCAATATTCAGAATCTTATATGCAGGTACATGACAGCAATGGATTATTAAAATACTAGATTCTTTCTCATATTTAAGCTCATTTGGGGTTGGTTCCATTTAAAGCCAAGAATGACTTTAACCAATCCAAATGCACAGTCCTGAACAGTCTTTACTAAATATAGCACTATGCCTAGTAGTCCAGTAAGTCTTTGCAGGATTGAGCCCAAGGTATTTTACAGATAACTAGGTAGCAGAGGAATACCATCAGGTATGCTATTAAAACTGAAAGAATTTTTAAAATCTAATTTTACTTTTACATTTTTGTTTTATTTGTTTTTCTCTGACACAAATGAGCAAGCAACCTAGTGAGTTGGTGAAGGTTTTAGTGGGGAAGCTGTAACAGAGGTAAAGATGTAAAGCCTGATCTCCTTTTTGCCAAGCAAGCCAATGTACCCACCGAGGGCCAGTATTAGGGGCTTTTTAGCTGCCATTCTTTCAACAGGGATAAAGGATTAAACAATAAACCTTGGTCTATACTAGGGAGTTATTTCAAAATAACCCTCTTTATTTCAAAATAATAAGAGGAACATCCATACAACCAAGCCCATTATTTCAAAACTAGCCAATTAGCCTGTCATAAGACAGGATTTTCAGGTCTTCTCTCCTCAGCTCTCTCGCTCTGTCTCTCTCTCTCTCTCTCTCTTCCTACTGCCTCCCCCCCCTCTCAGCTCTCCTCCGCCTCCTGCCTTTCTCTCTGTCTCTTTCTTTCTCTTCTCCCCCTCCTGCCTCTCACTCTCTCTTTCTCTTCTCCTTCCCCTTCCCTCCCGCCATGGCGCTTGGCTGAATGCTGCATGCTCAGCCTGGCAGCCGCAAGGGAGGGGGGCGGGGCAGTGACATACATGGCTGGGGCCAGGGCCGTGTACATCACCGCCCTCCCTTCCCCTCCCATCCCAGGGGAGCCCAAACAATCCCTTGCACTGCTGGCTCCCCAGGCGGCCCAGCTGAGGGATGCAGCACTCAGCTGAGTGCCACAGTGGAAGGGTAAGGAGGGCGGTGATGTACACGGCCCTGCCCCGTGGCTGTGTACGTCACCGCCCCGCCCCCTTCCCCTCCCTCTGTGGTGGCTCGGCTGAGTGTTGTGTGCTCAGCCGGGCCACCGTGGGGGAGGGCAGTGACATACACGGCCAGGGGGCGGGGCTGTCTACGTCACCACGCCCCCCCCCGTGGCGGCCTGGCTGAGGGGCGCACCACTCAGCACCACGGTGGGAGGAGGAAGGGGGGGCGGAGACATACACGGCTCCCCCCCCAGCTGTGTACATCACCGCCCCGCCCCCCTTCCTGTCCCACCGGGCCCACCTGAGCGGCAGTCAGCTGAGCCCTAGCGGGGGAGCAAGCAGTGGCAAGCGGCCCTTTGGGGTCTGGCTGTGGCCAGTGGCTGCACCCCCCTTTGCCAGGTCTGCTTCCTGCCCCCCTCCTCCCATCCAGCCCCACGGCCCCCAATCCCCCCCCAGCTCTGCTTCCCACCCCCTTCTTCCTGCCAGCCAGCCCCATGGCCCCCCAGACATCCCCCCCGCCAGTGCTGCTTCCCTCCCCCCTTCCTCCGGGCCCCCCATCCTCCCCTACAGCCCCCGATGCCCCACAAGCTCTGCTTTCCAACCCCCTTCCGGCCAGCCCCATCCCCTTCCCTCCCCAAAGGGCCTCTTGCCGCTGCTTGCTCCCCCGCCGGGGCCCAGCGGAAGCGCTGCTCAACTGGGAGCGGCGCAGCATGCCACAGCATACCAGGCAGGAAGGGGAAGGGGGGCGGCTGGCCGGAAGGGGGGTGGAAAGCAGAGCTGGGGGGGATTGAGGGCTGTGGGGCTGGAAGTGAGGATGGGGGGGCCGGAGGAAGGGGGGAAGGAAGCAGCGCTGGCGGGGGGGGGTGTCCAGGGGGCCATGTGGCCCGAACCTCTATGGAGCAAGGGGAAGGGGGGCGGGGCACTGATGTACACGGCCAGGGGGCGTGGCCGTGTACATCAGTGTTACAGATGGACAGACACTGGGCTACTATATATATGATAATGGTCTGGTTATTTTGAGATCTGTGCTCCTGTTTACCTTGGGGCCTGAGCTTATTTTGAAATACTTATTTTTGGAGTTATTATTTTGAAATAAGTTATTTTGAAACAATTTCCTAGTGTAGACATGCCCTACATTGTTGTAGACATTGGCATCAACAATGAAAAGCCCTACAGATCTGTTCAATATCTGTTCTATATCTTCATCAATTATTTAGATGATGGCATAGAGAGTATGCTTATTTAGTTTGCAGATGATATCAAGCTGGGAGGGGTTACAAATACTTTGGAGGATATGGTCATCATTCAAAATGATCTGGACAAATTGGAGAAATGGTCTGAGGTATATAGGATTATGTTTAATAAGGACAAATGCAAAGTACTCCCCTTAGGAAGGAACAATCCATTTTGCACATACAGAATGGGAAGTGACGGTCTAGGAAGAAGTACTGCAGAAAGAGATCTAGGGGTCATAGTGGATCACAAGCTAAATATGAGTCAACAGTGTGACACTGTTGCAAAACCCCCCCCCCCCAAAAACCAACCAGACATGATTCTGGGATGCATTAACACAGTCCTGCACAACTCGGAAAGCGGCGAGAGCCATATTACTCCAAAGAAAACAGCTGCGGGCCGCAAGGGTAGGTTGGGGGGGGGAGGTGATACTTTATTAATAATTTTTCAATTAAATCAGGCATGCACAACAAACAACTCCAAATGCCCTTACCCTCTCCTCTCCTGGCATCACCCTGTCCCCCCTCCCACTGACACCTCCCCTCCTGCCCTTTTCTTCATTGTCTCCACTTGGCCTCCTGGCATTTGTCTCTCCTGCATCCTGCCCCTTGGTGCCTTCCCTTTTCTCTTGACCTGCCCCCCCTTTCCTCAGCCCAAGCCCCTTCCCCTCCCCTACCTGGCTTCTGCCTTCCAGTTTGTGGGGCTGCCGGAGCCTTTTTGAATCCAGCGGTCGCCGGCCGTGACATCACGACACCAAGTCACGCCAGCATCCTAGCATCTGCCGGCATCCCGCCCTCTGGCTTGCGCCCCTCTTCCTCATACCGGAACTACACACAAGCAGCCCAGAGGCAAGAATCGCTGCACTTCTCCCTCCCCGGCGGCGCTCTGCTCCTCTGCCTGGCCGGCGGATCAGATGGGGCTGCACCGCCCGTAGTCATCATGGGCCGCACAATGAGCCTCCGTGGACCACATGTGGCCCGCAGGCCATATATTGTGCAGGCCTGCATTAACAGGAGTGTTGTGAGCAAGACATGAGAAGTTATTCTTCTACTCTACTCTGCTCTGAGTAGGCCTCAGTTGGAGTATTGTGTCCAGTTCTGAGCACCACATTTCAAGAAAGATTTGGAGAAATTGGAGAAGGCCCAGAGAAGAGCAACAAAAATTATTAAACATCTAGAAAACATGAGCTATGAGGGAAGGCTGAAGGAATTGGGCTTGTTTAGTTTATAAAAGAGAGGGACTGAGAGGGGACATGATAGCGGTTTTCAGGTATTTTAAAGGATGTCACAGGGATAGGGGGGCAGGAATTGTTCTCCTTGGACTGTGATGACAGGACAAGAAGCAATTGTCCTAAACAGTGTGGGGGGGGGGGCGGTTAGATTAGGAAAAACTTTCTAACGGTCAGGGTGGTTAAACACTGGAATAAATTGCCAAGAGAGGTTGTGGAATCTCCATCTCTGGAGATATTTAAGAGCAGGCTGGATAGACATCTATCAGGGATGATCTAGATGGTTCTTGGTCCTGTTGTGGGGACAGGGGACTGGACTTGATAGTCTCTCGAGGTCCCTTCCAGTTATAGTATTGTATGATTCTGAAAACATGAATGTATTTGATTTTAAGCACTCTAGTCATTTTACTGTCTTCAGTGGAATTATTTGTATGCTTGAAGTTGTACATATTTGAGGCCTGGGCTACACTTAAACCTTAGGTGACATAGCTATTGTGCTCAGGAGTGTGAAAAATCCACTCCCCTGAGCTCTGTCCTTATGTTGACTTAACCCCTGATGTAGATACACCTAGGTTGACAAAGAACACAGTTCCTGCCCTCAAAAGCTTACCTATGTAGATATTCCATTAGAATCTGAAAGGTATGAAAGCTTGTAATCAAAGATTATTTAAATACTCTCTCCAGTAGTGAAATGTTAATTACAATAACTCTTGCAAGTGCTACCTTCTTCACCTCAGGCTAGCGAGGGATTTCTCTTCTGACAAGCCGAGATGGCAGATCGGTATTCCTTACTGGTTTAATGCATGCTGAGTCAAAATATAAAAGATGCAAATCGAATTTTCATCTAACGACTCATCACCCAAGGCTACGAGTAAGCGTGCAAACTTAAAATTGGTAATGCAAAATGAAAACCTCAATGTTAGGGAGGCACTGTACTGCTGGAGCCAGAATGTTTTTGGCCAGGTGTGAAATAATTCTTGATCACATCTCATTAAAGATCCTGTGGGCATTTCTTGCAAGAACTGCCGTTGGTATTTTGGCCATATTCCAATCTTGATAATCATAATGTTTACTTATTCTGCCCTTGCAGTTTCAGTTGTGTTCAGTATTCTTCACTTCCTTTTCTAATTCTTGTGTGTTATTGTTATGACCTAAATACATGTACACATACATATAAAAGTGCATTGGGATTCTAGAGGCTGAAATAAATATGTAACATATTTTCATTATAAACCTGATCAGCATTTCCAAAGAAGTCCCATAATGATGGCTTTTCATTAGAGCAAAGATCCTGGGGCTACTTTAAAAGCTTAGGCAGTTTTACATGGTGCATGATTTGTCATTATGAAAGAAGAAACTCCGTCCCACTCTCTCATCTCTGAAAGCTCCACTCAGATCCCCAAAGTACAGACTGCATAGGATGATAAAACTCCCAATGAAGACTTTATTAAATAGTTGAGAGCTGATTTCGCTGTTCTCCTCATTATTCCAATAACTATCATTTTGACAGGGATGGTCTGCTAGACTGTATACCTTCAGTCTCTGTAAAATACACTAGATTAAAATAATGTTATAGTTGCAAACACTTGAAAGTTAAGAAATGCCAGAATTATGGTTGTCTGTGTACCTGCAATTCAGCCCTCTTGTTTAGCTGAATTATGGTATAGGCTTTCATTAAAAGATACCCAATACACTTCAACCTCTTTAATCCAGCAACCCTGGGAAACAGGGTTTGCCAGATTAAAGATTTTGTTGGGCCAAGGAGGGCATAAGCACGCGGGAGCATTACCTGGCATTCTGCATCCTCTGTTGCTTCGAGGCACCTCCCCGAAGATAGCAATGGGGAAAAGCCTCTGTCAGAGCGCACTGCCGCACTTCCATTCCCCAACTGAAGGGGAGGGAGTGGCAGGGCACACAGATGTTTCCTACTTCCCCTGTAAGGGTCCTCTGAATTAGGGACACCCAGAGTATGGAGGTTGCAGTTTATTTTTTTTATTTTTTTTTTTCAATTCCTGTTAGCTGTTAAATTCAGCCAGGCTTCTGCCTAGTTCAGGAGTGCTCAGCACAATATTATCATGGCTCCTCAGTTCACCCTACCCCCAAAAGGCCTAAGAAAGGAATACAAAAAAAGCCAAAGAGGCCAAATGCAAAAATGTATGATAAGGTGGCTAAAAGCAGGAAAAACTAATACACATATTTTCTGCAGACAATGAGCACATCTGTGGAATAACAGGCATCTCCTTTTACATGTGTCAGTTTCAGAGTAGAACTGTACTTTAATTAGTAACCATGAACTGATATTTTATTTAGAGCACAGTGAAAGAATCATACTCTGAAATTAGCAACAGTTTTAAGTAAACTAATAACTTTGCACTTTTCCTAAGGATGAAGACTGTAAGCTTAATCTTAAAGAGCTAACATCAGATATTTTTTTAAATGATGATTAAATATTATTTTTGCATGAACCGTGTCACTGGACATTACAATATGTCTACAAAAAATCAGTATAATAATATTGATTTTGGACTGGTATATTAAAATGTTATATTAAAATATAATAGTATACAATATAAAATATTATTCTTAGGTAAAGGGAAATAATACTGAGCTTCTCCATGGGTTGTCAAAAAAGACAGAGAAGGGGAATAGTAAAAAAAGAAAAGCAAAAGTAAGGCATGTACGCTGCAACACTTGTAATTCTTAAGGAGCTATGCTTATATGGGAACTGCATTATAGAAAAGCAACTAATAATAACCATACCTATGCAACTATATTGAAATCAGTGAGGATGCATGAGTGTAAATGACAATAGAATTAGATCTAATGATGCCTTCTAAAAATTCATACAAAAATCTGTGCTAATAAAGCATTCTACTTTGGCTCATACATTATGACAGTCTTTCATTACTGGTGAACTTACTATTTTTCAAACACTAAAATATAATATATTTAAATGTTTACAAAATTAATGTAAAGGTTGTGCATGTAAACCAATATTCGCCATCGCCTAACTTCCAAGGGCTTAACTGTACAACTTTAATATTCAACTACAAACAAAACACTGTATAAAAGAAAGTTAAGTTTGGACTGAATGAGGCAAAAATGTGGAAAATTAGAGTATGATGATGTAATTTAAGATATCATAATGCAAATGGAGATGGAGAGCAAATTAATGTTGAATAGACAACTTCCATTCTAATACTTTCAAATTTTAAATGCTTGATTTTGCAACTTTAATCTCTCTGTTTATAAAAAAAAGTTTTTCTTGCGGGATGATGGAGTGATGTCATCACGTCACTCTTCATCCCGCAGGCTCCGCCCTCCCATGGCCTCCTTGCCCCAGACATTTTTCAGGGATGGCAAAGCCATCTAACCTCAGCCTTTCGGGAGGCAGAATCTGCCCAGATGGTTTTGCCATCCCTGAACAAGTTCTGGGGCACAGACATCCTCCTTTCCCACTTCACAGCACCCCAGCAATGCCACCTTTTCTGACCCTTCTCTCTAGGGAGCTGTCCAGATCCTACTGTCACAGCACCCGGAGCAGCACCTCCCTCCCCCCCCCAAAAAAGAGTCCTGCATACAGGCCTGATGCCATTTCTTTGCTGGTTAGGTTGCCTGTTATTGGGAGGGTGTGTGTGTAGGGAAGGAGGAAAGGGGATAAGAGTGTATGTGGAGATGGGTGGTACAGTAAGGGGTAATGGTGTGTCAGCCGACGGTCAGGGCAGTGTGTGTGTGTGTGTGTGTGTGTGTTTCCGAGAAAAGGTTTAACGTCCGTGCCTTTACTGCTAGGACCGGGGTCCCGTCGCAGAGGGTAGCCAGCAGGCCAACAGACGCCCCTTTATAGGAAGAGCTTATTACACCTCAGATTTTAGCTGCTAGGATGCAAAAATCCCTTCGCAGCGGGCAGCCTGGGAAAGTCTGAGAGGTGCCCCAACGGACTTGTCACCTGGGAGTGACACAGATATAAACGCCCAAGCTCTTCCTATACCTGTCCCTTATGACCGGCTGAAGTTCTTTTAAAATTGTGCTTGGTTCTGTTACAGCAACTGAAGGAGTCAGGTTGAAATCTTAAACAGTTACAGGTTTATTAAAAAGACTTATAAAAGCATATGGTTACAATGGCTATTGCTCTCTTTCTTAACTGTTAGCAAATACAGATTTTAAAAATGGTTACACAGAAAATAAAGATAGAAAATAGAAATAATGGTACCAAGTGACAGCTTAATCTTTAAAGAGCTCTAAGTCTATGTGTACACTTAAGACAAAGGACCACATCCAGGTACAATTTTTACCCCTTTTTGTGCCTCTTGACTCCAGCGGGTCAAGCCAGGGCCGGTCTCTCAATTCCTAGGAAAGACGAATACGAGGTGGGCGTCCCCTTGGAACCTCGGGAGATCAAACACCTAACCCGACCAGCAGATAGATGGTAGATTGACGCTCAGAGTAAATGTGCTGCTGGACCCATCTTTATACCCCTGAGGCCCGTATCCTCTTTCTTATCTTAAGATGCCAAATTGTACTGGTCCGTTTTGTGGCGCCAGTTCTTACAAGCAAGTTTTAACTTAATTTACACTTGCAAGAGAGATAACTAAATTGTGAGTGCTGGACATTTTTTTTACTGGGCGAGAGATTCCTCCCCCTGCGGACGGCTGTGTGTTCATATCAATATGGGCTAAGTCAAGGGCACTCCTTGGCAGCCTCTTGGTCAACAATTGGCATCTCTGTTTATAGCCATTCATGGTCACACAGCCTGGGCCTTCTGCTCTGTGTGCCCTGTATGCTCCAGGCAAGCAAAAATGGATGTTACAAGGGGGGGTCCCTGTCTGGCTACATGGTGGAGTGAGAGGGATATAGGAATGGAGGCAGGAGGATGGACAGTGTGGGAGTGCAGAGTGGGAGGGGTATGGGAGGGTGGGTATGTTTAGGAATGGAGGTGGGGTTAGGGATAGAAGGAGAGGGATGGAAAGGTGGGTTAAGGAGGATAGTGGGGGAAGGAATGGAGATAGGGGAATAGGGATGTAGGAGTGGAAGGAGAGGGGTGGACTGTGAGCTATAGACTATTTTATTTGTGGGTGGGGCAGGAGTGGGAAGGGTGTGAGTGGCTTGAGGCCCTGGAGAGCGCAACTGGGCTCAGTGCAAGATTAACAGGCTCTCTGGCCATAAAAGCGGCCAGTGAGGGGGGCAGTTGGCAAGAATAGCAAGCAGGGGGCATAGCCCCCTAGCATTATTTCAATATAGTTTTTGAGTATGATTTCACAGGTTTTTAAAATAAAGGAAAACTGAAAAACAGAATTTCATCCTGTGGAATTATATTGACTCCTGTATGGTTCATCAGCAGAGCTGCAACCTTTAGATCTGCAGCCAGGATCTCTGTTATTTGATGTAGCTGAGTGACTGGTAGCAGTAGAAGGCTGTAGGTCAATCACTAGAGAGGGAGGTGTAACACATGCTTTGCTCCTGGGTTTCAGAGCTATCTGCTGACAGAAGAGGAATGTTGATATTCTAGATGCACAGGTTCTGTTCCAGTTTGTTGAGGGGACTATATTTAGTGGTAACAGACCCTTCTGCCCATTCCTTCCAAACCTAACCTTATCGCATCCAACTTGTCCTTGTACCTGTCTCCCAACAATATCCCATTTAGCTACGTCTCAATCTCCCCCTACCACACCCATCTACTTCAAGTCCTCATCCATCTACCCAAGTGTTCCTCAAACTATGCTATCTCTAGGTGCTCCACAAGGCTGACAAACTGGAAACATCGAGAGGTACAACACATACAATCAGTGGACTGCTGGGGCTCCGCATACATTTTTACGCATGTAAAGGGTTCTGGAGCCCCAAAAGTTTGAGAACCACTGATCTACCCCATGACACTCTTCTCACCCCTCTGCAATGGTCAGGCCACATCCTCCTTTTCTCTGCTTCCTGCAGACCAGAAGCAGGAACATTCTGAGCTGGAGGAAACACTGCCCTTGGTCCCAGTTCTTGCACTCATTGTCACTGTGAAGCCCATGTGTCAGGAGGAGCAATTGCAGCAAAAGTCCTTCTAAGATCCATTGGAGCAGAGCCCTTTGTTCTGGCAGAATTTATGATCTACACTAGCTCAGTGGCTTCCCTCAGCTGCAGAACTGCTGAAATATTCAGGAAGTAAACTGGGGGATTCTGTAGAATGTATAAGGTTTGAAAGAGATTTTGGCAATGCAATTGTTACCTACAAGGTCCACAGAAGGCCTTATCGCAAGAACCCTTTTCTCTGTACTAGTGGTCTCTACCAATTTGTAGCAATGCAGATGACTAGCCAATTTACTGTAAAGATGGATTTGCTGCATGTGTCCGTAGAGTAACAGCTAGAAATCTTAAGGTACGTCTATACTGCAGTGCTATTTCGGGATACCAGAGTATCTCAAAATAGCTATCCTGTGTCTTCACAGCAAGCCTGTTATTTCAGGCTCACTATTCTGATGTCCCTGTAAATCTCATTCTACAAGCAATAAGGCGTGTTTCAGAATAGCGCTTTATTTTGAAATTTGACCCTATGTACGCAGAGCCCCATGATGAAATAAGCTATTTCAAACTAGCATTGAAATAAGATACGCAATTTGTGTTGCTCAAATTACATCTTATTTCAAGTTACGGTGTAATGTAGACACACCCTTAGTGCACATAATTTACAGTGAATGTTCCATGTATTACTGCAGTGCAGAGCTGACATGTAGTCATATAAAAATCCAGAACAAATCTGTGCCCTGCTCTTCACTAATGAGTATTGACATGCCAATTTTCAACGTTCAAACTTCACATATACATAAGTCAGGAATTATTTTATAGGGAAAAAGTGTTTTTTTACTTTCTCCCTGCTTAAACAGCTGATCAAGTTTTTTTTGTTTTGTTTACATAGATGTTCATTTCAAGGCAGAGACTGAAAGTGTAAACCTAATAGGTGGAAGATTCAGATAGTTAAAATGGAAATCATAGAAATGTCTGGAAGGATGTTATAATTGGAAATTATTAAACATTAATCTCAGTTAATTTTCACCTGTTATTGCATAGACAATATATTAACAGTTCAGCTCTGCCATCTGCCAGATAATGTATAAAACTGATGTCCTGATAACAGTGTTGTATAGCAGACAATCCAGGCACACACACATCCAGTTAATGTTCTTTAATATGCAGAAGCTGCTCTAGCAAATTGTTCCACACTCAAAACATCTTATAAATTGGACCTAGGCTGGGCAAGATATGGCCTAGGGGCTGGATCCAGCTGCCTAATACTTTTATTCAGCCCGCAGATTACATCTGGCCACTTTTTATTTATATCCTACTGCCTGCGCCACTGAATTTCGAGGCAGTGGCTCAGGCAGCAGGATCCTCTTTAAATGGCTTCCAGCGAGCCTTTTGCTGTGTTTTTAATTCAAAGCCTCTGACCCCAAACAATTCTGAGGGGAGGCTAGTCCTCAATTCTGTTCCTTCCGGGGGGAGGGAGGGTTGTGGAGCCAGACCATGACCACATACCAAAATTCTTTAAGTGATCTCCCTGTGAAAATTATTGCCCACCAGTGTTCCTTCTAAACTGCACAGCCGCTCAGCTTTGCAGGTGATTAATCAGCCCAGCCCAGTTAGTCAGCTCCATGCAAGGAGCCCTGATCTTCTGACTGGGCGGGGCTGATTAATCACCTGTGAAGCTGTGCTATCCTGCAGTTTAGAGGGAACACTGATGCCCACCCCTGAACTAGACTAACTCCTGATTGTGCTGGGGTTCTCATGTCTCAATACAGTAGCCTTAAAATGAAACATCGTTACACTGATCACACAGTTTATTTCACGTGTTTATTTTTAACTGGCCCTACCAACCAGTATACTATATGATTGTACATTTCAATAATGATGTTTTAAAATCTAAACATTAGAAAGTCCCTCTTTGTCAAAGGGCAGCCTCAAACCTAAGTTCTCCTCAAGTACTCACCATGTAATTTACTTATTTTTTTGTGACATTTGCAAACTTCAAACACTGACCACAAACCTAAAAAGCCATTAAAAAAAGATTCCCACCCCAGTCTAGACTTCTGTCAGTGGCAACTCCATTAAACTTTCAGTCATTTAGGAGTTCATAGTACTTTCCAGGAGGACTATTGGCTTCATATTGCTAAATTATGCGTTGGCCCTTCTGTCTACCACAGCACTCCCCTCTGTAGTTTGTTGAATTAGATATCACACACATTTATAAGGTGCCCATTTAAACCAGACCATCTTTCTTGCAAATTTAAGCCCAGATTCTGGCTGGCCCTTACTTGGGTGTTCATGGCAGAAGGCACAAAGTACTGTTCTCTGTCTTTGAATTGCCCAGATAAAAACTCTCCACAACTGTAGCCACCGCATTCAGCAAAACACAGTCAGGAACTGTTATTTCAGGATGTAATCCATCTGAAAGGAATAGGGAGAGTGTGGGGTCAGAGACCAACCTTCAGGGGTGGCTCGTGCCTATGGGCAAACTTAGCAGCCACCTAGGGCGCCAAGTTAAATGGGGCGTCAAATTCCCTGCCACTTCCACTTCCCGTTACGCCTGGCGTCGGCCCTGGAGGAGGAGCGTGGCGGCTTCCCTGCGCCACAGGAGGGTTGAGTCGGTCCTGGAGGAGAAGCACAGGGAGTTGGCCCCAGAGGAGGCGGTGTGTGGGGGTTCCCTGCGCCGCAGGAGGAGGGATTGGTCCCGGGGGAGGTGGTGCGCGGGCCGCAGGAGGAGCAGGTCAGCCCGGGGGAGGCACGTGCCGGCTTCCCCTGCACCATGGGAGAGGGGATCGGCCCTGGGAAAGGCGCACGCGGGGGTTCCCTGCGCAACGGGAGGGGGGGTCGTACTGGGAGAGGTGCGTGCCGGCTTCCCTCTGGGGGGGGGGAATCTTGGGAGGAGGTGGGTGCAGGGGACTCTCTCCCTCCACTGGCACCCTGTGCCCTCTCCCTTCTCTCCACTCCCCTGTCCCTAGCCATAGAACTCTATCCCCAGCCCCCCTTTCCCCAGTGATGTGATGGTAATGGCAGTTAAAGCAGGATAGGGTAATGGATTATTTTGGATCTGTAATAATAAAAATTATAATTAACATTTGTAATGTATTTTTATTTGAAATCATACTGTCATGTACAAATCTATTCTGAAAATTTCCTGTCTCTGTTTTAATCTGATCTCAGAAACATTGGTTGGACGGATGGACAAACCGAATAATTATGCCTGTTTAAATAAATATGCTTAAAAAACATTAAATGGAAAATAGGGGCAAAATGTTTCCCAGTTTACCAAAAACCTCAGCCTATATCTGCCCTTGGGATTGTGTAGGGTGTGGGGGGGAGAGGGGCGCTGATTGCATGGTTCACCTAGGGCGCCAGTTGTTGGCAGCTAGTCTAGGGCCACTCCTGCCAACCTTACCTTTCTGCACCACACCACAAAGCAAACTGGTATGGTGACCCCTAAGATGGAGCGTACAGCTACAGCAAAGGGCATGGTTCTCAGCACTGTGGAGGTTAGGGGGAAGTTCTGAAGATCTCAAAACTGATATTTTTAAGAGTGCCTTAGACACACATGTAATAATAATCCAGGTATAGGAGAATGTAATTACTCCTGGACTGGGAGTTAGGAGATCTGAGTTCTAATTCCTTGTTCATCTACTGGCCTATTGTGTGATGTTTGGAAAATAATTTCACTGTTTGTGTGTCAGCTTTCTCCTCTATTAAAATGAGCTAATTTACATTTATCTTTACTTGATAAAGTGCCTTGAGCCCTAATGACTTATATAATTGAACATGTACTACTATTGTTGGTAGTGTGCAATTTGCATAATCTAGCCCTTCCTATGTCCATTGAACTTTTTAAGTAAAGTAAAGCATGCCACAGAACTTAAAAACTGATAACCTCTGATTTATGATGTGCAAACCCTTAAGATAAACAACTTTCTATAAGACACATACCCAAATACAATAATTTTTGTTGATCAACAGTGATGGAAGTTAAGGCTATATCTGCTGTCTTTTAGGTCACTCATTTTCACTAAGTAGCTTTAGAAATGTGCTTCTGTGCTTTCAAATTCAGTAGCATTTTCTGGGATTCATAGCCAATGTGGCTAAAATAGGCCAACTATTTAATACTGAAGAGCCACCTTACGCAACTGGTTTAGATGTGGAAATGAAGACTAGGAACTGCAGGGGAAATTTTAGGTAGGCAGAATGTAATTTCCCAAATTGAAATTGGGATAGTTTGTTGCCTTTAACCATCTGGTCTTACAGAAAGAATGATGGGAATCTAAATAATCATTCAGGATTTTAGATTTACCTCTCACTTGAAAGTCAGCAAATCCAGCAACATAGTATGCTCTAATACTACGCTGATCAATAGCATAATGTTTACCCAGAGTACTAGCACAAGGCAGGCAATATGTAGCCAATCTAAAAATATTCCAACAGGCCTTCCAAATGGAGAATCCCTTGTGTCAACTTCAGTCAGGGTTTCGCTGACAGGTTTCTCCATCTCCTTATCTGAAATATTTTATTCTCCGTACAATTTTTTAATTTTTCTTACTGAATTTTAGGTTTGATTTTATGAAGTTAATACAGATCTTTAAAAATTCTCATTCAGAAGACAGACATTTAATAATTAACGCTGTTAAAAATCTTTTAACGGGGACTATTATTGTTACATAATCTTTACTATTCTCATTAGCACTACTGATATTTCATCAATCTTCAAATCAGGGTTCTTTCTTTAAAAGTTATTTATTGTAGGTGAACAATCATATCACATTTTAATAAGAAGTCTATAATCAAGTTGCCACATGTTGTTGCAGCTCCAAATAGGATGTCCATATGCTACAAATCAAATGTCTATACCTTATTTTAATTCATAATTTCAGAGACCAATCAATGTATTGAATTCAAAGGGACTTACGTGATCATCTTTTAAAAATTCTCTTCACTTCTTCATTACACTTTTCTCCTAATATCTTTGTGAATCAGTAGTGCTAAATTCACACACACACAAAATAAATAAATTCATGTCAGTGAAGTACAATTATTTTTGGGTAACTGCTTCCACCTCTATGGGAGGAAAAATTATACAGTATATCCACCTCAAAATAATCATGTCATATGTTTTCAAAAGCTTTCCATTTGAAAAAAATCTATTGTCTTATTTAACTAGATTAAAAAAAGGAACTGCCAAATTATATTTGGAGAAACAGCTGAGCAAAAATATTTGCCCATGCATTTGCTAGATTATAACATACAAATCTAGACACAAATTATTTTAAAGCAACTCAAGAGAATAAAAATGACATATACACATGCAAGTTTTATGCAAAAACTGCATGCAGATTTTTAGTGCCTATTTTCAGAAGTGTCATAAAAATACACATGCAAATGCTTAGCATTTACAATCACAAACTATGTTTGCTGCTTCACATTTTACACTGTGTACTTTAGCCAACTGGCTAAACAGATGATGTTGCCAAAACCAAATGCTCAGATAAAGACCACTCTTGCAAAAGGTCCACAAATGAGAACTCTTAGACCTTAGCAGAGTCCAGTCGAAATCAGCAGGGTCACCATGCCTCATCTCATAAGGGTCTGCACACTTGTAGATAATTTTGGAGGTCTGAGATGATAAGATGCTACACGAGGATTATTAATATTAAACATTTTAGCAATAATTTTAACCTTCTGTATACAACAAACAGGTTTTGAGTTTGACAGGTTTTTAGTGTACAAGTTAAGAGCAGGAATGAAATATTAGACCAGAAGCTTGAACAGATGTTCTCTCTAGGCTCCATAGAATTTGTAAATGAAATACAGAAAGAAAAAACAGTGAGCCAAATTTTATAGGAGTATACCAAATGCAGGGCATAATGTTAAACATACATTAATAGTGAAAAGTTAAAGAAAAGGTAACATTTAAAAAAAGGTACAAATCTTATAGTTTTGCTTTCTATAGCCCAAATTCTGACCTTGATTACATACTCAGCTCTCATAGGGACATTTTTAAACAGCATTATACATACATGTTTGGCCAACTGACTATACATACATAACTCACATGCTTTATATTGTAGCTCCCAAAGAAAGGGACTGAAGCAGTGGGAAGATACATGGATTTTAGTTGGAAAATATTCTATCTCAACACATACAGGGTAAGACAATTCAGCAATTACATAGGGAAATAGGGTGTGGCAAATACTGGATATGCTTAGTAATTGTTTCGAAAGTTGCATAGAAATTTTCACTGTCAGTAAGCACCTGGTAGGTCACACTCAGTTACTCTCTGAAAGATGAACCAAAGAGGATGTATGTGTGTGACTTGGAGGGTGAGTAGAAGGTTATAAACATGAGTTCAGAATAGCCCTGTGGATGATCCACACAGGACTAAGTGTTGTGTTTGCTATGAAGATTTAATTCCAATGCATGTACCACTTTCCATTCAGGTGAGTTCTATTCCAGCTGGGAATCAGGATAACATTTGGTATGGCATGGTAGTATTATAGACCTACAGAAAGAGTGGCACAGAAGTATTTGGTAGCACTTTATAGACTAACGAAACATGTAGATGGTATCATGAACTTTCGTGGGCACAGCCCACTTCTTCAGATGACAGGAGTTAGAAGTGTGCTGTGCCAACGAAAGCTCATGATACCATCTACATGTTTCGTTAAACTATAAAGTGCTACCAGACCATTTGTTGTTTTTTCTGTAACAGACTAACTTGGCTACCCCCTGAAGCTACAGAAGTATTTGGTACTTCAAGATGCTGCAGAGCCTTTGGAATTTACTACAGAAATGTTACACCAGCATCTGAGGATTAGGCAACTATTAACCCAGGGTTACTATTAACTATGAACCACCTAAGTAGCTGAATGAATTTCTCCCCTGCTCTCACATTACTCTAGGGAAGGAGTAAATTACCTCATTGCTATGCTGAACCTATGGGTTTAATTTTCAGCTTGGGCTGTTTGAAAGCATTCTGTAGGGACTGGAAAAAGACTGAGAGTCTACCATTCTTCTTAAATTCTGAAGATTCCAGGTGCCAGACTACATATTATGATAACACTATAAATCAGTGGTTCTCAAACTTTTTGGCCCATGGCTCGCCTGGCTCAATGCAAACCTTTCTGTGGACCACCAGTTGCTAATGGAAACTCGGCCTTAAATACATAATTACACTCGAGCCATTTTGCTTGTGCTGTAGTGAGGGAGAGCAGTTTAATTTAACCAGTAAGAAAGGAAATAAATTTAAATTATTAAACAGATTAAGCGATTTAACTAAACAGATGAAGCGATTTAACTTTCTCATGTTAGTTTATCAAACTTCATTTTAAATAAGGTAAATTTTTTCTGTCCAACATAAAAGGTTCCCATGTTTTCTTTATTTATGGTTGGAGTGGGGAAACTTTTTTGGGATGGGGCCACTGATCCACAGAAAAATCAGTTGGCGACTACACTGATGTGGCCCCCAACTTTGCAGCAGCCTCCCCTTTCCCTCCCTTCCCCCCAGCAAGCTTGCATCCCCTGCAGACACAGAGCAGCGCAGGGTGGCAGCAGCCTCTATCAGCAGCTGTTTTTTAAACTGGCTCCCCTCAGAACATCACCCGCCTGGTAGCCCACGTTGCTTCCTCTGATACAGAGGCAGCAGTATAGAGTGGTAGGGGGCTCCCCAGGAGCGGAGCCAGATTACACTGGCTGCCAGCCCTGCTCACAGGGATTATAGAATAGTCCACTAACTGCTAAAAATTCATGCTGTTAGTCGATTATTCTATTACATGCTGTCTGACATCCCTACTTTCCAGGTAGATCACTGGGGACAATTGACAAAAACTTCCTGATTTTCTGATAGAATGATTGCTCACATTGGGTTTGTATTGTCCATATCATCTAACCTGGGCGATGAGAGGCATATAACTCCACCACTTCAGCAGCTGAATGAATTTCTTCCCTACTTCCATATTACTCTACGGAAGGAGTAAATTGCCTCATCCCTTCTGTGTGAAGTACGGCTATGCTGAACTTAGAGGTTTAATTTCCAGCTTTGATAGATGTAGATGAGCTAGTGTACTAAAAATAGCACCATAACCATAGCAGCAATGGTAGCAACTCAGACCAGGTGCCCAGATATGTACCTAAGATCTTGGGAGAGATTATACTCAGGTGGTTAGCCTGAGCCGAACTCCTGTACCATCACAGCTGCACTACTGTTTTTTGCATGCTGGCTTGATCAAAACTAGTGTGTGTACAACTACTCAAACTGGAAACTACACTTCCAGCTACCATGCAGACCTATGTTTACTCTCTCCTGTGCCATTCAGCCAACAAGAAGAGGGCAGAATCACGGTTCCTCATCTTCCCATCCCTATTTGCTTACAGCGGGTGAATAGCCACTGTTGTTCTCCCACCAAGAGTAATAATGTTAGGAAGGGCACTTTACTCCCCTATGTCCTAAATTACATCAACACATAACAGCTTTTAGGGGCCTCTCTATCAGAGAGGAATAGTTGGATTCTAACTGAGCCTTGGCCACACTCTCACTGCTGGGGCTACATAACCTGGGGACTCCACTATGAATAATGACCATATCCTTGGCAGTCCAGAGTATTAGATGGAGAGGCTGTTCTGTGGGCACCGTCTGACCTGTAAACTTTGTTTTTACTACACCTAATGAAGTATTTTAGGAAAAAAAATTGAGAGCAGCCACCAGCAGAGGTTGGAGGCTGCACGCTGAATTCCCTAAATAATTTGTCTTGGGAACCATCACTCAGGACTGTGATGAACTGTGTATCTTGGGTAATGTAGTTAGAGAATACAGGCTAAGTAAACTGGATTAAAGTTCATTTGGAGATGTGGTGTGTAGAGATGAAAAATGGTAAAAGTTTTCTGCAAGAGTGTAAGGGAGTTATATGTTGTAAGGATTGGGGCTGTGTTTGGAGATGGAGTAGGTGGACTACAAATTGTGCCTGTTGGTACAAAGTGCTTGTGAGAGTATAGCTGGTTAGAGGCTATGCCTAAGGATTTAAGATGTATGGTGGAGTGGGGAAAGGCTAGAATATACCTGGTATAAGATTATGTGCAACAGAAACATTGGTGGGAATTGCAAATAAATCATAGGGTACACAGTGAGTTCTCTATAGGTTTGTTACAGGGTCCATGGTTGGGAATGTGTGTAGTGTGTGTGTCTGGGTTACAGGACACATAGATTAGGTGCATGGGATTTTTGGTACTGCGGTAAGGGTTGTAGATGCATTACAGGATATGGGGGGACAACGTGCATTTGGGCTGTCAATGGGTTAAAAGGGATGTGTCTACACAAGTTTTAGTTGGGTTGCAAGAAGAGTGGGAGATAAAGACTAGGTGTGAAATAGATAGCTATATCGGGTATGGCAGAGATGTAAATAGGACACAAAGGCTACGTCTAGACTGGCATGATTTTCCGCAAATGCTTTTAACAGAAAAGTTTTCTGTTAAACGCATTTGCGGAAAAAAGCGTCTAGATTGGCATGGACACTTTTCCGCAACAGCACTTTTTGCGGAAAGGCGTCTGTGCCAATAAAGACACACTTTTGCGCAAAAAAGCCCCGACTGCCATTTTTGCGATTGGGGCTTTTTAGTGCAAAACAAATCTGAGCTGTCTATACTGGCCTTTTGCGCAAAAGGACTTTTGCCCGAACGGGAGCAGCATAGCATTTCCACAAGAAGTACTGATTTCTTACATGAGATCCTCAGTGTTCTTGCGGAAATTCAAGCAGCCAGTGTAGACAGCTGGCAAGTTTTTCCGCAAAAGCAAACTTGCCAGTCTAGACATAGCCAAAACGTGTGTTGGAGTAGGCGGCGTGCAGGACAAAGACAGGGCAGAGGGTGCAGGATGGGGTGAGGTGAATTAAAAGAGCAGGTGTAAGGTACTGGTGGGGGGCAGTAGCAGGATTGTGAAGGTTCAGGGAGGTGAAGATTGGGAACGCAGGTGGGAGTGGAGTAAGGGATGTGTCTAGTGGTTGCAGGAAGGCAGGGGCTGTATGTGTGGTAGTGGGCAGGGGAGTTCCAGGCCTGACAAGGTATGTGGCGCGTGGACTGCGGGATGGGTGAGGACGGGCTGAAAGGTCAGAGCAGGGCGGCAAGGGTGCATGTGCCGCAAGGGACAAGGGCTGCGGAGTACGCTCCGGGCAGGCACGTGCTGCACAGCGGATACAAGGGCTGGGGGCGCCAGGTGCGGGCCGAGGGGAGTCGTGCAGGGCGAGGGCGGGCACTACTAGCTCTGTGCAGGGAGCCCGCCGCCCGCACGTTCCCCCTACAAGATGGCGTCTCCAGGCCGCCGTTTACATAGCGCTGGGGGAATCGGCGCGAGGCGGGACTTCCTGCCTGCCGCGCTCCACAACTGCTTCCTCGGGCGCGAGGGCTGGTGGTTGGGGGCCCCTGAGCGAGCCGTCTCTCACCGCCCCACATCCGGGACTTTCATTCCCGCCCCCCTTTTCCCGCTCCCCGCACACACACACACACACACAGCCGGAAATGACGGCAGAGCCGGCCCGCCGCTTTACTGATCCACGCGGGAGCCAGGTGTGGCCACGCCCCCTAGTTCCGCAAAGGGGGAGGGGGGGGGCGAGAAAGGCATCGGCCCTTGGTAGCTGCGCCTGTTGAGCGAAGTAACCGTGTCCGCTCGCGGCCCTCGCACTGTACTCATCATCAACACTCGCCTGGGCGGGAAGGGAGGGAGCGCCGCTCGCGCGCGCCCTAGAAGGAGGAGCGCTCAGTCCGACCCCTCCCCGCGTTCCGCGAGAGGCAGGTGCGCTCCCCTCCTGCCTGCGCGCGATCCAAGCCACCTCCC
Source organism: Pelodiscus sinensis (assembly GCF_052426305.1). Classification (NCBI taxonomy): domain Eukaryota; kingdom Metazoa; phylum Chordata; order Testudines; family Trionychidae; genus Pelodiscus; species Pelodiscus sinensis. Next base: position 30,644,339 of record NC_143057.1, read on the forward strand.
GCCGGCGCCTGGACGGGAGGTGTCAATCATGTGGTCGGCCCCGCCTCTTCCGGGCCTCTCAGGCTGGGCCGCCGCCTCCTCCTCCTCTCGCTCGCTCTCTCTCTCCCTTTTGTGAGTTATAGCAACCGTTGCCTTGTGAATCAAGCGCCATAGTCACCGTAGTCCTGGCGACTGTTACCCATCAACAACAACCGCTCCTCTCCTCCTCCTCCTCCTGCTGCTGCTCCTCCTCACCCCCATCCTCACCCCCTTCCTCATCATCACCCACAACAACAACAACAGCCACCAGCAAGAGCAACAACAACAGCAACACCACAGCCCTGCACAGCCCAGGTGACTATGATTGTTCCGTGCACTCCGGCCCCCCGGCCCCGGGCTGGGCTGCCCCATTGATTGAGATGGAGCCAGAGGGTGAGGCTGTAACGCGTGTCTCCCTGCTGGCTGGTTGTCCCACCACCCCTTGGTTGTACTTTGATGGTGGATGGGGAATGTGGTGTTGGTTCAGGGCTGGGAGGGAGAAAAGGAGCGCGGGGGGCAGGGAGTCACGCTTCTGGTCTGTGGGACGATTGTAGAGGGGGTGGGCAGGTATCTCGTTGGCCTCTGTGTACAATAGAGGGGAATTGTTAGAAGGGAATCGAGGAGATGGTGATGAGCCCTGTCTGATGGTACCTACTTTAGCGAACACCCAGGCATGGATTCTGCAACACACCAACAGCCAGGGAGTGCTTCTCCTCCTCACTCCTAGGGGCCTTGTTCTGGGGTTGTGATACTTCAGATTTAGATGCTTGTGAACTTTTTGTCTCTTCTGGTGATACTCGCACTTCCCTAGCCCTCTTCTGAGCAGCCCTGGTTCTGTAGTCAGATTATTTCCTCCTTTAATAATAATTCATTTAATCGTATTTCTGTGAAAACTATTTTTTTTGTACAGTACATTGATTTTTTTATTCATCTAGTAGTTCTCCCAACTACCAACACAGACAACCGTTTTGTTTTGCTCTCCAGCAGCTGGGAAAGATTATTTTTGATGCTGTTTGTGTACTTGTGATTTAATCTGAATACAGTGCATGTGTGCTAGTTGGGTTTGTAGTTTATTCACAGTGTGTTTTCTCTCCTGTAGAGATGTTTGGGGTAGAGGATCCATTTCAGTTTCCTTTTACTTCCCACAGTGAAGGAAAAACTAGTTATTTTTGTTTTGCACGAGATTCTCTTGTGTACATCAAATAGATGAAAGAAAGAAAGAAGAAAACACTAAGAAAACTTCCTTTGCAATTATATTTCTCAAAGCTGAGAGTTTTTCTTGATGTCTTTTCCTGCAAAGAGATGAAATTGAAGTCAAGTTGTTCATAAAGAATGTATGAATCCTCTGAACTTAAAATGCATGTATATTTCATCATCTTTTTGGGTGTTAAAATTTAGGAATTTGCCTTCTCTGAATATACTATCACACATATTCACTTTTTTTTTTCTGGACATAAGATATATTTTTGATATCTCCTCATGGGATATCATGAGGATTTTTTTTAACATTTTTATATCTGATTCTCTCCTCCCGCCACCCTATTCCCAGCATGTCAAATCAAGACTCAGTTAATAAAATGGTCTCTGGAATTTACTGTTATTAAAAAGACAGATGATTTAAAGAGGATTATTCCCTCATTTCTGTATTTAATGTAATTCATAGGAAAATGGTAATGTTGTTTTATGGTAAGATACTTTTGTTTATTTTAATTTTGAAGATACTTTTTTCCATCTTAACATTTAAACCCTCCATTGACTACAGTCTTGTTCCTCGTAACAATGCCAACAGAAAGATATTGATTTATTTGACAGAGCAACTGCTGAAGAATGTGACAGTGTCAATTATTTTGGCGATTGTCAAGTGCAGAGGAGGTTAGATAATTAATGCATTGCTGATATTATATTATTTTTTTAACTAAAGCTCAGTAAGTGTCTTGCAGTTTTACTTTCTAAGTATGTTTTCATATGCCATCAGTATAACTAAAATGATATACTTCAATGAGCCACCAATAGTCCCAAAATGCTCATTGTCGTATACTTTATATTGAAAAGGAAGAATAACTTATTTTCCTTTCTCCTACTATAGGAACTGTAATCAGATGAGTTCCAAACAAATGAAAAATTACTGACATCAAAGAAGTCAGCTCATCACTATGTTTTCAGTATATTATAGTACAGAAGTTGCATATAATCTTAGTGAATTAATTTCTAGAAGGTAACCATTATTAGTTTTTGTCAGGGAATTTACTTTGTGATTTATTATTTGTGAATTCATTCCACACATCTAACAATGCCTGCAAGGTAATGCCCCACTTCTGCATGCGGCATTACATGGGTTGGATTCCCATTACCAGCACAGAACCCCACTGATGATGGAGTTCTGTATGGATCTAGAGATCTTCATGGGTAGAATCAGCTTTCAAGATCAAAGCCTAAATTAGCAAAGAAAAGTGACTTTCTTTGACTGTGAAAGCAGAAATCTTTATTTTTTGATGGCGAAAAGGGTACAGTAATTTTTTAAAAGGCTGTATTTTAAAAAGATGTGTTGTACGACAAAAAGTTTTTAGCATTACTCAAGAGACAGTTACTTAAAGGAGCTGTTGCATGAGGTAATTGAAAATAATGCCATGTCACGTCATCTAGCATCATAGGCTTTTACGAAGAAAAGCAGCATTAACAATTTGTTCCCACTTTAACATTTTAATGTTTCATAGATGGGATCTTCAGTATGCATTTTGATTCCCAAGTGCTCTCAGCTATCAGAATACCAGATGTTTGTGATGTCAGCCAGTCTTTTGATAATAAAATGGTTTGTGATTTTTTGTTCACGTGTTTGTGGTTTAGGTAGCTGCACAAGTGTGATTAAAATGCATTTTAAGTCACTTGGACATGGCTTCATTGAGCCTTTGTGAGTTCTGTGCCCTGGTGTGTTTCATAGTTAGCTAACTTGCATTGTGATGAAATAGGCAGACTCTTTTTTTGATGATGTATTCAAAAGAAACAAGATAGGAATCCATGACCTGCCATTTTTATTTAGTTTAAAATCCTTGTTTTCTTCATCTCCTGGGGTAGCTGGGCCTTGTGTTACTACTGTATATTTTCTTCTCTTCTTAAACATAGCAGTTTGTTAGTTATAACGATACACTTCTCAGAAATAAAAATGTTACTAGTTATTTTAACTTAATAACTTTGACTGTGAAAGGGAAAGATGACACATTTTTTCTTTGTCCTTACCTGGAACAGAACCAGGTATGCTTAATATAGTTAAAGAATCAAGAATATTGTACCTTTTTATTATAGTGATTGCTTTGTGGTCTAGTTGGTATTACAGATTTTCAGGGTTTTACCCCTACTCTTCTGTCATTACATTATTTCCTTTAAAATTGAAAGGTGCTTTTTCATGCAAACTACAAAGTAGGCTTAACAACAGTAGACATTGACATGTGTAAGAGTAACGAGGGAACAGGCATTTTCAACACATAGAATGTATTCTGTTTGGATTTTTTTTTAAGTTTGTTTTGAATTGAGATTACAGGTTGTGAATACAACACAAATATACACAGAATAAAAGCAAGCTTTCAAAGTTATAGAGCTAGAGAACAAGTTTTAAACCAAGTTTCATGCCAGATAAATATAGATTCTAATTAGAATATTAAGTGTGTTTTTAAATAATGAATTAAACTATTATTTTTTCAGGCTTTTCTGAATACATACACTTTCAAAAACCTGCATGTTTAAAAGGGCATATTATTTCCACCAGTGTAAGAGTGGCATTATTATATATCTTTAATAATGGTGTTGTGAACAGTGTCTGTAGTTTTTCTATGCTTGCAAGTTCAATGTACACACATATTTTGGAAATTTAAGATTAAGTGCATAGATTGATTTGGCTAAATTTAGCTTATTAGGGACAGATGGCTGCTTTAAACAGGTGTCACTTTCATTTCTAGTGCATTGTGTTGGGACTTCCAGTGGCTCACAAAAGGCCTGTCTAAAGCAGGTGGCATCCTCTGCTTTTGTCATTAGCAAAATCTACTCTTATAGGTAATTATTTTCCCAGTGACTGGGTACATTATAATATGTAGTATAGTTTATCATAGTCTTTATTGGCTGCCCATCACACATTCATATAGTACATTTTTGGATAATCCTCTTATTAGACTTTTAAAAGGGGGCGGGGAGGGAGAGGGAAACATGCATTGAACAATATAAGTTAGCAGTTTTAAAATACAAGTAGGTTGAATAATTTTAATACATGGCTTTGAAAACAAGTAGAAAATTGCAGTTTGATATAAAAATGGTTTTGTTATATAACTGCCCTATGGCTTTATAAAATCTAACTTGTTATGACTCAATTTTTATACCAATGAACTGTAAGTAGGAACATTAAATACATTTTAATCTGTCTTTTGTTTACAGCGTCTCTTATGCCGAAAAAAATATTTTTTCTTTTTTTTGTTTAATATTAACTGTTATAAAAGTCTGCTTAATTTTGAATATTTTGGAAAAAGAAATAATTAGGATATTAGAACTAGAGCTTCTTAGTTTTTTTCACTCTTGACAGTGTTGAGAACAATGACTAGTGCCCATTCTTAATCTGTTACATTTCCTCTAGTAGATGCACCAGAGGGTGCTATGCTATTTCAAACACAATAAGAAAAAATTGTCAAAAGCACTTATTTATTCAAATACATAGATTAACTATAAAATTTATATTTTTCAATTCTTACGGTAACATCAAGAATTTTCTTTTTTATTCTGTGTCTCCCTATAGCAAGATGTTTTCCCTTAATACTTTTATAGGGAAGATTTTAGAATAATAGATTGTTCCATAATAAATATGTATTTACACAGTATGGAGTCACAATCTACTTAAAATTCAAAGCATGAGAATATATATATGAGCTATGCTTGTATAGTAGATGTAGTTTCCACTTTTATATATTTGCTTTATATGTTTACATTGTCTACTTTTATTTAGGCATATCAGTGCTAATATCAATAGCTGAATTAATAATTTGTCTTAAGAAATTACTACATTTTTAGAGTGCTTTGATGCACTGCCATTTCAGTTTTAACCTATTACTCATTTAACTATTATTCATATTTTGTTTGGTTGTTAATTATTTTCCAACAGAATTTTGTTTCGGAATATATTACCTTGCATTTTTGTTGTTCGGTTGTTTTATTCCTTGCTATAAGTCTTAGAGAATAAACTGGGGTCAAAGCAGATAAACCTAATTATTCTCTCAGAAGTAGCAAAGAGAGTACAACAGTCTAGTGGACGGGAAGACTTGTATGTTCCTCCCCATCCCCAATTGGACTGATGGGATAAGAGAGAGGCAGGAGCCTTTTCATATTAAAGGTAACAACCAGATTCTATTATGAATACTTTATTGTGGGTACGTATGACTGACAAATTAGGATTTCTTTTTTACCTGTTGCATACCAAAACATAAGAGTTTTCACATGACTAAAATTAATAATACAATTATGGTAAAAATGGCAAAATACCTTTTAAAAATTCTACAATATCCTTGCTTTTCCTCCTGATAGCAAAATTGTGAGCTACAGCTTCTTACCACTTCTGCAGCTTAATAAAATCTTCTGATTTTGTGTGTGTGTAAATGATCAAGTAACGTAGTGTTTGTAGCACATAGTAAGCCTTCTTGAGAAGTGTAAAGTGATGTGACATGAACTCTGTTAAACTTACATTCACACAAGTAGATGAGTATAAGTAAGTTTGTCTAAAGCAGTTGAACTGTCCTTCTGGGGAGCCACGAAAAGATGTATTCTGCTTTAATTCACATGTTCTTACTTCTTTCTGTTAGTTGCTTTTCTTGCTAGTCTCCCATCTTCTGGCAACTCTGTATGAATTACACCATGCTCAGAATCAGTGTGCCAAATTCATAAATGAAGTATTAGGTATGATTATAAATTGCATATTGGCGAGGGGGGTCTAAGCTGACATAAGGAATGTTGAGGAAGGCAGAAAGGTGTACATTATACGAATTTAGTCATTCTTAAACTTATAGTAGCTTGTATATAATCTTTGTCTAAAATCTTGTATGGTATCCATCACTGCTCTAAGCTAGTGCCAAAGACTGTATACCGGGGTTTTCAAACTGCGGTTTGTAAGTGAAAGCTGTTAGCTAGCCATGAGACACTTTGTTTACCTATGCCTCTGTAGGTCTGGGCGATTGCTGCTTCTTTTGGCTGCAGATCGCCGTTCCTGGCCAGTGGGAGCTGAGGGAAGTGGTGTGGACCGGGACACTACTTCCCGCAGCTTCCATTGGCCAGGGTCCAGATGTTGCTGCAGTATCAGTGGAGGTGGCTGGGAGACCCGGGCCCCTTCAAAGCTCTGGGACTTTGGGGCAACTGCCTCCTTCCCCTTCCCGCCTCCCCCCCAATCCATGGGACTCATCACATTGTATACATAGCTACCCTGTTTAACCATGTAACCTTACTATCATTCTCTTGTATCCTCTTTCCTCTTTTTGTTGTCACTTGTGTCTTGTCTCAAATTAGAATGTGAACTCTTCAGGGTAAAGAGTGTGTCTTTCTGTGTTTATAGTGCCTCATTGGGCTTTTGGATATGATCACCATGCAGATAAATAACAAAAGTGGATCTTGCTTGCTGTGTACCCACCACTCAAGTGGCTTCCCTCTTCTGTTTTGTTATCGTAGTATAACAGTCAGCTGCATTTCTCCATATTTATCATGTTAAAGGCAGTTCCTGAATAACGAAACACAAATTATTGAAGGTAATGATGTAGTAGTGCAAAATGTAAGGTACAAATGAGCTGTTTTATAAAAGGTGCCATTTACTCAATTCACTATATTTCAGCTAAAGCCCCACTATTAGTTTATATGACTGTGAATTGTATTTTTTATGTGGTGATATAATGCAATAATAATTTTGGGTTAGGGTACGATATAGGCTTTTTTAACTTTTAAAAATTAAAATTAATATGTAGAAATTTAATTTCATTTAAAAAAACTGCTTTTAGCTTGAAAAAATTAATTCTCATCAACAGCTGAATTTTCATTTCATCCTCTGGAATTTTTCCTTCAGTTAGGTCAGTACTGATTTTCTTTAAAAAATATTTTTATTACTTGAGTTTTTATTGTTCTTTGTTGTGATTGTACTGACCAGTTGAAGATACTTTACCTTTCAAGTGGGTTGATAATCCGCATTAAAAATGTGATCCACTGGTCTAAGGTAAGCTCAGTATCATTGTTAGCAGATTTTCTAGGTAAAATGGAGGATAGCCACATGAGCACGGTTTAAAAACACTGGGTTTAAGTTTATTTGTCATCGTAGACAATATTTCTTCAGCTGCTTCGTGCTCATTTCTGCATTACTAACAGTTGAAGACCAAAATAATACAAGATGAAAAGTTCAAGTCTTAGATGACTGTCTTGAAAATTTTACCAGTCACTTGCTAACTAAAAGACTGAATCAACTAGCTAGAGGTAAATGAAAGTGGGACAACATTAACAAGATCCCTGGGCAATACCCTAGTAAAAAATTAATCTACTTGGAAGAGGATAGATGCTGGGATTTTCATAAGGGTGCGCTCTCTTTCCTGTTGGCCTCTGGCAAGGAGGTGTCATATGACTATATAGTTCCACCACCCTTTTAACATCTGGATTGTGAAAGGAGGGTCTTTGTTTTCTCCCTCTTCTTGAGCCTCCTGACTGATATTCATAGCAGGGTCTCTGCAACTTTCTGGCAGATGTAAATCTGACCACTCTTGTTAATTTCACTCTGTTGCTGCTAGGCAAACCTGTGATATGGGCAGAAGCAGAGGTACTATGGACAGATAACAGTACATTGGTTTACACTAGGTTCATATTTGGAAGGGCCAGAAACTTCACAAAAGTTTAAATTCTGCAGAAATTGATGATTTAATGCCTTCTTGCCCCCCATTCCAACCACCACCATGTTAAGAAGTGGAAATTTCCCACTCCCCACAGGCAAGTGCATATTTTAAGCCCTTTTAGAATATTATGCCATATGTGAAATTCATCAAAACATCACTTAAGATCACAGAGATTGGGGCAGTTCATACATTTGACCAGTGACTGTCAGGGCCCAGTTAAAACACTTGAAAGCATCCAACAATAACAGGCAAGCAAGATATACAGGGAAAACTCAGATTGGAGGAGTGTCATCTGGGGCTAGCTAATACCTCACATATGGTGCTAGATAATGGTTAACAGACCACTTTTTTATTTTGGCAAGGTGTGGAGTTTCCAGGGTAAAGGCCTGTTATACTTGTTTTGTGAATTGACGTATATATTTGGTAAAATGAAGCAAAAAGAATAGGTACATCCTTGTGTTTTGGATGGAACTTAAGAAGCGAAACTCTCTCCCTGCTGAAGTAAGTGGAAGATTTGCCATTGACTTCACTGGGAGCTAGGATGTCTCCAGTAGGACTTGGGCTACCCCTCCAAGTTTGCAACCTGGTTTTGTTAGATGTAAGAAGACATACCGTTCAGAGAATGTCCATTTAACATTCTTGATTATTGTAGTTCTCACTGTGGCTCTATGCACATAAATGTCTATGCACATAAATGTTGGTTTATCTCCTCAGTGACAGTTAAATACCAGCTGCTCTTTCTTGAAGAGAAATATCATTTTCATGGGCACTTGCTAAATTTGGCATTGGAGGATGTAGTGGCATAGAGGTAGATTCAGACAGACTGTTAGGTTGGATAAAAGTGTACACATCCAATATCAGAAACCTTATTTGAATCACCATTTCTGCCATAAGCATCAGACTTACCTTGTGGATTGAACAGAAGGGTATTATTCAGAAAAAGAGTAGTCTAAAATTGCAAGAATTCTATTATACATCTCTTGTAATCTGAGGCATGTGCGTTGGTGACATGTAGATCAAAAGGGAAAAGTTTGTGTCACCCTTAATCAAATCTCCATAGTCCTGGAAAGCATATTATGTCTGTTTACAAAATTAAATGAACACTTTCATGGATTCAGATTATTTCTGTCAGAGGTCATGATTGTATTCATCACTAAAACAAACCTGGTTAACAAGGGTCAATTTGACTTTCCCCCCTCTCCCCCATGTTATTGCTGCTTTACCATATTAACTGTAACATAAAAGATCTAGCTGGTACACATTAGCTAACCAGGCACTGGACACTTTAATATTATACTAGCAATTCATCCATTACTAGAAAGGAATGCTTTAGCTTTTTATTTAGTAATTTGTTTTAGTTCAATCTTAACTGGTCCATTTTATATCAAACCATTTCAGCTGTGCTGGTTATATAATTCTGTAGATTCACTTATTTCCAATATACTAACTTCCACTATATGAAGGAAATGCAAAATCATCTGATGGTTACATTTTAGACTTGGTTTATAAGTAAAATTAATCGTATTGTAACTTTTTTTGCTAAAAAGTTTTTTAGAAACTTTCTGTATCTGTAAGTTCTTTGAGTCAAGGAATGGATCTTATTTTGTAGGTCAAAACATCCCTTCTGTTTTTTTAGATGCAGGGGTTAAAATCTTGTTGGATTAAAAATAGTGGAGGGGCGCTCCTTCACAGTGTCAATTCCTGAATCTGTAGAAACCCCTGCTGTGCATGCTTTGTGGTTTCAGGATCAGTCAGGTGTGAAGGGGTTGAGGCAAACATTCTCCATGGCATTGTCTCCTCACAGCCTCTTGGTCATTCTCTGTTGGAGTGAAAGCAGATTATATCAGAATAACGAATGCTATTGTTTTTCTCTAAGTGTTCTGAACCCTCTTTCCACAACAAGAAGGCTCTAGGAGCAACAGCCACTAGGCAAACTCATGGTAGCTTTGTTGTGTTTGAGCCATGCTAATATGGAGGTGACAGCATAATTAGGATAGGGCAAATCACAGGTTTTAGGACTAAACCTACTCTCCCTACCCAACATATTTGTAACTTCTAATAAAAATGGTGTAGCAAATAGAACCTTTTTAGTTTCTGGAAAAATGTAAACTTTCTCTCTTGGGAGGAATGTAAATTTGGATCAGGACTTGGATGTAGAGGGTTAGTTTAGTCTAGCATGATTAAGACTTAACTAATAATTTGTTTTATGTGTCCATATTAGGATTACAAAAATCTTGTTCACCTTTTGTATATTGTCTTGTGTATAAGCACAAGAAGGTTTTGACAGCTAGGCAGTTACTTTGTGGTTGCCTGTCATAGAGTGAATGATATCCAAAAGTCAATTGTGAGCTGAGAAGTTACAGGATTTGTAGTATGTTTAGGTGCATGACATAGTATCTTGTACATTAGTAAGGAAGCGAGCAGTTTATGCAAGCTGGCCAAGGACATTAGCAGCTGGGAACAGAATTCTTTTAATATATGCTTGAAGGCACATTGAACAATTGTAGGAAGAATAGTAAAGTTTGAGGGGCCAATTGATTGTATATAAAACCCCTCAGTTTAATCAACCTTTGTAGAGTGGACCGTCTGGTCATAGACATGATGTAACTTTATGTATAACCTTGCTTTCTACTTCCCAGCTTCCTACTCTTCTTAAATTAATATTTTCATTTCCTTTTGAAAAGTACAGTTTTTTACATGAATTAGTCATAGCTTTTATTTCTTATCATGGTTACAAAAGCTGCTTGCATTCTCATACTATACTGTGTTGTAAGATTTAACCTAATAGAATAGTAAGCAATAGACCTGCAACAAACCCAAAGTAACTGTTCAGTTTGAGAATGTATAGAATTGTGTAACAAGTTATAAAGATCACCAAGGTGCGTAAAGATTCTCAAGAATACAAGAATTATATAACAAATACAGGTTGAACCTCTTTAGTCTGGCATCCTTGGGACCTGACCAGTTCCGAATTGAGAATTTTCCAGACCACGGGAGGTCAGTATTGTCTAGCAGCATTACCAACACTTCCACTGCTTACTGGGCTGTTAGAGGACATTTATGGGTAAATGAAAGATAAATAACAGCACAGAACACTGAGAGTTAGGATTGGTGGCTATAAATAAACTTCACGGGACTACAGCAAACTTGGCCACACTCATGAAAAGTGCACATCTGGCTAACTAAAATCATTCCAGACTATGGATGTTTCTGAACCACAGAGTTCTGAACTAGAGAGTTTCAACTTGTAATTCCATTGGACTAACAGCCATTTATCAGGTTACAAACTTCACTTTAATCTTAAATAATATATTTGTATTACAGGTTGAACGTCTCTGGTCCGACAGCATCTGTGGTCCAGCATGATTTTAGTTGGCTGGATGTCCACTTATCATGAATGTGGGCAAGTTTCTTGTCCCATAAAGTTTGTTTACAGCCATCAGTACTGTCTCTCAGTGGTCTGTGCTATTTAGCTCTAATATACCCATAATGTTTTCTAAGAGCCCAGTAAGCGATGGAAATGTTGGTAATGCTGCTAGAAAATACTGACCTCCTATGGTTCAGTGAATCCTTTGGTTTGGCACTGGTCAAGTCCTGAGGGTGTCGGGCTAGAGAGGTTCAAATTGTAATTGCTTCCATGTAATTGACTGTCCATTTCTAAGTCAGGTGAATTCCCCACAGTTTCTCAAACTTTTTCATAATGGAAACCACAATTTAATACAAATATTATGTAAGTGTACAAAACACCTTCCCTCTCATTTGTGATTGTATAACATCACTGTGGCATAGTATAATTGTGTATGTGGAAAAATAATTACAACAGAACCACACTTTTAAGAATACCAATCTTTACAAACATCCTGTTATATGAACCATTGTTCTTGATGTGGAGGGAAAACCCACATAATGAAAAATATGACATTTGCATGCTGTCAGTGCCTAAATTACTTTGCAGCGGTTCGAGTGACAAGAAGGAAGGGATGCAGTGTATTGTACTGCAACTTATGCACTGTCCCAACTGTAGTTGTGTTCAATTTTATGAACCTCTCAATTCCTAATTAGTTTGTACAATAAGGGTTCTGTATAAGAAACAGATTTACTGTGTTTAACTTTTCTTTTAATGAACTTTAGCAGCTAGAAACAGGAAGTAGTGCTAGCATCATGTGGCTAGCCAGCTTTCCATGGACCGTTAACTAGTAATCTGTTGACCACCAGAACTCTGGTTTTCAGCAAGTTTTTTTTTCTGTTGCTGGCCAAGGCTTCTGTTTTTATTCTTTATTACTACATTTGAAACTTGACCTACTGGTTTAAGTGAATAACAGAGGGGACAGCAGCTGGAGTTTGCCACACAAAACAAGTATTTTTGTCACAAAGAAGCTGGATGGCTGTGCAATAGAAAATCTCTCTGAGTACAGAAAATGCTGTTTAAGTGTTGTATTACTAGTTATTTTTATTCAGACATTTTACACTTCGAACTTCATAATCCTTTGACTGACCACAGACTGGATATTGCATGTATGTTTATTTGTAAAACATTTTATTAGGAGACCCCTTGAGAGATGGAATTTTATTTTCAGTGGACTCTTGAGATGACAAAAATAGCATTAGAACAGAGAAACATACACCAGGCACAGAGAGGATTCTTTATGGCTCTTCAAGTGTGTGTGGGATGTGTATATAAAAGTAGGATAAGAAAATGCTTGGTCCGAGTATCATGGGAAACAAAAACCTAGCTTCCCCATGATGGGGTATTCTAAGTATACTTAATTTCCAGGTCCATAATTCAGAGTTCTACATTTTCACTGTAGAGGCTCAAGAAACACAGCCTAGACAAACCTACAGTCAACAATTTTAATAATGCTAAAATAAACAGTTTAAAACAATCTAGCATTCCCCTGCAGTGTTTGCAACCCAAACATTGTGGCATTGAGCTGGGGCAGAAACTGAATGTGAAATTTACTACAAGCTTACTTTAACCCAGGAGAGCGGAGGAACTTGTTTTGGATTGGGGGCCACTGATCCACTGAAAAATCAGTCGGGACCACACAAAAGTGAGAAGCAAAAAAGGAAAAAAAAAACCCTCACTGACCTGGCCCCTCACTGAGAGGCAGAAAAAAACCCCACTCCCTTCATTCCCCTCTCACACTAGCCCCAGAGTCTGGGAGGTCCTGGCCTAGTAGATTTTTGTGGACCTCATTGGCTCAAGGGTGGGGCCAAATATGAGGGGTTCTGCTGGGAAACAGGCTTGATTAGGGTGTGGATGGGAGGGAGGATGCAGGAGTGAGACGAGGGTTCTGGATGGGAGGGAGGGTGCCAGGAGTGGGCTGGTGGTTGGGGAGTCTGGGCAGCAGGGTGGATACAGGAGCAGAATGGGGTAGGAGTGTGGGTGCAAGAATGGGGTTGGGAGTCTGGGCAGGAGGAGGAGTGTAGGAGTGGGCTGGGGGTTCAGGGTCTGGGTGATGGGAGAGTGGGGGACACTTACCTGCACAGCTCTTTGGTGATACACATGGCTCCGTGTTCCCTGCTGCTCCCAAGCACTGCTCCCCACTGGTCCTGTTGGTTATGCTTATGGCCAGTGGGGGGAAAGCCTCCAGACAGCGCTTCCCTGCTTTGCCGTTTCCCCAGCCAGGGAGAAGGAGAGTGGCAGTGAATAGAGTTGATTCTTCCCTGCCAGACAAAACTTGTGGTCCAGATGTGGCCTTGACTTTTGTGACTGCGGCCTGCGAGGCTTGGGGTCCCTCCCACATAGGGAGCAGCAGGACCTGACACAGGTGGATGTGGGGCTGGAGCACCAGCATGGGCTCCCAGTGCTGGTGGGGAGAGCCCCGAACCTCAGGCCTGGATCCAGGCAAGCTGAGGGCTGAATCCAGCCCACAGGCCGTAGGTTCCCCATCTTCGCTTTAAACTGAAGTGAAGCTGAATGGTATTGTTGGCTTACTGGTTAGGGTATGAAAATTAAATAACTTTGCCAATATTTCAGGGTACCTCTATTTTCCCCATTTATAAAACAGAGCGGGTAATACCTGATTTTTTAACAAAGAATTTTAGCATTATATGCAACATATTTTTTTCATTATCCAAACTGAAAAATTAAAACAAATAAGCGGCATAAAAGGAGAAGTAAAATTGTGTTTTATAACTTTTTCAACTTTAATTATCATGGATTGAATTTTCAAAAGCAGCACAAATCCCATTGACTTCCAGTGAAATATATGCTCCTAAATCATTTAGAATTCTAAAACAAAGGCTTTCCATGTAACAGATAAGGAAATGCAAGATTTTACAAAAAACAGTTAAAAAGATCATGTCCCTTTAACAAAAAAAATAGTAAATACAAGTTTCACTTTTTTTTTCATGGTAGTATTTTAAAACAATGTCACCGGGATAGCGTCCCCTTGTAGGTAGACTCTAGTTTGGGAGAGGGTCATTGAAGCTGAGCAAAATTCTGCATTTAGCTTGTTTCCACATGACTTGTAAATAAAACCCTTAACAGGTGGAGGAGGTGCCTACCTGAGAGCTTGAAAATTTGTGTTTTGTCTGTTGTAGGGATAATTCTGAAAATATTTTTTCCTTGTGTGGGTTAGACTTTTATTAACTTAAGAGTTGGATTGTGTTGCAAAAGGAGAATGGTATAGATGACATTTCTTGAGGCCGTGCAAATAGCTGCTTTAAAGTAGAGTTTCAAATTTTAGAAAAAACTGTGTGGGCTATAGCGTTATGCATTGCATTGCAATTTATACAGTTGCAAATACAAGTCAAAGGGGAAATGAAGGGAAAATATTGCCTGTGAGGAAGTGTTTGTGATGGTGACTTTACATTATCTCGAGACCATGTTCATATTATGTGACTAATTGCCTCCAGAGATTGAGGACATTTCCATGGCTTATTCCTTTGGCTTGATCAAATCAGTGTAGGGCAGGCATGTCAAATTGCTGTTTGGAGGGCCTCATGTGGCCCAACTGAAATTTTTTGCAGCCCACTGGAACACTTTTATACAAGAATGAAGTGTGGCCCACTGGCTGCTCGGAGTACGTGGCTGAGTGCCTGCTCTCAGCCGCCTCAACAACTGCTCCAGCACCCAGGTATTAGGTTGGGGGAGGGGTGGAGGCTGGCTCTGGGGGTGGGGGAAGGCATTAGTTTAGGGGGGTAGGGTTGCCAGCTGTCCGGTTTTGAATCGGACAGTCCAGTATTTGAGCTTTCTGTTTGGGAAACAGATTGAGGAAAATATAAATGTCCGGTGTTTTCTAAATAAGATGTAATGTAGATTGTGATATAATGTCAAATGTGTCCGATATTTTTGTTGAAACATCTGGCATCCCTATGGCGGAGGGGGAGGGGGAAAGGGAAGAGGGGCTGGCTCTGGGGCATGAGAGAGTCTTTAGCTTGGGGGCCTGGGTTAGAGCAGGGATATGCGAATGCCTGGCTCTGGGTGAGAGGAAGGGGTTATTGTGTTAATATTTTGTTTTTATTTATTTATTCCCATATAAAGTCATAAAATGTATTTTAATTTTGTATCAATAAATGTCATTTTTTTTGCAATTGCATGAATAATGACATCTTTATGCAAAATCTCAAACTTACAAAGTATCTGAAATTTTCACAGAAGCCTATTCTATTTGATTAACCATGGTCTATACTTGTTTTTATTTCAGCAAAACAAGTTATGTATCATATACAAAATTTAGAAGTACAGGCAGTCCCCGGGTTACGTACAAGATAGGGACTGTAGGTTTGTTCTTAAGTTGAATCTATGTAAGTCGGAACTGGCGTCCAGATTCAGCCGCTGCTGAAACTGACCGCCAGTTCCGACTTACATACAGAAGCAACTTAAGAACTCCAAGCGTCCCTAAGTCAGCTGCTGCTGAAACTGATCAGCAGCTGATTCCAGGAAGCCCGGGGCAGAGCAACTCTGCCTCGGGCTTCCTGTAGTCAGCGCTGGTCAGTTTCAGCAGCAGCTGACTTGGGGACGCCTGGGGCAGAGCAGCTGGGGTGCTGCTGGGTTGCTCCAGTAGTGCCGCTCCTTGGCGCTACTGGACCAACCCAGCAGCACCCCAGCTGCTCTGCCCCAGACGTCCTGATTCAGCCGCTGCTGAAACTGACCAGCAGCGGCTGAATCAGGACGCCTGGGGCAGAGCAGCTGGGGTGCTGCCGGGTTGGTCCAGTAGCGCCCAGAGCGGCGCTGCGGGACCAACCGGCAGCGCCCCAGCTGCTCTGCCACAGGCGTCCGGAGAAAAGCCTAGTCTGCTGGGGGGGGCGGGGCGTATTAGCTGCGCCCTCCCCACCCCAGCAGACCAGGAAGACGCGGGCGGCGGACTGAGACGCACCGCGGTCCCGCCGCCTGGGTCCTCCGCGCTTTGCTCCCCGTCTCCCTGGTCTGCTGGAGACCAGCAGACCAGGGAGACGGGGAGCAAAGCCTCTGAGGACACCCTGCGGGACAGCCGCGGGGCGTCTGGTCTGTCCTGCTGCCGGCTTCCCCCGAGGCTTTACAAAGCCGCGGAGGGGCTCGGGCAGCAGGGCAGCCCAGGCGCGCCTGGGCTGCTCCGCTGCCGGTTTCCCCGAGTCCGGGAGACCAGGGAGACGCGGAGAAAGCCCCGGAGTACACGGGCGTCAGGACCGCGAGGTCCCGCAGTCCGTGTCCTCCGGGGCGAGCCCTGTTCGTAACTGCGGATCCAACGTAAGTCGGATCCGCGTAAGTCGGGGACTGCCTGTACCTTAAATTTATATTTACATTAACATTATGTAAAATTAATTTAAAAATTATTTAATATGAGCAAATAACAATTTTACACATCAAATTATTGTAATACTATAAAATATACCTAAAATATAATCTATAAAATAAAAATAAGTACAACTCTTTGACAAAGTACACTTTCTTTGGTGGCCCTACGTTTGCCAAGGTCCAGTATTGGTGCCTTCTGCCTGGCACCTAAAATGCTTCCCCTCCCCCTCAAAAACACATTGTTTCTTTTTTGATCAAACCCCATCTGGGAATCCTAGGTGGCCCTGAAAGCTCTCAGTTTTCGTTTGTGCAGGCCTCAGTAGGCTTTGAGTTTGACATGCCTGCTGTAGGGGAAACCCATTATCAGATACCTGAAGTCCTCAACAAAATTAATGTTGCTCTTACTAATGATCAGAACTCCTTTAGGGATGAACAGATTCACATTGAACACATCACCAATTGTGATAAATAGTGTTTTAATAATCGAGACTATATTAGGAGTCAATCTCTTGTATTCAACGACAGATGTTTCTTTGTTGCTTGAATCTAATTAAGTGATCAAGGCATGAGCAAATTAAATACATTATACAGAACCTACATTTTAATCATATCCAAAACTAACTTCAACTTTCCTCCATCAAATCCTAGTTGCTCAGTAGAAAGGCATATGTGACTTACCAACGTGCTCGGCAATAATGCCCCTTTATAATATTACCAGTCAGATTGAACAACAAAATGTATAGTAGATTTTGTCCTGAATGATCTAGTACTGTAACAACATTACTGTCTGTCTTCCTCAAAGTCCCATGTGATACCCCTGTTTTTAACTTCAGGAACATCTTACCCCAGTGATGTTGTATGTCTGATTTTTGTTCATGCATATTAGAGTTTATACAAGCTAGAAACAGTTTAAAATGTATGTCATAATTAGGGATGTTAAAATATGTTTATTTAGGTAAATGTGTAACTGCTGAAAATTTCAGTGGATACATGTTTACATGCAGGGTGAGAGAAGCAGCTCCCTGGGAGCTGGTGTGTGCGGGGCACTGGCTTTTAAGATGGCTCCCCAACATGCACCAGCTCCCTGCATCTCCACCCTGCTGCCTGTGTTGCAGAGTCAGCAGTGGTAGTGATAATGGGGGAGGGAGGGGCTGAGTGTAACCATGAAGGTTAACTTATGAGCCTAGGCCATAGTTAATGGTGTACACGTTTGCACTTTCACATCCCTAGTCACAATTAGAGTGTTATAAAGCTTATTGAACCAGACAAGACCTTTGAATGAACTAACTGAAAGACAAATACAATATCACTATACGAAAGTATATAACAATATTCACAGTATATAACAGTATATAACAATATGCCAGCTGCGCTGTCGGGCGATCTGTGCATGCTCTTCTGGGTTATAATCAACTCGCCCATGGCGAGTAGATTGTATTATTTGTTGAGCCCTGAATATTCATAATATTTAAAGTAGTTGTATATTTACTGTAATTTAGAGGGACACTGTCAGGTTAAAAACCATGGGCTGTATAATAACACATTTTAAAGTAAAACAGTTGTTTGAATGAGATGAGCTGCTCACAAATTACTAGCATTTTAAAAACCTATTTTTAAAAAGTTACCTTTGTTACTAATAAAATATCTTATTTTACTAGTTTCCAATTTTAAACCTCTATTTGACACTGTTGATTTATTTACTCTTTATATATCTTATTGAAGACTGTAATTAGACTGGTCAGCTTACATTTTAGATTTGTTTTCTGGATCTTTTGCAACTACAGGTGGAAGACATTGAAGGGAAATCTCTAATACAATTTTCACAAATTGAGAAGACTGGAATTAAAACTATGTTTTGTTAAGCCCTCATTTTTTTTTTAAAAAAAGTCTAAACTACCTGACAGTGTCAGTATGATAATAAGTTAAAAAACGTTTGGCAGATTTTGTGGAAAACTCAGTTTAAAATGTTCCGTAATCATTTATATTATTAAGCTTACATACCCTCCACAGAGATAAACAGATTAAAATATACAAAATCATTGTGCTATAATTCAAATGATAAATTTCTTGACATTCAATCTGTCATAATTAATACCTAGTACCATTCATAATTAATACACAGTACCATAAAAATAGAATCACTTATAACAAATTGCTGTCTCATTTAGTTTCAGTTGAGTCCTGCAAATTCTGTTTATTTTTACGTGGCTCACCCATTTTACTCCATAGTACTCTTAAAGTTTACGTCATGGTGTCTTATTGTGTATTCATTAAGGATGTTAGCATATAGTTGATCATATGATTAACCGATTAACCTGGGCTTATCAGTTAATTGTATCGACTATACACACACACATGCCCTTGCTGCCTCTGTACCAGAGGCAGCAAGGAAGGGGGAAGGTGGGAGCTGACACATGGCGGGAGCCAGCTCCATGGAGCTATCTCTCCCTCCTCCCCCCCCTCGCTGCCTTCTGGGCTCCCATCTCCCCCTGCCCCTTCCCCTGCTGCTGCCTCTGTGGGAGGCCCCAACGGAGGGGGCAGGCGACTCCACAGAACCCGGTACACGCAGAGAGCCAGCTTAAAAGCTGTCTGCCTGCGCATGTTGGCTCTTGCCTGCCCCATACCCCGCACTGCTGCTCCTGTGAGAGGTAGGAAGGGGTTGAGGGGATAGGTGGCTCTGCGGAGCCCCCTCGCCCTTCCCTTCCTCACCTCCCACAGAGGCAGAATTATGCAGAGGAGTATGGGGGGCAGAGAAAAAGGCAGGAACTGGCTTAAAAATTGGTTCCCCATGAGCCCCGGCTCCCACGGAGCTGTCATCCCACCGTGCTGCTGCCTCTGATAGGCAGCAGCACGGGGAGTGAGGGGGGCAGGCGGGAGGCGGTACATGCAGGAAGCCGCCTTAAAAGCCCCTGACACTGGCTTCCCTGGTGGTCCCCCCCCCCATGCGTGTGTAAACGTGTAACTGCTGGAATTTCCAGTGGTTATATGTTTACATAAATAAACAATAGTTAACATACCTAGTATGTGTTACTTTATTTGTGATTACCTTTGATCTGAATGCATATTCTGGTATTGCTGTTATAAGAGAAGTGGTACATATTTTTTTCTTGGTTTATATTTTTGTATGTGTAGTGGAGATGATGTTTTGTCATAGTAAAGGAAGTAAGTGAAAAGAATCCACAGACCTCCTATATACTTGTGCTTTTCTAGGAAAGGGTGTGGTTAGATACAGAGGTTTTAGTAACATAGAAGACTTCATAAATTGTGCGCCAATAAGAAAAACAAATGGAAACTGTTATTCCTGTAGGTCATACTTGTGGAGCAAAACCAGAATATTGGCATCTTCACTAAGCAGTACAAGCTGAGGCTTGCCCAGACCATAGCTTTTAAGGTGTTGCAGCACAGTTAAGTGGGGAAAAAAAAGTCTAGCAGGAGAATGCGTTTTCAATGAAGTGAGTACACCTCACTGCATAGCAACTAAAAGCAATGGTAGGCAGTTATGCACTATTATGTTTAGTATTTATCTTAAAGTGGTTGTACTGTTATTTTTGAGTAGGGTGCTAGAGTCAAGTTATGAATAACATTATTTTTTTCGGTGTATAATTGTTTACTTTTTAAATTTAAATTTTTTTAAAATGGTGCGAGATGAGAGTTGATTTTTGTTTCATTCAAGCTAACTAGGAATAAGGGTATTATGAGCACAAATGTCTCTAAAGAAGCTTAATTAATTGAAAAAACAGCAAGGAGTCCTGTGGCACTTTAAAGACTTGCAAATTTATTTGGGCATAAGGTTTTTGGGGCTGGAGCCCACTTTTTCAGATACAAATAAATAATTAACTGAAGCAATTGTTCAGTTTAAAAAATATATAAAATACTAGAAGTTGAAAAGTATATTGATGTTACAGTAGTCTAGTTTCTGTTAGTGATTATGAAATGACATTTGGTAATAAAATTTTCCTTTGAGGGTATGCTTTTGTTACTTGTTCTTAACCAGATAAATCCCCTATGGATAAATCTTTCTTGCAAAACTACTCCCATTGGATTTGGCCTTAACTTGAATATTAAGAGAAGCAGTAAGATAAACAATGACATGATGAAATGTTAGTTATCTCTTGCACCTTTATTAAGAAGTTCCTTGTTTGGTGTTCTCAATCTTAATAATCTGTTAGTAGTTCTAATTTTTTGTTTTATTAGTGTTGTTCCATTTCAATTAAAACAGTTTTTCCAGATAAAAATTATATTAATTAATTTCACTCTAAGATAATCAAGTTCTGTGTAAGAAACTATTTTATAAATTATTTGCTTTTAGATTAATATACTTTTGAACTTGTGTGGCTTTTAAGCCATGAAATGAAAGAGAAAGTGTTAAATTTTTAAGAGAATATTTGGAAGTCAGTTGAAAAGAAAGGTAATAATAACGCCTTCACGACTTTTAAGTGAATATATAGTAAGTGTTTCAAAATGCTTTTACTTAAGTAACCAGATACTATATTACTAATTTTGCAAGTTATCAAAAGGAAAAAAATCTGATGAAATGTGGTCTTCAGATATCTAATTACTAATTTTATTTTAATAGTTACTAAACCAGGATTAAAATTGAACATCTGTTCTTCAACCTTTATTTTAACATTCTATGTACATACTCATCACTATATATTTTATTCTTGTTCTGATTTTCAATTATGATATCACCACTGACAGCAATGTATTTTCATACACATTTGTAATTTGTTCTGTTTTTGAAGTTTGCTGAAACCTGATTCTTGTTAGCCTCTATTTTGGAGCCTACTTTGTCTCATTTATTTTTACCAGTTTTTCCCCGTTCTTATATATGACTCTGCTGTCTGAATACCATGTGTTTTATATTTCACAGTTAACCTGTGAAGTTGGGCTATGGCAGGGCTTCTACATGTCACACATCTGTCAGTCCTGACACACATCCAGCTTAGTTTCCAGGATAGCTTGCAGGTATTTTTGTCAGACTCCAGGGTCTGCAGCGGCATCTTGTTGCAGACAGTCATGCAGTCACTTTGCTTTCCATTGCTGCTCCTCAGCTTTCTTTTGAGGAGGAAATCTTTCATGATTTGTCTCATTCCTCAAATGATTGTTTTTATTTTAAATATTTGAGGAAGAATTTCCTCCTCCAATTTTAAATTAGTTGAGGGTAAAGAAGAGGTACATTTAGAGTACGTCTGCACTCACTTTTTCCAGGAAAATTTTTGTCAGGTATGAAAAAACATACTCCTATTTACATAGCTATCGCTTCAGCACTGTAAGGTCTCTGGTGTAGAGAGCGCCTTAGCTCTACACCTAAAACTTTGGTCCACCTAACGGTGTTGCTCAAGTGTGTGAAAAATTCAGAGTCATACTTAAGCCAACCTGAGGCTTTGTCTACGCTGGCAAATGTAAAGCACTTCGTCAGATGCATGTAGTGGAAATTCCAGAAACAGGTATAAATATACAGGCATAAGAAAAGATTACCAATCAAGAGTAAGGCTAGAGATAACGAGGTCAATTCAGTCAGGGAGGAGGAGGCCCACTTCTAGCAGCTGATGGGGAGGTGTGTCCTAGGGTGAGCGCGCACAAGGCACAAGACCCCGAAAATGGTGAGTTAATCACTCGGGCAGAGGAATTCATTGTTGCAGGGCTTACTGTAGTTTGTGCACATGTGTCTTGGGGAGAGCCAACACTGCAAGGGGGCCCAACAGTCATTAATTTCCACATTTTCAATAGACTGTGTTCATCCTGTTAGATATTTTGCTGCTGAGGCTGAGAAGGGAAGCAAAGGGGAGTGTGTTCTGTGAGACCCCGGCAACTTGCTTAAGTGGTTCCAAAAATCAAAGACACTTACCAGGCACTTTCTTTGTGGCTTCCATCCTGGCCAGTACATGGCTTACCTGTGTGCAGCAATGTCTCCCCGACCCTTCACTTATGGCACAGTGGCATGGGAATGTTATCCCTAAAACATAGCAGCTCTACCAAGAAACCTGTGGAGGTGGATTGCCCATCATTGGCATTACACTTTTGATGCAATCTGTGAGACCAATTGCTGTGGATGGTGAGAGTTCAACAACACCCTATTCGTCATCTCATTAGCCCTGTGTTGGTAATAGCAGCACAGAAACTGAAGCCTGCTTTCTGCAATTCTCCTGCCATCAACAACTCATTTCAGCACTTCCAAAAATCAGAGCCTTTTACCAGGCACATCCTCTGCTGTTTGTGCTTCCCTAACCTCCGAGAGCTGTGATTCTCTAGCCTCCTCCGGGGTAGAAAGTGGCTCCCTACTGCATGCATCTGTGGATGCTGAGTTGCTCTCTTGCTCTGTCTATCTCTACCCCCTTGGCACCCTCATCCATGATTTTCTCCTCCTCGCTCAGTTTTCTTTGGAATGGCTCCTGGTGCCCCCAAGTGTCCATGGAGATCTTTGGAGCAGAGATGAAGTTGCCCTCAAGTATGTCAACCGTTTCTTCGTAGAACTGACAGGTTGGAATGTGCAACACCAGAGGGGTGGTTTGCTTCTTGCACCTTGTGGTAGGCAATTCACCAGTCCTTCACTTTTACCCTGCACTGTAGTGCATCCCAGTCATGGCCCCTTTTGATAATGCATCTTGATATCTGCCCATAAGTACCCTAATTTCTGTTGCTTTAGCGCATCTGTGATTGGACAGCCTCCTCTCCCCAAAAGCTGATGAGGTCTAGCACTGCTCCAAATAGGGGATCTCCTGGTACATGGAGTGGACATGGTTACCTGGAAGGATGTGCTGAGAGCACTCCAAACATTGCTGAGCAAATAGGAAGAGAACTTTCAGAAGTCCCAAGGAATTTAAGGGCAAGTCTGAGGGTTGGTCACTTGAAAGCAGGGCTATATCAGAGGCAGCAGCATGGGGTGGGATTGGCTTTCTGGGAGCCGGTGTGTGCCATGCTGGCTCCCCATGCATAGCCAGCCTCCCATCTACTGTCCCATGCTGCTGCTGCCTCTGGTACATGCAGCGCGGGGCAGCAGCCGGCTCCCCGGGAGCTGGTGTGTGCTGGGAGCCGCATGTAACTGTTTGGGTAACCATGAGCTTATCAGTTACGTATTGAAATGGTTACACTCTTACATTCCTATCTTGGAGGGGAGCCTTGGGATAAACTGGAGACCTGACTTTCCCCTGGTCTGGCAAATTTCCTTGTTTGGGATCGTTCAGGTCCCGAAGGTGCCGGACCAGGAAAGTCCAACCTGTATTAGCTTGTTGATGCTGCATGTATTAGGGTAAGTGTCTGATGATATACAATATAGGCATTAGAACTTTCATATAACCCCATTATCACATGGTTCTCACTTGCTAAAATAAATGTTTTCCAGCTGTAAGTTTTTGTGTTTTGCTTCAGCTAGCATGTGACACTTTTTGTTTAAAATTTGAGCAATAATCTTAACAGGCTTTCAGTTAAATTTTTTTTTAAATAGCTTAATTTTAACATGGCAGTTTGCTCAAGATAGTTAAGTTTAAATGGGTCCCACTGAGCTGGGTGAGAGGAAATTCAGTGTTAAGTGCAAAGTAATGCACACTGAAAAAAATCCCAACTATGCATACACAATAATGGGGTCTAAATTAGCCGTTCCCTCTAAAAAAAGAGATCTTTGGAAACATCTGTTTAATGTGCAGCAGTTGTCAGAAAAGCTAGTAGAATGTTAGGAATCATTAGGAAATGAAGATGCAGCAGGTTTAAAATAAAGTTGTTTTTTTTTTTTTAACACAATGATCAATCAGTCTTTGGAAGTTATTGCTAGCAGATGTTGTGAAGGCCAAAGCTGTACCTGGGTTCAAAAAAGAATTAGGTAAGTTCATAGAGGATAGGTCCATCAGTGGCTATGGGCTAAGATGATCAGGGATGCCATCCCGTGCTCTGGATGTCCCTAAACCTTCAGCTGCCAGAAGCTGCAACTGGACAACAGGGATGGATCACTCCGTATTGCCATGTTCTGTTCATTCCCTCTGAAAAATCTGGCACTGAACCTTTCAAAAGACAGGTACTGAGCTAGATGGATTTTTAGTCTGACCCAGTATGGCCAGTTCTATGTTTGTATCCTTTCCCCTACCTCTGCAAAGATTGAACTTTACAGTTGGAAATTTTGAAATTGCCTAGTCTCCAGTTCATATTAGAGCCTTTTATAATTGGAAAAATAAATGAGTTGTAAGTGTCTTAAAGGCTAACTTTATGTATGAGTGAAACTGCAGGATCAGGCTCTTAATCTTGATATTAATTGTATATAATAAATACCTAAAAGTGTAATGTGGTAGAATGAGTTAGAAAATGTAAAGTATTAAATTTTATACTAAATTCTGAGCATTTAAATTTGTATCTGTAATATTATATTAAGGTATATTTTTATTTTAAAATATCATCCACCAATTCAAAGACGACATGTGAAAGGCATATTTAGATAAATAAAAGTCACATTTATGGAGGTAAATTGCCTCATTTTGCTATTTTGACAAATAGATTGTCATGCTGATATTTTTAGAATGGGAATTTCACTGTTATAATGTCAAAATCATATTTTCCATTTCACTACAGTGTCAAACAGTCAGCTTTCTTTGCCAGTCATCCATTATAGAATGATGTTATTTGAGACTGTTCTACTGTATAGGAGCATGTGAAAGAGAGAGAGAGAGAGAGAATCTCTTTATATAATCCTCTATAAATTATGTTGAATGTAATTTTAAATAGCCATTTTAACTTTGCAGAAAACATTGTTTAGCAGCAACTTACATGTGATTTCTGAAGGCACATTTATGCTGAGCTGTATTCGGCTTATATATATATTAAAAGAGATAACCTCACCCTGTTGGTCAGTGTTTGCAGCACTTTAGCCTCATGTCCAACTAAAAACTCATATTTCTGAATATTAAAATTGTAGATTTTTATCTTGAAAATGTAGTACTGAAAATGTAAATGCCACAGCGGGACACATTAATGCATTTCTTCTCGATACCTAATACAATTTTAATAGGTGAAGGTACTACATTTCAATAAGAATAGTAAATCAGTAGCAATTTATCCAGTGGTACCAAGCCCTTTGTTTTTTGAGTGGAATGCAATTTGATTATATAGTATGAACTAGAGTGAAGAATTAAATATAATCTTAGTTCTGCATGTATGTCCTATTCTGTGTATCAGAGTTACTCAAATGAGACTCACAAAGTGCCTATTTTGTTTCTGTAAAGTTAGTGCATCTACACAGAATTATGAGGAAATATATAGGCCAGTGAGTTTAAAACAAAAACATGGAAAAGGGATTATTTGGGAAAGATAAGAACCACTCCTCCATGTACTAGTGCTCTGTGTACATGGAGTTAAGCCTGGTATACAGGCTTGCTGGCAAGCCCTGATGATTCAAAGAGGCCCAGGGCTCCAGTTGCTGTTGCAGCATCAATGGCAGCTGGAGCTCCGGACCCCTTTGAATCACCGCCGGAGAGCCGCTCCACATCGGTTTGAGGGCTGGAGAGGTGGGGGGCACGTTACGGTCCGAGTGGTTCTGAGTGCTGGCTGCCGTGGCCTCGCTCCTTCCACCTGAGGGCCTGTCCCTTTTAGTGTGGCGGAGCCTGATTTCCCCCCCCCCCCACCTTGTTCTGGGGTCTGCAGTGGCTTTCAACCCCACCGAGGATATATTATCAGTCTGTAGTGACCCTCCCACCCACTATACTCCTGTATTCCCTCAGCCTTGGCTCCTGTCACTCTGTATCAGTCATTCTTCTTCCATCCCACTCTTCCCTGTGTTTTCTGTCCCTCTTCCACCAGCTTCCCTGGCTCATACCTTTGTCCATTTTCTCATTCCTCATTAGTCTGATTTGGCCACTTTCTTCTTCATCTCTGCTAAGTGGGTACTAGCAGGGACCATTGAGACTGGGGATGTTAACAAGTAGCCGACTATACAATTAACTGATAAGCTTACACATTTCCCCTGCCTCTTGCTGCCTCAAAGGCAGCAAGTGTGGGGGAAGCAGGAGCCAGTGCTAGCGGGGGGAGCCAGCTTAAAAGCCGGTTTCTCCCCCCAGGTAAAAGCGCCACGGGGATGCCTCCTTCCCCACTGAGACTATCAGAGGTAAGAGGGCGGGGATGGAGGTGAGGCTGGGCAAAGCAATCTCTGTGGTGGGCCCAAGCTCCCTGTGAACAGAGGTTGGAGTAGCTTCTGTCTGTGGCGTGCTCAGACCCTGCCCCGCACGGACAGGGGCTGCTGCCAGGCCAGCTCGGGCCACTGTGGACAGAAGCTGCTTAGTAGCAGCCGCTCCCTCCCCTCCCCAGAGTAGCTTCTGTCTGTGGGGAGCTTGTACCCCCATGGACAGGGCTGCAGCCTCTGTATCAGAGGCAGCAGTGTGGGGTGGTAGGCAGCTGGTGTGCGAGGAGAGCTGGTTTTTAAACTGGATTCCCTCCCGGACTGCTCCCACCTGCCATCCCGCACTGCTGCTTCTGATACAGAGGCAGCAACATGGGATGTCAGGGGGCTTGCTGGGAGTGCACTGGCTGCCGGCCCTGGCCCCAGGGACTATCAAATAGTCATGAAATGGACAATATTTTGTGCAGTTACATGACTATTCAGTTACCCGATATCTAATGTCCCTAATTGAGACCTCAGGAGAGAGTTTTCCAGCTCTCAGTTATCTTTATTTGGCATACAGAAAAATGATGCTGAGTTGATCAGAGTCAGTCATAGGGGATGTGTATGGGGCATATCATATATCGAAAGTTACAGAGAAAGTCTCATTGTATACATTTACACATTGCATTGACTATACATTGCATCATTTTTTGGGGTAGGCTTGGTTACGTGGTAGGAACCACTCTCTCTCTAGCACGCTTTGCCCTTGTTTTGCTCATGTTTAATTATTTTAGTAAGTGGAAGGGTCACTGGTATTGTTTACTGATTTGATCTGGCAAGACAAATTTCCCCATCGCTGAATAATATCTGAGGGGCAAAGGGGAGAAAGGGTACTGCCAGGATATGGGGGCAAGGTATACCATCTGTCTGCTGAATTTGAAAAGCTGAATTTGAAAAGCTAACCATGCAAAGCTATGCAATTGAGGGAGGTCTTAAGCATTTTAATAGTCAGCCACAGTAATGTTGTGTGATGTTTTTATGAATCACTGTTGACTTCCCTAATGAATTTTGTAATGTGGCAATTATGGTCGGAGTAAACTAATAAATATACATGTAACTTTCCAGAAACAGATATTGAGTGCAAAGAAATAGAAAGCAAATTCAAGTGGAAGTACACAAGGTTTAAAAAATTGCAGTAGTACTATGAAAGGGGAGTCTATACTTTAAAATAATAAATATTTATATTTTAGTATAAGTGTAATTGTGGTTCTCTGTAATTTCCCTCAGTATGGTATGGAAAGGATAAGGCTGCCACCTGTTACATTGTGGCGTGTAGGAAGTACTGACTGTGGAACTTTCCTTGGATTCAACATGATGCTGTATCCAGAATCTCTGGGCATATATGTTGAAAATGCTCTTCAATGTATGTGTTTCTTGCTTGAGTAAATCTGCGACGTCCTGGTTCACTCCCCATTGCACCTCTCAATCCCTTTGACACTTTGTAGCAATCACTTCTGCCATTCTTGTCTGTCTTCCTGGTCTTTGACATGTAGTCCTTCCAAATCCTGTTTTCATGGTCAATACAGGTGGAGGATTAGAAGATGTCCTAGAACACATGTCTTTTTTTGCTAGATCAGGGTCAGGTGTTCAGCAGTTACAGAGTGGAATGTTTCAGGTGTACCATGTCAGAGGCTGCTGATTAAAACAGGTATACCACTAGATTTACAGCTACAAAGAAAACAAAGATTAAGTCTCAAAACTCCCTTACATTTTTTCCATAAATATTTTTAATAAGAAATGGCTATTGCACCATCTTATTCCAGAACCGCTATACAGCTCAAGGTAGGGATGACTCTGTGTTGGTTAAATGGAGGATTAACATCTGAGTGTCCATGTATATGAGTAGAGGGAAATTACATTAAATGTTGCCTTCATCAGTAGTCTCATTTGCATGCATGTGGCAGGACTGGCTTGACTCCAGTCAAGTTTCAAACAGCACCTATATCATTGCATGGTTTGCATTCCCTTCCTTGTCACTGTCCCCTTACCTCTCCCAATTCCTTGCTTTGCACTGCAACAATGTCTACATCAGGCTTCCACAAAATTTCCACGGCTGTATTTGGGATGCTATTTAGGTCCATGCCAAGTCTGGCTTGCAGTTTATTGTAGAGGCGGCAGATCTACAGGGTGGTCCCTTGCCTTCTGATATGTCCATTGAAAGTTTCTTTCTTTCACACAGCACTACTACTCATTCCTGTTGTGCCTGTTTCAGCATCCCCTATGTACTCTGCACGTAAATGTCTGTTTTACTTCAGCTGTTCTTTCACTATGCTCACACAGTCTCTTCTTCCCACAAGCTAAAGTAGTACATTACTTCTTTCTTGCTCCAGGCAGGAATATGTCAAGTAGCTCTTTGCATGCATAGATTGGGCATGGTCAGATACTCAAAACAAAGGGGAGTCAATAGGTGGGCTTACCAAGGTCGGCAATCAGGAAAAGGCATTTCAACAAAGCTATAGATTTATAAGGGGTTGGAGAGTGTTTCTGGTGGCTGTGGCCCTTGGGCCACAGAATTGTGACAGGAGCAATCACTATCACAGGACCCAAGAGCATTATGGGGCAGCTGCTGATGGATTGTTAGGATTGATAGTGGTAATGTAGTATCTACATTCAGGTTGCATTGACACAAGGAGATGGGTGCGCCTTTGCACCATTTGAGAAAGTGGGGTAATTGCATTGCTTAAGTCATCGGGTGACTAGTTTAGGTGTAGATACAGGCGCAACAATGTTGAAACCAGCCAACTTCTATTGAACAAACTTTTTATAGTCAAAACAGATGAGGTCATCAATTTCCAATGGAGTCAGTATGAATTAAGGGTGTTCAGCTTTCAGGAGATATACATCTCATTAGAACTGGGTTCTAGGCCTATAGTTTTGTATTTTAAAAGTGCTTTCTTGCTGAAGGTAAGAAAAGAGTTTTGCATTAACTTCTTTAACATAAGGACACTTCAGTGGTTTAAATTCAGGGGAGGAGAAAAGGATCTGCCGCAAAAGTCCCCATTTCTTATGACCCTGACAGGATTTTCACAGGAAAGAGGGTTCTTTCAAATTTCAGAGCTCTTCATCTCCCCAACAGTCTTTACAAACCTCACCATTTCTAGAGGGTTTTGTGGAAAATCTCAAACAAGCAAACATCATAGAGCATATTATTAGGGGTAAAAACTCTTTTCTTCTGATTCTTTTGCCAATTTTTATAATCCATTTTTAATCAATAGTAATTATGGTTATTCCTTAGACTATGCTATGACATACCCACCTTAAAATTTCTCATTCCTTTTTTGGGATCGTCTTTCTTTATTGGTGCAGATTGTTGGTGGAATTACATTGGAGGCTGTTAGTATTATAGGGTATGTCTACACTACCCCGCTAGTTCGAACTAGCGGGGTAATGTAGGCATACCGCACTTGCAAATGAAGCCCGGGATTTGAATTTCCCGGGCTTCATTTGCATAAGCGGGGAGCCACCATTTTTAAATCCCCGCTGGTTCGAACCCCGTGCAGCGTGGCTACACGGGGCTCGAACTGGGTAGTTCGGACTAGGATGCCTATTCCGAACTACCGGTACACCTCGTGGTACTAGGAGGGTAATGTAGGCATACCGCACTTGTAAATGAAGTCCACGAGGTGTACCGGTAGTTCGGAATAGGAACCTAGTCCGAACTACCTAGTTCGTGCCCCGTGTAGCCGCGCTGCATGGGGTTCGAACCAGTGGGGATTTAAAAATGGCGGCTCCCCGCTTATGCAAATGAAGCCCGGGAAATTCAAATCCCGGGCTTCATTTGCAAGTGCGGTATGCCTACATTACCCCGCTAGTTTGAACTAGCGGGGTAGAGTAGACATACCCATAGATAGTGAAGAAAGGCTACACTGGCCAGTTCTGCTCCTTGTTACATTTTAGCCCTTTTTCACTCAATTTGCAAAGGTGTAATTGAAGACATAATCTGAAGCCACTGGGATTGCTTAGTTGTCACTGAAGGTATAAAATGATCCATAGAATTCATTACTGGTGATGGTACACAAGGCGGAAATAACTGTTTGACCCTCAAATCTTAGATTGAGTTCACAGGGTTGTTAGACAAATTTGGTATAGAAGTAAGTGGGAAACAGTAAAAATGAAAAATCATGTGCCTTTCTTAAGTCACTTTTCAGAATCGACTTTTGCCTTAAGGTTACAAGAGCAATGTTAATTCAATTGCTATACATGTATAAAGGATTTTCTATTCTTGTTTTCTTGTTAAATATATAGCGTAAATGCTTTATATTGGTCAATATATATAATAAAATGTGCTTGTTGTGCAGTTGTATTAACTTTGCTTTTGAAACTTTAAAATAGCAATTCTTGTCTTTTTGAGATTTTTGGTTGTACGACTTAAATGTTGGAGTGAGATACAGGAGTTTCTTGGCATTCATTTAGGAAGCCATGGGTTAATATGGACAAGTTTTGAGTAGTTTTCCTGTTGTAATATTTATTTGCATTCTTAGAATCTGTCATTGTTACTTTTTAATAATAAGATGTTTCCTAAATTGTGTGCTGACTATTTAAGAGTTTTAAGCTCTTTAAACAAACTGGTTTGAACTGTAGACAGAGGCCTACAGGTTTATTAATGCTTCTTATCCTGAAAGCACAGCATACCTTTTCAGGTTGCACAGCAACAGACTCCTAGCAACAATAATAGATTGAATTTCCAAGAGTGACCATGCCGGATGTAATAATAAAGCAGGAGTACAAACAGTTGTCATGGTTTTCTTTTCACAATAAACTAGTCTTCACTTAGGAAGCTTTAGTCTTTCAAAAATGGCCAAATCCTTGTAAAACTAAGGATGTTTAAGAATAGTTCTGGTACCAAAACATGTCTGCTTTGAAAGAGTGACTGTCATGCTTTTAGAAAGTGTAGTAGTATTAGACCTACAGACAACAAAGAAACATTAAATGGATTATCAAGTAAGGAGAACACTTAATACCGACATAAAAAGGTTTGTAATTCACAACTTGTTTGATAAGTTGATCCATAGTAGGACTTTATTAAATCCAGGGTTGAACAAGTAAATAAACAAGAATTTTGGAAGGGATAGTATCCGTCATATTTCAGGGCATAAGGCACCCTTTAACTAGTACAGGTTGGGAACAGACTTTTCCTGGGAATTATCCCATAACTGCTTATGATAGGACTTGTTGCACCTTTCTGTACTACATGTGGTATTAGAAACAGGATACTGGTGTGATCTGTTCTTATGCATGGTCAGTGTTTTGTTGCCTTTATTTGTTCAGTTGTTATATTATCTTGGTTCAGCTAGCATGAATCCTAGGCCGGTTCATTCTAATTTCTTGTTTTCTTTTAGGAGACATTATATGTTCATGTAAAATCAGACCTTATTTCTTTGAAGAAGCACAAGAAAACAGTATCATTTAATTCCCTAGAACTCATAGATTTAAACTAAATCTGCGAGCTAATTTTTGTAAAAGCATTTCTAGGCAGTGGCAATAAATAAAATTGCCAGTGGCTGCTGGACAAATTTATTTAAGTGTCATAACAGTCTGTCAGAATTTTCTCTTGTCAAGTCTTGTGTGCGCGAAAGGTGGGAAAGTATGGGCAGGCAGGTGGGTGGCAAGTCAGTAGAGTGAGAGAGAATCTTTCCACAAAATAGTAAAACACATAAGCCTGTCCGTACTGCAGTTACAATTTCTGACCTGGCTAATTAAAGTGAGATTTGAACTGTAGCTTTTGACAGCAGTAGGATGTTAATGTCAGAGTGAATTGACTTTTAAATCACCAATTTTAATCATGATTTAAAACAACAGGCAGGAAACCTTGACATAAATCCTCAATTTTAAGTGTTTTACATTTGTACTTTTCAGTTATTTTCCTCAAAAAAGCTTTATTCTCATTGGTTAGTAATCAGTAAACGGTGTAGATTTACAAGTAAATACAGCCTTGGCACTCAGTTTGGTGCTTCTTTTTGGTAATTAGGAGGACTCCTTATATCTTTATTCATTTATTTAAGCAGTTATATAGCTTAACTTACATTTATTTAGTCTTAATTTTTAAATGTGCGTTACATTAGGAAATTAATCATTCACCATTTTATTCACTGGAGTAATTTTTTACTTGAAATATGTGATCAATCTCTATTGGATGGAAATTCTGTTTCAATTTAAAATGCACAAAAACTGCATTTTAATTTTTTTGTTAAATAAACTACCTTAAAGGGGCTGAATAAGAAGTTTCATATCAAAACTTATTATGCATGGGAAATTAATTAATTGAACCGGTTTGGTTTCTGGTTAATGTGTTTAAAGATTTTAGAACTAGTAGATTTCATTCTCACAACTAATTTTTATTTATATATTGGAAGAGGAAAACCAGCTTTTCTACTTAACTACCATGTGGTTTCTTAACTTTGAATGAACTAGCCATTGAACTGAATTAGTTGAATACAATGAAAAAAGTTATTCTTTGCACTTTCAGAAGAAGGTAATTCTGTCCATAAGTGCCAACTCCAATTGTGCTCTGAGCTGGAGCACGAAGGGAAAAAAATTGAGTGCAGAGCACCCGCTGCCAGCCAGGCTCTACCCATCAGCCCTTCTCCCTAGCGCCTCTCATTCACTGGTGGCACTGTTGACCAACTCCTCCTCCCACCTTCCCAGCATTTCTGGGGTGCTGCAAACAGCTGAAGGAGGGAGAGGAGCAGGGAAGGAGTGCCCTTGAGGAAAGGGATGAAATGGGAGTAAAACAGTGCCAGGAAGAGGCAGGGTATGGGGTGGAGGGTAGATCAAGCACCCTTTGGCTAGACGGCAAGTCAGCATCTATGCTACTGTCAAAAGCTGGTTTAGCACTTCAACAGACTCTAGTTCAAAGCTCTCAATTGACTTCCACCTATTCAGTGGTTTGACATTTTAGAAAACTTGACAGCAAACGTACTGATTATAATAATTTGTTGGTGTATAATTTAAATGTTTTTAATGGGTGATAGTAAATGTATTCCTTAACATAAGTTGTCAATTTCAGTTTTAATCTTAAGTAGGTTTATTTTGTTTTAAATAAACTTGTATTTAATTTAAATTAAAAACTCTGATTTAAATTAAAAAAAGATGTTTATTCTAGCAAATGAACACATGCTAATGCCTTTGATCAGCTTTTCTGTCAACATCTGGAAAAGATAGTGAGAATGGTAGCATATAGTGAAGACCGGCAAGTACAGTAAAAAGCAGAAATGACCTGTTGTATTTTTTTAAAAGTATTTCCATATGAAAATAGCACCATTCTGATTAGTTGACATAAACACACAGGAAGTAAATGGTAAAAGCAACTGCTGCATAGAACTGAGCAAGGAAATGATATAAATATATAAACAATATACAAAGAAAGAAATTCACTTCTAAATTGAAATGGTTTACTGGAGTCATATGTTAGATTTTCATACTGCTACGATTGTGGGACTGTCTTTTTTTTGCATTCCTAAAACATCTTTGTTAAAATGACAGCTTAGGCCAGACTGTGAAGTTCTTAACTCCTGTTTGATAGTACGTTATAGTGTTAGTAGTCCTGTTTAACTCTATAAAATTGTTTTTTAAACTAAACTACTATCTGATGTGAGTAAGGATATTGTGATCTTTCTGTCACTAACATTTTTAATTCACCTACTTAGCATGTTGGGGTATCTACGCAGTAGCTAAACATCTGCAGCTGGCTTCTGTCTGCTGATGTGGGCTTTGGCTGCAGAGCCTGTAAAACAGCAGTGTAGGTGTTTGGAACTGTGCTGGAATCTGGGCTATAGGGCCCTCTCCACTCCAGTTTGAGCCCAAACATCTACACTGCAGTTTTACAGCCCTGTAGTCTGTGCCTTAAGTCAGCCGACCTGGGCGAGCCATAGGTGCAGCGTAGACATGCCATTTTTGCTCCTGTGGATTGGTATTCTAAGATTTATCAGACTTTTGTAATAGAAGCAATCAGCGTGCCAACCTAAATGATTATAATGTTTACAAATTATGTAAATACTTTTTACATGACAATACAGGCAGTCCCAGAGTTACGAACAGGGCTTTCTCACCCCGGAGCTCGCAGGCAGCGGGACCACCCAGAGCGCAGTGGTCCCGCCACCTCGACCTGCGGGGCGAGAAAAGCTGCTCCGGGTGCCCCATGTCTGCCGCTTTGCTCCCGGTGCCTCTGGTCTGCTGGGGACCGTCTCCAGCAGACCAGGGACACCGGGAGCAATGCCGCAGCGGCAGCGGAGTCCCGCGCCTCCCTGGCTTTGCCACAGCAAAGTCTCAGAGGCGCGGGACCCCTCTGCCTCCCCGGCTTTGCTCCAGGTGTCCCTGGTCTGCTGGAGACGGTCCCTAGCAGACCAGAGGTACCGGGAGCAAAGCGGCAGACATGGGGCACCCGGAGCAAAGCCGGGGAGGCGGAGGGGTCCCGCGCCTCTGAGGCTTTGCTGTGGCAAAGCCGGGGAGGCGCGGCACCCCGCCGCTGCTGCGGCTTTGCTCCCCGTGTCCCTGGTCTGCTGGGGTGGGGGGGGCGCAGCTAGTGCCCCCCCCTCAGCAGACCAGGCTTTTGTTGTGGTCCCTGGGGTAGAGCAGCTGGGGTGCTGTCGGGTTGGTCCTGCAGGGACCTACCTGGCAGCCCAGCTGTTCTGTCCCAGGCTCGAGATTCAGCCGCTGTTGAAACTGATCAGTGACTGATTCCAGGAAGCTGGGGGCAGAGCAATTCTGCCTCCAGTTTCCTGTAGTCAGCCCCTGGTCAGTTTCAGCAGCAGCGGCTGACTCTGGAGCCAGTTCCGACTTACATACAAATTCAACTTAAGAACAAACCTATAGTCCCTATCTTGTACGTAACCCGGGGACTGCCTGTATAGTGTTTTAGACAAAGCCATACGTTAATTATTGTAACATTTTAAAACTATGTACTAGAACAAAAACAAAATAAAGGGACATTCAAATAGAGGGTCTGATTCTGATCTCATTTAATACTTGTTTTATACGAATATAGTAACTTTGACATAAGCGATTTTTGTGATATTGTTGTAGCCATATTGTTCCCACAATATGAAATACAAGGCGGTTAAGTAGTGTGTTTTATTGGACCAATTTCTGTTGACGGAAGGAAAAAGCTTTTTAATTTCGCAGCACTCTTCTTCCATCTTGGAGAAAGTAACCTGAGTGTCTGAATACAAGAGGGGAGAAATTGGTAAGCATAAGGAGTTCACACATGCTGTAGAAGATTACTTAAAATGAAGTAGTCAATTGAGGGTTACCAGGCAGTAGTGTGTTGTAAATTGCTGTAATGGGCCACAAAACCAGTGTTTCTGTAAACTTGATGTTTTCAGTGTCGAGCAGTTATGAATTTAAGTTCTCAGCTAATCTTGTTAAGTTGTGCAGGATGAAGACAAAGAGGTTAGATATGGAGTGATTACTCTGTGAAGAGTGTTTGCCCATTAGTGATAGGGTGTTTGTGACTTATTTTTCTGGGTGAGTTAATTTGAAAGTGCAGCGATTGTATGGTTTCATCCACATAGTTGCTGTTGGGGCTTTTGTTGTACTGGATGAGGGTTGTTGTAATAAAACTTTCTAGGACACCTGGATCTTAAAAGGCATATTGGGGAATATTGATCATCATAATAGTGGAGATTCTCTGCAGATTTTGCATCTGTAGTTTTGGCAGGGTCTGGTGCTGCTTTGAATTGGTCTGACTTGGTTTGGGGGAGCTTGATTCTGATGTTGACTTCTGTGAGGTTGGGTGGTTATTTGGAGCCCAGAAGATAGGGTTCAGGAAATATTTCTTTATTGATGCAGTCATTTAATGATACTTTGTGTAGGTTCTAGTGTGGAGTGGTAAGTGGCAAGTAGGGAGGTTTAAACACTTCCTGCCTAGGGGTGTTTTCCTTGAATTAGAACCACTTTACTCTTCTTAAACCCTTGACTCCAAGTGGAGCATAGGTCATCTACAAGTCTCCTAAACTTCACTCTGTCTTGAGACAAAACTTCTAGCTGACTCCAGGAGTACCATGAGAGTTCAATGTTTATATTTATTACTTCACTAAGGAGAGACAAATGTGGTGTTATACTACATTCTCAATGAGGTGAGCTGACAACTATTACAGAAACTGGCCAGCTTAAAGGAAAAATGATGGTGCTAAGATGAGAAGGATTTCAAAAATATATTTACTGGACACTTAAGATAGAGAAAGCAAGGGTTATACACCTGAACTCCCATACTCTGGCTATCTCTGATCTAGAAACACCCACTTTTGGACTCTGATGGGGAGGAGGAAGCGGCTTTGCACCTGCTGCTCCTCCTGCCCCCTAGCTGGGAGTACAGCAGTGCAGCAAAGCACTTTTCCAGAGGCTTTCCCCCACTGCTGCTGTAGTGGGGGTAGTTCCTGAAACCAGCGCTGGGCATAGAGCCATGTGACCCCCAAGAGTGGGGTGCCCGATAAGCGCCCAACCTCCATCCCCCTCATTCACCCTCCCTTCCTCCCAAACCCTGCCCCAATGCCCTCTATGGTCTGCAAAAATTCCTTGTTCTGGCATACCCTATTTCCCAGTGTTGCCACATTAAAGAATTTGAATTAAGGATTTAATTATTTTGAAATGATGGAAAATGTATAAAGAAATAAACTATGAAAGGAGGGGAAACTGCAACTAATAGATTTTTTTTTATTTGTAATGTAATTAATATTTCTTAAAATGTCCCTTTTTAAAGCTTTTAAGTAAAATCCTTTCCTTACTGAGACAAACCTGTCTAGTTAGAAATCCAACGTTCAGGCCTGATGATCCATTGATGGCTTTATGAACTTGGTGGAAAGAACACAGGTAGTGCAGTACACCAGATATTAGAGTGACATTACAGCAACTTTAATCATTTGGATAATTTCATTGGAGAAGAATTCAAATGATTACATCTAAAAGAACACCTTGCACATCTTAACATTATTTGTTATTATAAAGAGAAGAACAGAGAAAGTACAGGATAGTGGGGTAAAAGAATGAATATAAAACCAGAATTATAGCCCAAAATTCTTTGTGAAAAAATGTCATAGCCAAATAAAAGAAAAATAATGTTGAGCACAGTAAAGGTAAATAAGCTAAAAAAAAAAAGTAATAAAGGTTCTTCAAGGAAGAATTGGGGATTTGTATAAAGCAAATTAAGTGAATCCAAAGTGTTTCTAAGTATAGAAAAATAGTATGGTGGAGATCAGAGTAAGTGGTGAGAGAGGAGATCGTAGAAAGAACACACTGAAAAAATATTGGTAACAATTAACCAAGGTCTGGTTGAAAATGCACACAGAATAATGAGTTATCAGGTCATATTCAGCGTTAAAATCAATTTTGGGGGATTTTTAAATTATTGATGCTGATGTGGAAGGCCTGTGCCAAATTTACTTCCAAAATTTTGTATTTGTAGACAAATATTTCCAGGGAGATGCTTAGTCTGGACCATTCTTTACTACTGTTGTTTTAACTTAAATGTACGTGTGTTGAAATGTATAGATGGAAAAAGCTTTTCCATTTATCTATTCTAGAAAACAAACATCTCATGTGCCTAGGGTTGCCAGATGATTTCAACAAAAATACCGGACACACTTCACGTTACATCACAATCTACATCTTATTTAGAAAATACTGGACATTTATATTTT
Organism: Pelodiscus sinensis; assembly: GCF_052426305.1. Classification (NCBI taxonomy): domain Eukaryota; kingdom Metazoa; phylum Chordata; order Testudines; family Trionychidae; genus Pelodiscus; species Pelodiscus sinensis. The sequence continues at coordinate 30,682,739 of NC_143057.1, forward strand.
CTCATTTATATTTTCTCAATTTGTTTGCCGAACAGAGAACTCAAATACTGGACTGTCCGGTTCAAAACTGGATACCTGACAACCCTACATGTGTCTTCTCTTGCCTGCTTATCTTAAACCAGTTCTTTCATAGAAGTGCTTTCCCGTCTTATTCTTTTGCAGGTCATTGCAAAAAATAATTAACATTACTATGTTAGTACTTAAACTAATATAATTGAAATGGAAAATAAAATATCAGCTGTATTAAAGTTACTTTATTGACTTAATTTAAGAAAAGTCTTTTAGATATTAAATGTTCCAAAATAAAAATCTATATTCTGAACAACATAGTTGTCCTATGAATGAATACAAGACAGAATTAATTTTCTGGAACTCAGCTGCTATATATATAATATCCTACTAAAGCATATATGTTATCCTCCATGAATTAATTCATCCACATACAATATTCACTGTGGGATCATATACTGTATTTATGGCACAATTATCTATCAATAGTAACGATGAATTTAAATGTGCCATTTTTATGCTTAATTAAACATCAAGGGTCCAATTCAGAGGGTCTATATCCTATTTATGTACACATTGTATAATGTGTTTTATGTGGGGATGCCTCTGAGGAGCCTTTGGAAACTTCAAATGGTCCGGAATGCGGCTGCTTGAGTTTTAACTAATACTCGTTATACAGAGCACATTATGCCAGTGCTCTGGCAGCTGCACTGGCTTCCAGTATGTTTCCGGGCACAATTTAAAGTTTTAGTTATAACCTATAAAGCCACAGATGGGTGGGGTCTGGGGTATCTGAAGGACTGTCTTCTCCCATGTGAACCTGTCTGGGGATTGAGGTCAGCTGGGGAGGCTCCGCTCTGTGTTCCTCCACTTGTGGAGATAAGATTACACCTACATGGAGCAGGGCCTTCTCAGCTTTTGCTTCTAGGCTGTAGAATTCTCTCCCCTGGGATATTCACATGGCGCCAACGTTAATATTGTTTCAGCATCAGGCTAAACCCACCCTTTTACTCGTGGTTTTATTGGTGTTGGAGTTATTTTGTGTGTGTCCCTCCTCCCAAGATGTCTTAGCAGATTTTATGTCCCTCTGGGGGTCTCACATTTTAATTTTTTATATATATTTATATTGTGAGTTAAACATTTTGTGAGCTGCCTCGAATATTTTAAATAGAGGGTGGGGTAAAAATATTTAAACTAAATAAATAAACAAATGAAGAATGGTATTTTCTTAGTAAACTAAGAATATCGCTGAATGTGTCTATCTCTGTTCATGGCATCCTATGGGGGGGGGGATTAATATTAAAATCTGCTATTTATTTGAGAGTTTGTCTGTGTGTCTGTCCAAGAACTTCTCCTAAACAGTAAGAGCTGGGACCACCGAATTTGGTATAATGCAGTTTCTTCTTATAACTTCAAGCAAGGTAAGGGTTTGGTTCTGCCAAGAAAATGAGATGTGCCTAGAATGGGGTTGCTTCTCATAAAACCAAACAAAAAAGAGACAGAATCACGAGGCAGATGAAAGAGGCTGGCTGGGGAGTGCTCTTCCCCTTCTGGGACTTCCCGAGCTCCAAGCCTCCCTCCCCTCAGTCACCTTTTGCGGGGGAGGGGGGAAAGGGGAATGAAACGCCTCCCTCCCAATTTGTATGGGGACATTGCTGGCTGTTCCTCACTGTTAAGTAATAAGGAGCAAGTGAGCTGTTTGTTACATTCCTCACTCTGGTTGCGGAGTGCAGTGGGCAGACAAACCTGGACCTGCCCCAGCTGGGGGACATGCATCCCTTCCCTGACTGTGTTCACTGGAGCTGCAGTGACCATGGAGAGGCACTTCTCACTTGATCCCAAACTGCTATGATGAGTGAGAGCTCTCTTTCCAGGGCAGAACCGCACCACAAAGCAATTATGAAAATGTACATGCTTCATTTGAATTTTATTTTCCAAAAATAAAAAAATTATTAAGCACCTAAACAACACCAGGTATATCTTCTAGCAGCTTATATAGAAAACTAAGAACACTGATGTAGAGGATAAAACACAGCATTCCTATGACTCCATCCTTTTTAAAGTCCAGATTAGATAGAAGAGTAGGAAAATATTCTTTATGGCCCTTTTAAGAGGAGAATGTTGACATCCATAGACTTATTCATGTCAGTTCCAAAGTGATTGGTAAACATATAATCCTAGAGTTAGAAGGAACTGCTAGGGTCATCGAGTCTAGCTCCCTGCCACAATGATGAGACATGGAGGAGAATAGTAAAATCAAATTATGATAATTTGCATATAATCTAGACCTATGCATAACTTGCATATGTTTCCAGAGTATGCAAATTCCAGTATGCTTTGGAAATTCATCTTGATAACCAGGAATTGTTAAAAGAGTGTTAGGGAACCCGTGCCCCATGTACTGCATGTGTCCTATTGGGGTTCTGTGTGTGACCTGAGAGACATTTTGTTTACTATTGCTCACATGCAGGGTTGCCAAATTCTGCTGGTTTCTATCAGCATAGTTCCCCCCCTCCCTTCTCCCCAGTATTACTAAACTGACATGCACGTAAAGCAGGGGCATATGAAATGAGGTGCATGCTGATTGCACTCAACATTGACGGATTGCCATGTGCTCTCTCTGGATCCAGTCAAAGCGCTGCTATGGTTCAGTCATCATATTCTGCAAATTCTTGGTACGCAATTGCTCTTAACAAAACTACCCTATCCTGGGAGACAGTCTTGGTTGTGACAATCTTTTAGCCCACTGAGATGGAGGGCTATTCACTAGAAAAGGTTGCCCATCATTGTGTTATGATTGTGCTGCACATCTCTTAACTTTGAGAGTTGAAGAAAGAGTTTCCCTTAATTTTATTGTGAAGGGAAATTCTTTCCCCAGCTCTGAAAGTTAAGAGCTGTCAGGACTGTAAAAGGGTTTAAAAGAGAACTAGATAAATTCATGGAGGTTAAGTCCATTAATGGCTATTAACCAAGATGGGTAAGGAATGGTGTCCCTAGCCTCTGTTTGTCAGAGGATGGAGATGGATGGCAGGAGAGAGATCGCTTATGTTCTTATGTCAGCACTATCATAAGCAATCTCTTAGAAAGTGTGTTCTGTGAATGGTGGGTGAAGCCATAGTAATCCATAAATCCAAATTGCATTTTCTGTTCGCAGACATAATTTTTGTTTAATTACAGAGATGCACAAGATCTGTCTTTTAGTGGATTTGAACTCTACATTGTTCGTTGTTTTGTAGTCCTCAGCCTTTTCTTTGCAGAGAATTGACTTAATTCTAGAAAAATCTCATTGGAGCCAAGGATTTAGTATTGGATTGTACTCTTGGAGAACCATATCTTTTGAAATAAGTTTTGAACTTTACTAATGAATTATTGCACCAAAATGATGAGAGGACAAAAAATAACTATGAATATCAGATAAGTGGTATTTGGAGAAGAGATGTTACAGCATAAACTCTGATATCAACAATATGCTGATGACAATAATCTTACTTTCCAAACTAGTGCCATCACAAGGATGTCACAAGGCATATAGGGAATCAGCACTTGAACAAAGAGTGGTACTTCAAACAATGTAGGCAAGACCAAGATGATGCTGAATAGATGGAATTAACTGTGACATTGAATGCTCCTTTCATACTGGGCATTTCTGCCCAATTTATCTAAGTGGTAAAAAGCGGCAAGGTCATCTTATATGATTAATTCATCCTAAATGATGAAGCAGCATTGATGTCTCCATGGATGCAGTTGAGCCATGATAGTAAATAAGGAGAAGCTATACTCTCCATTATGTTGGGTATGACATCCACTCCAATAATATTGGCACTGGTTTACTTGGGGCCCACTACAGCTAATCAGTCTTCTTTTCTGGCCTTATTGAGGTATGTCTAGACTACATCTCTCTTTCGAAAGAGGGATGTAAATTAGACATATCGAAATTGCAAACGAAGCTGAGATTTTAATTTCCTGCACTTCATTTGCATAATCGCGTCACGGCGTTCTTTCAAAAACCGCTATTTCTAAAGGGAAACTACGATCTTTCGAAAAAGGCATTTCTTTTCAAAAGAACCTCATCTAAATCATGGTTTCCGTTTCAAAATAGAGATTTTGAAAGAACGCCGTGATGCGATTATGCAAATGCAGCACGGGAAATTCAAATCCCAGCTTCGTTTACAATTTCAATATGTCTAATTTACATCCCTCTTTCAAAAGGGATGTAGTTTAGATGTATCCTTGGTGTCTGAGGGATCCTATGGATGACGTCTAGCAACCTCAAGAATCTTCTATTTCACAACTCTTCTATTTCCTGTTAGAGGGTTCTGTCATTGTAAAAAAATTACAGGTACTGACAGTTCCAATAGGTGTCTCTTCTTTATCCCTGAACAAAGGGATTACTTCTTTGCTAAGGAGTATTCCATTAGGACATCTTGGAGCTTCAGGGACTGAAGAAGATAGTCCTACAGCAGTAAGGCCATACTAGAACTGGTTAAAGTAGTATGGCACATTTCAGCATCCTGTGTCCCTACAACAAAAAGAGCCAAGAGACAGAGTTTGTTCCTGCTAAAGACTTTGCATTCCCTGGGGACGTAAACTCCAGCTCTCACTAAGAAATACAGAAGGTAATCCGTGATCGAGGTCATTCACTTCTAATGCACCTTATTACCAGCACACGACAGAGCCAAAAGATTTAGAGATCTTGCTTCTGGGCTATCTCTACTGCTACAGTTTCTAATCACTCTCAACCACTGTCCAAAAGACACTTAATGCCATATTGGTTGAGACCTGTGTTACACCACCGATACCAACTGTCTCATCCTTTGTCATCTTTGGAACCTGTTAGATTCTTTGCCCACAACTGAAACAAGAGTGCTACAGACAGATAGATTATGTAGATTATCTCTTTCCCACCTGATAAATTTCCTTCCTAGTCTCCTTTTGCAGACCACTCTGACAAGATTATTCTTCAAGGGAAAGCAGAATCCCTTCTATACCAAGAAGCAATAGAGTATGTCCTGCATCATTACCATGGAAGAGTGTCCTATTCCCAATATTTTCTAATCCTTAAGAAACAGAGTGTAGAAGCCCATCCAGGACTTTCTGCAACTTACCATCTTTATTCAAAAACTGAAGTTCTGAATGAATACACTGGCATCTGTAAAACTCTCCCTTCATGAAGGTATGTGGTTTGTGGCTCTCAGTATGAAGGACCTGTATTTCCATGTGGACATTCACCTATCACACAAGAGTTTCCTGCATTTTATAGCAGGTGAGGAATACTTCCAGTTTCAAGGCCTCTCTCTTGGGCTTATTATGGCATCCAGAGTCTGTGCAAAGGTTTGCTCTCTGGTAGCTGCCCAAGTGAGACACCAGGACTATATGGCATTCCCATACCTTTATAATTGGCTCCTCATAGGCTACTCTTGTCAGGAGGTTATGGCAGCAATAGTATTTCTCATACTACTATTAACAGTTCTAGACATTTGCATAGATGAAGAAAAGTCGGTATTGTTACCCATAAGATTAATGAATTTTATGGGGCAAGGTTGGACTCTGTTGCATTGAGAACATACTTCCCTTCAGAAAGGTTTTATGCAATGAGCAGCCTGATTTCTCACATCACACATGGTGAACAAGTACCTCTTGCTGTTAATCCACGTGCAGCTATGCAGAATCCATTTGCCGTGCCTGTTAGTTTGGCTTAATTTGAATTATTGATTAAGCAAGGACCACATCAACTCCAAGGTAGTCGTCCTCACAAGAGTTGTCTCCTTCCTAATTTAGTGATTGAACTTAGTAAAGGTCATGGTGGGAATTCCCTTTAATCCTCCATCTCTAGGACCACCTTTTTGTCTTCCTTTTGGGGTGAGATGCTCACCCAGATAGTCCCATTATTTGGAGTACCTGGATTCCATGAAAGACCAGACTACTTATAAGCTTACTGGAACTGAGGGCAGTCTTCCTTCCCTTTACATACTCGCTTTCTATATAAATAACATCAGACAATATAAAAACAGATCTATATACATAAATACAGAGGAGCGTGATCTCATCCCCTCTGCCAGAAAGCCATCAGGCTTTGGAACTGGTGTGTCAGGAACTGCATCATGATGCAGGCAGTTCTGGTATTCACACAATACCCTGAAAGAAATTAAGCAGAAGTTTCTTCATAGACCATGAGAAGGAGATATTTGCACAGTGGGTGCACCCCTATGGGGCCTCTTTGTGTCCCAAATAAAAAGAAAGCTTCCCCGTATGTTGCTTTAGGGATGCCATGGGTTTTGTCTCCCAAGGCAACGAACTGCTGATGTTCTGTATTAATAGCCTCAGATATGCCTTTCCTCCCATTTTCTGCTTCCACAGGTCATAGGGAGGATAACTCACAGCAAAGTCAACATCATTCTTTTAGGGCTCCACTGCTCCAAACAGTTCTTGTTCATGGAACTTGCAACTGTCTGCATATCTACCTACCTCCTGGTCAGGATTTTTCCATTCCTTGGTCTCCTAACCCTGGATGTGGGGAAGACCACGCATCCCAATCTGGGCTCTCTCTACCTTATAGGCTGGTTTTTGGATGGGCATGAGAAATAGAATGCTCATGTTTGGCCTCTGTTCAGATGATTCTTAATAAAAGTGAAAAAGAGGCTACTAGAGCTTGCTGTCCGACCAGATAGAGATGCTTTTCAGCCTGGCAAGATTACACCAACATTTTCCAGATACTTCAAGCATCCCGGTTGTTCTAGACTATCTCCAGCCTCTGAATGCTTCAGGTCTCTCTGATAGATTACTAAGAGTACACATATTGATTAGTGCCTTCTTCCCTGTGATGGAAGGATGCTTTCACTTTACTGACCCAGCTATGGTATGATTAATGGAAGACCTGATCAGGAACTTTCCACTAGTGCTTAAACCTACCCCAAAATGGGACCTTAATGTTGTCCTGTCCAAACTCACTATTTTGCCTTTTGAACTCTCAGCAACTTGTACCATGGCCTATCTATCTACAACATGGCATTCTGAGTAGCTTTCATCTCAGGTAGGAGATTCAGCAAGCTCAAAGCCATCATGGAGGACACTTCTTATATCGTGTTCAAAAGGAAAGTTTTTCTTCAACTACATTTCAGGTTTCTAAGATTATTTCAGCATTCCACATCAGTCACATGAATACCTACCTGTATTTTTCTCAAAACCCCATGCTTCCTCACTCCCTCATTATTAGGCATGTAGAAAAGAACCAAACCTCAATCATTAAGAAAGATTATAGCAGAGAGATCAGGTGGGCAAACCATGTCCTCCCATATGGTTCCTAAGTGGGTCTTGCGATACATCTTAGGTTACGTCTACACTGCAAAGCTTACAGTGGCTCAGCAGTGCCACTAAAGCATGGTCACTCAAAAGCACATAGTGTAGTTGCTCTTTGTTGGCAGGAGAGAATTGTCTTGCTGTCAAAATAAAACCACTCTCAACAAAGGGTGGAGCTGTGTTGGCGGGAAAGTGTCTCATGCAAACAAAGTGCTGTCCACATCAGTGCTTTTTGTTGTTAAAAATGTTAGTGATGAATGTATGTTTTTTCGCACTTTGTCCAACAAAAGTTTTAAGACCAAAAATATGGTGTACGGATAGCAAACATTTCTGCCCAGCAGGTCACAGCTCTCACTATGTTGAATACAAGCTGCTTCCATGGCATCCCTATCAGATGTTCCTCTACAGAGCAAATGCAGAGTGGCCACCTGAAAATTGAGTCACATATTCATGAGTTACAACGTTGCGGTACATGGTAGGCTACAGATGCAGCAGTTGAATTGGTGGCATTGGAAGCATCTTTTACTCCTAGCTTTCTCACACTGGCCTCCAGTCTGAACATTACTTGCCAATCATCCATGTATGGAATGCACATATGTACCATTACTTGAAACAATGGCTCTTGCTTACTATAACTGAAAATTCTTTGAGATGTGTGTTGTTTATGTGGATTCTAATACCTGCCCTCCCTTCCCTCTGCTGTGGAGCCTAATGGATTTGCAATAAGAAAAGGAAATGGAGAAGTGTTGACCTGCACTGCCTATTATAGCCTCTGTTGGGATTACAAGGAGAGCAACTGTGTAAGAGCAAACCAGCGCAGTGGTTTTGGAGAATTTCTGGACATGTGTGCATGTGTACCCCATGTGTGGAATACAGTTAGGGACCACGCATCTCAAAGAACCTCTAATTACGATAAGAAACCATGTTTTGAAGTATGTAAGCGTCTTCTGGATTACAACTCAATATGCATGCATATCTATTTGGATAATTTGGGAATAGCTTTGAGAGAGAGAACTTTTGCTGAGGTTACTGAATGTAAAGCATTGGGACTCAAACCCCTTAATGTTGTTTGCAGACAGACATTTTGCAGAATGGAATGGACATTATACATATTTGATATGTTGTCACATAGGGCGTGACAAGGTTTATTATGACCAAGAAATCAAAAAAGGGAGGTGGGACTATAATTGTGGTTGGCAAGGATTATAATGATTAAAAGGAATATTTGCTTATCTTAACTGAAATTCTGTTTTTGAGGTGACTTTTCTTGATATTTTGATACTTTATGTAGTTTAACTTTGGAGGAACTATTTTATGTATTTTGTTTCTGAAAGTAGCTTCCATGTAAAGACTGTCCAATCAGAAGGACTGTTCAACAGTGCAGACTTAAAATCTGGTTTTAAAAGGCTTTCTTTGAGCAATTGCACATGTCCATTCCTCTGTAGGTATGTGCATATCCAATGCACAGTTATCCCCTTTAGGTGTCTTGAGTATTCTCTGCTGCCTTGTGCCACTATGCAAAGATATAAATGGTAGAGACGCTGATTCCACTGAGTTTTTTCTTCTCTCCTCTGATGGTTGCTGGAAGTGCTGCTGTTGACTTAGCAAAACCTCTGTTTCTTCTTGCATATAGTACCTATTGGCTAGTTATAGCTTAAAGTGATGGTGGGGACGAGGATTGGGCAAAGTAGTAGAATTGTATTAGTACAGTAGATTTCTGATAATCCGGCACCTTTGGAACCCAGGGCATGCTGGATTATCGGATATGCTGGAGTATCAGGAGGTACTCTGGCCGGGGGGCTGTGATGGGTCTGGGTGATGGGTCTGGGGGAGGGGGGATCCGGCGGGGTTTGTCCAAGATCTACAGTTACATATAAATGCAAGATCTTTGTGAACCATCTGTTTGGCTTGCATGGCATTTCTTGCAGATTGGTGGTGCTATAGATTAGCCATGTTTTACATGAAGAAGCACTACCTAACAGCAGCTTTCTACTTTGGGACTCCCGAATATCCAACTATGTTCATATGAAATCTGGCTATCTTTCAGGGGTACAGAATGCTTTGCAGACTACTTAAGCAGGTGGTTTACCAGTCACCACGAGTGGTTTCTTCATGCAGATGCAGTCGGATCCATTTTCCAGTGGTGAGAAACTCCTTAAGTGGATGTTTGCAATAAGGACTAAAGAAAATACCATCAGTTGCTTGACAGATGTCTCTCAGCTATCTTTGTCAATGTCCTGCTGCATGTCTTCCCTCTGGTTCAGCTCCTGCCCAAAGTTTTGTCAGAAATCAAATAAGACAAGGCTCATCTTACTCTAATCGCCCCAATGTGGCCTTGTGAGCACTGGTTTCCAGCTTTAAAAGCAAACTGCCAGTATCATTACTATTAGACATGGATGTCCAGGACTACAGCTGCCTTCTCCATCCTAATGTGCAGGCAATTGACCTGTTTGACTGGCATCACTGACATCTTTGATAAGGGTCTTGTTCTAAGGGAGTACAGGAAGTGCTTCTACATCCTGGAAGACCTTTTCCTAGCAGTTTTTATTTTATTAAATACAAAATATTCCTTGTCTGGTTCCAACAGAAATATGTTTCCCTGGCCTGGGTTTATATCCAGTATTTATTGGACTATCTCTTGTTCCTTCAACAAAAGTTAGCTATTAGTTCCATCAAAAGTAAATTTAGAAGCTCTTTTGGTTTTCTACTCTCCCATTGATAACCCCAGATTCTTTTCTAATTCTGTGTTTATCAGATTTTTGAAAGGTCTGGACACACTCCAACCACAAGTTTAGGAGGCTGTCCCTCCATGTAACTTAAATCTTGTTTTAGCAAAGTTGTTGTGTCTCTTCTTTGAGTGGCGGCAACCTGTTCCCTGCTATAATTTTCAGTGAAAGTGTTTTTTTTGGTTGCTGTTACTTTGGCCAGGAGAGTGGGGGAATAGTGACCTCTAGTGTCAGAATTCCTCTATTTGGTCTTCTATAAAACAAACATTTTACTTTCACCTTCACCCAAAGTTTTATTAAAATAGTTTATTTTCATATTAATCAAGTAATCTAATTACTGGCCTACTTTCCAAAACATTGGAGACATAACGAGGAAACTGCACTCTAGACATTAGAAGAACTTTGGCTTTTTACCTGTATCAGATTAAATCATATAGGTCTTTGATGCAGCTGTTCAAAGATTCACAGAAATGCATGACTGTCTGGAGTTTCAGCAGGTCATCTAGTCTCATACGCTGCACTGAGGAGATTATGCGAGGCTTATACTTAGTAGTTCTCAATTCCATTTTCCAGGATATTTTGAGCCCCCCTTAGTTCAGTCTGTTTGTGAATCACTTACAGTGGGATGGACGTATGCACTCACTTCAAGAAATGATTACAAATCTTTTTTTGTAACATGTTCTTCGAGATTTGTTGTGAATATCCATTCCATAACTCTTCCTCCTTTTCCTCTCAATCTGATAATAAGGAACTAAGTGGGGATTGGATGTGACTTCACCCTATATACCTGGACGCAGTAATGTGAGACAGCAAAAGGCTCTCTAAAGCTCTGGCATATATCACAGAGAGAAAAATCTCCAACTGTGCTCTGGGTGAAAATGCACCTACAGTGGACTGGACATGTTCTTTGAGATGTATTGCACAACAGGAAAAAGGTTAGTAATTGAAATTTCCCACTGAATTACCGGGAGAATATTTTTACTCTGAGAATAATTTACTATGGCTCTTCTGTTAGCAGTCATTTCATGTAGAGCCAGGGCCATTATTAATTTTAAAAGCCATATTATAGTGTTTTTTCCCCTGACAAGCTATTATTCAGGCTGTATCCTGAATGTTTTCCAAAGAGTAACACTGTTTTTCATGTAATTCAACCCATTTCTTACATTCCTTCTTTGCTCAGCATTCCTATAGCTTGGATAAATAGTTATATAAACAATGTGTGGTCTTCACAGTGAAGAAAACCTCAGAGAAAATCTGTTCTTGGGAACCCAAAAAAGGAGTGCAAAGCACATTAGTCAACACTTTTTGGGTTGACAAGTCAACTCTTTTTATAGACCATGGAGGACCAATAAAGAGCTCAGTGTAGGAGTAAGAACACACTCTTATCAAACTAGAAGGCTGCCTATTAGGCAGAATAGCAAAGATATACAGTATCAATAGATATCATCTTGGTGTATCTTTTGAAGTACTTAACAAAATAAAAGTTTTTGTTTTATTCACTTTTGGATAAAAAGTCTTCCTGTTGTCTTTTTGTATCTTTCCTCAAAGATCCATATTAAAATTTTAAGGAGAAGAGAGGTTAAGTGCTCTATTTGGTTTTGGAATAATTTTCCCTTTTCCTTTTTGTTGACGGGATATTTGCAACTTCTTTTTCTTCTGATCAGCTCATGGTCTCTGGAGTGGCAGGTACTTGTGTGGGTAGAACAGTTAAGTAAGTTTCCCTTACCTTTAATTTTATCTTCTCCAAAGAGTGCTCCATCAGAACCTATCTTGTGCATTTTCTTCTATTGTATTTCATTGATTAAACATGCATAGAGATGTCACTTCTAGTATACATATTACATCTGAAGAGGGAGGGAGTGAAATAAAATGGTGGAAGGACTCTGCGTTTTAAGTAAAAACTTTACTTCCTGGGTAATGTTTGAGAACATACAAAGAGCTAAGGTCAATTCAGTTATGGTAAAATGCCTATTGTCTTAATTAGGGATATGATGGGCAGCCAGTTACCTGGTAAGCATCGCCCTTACTGGGTGATGCTTACTGAGTAATGGTTAACTGGTGTTGGAGGGCTGCTCCAGTCCCAAAGGGCCCACCATGCTTCAGGCTAGGGCGGGAGCCAGGAAGCCCCTGTGTCAGGCCAGTGGGGCTGGGAATTCCCACTGGGTGGGAGTCGCTCCAGTTGGGCTGGAGTGATCCCTATTCTCTCCCTCCCCCCCCCCCCCCGATCCTACTCAGTCAGTTAACCAATTAAACCTAATGTTTAACTGGTTAACTGATTAAATGGGATTTTACATCCATAGTCTGAATGTGATTATACTTCCTTAAGCAGGCTAGCAGAGAAATTTAAGACACTGTCAAATTGAGTCACACTTCTATGAATAATTTTTTCGTTCAAGATTTCTTACGCACAAGAGGAACCTCATATACTACCTTTGATGCTTGAAATAAAGAGGTAGAAGATCAGTATGAGACTGACAGAGCATTGGGTATACATTTCAGAGAAAGTGAAATTATGGATAAGGAAAACTAATTTTACCTTTTCTCCTCTAATCTCTTTCAGTTACAAAACTGTTTCAGTTTAGTTGCAGAGAAACTAAATTAATTCCTTGCTTCGGTATTCACAGCTGACGATGTTAGGGAGATTCCCAAGCCTAAACCATTCTTTTGAGGTGTCAAATCTAAAAAGTGAGGAATTGTTCCAGATTGAGGTGTCGGAGGAGATTTTTTGGAACAAATTGAAAAACTAACAGTAAGTAGTCACCAGGACTAGTTGGCATTTTAGAACGTAAGAATAGCCATACTGGGTCTGACCAAAGATCCATCTAGCCCAGTATCCAGTCTTCCAGAAGTGGTCAATACCAGATGCCTAAGAGGGACTGAACAGAATAGGTAATCATCAAGTGATCCCTCTCCTGTCATTCGTTTCCAGTCTGACAGAGGCTGGGGACACCATTCCTACCCATCCTGGCTGATGAGCAGGGCTCGACAAACTATGTAATCTACTCGCCTAAGGCGAGTAGATTACAACCCAGAAGAGCCGGGTTCGGGCAATCTGCGCATGCGCAGATCGCCAGACAGCATGGCTGACGAGTGGGGCTCGCCGTGGCTCGACAAGCTCTGCTAATGAGTATTGATGGACCTAACCTCCATGAATTTATCTAGTTATTTTTGGAACCCTTTTAAAGTCCTGGTCTTAACATCCTGTGGCAAGGAGTTCCACAGGTTGTCTGTGTGCTGCATGAAGAAAAACTTCCTTTTGTTAGTTTTAAACATGCTATCTATTAATTTCATTTGGTGACCCCTAGTTCTTATGTTATGGGAACAAGTAAATAACTTTTCCTTATTCACTTTCTTCATGCCTATCAAGATTTTATAGACCTCTGTCATTCATCGTTCAGGAAATCAGTATTTCAGGACAGTACTGCACATTTGGCTCTTGGGGAGAGCCAGCTCTGTAAGGGAGGCATTAAAATGATTACTGTCCCTGCATTTTTAACAGCCAGTGTTTAAAGAAGATAACTTGCTGCTGAGGATGACCAGGAAATCGCGTGTGTGTGTTTGTCTTCAACACTGTGGCTTCCACCCTGGCCCTTATTTAACACACGTGTGTGCAGCAACATTCACCTCCTTCCCCTCAAGTGATGGCAGAGTTGCATAAGAATATTTCTCTTAATGGGTCAAGAAAAATGCATCTCTGGCATACAACCTGCAACAGTGGGGATTGCCCAGTATCTCCATCAGAGTTTCATGGAGATCTCTGAAGCAGATTCCCGGGTAGTGAAGGAGTCCATCAACACCCTGCTCCAGTGCTCTGAGTAGGCATGTGGTGATATGCATATCAGAGATACAAAGCAGCCTTCTGCAAATCTCTTCCCACAGGCTCCACACACGTAAAGAAGCTGGCCTTATCGAATCCTCCTCTTACTCAGCCACTCTTCAGCCATTCCCAAAATCCAAGCCATTTACCTGGGGCCTTCTCTCCTGTTTCCACTTTGCTGGCTGTGACTGGCTAGCCACTTCTCCTGTAGAGAAGAGCTTCTGTCTGTATTCATGTCCAAGCACTCTGTCATCCTCTGCCCCTGGGTCCCTCTCCACAGTCTCATCCACGATTTCCTCCTGCTAGTGTGATTTACTCTTCACTGGCCTCTGAGCCCACAAAGTATCCATGATGGCCTTTATAATGGAAGTGGAGTTGTCACTGAGTATTGTATCCTGCACTTTATAGATCCAGTGGCTGGTGGGCGTATTACTGGAGCAGTGATTTGCCTCCCTCATCCTGTGTTAGACATTCCTCAGCTCCTTCACTTTAAGCCTGCACTGCAGTATGTCCTGATCAAAATACAGGACTATGTATGATATCTGTCTGTAGGTGTCATAATTTGTACAACTTGAGCATAGCTAAGACTGGACAGTCTCCTCTCCCCAAATGCTGATGAGGTCTAGCACCTTGGCATTGCTCTACACAGAGGATCACCTGATGTGTGGAGTAGCCATGATCACCTGGAAAGATGCACTGAGACCACTGCACATGTTGCTGAGCAAACCAGAAGGGGTCTTTCAAAATTCCGCAGGAATTTGAATTTAAAAGGTGGAGCTGATGGTTGGTCAACCAGAGGGCAGGGCAGTAGGCATAGGCATTGTGGGATATGTCTGAAGGCCATTTGCAATGCTGTAAAGGACCAGGGTACCTGCACTTGTGCTAAGGCACTGTAGTTCTGGTGCGGAAAGCTGTATGCTCTCATCAGCAAGGTTTTTTTTTAAGTGTTGCAACTGTGCAGTTAGTGAACACAAAGTTTTGAAAACAATTTAAGTTTGTGTTGTTATAAACACAGCCTTAGAGTTTAAAAATGTAGTTTTGTATTTCTATATTGTGATGTTCTGAGGACCCTAACATTCAGTTTTTAAAATCTTGTTTTTATTTTCTTATTTTTATTCAGGGCAGCAATCATTATGTGCCAATGCTTAGTTTTTAAGATATATGCTTCTCTTTCATTTCTTTTAGTTTTTCAGATCATGATAGGGCACAGTGGGGACTGTCTGATGTAGTGATTGGAGCCAGTAGTAGAGTCAGGGTTGAGGTCATGCCAAGAGTCAAAGGTGAAATCAAAAACTTATGCCAGGGCAAGAAAGCAGGAACCAGAAAAAATGTGGTGACAGGGATGAGGCATGGTAATAGGAACAAAAAATTAAAAGAAATAGCAAGGACAAGGAGCTGGATGGAAGGAGCTAATTCAGGGAGCAGGGACTTGGTCCCAGAGGTGTAGGCAGCAACTGGCTTAATGACTAGTTGTCCAGACAGGGCTTGGGATAGGAACAGGAAGCTTTATGGTCAGCAGTGTCAAATCTGATGCAGCTGAGTCATCAGGCATAGCTTCTGGTGGTTGGGTCTTAGTAGTAGCTCCCTTGTCACTTGTAGGTGTTGAGTATAAAAGTCCTGCTTGGCAGCCTCACAGGCCTGGGTTTAAGAATGGTGGCTTCTAACAGATTAGTTATCTATTAATTATTTTTCATAAACAGTTGGTTATTTTAATTGAAGCATCTTCTGGATGCTGGTTATACTCCCATGCTGCCAAAATTTAACAAGAAACTTTACTGAGGTCTGTGGTTTTTCAGACATTTTGATTTAAAATGTTCTTTGTGGTGGATATGGTTTCCTTTTACAATCTTCACTTCTTATATGGATGGATAAAAATCACAACTGAATATTTTTCACCAAAAGTGATGCCAAAGTCTGAGGGAGGAAATGACCAATAAAATTACACTCTGTAGCTTAATTGTGCACAGTTCTGTGAATTTTTAGTTAGTTTATATTTTAGCATTTATTTTAATGGCAAAAGTGGTATGAAGTTGAGAGCAAATATGAGATTTCTGTGTTGGGGATTTTGATAGCTTATCTACTTCATTACAAAAAGTCTTGTTTTTCTTCTGTATGTTAGGCTTGATCATTAAGGGAAAAGGTTTGGTTAGTCAAGATTTATATCATATATGCGTAAATGGAAACAAATAACAGCTAACAGTTATTCACAATATTATATGGTGGTTGGTCAAGTAGCCCACTGCTTCAAAAAGCCCACAGCTTCCTGGCTCATAAGCACTTGCTCTCTCCTACTCTGCCACTACCTTTCAGGATTTAAAAGCAAAGGCCTCCATGCTGAGTTCACTAAAGAGCACTGGCAAAAAGCACAAAAGAGAAAGTGGATATTTGAGGAGGAAAAAATTGCTTTAAAAAGGAAAGCAGTTGAAAAAGGAAGAGGGATTTGTTACCTTTTTAAAATATTTAAAAAAAAAATTGTATCCATCACTTTTCAAAACAAAACACCGAGGACACGCGTGGTTGACTCTTCCAGCATGTAGAAAGACAGGTTTGTTTCTTATGCAAGTGGTTTCTGATATAGTTAGCATTTACCAAAACAGCTTTGGGTTTTCTTTTTTCAGTGTTATATGAAAACATCAACATCTAGTTAACAGTTGTACTTTTAAAATTGAACTAGCCTCAAGTAAGAGTTGATGAAACTCTGAATCAGGCCAGAATTTCTTGATTTGAGAATTAGATTGGAGTGTTATTTCCTGACATTAACATCCAGGTATGGACATTTTTTGATCCTAGCTGAGTTAGGAACATCTCTCTTTCTCTTTAATGCCTTTCTATTCCATGTTGAACAGAGAGCTTTCACCATCTTTGCCAGCTTCCTGCTGCAATCTTAGGCCATGTCTACACTGAAAGATTTTGTAAAGTCAAAGGTAAATGTCCCCACTGTGCCAAGAATTCGACGTAGTTTGAAGTAGCGCATCCCCAGTAGGGTGGCTACTGTTGACTTCGAGAGCAATGCCTTATAAGTAGCTATCCCACAGTGCCTACATCCCTTTACATTCTGGATTATGCTCCCACTGCATCCTGGGACCAAAACTGTGTAGCAGATGGTTCTGGGTACATGTTGTCTGCAATCCATAATGCCCACATTCCAGCCTCCCCCACCCCCGTTTCAGACCAATGTCAAACAGCCCTTCAGTGCCCTTTTTTCTCTTGTTACTTATCCGTGCAGACACACTTAGCAGTGCGAGCATAGAACCCGTCGTGGATCCCGTTGTGCATCATCAAAGCATTATGATGATAATAAATAACCTTGGTGCGCTTAATGCTGGAGTATGTCCAGAGCGTATCCAAGGACTGTTATAATGAGGAAGAATCCCAGGAGGCCATGAACATACTTTTCTGCAAAGCACTTGAATTGAGCCACTTGCAAATGCCAGTGGCATTAGATCCTCTGGATGTAGTGGAATGCTGGTTCTGGTGCTGTCAGACAAGCACAGACTGATGGGTCCACATAGTTATGCAGGTATGGAACGAACAGCAGCAGCTGCAAAACTTTTGCTTATGTAAGGCCTCTTTCATGGAAGTTTGCGAGTTGCTTTCCCCGTCCTGAAACTAGAACGAAACCTGCTCTGACAGTAGAGATGCGAGTGGCAATTACCTTGCGGAATCTTGCAACACCATACAGGTGGGTATTAATTTGGAATGGAGGGCTGTTGTGATCCAAGTAGCCAAAGCAAACAATGCCCTTCTACTTTGGTGGGTAGTGACTCTGGGAAACATGGAAGACATAGTGGAGGGCTTTGACTTGCTGGGGTTCCCTAACTGTGGTGGGGCAATAGATGGAACAACAGCCTTATCTTGGCACCCAGCCACCTCGCAAAACAATACAGCAGCAGGCTGACAGCTGTTCTAGCTGTAATGAAAAGAGAAGGGCAGACTTTACAGGAGATATATTGTAGCATGTAAAGCCTAATTTGGTAGAATAAAATGAAGGTCTGCCTAAAGACAATAGGATGTGTTATATAGAAGGCCACAGTTATACTTTTAGGTAGCCACTTGCAGCAGCTATACCACAGCGTTCTTAGGGAGCAGTTGGACTTGGTTCAGTGGCAAGCCTGGTAAGGGATAGGCTGGGGCATGAGCCTGCGGCTGGGGAGAGGGCAGGGAGCCCAGGCAGGGCAGGGGTTCACATTGCACCCATGTGTTCAGCACTCCTCCCCCTTGTTTGCCAGGAGAGTGCACCTTTTCCATTACACGGGCACGTGGGAAGGAGAGGCAAGAGGGACCGGACGTGGTGGTAGGGCAGCATAGAGGCTCAAACCATGCTTTATTGGGGATGAGCAAATGGAGGTTTACTGAAAAGGCATCTAACAGATTCCCCTGCTTCATCCAGGTTGCCATGTGAGAGATCAGTCTTCAAATCACACAGAGTGATAGGGAGCAGATGTTGACTGAATGTGACCAGAGACCTGGACATTATACTGCCATGTGATGTGCTGCAATGGTGCCAGACCACATCCTGCTGGCTTGGCGTGGAAAGGTGTCCTACTGTGGAGGATAGAATAGGGCAGGCCTCCACAGAAACCTTGTGAGAGGGATGAAAAGAGTTCTTGTATGAGAGTTTTATGGAGATGTGCAGAGAGGATCCCCACTCCATCTGTAGACACATTAACAAGCTGTTTTGGGGACCCCCCACTGTGTAGGCACAGTGACCACCACAGATCACAGATTGCCTTAACCCATTTTTTAGCCAGATTAAAAAATGTGAACTTTTAAGAAGTGCCCTCCATGGCATCAGCGCACTACTGAGATGTTCTGGAAGGAGGAGATTGTCTCCAAGGTTATAAAAAGTTCTTGGTGACCTCAGCAGCCCCATTCCTCTGCTGACCGTTCTCTTTCTTCTCCTCCTTGTCCTCCACCATGCTGCCCTACATGTTGCTGCCCAAAGTTGCCCAAGTGTCTTGGGAAGATTCCATGGACTGGCTAGGGAAGCTGGTCACCTTTCCTACCCTCTCCCTCCCAGCCCCCCAGGAATGCACTCATCTAAGCGGCAGTTTGCAGCGATGCTCCAGAGCACCCGTTTGCCTTCTTTGTCTTTTGGTACGACTGCCTCAGCTCCTTTATTTTCACTTGGCACTGCTAGGTGTCCCTGGTGTATCCTTTCTCCTCCGTGCCCTTTACAATCTTGGCATTGATATCTGCATTGCTTTTGCTGGTTAGCATTTATGTGAGAACAGATTCCTCTCTCCCCACAGGAATGATGTTGAGGATCTATTGCATGCTCCAGGCATGGTGCTTGTTTGTGACCCTAGGAACTCATGAAGCTCAATGGAACTTGAATTCTTTGAACTCATGCTCATTTGTGCTACCTGCGCTGAGTTCTGCTCTCCATGTTGGCCACACAGGAAATGTAATTCAGATTTTCCCAGGGTTTTTCCTGTTCACCTGGAGAGCAGTAGCGTTCAAAGTCATAGCTAGAGCAGTTACTTCAGTGCACTGTGGGACATTTCCCTGAGGCCTAGAATGTCAACTTCCACAGCACTGGATCTACAGAAAATCAACCATGCAAGATCAAATTTAGCAGTTACTCCTCATGAAAGTGGAAGTGCAGAAATTGATTTTAATGGCCTTAAAAATCAAGAGAACAGGCTTGGTAGTGTGGACTCATTATTTATAAAAGTGATCTCCTGTGGCTAAGTTTGATCTAAATTCCTAGGCTATGTGTCTAGACTACAATGATCTGTTGGAAAAAGGTATGCAAAATGCACTCTGCAATTTGTGTACTTTTTTCTGATAGTTTTTTTGGAAGAGGTTTTTCTGAAATTTGGTCTGTCTACACTGGGTCAAATTTCAGGAAATCCTCCTCTTTTGGAAGAGTACTTCTTCCTTGTGGATTGAGGAAGACAGGCCTTCCAAAAGAGCATGTCTGCTCTTCTGCTCTTTATTTTTTTGCAGAAGAGTAGACGCCTTCCCTGTATGCAGCAGAAAACCCCATAGTCTAGACGTAACCCCAGTGTTAGCTTAGCTTCTTCCCATGGCACCATGATAGCACTCAGTTCTGCTTTTATTTTGTGTTCATATTATCCTTGGTCTACTTCTTGCCCTGAATTTTCTGCTCAGTGCCTGTCTTAGGTCATGTATGTTCTAGCTAGCTCCAGTTTCCTTTACAAGGTCTAGAAGCATTTCTGGTAAAATCTTGTCAAGGGGCACTTGCTTTTCCTGCAACTCAGTATTTTCTTTGCTTCCTCAGTGGCAAAAGCAGAGGTGAAAGTAAGCCATGTGCCAAAAGTGGTTGCCTGGGATTGGGGCCTTAATCTTTCCCTTTCCCCTCCCATGCCTAAAGTTGAAGCCAGCAGCCAGAAGAGCCCCCGGCATGGGCAACAGGACATATAGCTGGAAAGCCGCGGGGCGGCAGGTCCAGTGTTCAGAGAGCC
Organism: Pelodiscus sinensis; assembly: GCF_052426305.1. Classification (NCBI taxonomy): domain Eukaryota; kingdom Metazoa; phylum Chordata; order Testudines; family Trionychidae; genus Pelodiscus; species Pelodiscus sinensis. The sequence goes on from NC_143057.1 coordinate 30,703,018, forward strand.
CCCAATTTGGAGCAGTAGGGCCTGCAGCCGGAAAGCCATGAGGTGGCAGGACCAGCAGCTAGAAAGTTCCAGGCATGCAGGGCCAGCATCCAGACCTTGGGGCAAGAACCCAGACCCTAGATGCTGAGCCTGAGTCCTGGGGGTGCTGAAGTACCCGACCCACCCTTAGCTCCTTTCTAGTGCCTAAGCGCTGCTCCCACAGTTCCCCTTTGGCTAGGAACAGGAGCAGCAGAGGGCAGGTTCACCAATGGGGACTGCCCCAGCCCTGAGCCTTCCATCCCACACTCCATTGTACACACAGATACCCCAGCCCCCTGCCCTGACCCCTTTACATATACCTCCAGCCCTCTACCCTGATTCCTGCAACCCTCTTTCTTTCAATCCTTTTCCTAAGCCCCTCATACACTCCATGTCTCCAGCCCTCTGCCCTGACTCCTGCACCCTTCCACACACCTCAGCCCTCTGCCCTGAGCCCCTGCTCTTCACCCCACACTTAAATTTCTTTCAGGTAATATTGTATAAGAATTCTACCACCCCCTACCCTAAGCTCTCCCCCCACCTCCTGAAAGGGGCAGGTTGTGCTAAGACAATACCTGTAAGAAATTTAAGTTGTTTTCACCACTGGAAAAGGCTGTAAGACAGGGATGGGAACCTAAGGCCCGGGGGCCAGATGCTGCCCCTGGCTTGCCTGGATCTGACCCCTGAGGGTTGGGACTCCCCCCAAGTATTGGGGAGCCTGCGCTGACACTTCAGTCCCCCTCCCCCCAGCCACCTCTCCCTGGGGGCTGGAGCACATAAAAGCTGTTAGTGTGGGTCCCCTTAGGCTCTGGTGTTCAAGCGGAATATAGGGAGTATGTTTCTCCTTTTCAGTTGGGGGCCACCACAGTGAGGGTTTTTTTCTTTTAGTTTCTCGCTTGTGCAACCCGCAACTGATTTTCTTCTGTGGGTAGTGGCCCTTGACCTAAAAAAGGTTCCCCACCTCTGCTGTAAGATGTTTTCCTCACTTGAAGGTGGGGCCAGATAGTATCTGCACCATTAACCATTTTCTTTTTACTGATTCCTCAAAGGGTTTGTTCCTTCCAGTCACTGCTGAGTTTTGTTATTTTAATGAAGTGTGAGGTGATTCGGTTCAGGGATGTTTTACATTGACATATAGGTGGTTTTTCTGTGCTGCTCCACATTTCCTTATGAGTGACTCTGCTTTCCTGCAAGACCTTGTCATATTCTTATTTGAAGTAACTTCTTCCCAACTTTCCATGTGACTTACATTGAGACTGTCACTGAATTGGTTTTCTAAGACAGGAGTGATGAGGTCCATAATTAAACATTCTCCTACTGAAATTATAGAAAGATCAGACTGAAAAAATACTTAGAGCTGACCTGTATCTATCTATCTAGATATAGATATAGATATATTTTCAGTATATACTGTGCATCTTTCATAATACCTCTGTAGAAAGGATAACATAATTATGATCTGTCTTTTATATATTGCAGCACTGCATGGCATTAGAGACCTGTGTAGCCATGTATGTGCTGTTTCAATTTCTGGATGTCATTCAAACTGTTCGGACTCAGTGTGGTCCAGACCGAGGCTGAAAAGCCAATGATTGAGAGGTCCAAAAATCTTTGATATCTAATCTCTCTATTCTTCTTTGGGTGATGTCCCCATGGGTGTTCCTCTGTTGGTGACGGATTGTTCTGGAGCTGCAGTTCGAAGCATTTTTAACAGTTGTCAGTTGGGCTGCACCTGACGCCATTGGCAGTTTGGTGCTTCGCATGAGAAGTTTGTGTCTTGCCTCAGGCGTTTATTCTCCTCATGCAATTTTTAGAGTTTTTCTGCCTTCCCTTCTGAATATTATTGTTGCTAGTTAGTTTACTCATTCCTGTTACCTGTTTAAAAAAAAATTATCTTTATTTCTGAGGGACTGGTGCAGTGGCAGTGACCCTCCCTCTACTTATGCTCCCCTCTGCAGTTGACCTTCCCTTCCCTCACCTCATTTTTTTTTCTTTTTTCTTGTTGGGGGAAAAAAAAGAAACAAATATAATAGCAAAAGCATAAGAAGAGGTCTTATCAGCCACCCTGGCTGGCGCTTACTGAGTGGCTACCTCACAACACAATGCCAGGCTCACGGGGGTTTAAAAAGTGCCAAGAATGTAATGACCTCATGTTTGTCTCAGACGATTACAACTCGTTCATATACTGTTTGGGGGATGCACACACACTCCAAAAATGTGACCACAGGCTCATGGCATGGGCCACGAAGGACAGGGAACTGAGCATGATATTGTTTGTAAAGGCTATGCAGCCTACAGGGGAGCCGCAACTATCTTGGCCTCCGGGGGACCCGATTGAGAGAAGGGCTGCTTCCTCCTTGCCTTAGAAACACTCTAAGAAAAGAGCCTTCCTTGCGTGGTCGCTACCCCCAACCCATCTTCCAAGGTGAGCAGGGGAAATGTTCTCCACACCTTAGGCATTACGGTGCCGAGATCCTCTGCAGGTACCGCTTCTACAGTAACCCGTGCTGCCCCAGGACTGGCATGGTCATCGTTGGCACCAGAAAGGTCATGCTGACAAACCTCGGCACTGGAGCCAGTGGCAAGACCTGGCACCAGAAAAAGTGTTGGGAACAGGCACTGAATCAGCCCTGCAAGTTATCGTGGCCACCTCTCACTGTGCCAATATCATCCCTGATGCCTCCTCCCCCAGACGCTCTGGCACGGTCACAAAATTCTGCGTATGTTGACCATGCCACGCTGACGAGAGCTAGTCATGCCCCACTGGCACCTGACATGAATGACAGGCACCTTGTTTCCCTCTCCCCATCGAGGGAACCCTCTCCAATGCCATTTTCACCTTACACATCTCCAGGCTATATCAGATCTCTGCTGCTATATATGAATGCACTGGACTTGCTGAGGATGATCAGAGGAGCTTTTTTTTCTCACAGCACTTCTCTCCGACTACATCCTATAATTATCACCATTACTGTAAAAGACCCCGCTGTGCATCAGGGTATCTGGAGTGGCTGTACCTTCCTCCTTATTATCCACCCTATTGGGCCCCATGAGACCACTGGGGTTCCCATAGACACTGCTTCATGGCCCCGTCTACTCAAGCAAGGAAGCTTCCACTGGCTTCATCATCTCACTCCTTCCTGACTGCAGTTGAGTCAGGGAAAGAGGTGGTTAAAATCCCAGACGATCAGATCGAAATACAAGCTCCACAAAGCTCGCCTATTGACAATTTATCTTTATCACCTGATGAAGCTGTAATTCCGGAGGATATGCATGCCACTGATGGTTTGAAACAGTTTCAAGAACTTTTTAACAGGGTGTCCACCAATCAAGAAGTTCAGCTCCAAGAGGTGAAGGAGAAACAGTACTGCTTCATAAAGAACATCTGTCCCTCTTCTCAGAGAAGGATTGCACTCCCATTTGACAAGGCCATCATGGAGGTATCCGATGACTAGCGTTTCCTCTAAGCTGCGTGGCAGCACAGTTTACAGGTGATTAATTAGCCCCACCCAATCAGAAGCTTAGGGCTCCAGCTGACTGACTGGGCGGTGCGGATTAATCACTTGTGAAGCTGTGCTGTTGCACAGCTTAGAGGGATCTCTGCTGATGACATTTGGCAAACACCTGCCTCCATGCAGCCAACTTGTAAAAGAGCCGACAGGAAGTATTTTGCCCCTCCTGAGGACTTATACTTCCTTTTTTCCCATCTCCAACCAAATTCGTTGGTTGTGGATGCCGCGAACCAATGCTCAAAAGCTCCTCAGTTGAAAACTATTCCTAATGACAAAGAGCATAAAAAATTAGACCTCTTTGGCAGGAAAACATGCTCCTCGGCCACACTACAAATCAGAGTTGCGAACTACTCAGCGCTCGTAGCAAACCATGACTTAGATAATTACTTTAAGCTATGTGAACTCATGGAAAACCTCCCAGATTCCAAAAGGCCTATCCTCAGATCAGTCATCCATGAAGGGCATACCATCACTCGTATGGCTCTACTATCAGCAGTTGACATGATCAATAGAGCAGCTAGGGTGACGGCGACAGCGGTGGTGATGAGGAGAGCCTCCTGGCTCCAGGCAGCGGTAGTGCATAGGGAGCTGCAATCCAAAGAGGAAGATCTCCCTTTTGACAGGCAAAAGCTTTTTGCAGCCAGTATCGATGAGGTCCTACATAACAGCAAGGACTCTCAAAACACTCTCTGGACCCTTGGTTGACCTCCCCAACCATGCAGTGCCAGTAAGCCAGAATCACAAGCTATGTCCCTTCTTACACCATTGGGACTCCATAACATCAGACCAGTGGGTGCTAGAAATCATCTGTACAGGGTACGTCATCCCTTGTACTTTGCTTCTCCCTACCTTCCCCTGCCCTCTCCCTTGTCAGGGAACCCTTTCACAAGGTCCCTCTCAGGCAAGAAATCAATTGGCTCCTTCACCTAGAAAGGGTTCCTGATCTATACCAAGGGAAAGAGTTTTTTTTTAAAACATACTTACTCTAACCGAGAAATGCATGGGGGACTGGAGACCGATTTTGGATCTTTGCAAGCTAAACAAGTTTGCACAGAAGCAGCAATTCAAGATGGTCATGCTGGCTTTGGTTATTCCTGCACGGGACAAAGGGGACTGATTTTCAGCCCTCAACCTATAGGATGTGTACTTCTGTGTCACCATCCATCCATCCCACAGATGTTACTTCTTCACTGGGCGAAGGCCATTTTCAGTACAGGGTTCTACCCTTTGGCCTATCCCTCTGCTCCTCGAGTCTTCTTGAAGGTCCTCGTGGTAGTTGCAGCCTACCGTCATCAACAGGGAATCGTGATTTTTTCCATACCTGGTCAACTGCCTCATAAAAGGCTGATCACAAACAGAAACCACTAGCATGGTCTCAAGACCAAACATCTGTTCAGTCATTTAGGACTTCTTATAAACGAACAGAAATCAGTTCCCAAACCCTGTTCAAGACCTAGAGTTCATTGGAGCTTGGCTCGACTCTGTATCGGCCCAGGCTTATCTCTCATATCAACGTTTCATTGCACTATGGGGCTTAGTAACCATACTATCCATAAGTCCTTCCGCTACTGTACATACCTGCCTCCTATTGATCTGCTGCTACTACATATGCTGTTCAGTATGCGTGCCTCCAATTCTGTGCCCTGCAGCACTGACTAGCTTTGGTGTACACACCATCTCGCCATCCGCTTCACTAGCAGGTTACTGTCCTCATATATGTGCTGGACTGTCTCAAATTGTGGACATCCCCCCACAATCTCCTCATGGGGGTTCCCTTCCGCCAATCTGAACCATCAATACATATTACAACATATGCCTCACTAATAGGATGGGGTGCACATCTGTATCACCATCCTGCTCAGAGAAAATGGTTACCATATGAAATTGTTACACATCAACCTTCTCAAGTTCAGCGCTGTCAGGAATGCATGCAAGCACTTGGTTCCACCATTATCAGTTGCACCATTCACATACTCACAGAGAATACAATGACCATATTTTATATAAACAGGCAGGGCAGGCCCCATACTCCATCCCTTTGTGCGGAAGCAATATGACTTTGGAACTGGTGCACCCACCGTGGGTCACCCTCAAAGCATCATGCCTACTTGATGTCAACAACATCATGGCAGATACTCTGAGCCACAACTTTTCCACAGTCCACGAGCAGGAACTGCACCCATTGGTGACTGCCTCTGACTTCCGCCGGTGGGGCTACCCATCAATAGATCTCTTTAAAATCTGGAACAATGCCAGGCGTCTTCGTTTCTGCTCCTAGGCGGGACTGGGCAAGGGGTCGATGAATGATCATTCCTAATCTGCTGGAACAAACCATTGCATTATGCCTTCCCACTCATACCCAGGATCCTGCACAGAATGTAGTCAGGCAGAGCTTGAGTCATTTTGATAGCTCCATCTTGATCCAGACAGACTTGGTTCCCATACCTCCAACAAATGTCTATTGAACTACCTTATCTGCTTCCATACCAACACGACCTCCTCTCCCAGAGTCGAGGCAAATTACTTCACCCTCAACCTCTTAGTCTTTCCCTTCCACACCTGGCTCCTGTGTCCATAGCAGGAGACCATTCACTAGAACCACTTACCTGCAAAAATGGAAATGGTTTTCCTCCTGGTGCCAACAGAAGGATGTCGATCCTCACAAGGCTCCACTTCATTCTTTTCTCGACTACATATACCATCTGAAGAGCGGAGGCCTATCCAACTTTTCCGTCAAGGTGCATTTGGCAGCAATTATGGCCTTCCATGAACAGGTTGATGGATTGTCTGTCTTGGCACATCCCATCGCCAGAAGATTCCTCAAGGGCCTCCAGAACCTCTACCCTCCTCACAGGGCCCCAGTGCCCTCATGGGACTTAAACTTGGTTTTAGATTGCCTTTTAAACCCATGGCCACTTGCCCGCTCTCATTCCTTATGATGAAGGTGCTCTTTTTAATAGGTGTTACCTCGTCAAGGAGAGTTAGTGAGATAGGGGCCTTGATGGATGGTCCACCTTATACAATCTTTATCAAGGACAAAGTAGCTTTGCAGTCTCACCCACATTTTTACCCTAAGTCAGCTCATCTTTTCATATCAATGAGCCCATAGTCCTACCCACGTTTTTCCTGAAACCTCATGCATATCACAGGGACACTATGCTTCATACCCTGGACATTTGATGCACTCTAGCCTTTTATATAGACAGAACACAGACATTCTGCAAGACTCCACGCCTTTTTGTATCCGTCGCAGATGACTTAAAGGGCACACCAATCTCATCCCAACGTATTTCTAAATGGATATCTTCCTGTATTTTATAATGCCACTTTCTTCGCAATAAGCTGTTGACAGCTCCACCAAGAACATACTCCACCCGCACTAATGCAATCTCTATGGCATTCCAAAACAATGTGCCTATTTAAAGACATTTATCAGGCAGCCACTTAGTCATCCAACCATACCTTCGTCAAGATTTATGTTATTGTGCCTCAGCTGGCAGCTGATACAACAGTGGCTACAAGTGGTTCTATCATTTGCCGCCAAGCAGTGACTCTGAGTCCCACCATCCAGATTGAATACTGCTTTGTAGTCACCAACAGTGGAGCACACATGGGGTCATCAACTGAAGAAGAAAAGGAAGTTACTCACCTTGTGCAGCAATGCCTGTTCCTCAAGGTGTGCGTCCCCAATGGCTGCTCCATGACCCTCCCTTTCTCCCCTCTGCTTGGAGTCTTAGCTACTTGAGTGTAGATGAGGAACTGAAGAGGAGGGGGAAGGAGAGGGTTGGGTCGCATGTACGAGGCACCAAACTGCCAATGCTGCGAGGCACTTTCTGTGCATGCACGGCCCAACTGACAACTGCTACAAAAGCTCTGAACTGTGGCTTTGGGCCAACCCATCATCAATAGTGGAGTACCCACAGGGGGGCACACCTTGAAGAACAGTCGTTACTGCACAAGGTGAGTAACTTCCTTTTTAGGTACTTAATTACATCTATGTGATAACTGAATGTCTCATGATATTTAATGAATTTATCCTTATAGTATCTTTGTGAGGTAGGGAAGTGCTTTTGTCTGCACTTTATAGATGGAAAACTGAGACAGAGACACTAAGTGATTTTTGCCCATCATCATATATGATATCTATGATGGAGCAGACAATTGAACCTGGCTGTGTCTCCTAGTTCTAAACTAGTGCCCTAGCCACTGTATCTTCCTTCCTGTCTAAATTAAGGGTCTGGCCTTTCTCACCCTATTCAGCTGTGATTGAGAGAAAATCCAGTCAGGTGATATCTTCAGAGATACATAATTACTAATGAGTAATTTAATTGCTGCTTTCTGGTCATCTTGTGAAATTGATAAAATGAAGTGATCTATTTTCTAGCTCTTACAGTTTACTCTGTATTTTCACTATAATTGTGCAGTATGAAATCATAGTTGGACATGAAAAAAACAAGAGTCCATCCTACTGACATTTTAAAATTTGCCTTTCTAATAGATGCCATGTGATGTGATTCAACTCTCTTTCACATCAAGTGATGGAAAAACAGGTTTATAGATAGGTCAATGAAATTTGTAAGTGGATTGGTACTTTGAGCTTGAATAGTCTGAATCTTTACAAGTACAATAAAAGAGCTCTTTCAGTAACATTCATTTTGTGGCTGGGTGGGTACATGGCACTCTTATAGCTCCCCTTCCGTTAAGAATATATAGAGATGTAGGTGTATGTTTTTAAACTGTAATCCCCAAAGATACAGTTAGAGCTGACTGATAAAAGTTCATTAACTAAATTGCCAACAACATTTTAATCAAGAGGTTTCATTACACAGTGGAACAACTACAGAAGGACATGCTCTCTAGTCAGCTGTCTCTGTGTTGAAGAAACAACTTATCTGGTTTGAATTAGTGAGGTGTCATTCAAAACACTTTGTTCATGGTTAATGTGTATCTTTCAAAAAGCATTTTGTCAATGGTTTGTTTATAATAATAAGCCCTAATATTTCTGTGACATGTTAACCAAGTGGATTGTAATGCATCAGTCCTAATGTGAGATTTTCTTTATGATTTACTATAGATAAGTCTACACGGGCACTTCAGAGTGCTGTGACTTTCTGGCTCTGGGGTGTGAAAGAACACAAACCCCCAGAAAAGCAAGTTAAAGCATCAGTGTGAATTAGACTACAGTGTTAGGAGTCATCTGTGCCCTTTCCCCCTTCCCCCCCCGAGGTAGTTTACATAAAGTGCTGGGAGATCCCAGCGCACGTGTCATGGCCACACTTTCTTATAATTCATTGCTGGGGCTGTGCTTCGAATTTTTAAGTTTAGACAAAGACTACGTAATTTCTGATGTCACAATTCCATCATTCAACAATCACCCACCAGCACAAAATCAGGATTCTAATTCAAACGATGCATTTGCTAAATAGCCTAATGTTCTGTGTAAGTAATGATCTATTCCTCTGTCAATAATTATAAGAAAGTGGCCAAGGAATGAAACTTGCAACTAATTTCATATAGATATTCACACAAAATGGTAAATTGCTAGATATGTGTACTGCGCCACACAGAAGATACAGTAGATTGATCAGTTGGAGCTAAGTAAAGGGGTATTTGAAGTAGCATCTTTTCCTTAGAGTCCTGTGTTAAAAGGGACACATTTTTGATAAGTAGGTTATTTAATTACTAGTATATCATAGCTATTCTATAGGATCTGCACTTGCTACCTGTGGAGTCCTAAGAATTTGAAGTTTGGTTTTTGACCTGTTAAGCCCTATATAATTAAAATATGCTTGTTTAAAAAACTCTCTGCAAATCCTATTGCCAAGGTACAGCATTTAGCTACTACAGTATTTTGCATTTTAGATAATAAAGTAGAAAGTACAGGCAGTCCCCGAGTTACGCAGATCCGACTTACGTCGGATCCGCAGTTACGAACGGGGATTTTCTCGCCCCAGAGGACTGGAGCGGCGGGACTCCTGGTCCCGCTGCCCGCCTCCTCCGGGGCGAGAAAAGCTGCTCCCCGTCTCCCTGGTCTGCTGGGGGAGCCAGCAGACCAGGGAGACGGGGAGCAAAGCGGCAAAGGACCCGGGGCCGGACCCGCGTCCGCTTCCAGATCAGCTGGAAGCGGCCACGGGTCCAGCCGGGTCCTCCGCGGCTTTGCTCAGTGTCTCCCTGGTCTGCAGACCAGGGAGACGCTGAGCAAAGCCGCGGAGGACCCGGGGCCAGACCCGCGGCCGCTTCCAGATCAGCTGATCTGGAAGCGCCGCGGTCTGGCCCGGGTCCTCTGCCGCTTTGCTCCGCGTCTCCCTGGTCTGCCCGGGTGGGGGGGGGGGGGGGGGACGCAGCTAGTGCCCCCCCCCCCCAGCAGACCAGGGAGACGTGGAGCAAAGCCCGGGCCTGTGGTAGAGCAGGTGGGGCGCTGCCGGTTGGTCCCGCAGCACCGCTCCTTGGCGCTACTGGACCAACCCGGCAGCACCCCAGCTGCTCTGCCCCAGGAGTCCTGATTCAGCCGCTGCTGATCAGTTTCAGCAGTGGCTGAATCAGGATGCCTGGGGCAGAGCAGCTGGGGTGCTGCTGGGTTGGTCCAGTAGCGCCGAGGAGCGGCCGCTCTACTGGACCAACCCAGCAGCACCCGAGCTGCTCTGCCCCAGGCGTCCCCAAGTTAACCACTGCTGAAACTGACCAGCGGCTGACTACAGGAAGCCCAAGGCAGAGTTGCTCTGCCCCGGGCTTCCTGGAATCAGCTGCTGATCAGTTTCAGCAGCAGCTGACTTGGGAATGCCTGGGGTTCTTAAGTTGAATCTGTATGTAAGTCGGAACTGGCGTCCAGATTCAGCCGCTGTTGAAACTGATCAGTTTCAGCAGCGGCTGAATCTGGACGCCAGTTCCGACTTACATACAGATTCAACTTAAGAACAAACCTACAGTCCCTATCTTGTACGTAACCCGGGGACTGCCTGTAAATTAAGATGAGTGGAGGTGCTTGCTGCGGAACTCCTTCAGTTTAAAATGGAGGAGCATCTGGCAATGAGTTTTTCATGCTGGGGCCTGGATCTGAATTTAAATCCGTCCCCTCTTTGGCCTGAAATAGCCCACATGACAATGACATCCAGTTTTGCTCAGTTTTGGAGGAGAGATGAACTTTCTAGTAAAGGATAAGGTGATTTTTTTTTTTAAGATTAGCCTTTTTGATTGATTATATTTTTTATTTGAAGGCAAAGAAATGAAAAATCTACTCACCTGTATAATTAGATGACTACGTAGCAGATGGGGAAAGGTTAGGGAATTAACAAATATAACCAAATAATAGTTACCAAGAGTTTATATTTTCAGATTGTACTTATTAGTTATCTGCTTGTTGATGCTGGTCTGTATTATTTGTTTGGATTGTAACTATTTCTGGTCAGGGACCATTTCATATTTTTTGTGTGTGTAGTGCTTGGCCCAGTGGTATCCTGATTGTACCATTTAGGCACTAATGAAAAGCAAATAATAATTAAATGGCGAAAAAATTGTTCATGTGGCATTAAGGTTTCCTGGTGATTGTTCCATTCCAGAACACTGAGTTCAACAAAACTCAGCCTTCTGAAAACTAGAAAATACAGAGTGGTGGAGGTAAACACACATGCAACCTTAACTCTGCTCCCCAGGAATTCACAGTAGTTCCTAGGAATTATCCAGCTGCACTTCAGCTCTAGCTGTATTGAGTGGTGAACGAATACGTTGTAGCAGTCTGGAAGAGCTGTGATTTTGCTATAAATAGACTGGAGATTAGTTTGAGGAGTGTTATAGAACTTTGTGACATGAGGAGATCTGGGTGCCAGCACCTAAGTATGTGCTATCAGAAGAAAGAAATGGATGTGTACTTTGAGGTAATACTCTGTATCATTTAAATACAAAAATATGTAGGTTGTGTCAGTAGCAGGGCACTAGGAATATGAGAGGAGTATCTGGATTAAATTATGGTGAGGGGAAAGTATAGGCTAGGTAGTGTTCTGTGTGCAAATGTGAAGGGGTTTTAAAATGGTATGAAGTAGCTGATAAAGTACAAATTTGGTATTCTGTCAGAGGAGTAGTAGGCTCAGTGTTGTAGTGCAGGGCAACTAGCAACTGTCCATCACAATGAAAAGGCAGAATGTATGTGTGTTGTGAGCATATTGAATGCTACCCAGAGAGGGCAGCTTATGGCTGTGTGGACATTAACCTTAACTCTGGATTTCTTGGTTTTCTGATATTTGAGATTTGCTGAATTTGATGATCTGGAATAGCATATGCTATTACTGGGCATGTTAACTTTACATTGATGATCTTTTTTTTCAATTTAATTTCCTAGATTATCAAACAAGGAAAAATGCTTTTGGAGAATTTAGTTCTCATCCAGGTTTGTGCTGATATGCTTCTGTAGTTAGGTTATAATCAGATGAGCTAACTTTTATGTAGCTTTTCCAAGAGTAGATCTTAACTATACATCATTATTTCCATTTTACAGATGGGAAATTTGAGGTACATTGTGCTGAATTTACTAACCTAAGGTCACCCGTCAGACCAGTGGCAGAGCCCAGAATAGTCTCAGGCCAAAGGTGATTTCCATGTTCAATCCACACAATTACTATGTGATTTCTTGGTGCTCCTTCCACTTCCTGTACATTTTGTTATATTGGAAATCCCAGTGTTTGTAGTGTATACTTGCTAACAAGGTGGGAGGAATCTCATCCATGGTCTATGTCCCAAAACCTTCACTGTTTTGTTATATAGTTGCAGGAATGTGAGGGCTGGAGGTGCAAGCTCTAGGTTGCTGGGGCATCTGGACTGGGGCAGAGAGTTTAAGTGCAGGAGTGTAAGGATTCTGGCTGCGGGGAGAGCTGAGCTCTGGGATGAGACAAAAGATGAGGGGGCTTGGGTGAAGGAAGGTGTTCTGGGGTTACTATGAAGAGAAAGGACCCCCCCATTTCTCTCTCCTTGCAGCAGCACTTGGGCTGGGAGTGAAAATCGCCTCTCCCCACTATGGCAGCTCCTAGGCTGGGGCTGCAGGGTGGGCATTCCTCTCCCATCCACGGTAGATCCTAACACCATGGCTGGGTTCAGGCTAGGGATGTGAATGACTAGTCAACACACTAGTTAACTAGTCACTCCCCCCTCCTTGCTGCCCCTATTAGAAAGAGGCAGTGGTGGGGGCGGGAGGGGGGGGACGAGGGAGAGAAAGGAGTGGAGTGCTTCAAAGTGGCAGCGCCATGTGGAACCCAAGGCCAGACCCTGGGCTCCCCACAGTGCTCCCGCTTTGAACTGCAGCATGCAGCCCTGGGCCAGCTGGGGACTCCCTTGCTGATTCTGGGCTCCATGCAGCACTGCAGCTTTGAAACGCAGCACAGGGCCAGTGGGGGACTGCATGGGTGCTCCCCACAGCGCTTTCACCTTTGAAGTGTAGCAAAAGCCCTGAGTCTGTTGCTACACTTCAAAGGTGAAGGTGCCCTTATCAACTAATCGAATGGTCAATGCAAATTGCATAGACTATATGATTAGCCAGTTAATCTAAATGTAACATCCCTAGTTCAGGCCAGGCTACTCCTGTCTTGACAGGGGGAATCGCCAGGGCCAGGCTGCTCTGGCCGCAATTGCATTCAGGCCTAGGCAGAGGTGCTGAATTCAGGCCAACTCTCCCCCAGCCAGGGCAGGCTGGAGTCTAGGCTAGGTTGGGGGTGAGGAGGCTCTCCTTCGGCAGTTCGACTCCTTGGGCAGGTTTCTTGAGCACCTGAACAGTGTTAATTAGGCAGCTGTGTGACTTAGAAGGAACTTAGGTAGTAACCAGGTGGCCAGTGGAGGTGCTAAGGCAGGCTTCCAGCCTGTCTTGGCACCATGGACATGCTGTACTTTGGAGGTGGCCAGCAGGAGAACTGGCTCAAAGTTGGAGGGCCTATGGAGTGTTGCGTGATGCCCCAGCCCTGAACATCGGCTGCACATTGGGAACTGGCCAATAGCAATGAAGGGGGTGCCTATTGGTGAGATCAGCATGCAGAGCTGCTTGTGTCCCTCCACCTGGGAACCAGAACTGCTGCTGGCTGTTTCTGGAGATCAGCACAGTCTGCAGTGCCAGAACAGGCCTTCCTTAGGAACCCTGCTGTGCTGCTGACTGGGAGCCACCAGAGGTAAGCCTGCACTGCACCCCAGCCCCCTTCCATAACCGTGAGCAGTCCCAAACCCTTCCCTAGTTTGTCCCTTTGCTGCCTTATGTGAACTTGCACAATCCCTCTTCCTTCACCTACCACCCATTCCCATAATTTCTCTCTCTCCAGATCCCTCACTGGAGGTCCAAGCCCTTCTACCCATTGCTGCCTATTTTTGTACTCTAATCACCCCTTCTTTTGCCAGTGTGCTGATGCGTGTGTAATTTTTTTTAAAAAAAAAGCCCTCCCATCCCCAAATAAAATCTTGTAAATGTTTACAGTTCATTCTCAGATTTCCGCCAAAGGTATGTTTCAGAAGTTACTCAAATCTGTGAAGTTAAATGTTGTTATTTTCTGAATTCTCTGTCCTGGGAACCTCTTGCTCAAATGTCTCCTTATTTCGATCATTAACCTTGCCTTATACTGCCATGTGGTTTGGCAAATGAAAAGACTATTCATATAAACGTAGATTTTACAGCACTTAGAAAAGTGTCCTTTAAATGTCACTTATAAGCTACCCAACCTTAGCTAGAGCAGAGCTGGGCTCCATTATATTGTCTGAAATGAGAAAGAGAATGGAGGGGAAGATTTCCATACGTCCATCAGCAGCATAGCCGATTCAGAGAAGTGTTAAATGACCCATTCATCTCAATGAAGTGGTCTTAGATGAAAGAATTTGGACTTAAATACCACTTGAACAATAGCTCTGAGACATGAACTGCTCCATTTATGTCAGGGGGTGTTCCTTTCCCATCTCCTAGTGGTGGAGAGTTTCTGATATGTCAGTCATGCCCATCCCATTCTCAAGCATGCCCATGCCCATGCCCGTCCCTGGTTTCAGTGTGCTCTTGGCTTGGTACATGCTCTGGGTGTACTTGTTCTAAGCTCCTCACTCAGAGGGGCAAGGACCCTAGTCCTGGCCCACATGTCTGGGGAAGGAGAGAGGGACAGGGGCTCAGACATTCCCAGAAAGGCAAGATCTCCAGATCCTCACTTACGTCAGGGGGACAGGAAGTGCAAGGCCCTCCAAATCCTGGTGGGCATATTGCGGGGCTTAGATGCTCCCAGAAGAACAGTGACCACCTCCCTGCTGGTCACTGAGCAGGGCTCGCACCACTCTCAGAAAGATACGGCCCCTCCACAATATTGTTTTCAGTTCTGGTTTCCGCAAGTCAAGAAGCATGTTGATGAATTGCTGAGTGTTCAGAGAAGAGTCCGTAGCATGATTAAAGGATTAGAAAGCATGCTTTATAGTGATAAGCTCTAGGAGCTTGATCTATTTAGCTTAACAAAGAGAATTTTAAGGGATGACTTGATGATGGGCTCTTCAGTCTACCAGAGAAAATTATATCATGGTCCAATAGCTCAAAGTTGAAGCTAGAAAAATTCAGACTGTAAATATGGCTTATAGTTTCACTGATAATTTAACCATAGGAACAGCTTACTGATGGTGATGGTGGATTCTCCATCACGGACTATTTTAAAACCAAGACTGGGTGTTTTTCTGAAAATAATGTTCCAAGAATTATTTTGGTAAAGTTCTCTATGGGCTCTATATTCAGGAGATCAGAGTACATTATCACCATTTGCCCTTTTGTCCTTGGAAACTATGAACCTGGCTTACATGGAGGGGAGCAGGGAAGAAGTTCAGACTGCCACAGATGGAAAGCCCCCCACACCCTGACACATCAAGAGAACAGGAAATGTTGCTCAATTACCATGGGTGACAGATATCTGGGACCTGAGGATTGTGACAAAGACCCCAAGGTCTTCTCTGGGTCCCCAGTCCTACCATAATCTTCTACCCCATCATCCTCTTCTTCCAGCTAATATTTGCTTGTGTAATTTATTTGCATTAAAAAAGTATATGATTTCTGAATATTCTTCTGTACTAAGATTACTTTCCTCTAAAATAAAAGTGCCTGCCCCTTTGTCGGAGGCAGATTAGAGCAATATATATGGTGTGGTTTTTTTAAATTTCAGAATCTGTCCTACGTTGAATTCAAACTCAGGATGGTGCTTTCATTCAGTGACTGTAACATATCAAGACTCAAGCATCCCAGGTCGTGTAATGAAGTGGTAGTTTTCTTAAGAAGTTATCATTCTGTGCACATTCTCAGAGTCATTCGGTGCATGAATAGGCAGATGAGCATTGCCACTTTGAACTTACCAAACTTTTTCAAATAATGTATAAATTTGATGTCTCCCAGACACACTGTTGGGGCAACTCTTGAGCAGTTGGGAGCCTGGTGCGATTATCTGTGCCCTTGTTTAATTTCTTGCTGTGATCAAATACACAAAAAACAAAACAAACAAGAAACCAAACCATAACTATCATACAACAAACCATTGCCAGAATGTATTAATTTTAAGAAAAGCTGTGCCTCTTAAGAGCATAGGGTACCATGCCCAGAGGAGCACCAAATTTCAAGACACTCCAGTTAACCATAAAGATTTTAGAACCATACTTGAATTTTAAACAGCTTATATTTTCTTTAATTATAGCAGTGAAATATATGTTATGTTATTTATTGTGTTTAAAATAGATGTCTTGGACAAATCTTTGAGTCAGGGTTAATGCTTTTTTTTTGCAAAGATTAGTTAGAATAAATATGAATAAAGAAATCCTGCTTTAGACTTACATCTTGGTTATCTCTATAAAAACTTATTTTTAGGAAATAGAACACACTTTGAAACCACAAAACTAAGGAACATCGTCTTTCAAATCATTATGCAAGGTTGTAAGCACTGAAACAGAAATATACAGGATGAAGATGCTTTCTGCCTTTTAGACTTTTACATACGCAACACATTTTAGCAGTGAACACTTCACTACCCAATCAGGAATTGTAATGTATCTGACTACTTTCTGTCTTATGGATGCATGACTCAATAATAGAGACTCACCCATGATTGACAGACTCAGGTGTGAGGGTGTTTTTTGTTTTGTTTTTGCTGTCTCTTCTCTGCCACCTTGTGGGCTGATTTATTTTTATTCTGCTTTTCTGGAGATGACTTTTTCTTTGTATTCTCATTATTATTTATCTTGATTTGGGTATATTCTGCTGCTATTTTAGGCTCATTTTTATTTTTAAATTTGGAGCATTATGAAATAATTGCTAGCATTTTAAATGCTATCATAACATTAACAGAAAACTGATCAGTCAAACTTATGTAGACATTTCTGTAATAAACCTAGTCTCCGACTTAATGAATCTGTCATACCAATAGCTATAAAAATTACAAGAATGGCTTTTGATCATTCAATCTTTGCTTCTTACTGATCTGCATTTGATTATTTGAAACAATCTATTTTTTGTAAGCACATACTTTACTCTTCCAGGTTCTGTCTACACTACCAGGTTATTTCAAAATATGTTATTTCTAAATAATGACTCCTGAAATAACTATTTTGAAATAAACTTCTTCTTCACAAGCAGGAGTTATTTCAAAATAGCAAGTCCATTATTTTGAAATAGCAGGATTGGTAGTGTGGACGCTCACCTTATTTAGAAATAAGGGGAATTATTTCAAAATAACTCCCCAGTGTAGACATGCCCCCATTGCATACTCTCTTAGGTCCTTCCTATAAAAAGAATCAATAGCAGTCATTGAGTAAGTTGCACAAGTTTCATCAGTTTAAGATAATTTAACAAATTCAAAATGTGATAAAATATACTGCAAACATTGAAGCTTGGAGTAAGAAATCAAAGCATTTGTTCACCCTGTCAACTCTCCCCTCCATAAATCAAATGTGTCAGTATATAATAATACCTCTCCTGGCTCCAATGTAAGGTAATCAGTTCAACAGGAGTTGAGTCCATTCTGCTGAAGTATGTAATCAGGGGAAAGAGTGTTGATGTCTGTGAAGAAAGTAGACTGCATAAGGGGAGCTGTTGGGAGTGGGGAGAAAAAGAAACAGACATCAGGGAGGAATAAGGCAGTGGGAGTAGACTGAGTACGTTGTGGTGTACAGTTGCACATGCTCTGGAAGTGGGATAAGGGGAGGAGAAAGGAGACAGAAGCAGGGAGAGTTAGAGAAGGAGGTGCTTATCTGCCTTTCTCTGTTAATATTATTTCTCATTTTCAGAGAAATGGTTAGAGAAGCACAACAGCATCAGCTTTC